>NC_136432.1:257505607-258898107 GCF_052849685.1 Lactuca virosa | reverse complement strand
CCTCTCGTGGGGGTGTTTTTGTTGCACTTCGAAGACAGGAGAAAAAGAAGGGAGTGTGAGAAGAAATGGAAGAATGAAAAATTGTATTTATCTATGAATAGCAGTGTATTTATTTGTGAATAGCAGTGCATTCATTTGTGAATAACAATGAATGAAATAGTTGTGCATTCATGTGTGAATAGCAGTGTATTCATTTGTGAATAACAGTGAATGAATGTATTTATTTATTATTAGAGGTATTCATTTATTCAATTCTGAATAACAGGGTACTTATTTGTTAATAGCAGTGTATTCATTTGTGAATAACAGTGTAAGCATGTGTTAATGAGTATATTTATTTATGATTAGAGGTATTCTTTTTATGAAGAAATGATAATTTTTACACTCTTTTTATTTTCAATTGATTAAAAAAAGAAATTGGATTACTTGTAAATTGATGTGTATTTATTTGTGATTGGAGTAGTATGAGTTTTTTTTGAAAAAAAAAATCATTTATGAATACAAATGTACTAATGTGGTGTTCGATTTCTATTCGTTTTTTTGAACACAAAAAAAAAAAAAGTAAAATAGGAGAAAAAATATTGATTTTTTTAAGAATTTTTTTTTCAGTTTTAAAATAAATTTTGGTAAAAATGTTTTTTATATTCCATTAATAAGAAAAATAAAAAATTGAATATTTATTTCTTTTTTGGTAACTGATCCTAAATTTAAGGGAATTTGATTGAATTTTATTTTATTTTAATTTAATTAAAATATACAATTACTAGTATGCCCTTATATATTTATTGGTTCAGAATTGTTTTCGCGTTCTCAACCTTTTAGGTGTTCTCATTTGATCATTTCCATATATATATATATATATATATATATATATATATATATATATATATATATATATATATATATATATATATATATATATATATATATAAAACAGAAAGAGTATCTAACAGCTAAAAATATATACCGAACAAATGAACATCAAGAGATAATAACACTTCGCCCAGGCATTCAAATAACTCGCAGCATGTACACAAATGAGAATGTTCAAGAAATCATTAATCAAACTAATATTGCACGCAATTAATTATCATCTCAATTCTTGAGATAGATCTTTGAATCAACAATTCATGAATCAAATTAATATTGATTGAAATTAATTATCTTCTCAATTCTTGAGATAGATCTTCATAGTTATATCTAAATTTCAAAAAATATTAGACCAGATTTTGAAGCTTCTTACATATAAAAGCAAAATAGTTCTTAACCGTGCAGATTACCCAGTCAAATACTACTACTGTATGTATATGTATAGAGAGAGAGAGAGAGAGAGAGAGAGAGAGAGAGAGAGAGAGAGAGAGAGAGAGAGAGAGAGAGAGAGAGAGAGAGAGAGAGAGAGAGAGAGAGAGAGAGTCAATTAAGATATGTAGAGAGCTGCTAACTCGTCCAAAGAATCGGAATTGATATTCAGATAGGAATTTTCGAGCATCCACAAGAGATGATCAAACAGTACAACTTCACAGTTGATGACAGATGCGGCATTATCCCCATCAATGGAAGTAGATTTTTCGGTGAGAGCAATAACGAGTGGATGGCTTAAATACTTTGAACCAATTACGTAACGCTTCCTGGTGCTCCCAACAAAAACGGTGGCCCGAGGCTCTTCTCCGCCGCCGTAAACACAAACGGCGCTACTATTCCACATTATTCCTCCTGTTTCTGCTGGTGGTCCATGACGAAGATGATGATGATCGGTGGTTGATTTGGATCTTAGGGAGGTGTAGGAGGAGGTCCTGATGAGTTGCCTTGATAACGTCTTGCATCTTCTTAGCATGAGATTGATTTTCTTCATGATTGGCGTGGAATAAGGAATGTTTGTTGCAGGGATGGCGATATGATAGATGGCTTCATATATACTCACGAGTGGCCGGGGAGGGTGGTTTTTGGAAATATGAAAATGGAGGTGGGTGTGATGTGGATGTTTAGAAGAGACGAGGGCCCCATTTGTATAAATGATTCAAATTAATGATAATAACATCTCATCTTAGTCTTTATGTTGCCTCCAGCCTTAGGTGTTGTGAAGAATATATATACACAGTACACTTGTTTATTTATAAAATGATAATGTCGTATGTTAAGTTCATATTATTAAATTTAAGATATTATTTTTAAATAATTTAAATATAATAAATCCTTTTTGTATAATAAGTAGCTCCATTGATAATATAATGAAATGTGGCCTTTTGTAGTTACTTAGACTAAAATGCTTTTGTCGAACATTGTGGCATTCACGTTACATCCTTTATCAAATATAATCTGTACTTAGTATCTAATTTAACGTTCGACAATATATATTCCTTGTAGTTAATCGAAAGCAATGTGAATATGTTTTATATAACTTTACGCTAAAAAGTAAATTCTCTTTGTTTTTTGTGTTAAAAAAAAATGAACCAAAATAAGTTACTATTCATAAAGAAAGAAAATATTTAAACAACTCTATCTCCATTATTAATTTTAGATATTTTAATGAATTATAATGCAAAAAATACTCAATATAGAGGAAATATCATCGTTAGCATCGACATATAAACTCTGTGTTTTTATGTAGTTGCTATTTGTGGGGTCTAATGGCTTTAAACCCCGATCCGGGTGATCGTTCCTTCAAGGAAGCACCGTATCGGACTATCGTCGATAACCTATCTCAATTCAACATCTGGTTTCCAATTTCGTACATGGACATTTACGGCGACAATAGTAGCAGCGATTTTGTCGATGCTAACACCCTAAAAAAATAAAAGGGAAATGATTTTTTAATTTTTTCATAACATAACAATTAAAATAATAGATAATAGATTTTTTTTTAAACCACAAATAATTATATATTATTCTCATCTCCTTGGAATTGATTCAAGACTTCTTGGTTAGTTGTTAGTTTAAACATTCATGTTAGCCAAATAAGCTAGCTACAACTTATAAAAGATAATAGATAACCAATAAAAAAACACTTTCTATACCTCCCTATACTAATAAAAGAATAAATTTTTTGCTACGTGTCACCTTATTAGGCCATTTAATTAAAGACATGTTATTTGTCAATATATTGATTTTCCATTTTAAATTTCAAAATTTAAATTTTCTATTCTAATTATATTAAATTAAAACATTAGAATAAACGATAAAATAAAATTAATACAAATTATAACAAGATATAATTTCACGTATTTATTTGAATCAACGTTTAGAATTTTATATAAATAAAAAATATCACTTAGTTAATAATTTATTTAAAATAATTAATTAATAATTTGAAGTTTTTACTATAAAAATTTAATTAATTTTATACAGGCATGAGCATCGGAACTAGGTACCTGCTTTTGGAACTAGAACCACCTCGGAACTGTCGGTTCTGGAACTGGAACCGCCTAAGGCGGTTCCAGTTCGGGTTCCTAAAGTTACGGAACCGCCATAAGTGGTTTTGGTTTCGGTTCTCATTTTTTCGGAACCGCTATCCGCTGGGTATCTGCCATAACCGGTATATATATATATATATATATATATATATATATATATATATATATATATATATATATATATATATATAGTCTAATTTTGTCCGTCTTTTGGTCCGAATTGATTCGATTTCGACCGAACTAAATTGCAGTTTTATTGAAAAATTTTAATTAAGTTGATGTAACCGGGTTACCCGCTCCTGGAACCGGAACCGCCGGCTCCGGTACTGGTTCCAAAAATTTAAGAACTGTCTATACTGGTTCCGAATCCAGTTCTAACTTTCTAGGAACCATCGGTTCCGGTTCCGGTTCTCGCCAAATGAGGCGTGTAGCCGCCTATGCTCATCCATATATATATATATATATATATATATATATATATATATATATATATATATATATATATATATATATATATATATATATATATATATATATATTACAACACTAGATTATGACACGTGTTAAACGCGGGGGAACGCATAAATAAAATACAAATGTATATAGATATTGCAAAATAATTATGAAAAAATCAGGGTTATTGGTATTATTGAAATGTGTAGAAAATACATTGCAATTGGTAAATATATATAGTCATTGAATGATCTCTTTGTAGATAACATTTTTTTTATCAGTTGAACGACTTTCCTTGTCACATACGGGTCTACATAAGTATAATCCAACATTTGACAATGTACTTTCAAAATACATTGTTATTTTATGGTTATATTGCGAAATAGAACTGTTTATTCCAAAAACTAGCAACTTATTTATGTTACTTCAAAATAAACCACATAAACCCTCTCTCCCCCCCCCCCCCCAATATTAAATATAAAGAAACTCTAACAAATAAATATAAAAGAAGTTATGTTTGCTCAATTTAGATATTGCCCGTGACTCATTGAAAATGTCAAAAGACAGAATTGGCACAAAACTTACTTGTTATTATGAGACGGATTAAACAATTTAAACACATGAGGATGTCTTTATTATTTTATGATAATGATAAAATAATGGAAAAAGGAATGCTTACTTCAAGACATTTGTGGACGTTTCAGTAAGGTATGTGGTCTTAATAGCTGAGTATTCGTATCTTTACATATAGCTATTAAATGGTTATTCAAGATGAATTAAAAAAACAATGTTTTCTTGTTGCTTAGATGGTAAACAAATAAAAGAACAAAAAACTTTTGATTTTCATTATATAACCATTTAGTACAAAAGTAGCCAACCGTAATTAAAGCATGGACAAAACCATTAAGGAAATTGGTAAATTGAGGTTCTATTTCTTAAACATGTGATAAGGTAGAGACATACCAGGGCATGTAGTTAAAAGTTCGAATTCCTTGATCACCGCCTCAATGGGTTCAACGGCCTAAACAGATCAAAAAAGTTAAAATTTTCAAATAGAGATTAATAAAATTGGGCCAAATTGATGAGAATGTCAAAAATATGGAGGTGCCGATAACCTACAATTGGATAAATAAGGGATCTATTAAACAATTTAAGATGGAAATCACAGACTGAGAAGATACTTGAATACAACACTAAACGATCATAAAAGGTTAATGGAAAGAAGTTTCAATTATAAGGAAAGGAATTGTGTAACGACTGTCTTTTGAGGTATTGATTATTAATTATTTCTTAAATTATTATTGGGCCAAATATGGATAAAAAGGACTATTGGATCGGACTTAAGCAAATAGGCCAAAGAATTGGCCCGCCCATAAGACGTACGCTGGGCGTACCCTTGGTGTACGCGAGGCTTAGAGGCATGCATTGGATACGAGGGGCGCATGCACGTACGCGCAGCGTACCTGGAGTACGCGCAGCGTACGTGAGTAGATGCTAAAACCCTAATTTTTAGGGTTTAAGACATATAAATACCCCATTATAGCCACCCCCGACCTCCCTACCAGCCCCTCACCCTCAGAAAACCCTAATACGCCTCATACTCCATTGTTGTGTGATATGGGCTTATTTAGTCATAAAAATCATGCATGATCTTAATACTTTATGTTAATTTTATCTCAAATAATGAACCAAAGGTGCTTAATTAGCTTAAATATTTCATTTTCAGCAACAAAGACATGCTCGAAATGAAAAGGAAGCGGATTTAGCAATTGAAAGTTTGGATCTTGGATTTTGAAGAAAGAAGCATGTTGCTGGACAGCTTGACCCCTCGTCATTGTTTTGGCAATATCTCATGAACCGTAACTCCGATTGAAGAGATTCAAAATGTTCTGAAAACTAGACAAAATTTTGGACGACTTTCATGTTTTGAGAAAATGTTGATTCCAAATGGACTCGACGAGTAGGCCATCAACTCGACGAGTTGGTCAGAAGTTTCGCGATTCTTGACTTTGCCTTGTCGTACACGGGATTTTAAGTGATGGACTCGTCGAGTAGGTCACTGGACTCGCCGAGTAGCCCCTGTTTTCAGAATATATATATAGAAATGCTTCTCATTCGAACCCTAACTAATGGGGGAAGCTATCGACGATTTTTAGAGGCCAGAAGGGTTCTTAGAAGCTGTGGTTTTCGAGATTTCAACTTAGATTCCAATTTTGAGAAGATCAAAGGAAATTTAGGTTTAATCTTTACTTAATCTTTTGTTTAAACTATGTTTTCATCAATTGATTTCGTTTTTGAGTTACTTTCTGCTGTAATCATGAGTTAAAACTCATATCTTCTGTTTAGGGTAGATGAATTTATGACTATGGATTGATTTGTGGTTAGATTAATTGTTTATTGGTGAATTTAGTTTTATTAAGCTTGTTAAAGAACCTTATGCATTAACCATAACTATTTTCTGTTAATTATCAAGTAATTAAGCTGCATGAACATCTCTTAATTGCTTAACTCATGTGATTTATGTGAAAACATTGTTATGTGCCTAGGATTAACGAATGAAACTAGGATTAACTAGAAAGTGGGTAAATTAATGTGTGAGCTTGTGTGACAAACCATCAACAAGAGGTTAATTGAATTAGTAATTTGATTAGCTAATTACAAGTCTTATTTAACCCGAATAATTAACTAGGAAATTCATTAGTTTAATCACTTGATCACTGCTTAAATTAATTTGTTTTCTAAGGATTGGTAATAGCAAATGTGAATCTAATCACTTTAATCGGTAACCAATAAGTATTAATCCATTGCACTTGCCATAAAATCAACCATAGAAGTAAATGAATCGAACCTAAACAGAAGTCTTCTCCATTATTGAATTTAGTTGATTGTTTATTTGCTTTAGCTGTTAGTTGCTTAGTTTGCGTGTTATTTGATTGCTTAAGTTTCTAGTCTTGCAAAACTAGAGAAAATCCCCTTTCTATTACTTGTTATATTTAGATAATATTAGCATTTATTTTAATTGTTTACCGTTCCCTGTGTTCGATACCCTACTTGCTTGAACTATATTACTAATCGATAGGTACACTGCCTTTCGTGTGTTTATTTTGTGTCTAAGTTAGTAGGATTAAAACTAGTGTATTCAACACACATCAAGTTTTTGGCGCCGTTGCCGGGGAACGGTTCTAAATAGTTAATTTTATTTGCTAATTGTTATCATTTTTTTTATTTTATTTGTTGATTAATTTTTTTTATTTAGTTTAATTTTTATTTTCATTTTTATTTATTATGTATTTTCCAAATCTCGATGCTCTTGATGCTTTTCTTGAGGAAGTAGTACAAGAAATTGAGCAAGAAGATGAGGAGTATGACTCAGATGAAGATTTGAAGAAATTTGGAAGATGGTTAGATAACATCTTGCCCAAGACACAAGGGACATCTGAGTCACAAGAGCTAGAAGATGAGGAGTATGACTCAGATGAAGATTTGAAGAAATTTGGAAGATGGTTAGATAACATCTTGCCCAACAAACAAGAGCAGTCTGAGTTACAAGAGCTAGAGTTAAAAGATGAAGAATTTAATCCAGAAAGAGACTTGGAGGAGCTGGAAAGGTTGCTAGCAGAGAGGTCAGACGAAGAACAAGAACAAGCTGAATTGCAGGAACCAAGTCGTGGATAGACCATTACCACGACATGGCCCCATGTATTTCCAGTTTGTGTTTCGAAGAATGGGGTGACGATTCCAACTTTGGAGAAAGTTCTGAAGCGCGATCCATTTCTGATTAGTATCCGACCGGTTCCAACCCTTGTCAAGATTCTTGGGTTACATGAATTAAAGCTCGATTGGACAATTGTAAAAGCAAAGAGCCAAATTTTACAAATTGGTCCAAAGAAAATATTTAATGCAACGGATGGATTGGCATTGAGTTTATTGGAAATTTATTAAGTGGGGAGTCCAGCTCAAGACTCGCACAAAAAGAAGCGCTTGCGGGAGGCAACCCGTCATTAGAGTTTGCTTTTCTTTTTCTTTTAAACTTCTAGTATTTAGGGATAATTTAGGAATTTTTATTTTGATGTTTGTTTTCCTTTTTATTACGTGGTTTTGTCTTTGATCTTTGCAGAATTTAGGGTGAGATTAGAGCGATTTCTTAAAGCGTGAAGGAAATAAAGTGAGAGGTCGAGTCGTAGACAAGAAAATTAGAAGATTTGAGTGATAAGTTGAGTCTGATGTTTATATTTGATTAAAAAGAGTCTCGTCCCTGAAGAAAATGAGGAGTTGTATTACCTTGATACTCTCCTTGAACACAAAATTAAAGCTGAGGCAGAAAGAAGAAGAGACCTGATCAGAATCAAGAACTCGTCGAGTGCATAATACTAACTCGACGAGTCCAAGCGAAAAATCACGATTTCTGCGAGTATAGCGATTCAACTCGGCGAGTCTCCACATAAAACTCGATCATTTTCCGAGCGTTTCCAAGAAGCTTTATCCTATATATTTAGAGCTGTCAACCACACAAGATTTTGACATCCAAGGCATGGATGAGCTGTTCCCATGCCAAAGTCATCTGAAGATGGAGCTCAAAAGAAGAAAGATCACCCTCGCAACTACTATCCCAGGGGAGTTTGTTCCAATTCCCTCTTTACTTTTGTGTTTTTCTTTTCATTCATAACATGCAATAGGGACATTGCATGAATTAAGTGTGGGGTAGGGGGTTGGTTATATTAGTAAATTTAGAATCCTAAATTAGGCTTAATTTTGAAAAAAGTTTGCATTAATATTGCTAGGATCTTAATTTAGAAAATTTTGGTAAAAGCAATTAGGAATCATGCTAAGTGTTATGTTTGATGATTGCATGAAGACCCAAATGTTTAGTTGAGCCTATACACGTTATAGTGCATTTGTGGCCCCCTTTATTCTAGTGAAATCATGGGACAAAAACACAACCTCGCTTAGTTTGAGGGACGCAACATGTTTAGCATTGTGTACTTGAAATGTATCCAAGAAGACTAATACTTTAACCAATAAAGGTTGAAGTTGAGTGCCCTTGCTTAAGCATGTAGATATTGAGTGAAAAAAAATGAGATACATGTATTAAAAAAAAAAGAGAGAATTACAAGAAAAGTTTGAAGAATTTTTGGAGTACAAAGTATGAAGATCAAAGATCAAAAATTCTAAAGAAATTCCAAAAAGTTGAAGATACCCAAAAATCAACGAAAATCAAAAAGGTGGCAAATTTGAAGAATTCAAAGAAATCAAAGTTCAAATTATCAAGAAGGTGAAGAATTCCAAAAAGTTCCATAGTGGTATCGGAAAAATTGTAATTTTTAGATTATGTATGCTTGGGTTGCTCAACCAAAAACACCTTGAGACTAGGAGGTTTTCTGCGGATGGATTCGGAGGGATGCATAAAATAAGCATTGTTCAAAAGAAGTGGGCGAGTGTTTATGAGGATTGTGAGTATTTAGAATTGAGGGGGGTCCTTAGGAAAAAATTTAGACACAAATGCATGCGTTGCGGTCTTGGCATAATGGCTGGGTTCAATTGGGATTGTTTTATGTGATATTAGTGTGCTAAAATTCAGTTTTGCTTGGGGGCAAGCAAAAGTCAAGTGTGGGGTATTTTGATATGGGCTTATTTAGTCATAAAAATCATGCATGATCTTAATACTTTATGTTAATTTTATCTCAAATAATGAACCAAAGGTGCTTAATTAGCTTAAATATTTCATTTTCAGCAACAAAGACATGCTCGAAATGAAAAGGAAGCGGATTTAGCAATTGAAAGCTTGGATCTTGGATTTTGAAGAAAGAATGATGTTGCTGGACAGTTTGACCCCTCGTCATTGTTTTGGCCATATCTCATGAACCGTAACTCCGATTGACGAGATTCAAAATGTTCTGAAAACTAGACACAATTTTGGACGACTTTCATGTTTTGAGAAAATGTTGATTCCAAATGGACTCGACGAGTGGGTCAGAAGTTTCGCGATTCTTGACTTTGCCTTGCCGTACACGGGATTTTAAGTGATGGACTTGTCGAGTAGGTCACTGGACTCGCCGAGTAGCCCCTGTTTTTAGAATATATATATAGAAACGCTTCTCATTCGAACCCTAACTAATAGGGGAAGCTATGGACGATTTTTAGAGGCCAGAAGGGTTCTTAGAAGCTGTGGTTTTCGAGATTTCAACTTAGATTCCAATTTTGAGAAGATCAAAGGCAATTTAGGTTTACTCTTTACTTAATCTTTTCTTTAAACTATGTTTGCATCAATTGATTTCGTTTTTGAGTTACTTTCTGCTGTAATCATGAGTTAAAACTCATATCTTCTGTTTAGGGTAGATGAATTTATGACTATGGATTGATTTGTGGTTGGATTAATTGTTTATTGGTGAATTTAGTTTTATTAAGCTTGTTAAAGAACCTTATGCATTAACCATAACTTTTTTCTGTTAGTTATCAAGTAATTAAGCTGCATGAACATCTCTTAATTGCTTAACTCATGTGATTTATGTGAAAACATTGTTATGTGCCTAGGATTAACGAACGTGAAACTAGGATTAACTAGAAAGTGGGTAAATTAATGTGTGAGCTTGTGTGACAAACCATCAACAAGAGGTTAATTGAATTAGTAATTTGATTAGCTAATTACAAGTCTTATTTAACCCGAATAATTAACTAGGAAATTCATTAGTTTAATCACTTGATCACTGCTTAAATTAATTTGTTTTCTAAGGATTGGTAATAGCAAATGTGAATCTAATCACTTTAATCGGTAACCAATAAGTATTAATCCATTGCACTTGCCATAAAATCAACCATAGAAGTAAATGAATCGAACCTAAACAGAAGTCTTCTCCATTATTGAATTTAGTTGATTGTTTATTTGCTTTAGCTGTTAGTTGCTTAGTTTGCGTGTTATTTGATTGCTTAAGTTTCTAGTCTTGCAAAACTAGAGAAAATCCCCTTTCTATTACTTGTTATATTTAGATAATATTAGCATTTATTTTAATTGTTTACCGTTCCCTGTGTTCGATACCCTACTTGCTTGAACTATATTACTAATCGATAGGTACACTGCCTTTCGTGTGTTTATTTTGTGTCTAAGTTAGTAGGATTAAAACTAGTAGTAGTCAACACACATCGTTGTGTGTGTTTGACCTCTTGAGCTTATTTTTTTGGTGAAGAAAAGCTTGGAAGTAGTGAAGAGGAGTTAGAGAAGAAGAACTTGAGTATCTTGTACTCAAGGATCTGGAACTATTTCATCTTTTGGCACTCAAAGGAGGTATAAAGCTTCTAACTTTCCTCATAGAAGCTTAGATCTAGGATTATGGAGCTTTGGACCTTTTTAGGTCTAAATGATGGATATTTATCATGGAACTTCGTTTTTGAGCTTAGGGTTGCCACCCTTGGAGCTCAAAGCATTCCTTTAGCAATAAAGTTTCAATCTTTGAGGCTATTATGGAACCATGCATGAGATCTAGCCATATCTATGGAGTTAGTTGCTATTGTTCTATGTTTAGGCTCATTTGGTGGGTTGCAAGCCACCAGGTAATCGACTTGATGGATTATGACGTTGAAAAGGACTTGGATCTGTAGTTATAGCCTCTGGAGTTGAGTATTAAGTGCTTAATGGTAAAAGTAGCTTAACAGGGTAGCACGTTGGGCGTAGCAGCCAGTACGCACAGCGTACAAGCCATACAGCAGGTACGCGCTGCGTATAGAGGAGTACGCCCCGCGTTCTCAACAGTATTGGGCTTTTACCATTTGGGCCTCGGTTTGGGCCAACTATTAGACTTATCAGCTATTGGGCCTTAGTAGGCCATCAGAAGTCAGATTTTGGACCAAGGACATGATTGGGCTTAGGGAAGGCCCATTTGCGAAGTTGGGCCCAATTTAGAAAATTAGGCCATTATTGGGCCTTTACTGGGTCGTTAGTGGACTTAGAAAGATTAGTTGGAATTGGACCTTGGATATGGTCCAAAGATAGAGCAGGGGTAAAATGGTCATTTTACCCTTAGAAGGATTCTCAGTTTTCTGACTAAGTATTATTGTATAGAGTTAGCCGGAGAGTCGTGGGAGCAGCCAACAGAGATTCCTCACACACGAGTTTTGTTGGATAAGGTGTCTAAGTCTATAACTATATTTAGTATGTACTTGACCCGGCTTGGCATGGTCCATTTGGGTTGCATCGACATCTCAACTGTTGGATAGACATAATGAGAAAAAGGACACTTATGGTTTGTTAATATATTATAAGTTCTAATATATTAATATGAAATCATATTATTTAATTATTATTGATCAAGAATTAATTTGGAATTAATTTTGTGATAAAAAAAAGACTAATTAAATATATGAGGATTGGTTATGTAAATCATTCATTCTTATATAGTGGGCTTATGGTCCATGATTCACTAGATTGGGCTAGGACCCATTGGGTGCTCCATGGAGGTTAAAACCCATGGATCATGGGGGAAATGAAAATTCATGCACATTAGTGTTTACATGGTATAACCCTACATGTGGCACACTAAGCAACCTCATAAGGAGCAAAATCAGCCACTAAGACAAGACAAGGAGGACTAGCCGATTTTGTGATCAAAGTGTTCTTCTCTCAAGTTATTCCAAGAGTTGTGGTGTTGAGTGAAACATTTGAGGCATCACATTTAAGGTGCTAGGCTCACAATGTCTTAAGGAATCCAAGCAAGTACAAAGGTATGTCATTCTACTAGTTTTTATGTTACAAGTACCCCATGCCATGCTAGTTAGGATGTAAACCTTGGAAAATTCTTATTTTCATGAATATTAGAGAAAACATAGATCCAAGGTTTCTAGGGTTACATGTACATCATTGGAGTGTTAGAATGCTCAAAACCCATCAGTGGTATCAGAGCCAAGGCTTGTTTTCTTTGTATTTGATGCAAACTGCTTGGAAAAGTCGAGAATTCTGCAATCTGAATAGTGAACTCGTCGAGTCCATGGGGGGACTCGATGAGTCCATGACAAAATGCATCCTACTTGTCGAGTAGGTTCTTGCACTTGACGTGTAGGAGCCCCTGTGTGTAGAATTTCGAGTTTTGCTGCTGGAAATGGACTAGAATGATTACCCTAAACTGTTTTGGGCTCATAAAACCTGTTTTTGATGTGGTAATGATTATACTAATCCATTTTCAATGGTTATTATCAAATTTTCAAGTTGTATGTATGTTTATATGATTCTTGAAATAGTTGATATGGATGTTCATGCTTATGAGTTTTAGTAAGATCATAGGAATTTATGTTAGTGAATTCTTGATATGATATGTTATTATGTGGTAGTGGTAGGGGTGAAACAGTCCCCAGATACCGGTTGAAAGATACCGAAGGGGTAGGCCAGCACCCAGATTTGTTAGACAGTTACCGGTTGAAAGATACCGAAGGGGTAGGCCAACACCCAAATATGCTAGGCAGTTACCGGTTGAAAGAGACCGAAGAGGTAGGTCGGGCACCCAGATATTCCTGGCGGTATGTTATTGTATGGTATGTGGTGTGATGGGGGAACTCACTAAGCTTTGTGCTTACAGTTTACAATTTTGGTTTCAGGTACTTCTTTTCAAAGGAAAGGAGTCGGCTCGATCGCAGCACATCACACTATGGTTTTCCGCACATGAGATCTTTAGGATTACACTCTGATATTATTTTATGATAACATGTTTTGATTATTGACACTTTGTTCTTGACATGTGATGTTATTATGGATGTTTTTATACTGTTGGTTTTGTAATAACTTAATTAAAAATGAAATTTTTTCTCTTGAATTTTGGGTGTTACAAAAAATCTTTGAAAGGTTTCGCCTCATCCTCATCCCAAGAACCTATCCTTCGCGAAACAACCCAACTTTTCTCACTCGATCCTATGGAGTATGATGAACCCATTCAAGTGATGATCGAGTTCATCTCACATCACCCCCATTGGCATTCCACTCACTAAAACCTCAAACCCTCAAATCCCTCTACGCATCCTTCACACTGCCTTCGAGAGAATCAAGATTCAAGACGGTGTTCTAGAGATGAAAATGACTGGAGATAGAATTGTTCCTATTTCAAAGAAAACATTCCTCAAAATTGGAATTCCAGGAAAACCCAAAGAGTTTTCAAGTGCAATAACCCACGCCTGAAGAGTTCAAGACATTCCTCAATGAAATTGGGTACACTGAAGAGTTTAAGGCTAAGGAGTTCAAGAAATCAGCCGTTCCTGGACTTTACATCGTGTTGATGCACCTTATTCTTCGAGGTCTTTCAGGAAAACATGGTGGCACAGATACAATGAGAAAAGATCGGTTGTATGTTGTCTACAACATCTATTCAGGAAGGAACAACGCATTTGACTTGACCGAGGTCCTATGGCAAGACTTTCGGAAGTTTTCTATCAAGAAAAAGCCACACAAGATTTCAAGTCCGAGGTTATGGGCTCTTACACTTCAATAACTCTATAGGGAAACACAAGAGCCATCCATATCAACACAAAAGCGAAAGAGGTATTTCTCTCTTTTAAAGCTATTAAGACGTATAGACTTTCGAACCAGTCCACTTTCAGACCCATTCGTAGGTTGCCATAACACATGCTTGCATTCCTTCAGTCTGATTCTCATTTCCTAAAATATCAGTTAGAGACTTCAACTGTGTTTCTCCCAACACAGTCTGCCCTAGTCTCTGTTGATCAGCCCTCGGATGTGACTAAACCAACCACAACTAGTGGAAAAAAGAAAAAGGCAGCCAAACAAAAAAACCTCTCCTTCCAAAGCTACTGCCGAAAAGAGATCCAAAGTCATTGGTTTCTTTCGTAAGGAATCACATATTGACATTCCGACTCTGTGGTCATCCAATTACCCCTCCTGGCCACTCTTCCGAAGTACCCTTTGGAGTTTCAATACCACTTGCACACAATCACGGGGAGTCTCCACATGATCCACCCTTATCTTCCCAAAAAGATGATGCCGGTGTTGAAAAAAGTTCCTTGCACCCCTTGGAACAAAACCACGTGTCATTTCGTAAATCCCATTTTCTTCTACACAAGCACGATCATAGGCCCCTGGCTCGGATCCTAAGCTCTCGGAAGCCGGGGTTGTCCCTCCAACTTCTAGAGCCACAAATGGTCTGATACCTGGTTCAAGTAAAGGACTACCAGATCCTAATGATGATGATTGGATTGACTTTGTTAATAGGGCTCACACTAGACATCCTGAGTTGACTCGTGCTCAAGTTGAATCAACTCTCATTTCCATGAGAAATCGAGCCATTCGGATCAACTTGCCTTTCATTACTCCTACAGACGAAGAAACAGATCAACAGCTTACCTCCTCGGATCCAGCTCCGACCTCTACCATAGGAGGAGATTATGCCTTCCAGCAGCCCTCGGATGAGAAACATTCTACAGAGTTTATGTTCAATGATGACAGTGCTTCCGTTGGCACTCTTCCACTCTTCTCCTTATTTAGGTTTCCACAAAAACCTTCTTCTTCAAAGCCTATTTATGATTTCATATTATCATCGTCCTCCCCGGAACGTTTTGATGAAGAAATTCAAAACGACGATCAAGTCCAAGCAACTCTTGGAGGTGAAACTGAAACAAATCCTCGTCAAGGAAATCAAATAGAAAATAATCCCTCTCATTCCGAACATTAAGTCAACAAAGATGGTAATGATGATAAGTCTGGGTGTTCCACCTCGGAAACTGGATCATCAGATGAAAATATTTAAGGGTTTTGAGCATTCTAACACTCCTAAGGTCTACATGGAACCGTAGAAACCGTGGATCTATGTTTTCTCTATTATACACGCAAACTTTCATTTTTACAAGGTTTCAGCCTAACTAGCATACCATGAAGTATATGTAATACAAAAATCTGGTAGAATGACATACCTTTTCTTGTAGCTTGATTCCTTAAATCTTTAAGAGCCTAGAACCCCAAGTGTGATGCCTCAAATGCTTCACACAACACCACCAACAATTGGAAGAACTTAAGAGAAGTATACTTGCACTCACAAAATCGGCTAGCCCTCTTTTCCTTTAACTTAGGTGCCAATTGTGGTAGCCTTAGGGTGTCTTATGTAGTGTGGCAAACTAGGGTTACACCATGTAAACCCTAATGACTTTCCATATCCCTCATGCTCCATGGGTTAAGACCTCCATGGATCATCCATGGGTTACCACATGGGTTTAGCCCAACATAAAGAATTATGGATCATAAGCCCACTTTATAAGAATGAATGATTCGATACAATGTGATATCAACAGCTGGTTGATCCCATGAAGGATTTAGCCTTGTTCCAACAGCCATTGGAACTCTCAGCTTCGTGCTATTCGTCAATCCAAATTTTTCCAGCAGATTCTTTGTATATTTTTCTTGATTAATGAAAATTCCTTCTCTGCTCTGATGAATGTTTAATCCCAGAAAATTATTTATCTTCCCCATCATACTTATCTCAAACTGGCTTTGCATCAAATTTTCGAAATCTCTTGACAAGGCATGGGTCAGTAGAGCCAAAAATAATATCATCGACATAAATTTCAACAAGCATAAGATGATCACCAACTTTCTTTTGAAAGAGTGTGGGATCAATTGATCCTTGTTTAAACTTCGATTTCTTTAAGAAAGTGGTTAGAGTTGCATACCATGCTCTTGGTGCTTGTTTTAACCAATATACGACTTTATCTAAGATATAACAATGATTAGGGAATTCTTCGTTAATAAAACCTGGAGGTTGTTCAACGTACACCGTATCTTCGAGTTCTCCGTTGAGAAATGCACATTTGACATCCATCTGGTAGACATCAAAATCCTTGTGTGCTACATAGGCCAAAAATATTCGAACTGCCTTGAGTCTTGTGACAGGGGCGATGGTTTCCTCATAGTCTATACCTTCTTGTTGCGAATAACCTTTAACTACAAGCCTAGATTTGTTTCGAAAAACATTGCCATCTTTATTAGTTTTATTTTTAAAGATCCATTTTAAACCCACAATAGAAACATCTTTTGGTTTGGGAATTAAACGTCAAACTTTATTTCGTTCGAACTTAGCAAGTTTAGATTGCATGGAAACAACCCAATCAGGATGTTCCATAGCAGCCTTAACTGATTTGGTTCTATTTTCGAAATAAAAACATTGAACATGAAAACTTCCTAGTGAGTATTGAGTACCTCATTCTTTGCACGAATCTGAACCCTCGTCAATACTTCAGCGGATCACCAAGAATTTGTTCATGTGGATGATTTCTTGTCCATCTATCCATCGGAGGATATGCTGGATCTAAATCCAACTGTGCATCTTCGAATGGTTCATCATTCTCTAAACCTGCAATAGACACATTATCATTCGTATCATGAAAATCTTCATGTTGACTATTTGAAATATTCGTTTGTTTATCATTTTGCTCCCCCTCGAGAAAATTGTCTTCTTGATGCTCCCCCTCAACATCATCATTCATTCTCCCATTCTCCTCCTCGAAAGTATGCTCCCCCTCAACATGAGAAGTCGATGTTAAGTGTTCCCCCTGCACTTGATCAGTTTGTAAAACTGGAAGACGTTCGTTAAAGATCGGAGAATTTGTTGTCGAGTGGTTATCAGCACTTTGTTCGATTACTGTCGAATCTTCAGTATGTTTTGATGCTTCAGGAATTCGATTATCCTCAACATGGAGTTCAACATCGGTAGCCCTATCAGGAGTACCAAAAATTAAATCATAATCAAAATCTAACGAATTAACACTTTCAGATTCAGAATTTGATTCATCAATCATTGGTTTTTGTTCAAAATGTTTTTCAACACTTTTGACATAGTGATAATCGAATGTGAGATTAAAGGTTTCTTCGATCTTCCTTGTTCGCTTGTTGAGCACCTTGTATGCCACAGAATTATGAGAATATCCTAAAAATATTCCTTCATCAGCCTTTGACTGAAATTTCGAAAGATTATCCTTAAGATTCATAATGAAGCACCTACAACCAAAAACATGGAAAAAATTTACATTCAGTTTCCTGTTGTTAATGATTTCATAAGGGGTGATATCGAATCTTCTATGAATAAAAGACCGATTTTGAGTAAAGCAAGCAGTAGAAACAGCTTCTGCCCAATGATATTGTGGAAGATTTGCATATGTCAACATCGTCCTTGCTGCCTGACATAAGGAACAATTTCTCCGTTCGACAACACCATTATGTTGATGTGTGTAAGGAGAAGAGAAGTTGTGTGAAATTCCTTTTTCAGCGAAAAATGAATCGAGAACCTTGTTCTTGAACTGAGATCCATTATCACTCTTGATTTTGCAAACCTTTTTCTTCAGACTTAATTCGATATGTTTGATAAAATCGATCATCGCTTGAGTTGTTTCTGATTTCAAACGAAGAAAATACACCAAAGTAAACCTAGAAAAATCATCAACTATAACCAAAATGTACCTCTTCTTGTTGAGTGTTTCAACTGTCGAAGGACCACAAAGGTCAATATGAAGTAGTTCCAAAGGTTCGACGATCTTGGAATCAATCACAATATGATGACCTTGCCTATGTTGTTTTCCTTGTTCGCAAGATGCACATAAATTATCATTCTCAAATTTTAATACAGGCAAACCTCGAACAAGATCTTTTACCACCAATTTGTTTAGATTTTAAAATTCAAATGAGACAATCTTCGATGCCACAGCCAGCTTATATCTGAGGAAGCCTTCGAAAGTAGACAAACAGAATGAACACCAACAATGGGTTTGATGTCAAGTGTAAACATATTTCCTTTTCGTTTTGATTTAAGAAGAACTTCTTTTGTTTCGATATTGTAAATGACACTTCCTTCTACATTAAAGACAACTTGATTGCCAGTTCCCATAACAAGTTGCAAAACACTGATCAAATTGTGTTGAAGACCTTCGACATGAGTAACTCTTTTTACTGTAAACTTCCCATTGGTCATCTTCCCATAACCTTTGACTTGACACTTGTTATTTCCAAATTTATCCACACCTGCATTGTCCAGACTTTGAAAATCTCTCAGGTTTTTTATTCTTCCCAATCATGTGACGAGAGCAACCACTGTCGATATACCATATGTCATCATATTGCTCGTCACACAAAACCTGCAATTATTTAAAGAATTTAGGTCCCCAAGGCTGTTTGGGTCCTTGGTTATTAGAATAAAATGTTTGATGTAGCGAAGATCCAATTATCCAGTTTTGAACTTTTTTTGACACTATCAATTAAGTCCGCATCATTATTTAAGGATATCGAAATGTAATCATTTGAAGATTTAAAGTCAACATCAACGTGAACCTCGTTCTTCATAGGTTCTTTCTTACTGACGTTGTCTTTCGAAATTTCTTTCCATTTTCGAACAGAAGGATTTGATTCTTTCGAAAAAGAACTTCCATTTGAGGATTCATTTAGATACTTCTCATATGCATCCTTGATTTGTTCTTCAGAGATTTTCCTAGATTGAAAACTCTTTCCCTTTCCTTCCAACCAATGATTGATATTTTTCACATTTGTTTTCCTCTCACAAATGTAGCTTTTGTGGTTTGTTTCGAAGGTGGGTTTTGAAAATGAGGTTGATCGGGCTTGAAAGATTCATTTTTTCTCCCTTGAACTTTGAGTTTCTCAAAGTTTCTTGTTGGTTTGCTTGTCGAAACATGAGGATTATAATGATTCTAAAATCGGTTTTGATAACCAACGTTATTCTTTTGAAAAACTGTTTGTGAATTTGAAAACTGATTTTGATATAGAACACGATGATAAGTCTTTTGTTTGTTTGATTGAAAATCACTTCTCTGAAAATTATTTTGTGAAAACCTTGGATTGTTAGAATTCTTAACAAAATCTTTTTGTTGATTTTTCACATAATTCTCATGATAAGAAGGTTGAACATTTGATTTTTGATTTGATTTCGAAACATGTTCCTTGTGTTTAGAAAAATCTTCGTGTGATTTTGAAGGTTTTGACATGGATTTCCTTTCACCAAAGGATGAATTTTGTGATGTTGTCTTAACAGATTCAGACTTTTTCTTTTCAGTCATTTTAGAAGAAAGATTTTGTTGTTTCTTTTTAGTCATATAAGTATTCCAATAAGCCTTATTTCGTGCTTTATTCATTGAAATACCATTTTCTTGTGAAATCTTTTGAATTCTTTCTTTTTGACTTTGAACTTTTTCAATTGGTTTTCCAGAAACTTGAACTTTTCTTTGTTTTTCAACCTTTGACATTTCAGTTTTAACCACCCAATAAAGACTTGGTTTTTGTCTTTGAAAAGTGTATGAGTGTTTGGTAAGATTGTTCTCAACAGTTTTTTGATTTGAGAAAAATCCATCCTTCGACTCTTTCTTATTGTCCTCTTCAACAAGTTTGTTGATTTCTGGTTTCACACTGTCTCCATTACCCTTTGTAACGAAAACTTGATTTGGAAAGACGACATTTTTAGTGCACGTGAAGTTTGGATAAACCACAAAATTATGTTCAAGATAATGAGAACCTTTTTCTTTCATGATTTTATCAAATTTCGTTGTTTCTTCATACACCTGATCTTCACAATTCGAGAAATTTTTGTTTCTTTCAAAACACTTGAAGCATTTGTTTCTTTTGAAACCTCGTTATCATCATCATTGTCAGTCTGACTATCTTCGACAATCACATTGTCAGGGTCAAAAACTTTCGAAGTAGAGGGTTGGTCTTTCTCAACTTTAATATTCAAATCATGATCTTTTTCTTTACCCTTAGCTAATGATTTTACATTAATGACAGATAACTGAGAACAGTCAACAACTTCCTCTACTTCAATTTCAATGATATTGTCATCTTCGATATCAACAAAGTTGTTTTGAGAGTCAGAAGTCGAATTCTCAATCTTTTTAAAAATCTTGATTTGTTTATTTACAGTCAAAGTCTTATTAACGATATCAACAAGATCATTAGCATCTAAATGTTCATCGATTTTCACTATTCCATAGGGATATATATTATCTGGGACTTTGTCAAAGTCTGAAATTGTCATTTCACAATCATAAGTGGTTGCATCAACTTTTTCCCTTTCGAAAGATAAGAATGGTAGTAGCCTCCTATGTTGTTCTTTACTTATGTCACTAGAGTGATGCAATTCAGTCAGTTTACAATAGAGTCTTTTAGCAGAATTACAGTAAATATTCCTTTATTTTAACAAAATCCTATTATCTGTATTCAAACTTTCTCTATCAATCATGATATTCGTTATTTGCAACTCTAGATGATCTATCTTAGCCTTCTTCGCCTCCAACATCCTTTAGGTTTCTAGTAACTAAGTACTAGATTTCTTAGCGTCATTGCTAGAAGAGATTGCTAGATTATTAACATAAGTAACAACATCATCAAACTCAGTTAACACATAATTATAAGCACTTAAAGGAATATTAAAGGTTTGTAGTAGAGAACGTAGCTTCGAAGTCATTAGTGCTTTGTCTGCTGATGTCGAAACAAATCAATGACCAGTAATCTTCTCTTCTTCCTCCTCTTCAAACTTTCCAAACATGGCTCCATGAGTCGGATTTCTCATTTCTTCGTCATCCGAGCCTGAAGACCATATTTGATATGTGCCCTCATCCTCATCTTCTCCTCTTGCAACCAGTGACATCCCTTTCGTCTTTTCCCTCACTTCCTCCAACCTTTCGGAATAGTGTGCCTCATCCTTAACCCTATTCTTCTTTTCTTCTTTCTTCTTCAGCATACATTCATTTGCCATGTGATTTTCACCATGACAATAATGACAATCAACTCCCGAATCTTCCTTTAACTTTTTCTCTTGTTTCGAATCTTCAACTTTAACCTCCTTCTTCTCAAACTTCTTCACATCATCAGCCTTCCCAGTGTTACTTCCCTCATTTCACCAACTTTCGACTTTGCAGTGAATGGCTTCTTATAAAACTTCTTTACTCTGTTGTTGGAGTAAAAAGCCACTGCTTCGTCATCTGAGTTGACGATAAGACCTTCATCTTTAGAGCTTTCCTTCTTAGTAACTTCCATCTCACCTACTCTTCCTGATACTTTCGAAACCAACGCTAATGGACCTCCCAGATTGATTTTTGACTCTTCAGATATTTCATTTACTTCATTTTCGTGAGCTTTTAGCAGATTGTAAAGATCATTAAGAGTCAAAAAAATCGAAGGTTTGTTGTGTCTTCATCATCAAACTCACATTCCTCCACTCCTTGCGAAGCCCAATTATGAAAGTAAGGTTGTATTCCATAGTAGATATGGTAATTCCATACCTATTACACTTTTAGATGAGCTCGTTCAGACGATCATAGTATAATTCGATCGATTCACCATCTTTTTGCTTAAACTCCCTTAATTCAATCAGATATTGCTTGACTGAGCTGATTTTGGTATTCTCACTACCCAGGTACTTTTCCTTCAGTGTATTCTAGATTTGTTTTAATGTTTTGAAAGATCGAACGTAATTATACACCACAGGGGGAAGAGCACCACGAAGCTCTCTCATGCATCTTTTCTCATTCTTCTGTAGCCTCCCAGTTTGTTCAGTAACACTTTGAGTTGATGAAGAAGTACCAATGCTTTGAATAGATGAAGGTTGATGAACATCATCAGTAATGCACTTCCATAGCTCTTCATTGAGTCCATTCAAGTAATCCTCCATTCGATCAGCCCATTGATAATGATACTCTGGAATTAGCATATGAATCTTAGTTGAAGATCCTAGCAGATTTCAACATTGATGTACGGACAATTTTAGATAAAAGCTTGAGAAATTTGAGATTAACAAGATGAATCAAACAAAAAATGAACACCGAACACTTGATTTATCAATCGAAATGCAGAATCAAATCTGAACTGAAGATCTACAAAGATTTTCAGGATCAAAAGTGCGGAAACTTTTGAATCTAGAATTAGATTCAAAAAACTTTTGAAACAGAAGAAAATCAGATCAAAACAATTTGATTCCTGCTCTGATACCAATTGTAGTTCCGATTGAATCGAGTAGATCAAACAGAATCAGAGTTAGAAATGATTTAGAACAAGAGATCTAAATATAATCTGTTTGGAACTATTGTATTGCTTGATCAGTTTGAATACACGAGACTGAAAGAGAATACGAATACAATCGGGAAAAAGTTCTTAACCTCTAAAGTATCCTACCCATATTTATAGGGAAAACTGAAAGCACAAAAAATATAAGGACTTCGACATCTAATCTTCGTTACAAAAGTAGTCCTTAAAATAAACATACAATAAACAATTTTGACATTACAAATAACAAAGATAATTTCGACATCTCACAACCTTCGAACCCCAACAATAAATATAATATATTAAATGAGAAATCATATTATTTAATTGGTATTGATCAAGAATTAATTTGGAATTAATTTAGTGATCAAAAGAGACTGATTAAATTTACATGGACTGATTAGGTAAATCAGTAATACTTATAGTTTGGGCTAATGATTCATGTTGATTAGGGATGGACTAAACCTATATGAGAGTGGATGAAGTTTTAATCCAAAGGGCCCATGAAATGTGAAGAGTCATGGTGAATTAGGGTTTACATGTATGAAACCCTAAGAATTCCACACAATAAAAGTAACCCCTAGCCTTATAAAAATCGGCGAACACTTCCTAGAAGCAAACCCTAGCCGATTTTTGGTGATTCCTAACCTCTCTCATAAGCCTACATTTGCATTTGGTGTTTGTAACTTATTTGAGGTACTAAGCTCTTGAAAGATCAAGAACTACAAGCTATTACAATAGGTAATCATCTAACTAGCTTTTATGTTGTATATCTCCAATTGTATGCTAGTTAGGTTTCATGCTTTGGACAAAAATGAAAATGCATGTATAACTTGAGAAAACTTAGATCCAAAGCATTTAGGGTTGTATGTGCACCATAGGATTGTTATAGTGCTCAAAACCCATCAGTGGAATCAGAGCCTAGGGTGTTTTCTGTTATATTGATGCAATTGTTTGATTTTCAAAGCTAAACAAATGTCATTTTTGGCCACTGACTGCTGGACTCGTCAAGTCCCATTAGGGAACTCGAAGAGTTGGATCATATGTGATGAACTCGTCGAGTCCATGCCATGAACTTGACGAATAGGATCATCTGTTTGTAGAATTTTTGGTTTTTTGACCAGAATTGGATTAGGATCATTACCACAAACTGTCTTGACTGATAAAATTCGATTTTTATGATAAGGTAATGATTATCCTCATCCAATTGCATGATGATTGTCAATTTTAAGATGATTAATTGATTTTATGAAAATATTAATTATTTGTAGAATTTGATTTGAATCATCTTGCTATATGAAATTAGATTAGGTCAATTTTGTGATATAGTTAATTATATGATTAATTTAATAGATGTCAAATTTGATCTAAGAGATTTTGAAAAGTTTCAAAATTTACCCTCATGTTTTGGAATTTAAAATTTGATTAAAAAGTTTTAATTTTGAATTATTTAAGTTCTAAACCCTAGAGTTTTAAAAGTTTAAAATTCAACCCTTATACTATTATAATATTAAAAGCTTAATACTTATATATATATGTATAAGACAGTCAGTCTTACCGTTAGTAGGCCTCATTCACGAAGCTGGTCTATAAGGGGGTATAAGGAAATTGCCTATAAAATGGCGATTGAATGGGTGTCCACTCTCACTCACCGCTTCCTTGACTAGTGGAGGGTCGTTAGCCAAACAGGTAGGATAGGACATTAATTCTCATTAAAAAGTATAATGATAATTATAAAAGTAACTAAATGTTTTTCTAAATTCCCAATCTTAGTTAGTTTAGGAAAAATGTGAAAATGGTGCTATTCCATGAAATTGCACTTTGCACCTTGCCAAGTCGTTAGTGGAGCGTGTGTGGTTTACCAGCACACCAATTTGGACTAACAAGGGTGGAAAAGGGTAGCTCGATGTTTGCCATAGATCTATGGAGCATGTGTGTGACAACCCGAAATTTCTATCTTGTACATTCAATCAAAGACAGACTTGTTTCTGCTATCTTTTAGCATTGTTTAGAGTCTGTTTGGCTGTTCTAAGCCTAGTATATTCAAGAATCGGGTATTAGGAAGTATCTGCTTGATTCTATTGTGCCTTAATCAAGCTTTAAACCCATTAAGAGGAGTTTACGGCCAAAACTTCATGTTTGGGCCGTAAACTCATGTGTTGGCCGTCAACTCATGTTATATACATGAGTTTACATCATTTTCCTCATTTCCCTTCCATTTCAAGACTAGTAACCCAATTTCTCTCTCAAGTATCATAAGATCTTCATCCCGATATTCCAAAAATGTAAGAATTCTTTCTCTTGATTAGTTGTTACATCTCATTAACTAGTACAACCCTTTGATTTCATCCATGAAATAATTCCATTTTGATAGATCTTCAAGTGTTCTTTATTTCACCAAGAACACTAAGAACACACACTAGTGTTTTTGGACTTTAATCACCCTATCAAGCTTCTATATTGTAAGTACTCTCTCCTAAGCTTGTTATATGCAATAAATACTTGAAGAACACTTAGAAAACATCCATTTGACAAGAACAAAGGGAGTTTACGGCCAAGGCAATCTCCCTTGGCCGTAAACCATTAAATGGTGCATTTGTTGGCCTTAGACCCTCCTAAAGGCTTCTAAACCCTTGAGTACCTTCATTTGTGTGATACTTACTAGTTATGCTACTTGAAATCATCTAATATCCAAGATCAAAGAGAGTTTACGGCCAAGGAAATCTCCTTTGGCCGTAAACCCTAATTAAGGGTGCGAATGAGCCCTTATCTCTTCCTAAGCCTTGGACTTGAGTGTAGAACACTTCATTGTAACTTCTAAGACCTTAAAACACAAAATGGTACAAATTACCCTGAGTTTACGGCCGTAAACTCATTCGACCATAAACCCATGGGCCGTAAACTCACATGGTGTTACCATTTAGGCCGTAAACTCCTATATGAGGCCCTACAACCCTTAGATGCAACCCTTTGTACTTCTAGCACTTGAATCAAAGTGTTTTCCATGTCCTAGGGTGTCTTTACTTACATAATTAGTTGTTTAAACACTAATTATAAACATATATGTGTTGTTATATGCTCAATAGGATCAGTGTGTGCTCAAGTCTTCACTTGACACTTAGCATCCTACACCAATCTTACATTTGAATAACTTACAACAGGTGAGTTCATACCCCCACATTTTCATAGTTTTTACTGTTTTAAGGGGGGGAATACAAGTCTAACACAAAGATATTGTGTTATAACAAATGATTTCAAATGGAATACAGTTATCAAAACAAATGGTTTCAAACATCTTATCAAATCAAGCGGTTTTAAGTGGTTATTTCAAAAAGACATCAAGTCACTAAAATGGATTTCAAAATATGAAACTTCTTTTAAATGTTTTATAAACTTATATTTTTCCCCAAAAATCAGACTAGTATACATATTTATATAAATAAGATTTAAAAGACTTAGGACTGACAACCCACTTTGGTTCCTTTTCCTTGTTTGGATGTGGGATTACAAGTATCCGTTGTTTGTCCAAGTGTCATTTAAATTTTAGTTATATATATTTGTATATGTATACAAGTATAAAAGTTTATTCAATTAGATTCAATTATCCTTTGTAACATGTTGAGCAAATGATCCCATACATGAATACTCGTTATCAAATCAGAAAGTACATATAAATTATAATAGGTATAATTTATGATTCACAGAACATTAATTCACGATACAAGTATACTAGAGTACATGGTTTTACAAAAAACGAAGGTTTAGTTCATAACTATTCAAGTGTATTCATTCTTTCAAATACATGTTAAGAGTACTAATTCAAGGATATACTATCAATCATTTACTTCAGAATGATTGGGTTTTCATAACTGTTATACATGTAACGTTATATGCTTTTATGAGTCAAATAGTACAGTTAGTTTAATTCATTTTAAACTATACAGTAAAGTCCTGATATTATAACCAGAGTCTCCAGCAGGGGATCGAAACAATGGGTGTATAGATCTATATTGGGATTGACACTCCCGCTGTCACACCCCCAAACCAAGGATGGCGGAAACGTCCGGGGGTGGAGGACTTCATGTAAAGTATCACAACAACGAGTATAATAGTGCTCAAAGTAAATACAACCATCATAAATATAATTGAAAAGGTTACACCATAGTATATGTTTACAAGTTTCAAAATCAATTACATTATGATGACAAAATAATCTGTTTGACGATTTAACGTCCCATCCTCAAAGTGCTGATGTTTTCCTGTTTCACTGATTTCCTGAGAATACAAGTAGTTTTGAAAAGTGTCAACAATTAAGTTGGTGAGTTCATAAGAGTTTTGTTTGAGGAAGAAACCGTTTTCCTTGTAAAACGATAGAGTATGATTTCCAGAAAATCCAATATTTTCTTAGTTAAGTGTGAAATGAATGCTCCTATGTTATGCGATAATGTACCCTAGAAGGACCCATAGATTCCTTCTATAATCGCCCAGCGTATATAAGTTATATAAAATTTAAGTTAAATAAACCGTTGAATATAATGGGTCTGCCCTAGGTCCACAACCAAACAAGGAACAGGAGATAAGGCGGGCCCACCAATTCTAAATCGATTGTGACTAGATTTTTATATAACTCTAGCATATACACTTAGAAATTATAGTTGAAGTCTAACAATTCTAGATGAAATGTAGTTTTAATATCATAAAAACCATTTTGTGTGAACCTGGTACTTTGTATTTGTACCCCTTTTTGTATAAACCCGGTACTTTGTAGTTGTACCCTTTTTGTATGTACCCGGTATTTTGTATTTGTACCCCTTTTTGTATGAAAGCGGTACTTTGTATTTGTAACCGTTTTTGTATAATCCCGGTACTTTGTATTTGTACCCCTTTTTGTATGAATCCGGTACTTTGTATTTGTACCCTTTTTGTAAGAAAACCTGGTACTTTGTATTTGTACCCCTTTTTGTATAAAAACCTTTTGTAATGAGTTCGTAATGTAAATGAACATAAACTATACCTATTATAGTTTATCAAAATGTTTGTAATGTATATGCAACCTAACTATACCTATTATAGTTTAGTATGTTTGTTTGTGGTGTATAAAAACCCTTTTCTATGTAAGTCGAATGTAGAGCAAGATATAACTATGTTTATCATGCCTTGTTTTGTACTATTGGTAATGATGGAGGATTCTTACAATTCCGTGAGTATTTTCTGTTATATAATTACACCACAATAAGAAACACATGTAAAATATGAAATCCTCAAAGATTAACACTTTGCTCAACAAGTTACAAAGTGTGTTGAAAGTTATAAGCTGTTATCTAGATTTTGACCTTTCTACACTGTTTTAGAAAAATCATAGAAAAATCATAGAAAAATCATACGAAGTCGAAAACTGAGTCCGTAAATTCTAAGAGTTCACAAAATGTGTCTAGTTTATTCGAAATTTCTATTATGATTTTTAGAAGTCCTTAACTTGTGTTAAAATGTTCATATTCACAGACTGGTCCGAACTCGTTTCTTAAATGATAGGCAGTTTTGTAAAAATTACCATAAATCGTAGACAAATAGTATGGAGATGTGCAAGTAGTCATTTTAAAGGTATGAACCTTAAATAATTGCATATTAAACAGTTTTGAAAGATTTTAAGTTTAAGATAGTCAAAACAGTCCGTGAATAAGACTCAACTTTTCTGATGAAAGCTGTTGTTTGAGTTTAGTTAAGTTTTTGGTGTTTTAACTTGTATTCCCCCCCCCCTAAAACTTGAAGAAAACATGAAAATGTAGGGGTATGAAATCACCTTGAGTGATTTCAGTAGATGGATGATGAAGAAAAGAAGTGTTCAACTCAAGAACACTTAGATGATGCTTGAAGATTCGAAGTTGTAACACAAATATGATGAAGTTTGTGTAAGAAACCTATGATTTGAGTAGAAAGGAGTGAAATAATCATATGGAGGACGATAATACTTACCAAAAGTAGAAGAAAAGCTTGGAGAATAACCTTGAATCTCGAAATTTAGAGAGAGAAAGTGAGAGAGAATGAAGTTTGTTCTTTGGTGGAAAATGAGAGAAATGTGAGGAGAGAGGGGAGTTTTCCAGCCTTTGATCAAGGAGGTGGCTGAAAAATGATGGAAAGAGTACACTGAAAGGACAAGGGCTGGTCATGGAGTGGGCATGGGTGGTTGCTTGTGTCATACACTAAAGCAAGGTCAACACTCCACCCATAAATCTTACCTACTAGATTTTATTCTTAGGCAAGGATTTTCTCCAAAATATAATTAAAATATGAATATTTAGGGTTCATTATGTTAAAATAGGAGTTTTGGTGAAAATCCGGTGTTAAAATCACGAAAAACGGGCTCAAAACGCTAAAAATATTGAAAACCGGGAAAGGAAAGCGAAATTCCGAAGTTCGGGGCCGAAGGTGCGAAGGTTCGGCTCCTTAGGAGCATAGAACCGAAGGTAAGGTTCGGTTGTGCATGGGAACCGAGAGGTCTCGCAGGCGGCTCATCAGAAGGGACCGAAGGTCAAGACCTCGGACCGAAGGTAGTCCTCTCGGACCGAAGGTTACTTTCGGTTCCTTAGTAGTTTCGGTTCAGGAAGTGGTTTCGGTTCTCAGGAGGTTTCGGTTCCTTAAGGGAGGTTCGGCTCCTTAAGAGGGATCGGCTCCTTAAGAGGTTTCGGCTCCTTAAGGCTGTTTTTCGCGTTGACTTCCGTTTTCGAGCGGTTTTCGACTAAATTAAGGGTCGGGATGCCCCGGGTGATTATAAAAAGTTGAGAGAGATTTGGGAGAGATTTGACATACTTGGAGAGATTTGACATACAGAGAGAGATTTGGGAGAGATTTCACATACTTGGAGAGATTTCTCATACAGAGAGAGATTTGGGAGAGATTTCACATACTTGGAGAGATTTCTCATTCAGAGAGAGATTTGGGAGAGATTTCACACACTTGGAGAGATTTCTCATACAGAGAGAGATTTGGGAGAGATTTCACACACTTGGAGAGATTTCTGATTCAAAGAGAGATTTGGGAGAGATTTCACATACTTGTAGAGATTTGGGAGAGATTTCACATACTTAGAGAGATTTGGGAGAGATTTCACATACTTGGAGAGATTTGGGAGAGATTTGAGGTAGAGAGAGATAGAGTGAAAGAGATTGGGAGAGACTTCTTTTGTGACCTTTTTGAGTGATTGGCTTTGTAATGCAAGGTTTGTAAACCTCGTTAAGTCTCGTTATGATTGTTATATGCTCTCGAGGGTTAAGGAATAATGTTTTATCGAATAGTTTCATCACTTGCCCTAATTAGGGTTTAGAATTTCCGAACACGTGAAAAATCAAGTGATACTTTGTATTAGGATTGCGAGTTGTACAATAAGAAACGTAATGGAAACCCTAATATACAAGGGTTAGATGAGTTGACCGGTTTGACTTGTTGACTTTAGATGACTTTGACTTGGCCAAAAAAATTGACGGTTGTCACATCATCCCCCCGTTAGAAATAATTTCGTCCCGAAATTAGTGTTTCGACTGGGACTTCAAGAATTTGGAGGAAAGATGGGGGAACTTTTCGTAGTACGAGAAATTGATTATGGTGAGGAACAACCCGCCTGATGTTAAATGACGACCTTGGAATTTCTTATTGTAACTTGAGCTGAGTCGATTTAAAAGGAGTTATTATTTTGGAATGATAGTGTATTCTACGTGTGCCTTTATGCTCTCCGCTTTATACTTGGTATTCCCACTATGAATATTTTATAATGTAATTTGTGAGTACTAGTATTACGAATGCTTCAATAATTTGTGATGAAATTTGCCATATAAGTCCTACCAGGTCTTTTATAATCACTTGGTGTAAACTAATCGTATATCATTAAGATTGCAAGGGCGTTCGGATGAGTGACCCCGCCTTAAGCCCACAACCAAACAAGGAATAGGAAATGAGGCGGAATCACACATTCTAAGTCCATAGAATCTTAATGATATATGACCATAATGTTTACACTAGCCATCATAGATTCACTAGTAAAAACCCTACATTTTTATATAGAAGATAAGACTTATTCGAGTTTTGTCGTGTTCTCGAGATTTATGGTTGATATACTTTAATCGATGCTAGTTATAGTAATAAAAAGAAATTTAAAATTTAAACGCCGATGTTAGGAACACGTACTGATATTTACGGGCGGTTTTGGGGTGGTCTCTCCTGCGGTGATCGCAAGCACCCTTCCACCATCACTGACATCTCTTGCTCTAGGGCAGTCCCTTTTAAAGTGTCCCGTTTCGCCGCACTTGTAACAGGCTGGGCTTACTCCAGTGCCAGGGACTTGGTTGATGGTCGTGCTGGTGCCTTACAGAAACGGACAGTGTGCCCCTCTCTGTTGCAATTTTTGCAATGCATCTTTCGGCAAGCCCCAGTGTGATGGAAGTTACACTTGTTGCATTTCGGAAGGGTTCCAGCGTATTGTTTTATGGGTGCTGGCGTGGCGAGAGTTGTGGCAGCATGAACAGCAAAGCTCTGTTGCTTCTTAGTGAAGTCGTGGGCTGGTTGGTCCTTCTTGTTGTCCCAGAACTTCCTTTTATTGTTCCCTCCTCTTGTTTGATCAGGGGTGGTTATCGTAGTGTCATGGCTGGCACGATGGTCGATAAGTTGTTGTGCCAATTGCTTGGCACTCTCAAAGGTAGTTGGTCTTGAGGCCAACACGCTATCTTGAATTTGGGGGGACAATCCCCAGAGCTATCGCTCCAACTTTTTGCTTTCCGGGGTGAACATAGCGGGACAAAGGAGTGCTAGATCACAGAATCGGACGGTATAGGTTGCAAGGTCAGAGTCTGTTATTTTGAGGTTCCACAGTTCTTGATCTAGCTTTTGCACCTCGCCCCTTGGGCAATACTCTTTCAGCATCCTTGCCTTCAAGTCCTCCTAACTCATTGAGTTAGCCACTGTAAGCGTCAGTGACTTAACGTGGCCGTTCCACCAAGTAAGGGCCCGGCCGGAGAAAGTGCGAGCTGCGAACTTGACTTTGATCGCTTCGGGGCACGCACAAATCTCGAAGACAGATTCGGTCTTCTCGAACCACTGCATCAAATCGATGACTCCCCCGTTGCCATTGAATGAATCAGGTCTGGCATTGGTGAAGTCTTTAAAGGAGCATTCTCTAGAATGCCTTGGCTATCTCCTTGAGTGGAGTTATTAGTCTCGCTCCCTGTCCGTCCTGCACCATCAGTGCTGATTTGGGCCATAGCAGCTGCCAGCGCAGCCGTGACCGCAGCTTGGAACATAACATGATCATATTGGGGAGGCGGCGGCGGTGGATTTGTTTGCGTTCCGCTAGTGCGTCTAACAGACCTTCGAGGCGGCATCTTTCTGCTATAAAATTTCAAAGACGAAATGAGTATAAGTCTTTTAGTAATGGTTATTAGTCGGGCGTCGTAAAACTAGGTTATTAGTTTCAAGTATAGTATTTCCCGATTTTTCGAATGTGGAAAACAATTCATAGCAGAGGTTTATATAAATAAACTTATGAATTTAGCAGAAAAGACTCGATTGTAATCTTGTGATTTGTTCCATGCGCGATCCACTCCTAAGATCACCCAATGTATACCAGTTGTGTGTAATTAAGGTCCAATAGGCCGTTGAACTTCATGAGTCTGCCCTAAGTTCACAACCAAACAAGGAACAGGACCTAAGGCGGACTTACCATTTCTAAGACGATCGTCTCTTAATTACACATAACCTTGAGGTATACATTAAGTAATCTTAGAGTTACCATAAGCAAATCGTTTGTAATACCAGGTTATGAAATATGTGGTAAACTCCCAATGAAATAAAATGCATGCCAATTTTTATTGATATACTCTAGTTATATCCTTACCATTTATATACACACATATAAATTTCACACTTTACTGAACTATTCTCGGTGTTTCTGCTAACGTCCCTGAGGCGGAGTTATGGTAGTGGGTAGAAGTAGGTTTTGTACGGGCGTTAAGATTTACCCATCACGTTGCTCGTGCGAGAATAGGGGTAGAAGAGATAATTAATAGACGCCTAATCCTATAATTAATTATAGGGGGTGATCCTTATTAGTCACGTCTATAATCACGTAGTGCATACCAGTTATACATAATCTGAGATAGAATAGACCTTCGAATAAATGACTCTAGTCTAAGTCCACAACCAAACAAGGAACAGGAAGTAGAGCAATAGTCATAGATTCTGAGTCTATAATATCTTTAATTATGTATAACCTCGGCGTATGCACTCAGTCGTTATAGACCTACTAATAGGGGTCTTTAGTTTTCACATAAGTTGGTTATAGTATCACCAAATACTCCTATAGTATTTTAATGTTTGACTTATGTCTTTGAATGTTTGTTTGTAGATAGAGTTGGTAAGTTTTTAGACTTGTTGCAACAACACAACCATTCCCGGGCATATGCTAATCACTTCTGGGATAGACATAGTTGATCAGGCTATGTCATTCCCAGACCTGACCATACATCCCCAAGCCTACTTGTGCCATTCAACAATTACAACTTTTGTTTTGTTCTAGAACGATGCGGACCTTAGTATGTATGCATGCATGTATACTTTTAACAAGAAACTATTTATTTCTAAAAGTATAGTTATTTAAAAATGTTAAATCAGAGACCTTAGTCCCAATGCATTTATAGTTTGTATATATTTTGTTGTTTGATATACTTAGTTCACTATAAACAATGCTCTGATACCAATCTATCACACCCCCAAACCAAGGATGGCGAAAACGTCCGGGGGTGGAGGACTTCATGTAAAGTATCACAACAACGAGTATAATAGTGCTAAAAGTAAATACAACCATCATAAATATAATTGAAAAGGTTACACCATAGTATATGTTTACATGTTTCAAAATCAATTACATTATGATGACAAAATAAATTGTTTGACGATTTAACGTCCCATCCTCAAAGTGCTGATGTTTTCCTGTTTCACTGATTTCCTGAGAATACAAGTAGTTTTGAAAAGTGTCAACAATTAAGTTGGAGAGTTCATAAGAGTTTTGTTTGAGGAAGAAACCGTTTTCCTTGTAAAAGCGATAGAGTATGATTTCCAGAAAATTCAATATTTTCTTAGTTAAGTGTGAAATGAATGCTCCTATGTTATGTGATAATGTACCCTAGAAGGACCCATAGATTCCTTCTATAATCGCCCAGCGTATATAAGTTATATAAAATTTAAGTTAAATAAACCGTTGAATATAATGGGTCTGCCCTAGGTCCACAACCAAACAAGGAACAAGAGATAAGGCGGGCCCACTAATTCTAAATCGATTGTGACTAGATTTTTATATAACTCTAGCATATACACTTAGCAATTATAGCTGAAGTCTAACAATTCTAGATGAAATGTAGTTTTAATATCATAAAAACCATTTTGTGTGAACCTGGTACTTTGTATTTGTACCCCTTTTTGTATAAACCCGGTACTTTGTAGTTGTACCCCTTTTTGTATGAACCCGGTACTTTGTATTTGTACCCCTTTTTGTATTAAACCGGTACTTTGTATTTGTACCCCTTTTGTATGAAAACCTGGTACTTTGTATTTGTAACCGTTTTTGTATAAACCCGGTACTTTGTATTTGTACCCCTTTTTGTATGAATCTGGTACTTTGTATTTGTACCCCTTTTTGTAAGAAAACCCGGTACTTTGTATTTGTACCCCTTTTTGTATAAAAACCTTTTGTAATGAGTTCGTAATGTAAATGAACATAAACTATACCTATTATAGTTTATCAAAATGTTTGTAATGTATATGCAACCTAACTATACCTATTATAGTTTAGTATGTTTGTTTGTGGTGTATAAGAACCCTTTTCTATGTAAGTCGAATGTATAGCAAAATATAACTATGTTTATCATGCCTTGTTTTGTACTATTGGTAATGATGGAGGATTCTTACAATTCCGTGAGTATTTTCTGTTATATAATTACACCACAATAAGAAACACATGTAAAATATGAAATCCTCAAAGATTAACACTTTGCTCAACAAGTTACAAAGTGTGTTGAAAGTTATAAGTTGTTATCTAGATTTTGACCTTTCTACACTGTTTTAGAAAATTCATAGAAAAATCATACGAAGTCTAAAACTGAATCCGTAAATTCTGAGAGTTCAAAAAATGTGTCTAGTTTATTCGTAATTTTTATTATGATTTTTAGAAGTCCTTAACTTGTGTTAAAATGTTCATATTCACAGACTGGTCCGAACTCGTTTCTTAAATGATAGGCAGTTTTGGAAAAATCACCATAAATCGTAGACAAATAGTATGGAGATGTGCAAGTAGTCATTTTAAAGGTATGAACCTGAACTAAGTGCATATTAAACAGTTTTGAAAGATTTTAAGTTGAAGATAGTCAAAACAGTCCGTGAATAAGACTCAACTTTTCTGATGAAAGCTGTTGTTTGAGTTTAGTTAAGTTTTTGGTGTTTTAACTTGTATTCCCCCCCCCCCCCCTAAAACTTGAAGAAAACATGAAAATGTAGGGGTATGAAATCACCTTGAGTGATTTCAGTAGATGGATGATGAAGAAAAGAAGTGTTCAACTCAAGAACACTTAGATGATGCTTGAAGATTCGAAGTTGTAACACAATTATGATGAAGTTTGTGTAAGAAACCAATGATTTGAGTAGAATGGAGTGAAATAATCATATGGAGGACGATAACACTTACCAAAAGTAGAAGAAAAGCTTGGAGAATAACCTTGAATCTCGAAATTTAGAGAGAGAATGAAGTTTGTTCTTTGGTGGAAAATGAGAGAAATGTGAGGAGAGAGGGGAGTTTTCCAGCCTTTGATCAAGGATGTGGCTGGAAAAATGATGGAAAGAGTACACTGAAAGGACTAGGTATGGTGGAAGGACAAGGGCTGGTCATGGAGTGGGCATGAGTGGTTGCTTGTGTCATACACTAAAGCAAGGTCAACACTCCACCCATAAATCTTACCTACTAGATTTTATTCTTAGGCAAAGATTTTCCCCAAAATATAATTAAAATATGAATATTTAGGGTTCATTATGTTAAAATACGAATTTTGGTGAAAATCCGGCGTTAAAATCACGAAAAACGGGCTCAAAACGCTAAAAATATTGAAAACCGGGAAAGGAAAGCGAAATTCCGAAGTTCAGGGCCGAAGGAGCGAAGGTTCGGCTCCTTAGGAGCATAGAACCGAAGGTAAGGTTCGGTTGTGCATGGGAACCGAGAGGTCTCGCAGGCGGCTCATCAGAAGGGACCGAAGGTCAAGACCTCGGACCGAAGGTAGTCCTCTCGGACCGAAGGTTACTTTCGGTTCCTTAGTAGTTTCGGTTCAGGAGGTGGTTTCGGTTCTCAGGAGGTTTCGGTTCCTTAAGGGAGGTTCGGCTCCTTAAGAGGGTTCGACTCCTTAAGAGGTTTCGGCTCCTTAAGGCTGTTTTTCGCGTAGACTTCCGTTTTCGAGCGGTTTTCGACTAAATTAAGGGTCGGGATGCCCCGGGTGATTATAAAAAGTTGAGAGAGATTTTGAGAGAGATTTGGGAGAGATTTGACATACTTGGAGAGATTTGACATACAGAGAGATTTGGGAGAGATTTCACATACTTGGAGAGATTTCTCATACAGAGAGAGATTTTGGAGAGATTTCACATACTTGGAGAGATTTCTCATTCAGAGAGAGATTTGGGAGAGATTTCACACACTTGGAGAGATTTCTCATACAGAGAGAGATTTGGGAGAGATTTCATACACTTGGAGAGATTTCTGATTCAGAGAGAGATCTGGGAGAGATTTCACATACTTGGAGAGATTTGGGAGAAATTTCACATACTTAGAGAGATTTGGGAGAGATTTCACATACTTAGAGAGATTTGGGAGAGATTTGAGGTAGAGAGAGATAGATTGAAAGAGATTGGGAGAGACTTCTTTTGTGACCTTTTTGAGTGTTTGGCTTTGTAATGCAAGGTTTGTAAACCTTGTTAAGTCTCGTTATGATTGTTATATGCTCCCGAGGGTTAAGGAATAATGTTTTATCGAATAGTTTCATCACTTGCCCTAATTAGGGTTTAGAATTTCCGAACACGTGAAAACTCAAGTGATACTTTGTATTAGGATTGCGAGTTGTACAATAAGAAACGTAATGGAAACCCTAATATACAAGGGTTAGATGAGTTGACCGGTTCGACTTGTTGACTTTAGTTGACTTTGACTTGGCCAAAAAAATTGATGGTTGTCACATGATCCCCCTGTTAGAAAGAATTTCGTCCCGAAATTAGTGTTTCGACTGGGACTTCAAGAATTTGGAGGAAAGATGGGGGAACTTTTCGTAGTACGAGAAATTGATTATGGTGAGGAACAACCCGCTTGATGTTAAATGACGACCTTGGAATTTCTTATTGTAACTTGAGCTGAGTCGATTTAAAAGGAGTTATTGTTTTGGAATGATAGTGTATTCTACGTGTGCCTTTATGCTCTCCGCTTTATACTTGGTATTCCCACTATGAATATTTTATAATGTAATTTGTGAGTACTAGTATTACGAATGCTTCAACAATTTGTGATGAAATTTGCCATATAAGTCCTACCAGGTCTTTTATAATCACTTGGTGTAAACTAATCGTATATCATTAAGATTGCAAGGACGTTCGGATGAGTGACCCCGCCTTAAGCCCACAACCAAACAAGGAACAGGAAATGAGGCGGAATCACACATTCTAAGTCCATAGAATCTTAATGATATATGACCATAATGTTTACACTAGCCATCATAGATTCACTAGTAAAAACCCTGCATTTTTATATAGAAGATAAGACTTATTCGGGTTTTGCCATGTTCTCGAGATTTATGGTTGGTATACTTTAATCGATGCTAGTTTTAGTAATAAAAAGAAATTTAAAATTTAAACGCCGATGTTAGGAACACGTACTGATATTTACGGGCGGTTCTGGGGTGGTCTCTCCTGCGGTGATCGCAAGCACCCTTCCACCATCACCGGCATCTCTTGCTCTAGGGAAGTCCCTTTTAAAGTGTCCCTTTTCGCCGTACTTGTAACAGGCTGGGCTTACTCCAGTGCCAGGGACCTGGTTGATGGGTCGTGCTGGTGCCTTACAGAAACGGACAGTGTGCCCCTTTCTGTTGCAATTTTTGCAATGCATCTTTCGGCAAGCCCCAGTGTGATGGAAGTTATACTCGTTGCATTTCGGAAGGGTTCCAGCGTATTGTTTTATGGGTGCTGGCGTGGCGAGAGTTGTGGCAGCATGAACAGCAAAGCTCTGTTGCTTCTTAGTGAAGTCCTGGGCTGGTTGGTCCTTCTTGTTGTCCCATAACTTCCTTTTATTGTTCCCTCCTCTTGTTTGATCAGGGGTGGTTATCGTAGTGTCATGGCTGGCACGATGGTCGATAAGTTGTTGTGCCAATTCCTTGGCACTCTCAAAGGTAGTTGGTCTTGAGGCCAACACGCTATCTTGAATTTGGGGGGACAATCCCCAGAGCTATCGCTCCAACTTTTTGCTTTACGGGGTGACCATAGCGGGACAAAGGAGTGCTAGATCACAGAATCGGACGGTATAGGTTGCAAGGTCAGAGTCTGTCATTTTGAGGTTCCACAGTTTTTGCTCTAGCTTTTGCACCTCGCCCCTTGGGCAATACCCTTTCAGCATCCTTGCCTTCAAGTCCTCCTAACTCATCGAGTTAGCCACTGTAAGCGTCAGTGACTTAACGTGGCCGTTCCACCAAGTAAGGGCCCGACCGGAGAAAGTGCGAGCAGCGAACTTGACTTTGATCGCTTCGGGGCACGCACAAATCTCGAAGACAGATTCGGTCTTCTCGAACCACTGCATCAAATCGATGACTCCCCCGCTGCCATTGAATGAATCGGGTCTGGCATTGGTGAAGTCTTTAAAGGAGCATTCTCTAGAACGCCCTTGGCTATCTCCTTGAGTGGAGTTATTGTTGGATTAATGTCTAAGTCCATAACTATATTTGGTATGTACTTGACCCGACCCGGCATGGTCCATTTGGGTTGCACTTCACCTGCACAATTTATATGGATAGTCTTTTGAGAATAGTATATTTATGATTTATATTAATATATTATAAGTTCTAATATATTAATGCGGAATCATATTATTTAATTAGTATTGATCAAGAATTAATTTAGAATTAATTAAGTGATAAAAAAGAACTAATTAAATATGGACTCTTATATATATGGAATGGGCCAAGTTCATTTAGGTTGGGCTAAGCTTTCATGGATGGTCCATGGAGCTTTTAACCCATGGATCCTATGTAAATGAAAGGTCATGGGTATTAGGGTTTACATGGATGTAACCCTAATCCTCCATAATATATAAAGGGGTCCTTGGCTCACAAAATTGGCACAAGTGTGTGAAAATAAGAGTGGGCCGATTTTAGTGTGTATACATATTCTCTCAAGTTCTTCCAAGGTGTTTTGGTGATTTGTGATTCCATTTGAGGCTTCCACACTATTGGGGCTAAGCTCTTAAAGCTTGAAGACATCAAGCTACATCAAAAGGTATGTCATCTAACTAGAACTTTGTAGTATAGGTGCTTCATAATATGCTAGTTAGGATGAAACCTTGGAATAGTTAATATTTGCATGTATAATAGAGAAAACATAGATCCAAGGTTTATAGGGTTGCATGTACACCACAGGAGTGTTAGAATGCTCAAAACCCAACAGTGGTATCAGAGCCATGGGTTGTTTTCTGTTATATTGATGCAAATGTTTTATTTTCAAGTAGGAAAAAAAAGGAAAAAAAACATGACGTTTGTCAAATTTTGAGATAATTACTTGTTTTGTGAAAAACGAATTATTTGTAAAATTTGAATCATTTGTTATATGAGTTGAATTAGGTCAAATTTAGTAAAAGATAAAATGATATGATTATTTTATTAGTTTTAAAAGTTTGATCTAAATGTTTTAAGGAGTTACAAATTTTGTCATAAAATTTTGGAGCTCAAAAGTTTTTTTTAAAGTTGTGATCTTAAGGGTTTTTGAAACTTCCATAAGTTATGGATATGAAAGTTTTAAAAAAAAAAAAATTTGATTCAAAGTTTTTATGGAGTTACAAAATTTGGTGTTAATGTTTTAAAGAATTCCATAACTTGTTCTTAAGTTATGGAACATGGAAAATTTCATCATAAAACACCATTAATTCCATAAGTTATGGAATCCAAAGGTTTTCAAGAATTACAAAACTTGCCCTCAAGTTTTGGAATTTGAGAAAAGTTTTTTATGAAAAAAAGAATTGAATTCTAAAACTCTTGGGTTCATAACTTAAACAATTAATTAAATGGTTTTAATTTTGAGTTTAATAATTGGAATTATGATGTTTTGTTGAATAGTTCAAATTAATTCTTATGGACTTTATTAATAGTTAATTAAAGCGTTTAATTAAAAGAGTATTATTAAATCCATAAATATATGGTTTGAGTTTAATTAAATTAAAAGTCTAATTTAATTAATAGATTAAACCATCAAGTATTTTAAATGTCTAAAATACACCCTTATACTATTATAATATTAAAAGTTTAATATATTATATGTATAAGAGCAAGTCGTCTTACCATTAGTAGGCCTCATTCACGAAGCCGGTCTATAAGGGGGGTATAAGGTTGTTGCCTATAAAATGGCAGCTTAATGGGTGTCCACTCTCACCCACCGCTTCCTTGACTGGTGGAGGGTCGTTAGCCGAACAGGTAGGACAAGGACTATAATTCTCCCTTCATTATAAGTATAATGATAAATACTAAGTAACTAAACACTTATAAATTCCCAATCTTAGTTACTTAGGAAAATGTGAATAAGGTGCTAATCCATGAAATTACACTTTGCACTTTGTTTAAACCGTTAGTGGAGCGTGTGTGGTTAACCGGCACACTAACCTGGATTTAACAAAGTAGGAAAAGGGTAAATTAATATTTATCATAGTATCGGTGGAGCTCGTGTGGTTAACCGACACATCCATTGAGGGGTAAATATTAAGGGTACCAAGTATATTTGCATGGTTACTTCACACCTTGTTTTGTGATCCTCGGCATCCCAGTCACAAAACCTGAAGGGCACACTCGAGATTGAAACATGCCTTTGAAAAGTTCAATGAATCTCAAAAGAATCTAGGAGTTTCAAAACCAATTAAAACCTAATAATACATTTCGTTTATCTTGGTGGAAATTGGTGAATCGTCATTCACCTACCTTCAAATATTTTATAGCTTGGATTACGGCATCACTCTTCCAAGTTATAAAATAGTTTGTTGGGTCCTAGCCTTAATATATCATATTGGGTGTTATATTAAGGACTTAAATCAACTTTACGTGAATTTCTCCCATTGTTGATGTCTGGTTTAGACAACAATGATCTTCCCAAACCAAGCTTTCCTAATGAATATGACTTCCCGAGTTTGGCTCATGGAAGTCATATTTCTCTTCCTCCACCTCCTCCAATTATTCTCCCTAACCCACAAGTTCAAGGTCACTCAAGCCCTAATGGCAAGCAAGGTCTATGTGTGATCACATCTTAGAGATGAAGTCACATATTGACAAGCCGGGAGAGTTGGGTGTCAAAGTCTTGAGAAAGTTGGATGTTCAATCACTTTCTAAGTCACATAGTGAGTTCCTTTGGGACTACTATGAAACAGACTATGACATGAACCTTAATGATCATATCTATTTGCTTGGTGCTGCTGAATCAACAATGATTTGGAACGATAGTAAAGAAAATTTGATTAGAAGATCAACTTCCCAAAAACTTTATGGACAGTGACAATGGTGACACTGGAAATCCAGAAAAAGCATTCTCTTCCCAATGGAAAGGGATTGGCCATAGTCAAACCGGTTGACCAAATGGTAAAGAGAAAGGCTAAGTCTGAGATAGTCCCATTACCAAAGGGTCCATATGTTTATTTTGCTAAAGGAAGGGACGTTGATTGTAAAGCTGCCAAATTTACCTAAGGATGTTAAAGTCAATAAGTTTGACTCTACATCAGGTAGAGCCCATTATCTAACTCTGTTAAGTTCTATTATGAGATCCTCATTACATGATGTGACTGGGTCACATGTTGATGTTTTAAGAATCAAAGAATAGAGAGAAATCTTAAAGGAAGTATATGCTGATTCTGATCGCGAAGGTGGATTTCGATCGCATCAGAATTTTGAGCAGTTGCTTAAGAAGTTATGATATATTGCTAAGGAATAGATAACAACAATTTTCCATGTGGATTGTAAGGATAAGTTTTTCCGAAAAGTTTTAAAATAAAAGAAAATTGTTTAATTTTATTTATTTGAAGTATCCTTACAATGGCATTTGTGGAAAATTATTGCTTATATGATTCCACTGACAACAATATTGGAAAATGGATTTGATTCTTTCATTTGTGGTAGTGTCTAAATTTACCAAATCAGGAAAGTTCCTCATCGCCCAAGTTTCAACTGGACCGAAACTTGGAATCATGCAAGTTGAATAGTATGATGAATGAGAACTTTCAAGCATTGGAAAATCAAGACTAACTACTTGTTCACATGGATGTGTGAGTCAAGTGAAGGACTAAAGGGATCGAGTACACATTCTTGTGCACTGGTCATGTCCACCACAAAGCTCGTTAAGACTATTTGATTTACTAACGTTTAGTAAATATGGTTATACTTACAAGTTTAAGTATAATTCTGAAACATTGGAAAAGTCTCAATGTATGGCAGAACGAATGGGAAGAATCAAATTAGGCAGAAAGATAAAAGTTTCTCAAATCTGAAAAGATGGGAGAGTACTTTAGTATCATGTTTGTGATCATCTTAATGATTTAGAAATCATATCACAATTAGTCCTCTAAAGGTCATCTTAGTGCGTTCTTATGACTAAGAAGAGGAGTCATGAATTGTTGAAATGGTTAGATCAGGAAGATGAGTCATACTTCGTTCCAAAACAATTCTTAGAGTCATACTCCAAGATTGTAACTTGAGTGACATATCTTAAAGAAAGGTTTAAAACACTTGTCAAATGTAAGAGTAAAAGTGTCCTACTCTTGTACATTTGAAATTGGTAAGTTGTGATGTTTTGGATAAAACAAAGACCAACTAAGGCCAATTGTGTGAAGTGTTTGTCTTGATAAAGAATCCGCACTATCTCTTGAATATTTGGCAAGATAGTCTTATATGTCAAGAGGATAGTGGGAGTCTTAAAGATCCTAAAAAGAATTTCAAGAACTAATCAAGAATAAAACCTGAGGTTCTTCACTAGCACACGACTTGAGGTTTATAACCTATCGTGTTGACATATTCTGTGCCTATTCCAGTTAAAGTTGGCTTTGCGTAGGAGTTCTGAAAGTTCTCAATTGGTTGCATAACAACTTGGAAGCAATGGCAGGCCATGTACTGCCAGGTGGCAAGAAGTTAAGATTGGATAAGTTCAGTCCATATGAGTTTGGATTTGTCATTATCCTTGTCTTGTGACTATGGTTTTGACGATTCACATGGATAAGAACACATACACCATAAAATCTAAGGGTCATAAGGTTTCTCTCCGATTCATGAAAATGATGGTGAGGAAACACTTCCACCAAGTAGATTTGAAGCAGATGGCAAAAGGTCTAAACAATTGAGACTATGATTACGGCATCCCTTTTCATAGTTCTGAAATTGTTTAGACACACATGCATGCTATCTAAGGAAAGGTGTATGATTTTGATAAAGTTTTATCAAAGCATCTCGTATCAGAAATCTGAACTTTGGTAAGAAAGTCAATAAAGTATTGATTTCTAGAAGTCCAGCTGATTTCTGAGTACATGTCAAAGCTAGTGGGAGCATAAGTGTTATGCTAATAATCATCATGTTAGTGGGAGCATGATAATTATTGTTAGTGTTGCAAGTTAGCAATGTTAATTACAGAAAACAAAAGTTTCAATTCGTGAGGCTGCAGGGATTGAAAAAGTTGTTTTGCTATAATTAAGGGAGATGATATACTTCATTTTAGTTCTAAAGGCTTAGATTGAGACCTTAATCATCTTTAGTCAAGAATATATATATGAATTTCATGTTGGATTGGTTCAACTTAAGGAAATTCTATATATTGCGTTCTCAAAATTCGATTATGATTACGGCATCCCTTTTCATAGTCAAATTTTGAAAACATTGCAAATAAAAATATTATAGCAAAAGACTGGTCTAGAGTCATGTCTTTATGTGAGACATCATGAATCGTGTACCATTTGCTTTGGGTACAGGATCGATTGCATGTGCTATAATATTTGTCATTTCTAAATTTTTCCAAATGCCCAGAGGCATTAAGAAGGGAAAAGGTCTAGAATTAGATATTACTAAAATGATTAAGCAATTGTCGAGGACAATCTGAGGTTTACCAAAGATTGGTTGCTCAGGGACAGTTGGAAGTATAGTGATAATTTTGGAAGGACCATATTGACATATTCTGAAAAGAGACATCTCTTATTCAGAAGTGATAGTCAAAATGAGAATATGGAGTTGTCTCCATAGGTGGAAGTTATCTGTGTAAGATTAGAAAACTTAATGCAAGAAGCATGTCCAAAGCAATGTACTTTGAATATGAGTACTTTGAATATGAGACTTAGTTTCCATGGAGTTGATCTCCATTGGAATACCTTATAATGACTGTTGACAAGTCTTTGTGACTTTGTACATATTCATTACAGGAGGGTCAGTGCATATAAGTTTAAAATCTAAACAGATTTCGATAAATGATAGGAATTTGAAATTCTCACATTTTTCGATAAGGATTTGGGAGTGTGAAATTAGAATCATTAAAATTATGTTCAATTGGTTTATTTCACAAAGTAAGGATCATAGACAAACATAGAGTGCATACTTGGTGTATGGCAAAGCTATTGTTTAAGAAAAACATAGTGTACATGCTTGGAGCATGGGACAACTAGTGTTTTTAATTCAAGTATAAAGTTGATAAAACCGAAACAATGAATAATGAGTAATCAGTATGGTGATAAATAAAAGTGTTTATTTATATTCATAGGGTTTGATACCATATTTGATTCATTTATTCTTGTGTTTCACTTTGCATGTTTTGACTTCCAGAATAAGTAAGTCGCTCTTCCTGAATGATTAAGTTATTCAAACCATCCACAGTCGGTCATATGTTGGAAGTAGATATGAATCAAGACTGTCATGGGTTGGTTTGTAGAGGTCCAAGTTGGTGGACAAAGTGGTGCTACAACACTCATGAGTGCTCATAAGTTCTGAGTATTGGATTCAACCCGCGCTCATTTGAATCACTTCATGGATTTTATCACGAGTGATCATGAGACGATAATATCTTATATTCTTCAAACCTAGAGATATGAGTTGTTACTATGAGTTGGTTATACATTGATTGCACGAAAACGCATTTGGTAACTCGATGTTATAAAACATGCCTTTGTGTATGATTCAACAAGTAGTAGAACAAGCCATATGAGTCGAAGTTTATCCATTCCTTTTACCTTTGGGATAAAAGCAATATATGTGGGCCCCTCGATGATTTAGCGATGACACATGTGAGTGCTTGGCCAAGCCAGGACTGATTTGATTTGTTTAATCAGTCAGTCATCATCAATCGAAAATCAGGAAACAACAAATGGACAGAGAGAATGATTATAATCAATGTCTCAGTCCATATGATATCTAGAATGGAGGAATATATGATCCCTTATCTAATGGACAAGTCATTGACAAGGTCAGAGTTCGACAGCGGCTTTAAGAGCTACGATTGCCAGTTAGGTTTTGAAGTCATACTCAATAATAGTTTTAGACTTATCCAAGTGGGAGACTGTTGGATTAATGTCTAAGTCCATAACTATATTTGGTATGTACTTGACCCGACCCGGCATGGTCCATTTGGGTTGCACTTCACCGGCACAATTTATATGGATAGTCTTTTGAGAATAGTATATTTATGATTTATATTAATATATTATAAGTTCTAATATATTAATATGGAATCATATTATTTAATTATTATTGATCAAGAATTAATTTAGAATTAATTAAGTGATCAAAAAGAACTAATTAAATATGGACTCTTATATATATGGAATGGGCCAAGTTCATTTAGGTTGGGCTAAGCTTTCATGGATGGTCCATGGAGCTTTTAAGCCATGGATCCTATGTAAATGAAAGGTCATGGGTATTAGGGTTTACATGGATGTAACCCTAATCCTCCATAATATATAAAGGGGTCATTGGCTCACAAAATTGGCACAAGTGTGTGAAAATAAGAGTGGGCCGATTTTAGTGTGCATCCATATTCTCTCAAGTTCTTCCAAGGTGTTTTGGTGATTTGTGATTCCATTTGAGGCTTCCACACTATTGGGGCTAAGCTCTTAAAGCTTGAAGACATCAAGCTACATCAAAAGGTATGTCATCTAACTAGAACTTTGTAGTATAGGTGCTTCATAATATGCTAGTTAGGATGAAACCTTGGAATAGTTAATATTTGCATGTATAATATAGAAAACATAGATCCAAGGTTTATAGGGTTGCATGTACACCATAGGAGTGTTAGAATGCTCAAAATCCAACAGTTATTAGTACCGCTCCCTGTCTGTCCTGCACCATCAGTGCTGATTTGGGCCATAGCAGCTGCCAGCGCAGCCGTGACCGCAGCTTGGAACATAACAGGATCATATTGGGGAGGCGGCGGCAGTGGATTTGTTTTCGTTCCGCTAGTTCGTCTAACAGACCTTCGAGGCGGCATCTTTCTGCTATAAAATTTCAAAGACGAAATGAGTATAAGTCTTTTAGTAATGGTTATTAGTCGGGCGTCGTAAAACTAGGTTATTAGTTTCAAGTATAGTATTTCCCGATTTTTCGAATGTGGAAAACAATTCATAGCAGAGGTTTATATAAATAAACTTATGAATTTAGCAGAAAAGACTCGATTGTAATCTTGTGATTTGTTCCATGCGCGATCCACTCCTAAGATCACCCAATGTATACCAGTTGTGTGTAATTAAGGTCCAATAGGCCGTTGAACTTAATGAGTCTGCCCTAAGTCCATAACCAAACAAGGAACAGGACCTAAGGCGGACTTACCATTTCTAAGCCGATCGTCTCTTAATTACACATAACCTTGAGGTATACATTAAGTAATCTTAGAGTTACCATAAGAAAATCGTTTGTAATACCAGGTTATGAAATATGTGGTAAACTCCCAATGAAATAAAATGCATGCCAATTTTTATTGATATACTCTAGTTATATCCTTACCATTTATATACACACGTATAAATTTCGCACTTTACTGAACTATTCTCGGTGTTTCTGCTAACGTCCCTGAGGTGGAGTTATGGTAGTGGGTAGAAGTAGGTTTTGTATGGGCGTTAAGATTTACCCATCACGTTGCTCGTGCGAGAATAGGGGTAGAAGATATAATTAATAGACGCCTAATCCTATAATTAATTATAGGGGGTGATCCTTATTAGTCACGTCTATAATCACGTAGTGCATACCAGTTATACATAATCTAAGATAGAATAGACCTTCGAATAAATGACTCTACTCTAAGTCCACAACCAAACAAGGAACAGGAAGTAGAGCAATAGTCATAGATTCTGAGTCTATAATATCTTTAATTATGTATAACCTCGGCGTATGCACTCAGTCGTTATAGACCTACTAATAGGGGTCTTTAGTTTTCACATAAGTTGGTTATAGTATCACCAAATAATCCTATAGTATTTTAATGTTTGACTTATGTCTTTCAATGTTTGTTTGTAGATAGAGTTGGTAAGTTTTTAGACTTGTTGCAACAACACAACCATTCCCGGGCATACGCTAATCACTTCTGGGATAGACATAGTTGATCAAGCTATGTCATTCCCAGACCTAACCATACATCCCCAAGCCTACTTGTGCCATTCAACAATCACAACTTTTGTTTTGTTCTAGAACGATGCGGACCTTAGTATGTATGCATGCATGTATACTTTTAACAAGAAACTATTTATTTCTAAAAGTATAGTTATTTGAAAATGTTAAATCAAAGACCTTAGTCCCAATGCATTTATAGTTTGTATATCTTTTGTTGTTTGATATACTTAGTTCACTATAAACAATGCTCTGATACCAATCTGTCACACCCCCAAACCAAGGATGGCGGAAACGTCCGGGGGTGGAGGACTTCATGTAAAGTATCACAACAACGAGTATAATAGTGCTCAAAGTAAATACAACCATCATAAATATAATTGAAAAGGTTACACCATAGTATATGTTTACATGTTTCAAAATCAATTACATTATGATGATAAAATAAACTGTTTGGCGATTTAACGTCCCATCCTCAAAGTGCTGATGTTTTCCTGTTTCACTGATTTCCTGAGAATACAAGTAGTTTTGAAAAGTGTCAACAATTAAGTTGGTGAGTTCATAAGAGTTTTGTTTGAGGAAGAAACCGTTTTCCTTGTAAAAGCGATAGAGTATGATTTCCAGAAAATCCAATATTTTCTTAGTTAAGTGTAAAATAAATGCTCCTATGTTATGCGATAATGTACCCTAGAAGGACCCATAGATTCCTTCTATAATCCCCCAGCGTATATAAGTTATATAAAATTTAAGTTAAATAAACCGTTGAATATAATGGGCCTGCCCTAGGTCCATAACCAAACAAGGAACAGGAGATAAGGCAGGCCCACCAATTCTAAATCGATTGTGACTAGATTTTTATATAACTCTAGCATATATACTTAGCAATTATAGCTGAAGTCTAACAATTCTAGATGAAATGTAGTTTTAATATCACAAAAACCATTTTGTGTGAACCTGGTACTTTGTATTTGTACCCCTTTTTGTATAAACCCGGTACTTTGTAGTTGTACCCCTTTTTGTATGAACCCGGTACTTTGTATTTGTACCCTTTTCGTATGAAACCGGTACTTTGTATTTGTACAGCTTTTTGTATGAAAACTTGGTACTTTGTATTTGTAACCGTTTTTGTATAAACCCGGTACTTTGTATTTGTACCCCTTTTTGTATGAATCCGGTACTTTGTATTTGTACCCCTTTTTGTAAGAAAACCCGGTACTTTGTATTTGTACCCCTTTTTGTATAAAAACCTTTTGTAATGAGTTCGTAATGTAAATGAACATAAACTATACCTATTATAGTTTATCAAAATGTTTGTAATGTATATGCAACCTAACTATACCTATTATAGTTTAGTATGTTTGTTTGTGGTGTATAAGAACCCTTTTCTATGTAAGTCGAATGTATAGCAAAATATAACTATGTTTATCATGCCTTGTTTTGTACTATTGGTAATGATGGAGGATTCTTACAATTCCGTGAGTATTTTCTGTTATATAATTACACCACAATAAGAAACACATGTAAAATATGAAATCCTCAAAGATTAACACTTTGCTCAACAAGTTACAAAGTGTGTTGAAAGTTATAAGCTGTTATCTAGATTTTGACCTTTCTACACTGTTTTAGAGAAATCATAGAAAAATCATACGAAGTCAAAAACTGAATCCGTAAATTCTGAGAGTTCACAAAATGTGTCTAGTTTATTCGTAATTTTTATTATGATTTTTAGAAGTCCTTAACTTGTGTTAAAATGTCCATATTTACAGACTGGTCCGAACTCGTTTCTTAAATGATAGGCAGTTTTGTAAAAATCACCATCAATCGTAGACAAATCGTATGGAGATGTGCAAGTAGTCATTTTAAAGGTATGAACCTGAACTAATTGCATATTAAACAGTTTTGATTGATTTTAAGTTTAAGATAGTCAAAACAGTCCGTGAATAAGACTCAACTTTTCTGATGAAAGCTGTTGTTTAAGTTTAGTTAAGTTTTTGGTGTTTTAACTTGTATTTCCCCCCTAAAACTTGAAGAAAACATGAAAATGTAGGGGTATGAACTCACCTTGAGTGATTTCAGTAGATGGATGATGAAGAAAAGAAGTGTTCAACTCAGGAACACTTAGATGATGCTTGAAGATTCGAAGTTGTAACACAATTATGATGAAGTTTGTGTAAGAGACCTATGATTTGAGTAGAAAGGAGTGAAATAATCATATGGAGGACGATAATACTTACCAAAAGTAGAAGAAAAACTTGGAGAATAACCTTGAATCTCGAAATTTAGAGAGAGAAAGTGAGAGAGAATGAAGTTTGTTCTTTGGTGGAAAATGAGAGAAATGTGAGGAGAGAGGGGAGTTTTCCAGCCTTTGATCAAGGAGGTGGCTGGAAAAATGATGGAAAGAGTACACTGAAAGGACTAGGTATGGTGGAAGGACAAGGGCTGGTCATGGAGTGGGCATGGGTGGTTGCTTGTGTCATACACTAAAGCAAGGTCAACACTCCACCCATAAATCTTACCTACTAGATTTTATTCTTAGGCAACGATTTCCCCCAAAATATAATTAAAATATGAATATTTAGGGTTCATTATGTTAAAATACGAGTTTGGGTGAAAATCTCGCGTTAAAATCACGAAAAACGGGCTCAAAACGCTAAAAATATTGAAAACCGGGAAAGGAAAGCGAAATTCTGAAGTTCAGGGCCGAAGGTGCGAAGGTTCGGCTCCTTAGAAGCATAGAACCGAAGGTAAGGTTCGGTTGTGCATGGGAACCGAGAGGTCTCGCAGGCGGCTCATCAGAAGGGACCGAAGGTCAAGACCTCAGACCGAAGGTAGTCCTCTCGGACCGAAGGTTACTTTTGGTTCCTTATTAGTTTCGGTTCAGGAGGTGGTTTCGGTTCTCAGGAGGTTTCGGTTCCATAAGGGATGTTCGGGTCCTTAAGAGGGTTCGGCTCCTTAAGAGGTTTCGGCTCCTTAAGGCTGTTTTTCGCGTAGACTTCCGTTTTCGAGCGGTTTTCGACTAAATTAAGGGTCGGGATGCCCCGGGTGATTATAAAAAGTTGAGAGAGATTTTGAGAGAGATTTGGGAGAGATTTGACATACTTGGAGAGATTTGACATACAGAGAGAGATTTGGGAGAGATTTCACATACTTCGAGAGATTTCTCATATAGAGAGAGATTTGGGAGAGATTTCACATACTTGGAGAGATTTCTCATTTAGAGAGAGATTTGGGAGAGATTTCACACACTTGGAGATATTTCTCATACAGAGAGAGATTTGGGAGAGATATCACACACTTGGAGAGATTTCTGATTCAGAGAGAGATTTGGGAGAGATGTCACATACTTGGAGAGATTTGGGAGAGATTTCACATATTTAGAGAGATTTGGGAGATATTTCACATACTTAGAGAGATTTGGGAGAGATTTGAGGTAGAGAGAGATAGAGTGAAAGAGATTGGGAGAGACTTCTTTTGTGACCTTTTTGAGTGTTTGGCTTTGTAACGCAAGGTTTGTAAACCTCGTTAAGTCTCGTTATGATTGTTATATGCTCCCGAGGGTTAAGGAATAATGTTTTATCGAATAGTTTCATCACTTTCCCTAATTAGGGTTTAGAATTTCCGAACACGTGAAAACTCCAAGTGAAATTTGTATTAGGATTGCGAGTTGTACAATAAGAAACGTAATGGAAACCCTAATATACAAGGGTTAGATGAGTTGACCGGTTTGACTTGTTGACTTTAGTTGACTTTGACTTGGCCAAAAAAATTGACGGTTGTCACACCCGCACTCGGACTGCTAGCTACAGTCAGGCATACACGCCTGTGAGTGACCATTGTTATCATCAACTTTCAGCGCATACATAGCGTTGGGTCAGGCCATCTAGTCAGTATGGTTATAATAACTCATTAAAAGATATTAACAATGCGTTAATGTATAATTAACTAAACTTAAGTACATTTTCAAAGTACTAGTTTACAAGATACAGTTTACAAAATACAGTTTACTAGATACAGTTTACAAGATACAGTTTACAATATACAGTTTACAAGATACAGTTTACTAGATACAGTTTACAAGATACAATTTACAATATTCAGTTTACAAGATACAGTTTACGAGATACAGTTAATAAGATACAAGTTTACATAAAGATTACAAACACAGAACATTGGTTTACAAATAGAACAGTTTTATACATATACAACTACTTTTCATATACAACAGAAAATATAGGATTTTTTAGAAACAGTTTACATATTCAAGAAACAGAAAGCATTTTACAAAACATAAATACTTATGCACTCACTCAACTTTATGTTGATACTCTCTTTTCAAATTAATTTTATTCTCAGGGAACCAGTAGACAGGTACACCCCGAGCTTTTGAGAAGATGGAGCTGTTTATGTTTTGTCTTTGTCTTTTGTACAACTTTATAGTTTCAGTATACAATGTGAAACACCGGTAAATATTTATACTTTTTAATTCAGTGGTTGTTTGTACTTTGATTACTATTATACATGTGTTGTAATACTACAAATGAAGTCCTCCACCCCCGGACGTTTACGCCGTCTGGTTTGGGGGTGTGACAATGTGTGGTTAATCGACACATTGATTAGGTGATAAATGACATTGAGAGTACCAAGAACTTTTGCATGGTTATTCACACCTTATTTGTGATCCTCGGTATCCCATTCACAAACCTGAAGGGCATAATCGAGATTAAACATGCCATTGAAAAGTTCAATAAATCTCAAAGAACCAGGAATTTCATAAAACTTATTTCTTTTAAACTTTGGTTTTGGGGGGTGAAATTGGTAAATTGTCGTTTACCTACCTTCAAATATTTTGTAATTGGATTACAACATCCCTCTTCCGAATTGTGAAATACTGTGTTGGGTCCTAGCCATAATATATCATTTGGGTGTTATGATAAGGAATTTCTATCTAATAAAACTTATTCTTCTTTTTCAGATGTCTACTTCAAACAACGCTTCTGGCTCCAACTCTTTTGGCTCTTTTCCCCCCATGAACTTATGTGGGAGGGTAATCTTTGATGGCTTAAAATTTAACGATTGGATTCATAACATTCGCATGGCTATTCGATACGATGAAAAGGAATATGTCCTCGATAAAGAGCTAAAGGAGATTGATGAAGAAACTGCTACTCCTGAGCAACTGGATGAGTATAGGGCTCATGAGAAGGACACGACAAAGGTGTCATGCATCATGCTAGCCACTATGACTTCTGAGCTTCAAAAATACTACGAGGACTTCTGGCCTTTCGAGATGCACCAAGATTTGATGGAAAGGTACCATCAGAGTGCTCGTCAAGAAAGGTATGAAATCATTGCCTCCATGATAACAACAAAAATGAAGGATGGAGAGTCCATCACGGCCCAGTTGCAAAAGATGCAGAGATATGTGGACTGCTTGCTGAAGTTGAATGTTAATTTTGATGAAGAATTGGCTATCGACATTATCCTACACTCTTTACCTTCTTGTTATGATCAGTTCCAAATGACTTATCATATGAACAATGAGGAACTCACTCTAAGCAAGCTTCAAGGCCTTCTGAGAACTGTTGAAAGTAATTTAAAAGGCAAGTTTGTTGTACCCACTCCTCCTATTGCTACCCCAGTCCTGGCAATTGGACATGGTAAAGGGAAGAAAAGGAAAGCTCCTTCAAAGAATCACACGGGAAAGTACCGTGATGGATCCTCTTCTAGTGGGTCAAAAGGTGGTTCTGCTACTCCCTCATCCAATCCAAAGGAAACAGAGTGCTTCCATTGTCATGAAAAAGGGCACTAGAAACGAAGCTTCCCCAAATACTTGCAGGACATTAAGGATGGGAAAATAAAGCCCACCTGCGTAGGTATTTACACTATTCAATCAAACAACTCATCACATGCTAGTTCTTGGGTCCGATGTGGTTTTCACATTTGTTCTTATTTGCAGGGTCTAAAAAGAAGTAGGATGTGGAGCACGGGAAGATGAACTTGATCATGGGGAATAGGAAAGTGTCGCTTGTCACCAAGATTGGAGTTTATTCTTTATTGCTTAGTAATGGGTTAGGGCTAGATTTGAATAATTGTTGCTACTCGTCAGATATAGTGAAAAACATTATTTCTTTTCATGGTTTGTATAAACAAGTTTTAGATTTTCATTTAACCATGAGATTGGTTCTATTAATGCCTTTTATAATGATAAATTTTATTTTGAAGCATTGCCTTGTAATGGTATATATGAAACTGTGATGGTTGTAGACAACTTAGGAAATAATGTATTGCATAATGATTCGTCCAATGGTTTGGACAAAGCATGCTTGTGGCATTGTCGTCTTGGACATGTAAACAAGAAGCGCAAAGCACAACTCCAAAAGGATGGTGTATTGGAGTCATTTAACTTAAAGTCAGATGACACGTGCGAATCTTGTTTGCTTAGAAAGATGACCAAGTCACCTTTCACTGGTACTTGTGAAAGAGGTGAGGGTTTGTTGGATCTCATACTCACAGATGTGTGTAGACCCTTCAGATCCGCCACAAGGGATGCTAACCACTTCAATGTAACCTTTACTGACGATTACAACAGATATGGATACATCTACTTAATCAAGCACAAGTCGGAAACCTTTGAAAAGTTCAAAGAGTTTAAGCAAAAAGTGGAGAATTACTTAGGCAGGAAGATAAAGATACTTCGATCCGATCGAGGTGGTGAGTATCCTAGTATTGAGTTCCACGACTATCTTAAGGAATGTGTAATTGTTTCATAATTGACGCCACCTAGGACACCACAGCTTAATGGTGTCGCTGAGAGGCGCAATCGAACCTTGTTGGATATGGTTCGTTCCATGATGAGTCGAGCTTCGTTACCTATCTCATTCTGGAGGTATGTCTTAGAGACTGCCGCCCATATCCTTAATCTAGTCCTAACTAAGAAGGCTGCCAAAACACCTCACGGAATGTGGAAAAGGAAGGTTCCCACGTTAGCACATATCAAGGTTTGGGGTTGCGAGGCTTTCGTAAGACGAGAGACTCACGACAAGCTCAAACCTTGTAGTGAGCGTTGTATTTTCATCGGCTACCCATAAAAATCCTTTGGATATTTGTTCTACAGACCTAGTGAGAACATGGTCTTCGTAGCACGAAGGGGTGTCTTTCGTGAAAGAGAACTCATATGCCAAGAGGATAGTGGGAGGCAAATTAACCTTGAAGAGCTTCAAGAGTTAAACGATGAAGGAACCTCTAACACTAGCACTCAACCTGAGGATGAGACTCCTGTTGACCCAGCTGACCAGTCGTTACCTCTGAGACGTTCCATTAGAGTTAGTGTTCCACCTGTTATATGGTTTTCATATAACAAGTGAAGGTGATACATTTATCAGTGATAGCATACTGGTAAATTTGGATGAACCTAACAGCTACAAGGAAGCCATGGCAGGCCAAGAGTCTGAAAAGTGGAAAGAGGCGATGGACAACGAGATTTAGTCTATGTATGACAATCAAGTTTGGAACTTGGTTGACAATGTACCAGGTTGTAAGACGGTCGGGTGTAAGTGGATCTTCAAGAAGATGACCGACATGGATGGGAAAGTACACACATATAAGGCGCAATTGGTTGCGAAGGGCCTTACTCAAACTCGTGGAGTTGACTATGACAAGACCTTCTCACTGGTAGCGAAGATAAAATCTATAAGGGTTATGCTAGCCATAACTGCATTTAATGATTATGAAATATGGCATATGGATGTCAAAACCGCTTTCCTTAATGGGAAGTTGGCTGAAGATATTTACATGAGTCAGCCAGAGGGTTTTGTAGATGCAAAGTATTTAGTTGGTTTTGGCTAGGCATTTATTTGTATGAGTCTTGTTAGTCTTTGTATAGGTGTTTATAGGGTTTGCGGTTGGGTGAACCGAAAACATGGTGTTTTCGGTTCAACTGGTGTTTGCGGTTATGAGTCTGTTTACGGTCGTGCACTGTTTGTGGTTCATGTTCCCTATATATAGTGTCAGTCTATTCAGAAGTAAGTACAGTTGTATGTGTGTGTCCATTGTACCAGACGTTTGCGGTTCAATAGAAACGTGTGCAATTTGGATCGCTCTTTCTTCTACTGCTTCTTGTTCTCATTGATTATTGCTTGTTCTTGTGTTTGATCACTAGTTGGTTCCATATTTGGGGACTTACAATTGGTATCAGAGCCATACTAGTGTCAAAACTGTTCAAGTTTCCGTCATTGTTCAAGCTTGGTTACTGAGTTCCTGCTGTTGATCGTGATTTCAAGGCCAAAGGGATTAAAGACCTACTCGAAATCAACTATTTTCATCAAATTTTGGGTGTTTTTGGTTGTAAACTTGTTTTCGGCTGTAAACTCGTTGTGTTTACGGCTGTAAACTATTTTCGACTGCAAACGTGCTGTTTTCGACTGTAAACTGCTCTTTGATTGTAAACTGCTTTGACCGTGAACTGTTTTCGGCTGCAAACTTGGGTACGGCCGTAAACCCTTTTTGGCCGTAAACTCTCCTTAGGCTGTAAACCTTGTTCTTGGTTGTAAAACTCTTTTCGGTTGTGCTTTCTTTACAAGTTATGTTTTCAATCAATTAAGAAAATTAAAAAAAATGGAACCACAAAACATGATAGTTCATCAGGAGTTAGATTCAATCATGGGAAATACCACAAGAATCCCGCGTCTTCTGTCAGCTGAAAGATTTCCTGAATGCAAGTACATAATGGAGAAATATATCAAAATGAAGGATTTCAAGATATGGCATAGTATTCTGAAGGGTCTAGTTAGAATCACAACCACTCTTGAAAATGGAACCATTATCGACAAATATTTTGCAAATTACGCATATGATGATTTCGAGAAAATTGAAGAGCAAGAAAAGTCTCTCTCAACACTTGCAATGGCTTTATCTCCGGAAATTGCACAAGGATTCAGGGAGTATGACTCAACCAAAGCTCTGTGGGAAGCATTGATTGAAGTTTATAAAGGAAATGAAGACATGAAGCAAAGCCGACAAGACATGCTTAGACAGAAGTTCAACATGTTTAACCATATTCTTGGAGAATCTCTTGAGGCTCAACTCCAACGATTCATTACTCTCACCACCGAAATGAGCACATCGGGAATTTTTGTGCCACGACCTGAGATTAACAAGAAACTACAGAATTCTCTTCCCAAGTCATGGGACATGAACGTCTCTGTAATCAAGAAAACCAAGGATCTCAACCGACTCAGTCTTGCAGAAACAATGGAATCATTAAAGCCTGTGATCTTGATGAAGGCAAAGGGAAATTAACCATGTGAACTCCTATTCGACTACAAATCTAGGGATTTCTTCATACAGTGCCTTTTCATCCTTTACTGCTCCACAAAATCAAGCTTTTGCTGTTCCACAACCATCATCCCATGTTGTTCCACCATCCATGCCTTATCCAAATGCAGCCTCCTCCTCAAAAGCTTCTTTTACCAACTCTGCTCCCAAAGAAACCGAAGAGAACATGGCCCTAGCCTCTGGCCTGGTGAATTGCTACAATGCCTTTGTGGGTGGAGAATTGCCTCCTTAGATTTCTTTTGCTGATCTTGATTAGATTCACCCTGAGGATGTGGAGGAACTGGACATTACCTGGCAGAATGCAATGGCTGTTTTCAGAGCTAAATAATTTTCCAAGAGAACAGGGAAAAACAATTGGGGCATGAATGCATAGAAGAAGGTTGGATTCAACAAAGGAAAGTTGAGGTGCTTCAACAGTGACGAGCCTGGTCACTTTGCTCGTGATTGTCTAAAGACTGATAGAAGAGTAAATCATGAAAGGACAATGGTGCCAGTTGGAAATAACAAGGGAGCTGCTGCTAACAACGAGACTGCAAATCTGGCGGTGGTAGCTCAGTCATTTGATTGGGAAGACCAAATTCTGGCCTTGAACATTTCAGGACCTAAAAATGCACATTTGGCCCAGATTAGTGAAGTCACCGAGAAGAATGTTGGAGAGAATCCTGAAGAAGAGATGATGGAGTTGCAGTTTGCCTTCATGGTTTTCACTACCCCTGAGCCTGAGAAAAAGGAGGTCAGTAAAATTTATTGTTCTCAAACATGCACTGATACTGTTAAGCTTTTACATGAACAAATCGAATTATTACGTAGAGAGAACGAGGACCGTAAGTACGAAGGTTATAACCGTAGGAAGGGCCAAAGACCACTAAAAGAACAATTAGAGGCCAAAACTAAGGATTTTAGGAAACCATAGGAAGAGTATAGCAACAAGTGTGAGAACTACAATTTTATCAAGAAACAACTTGCCACTGTGACTAACAAGCTTGACACATTAAAAATTCGATTTGAAAATGCTGATTTTAATTTCAAAAAGTTTGATGTGTCAAGTGAGAGAATTGCAACCATAATAGAGAAACAAATTAGATGGAAAGACAAGAAGCTGGTAGGTCTAGGGTATGAGAGTGTCCCTCCTCCATTTAATCACAATTATACTACTATCCCTATGACCCAGGAAGAAATAGATAGAGAGCAATATATTGTGTATGGAAAACCTGATGTACCTGTGCCGGAGAGTAGCGCTAGGGAAAAGGATACTAACATTTCTACTTCCTATGCAGATTCACCATTAAGTCATGGCAAGCAAGCAGCTGGAGAGAGTGTTTCTAATAATAATATTGTTTCAAAATATGATGTTTCTGTTTCAAACAATGATGCTTTTGTTTCTAAATCTAAAACTGATGTTTTGATTTTTGATGATTCTGTGTCAAAGTCTGATGATTCAGATGTTATTGATAAGTGTGGTGATGTGTTTGATAAATCCAATGTTCCGGTTACTAGCACATACACTCCACAGACACCTGTCACACAATCTGAATCTTGCACATGCACTTGTGGGAAGAGTAAGGGAGTCAATAAGAACAATAGACCAGAAAAGAGCGGTACCAGTTTTTATGCTAAGAAACAGACATGCTTTAACTATGGAACTGCTGGTCATATTGCATGCAATTGTCCAAATCGGGCATTTGTTCCTTTTTATGCACAAAGAAGAGAGAACAAGTCACGAGGAAGATCTCTCATTAGAAAATTCTCGAGATCTCGTTCTCGTGATGATGATTGGCATGTTAATAAAGACAGAAAACGGGCTGAGTTTGAAAAGAATAAACAGGTTTTACATGAAAATACAACAGGTACTTTAACGAAACCGAACGTGGCTAAGCCAAGATCGGGTTCGTCAAAGTTTTCATATGGGTCTTCAGCTAATCTTAGAAGGAAACCCAAATGATCAAAACCGAAGAAAAATGTTTCAAAATCACCAGTAAATGTTTCTAAACCTAACTATAAATGGGTGCCCAAACATTTAAATGTCCAATCACCTCAGTCTTTTGTATGTACGTTTGGTAATCAATCAAATTCAAAAAGTGAAAAAGAAATTTTTGTTACTAACAAGGGAAAACCCAGTGTTTCAATGACCTGGGTTCCAAAATCTAATTAATCCCACTCATCGTGCAGGAACAACAACGGAGGAATGTTGTCAGACCCTGGTATGTCGACAGTGGTTGTTCCAGGCACATGAAAGGAGACATCTCCCAACTGCATGGCATTCAGAATTTTAATGGGGGTTATGTTTCCTTCGCGGGAGGAGAAGGTGGGAAGATCATCTAGAAAGGAACTGTCTGTCACACCCCCAAACCAGACGGCGGAAACGTCCAGGGGTCGATGACCTCATTTTTAGTATCACAACACTTGCATTGTTGTAATCAAAGTACAAACAACCATTGCATTAATATGTACAAGTTTTTACATGTGTTCAATCAATGTATATCGACACCAAAATAGTGATAGAAAAGAAGAAGACATGACTCAAAATAGCGCCATCTTCTCAAAAGCTCGGGGAGTACCTTTCTACTGATTCTCTGAGAATACAAGTAATTTGAAAAGATAGTATCAACATAAAGTTGAGTGAGTGCATAATTATTTATGTTTAAAAGTATGTTCTCTATTTCATGAATATGTAAACTGTTCCAAAAAATCCTATATTTTCTGTTGTATATGAAAAGTAGTTTTAATCACATAAAACCATTCTATTTGTAAACCAATGTTTTGTATTTCTATTACTTTTGTAAAACCTGTAACTGTGAGTGTGCCTGGTTCCACCAGCTGTTATTGTAAATTGTAATGTAATACTGTAGATTGTATCTTGTAAACTAGTACTTTGAAGATGTACTTATGTTTAGTTAATTATACACTAACGTATTGTTAATATCTTTTTAATGAGTTATTATAACCATACCGAGACTAGATGGCCTGAAACACGCTTTGAAGGCATTAAAATTGTTGATAACAACTGTCACTCGTAGGCGTGTATGCCCGACTATAGCTAGCAGTCTGAGTGCGGGGTTGTCAATCCCAATATAGATCTATACACACTTCTTTCAATCCCCGACTGGAGATTCTGGTTATAATATCAGGACATTGTGACGACCCGAAATTTCTCTTTTGTATAAGCCATTCAATTCAATCAAAGTCAGACTCGTTTCTGCTATCTTTTAGCATTGTTTAGGGTCTGTTTAAGTGTTCTAAGCTTAAGTACAATCAAGTTTGGGTTTAGATATGAGTTAATAAAGTCGTAAAGTTGCATTTTGGGCCAAACACTCCTTCAGGAGGAGTGTACGGCCATAGCCGTACACCCCCTCATGGCCGTACACTCTCCCTATATAAGTGATCATTAGCTTTTTTCCAACACTTTTTTACACTTCCAAGCCTAGATTTCGGATTTCTCTCTCAACTATCATCACATTTCTCACCAAGATCTTCAAAGATGTAAGTGCTTTCCACCTTGATTGTTGCTACCTTACTTTATCTAGTGGTGAATCCATGTTTTCATCTCATTAATCTCATCTTTGGCTAGATCTTCATCCTTCACCAAGAACACAGACTAGTTCTTGGTGGCTATAAACCCTCTCCAAGCTTCCAAATCGTGAGTAACTGCTTCCTATGCTTGTTATCTACTAGAGATGCTTGATATTCACCTTGAAATCGACCAACGTAGCATGAACATGAAGGGTGTACGGCCGTAAACCCAGGTGTACGGCCATACACACCTCATAGGGCCGTAAACCCTCTTTGATGCTCATTATTCGCCTTAATCTTGCATTAAAACTAAGCATGGGACCTAGAACACTTCCTTGATGCTAGTTAGGACCTTGAATACACCTCAAATGCACACTTCTTCATGAGCGTACGGCCGTACACTCATGGGCCGTACACCCATGGCCGTACACACCTTAGTGTGGTCGTAAACCTCTCTCATTCAATCACATATGATTTTGACACTTAGTTTCAAGTGTTTCCTAGCCCCTAGGGTGGTTTCCTATCATAACTAGTTGTGATATACCCTAATTTGATACATGTATGTGCTATTACATGCTAAATAGGATCCGTTTGTGTTCGAGACTTCACTTGACACTCAGCATTCCATATCGATCCTTCATTCAAACCACTCACTTCAGGTGAGTCCATACCTCTATGTCTTTACGGTTTTTAACGTTTTCAGGGGGGATACAAGCTAAACATAAATGATTTGTGAAACTTATACAAAAAGACTTCAATAACTTAACACGGATGAAATTGATACAACCATACAGTTTTCTACACTTTTATAAAACATACAAATATTCCATCCCTTCTTGTACTATGCTGAGCATAAGGGGAGTTTTTCATAATAATCACAGAACTTTCAATGTAAGACATGAACCGAACGCACAAATGAACATATAAACTATAATAGGTATAGTTTATGGAACAATTTACAAGACAAAGATTCAATGCAACCAGACATATAAACTATATAAAGTGTAGTTTATTAACTATGTAGACAACGAACTAAATTCAATGGTTTCATTTTATTCTACATGTAATCATTAGTATAGCATTTTATGAGTGAACATTCTTTGCGTACTTATTTAAGTACTAACAAAAGCCCTGAGATTATAACCAGATTCTCCCAGAGGGGGAACGTGAGTTTGTGTATAGATCTATACGGGATTGACAATCCCGCACCATAACTGCTAGCTACAGTTAGGCCGGCAGGCCTGGGTGACAAAGTCATTTCGATTCCGACGCCTGAAGAACGTCGTTCAGGCAATTCAATGGTCAAGTATGGTTACAACAACTCATAAATTTGGTACTAAGAATATACGATTAATGTATGAATGGTAACAACTTCAATTGGTTTTATTATAAAGTAATATAACTACTATACATATTACAATTTTCAGAACTTCCGAATGTACTATGCATACTAGTGATGATCAGGTTTTTTTTATGCAAACAGAGATTTTCTTATTCAATCAAACAATGCACAACACATTCAATGAGATTCAGTAACAAAATACATATGTTTGAAAATAATGGATTTTCTTGGAAACATACGAATGTTTTACAAATTCATCAAAAGATTGTCAGTACAAAAACATGCTTATGAACTCACCAACTTTATGCTGATACTCTTTCAAAACTGCTTGTATTCTCCGGAAAACAGTAGACAGGTACCTCTTGGAGTTTTTGAGAAGACGGAGCGTATAGCGTCACGTATTTTTCTTTTGCTTATGCTTTTGATTGTATAAAGTCACGAACTAAACACATGTAATTACCTTTTTATATATTCAATGTAATGGTTATGTTTACTTTGATTACTGTAATGCAATGGTTGTGGTACTAAACATGACGTCATCCACCCCCGAGCGTTTTCGCCGTTCCGGTTTGGGGGTGTGACAGATTTGCATCAGAGCTCTTGTTTATAGTGAACTAAGTATACCGAACCTTACATGGTATACAACTATAAACACTAAGGGGCCGAAGTGCTCTGAAGTAAAAGTATACTTTTAAAATATAAGTATTTTTATAAGAAGTATACAAGTATACATGAGTACCAGAAACAATGTCATAAGTAGAACAAACACAAAAGTATTTGGAAGTTGGATGCTGCGGTTAAACCTGGATAGTTATGTAATCATGTCTGGGGTCAATATAGCCTGATCAACTATATTCATTCGAGACATGACCAACATGTGTCTGGGAGTGACTGTGTTGTTGCAGCAAGCCTAAAACTTACCAAGCCATATTCATCAAGATATCAATAGAACAGAACATACAACTTAAAATACTATAGGAGTATTTTAGCTAGAGCCGAATACAGTATAGGGATTCATTCCAAGTGTTTCTACTTATTTATTTCTAACGATAGTTTACTTGTATTAGTAATATTTCCATGCTTATCGCTTAGTAGAACACTTTAATTATCAGGATGAGATATATCTTGTTTCATATATCTTGATTTGAAAATCTAGGGGACTTACCATCCTCTTCTTCCTGATTGTTTCTAGAACAAGAAGCCTCCCCGAAAGAGACCCAACAGAAGGAACAAGGACCCTCCGCCGCCGCCACCTCCTCATTTCGACCCAACTATGTTCCAGGCAGCAGTTACAGCTGTTGTGGCTGCTGCGATGTCGCAGATAAATCAAGGCAGCTCTGGTGGATCTGGAGGTGGACCCGATTCTCAAAGTCACGATGGAGGTCAGGACATCAAAAGGATTGTTCCTATATGGACTTCATGAATGCCAAACCCAAGTCCTTCGACGACAATGGTGGAGTTATTGCCTTAACCCGATGGTTCGAGAAGATCGAATCCATCTTCGAAATTTGCGCCTGTTCCGAAGCCAACAAGGTGAAATTCGCCACATGCACCTTCACCGACAGAGCATTGACCTGGTGGAATGGTCGAGTCAAATCCCTAACCCTGCCGATTGCCAATGCCATGGGTTGGGAGAGCCTGAAAGAACTCATGCTGGCGGAGTACTGCCCAAGGGGCGAAATGCAGAAGTTAGAGCACGAGCTATGGAACCTGAAGATGAAGGGTTCTGACATTGCTGCCTACACCTCTAGATTCTATGATCTGGCTCTCCTCTGTCCGGGAATGGTCACCCTGATGGGTTTTTGAGCATTCTAACACTTCCTAAGTGTACATGCAACCCTAATAACCTTGAATCTATGTTTTCTCTATATACATGCAAATTTCTTTTTCAAGGTTATTTCCTAACTAGCATAGCATGGGGATTACATAAAACATAAAAACTAGTAGAAATACATACCTTGTTGTTGCTTGGATTCCTTCAAGACTTTGTGAGCCTAGCACCCCAAATGTTGTGCCTCAAATGCTTCACACAACACTACAAGACTTGGAATAACTTGAGAGAATGTCACTTAGCCTCAAAATCGGTTATGCCCTCTCTAGAAAACACTAGGTCAACTAGGTCAACTAGGTCATGATTTTGCTAGCCATAGGGTTTCTTTTATAGTGTTGTCACAATTAGGGTTTACACATGAATGCCCTTAATTGTCATGACTCTTGATTTCTCATGACCCATGGGTTTGTAACTCCCATGGACTATCCATGGAGCTCCATATGGTTATAACCAAACCCATAAACCATGGATCATTAATCCACCATAAAAGAATTGATGATTGTCATAATCAACCCTATATATTTAATTAGTCTCACTTTGATCACCAAATTAATACTAGATTAATACTTGATCAATACTAATTAAATAATACTATTATTAATATATTAGAACTTATAATATATTAATAATCATAAGTGCCTTATTCTCTCATTTAGTCTATCCAAGTATTGCAATGCCATGCAACCCAAATGGACCATGCCGGGTCGGGTCAAGTACATACCAAATAAAGTTATGGACTTAGACACTATATCCAACAGTCTCCCACTTGGATAAGTCTAATAACTATATTTGCAAATATGACTTCAAAATCCGACTAGCAATCGTAGCTCTTTCAAAGTCTCTCAGAACTGAGATGATGATGATACGCCATTTAAGATAAGTGATCATATAATCCTCTGTTCTCATGATATCAGCCGGACAAACACATGGAACATGGTCTTACTTATTGTCCAGCATTTGTTTCTCGATCTCTGATTTGTTTCGACATAGAACTAAATTGAACACATCAATTAGGTTCTGACTGGGCCCGGTACATAGGTCAAAACCAAATCATCGAGGGGCCCAGATATTGCTTCTATTTCTAGAAGGAACAGATAAACTTCGACTGATATGCTTGTACTAACTACTTGTTGAATTATTCACAAAGGCACGTTTTATGACATCGAGTTACCAATGCGTTTTCGTGCAATCAATGAATAACCAACTCATAGTCAACAACTCATATCTCTAGGTTTGAAGATTTATATGATATTACCGTCTCACGATCACTCGAGATAAATTCCATGAAGTGATGCAAGTGAGCGTGGGTTGGATCCAATAATCAGCCCTTATGAGTACTCATGAATGTTGTAGCAACCATTGCATTGTCCAAAGCACTTTTAGACAAATCATACAAGCCAAATTCATGACAGTCTTAAATCAATACTTACTTCCAAAGTTTGACTGACTGTGGATGGTTTGAATAATAACATAATTATTCTGGAAGTAAAAACATGCAAAATTGAAACATAGTAAACAATCAACACAAGATAGTAACACCTTACTCATAAATAAATAACAACTTTTATTTATCATCAAATGTCAATTACATTTTACAAGTTTCAGGAATCTAATTATTGAAACTAATATCATCCTTCAGCCCAATGCGCCTCGCATGCTGTAGATGCTTAACCCTGCTCAGTCCCTTCGTGAGGGGATCTGCCGGGTTCTCATCTGATGATACCCTCTTAGCCACGAGGAGTCCTTCTTCTATTCGATATCTGATGAAATGGTATTTTCTGTCAATGTGCCTAGATCTCCCGTGATCTCTCGGTTTCTTAGCCAAAGCAACCGCACTTTCATTGTCACAGAAAATTTCCATTGGCTCCTTTATAGCTGGTACAACTCCAAGGTCTCCGATGAAGTTCTTTAGCCATATCGCCTCCTTAGCTGCTTCACTTGCTGCTATGTACTCTGATTCACAAGTAGAATCAGCTACTGTCTCCTGCTTGGAACTTTTCCAAGTAATTGCCCCTCCATTTAGGATAAAGACCCAGCCTGACTGAGAGCGGAAATTATCCATATCAGTCTGGAAGCTAGCATCGCTATATCCTTCCACTCTCAAGTCATCACTGCCTCCGAGGGTAAGGACCCAATCCTTAGTCCTCCGCAGATACTTGAGAATGTTCTTTACCGCTGTCCAGTGTGCCTTGCCAGGGTTCCCTTGATATCTACTGACCATGCTCAAAGCAAAGGCCACATCAGGGCGAGTACAAGTCATAGCATACATGATCGAGCCCACAGCGGAAGCATATGGTATATGACTCATCTCAGCTATCTCAGCCTCTGTACTCGGACTCTGAGTCTTACTCAGCTTGGCATTACTCTGGATTGGTAATTCTCCTTTCTTGGAATCTTGCATACTGAACCTCTTCAGTACCTTATCCACATAAGTACTTTGACTAAGTCCAATTAGTCTCTTACTCCTATCTCTCAATATCCTTATCCCTAGGATATAGGCAGCTTCTCCAAGGTCCTTCATAGCGAAACACTTCCCAAGCCAGGACTTAACCTCCTGCAAGGTTGGGACGTCGTTTCCTATGAGGAGTATGTCATCCACATACAACACCAAGAAGCTAACTATGCTCCCACTAGCCCTGACATACACACAAGACTCATCCTCACTCCTAGAAAAGCCAAACTCTTTGACTTTCTCATCAAAGCAAAGATTCCATCTGCGAGATGCTTGTTTCAATCCATAAATGGATTTATCAAGCTTACACACTCTATTAGGGTATCTTGTATCGACAAAACCCTCTGTTTGAGCCATGTAAACATCCTCAGCCAACTTTCCATTAAGGAAAGCAGTTTTGACATCCATTTGCCATATTTCATAATCATGAAATGCAGCTATGGCTAACAATACTCTAATAGACTTAATCTTAGCTACTGGTGAGAAGGTCTCATCATTATCTTACCTTTCCATCCATTTCGATCTTCTTCTTGAATATCCATTTGCACCCAACTGTCTTACGACCTGGTACATTGTCAACCAAGTTCCAAACTTGATTGTCATACATGGACTGAATCTCGCTGTCCATAGCCTCCTTCCATTTAGCAGACTCAGGGCCTGCCATGGCTTCCCTGTAATTATTAGGTTCATCCAAATCTATTAGTGTACTGTCACTAATAAATGTATCACCTTCAGTGGTGATGTGATAACCATAATAAAAATCAGGTGTGTTCCTCACCCTAGTGGAACGTCTTGGAGGTACAGACTCATCTATCGGATCAACAGGAGTTTCCTCCTCAGGTTGGTCGATAACATTTGAGGTTCCTTCACCACTTGACTCTTGAAGCTCTTCAAGGTCAATTTGCCTCCCACTGTCCCCTTGGCTTATGAATTCTCTCTCACGAAAGACTCCTCTTCTTGCTACAAAGACCACATTATCACTGGGTCTGTAGAAGAGGTAACCAAAGGATCTCTGTGGGTAGCCGATGAAAATGCACCTCTCACTTCGAGGTTCAAGCTTATCATGAGTCTCACGCCTCACGAAAGCTTCACAACCCCAAATTTTGATGTGGTCCAAATTGGGAACTTTCCCAGTCCACATCTCGTGAGGTGTTTTGGCAACCTTTTTAGTAGGGACTAGATTAAGGATATGGGCGGCAGTCTCTAAGGCATACCCCCAGAAAGAGATTGGTAACGAAGCTCGACTCATCATGGAACGAACCATATCCAACAAGGTTCGATTGCGCCTCTCAGCTACACCATTCAACCGTGGTGTTCTGGGGGTGTCAATTGTGAGACAATCCCACATTCCTTAAGATAGTCAAGGAACTCAATGCTAAGATACTCTCCTCCCCGATCGGATCGGAGCATCTTGATGTTCCTGCCCAATTGATTCTCCATTTCCTGCTTAAACTCTTTGAACTTTTCAAAGGTTTCTAACTTATGCTTGATTAAGTAAATATATCCATATCTACTATAATCATCAGTAAAAGTCACATAATAGCGATTAGCATCCCTTGTACCAACTCTGAAGGGCCCACACACATCCGTGTGTACAAGGTCCAACAAACCTTCACCCCTATCACAAGTACCTGTGAAGGGTGACTTTGTCATTTTTCCAAGTAAACAAGACTCGCAACTATCATCTGACTTGAGGTCAAATGATTCCAAGACTCCAGCCTTTTGGAGTTGGCCTATGCGCTTCTTGTTAACATGTCCAAGACGACAATGCCACAAGGATGCTTTATCCAAGCTATCTGAAGAATCAATACACAACACATTATTTCCTAGATTGTCTACAACATTCACGGCTTCATATACACCATCACAAGGTAATGCTTTAAAGTAAAATACATCATTGTAATAAACATTAATAGCACCATTTTTATTATCAAATGAAAATGAAAAACCTTGTTTGTACAAGCCATGAAAAGAAATAATATTTCTCGCCATTTCGGGCGAGTAACAACACTTATTCAAATCTAACATTAACCCATTATTAAGCAATAAAGAATAAACTCCTATCTTGGTAACAGGTGATGCTTTCCTGTTGCCCGTGACTAAGTTTATCTTCCCGTGCTCCACTTGCTCACTTCTTCTTAGTGCCTGCAAATCAGTACAAATGTGAATACCACACCCTGTATCAAGCGCCCAAGAATTAGCATTAGATGAGTTGTTAGACAATATTGTGTAAATACCTGCATGGGTGGGTTTAACCTTCCCATCCTTTAGATCTTGCAGATATTTGGGGCAGCTTCGCTTGAAGTGTCCCTTATCCTGGCAATAGAAGCACTGTGCTTCCTTTGGGTTTGAAGAAGGAGTAATGGGACCTTTCTTTGTCCCACTTGAAGAGGAACCATCAAGAGTCTTACCCTTGGTACCCTTCGAAGGGTTTTTCCTCTTCTTACCCTTTCCCTGCCCAATAGCCAGAACAGGGGCTATTGAAGGAGTAGAAGTAGCAACCGCTTTACCCTTAAGGCCATTTTCAGCTGTCCTTAAGAGTCCTTGAAGTTTGCTAAGTGTGACTTCCTCCTTGTTCATATGATAAGTCATACGAAACTGATCACAACTTGGAGGTAGTCCTTGAAGTTTGCTAAGTATGTACCTTTCCATCCATGTCGGTCTTCTTCTTGAAGATCCATTTGCACCCAACTGTCTTACGACCTGGTACATTGTCAACCAAGTTCCAAACTTGATTGTCATACATGGACTGAATCACGTTGTCCATAGCCTCCTTCCAATTAGCAGACTCAGGGCCTGCCATGGCTTCCCTATAATTATTAGGTTCATCCAAATCTATTAGTGTACTATCACTAATAAATGTATCACCTTCAGTGGTGATGTGATAACCATAATAAAAATCAGGTGTGTTCCTCACCCTAGTGGAACGTCTTGGAGGTATAGACTCATCTATCGGATCAACAGGAGTTTCCTCCTCAGGTTGGTCGATAGCATTATAGGTTCCTTCACCACTTGACTCTTGAAGCTCTTCAAGGTCAATTTGCCTCCCACTGTCCCCTTGGCTTATGAATTCTCTCTCACGAAAGACTCCTCTTCTTGCTACAAAGACCACATTATCACTGGGTCTGTAGAAGAGGTAACCAAAGGATCTCTGTGGGTAGCCGATGAAAATACACCTCTCACTTCGAGGTTCAAGCTTATCATGAGTCTCACGCCTCACGAAAGCTTCACAACCCCAAATCTTGATGTGGTCCAAATTGGGAACTTTCCCAGTCCACATCTCGTGAGGTGTTTTGGCAACCTTTTTAGTAGGGACTAGATTAAGGATATGGGCGCAGTCTCTAAGGCATACCCCCAGAAAGAGATTGGTAACGAAGCTCGACTCATCATGGAACGAACCATATCCAACAAGGTTCGATTGCGCCTCTCAGCTACACCATTCAACTGTGGTGTTCTGGGAGGTGTCAATTGTGAGACAATCCCACATTCCTTAAGATAGTCAAGGAACTCAATGCTAAGATACTCTCCTCCTCGATCGGATCGGAGCATCTTGATGTTCCTGCCCAATTGATTCTCAACTTCCTGCTTAAACTCTTTGAACTTTTCAAAGGTTTCTGACTTATGCTTGATTAAGTAAATATATCCATATCTACTATAATCATCAGTAAAAGTCACATAATAGCGATTAGCATCCCTTGTAGCAACTCTGAAGGGCCCACACACATCCGTGTGTACAAGGTCCAACAAACCTTCACTCCTATCACAAGTACCTGTGAAGGGTGACTTTATCATTTTTCCAAGTAAACAAGACTCGTAACTATCATCTGACTTGAGGTCAAATGATTCCAAGACTCCAGCCTTTTGGAGTTGGCCTATACGCTTTTTGTTAACATGTCCAAGACGGCAATGCCACATGGATGCTTTATCCAAGCTATCTGAAGAATCAATATACAACACATTATTTCCTAGATTGTCTACAACATTCACGGCTTCATATAGACCATAACAAGGTAATGCTTTAAAGTAAAATACATCATTGTAATAAACATTAATAGAACCATTTTTATTATCAAATGAAAATGTAAAACCTTGTTTGTACAAGCCATGAAAGGAAATAATATTTCTCGCCATTTCGGGCGAGTAACAACACTTATTCAAATCTAACACTAACCCATTATTAAGCAATAAAGAATAAACTCCTATCTTGGTAACAGGTGATGCTTTCCTGTTGCCCATGACTAAGTTTATCTTCCCGTGCTCTACTTGCTCACTTCTTCTTAGTGCCTGCAAATTAGTACAAATGTGAATACCACACCCTGTATCAAGCACCCAAGAATTAGCATTAGATGAGTTGTTAGACAATATTGTGTAAATACCTGCATGGGTGGGTTTAACCTTCCCATCCTTTAGATCTTGCAGATATTTAGGGCAGCTTCGCTTGAAGTCTCCCTTATCCTGGCAATAGAAGCACTGTGCTTCCTTTGGGTTTGAAGAAGGAGTAATGGGACCTTTCTTTGTCCCACTTGAAGAGGAACCATCAAGAGTCTTACCCTTGGTACCCTTCGAAGGGCTTTTCCTCTTCTTACCTTTTCCCTGCCCAATAGCCAGAACAGGGGCTGTTGAAGGAGTAGAAGTAGCAACCGCTTTACCCTTAAGGCCATTTTCAGCTGTCCTTAAGAGTCCTTGAAGTTTGCTAAGTGTGACTTCCTCCTTGTTCATATGATAAGTCATACGAAACTGATCATAACTTGGAGGTAAGGAATGGAGAATGATGTCAATCGCCATTTCCTCAGGAAAGTCAACATTTAGCTTCAGCAACCGGTCAATGAACCTTTGCATCTTCTGCAAGTGACCGGTGATGGGTTCACCATCCTTCATCCTTGCGGTTATCATGGAGGAGATGATTTCATACCTCTCCTGACGCGCGCTCTGATGGTACCTTTCCATCAGATCCAGGTGCATCTCATAGGGGTAGAAATCTTCATAGGATTTTTGAAGTTTAGGAGTCATGGTGGCCATCATGATGCTTGCTACTTTAGTAGCATCCTTTTCATGTGCAACAAACTCCGCAAACTCTTCAGGAGTAGCAGTGGCTTCATTCACAACCTTAAGCTCCCTATTGAGGACATATTCTTTGTCCTCATAGCGGGTAATCATTCTGATGTTTCTGATCCACTCGTTGAAATTGGATCCATCAAATATAACCTTACCACACAAGTTCATAAGGGAAAAGGAGCCTGTTGGGTTTGAGCCAGAAGCATTGTTGGAAGACATCTGAAAGGAAAGAAAGACAAGTTTCATTAGATTAGGAATCCATAATAATTCACCCAAATGAAATATTAAGGCTAGGATCCAACAAACTATTTATAGTTGGAAGAGGGATGCCGTAATCCATACTATAAAATATTTGAAGGTAGGTAAATGACGATTTACCAATTTCCACCATAAGAACGAAATATTTTATTATTAGGTTTTATTGGTTTTGAAACTCCTAGATCTTTTGAGATACATTCAACTTTTCAATGGCATGTTTGAATCTCGATTGTGCCCTCTCAAGTTTGTGACTGGGATGCCGAGGATCACAAACAAGGTGTGAATAACCATACAAATTGACTTGGTACCCTCAACAATATTACCTAATCGATGTGCCGGTTAACCACACACGCTCCACCGATCTATAATAAGGTCAAGTTACCCTTTGCCACTCTTACTAGTCCATGTTAGTGTGCCGGTTAACCACACACGCTCCACTAACGACTTGGTAAGGTACATAGTGTAATTTTATGGGCTAGCACCAATTTCACATTTTCTTAAAGTAACTAAGATTGGGAATTTATAATGTATAGTTACTTTATAATTCATTATACTTTTAACGAGTATTTAAAGTCGTATCCTACCCGTTCGGCTAACGACCCTCCACCGATCAAGGAAGCGGTGGGTGAGAGTGGACACCCATTAAGTCACCATTTTATAGGCAACAACCTTATACCCCCCTTATAGACCGGCTTCGTGAATGAGGCCTACTAACGGTAAGAATGACATATTCTTATACATATCTATATAATAAAATTATAATAATAGTATAAGTGTTGATTTTTAAACCTTTTAAAAATCTAAGGTTTAATTTGGAATTAAAGTATTAGAGTGTAAGACTTTTCAAATTCCAAAACTTGAGGGCAAGAATTGAAACTATTCCAAGTCTCTTCAATTTGTAACTTATGAGTTTTAATGGTTCATAAAAATGAAGACTCTTCATTTTATGAAACTTCTTTAGTTCTTTAATCATAATTAAAAGAAGTGACTTTTGGTTATCCATAACTTGAGGACAAGTTATGGACACCATCATAGCCATTAAGATCATGAATTAAACATACATGGAGGTTACATATAATTCCTATGATCTTCTAAAAACTCATAAGAACACAAATTCATGTCAAGCAATTTCAAGAAAATCATATAACTATATACAATACTTGAAAATTGATAAAAGCCATGTAAAATGGGTTAACATAATCATTATCATTTTGAAAAACAAATTTTACAAGTCCAAAACAGATTGGGATAATGATCTTAATCCATTTCCAGCAACAAAACTCGAAAAAACTGCCCAGCACGTTCCTACTCGCCGAGTGCATTATTCTACTCGGCGAGTAGAATGAACTTGTTCATGGACTCGGCGAGTCCTCCCCATGGACTCGGCGAGTCCAGTCGTCAGAGTGCAGAATTTTTGATTTTTAAGCAGTTTTGCATCAAGTATACAGAAAACAATCCTAGGCTCTGATACCACTGATGGGTTTTTGAGCATTCTAACACTTCCTAAGTGTACATGCAACCCTAATAACCTTGAATCTATGTTTTCTCTATATACATGCAAATTTCTTTTTCAAGGTTATTTCCTAACTAGCATAGCATGGGGATTACATAAAACATAAAAACTAGTAGAAATACATACCTTGTTGTTGCTTGGATTCCTTCAAGACTTTGTGAGCCTAGCACCCCAAATGTTGTGCCTCAAATGCTTCACACAACACTACAAGACTTGGAATAACTTGAGAGAATGTCACTTAGCCTCAAAATCGGTTATGCCCTCTCTAGAAAACACTAGGTCAACTAGGTCAACTAGGTCATGATTTTGCTAGCCATAGGGTTTCTTTTATAGTGTTGTCACAATTAGGGTTTACACATGGATGCCCTTAATTGTCATGACTCTTGATTTCTCATGACCCATGGGTTTGTAACTCCCATGGACTATCCATGGAGCTCCATATGGTTATAACCAAACCCATAAACCATGGATCATTAATCCACCATAAAAGAATTGATGATTGTCATAATCAACCCTATATATTTAATTAGTCTCACTTTGATCACCAAATTAATACTAGATTAATACTTGATCAATACTAATTAAATAATACTATTATTAATATATTAGAACTTATAATATATTAATAATCATAAGTGCCTTATTCTCTCATTTAGTCTATCTAAGTATTGCAATGCCATGCAACCCAAATGGACCATGCCGGGTCGGGTCAAGTACATACCAAATAAAGTTATGGACTTAGACACTATATCCAACACACCCCGGAAAGCAAGAAAATTGAGAGATACATTTGGGCTTTGACGCCCCCAACTCAAGGAAATGTCCTGGCTGCTAAGCCTACCACTTTTGACAGCGCCAAGTGCCTGGTGCAGACGCTTATAGATCACGGGGTTGATCTGGATGAAGTAACAGCCACTCCCGAGCTACCAGAGGAGAGTGGTGGGAAGAAGAAATTTTGGAACAAGCGTAAGGGCCAGTCTTTGCAGGAGCCCTCCAAGAAACAACAAACAGTGGCAGTCCACGCTGCTACTACTCCTGCTGCTATTCCCACCACTCCAACAACTCCCAGCCGCTATGCTCGAAACCTACCCCTGTGCAACAAATGTAACTTCCATCATTTGGGAGTTTGTAGAGAAATGCAATGCAACAAGTGTGTCAGAAAGGGGCATACAACACGATTCTGCAAGACACCAGCTCAACCGACCAACCAGGCTACTGAAGCAGGCGTGGGTCAAGCCTGTTATGGCTGTGGGGAGGTTGGGCACTTCAAAAGAAATTTCCCCAAGGCAACAATAGGTGGTAACACAGGGAAAGTGATGGCGATGGGCCAGGAGGAGGCAATTGCTGATCCCATAGTTGTTACGGGTACGTTCCTCCTCGACAACTCTTATGCGTGCATTCTTTTCGATTCCGGTGCAGAGAGAAGTTTTGTTAGTCATGCATTTAAGCATCTACTCAAATGTAAATCCCAACCTTTAACTGAAACATTTACCGTCAAGATGGATAACGGAAAAAAAGAGAGCGCTAACGACATATTCATAGGCTGTACCCTTACCCTGAACAGTCATTCCTTCCCAATTGACCTTATGCCAGTTTCCATAAAAAGCTTTGATGTCATTATTGGTATGGATTGATTGAGCCCCAATCATGCCGATATCCTTTGTTATGAAAAAGCCATCCATCTCAATCTTCCATCTGGTGAAACTCTTGTAGTTTACGGCGATAAACTCAGCTTAAATCTTCGCATCATTTCATGTATCAAAGCTCAGAATTATCTGCGAAAGGAGTGCCATGCATTCCTAGCCCATGTTGTTGACGAACGGAAAAAGTTAAAGACCTCGAGAGCATCCCCGAAGTCTGCAACTTTCCTGATGTCCTCCCCGAAGACCTTCCAGGGATCCCTCCCGAGCGCCAAGTCGAGTTCCGTATCGACTTAATCCCCAGAGCTACTCCTGTGGCTAAATCCCCGTACTGCCTAGCACCGGCAGAAATGCAAGAGTTGTCCAGCCAGCTCGATGAGCTGCTCAACAAATGATTCATAAGACCGAGTTCCTCACCCTGGGGAGCCCCGATCTTTTTTGTGAAACAGAAGGATGAATCCTTTCGGATGTGCATCGATTATCGAGAACTTAACAAGCTTACCATCAAGAACCGTTATCCCTTACCCAGAATCGACGACCTCTTCGATCAACTTCAGGGAGCCAGTTATTTCTCGAAGATAGACCTAAGATTAGGGTACCATCAGTTGCGGGTTCACGAGAATGATGTTCCCAAGACAGCATTTCGAACTCGTTATGGGCACTACGAGTTTGTAGTGATGCCCTTTGGTCTAACCAACGCACCGACTGTATTCATGGATCTGATGAATCGGGTGCACTGCCCTTTCCTAGACAAGTTCATGATCGTGTTCATTGACGACATACTTGTCTATTCTCGGAGCGAAGATGATCATAAACAGCACTTGAGGCTAGTGCTAGAAACATTAAGGGCGAAGAAACTCTATGCAAAGTTTTCAAAGTGCAAATTCTAGATCCAAAAAGTAAATTTCCTTGGTTACGTGGTTAGCAAGGAAGGCATACACGTGGACCCTTCCAAAGCGATTGAGAATTGGTCAGCACCAAAGACGCCCACATAAATCTGTCAATTCTTGGGTCTCGCTGGCTACTATCGCAGGTTTATCCAGAATTGCTAAGCCTTTAACCACCCTGACTCAGAAGGGCGTAGCCTTTAATTGGGGTGAAAAACAAGACACTGCATTCCAAACATTGAAGCAGGCCCTATGCAGTGCACCTATCTTGTCCCCGCCTGAAGGGACGGAGGACTTCGTTGTCTATTGTGATGCATCCAATCAAGGCTTAGGCTGTGTGCTCATGCAGCGAGGAAAAGTTATCGCCTATGCCTCGAGACAACTTAAAACGTATGAGGTCAACTACACAACTCACGATCTAGAGTTGGGAGCAGTGGTCTGTGCGTTAAAGATTTGGAGACATTATCTCTACGGAACCAAGTGCACTGTCTTCACCGACCATAAGAGCTTACATCATATATTCGATCAGAAAGAGTTGAACATGAGGCAACGGCGATGGGTAGAGCTACTCAGTGTTTATGTGTGAGAAATACGCTATCATCCCGACAAGGCCAATGTGGTAGCGGATGCCCTTAGCCGGAAAAAATATTCAGGTCGTAGAGTGAAGGCATTAACAATGACCATCCATTCCCACTTATCCGATCAAATCAGAGAGGCTCAGCTGGAAGCCTTAAAACCGGAGAACATGTCGGATGAAGCCTTGAGAGGAATGGAAAAGACTCTAGAGGTCAAGTGTGATGGAGTCTACCATTTCATGATCCAGATCTGGACCCCGAAGTACGGAGGTTACAGAGAGGTTGTCATGAACGAAGCTGACAAGACTAGATACTCCGTTCACCCAGGTTCCGATAAGATGTATTTGGATCTCAAGCAACTCTATTGGTGGCCGAACATGAAAGCAGAGATCGCTACCTTCGTGGGCAAGTGTTTGACTTGCGCCAAGGTGAAGGTGGAATATCAAAAGCCCTCAGGTCTACTTCAGCAGCCAGAAATACCTGAGTGGAAGTAGGAAATGATTACTATGGATTTCATTACTAAGTTGCCCAAGTCTCCGAGTGGGCACGACGCCATCTGGGTAATTGTCGATCGACTGACTAAAGCCGCCCACTTCCTACCAATCAAAGAAAACTTCAAAATGGAGAGACTGACACGAATCTACATTCGAGAAATAGTTCGCTTTCATGGTGTGCCTGTATCCATTATCTCCGATCGAGATAGCAGGTTTAGCTCAAGATTCTGGAAGTCACTACAGAAGGCTCTCGGAACTAAGCTGGATATGAGCACAACTTACCATCCCCAGACAGATGGGCAGAGTGAGAGAACCATTCAAACATTGGAAGATATGTTGAGAGCATGCGTTATCGACTTTGGCATGTCATGGGACACTCATTTTCCCTTGGTCGAATTTTCTTACAACAACAGCTACCATACGAGCATCAAGGCTGCACCGTTCCAAGCTCTCTATGGCCGTAAGTGCAGATCCCCTCTGTGCTGGGCCGAGATGGGTGACACGCAGCTAGTCAAAGGTCAAGTCCCCGATAGCACTCTCACGGGCCCAGAAATCATCCGAGAGACTACTGAAAAGATCGTACAAATCCGGGAACGACTAAAGGCTTCAAGAGATAGACAAAAGAGCTACGCTGATAGGAGACGAAAACCCTTGGAGTTCCAGGTTGGTGACCATGTTCTGTTGAAGGTCTCACCCTTGAAAGGCATGATACGCTTCGGAAAGCGTGGGAAGCTGAATCTGAGATACATTGGATCGTTTGAGATCCTCGCTCGGATTGGTCCCGTAGCATACAAACTCCGCCTACCCCGAGAACTTAGCAATGTACATTCTGTCTTCCACGTGTCAAATCTAAAGAAGTGTCTGTCCGATGAGACACTGGTGATACCTCTCGATAAGATCGAACTAGACAAGAGCTTGCACTTCGTGGAAGAACCGGTAGAAATCATGGATCGAGAAGTCAAACGAACGAAACAAAGCCGTATCCCGATAGTGAAGGTTCGATGGAATGCCAAGCGGGGACCAGAATTCACTTGGGAGCGCGAAGATTCAATGAAAAAGAAGTACCCTCATCTTTTTCCAAGTCCATGGTTTGTATTTTATGCTTGAATTTCAGGACGAAATTCCCTCTAACGGGGGGATGATGTGACAACCCGAAATTTCTCTTTTGTATAAGCCATTCAATTCAATCAAAGTCAGACTTGTTTCTGCTATCTTTTAGCATTGTTTAGGGTCCGTTTAAGTGTTCTAAGCTTAAGTACAATCAAGGTTGGGTTTAGGGATGAGTTAATAAAGTCGTAAAGTTGCATTACGACCCAAACACTCTTTCAGGAGGAGTGTATGGCCGTACACATGGGTGTACGACCGTACACCCCCTCATGGCCGTACACTCTCCCAATACACATGGGTGTATGGCCGTACACCCCCTCATGGCTAGCAGTCTGAGTTAGGGGTTGTCAATCCCAATATAGATCTATACACACTTGTTTCGATCCCCGACTGGAGATTCTGGTTATAATATCAGGACTTTCACTATATTGTTTAAATGAATAAACTGTTGGATTAATGTCTAAGTCCATAACTATAATTGGTAAGACTTGACCCGACCCGACATGGTCCATTTGGGTTGCATGGCATCATGCATTTGGATAGACTATAATGAGAGAAATAACACTTAAGGTTGGTTAATATATTATAAGTTCTAATATATTAATAAGGTTATTTACTTAGTATTGATCAAGAATTAATTTGGAATTAATTAAGTGATCAAAAGGAGACTAATTAAATATATGGGTTGATTGTGTAAATAATTCATTCTTATATATGTGGGCTTGTGATCCAAGATTCCTTATGTTGGACTAAGTCCATGGGGTGACCCATGGATACTCCATGGAGGTTAAAATCCATGGAGCATAAGGAATGGGTAAAGTTATGAGTTACATGGTGTAACCCTAATAGCCACCATATAAAAGAATCCCATGGCTCAAGAAATCGTGCACAAATGTGTGAGTGTGAGGGCTAGACGAGTTCAAGGAGTGTTCAAGTTTCTCTCAAGTTATTCCAAGTGTATTTGGTGTTGTGTGAACCATTTGAGGTGTCACACTTGGGGCACTAGGCACTCAAGCTTCATGAAGACATTCTACATCAAAGAGGTATGTATGCTATCTTGTTATATTTATTAGTATGCTAGATTAGGATAATACCTTGGATGTTCATAATTGTATGTATAATAGAGAAAACATAGATCCAAGGTATTTAGGGTTGCATGTACACTTAGGAGTGTTAGAATGCTCATAACCCTACAGTGGTGTCAGAGCCTAGGCTTGTTTTCTTGTTATACTTGCAAAAATAGCTGAAAAATCGAGTTGGATGCATATATTCGATTGTTTTGGCTGGAATTGGACAAGGAACATTACCCTAAGATGTTTTTGGACTTATAAACTTGTTTTTGATGTGGTAATGTTCATGCTAATCCAATTTCTAAGATAATTGTCATAATTTCAAGATTTGTATTAGTTTGTATGTTCATGCTAATTTCTTGAAGATTGATGATTTGAATTATCTTGTTCTTATGAGGTTCTTAGATTAATAGAAAAGTTGTGTGAAATAGTTGTTTTCAATCCATTTTAATCTAAGAGTTGATTCCAAAGTGTGTTTTTGTAACTTGTCCTCAAGTTATATGAAAAGTCACATTTAAGAATCATAAAACTCATAAAAGTTGGCAAAGGTTACAAAATGAAGAGTCTAGTTCTAATTAAATGGTTTTATGACTCCATAACTTGTCCTCAAGTTATGGAGGTTCAAGAGTCTCTTCATTAAATTAAAAAAAAAGTGTAACCTTAATTAGTTCCATAAGTTACAATAAAAAAAAAGTTATTTTTTTTATTAATTAGTTTAAAGTCTTCCATAACTTGTCCTCAAGTTATGGAACTTGAAGAGTTTTTTTTTTAATTAAAACTACTTTAAACTCATAAGTTATAGAATTAATTAGTTTTGAATTGTTTCAAAACTTCCCCTCAAGTTTTGGAATTTGAAAAAGTTTCACTTATGAATACTTTAATTCCAAGTTAGCCCTTAGAATTTTAAAAGTTAAAATTCAACCCTTATACTTTATAATATTATAAGTTAATAATATTTATACATATATGTATAAGAGTAAAGTCAGTCTTACCGTTAGTAGGCCTCATTCACGAAGCCGGTCTATAAGGGGGGTATAAGGTTACTTCCTATAAAATGGCAGTTTAATGGGTGTCCACTCTCACCCACCGCTTCCTTGACTGGTGGAGGGTCGTTAGCCGAACAGGTAGGACAAGGACTATAATTCTCCTTTCATTAAAAGTATTAATGATAAATACTAAGTAACTAAACTCTTATTAATACCCAATCTTAGTTACTTAGGAAAATGTGAATTTGGTGCTAACCCATGAAATTACACTTTGCACTTTGCTTAAGTCGTTAGTGGAGCGTGTGTGGTTAACCGGCACACTAACCTGGACTTAACAAGGTAGGCAAAGGGTAACTTAATATTTATCATAGTATCGGTGGAGCGTGTGTGGTTAACCGGCACACTGATTAAGGGGTAAATATTAAGGGTACCAAGTATATTTGCATGGTTATTCACACCTTGTTTTGTGATCCTCGGCATCCCAGTCACAAAACCTGAAGGGCACACTCGAGATTGAAACATGCCTTTGAACAGTTCAATGAATCTCAAAGATCTAGGACTTTCAAATCCAACTAAAACCTAATAAATTATTTCGTTTTTCATGGTGGAAATTGGTGAATCGTCATTCAGCTACCTTCAAATATTTTATAGCTTGGATTACGACATCCCTCTTCTAAGTTATAAAATAGTTTGTTGGGTCCTAGCCTTAATATTTCATATTGGGTGTCATATTAAGGACTTTAAATCAACTATCTTGAATATCTCCCAAAAAGATGTCTGGTCTAGACATTTATGATCTTCCCAAATCTCTTGAAACAAGCTTTCCTAAATGAAGATGATGTCCCATGGATATCATACTTCTTTCACCTCCTCCAATTATTCTCCCTAACCCACAAGTTCCTAAAAAGTTTAAGGTCACTCAAGCCCTATTGGCAAGGCAAGGTCTAGGTGTGATCACATCTTGGAGATGTAGTCACATATTGACAAGCCGGGAGAGTTGGGTGTCAAAGTCTTGAGAAAGTTGGTGGCTCAACTACTTTCTAAGTCACATAGTGAGTTCTTTTGGGAATCCTATGAAACAGACTAAGACAAGACCCTTAATGATCTTATCTATTTGCTAAGATCAACTTCCTAAAACGCTATGGACATTGACAATGATGACATTGGATATCCAGTAAAGCTCTCTCTTCCCAATGGAAAGGGATCGGCCATAGTCAACCCGGTTGACCCAATGGTAAAGAGAGAGGCGAAGTCTGAGATAGTCCCATTATCAAGGGTCCATAGGTAACTATTGCCAAAGGAAGGGGCATTGGTTACGAAGCTGCCAAATTTACCTAAGGATGTTAAAGTCAATAAGTTTGGCTCTACTTCAGGTAAAGTCCATTGTCTAACTCTATTATGTACATGCTGATTCTGATCGCGAAGATGGATTTCAATCGCATGGTTCGCTGATCAGAATTTTGGGCTATTACTTAAGAGTTATGATATCTATATTGCTTAGGAATAGATAACAACAAGGTTTTCATATGGATTGTAAGGATAAGTTTTTCCGCAAAGTTTTAAAATAAAAGAAAAAGGTTTTGATTTTATTTATTTTAAGTATCCTTACAATGGCATTTGTGAAAAGTTGTTGCTTATAAGATTCCATTGATAGCAATATTGGAAAAATGGATTTGATTCTTTCGGTTGTGGTAGTGTCTAATATTACCAAATAAGGAAAGATTCTCATCACCCAAGGTTCAATTGGACCGAAACTTGGAATCATGCAAGTTGTATAGTATGATGAATGAGAACTTTCAGCTTGGAAAATTAAGACTAATTCCTTATGTGAATAAGGAAAGGACTAAGGGATCGAGTACACATTCTTGTGCACTGGTCAAGTCCACCACAAAAGATCAAGAAGACTATTCGTCATGATTTACTTAAGTTCAGTAAATATGGTTATACTTATAAGTTTAAGTATAAGTCTGTAGCATTGGAGAAGTTTCAATGTGAGACAGAACGAATAAGAAGAATCAAAGTATGGCAGAAAGATAAAAGTTTCTCAAATCTGAAAAGATGGGAGAGTACTTTAGTATCATGTTTATGATCATCTTAATGATTAAGATACCATATCACAATTGGTCCTCTAAAGTCATCTTAGTGCATTCTTATGAGTAAGAAGAGGAGTCATGAATTGTTGAAATGGTTAAATCAAAAAGATGAGTCATACTTCGTTCCAAAACAATTCTTAGAGTCATACTCCAAGATTGTAACTTGAGTGACATATCTTAAAGAGGGTTTGTTAACACTAGTCAAATCTAAGAGTAAAAGGTTATCTACTGTTGTACATTTGAAATTGGTAAGTTGTGATGTTTTGGATAAAATAGAGACCAACTTAGGCCAATTGTGTAAAGTGTTAGTCTTGATAAAGAATCCGCACTATCTCTTGAATATTTGACAAGGGAGTCTTATATGTCAAGAGGACAGTGGGAGTCTTAAAGCTCTTGAAAGTTTCAAGACTTAATCAAGAATAAAACCTAAAGTCCTTCACTAGCACACGACTTGAGGTTTATAACCTATCGTGTTGAAATTTTTGTGCCTATTCAAGTTGGCTTTGGATAGGAGTTCTGAGAGTTCTCAATCGGTTGCACAACTACTTGGAAGCAATGGCAGGCACCTGAGCTGCCAAATGGCAAGAATTTAAGATTGCACAAGTTTAATCAATATGAGTTTGGATTTGTCACTAACCTTATCTTGTGATTATGGTTTTGACAAATTCACATGGATAAGAACACATACACTATTAAATCTAAGTGTCATAAGGTTTCTCTCCGATTCATGAAAATGATGGTGAGGAAACACTTTCACTAAGTAGATTTTGGCTAGATAGCAATTGTGATATTTGCATTCTCAAAGTCGTTAGTGGAGCGTGTGTGGTTTACCGGCACACTAACATGGACTTGTGAGAAGTGGCAAAGGTCTAAACAATTGAGACTATGATTACGGCATCCCTTTTCATAGTTCTAAAATTGTTTAGACACACATGTGAGCTATCTAAGAGAGGTGTATGATTTTGATAAAGTTTTATCAAAACAATCTAGTATCAGAAATCTGAACTTTGGTAAGAAAGTCAGCTGATTTCTGAGTACATGTCAAAGCTAGTGGGAGCATAAGTGTTATGCTAATAATCATCATGATAGTGGGAGCATGATAATTATGACAAAGGTTGCAAGTTAGCAATGTTAATTATAGAAAACAAAAGTTTCAATTCGTGAGGTTGCAGGGGTTGAAAAAGTTGTTTTGCTATAATTAAGGGAGAGGAAATTATACTTCATTTCAATTCTAAAAGCTTAGATTGAGATTTTAATCGTATTTAATCAAGGATATATATATATATATATATATATATATATATATATATATATATATATATATATATATATATATATGAATTTCATGTTGGAATGGCTCAACATAAGGAAATTCTATGTATGGGTCCATTATTTGCGTTCTAAAATTCGATTATGATTACGGCATCCCTTTTCATAATCTGAATTTTGAGAACTTGGCAAATTGAAATGGAAATATTATAGCAAAAGACTGGTTTAGTCTTTATGTGAGACATCATGAATCGTGTCCCATATGCTTCGGATATAGGATCGATTACATGTGCTATATTCATCCTTTCTAAAATTTTCCAAATGCCTAGGGCATTATGAAGGGAAAAGGTCTAGAATTGGATATGACTAAAATGATTAAGCAATTGTCGAGGATAATCTAAGGTTTACCAAAGATTGGTTGCTCAAGGACAGTTGGAAGTATAATGTTAATTCTGGAAGGACCATATTCATATAATCTGTATGGAGGTAACTCTTGTTCAGAAGTGATAGTCAAAATGGAATATGGAAATGTTTCAAAGTTAGAAATTATTCAATCTGTGTAAGATTAGGAAACTTAATGAAAGAAGGATGTTTCCAAGGAGTTGATCTCCTTTGGAATGCTCTGTAATGATTGTTGTCAAGTCTTTCTGACTTTGTGCATAATCATTAAGAGGATCAATGCATATAAGTTTAGAATCTAACAGATTTCAGTAAATGGCATGAATTTGGAATTCTTGCATTTGCAGTAAGGATTTGGGACTGTGAAAAGAGGATCATTGGAGTGATGTTCAATTGATCTATTTTACAAAGTAAAGATCATACACAAACACAGTATGCATACTTGGTGTATGGCATGACTAGTGTTTAGAAAACATAGTGTACATGCTTGGAGCATGGGACAACTATTGTTTTAAATTCAAGTATAAAGTTGATAAAACCGAAACAATGAATAATGAGTAATCAGTATGGTGATAAATAAAAGTGTTTATTTATATTCATAGGGTTTGATACCATATTTGATTCATTTATTCTTGTGTTTCACTTTGCATGTTTTGACTTCCAGAATAACTAAGTCGCTCTTCCTGAATGATTAAGTTATTCAAACCATCCACAGTCGGTCATATGTTGGAAGTAGATATGAATCAAGACTGTCATAGGTTGGTTTGTAGAGGTCCAAGTTGGTGGACAAAGTGGTGCTACAACACTCATGAGTGCTCATAAGTTCTGAGTATTGGATTCAACCCGCGCTCATTTGAATCACTTCATGGATTTTATCACGAGAGATCATTAGACGATAATATCTTATATTCTTCAAACATAGAGATATGAGTTGTTACTATGAGTTGGTTATACATTGATTGCACGAAAACGCATTGGTAACTCGATGTTATAAAACGTGCCTTTGTGTATGATTCAACAAGTAGTAGAACAAGCCATATGAGTCGAAGTTTATCCATTCCTTTTACCTTCGGGATAAAAGCGATATCTGTGGGCCCCTCGATGATTTAAAGATGATACATGTGAGTGCTTGGCCAAGCCAGGACTGATTTGATTTGTTCAATCAGTCAGTCATCATGAATCGGAAATCGGGAAACAACAAATGGACAAAGAGAATGATTGATAATAACGGGATGTTACATTATCCCCCCGTTAGAGAGAATTTCGTCCCGAAATTTGGATGAAAGAGGTACAGAAAGACTAGGGAAAAAGATGTGGATACTTCTGTTGCATTTGATCCTCCTGCACCCAAGTGAATTCAGGTCCCTGTTTTGCATTCCAGCGAACCTTCACTATCGGGATACGACTTTGTTTGGTTCTCTTGACTTCCCTATCTAGGATCTCTATGGGTTCTTCCACAAAGTTAAGGATCTCGTCTATCTCGATCTCGTCGAGTGGGATAACAAGAGTCTCGTCGGATAAGCACTTTTTCAAGTTAGAGACGTGGAAGCTAGGATGTATGTTACTTAGTTCTTGAGGTAGTCAGAGTTTGTAATCTACTGGACCGATTCTAGCAAGAATCTCGAACGGTCCGATGTACCTTGGGTTCAGTTTTCCACACTTTCCAAAGCGTATCATGCCCTTCCAGGGTGAGACCTTCAACAAAGACGTGGTCACCAACCTAGAATTCTAAAGGTTTTCTCCTCTTGTCAGCGTAGCTTTTCTATCTATCTCTGGAAGCTTTAAGTCGCTCCTGAATTTGTAGGATTTTATCCGTAGTTTAACGAATGATTTCCGGACCAGTGAGAGTACTGTCAGGAACTTGACCTCTAGCTAGCTGTGTATTACCCACTTCAGCCCAACAAAGAGGTGATCTGCACTTGCGGCCATAGAGGGCTTAGAATGGAGCAGCCTTTCTAGTGTGATAACTGTTATTGTAAGAGAATTCGACGAGGGGTAAATGAGTATCCCATGCCTTACAAAAGTCTATCACGCAAGCTCGCAACGTGTCTTCCAGAGTTTGAATCGTCCTCTCACTCTGTCCATCAGTTTGTGGATGGTAGGCTGTACTCATGTCCAACCTAGTTCCCAGAGAGTTTTGTAAAGACTGCCAGAAACGAGAAGTGAATCTACTATCCCAGTCAGAAATAATAGATATTGGCACACCATGCAGTCTAACTATCTATTTGAGGTAAATTCTTGTTAGCTTCACCATCTTGTCGTTTTCTTCTATTGGCAAGAAGTGTGCGGATTTGGTTAATCTATCGATGATTAATCAAATAGTATCATAAGCATCCGATATCTTAGGTAACTTATTTATGAAATCCATTGTAATCCGCTCCCACTTCCATTCAGGCATTTCAGGTTGTTGCAATAAACCTGAAGGTTTCTGGTACTCTACCTTGACTTTGGCACAAGTAAGGCACTTGCCCACAAAGGTAGCGATCTCGGCCTTCATGTTAGGCCACCGGTACAGTTTCTTGAGGTCCAGATACATCTTGTCTGAACCTGGATGAATGGAGTATCGGGTTTTGTGAGCTTCATTCATAACCACGTCTCTGTAACCACCGAACTTTGGTTTCCAGATTCGGTTCATGAAACAACAGACTCCATCATCCCTAACTTCGAAGTTTTTATCCATTCCTCTCAGGGATTCGCCTGCTACATTTTCGGGTTTCAAGGCCTCGATTTGAGCCTATTTGATCTGTGTGGACAGATTTGAATGGATCGTCATGGTCAACGACTTTACTCGGTGTCCCAAGTAATCTTTTCTGATTAAAGCGTCAACTACTACATTGGTTTTACCTGGGTGATAACGAATCTTGCATTCGTAATCGTTCAGTAGCTCCACCCACCGTCGTTGTCTCATGTTCAGTTCTTTCTAGTCGAAGATATGCTGAAGACTTTTATGGTCCGTGAATATTGTGCATTTCGTGCCATATAAATAATGTCTCTGTAACATCCTAAGTTCGGAAGCAAGAAGTTGAAGGGTGCTAAGTGAAAATAAAGGAAGGGACTCGGCGAGTAGGTCTCTCGACTCGCCGAGTCGAAGCGGGTGCGTGGCACGGGGTTAAGTGGCCTGACTCGGCGAGTCGGCGGCTGGACTCGACGAGACATGTTTGGTCGAGGAAAAACCCTAATCTTGGGGGTTGCACCCTATTTAAAAGGACTTAATGTCCTCCCCTCAGCTCCCTTAGCCCCCTTTGAGACCCAGAAACCCTAGAATCGTGAGTGAGAGCCATTGGAAGCAAATTGGAGCATTGTTAAGTGTTTTGTGAAGAGATCTTGAAGATCAAGAAGCTTGGATCAAGGAGATTTGTGGAGATTCAGATTACTCTTCAGCAGGAGATCGTTTTGGAGATAATAAATCGTTATCCTTGGCTTTCCCCTTTCTAGATCCATTTTCATGGAAGTTTTAGGGCTTGTTTGGAGATGATATGATGAGATCTTGGTGTATAAGTTAGATCTGGAGTTGAAACTCCAGATCTGAGCTCTATTTGGATCAAAGATGCAGAAAGCCCTTTTTGGTTGCTATGCAAAAGCCTTTCCCCAAGAGTTAAGTCCCTTTCTAGCTTGGTTTTTGGTATTATGGGGCAAGAAGCACGTAAAGGTAGCAACTTTATGTTGCTAATGGACTCTAGAGACCCCGATCTATTGTTTGGAGCAAAGGAGTAGCTTTGTGACTCGAGATTTTGGGAATGCACGTATGGACTCGACGAGTCTGGGAGATGACTCGGCGAATCGGGCTAGAGATCAGACTTTGAGTCGCGTAGTAACTCGGCGAGTCGCATGGGGACTCGACGAGTCTTATAATGATGAGCTTGGACTCGACGAGTTGGAAGAACAACTCGGCGAGTCTATTGAAGATTGTCGTGGACTGGGCGAGTCTGGTCGCAGAACCCCTAACCTCTTTTGGTTAAGACGCAGATCAGTGAGTCAAGGGGTGACTCAGTGAGTTGGACAGGATGGGACTCGGAGATCGTTGGACTCGACGAGTCTTGGGGTGACTCGGCGAGTAGACTCGTGTTATGGGAATTTCTGAGTATAGGGACTCGACGAGTCGACGGGTCGACTCGGCGAGTAGAGTCAGTCAGGGAGGTTGACTTTGACTGAGGGCTTTGACTTTGACCAAGAGTTGACCAGTTTGACTTCCAAGGGTATTTTGGTGATTTTGGTATTTATGGAATTGGTTCTTTGGTAGTGTTCGGTGGTGGAGTTCGTGTCGGTGATCGGAGTAGCTGATCTTATCCTTTCAGTCGGCAATTGCGAGGTGATTTATCCTCACTAAATCGACAAGGTCTACGGCACCAAGGCCGACCCTTTATCGAATGGAAATCCGGGTATTGTTTGTTATGTTATTGTTTTGCTTGATCTGCATCCTGGTATTTAGGATGGTGTTATGTTAGTGACCTGGTTAAGGTCGGTACCCGGGATATAGGGTAATGTTATGCTAGTGACCGGTTAGGTCGGAATCCTGGTTAGGATGTTGATATGCTATGTGATCTGTTAGACTGTTTGTCTGGTTGAGGATTGTTATGTGATTGATTGTTTTATGTGCACATGGTTGTTTGACGGGGGTTGGGTTGAGGCGGGTCCTGCTTTGTGCTGAAGGCCAACATACCCAGGGCGGACCGGATATTCCGAAGGCCCAACGAGTGGTCCGGATAGGCTGAAGGCCCCAAGAGGGCCGACCAGACGTGTCGAGGCTCGGGGAGTGGACCAGGCCGACTGAAGGCCCGGTGCGGGCGGACCAGTCATACTGTAGACTCAGAGAGTGGACCAGGTGGATTGAAGGCCCGGTGCGGGCGGACCAATCACACTGTAGACTCGACGTACATGGCTAGACTCGGAGGGTGGACCAGGTGGACTGAAGGCCCGGTGCGGGCGGACCAGTCACACAGTAGACCCGATGTGCATGTTTGTTCTATTTATGATATGTTATGAGTATGATATGTGTGGTTGGTATTTTAGGGGTAACTCACTAAGCTTTCGGGCTTACAGTTTCAATGTATTGTTTCAGGTACTTTAGGAGATCGTGGCAAGGCGAAGGCGTGATCGTACCGCTCCTCATGTTTTATGATTTATATGATATGGTTCTGGGGGATACTCTGATGTTTAAACTATTTTGAAAACGAGTTGTATGAACGTAATGGTTTTTGAATGATTTAAAATGTTAAAATTTGGCTCAAATTTTATGGGTGTTACAAGTTGGTATCAGAGCCTTGGTTTGAGTGAATTGGAGGAACATTCGTGTGAATCCAGTCTCAAATCAAGGAGGGATTTTCAAAATGGTTTTCAGAAGGTTTTCGAAATAAGTAAAGGAGGATGCAGAGGGTACGATCAGCCAGAGCCAGTAGTAGACCCCAAAATACCATACAAGTTATTTGATTATGTGATATGTTAGAACATCATGCTAGTACTAGGCTAGGGATCTTCAGGAATTGCATGATAGAATTGCCTGATTATGTGATGCCTATTAGCCTAGGGTTTTCCTTATTTGAGATATGCAGCTTTTCCTCTAGGAGTGAGGATTGAGCGGGTGTGTGTATATGTGGTTAGAGTGTTGTGGTGATACTTGAGACAAATATGGGTAGGTGTGGAAGGTAGTATGGGCCCATACTACTGAAAGCACAGGACCCATACGCGTATCAAGGAAGTCACAACTCTCTAGGGTATCGGTTATGAGATAGTTCCCCGGGTGAATATGTGATGCGTCTAAGGGTCTTGTTGGTGTATTGTAGTATGGCGATTACGAGACGTTTCGGGGCAGGATCCGGTTCGGTATCAGGATCGGGAGAGGGTGGTCAGGATGGGTCAGTACCACCCGAGGTCATTGGTTAGATGAGTACGGACGAGTTGGATGCCAGGATTCGTGAGATCCTGCATGATGAGGTTGCTGCTATGTTCCGGGCCGAGTTGCCGGAGATGTTTGGGTCGATCAAGACCGCCATGGTCGAGCACTTTGATGAGCGCTATGCAGCTCTTGCAGAGACGGCTGCCGCGGCAGCTGCAGCTGCTGTAGCAACGACAGGTGGAGGAGCCAGTCGAGGTTTTCAGTATCGGGACTTCGATAATACGAAGCCCCCTGCTTTCGATGGAGTTCAGGATCCGATCGTTGCTATGAGATGGTTGTCAGACATGGAGGGTTGTTTCTTCACGTGTTCATGCCCTGCGGATCAGAGGGTGAGGTGTGCTCTGAACCTTTTGAGGCTCGGGGCGAAGGATTGGTGGAGGTTGACTATGGGATCTTATTCTGACGCGCAGCGGGCTGCGGTTACGTGGGATCAGTTCCAGGAAATGTTCAGTACCCGTTATGTTCCACGGGTTGAGAGAGAGAGGTTGGCTCAGGAGTTCCTGGAGCTGAAGCAGGATTCAGAGTCGGTGACGGAGATCACCAGGATGTTTACTGAGAGGGCGATGTTTTGCCCAGAGTTTGCTTCAGAGCAGGCTCAGATGTCCCGATATCTGAGTATGCTCAAGAGGGACATCAGGCAGTTTGTGTCCACGCAAAGGTGTGATACCTTGTTAGAGCTGCAGGAAGCCGCCAGGCGGCGGGAGTTAGAGATGGAGTTGCAGTTACGAGAGCAGAGACAGGCCCCGGTGCAGTCGCAGCCGGCGCCAAAACGGTCCAAAACCGTTGACTCCAGGATTGGGGGTCAGAGCAGCCACACTTGTGAGAAGTGTGGGAAGGGTCATACCGGAGTTTGTAGGTCCGGTGGTGCGTGCCGCAAGTGCGGGAGAGAGGGGCATTATGCGAGGGATTGCCGTCAGTCAGCCCCGGTGCAGGATATGAGGATTTGTTATCATTGCCATCAGGTTGGACACTTGAGGGCGAACTGCCCACAGTTTGCTGCAGGAACGTTGCAGGCTCCAGCACCGACCACTTTGAGGATTACGGGTGGAGGTCAGGGTGGAGCGGAGCCTTCGAAAGCTCAGGGGCGCGCATTTCAACTTACAACAGAGGAGGTCAGGGCAGAGCCAGATGCAGGTGCGGGTATGTTTCCATTGTGATATCTTGTTATCTTGTTGATTGTGTAGTATGGTAAATCTGTCTGCCTTGTTCCGGATGTTTCATAGTATGATTGAGGATCTTAGTAGTTAGGAGTGGTAGTTAGTGTTCAGGAGGATTCTTGGTCGAAAGATAAGGTATATGATCTCGTTGCTTGGAATAGCGACTGCGTTGCGAGGAGTGTTCAGTTGAGATTCGAACTTCCTTGGAGTTCAGGTGTGCGATGGCGGAAGGGTTATGCAGTGAAGGTTACTCACTCCCGAGGGAGTCAGTTCATGGATAAGAGGGAATATATGGAGTAAAGGCGATTGAGCCATGCCGGTTTTGGGAATGGTGGTTAGTAGTCGATGCACTAAGTGGGGGAGAATTGGAAAATTCTCCGGTGGAACAACATGCATCCAGGGATGGTTAGCTGTTGGATTTCAGCGTTGTGCTAGCCGAGAATCTGGAGATAGACACGTGGGGCAGGGAGCAGACCATGGTTTTCAGGGAAAGTGATTGATTGTTGAGAGGCCTGGGATCAGGCCGGGGTAAAAGATTCAGAGAACGGATGCGGAGTTCGGAACCCCTAGAGAGCTAAAACAGACTGCATAGGAGGGATTCCCGGAAGGAATGGTTCAGGGTGATGTGCGACGACATTTGAGCGGTCCGGATAGACTGAAGGCCGGGAGGCGTACCAGTCAGGCCGAAGGCTCGGGGAACGGTCCAGACAGGCTGAAGGCCCAGGAAGGCGGTCCAGACATGCTGAAGGTTCTGAGAGTGGTCCAGATAGGCTGAAGGCCTGGGAAGGCGGTCCAGTCATCCTGAAGACTCTGTATGTGTTCATGGATCGATAGGAGTAGAATGAGTGAATAAGTCACCATGCAATAGTAATCGATATGGTCTGGCCCCAAGTATTGATCATGATGATGGAGTCGGCCGGAGGTTCAGGGAATGGTCCAGACAGGCTGAAGGCCCAGGAGGGCGGTCCAAACATGCTGAAGGTTTTGAGAATGGTCCAGATAGGCTGAAGGCCTGGAAGGGCGGTCCAGTCATGCTGAAGACTCTGTATGTGTTAGTGGATCGGTAGAGTGGAGTTTAGCTCAGTGGCACTTATAAGTGCGGTTATGGTTGTGGAGTAGACTTCCTGGAAAGGAAAGGTATGTAACTCCGGAAGGAGTGTGGGTCCTCTAAAAGGGAGGCAGTAGAGTAAATGGATGATCGAAAGTGCTTCAGTTATTGGTAGTAAGCACTAGGATTGTACCAGATATATGGAAGCACATACGGGTTGGATGCCCGTTGAGGTGGTGGGAATGTTGGATGATGCGCAGGCATATTTTCGGTCTCCTTGGAAGAGGAGGAGGATAGTGGTTCCAGATCGGGGAATGGGACAAAGGAAGGTGATTCGGCAGGATAACAGACTCGGGAGCAGTCTGGACCGGTGCTGAGGACTACATAAGGATATTACAGTCGGAGGTCAAGGACCTAGAGATCGCGATAGGGAAGTGTGGGTGGATTGCACTCCGTTGTGTCGAACCGAAGGGTTCGAGGGTGACGCAAGGACAAGGTCCTTCGTTTCGAGTATGGTTGTAGGCTTGGGTTATGTATGTGGAGGTATTCCAACATGGGATATTCCATCATGAGGATTCGTTCCAGGTTGCTAGTTGTCAGAGTTATCGCCAATCTTGGGCGAAGGAAGATGAATTAGTGTCTTGGCGGAGCTCAGTGGGTGTTGTGGTATCCAGTTTTCCCAGGTTGCGAATGAATGCGTCAGACGGAAGTAAGGTAGTGTCTTCAGGTGGCAATTAGTTGATGAGTGTTGTCATCACAGAAAAGAAGCCGATGGCCGGCTTGAAGCAGTTGATCAGGACCCTGCAAGGGAAGAGATGGATTTTAGGGATTCGATAGCAGTGATTGAAGGAATCTGGGCCGGTTTGAGATCAGTGGATGCATTGTGGGAGTATCATCCGGAAGTTCGTGTTGCCATAGGCTTCGAGGACGAAGCCTAATTTAAGTGGGGGAGAATTGTAACATCCCAAGTTCGGAAGCAAGAAGTTGAAGGGTGCTAAGTGAAAATAAAGGAAGGGACTCGGCGAGTAGGTCTCTCGACTCGCCGAGTCGAAGCGGGTGCGTGGCACGGGGTTAAGTGGCCTGACTCGGCGAGTCGGCGGCTGGACTCGACGAGACAGTTCTGGTCGAGGAAAAACCCTAATCTTCGGGGTTGCACCCTATTTAAAAGGACTTAATGTCCTCCCCTCAGCTCCCTTAGCCCCCTTTGAGACCCAGAAACCCTAGAATCGTGAGTGAGAGCCATTGGAAGCAAATTGGAGCATTGTTAAGTGTTTTATGAAGAGATCTTGAAGATCAAGAAGCTTGGATCAAGGAGATTTGTGGAGATTCAGATTACTCTTCAGCAGGAGATCGTTTTGGAGATAATGAATCGTTATCCTTGGCTTTCCCCTTTCTAGATCCATTTTCATGGAAGTTTTAGGGCTTGTTTGGAGATGATATGATGAGATCTTGGTGTATAAGTTAGATCTGGAGTTGAAACTCCAGATCCGAGCTCTATTTGGATCAAAGATGCAGAAAGCCCTTTTTGGTTGCTATGCAAAAGCCTTTCCCCAAGAGTTAAGTCCCTTTCTAGCTTTGTTTTTGGTATTATGGGGAAAGAAGCACGTAAAGGTAGCAACTTTATGTTGCTAATGGACTCTAGAGACCCCGAGATTTTGGGAATGCACGTATGGACTCGACGAGTCTGGGAGATGACTCGACGAGTCGGGATAGAGATCAGACTTTGAGTCGCGTAGTAACTCGGCGAGTCGCATGGGTGACTCGGCGAGTCTTATGATGATGAGCTTGGACTCAACGAGTTGGAAGAACAACTCGGCGAGTCTATTAAATATTGTCGTGGACTCGGCGAGTCTGTTCTTGGACGCGACGAGTCTGGTCGCAGAACCCCTAACCTCTTTTGGTTAAGACGCAGATCAGTGAGTCAAGGGGTGACTCAGTGAGTTGGACAGGATGGGACTCGGAGATCGTTGGACTCGACGAGTCTTGGGGTGACTCGGCGAGTAGACTCGTGTTATGGGAATTTCTGAGTATAGGGACTCGACGAGTCGACGGGTCGACTCGGCGAGTAGAGTCAGTCAGGGAGGTTGACTTTGACTGAGGGCTTTGACTTTGACCAAGAGTTGACCAGTTTGACTTCCAAGGGTATTTTGGTGATTTTGGTATTTATGGAATTGGTTCTTTGGTAGTGTTCGGTGGTGGAGTTCGTGTCGGTGATTGGAGTAGCTGATCTTATCCTTTCAGTCGGCAATTGCGAGGTGATTTATCCTCACTATATCGACAGGGTCTACGGCACCAAGGCCGACCCTTTATCGAATGGAAATCCGGGTATTGTTTGTTATGTTATTGTTTTGCTTGATCTGCATCCTGGTATTTAGGATGGTGTTATGTTAGTGACCTGGTTAAGGTCGGTACCCGGGATATATGGTAATGTTATGCTAGTGATCGGTTAGGTCGGAATCCTGGTTAGGATGTTGATATGTTATGTGATCTATTAGACTGTTTTTCTGGTTGAGGATTGTTATGTGATTGATTGTTTTATGTGCACATGGTTGTTTGACGGGGGTTGGGTTGAGGCGGGTCCTGCTTTGTGCTGAAGGCCAACATACCCAGGGCGGACCGGATATTCCGAAGGCCCAACGAGCGGTCCAGATAGGCTGAATGCCCCAAGAGGGCAGACCAGACGTGCCAAGGCTCGGGGAGTGGACCAGGCCGACTGAAGGCCCGATGCGGGCGGACCAGTCATACTGTAGATTCAGAGAGTGGACCAGGTGTATTGAAGGCCCGGTGCGGGCGGACCAATCACACTGTAGACTCGACGTACATGGCTAGACTCGGAGGGTGGACCAGGTGGACTGAAGGCCCGGTGCGGGCGGACCAGTCACACAGTAGACCCGATGTGCATGGTTGTTCTATTTATGATATGTTATGAGTATGATATGTGTGGTTGGTATTTTGGGGGTAACTCACTAAGCTTTCGGGCTTACAGTTTCAGTGTATTGTTTCAGGTACTTCAGGAGATCGTGGCAAGGCGAAGGCGTGATCGTACCGCTCCTCATGTTTTATGATTTATATGATATGGTTCTGGGGGATACTCTAATGTTTAAACTATTTTGAAAACGAGTTGTATGGACGTAATGGTTTTTGAATGATTTAAAATGTTAAAATTTGGCTCAAATTTTATGGGTGTTACAGTCTCCAAATCTTCAGAGCGAATACCACCGCTCCCAGTTCCAGGTCATGTGTTGTATAGTTGACCTCATGTGTCTTGAGATGTCTCGAGGCTTAGGATATGACCTTTCCTCGTTGCATAAGAACATATCCAATCCCTTGATTAGAAGCATCACAGTACACTACGAAGTCTTCTGTCTCTTCAGGGAGAGACAAGACTGGTGCACTACACAGGGCTCGCTTCAGCGTTTGGAATGCTGTTTCTTGCTTCTCTCCCCAGCTAAAAGTTACACCCTTTTGTGTCAGGGTGGTAAGCGGTTTAGCAACTCGGGATAAATTTTGAATAAATCTGCGATAGTAGCCAGCAAGACCTAAGAATTGATGGATTTCTCTATGTGTATTGGGTGCTGGCCAGTTCTCGATTCCCTTGATTTTGGAAGGGTCCACGTGTATTCCTTCAGAACTGACCACGTGACCTAGGAAATCAACCTTCCCGATCCAAAATTCACATTTTGAGAACTTCGCATAAAGTTTCTCTGTTCTCATAGTTTGTAATACTTGACGAAGATGTTGGTCATGCTCCTCTTCACTTCTTGAGTAGATAGGGATGCCGTCAATAAAGACTATGACGAATTTGTCCAGGAACGGACGACACACTCTGTTCATTAAGTCCATGAACATAGCAGGTTCATTCGTCAATCCGAAAGGCGTCACTACGAACTCGTAATGACCATAACGAGTTCTGAACGCTGTTTTGGTAACATTCTCATCCAAAATCTGTAATTGGTGATACCCAGATTTTAAGTCTATTTTTGAGATGAAGCTCGCACCTTGAAGTTGGTCGAACAGATCGTCAATGCGAGGCAGAGGATATCATTTCTTTATAGTAAGTTTATTCAGCTCGCGATAGTCTATGCACATACGGAATGATCCATCCTTCTTCTTTACGAACAAAACCGGTGCTCCCTATGGTGAGAAGCTTGGTCTTATGAAGCCTTTCCTAAGAGGTTCGTTCAGCTGGCTGGATAATTCCTGCATTTCTAAAGGTGCAAGACGATAGGGGGATTTAGCTACAGGGGTAGCCCCAGGGATTAAGTGGATTCTGAATTCGATTTGTTGTTCGGGAGGCACTCCTGGAAGATCGTCGGGAAATTTGACAGGAAAGTTGCAGACCTCAGGAATGCTCGCGATGTCTTTCACTTCTTTCTTTTTGTCTACCACGTGAGCTAAGAAAGCACAGTACTCCTTGCGAAGGTACTTCTGTGCTTTTATGCAAGAAATGATCTGAAGATTCGTTCTGGGTTTGTCGCCATAAATGATAAGAGTTTCGTTAGTTGGCAAGTTTAGGCGAATGACTCTTTCATAACATGGGATGTCGGCATGGTTAGAGCACAACCAATCCATACCAATAATGACGTTGATACTTTTTATAGAGACCGATATAAGGTCTATTGGGAAAGAAAAGTCATTTAAAGTAAGGGTACATCCTATGTATATATCTTTAGAGTATTCTGACTTCCCGTTATCCATTTCTATTATGAAGGTTTCATTTAGTGGTTGGGAGTTTTGATTTAGTAGATGTTGAAATTATGGCTCACGAAGCTCTTCTCAGCACCAGTATCAAATAGAATGCACGCATAAGTATTGTTGAGAAGAAATGCACCCGTGACCACCATAGGGTCTGCCACGGCTTCTTCGTGACCAATTTCTAGTAGCCTTCCCGCTCCACCGGCATTTCCAACTTTAGGACAATCTCTTTTGAAATGTCCCACATCACCGCATCCATAGCATGCTTGACCTACTCAACGGTAGGTACTTGGTTAATCGGTTGGGGTGGTGATTTACAAAATCGGGCAGTATGCCCTTTTCTGTTGCAGTTACGACACTGCATTTCCCGGCAATTTCCGTTGTGGTGAAAATTGCACTTGTTACATTTGGGGAGATTACCAGCATAAGGCTTAGTTGGTGTAGGGTTAGCAGGAACAGCAACAGGTACAGTAGCAGCATGGACCGCCACTAGTTGTTGGTTTTTCGAGGGTTCCTGAGAAGATTTGCCCTTCCTTTTATTACAACCTTTCTTCTTGCTGTTGTTGTTGTTATTGTTATTGTTGTTGTTTCCCTTGGGTTGTTTTGGGGCAGTGACCACTAATTTTTGACGGGCTCCATGGTCAATAAGGGATTGTGCCAACTCTTTGGCACTCTCAAAGGTAACAGGCCTGGAAGCAATGAAACTTTCCTGAATCTGGGGTGACAGCCCCCAGATGTACCTCTCGGTCTTTTTGCTCTCCAAAGCAACCATTTCTGGAAAAAGGATCGATAAGTCACATGTAAGGGTCGAAGACCTGTTGTAATATGTCGAAGTCTTAATGTTATTTTACAAGGCATTTTTGTAACGAAGCTTAGATGTTAAGTCCTTGTAATTTTTTGTATGCTTTCATGTTTCCTATAAATAGGGACATTACTTAGAGTTAGAGAAAAGTCTTTGTACCAAAATTGTCTATTTTCTCTCTGTAAGAATTGAAAGCATAATAGAGCTGAAACCAGATCATATTTACATTGTGTGTTCGAATTACATTTTTGTTACTCTGATTTGTTACATTCTCGATTCATCACTTCTTCAATTGGTATTAGAGCAAGAATCATAATCTGCGATCTGATTTTCACTCTGATTCAAAAGGTTTTTGAATCAAATTTTTGGTTCAAAAAGTTTCCGCACCTTTTGACGTGAAAAAGCGTTCTAGATATTCAGTTGTGATTTGATTCTGCAACTGATTTGTTGAATCGAGTGTTTTACTTGATATCTCTGTTGAATTCAACAATTTGCTTTCAAATTATCTTTGATTTCTTAAAAATCCTCAAGAATTTACATCCGTACATCAATGGCGAACTTCAATCTCAACTCCATGACTTCATACTATCATCTGCTAGGATCTTCAACTAAGATTCCTATGCTCATTCCGGAATACTATGATCAGTGGTCTGATCGTATGCAAGACTACTTGAATGGACTCGATGAATAGCTTTGGTCATGCATCTCAGCGAATGTTACTCTTCCGACAAATCTTCAACCAATTGGATCTTCATATGGTACTACAAGTGTTGATGCTCAAACTGATCAAATGAAGAAACTTGAAAAACGATGCATAAGGGAATTACGCGTTGCATTGCCTCCAGTTGTGTATAACTGTGTCAGAAGTTGTACAACTACAAAAGAAATCTGGAATAATCTCAAAGAAAAGTTTTAAGGTAACGAGAAGACAAAAATCAATTCAGTTAAGCACTGTTTGATTGAATTGAATGATTTCAAGCAAAAAGATGGTGAAACGATTGAAAGTTACTATGATAGGCTGAATGAGTTGATTTACAAATGCAATCGTTATGGAATCACGAGGTCTACTATGGAATTCAATCTCACCTTCGTTATAGGACTCCGTAAAGAATGGAGGAGTGTTAGTATGATGGTGAAAAATCAACAGAGTTTCGACAAATCTTCTCTAAATGATTTGTACAATCAGCTGAAAACTCACGAAAGTGAAGTGAACGAAATGGCAGAAGAGTCGAAGCTTAGTCTGGGAGGTCGATTAGCACTTGTCTTGGATGATGAGGCAATAGCTTTTTACTCAAACAACAGAGTCAAAGGGTTTTTCAAGAAACTGTTTAATCCAAAGGCGAAGCAAAGTGAGGGAAAAGGAAGTTTTGTGAACAAGGCTGTAGGAGAGGAGAAGAAGAAGAATGATAAGAATGATGGGAAGGTTGCTGAGGAGAATAAAGAGAAGAAACTGAAAGGAGATTCGGGTGTGGATTGTCATTATTGTAACGGAGCAAATCATCTAGCAAATGATTGCATGCTTCGTAAGAAGGAGGAGAAAAAGAACAGGATAAAGGACGAAGCGTATTATGTGGAGAGATTGGAAGAGGTACGTGCGAAGGCTAAAAATTTGTCGTTGGTGGCTAGAGGTGAACAGGAGGATGATGGCACTTATCAAATTTGGTCTTTGGAAGAGGTAAATGCGTAATCCTACGCATGGTGCCATGTATGCGAAGCTGGAGGAAGATTCGGACGAAGAGGTGACGGGCCGATGCTTTATGTCAAAGTCTGCTGACAAGTCTCCAATGACAACTAAGGTACGTAATATTCTTCAATCTTTCAATATTCCTTTGAGTGCATATGATTCTGAAGTTGTTGCTTTTGATGATATTGTTGCTTATTTTGATAATTTGATTGTTTCTGCTAGCAATGAAGCTAAGAAATTAAGCAATCAATTGATAGAGACTCAGAAGAAGTTAGATTAGAAAGTTGTCAAGATAGAATGTTTAGAATTGCAGCTTACAAACATTATGTGTGATAGAGATTCGTTGTTTAGTGATGTAAAACTCTTATTAGCTCAACGAAATATATACTGTAATTCTGCTAAACGTCTATATGGAAAATTAACTGCATTGCACCATTCGTGTGAAATTAGCAAGGAACAACATTGGAAATTATTACCTTTTTTTAGAATATGAGAGAGAGAAGGTTGATAATATTTTGTATTATTGTGAGAAAAATATTGTTGAGTTTAACAAAATTCCTGATGATAGATATGCTTATGGAATTGTCAAAATTGATGAATGTCTGGATTCGAATGAATTAGTTAACATTGTGAATGATACTTTGACTAAATTAGAACAGATAAAAATTTTTAAAAAGACTGAGAATTCAACATCTGATTCTCAATCTAATTTTGCCGATATTGAAGATAACTCTGACAATATTAGCGAACTTAGTGATATTGAGGATGTTGATTGTTCTCAGTTGTCTATCGTTAATGTTACATCAAAATCTAAAGACAAAGAAAAAATTATGGATTTGATGGTTAAGATTGACACTGACAAACCTTCAACTTCGAAAGTTTATTATCCCGATTTTGTGGATATCCGAGATAGTCAAACGGATAGCAGTGATGATAAAAATGATGACGACAATTCGCACAAAACGGTCTCATCAAACAAAGATTCGAAAGAAACTGAAATTCCACGTGTTGTTGTTGATCAAGTGTTTGGGGACACTGAAAATTTCGACAAAGTTTTGTCTGAAAAAGGAGCCCATTATTTGGAAACAAATCAAGTGGTGTATCCAAATTTCAAGTGTACTGATGATGTTGTTTTTCCAAATCAAGTGTTTGTCACTACTGGAAATGTTGAAAACATTAAACCAGAATTCAACAAAATGGTCGAAGATGACAACAAGAAAACAACAGACGAAGGATTCTTTTCAAAACAAAGCACTGTCGAAAATAATCTAACAAAGAATTCGTATGTTTTTCAAAGACAAAAACCACAACGCAAATGGGTTGAAAAATCGAAAGTTGTGAAAGAAGTTACAAAAGAGGTTGTTGTGGAAAATGAAATTGTTGTCAAATTAAATTCGAAAGAATTTAAAGAACAAATTGACAAGTTTTCAAAAGAAAATGAAATTTCAAAAAGACAAGCTCGAAAGAAGATTTTTTGGCAAACCGTGGAGTCTCGAAAGAAACAAAATGGTTTGACATTGAAAACGACTGAAAACACAAAGACTAAATCTGTTGAGAACAAGTCTTCGAATTCAGCATTTTATTCAGATCAAAAGAAAAATCCTGCTCAATCAAATAACACTAAATCAGAATTTTATCCAAAAACAAATTCTTCGAAAGTTCAAAATACAAAGTTTTCCACAAAAATCAAAAATACCTCAAAGAGCTTTCAAAATCAACTCCCAACACAACGATTTTCTTCTAATCAACAACCACAGTTTTATCAAAAACGAAAATTTCAAAATCGATTTTCTCAAAATGTAAGCGTTGGAAACAATGATGGAAGTCGATACGCCATGGCATTTCGACCTAAATCAAATGTTGATTTCGTCCCACAAAAACCGAAATTTTCAAATCCTTCAGGGAAACAAACCTTAAAAGTTTCGTACACAAAAGGGTTGTCTTGTGACAAAAACATCGATCATTGGCTTGAAGGAAAAGGACGAATGTATCACTCAAGGAAATACTCTCAACAACAAATTCAAGAAGCTTATGAGAAGTATGTGAATACTTCGTCAACTGAAAGTTCATCATCAAAAGATTCGAATGTTTCAGTAAAAACTTGGCAACCGGTTTCGAAAGAAAAGCATGTTCATACACAATCTAAAAAGACTAAGGCATGTGTCAGTGACAATCCCAAACTAACAAAAACTTATGTTTATGTTCCTTTATCTAGTGATGTGGACTTAATTGATAGTATCAAAACTAAAGTTTGTGATTGGGTTAAAAGTTCTGCATTTCATTCTGTTTTCAAAGCTAATTTCCAAGGACTCAAACAGCCTTAGGTACCTAAATTCTTTCATTAATTGAAGGTTTTATTTGACAAGCAATATGATGAGAAATGCTACATTGATAGTGGTTTCTCTCGTCACATGACTGGACGAAAGGAGAATTTAAGAGATTATCGAAGTTTGGAAAATGTTGGAGTTGTGAAGTTCCGAAACAATCACAAGTGTCAGGTGAAAGGATATGGCAAAGTCACGAATGGAAAGTTCACTGTTAATCGTGTTGCTTATGTCGAAGGTCTTCAACATAACTTGATAAGTGTTTCACAACTTGTTGTGGGCACTGGCAATCAAGTGGTTTTTAACGAAGAAGGCAACATAATTTCGAATGTTGAAACTAACGAAGTTTTGCTCAAGTCCAAACGACATGGTGACATGTTTACTCTTGATATCAAACCAATCATCGACAAACCCTCAGTGTGCTTACTTTCAAAAGCTTCCTCTGACATCAAATGGCTATGGCATCGATGTTTATCACATTTAAACTTTCGAAATTTGAATAAATTGGTTGTTGATGATCTTGTTCGAGGCTTACCTGTACTAAAGTTTAACAATGATACCTTATGTGCAGCTTGTGAACAAGGGAAATAGCATAGGAAAGGACATCTAATTGTGATAGATTCGAAAATTGTGGAACCATTGGAACTTCTTCATATTGACCTTTGTGGACCATCAATTGTTGAAACTCTCAACAAGAAACGGTACATTTTGGTTATTGTTGATGATTTTTCTCGATTCACTTGGGTGTATTTTCTCAGGTTAAAATCTGAAGTCGCTCAAACAATGATTGATTTTATCAAGAAAATTGAGATGAGCTTGAAAAGGAATGTTCGAAAAATCAAAAGTGATAATGGCTTTGAGTTCAAAAACAATAGGTTGGATTCGTACTTAATCGAGAAAGGTATTTCACATAACTTTTCGTCCCCATATACACCACAACAAAATGGTGTAGTTGAATGAAGAAATAGGTCACTTTGCGAAGCAGCCAGGACAATGTTAACATATGCGAATCTTCCTCAATATCTATGGGCCGAAGCGGTGTCAACAACATGTTTTACTCAGAATCGTTCTTTTATTCATCAACGTTTTAATATCACTCCGTATGAAATTATCAATAACCGAAAACCAAATGTTAAATTCTTTCATGTGTTTGGTTGTAGGTGCTTTATCATGAATCTCAAGGATAATCCTTCGAAATTTCAAGCGAAGGCTGACGAATGAATCTTTTTGGGATATTCGCAGAACTCGGTGGCATACAGAGTGTTGAATAAGCACACATGAAAAGTCGAAGAGACATTTAATCTTACTTTTGATGACTATTATGTCAAACAAGATGAAAAACAATTCGAACAAAAGCCGATTTTTAATGAATCAACAAATGAATTTGAAGTTGTGAGTTCATCTTATTTTGATTATGATTTAGTTTTTGGTGTTCCTAACAGGGCTGTGGATGCTGAAGTTCATGTGAATGATAATCAACAATCTGAATCTTTGAAGCATATTGATGACTCCGAACCCACTCAAACTATTGTTGATAGGAATTCAATAACGAATTCTCCAGGAGTTGGCGAAAGTATGCATAATAATCCAGTGGAGGGGGAGCACTTGGATTCGAATACTCTGGTTGAGGGGGAGCATTCTTTCAAGGGGGAGAATGGGAGAATGGATGAAGATGTTGAGGGGGAGCATCTTGTTGAGGGGGAGCATCAGAATGACAATCATTTTGAGGGGGAGCATGAAGAAATTGATACAATAAATCTTAATCAAAATGATGAGTTGCATGATCTAAATGATAATGTTTCTGTTGCAGGATCTGAAAATGAAGAGATGTACGAAGATTCACCTTTGGAATTTGATCCGGCATATCCACCGTTAGAGAAATGGACAAGGACTCATCCGAAAGATCAAGTCATTGGGAATCCTCAAGATGGAGTATTGACAAGAGCTCAAATTCGTGCAAAGAATGAGGTATTAAATACTCATCAAGAATTCTGCATGTTTAATGTTTTCATCTCGAAAATTGAACCAAAGATAGTTAAGGTTGCAATGGAACACTCAGATTGGGTTGTTGCAATGCAATCCGAACTGGATGAATTCGAAAGAAACAAGGTTTCGAAATTAATTCCTAAACCTGAAAATGTTTCGATTGTCGGGTTAAAATGGATTTTCAAAAACAAAACCGACAAGGATGGAAATATTGTACGAAATAAAGAACGATTGGTCGTAAAAGGATATTCGCAACAAGAAGGGATTGATTATGAAGAAACCTTTGCCCCTGTCGCAAGACTCGAGGCTGTTCGAATATTTTTAGCTTATGCAGCTCACAAGGTTTTCGATGTCTATCAAATGGATGTGAAATGTGCTTTTCTCAATGGTGAACTCGAAGAAACTGTTTACGTTGAACAACCTCCAGGTTTCGTAAATGAAATGCATCCTGATCATGTGTACATTTTAGATAAACTTGTATATGGGTTAAAACAAGCACCAAGAGCATGGTATCCAACACTTACCAGTTTCTTAAAACAGTCAAAATTTAAACAAGGATCTGTTGACCCCACATTATTTCGAAAGAAAGTTGGGAATCATCTAATGATTGTTCAAATTTATGTCGACGATATTATTTTTGGCTCTACTGACCCTGCTTTGTCTAGTGAATTTGAAAATTTGATGAAAAGCCAATTTGAAATGAGCATGATGGGTAAAATCTTGGCTTAAACATTTATCAAAGCAGAGAAAACATTTTCATCAATCAGGAAAAATATACAAGGAATTTGCTCGAAAAATTTGGAATGACAAATAGCACAAAGTTAAGAGTACCAATGACAATTGGCACAAGGCTATCACCTTCGTTAGAAACGCATGCGGTTGATCTTACCTTATACAGGAGCATGATAGGTTCATTGCTTTATCTTGCTGCAAGTAGACCTGATATCATGTTTTATATATGTAATTGTGCTAGGTATCAAGCAAATCCACGAGAACCACATTTAACTGCTGTGAAGAATATCTTTCGTTATCTCAAGGGAACAATTTCGTTAGGATTGTGGTATCCTTCAAAATTAGGATTTTTCATTCAGGCATTTTCAGATGCAGATCTAGGAGGGTCTTTGGATAGAAAAAAGCACAAGTGGTGGATGTCAATTTCTGGATGGAAAGTTGGTTAGTTGGCAGTCGAAGAAGCAGACGTGTGTTTCGATTTCTACTGCTGAAGCTGAATATGTTGCAGCTGCTGCTTGTACATCACAAATTATTTGGATCCAAAGTCAGTTGCGAGATTATGCCATAAATATGAAAAAGATTCCATTGTACTGTGATTCACAAAGTGTTATACACATTTGTCATAATCCAGTACAACATTCAAAAACAAAACATATTGCTCTTCGTTATCATTTTATCAATGATCATGTGGAAGATGGCAACATTGAAGTCCATTTTGTAAAAACAACTGATCAGCTTGCTGATATTTTTACAAAAGCTTTGGATGAAAAATCATTTGTTCGAATTTTGACAGGTTTGGGAATGATCGAAGCAAGTTCAGTTCCAGGAATGATTTCGAATGTATAACAAAGAAGTGTTACACAAATGTGTTGATTCAGAGGCAATAATGATTCATTCAGAGGCTGATAGTATTAACCATTTAGAGGTTACTGTTCATAGTCAACGCTTCGACACACTTCGAATTCAACACATTGCGCATTTTTGTTTTGGGGTACAAATTTTCGTTAGTTTTTCAAATTTTCGTTAGTTTGTCAAATTTTCGTTAGTTTAACAAATTTTCGTTAGTTTTTCAAATTTTCGTTTGATTGTCAAATTTTCATTAGTTTACAAATTTTCGTAAGTTTGTAAAAATGTTTTTCGTTAGTTAGTATCTTAGCTTTAATTTCGAAAATTCGATAACTCCAAAAAGATTTTATTTTTGTTTTGTTATTTTATTTTCGAAAAATCAAAAATTCTAAAAAGATTTTCTTTTGTTAATTGTTTTCTTTTTCGAAAAACTTCCAAACACACAAAAATATTTTCTTTCTTTTCGAAAAATAAAAAATATCAAAAAGATTTTTTTTGTTCGTTTGTTCTTTGTTTTTCCTATGTGCATATTTCATGAAGGTTTTACAAGGGTCATGCTTGCGTGTCTATGGGAAGGTAAAATTTCGACAACTTTATACTAGTTAGACTGTACCTAGAAGCATGCTGCAGCATGTCGACCCAAGCCTCTATTGACTCAATGTGTGGTTTCAAAAGCCTTAATGAAATTTTTCATACGAACATTTCTTCCCAATCAGGCTTGCATTTACATTAGTCTCCTGAGCAACCTTACTCTTCTCAAATGAGTTAAGAGTTATCTGTTTGGTCCAATCATAACAGAGGTACAATTGATTTCGTGAACCAATCTTTTTCATACCAAAATTCTAACACATTTCACACACAATGACATATGTCCAAGAGGTCATTTATCAAACCAATCATGACTTAGGCATATCAAAATTCTGTGTTAATGATCTAACATCATGAGACCGTGATGAAAGTGAAACCCAACCTTACGAACCCATATAAGGAATTGACGGGGAACTAAGTTACAGTTTTAACGAAACATTTGTTTTTGTACCAATTTTCGAAACTCCAAATCATATTCATTTCGTTTGAGTGGTCTTGATCAAATATTCGAATCCCACGATATTTGTTACCCAACAAGATCCAGCACACAAATTTTATTTTCTTGAATGTGATTTCCGTGTGAGTTTCATTTGCTTTCTAAGTCCCATGCAAAATAATTCAAAGCATACTTGTCCCTGACTACACTGGTCAAACAGGTCATTTCTATTACAATTACTCACCTTATGTTTAGGTTGACATCACAGTTCCAAAATTTTCGTTAATTTGCTTCTTATCTTGTCTTTGGCACACTGCACTCATGAAATCTTTGAGGTTCTGAGTACTACCAACTCAGGCTGATGATTTCGAACGTCTAGCAAATGACTTCATCTCTAAACCCAAAGACGAGAGAGCTTTACCTCCATCCAAAGGTTGGTAACGGTTACAATTCTATTGGAAGACACGAACAGACTGTGTGACAACACCGTTTTGTATTCAGTCTGGCTTTCAAGGCGATGTGACAGTTACTTTTTGACGCATGGCAACTTTATCCGCAGAGTGGTGTGAGTTTCAATGTGCCACGTCAACTTTTTGACGCATTTAATGCTTATCCCGTGTTAAATTCAAATTTCAGGGTTACATATAAAAGGGGAATCAAAGGTTCTTTCTCAGTTTACACTCACAAAAGAAAAATTCCCCAAATTGCCTCTATTCTTCAAAGCTTCAAAACCCTAATCATGGCTGCTCATGCTGGTGCTGATTCTACATCCCGAACAACTGAAGACATCACTTCCCAACCGATTATGAAGATTCAAAGCGCAAATTATCAAGTCGAGGGGGATGTTTCACTGTATCCCGAAGAATTGAAGATGTTGATTGTCGCGTTGAAAAGCTCTGTTCTTTCGACTGCCATGTTCAACTCGTTTGCTGTTCCTCTTTCATGGCTTTCACAAGCAGGATCCAATGCTACTTACAACAAAGCAATGGATATTATTACCTTCCAACTGGTAAATGAGAAGAAGATACGCTTGACCAAGAAGATATTCTGTCAGATTCTTGATATCCCTAATTCTCCACCATATACTCATCTTTCTTTTGCTCAAGTCAACTATATGTTCAATGAGATGGGTCATCAACCCTCACTCACCAAGATCATTGATTTTAAGAAATCAGGACTTCCGACTGTTTGGAATTTTCTCTTTGGAATCTTTCTACGCTGCTTGACTGGTCGCAGTGTTGGTTTAGATATAGGTCGAATGGAAGTTTATGTTATGGTTGTTGGATTGTATTATGATATTTCAGTGGATTACTCAACTCAGATGTGGAAGGAATTTCAGAAAAGTGTTGAGAACACAAATGTGGTTCAAGGAATTTCGTGTGCAAGGTATTGGAGTTTGATTTTTCGTTATTTCTATGACAAAGAAGGGATTCAGGTGCCTGCTGATGAAGAGACTGCTGAATTCATGAAATATCACTTTCCAAAGGAGGTTTCTGATGATGCTGAGGTATTTACACACATTGCCAGGATCCCTGATGCAATGTTGAAGCGTTTTGATCCAACAAACTTGGTGTTGGTTGAGTATTTGAAGACTATCAATGCTGCTGTTGAAACTGGAAAGTTATTGTCCAAAGAGGATGATGGTCCTTCTAAGAAATCGAACCGTTCGAAGAAGGATGCAAAGGCTACTCCTGAGAAGCCTGTGCAAGAATCCAAGCCCAAAAAGTCTCAAAAGAAACTGTCTACGACAGAGGAACATGTTTCGAATGTTGAGACAAAGTCTGTTAAACCAACGACGCCTGTTGAGCCTATTGATGATGCTCAAGTCAAGGAAACAATTCCATCGAAGTGTGGTGTTTTTAGAAGACTAAAGAAGTTAACTTGTGGTTCACGAATGTCTACAGATGGTTCTTCTCGGTTGTCTCCTACAATAGTTCGTAAACCACATCTTAATCACCAAGGGGTCCTTATTCGTGAGGTTCGAGCTCCTGTTTCGCCTTCATCAAAGAAACAAAGAGCTGAAGATGTGGCCAAACATATTTCCAAGAAGAAGATAATGAAACGAAAGCTGGTTATTAAAGAGGAATCGTCTGAAGAGGAGAAACTTCCTGAAACTCCCGAAGCTACTCTTTCCAAACAAGCATCAACTCCTGAGCAGACTACGGTCATACCAGTCGAAGTTTCATTAACCGAATCAGTTACTAAGGAGGTTCGAACTTCATACATCACTACAAACGTATCTGATACGGATGTAAATGTCATCATGGGTGAAGGGGATTCGAATACAACGCTTCCATTATCAACTCAAGGTATTCCTGCTTTTTCTCACATGGATACTACTGTTTCTTTGTCACCTTATATCATCCCTGTTTCGAACACTACACACTCACCTACTTTTGAGCATGTTATTCAACATCCGTTTACCACACTTTCCTCATCTCAATCCACTGATCCACCCAAAGATGTTGGTGAACCTAAAACTGATACTGACGAAGGAGGTTTTGGAGGAACCTTCGATGATTTGGAATTCGATGATGAGGAGGAAAATTTTCCAGATCGCATGTTAATTTCTATGAAGCAATACAAGATTCTTAGCAAGAAATTGAATTTAATTATTCAATCTCAAGCTGATATGGAGGGAAGTCAGTCTGTGTCAAGCTTGGAACTTGATGGTATGCTGAAAGTTGTCGAAGCCAGACTGCTTACCAAATGTTCTAGATTGGTTGCAGACTCTGAATCTCGATTACTGGAGAAGTTGGATTAAAATGATAAGTGTAATGAGTTACGAATAAAGTCTCAATCTTCAAATTTTGTGGGTGAAGTTAAAGATTTTCGACGGTTGGCTAAGGAACCACATGTAATGTTTGTTCAAGATGTGGAGAAGGTCAAAGAGGATGTTAATATGCAAATTAGAGAACTTCGTGAAGACATGGCAAAAGAGATTGCTAGTGTTCAGCATGACTATGCATCTCTCAATCAGAAGGTGGATATTATATGTGATGTTGTTACGAAGTTTGTCAAGCTATACGAAAGTTTGAGTCCTCAAATTACTCAACTTTCTTCGAATGATAGCCAGAGTTTCGTGGAGGTCATTAATTTGCTAAAGGAGCTGAAAGAATTATCTGTCAAGCCTGTTTCCTCTTCGATCATTACACCAGAATTCTTATCACAGAAGTTTTCTCAATTCGAAGCCGTTTTGGCATAAACAGTTGGCTCCATTGTCCAGGATCTCAAATCTTCTACCAACAGATGACCCACCTGTTAACACATGGGTGCAAGGGGGAGAAAAGAAGGTTAGTGATGCGAAGGTTGATCTGAGTTCGCATGAAGATGTTCAGACTTTTGGGAAAGTTTATTCAACAAATATTCCATTAACAAAACCAATTCTTTCATCTGCTGGACTAGTTACTTCAACGTTTGTTACTACTATACCAATTACAAGGCAAATTTCTAAAGGAATTGTGATTGGTTCTTCTGCTGAAGGTGGTAGTGGTTCAAAGCCAAAAGAAGTTGTTGATAGATCTTCTCTCAAAGACAAAGGGAAAACAATTATCATTAAAAAATCAAAAGAGGAGAAGAAAGCTGAAGCTGAAGCTGAGTTGGAGAAATTAAGAGTGGTTCAAAGTATAATGAGACTTCGTGCAAGTGATCCTCCAGGAATGGACAAGGGAGATCCTGCTAAGCATTATAACTATGAAACGATTGAAGCAAAAGTGGCATTCAATCATATGTATGCTTTTGAGAAGAAGCCGAAGCAAAGCTATGTTGTTGCTAATTCATACATGAACCAACTGGATTTTCCTATGAATGAGAGGATGTTCATCATGGCTCAGTATAAAATTGCTGAGAAGTTTGATAATGATGATAACTACACATATATGAAACTCAGGTTTCATGTTGTTCTTGGGAAAGCTCCAGAGGAAATATGGTCACTTGTGAAGATAAAGAAGGTGGTCAGTATTAAGAAGGATGTCATGTTTGAGAACATGATGCAGAATTTTCGTTACTTTGTTTCAAGGGCGAATGGTCAAGTATGTGATTTCTCTGTGGCTGATTTTCCGTTGATGAACTTGTATGATCTTATACAAGTTGCATTGCTTTTAAAAGATAAAGATGCTTCGTATCTTCGAGAGACTGATCCAGAAGTTTTTCGACTTAGGCTTGCTCACATCAAGATATTCATAGACAACTATTATGAATGTTTGGCACTAACCGATGTGGAGTTAGCAAATGCGAAGGGATTGGAAGTAAAAGCTCCCATGGAACCAACGAAGTCTCAAGTGGAGTTAAAGAAGTATGCAGATGGGGAGATATACTTAAAGCCATTTGGAATGGTCTTCGCAGGGAAAGATAATAATGGGAAGGCCAAGAGATTTTTGTTCCAGGCATGCGAAGTAGAGAGGTACACTACGTCCCAGTATACGAACTTTATTGTTCGTATGAATAACTGTTCAAAAAACAATATTGGGGATACGAAGGAGCTGAAGAAGATTATTTCTTGGTATACGGAAATTCGAAGGGTGATGCTGTATACCATACAGATTCTTACGAACTGAAGAAGGTCGACATTATTACAAAGGGGGAGATTGTAAGGGTCGAAGACCTGTTGTAATATGTCGAAGTCTTAATGTTATTTTACAAGGCATTTTTGTAAAGAAGCTTAGATGTTAAGTCCTTGTAATTTTTTGTATGATTTCATGTTTCCTATAAATAGGGACATTACTTAGAGTTAGAGAAGAGTCTTTGTACGAACTTGTCTATTTTCTATCCGTAAGAATTGAAAGCATAATAGAGCTGAAACCAGATCATATTTACATTGTGTGTTTAAATTACGTTTTTGTTACTCTGATTTGTTACATTCTCGATTCATCACTTCTTCATCACAGAAGCGATTTGTGTAGGTTGTTATGTCTGAACCAACCATAGTAAGACCCCACAGCTCTTGCTCGAGCTTCGGAATTTCACCCCGCGGGTAGTACTCCCACATCAACATGGTCTTCAAGTTCTCCCAACTTATACAGTTAGCTACTACCAAGGTCAGTGAATTAACATGGACATTCCACCATTTTAGGGCTCTATCAGCAAAGGTACAGACAACGAATTTGACTTTGCTACCCTCCGGGCAGGAGCAGATCTCAAACATTGCCTTTGTTTTCTCTATCCGTTGTCTTAACGCCATAACTCCTCCAGTCCCGTTAAAGGTCATGGGTTTGGCGTTTGAATAGTCCTAGTAGGTACACTCTCGTGAGTGCCCGTAACTTTCGCCGTGGTTGGAGGGATTCGCACCAAATCCTGATCCACTAGCGTCAGTGGTGTTTATATGAGACATAACAGCTGCGACCGCTGTTGAGACCGTCGCCTGAAACATGGTAGCGTCAAATTGAGGAGGTGGTGGCGGAGGTGGTGTTGGCGCTTCATTAACATTGACACGCCTCGGGTTTCTCCGTGGAGGCATCTTTCACTATAAAAGTTAAAAGATGAAAAGATGGTAAAATATCAAGAGTGAATATGAATTTGATATCTCTGAACTAAAACACTTAGTTCAATATGAATCCATAAAGAATTGATAATAGAAGTCTACTACAAGTACAACTTGCAACAGGATAATATGAAATTGAGTGGTTATTTTTCAAAGAGTATGAAAATACATGTCGATTGTATTGGCATATTAACTACATAGAGTTTCTGAAAACTTGACCTTAGAACAGGTCTACAATATACCAAAGTACTGGGAAAACATCGACATCATACTGATCTATCGAAAGTGAAATTTTCACGGTCGTACCGAGAAAACATGAAAAATAACACTAGAATATATTCGTAGACTTAGACTGTAACCAAAAGAGTAAGTAGGGAACAAGTAGAGTAGGATCTACTTCCTACTAGATTCGGCACTGGATTTGGCTAACTGGCGTTCTATTTCGTACATACGCCTGTCTTGTGATCTTTGTCGTTCTTGCAATTCACTAACTTCGGCTTGGGATGCCGCTAGTTCTCCCAGCAAGTAATTAGTACGATCCTTTGTCACATTATGACTGTCTTCTAAGTTATAAATGCAAACAGTGTTGACTCCAGTAGTAGCATCAACCTTTCGTGACTCGGTCGAAAGCAGCTCTTCCTTGTTCATCGTTACGCGCCACACAACAAACTAACATCGGGAGGGCTCTGTCTGCTGAGCCTCCTGTGTCCAGATTGTAGAAGCTTCGGTCTCCTTGGTAAGGAAGGTTCTGACCCTGTTCGTTACTCCACCTGTCTTAGTTTATAGCCCATAGAGGCGTCGGGCCTTGGAAGTTTTGTCGTAGATTTGGATTCTGGGCAACTGGTGGTGGATTATAGGCTTCTGATTCTGAATCAGCATCTTCAGGAAAATTTTCTGCAAAATCATCATCTAAGGGGATTTCATGATTCTCTTCTGGCTCGTCATCAAGCCATCCTCCATTTCCCTGATTGGGAAAATACGGGTCTCCGGGTAGATGGAATCCAGCCATTGTTATCTAAGCGAGAATAGGGATATAAGAAATATCCAATGTAATTAGTAAAGATAAATTTGCTAATACAAATTTCTACAAGAGAAACTTACAGTTAACAAGTAATGTATTCTGTATGGTTTGACTCCCGCTGGGTCCATCTATAATTACAAAGTATATACCAATTATATATAACTTGAGTCTAATAGACCTTCGAATAAATGATTCTACTCTACACCCACATCCAAACAAGGAAAAGGGAAGTTAAGCTAAATCACACATTCTAAGTCTATATATAACCTGAATTATATATAACCGTACTATATACACTTAATATTTATAGATCTACCTGCAGAAGTCCTTTGTTTTCATGTAGTTTGTTCTGTTCTAGAGTTCTTCTGGATATGTATAGTTGGTAAGTTTTAGACATGTCGCAACACTACCTTCACTCCCAATCACATGTTGGTCATATCTCAAACCAATATAGTTGATCAGACTATATTGATCCCATATGTGATTACATAACTGCCCAGGTTTGACTGCGGTGTTCAACATCCAAATACTTTTATGTTGTTACGACTATGATACTGTAGTTGTAGGTATGAGTGTTAGTATTTTATTGTAAAAATACTTAAAATTTAAAAAGTATACTTGTAGTCAGAGCTCTTAGTCCCAATCTATTTATAGTTTGTATATCTTTTATAGATTGATATACTGAGTTCACTATAAACAATGCTCTGATACCAATCTGTAACACCCCCAAACCAGACGGCGGAAACGTCCGGGGGTAGATGACTTCATTTGTAGTATCACAACACATGCATTATAATAATCAAAGTACAAACAACCATTGAATTAATATGTACAAGTTTTTACATGTGTTCAATCAATATATATCGACACCAAAATAGTGATACAAAAGAAGAAGACATGACTCAAAATAGCTCCATCTTCTCAAAAGCTCGGGGAGTACCTGTCTACTGATTCCCTGAGAATACAAGTAATTTGAAAATAGAGTATCAACATAAAGTTGAGTGAGTGAATAAGTATTTATGTTTAAAAGTATGTTCCCTATTTCATGAATATGTAAACTGTTCCAGAAAATCCTATATTTTCTGTTGTATATGAAAAGTAGTTTTAATCACATAAAACCATCATGTTTGTAAACCAATGTTCTGTATTTGTATTCCTTTTGTAAAACCTGTAACTGTGAGTGTGCCTGGTTCCACCAGCTGTTATTGTAAACAAAAATGTAATATTGTAGATTGTATCTTGTAAACTAGTACTTTGAAGATGTACTTATGTTTAGTTAATTATACACTAACATATTGTTAATATCTTTTTAATGAGTTATTATAACCACACCGAGACTAGATGGCCTGAAACAACGCTTTGAAGGCGTTAAAACTATTGATAACAACTGTCACTCGTAGGCGTGTATGCCCGGCTGTAGCTAGCAGTCTGAGTGCGGGGTTGTCAATCCCAATATAGATCTATACACACTTGTTTCGATCCCCGAATGGAGATTCTGGTTATAATATCAGGACTTTAACTATATTGTTTAAATAAATAAACAACCTGAATCTATTGACTCATAAAAAGCATATAGACGTTACATGTATAATAGTTATGAAAACCCAATCATTCTGAAATAAATGATTGATAGTATGCTCCTGAATTAGTATACTTAACATGTACTTGAAAGATGTATACCCTTGATTAGTTTTGAATCAAATCTTTATTCTTGTAAAGTATTGTACTCTAGTATACTTGAATCGTGAATTAATGTTCTACGAATCATAAATTATACCTATTATAATTTATATGTACTTTCTGAATTGATACTAACTATTCATGAATGCAACCCCTTGCTCAACATGTTACAAAGGGTATTTGAACTGAATGAAATGACTTTTATATTTATATACATATACTAATATATATAAGTAAAATTTAAACGACATTCGGACAAATAACCCATACTATAAGCCCACATCCAAACAAGGAAAAGGAACCAAAGTGAGTTATCAGTTCTAAGCCTTTTAAATCTTATATATATATATATATATATATATATATATATATATATATATATATATATATATATATATATATAGGATGAGGTTCAATAGAGAACCATAATTAACCAAGGAACCAAGGAACTAATCTTTTTTTCAACTTTTAGAACTTATTTTTTATAAAAAAAAAAAAAACTAAAAATACAGAAATTCATCACTTTTTATCCTTTTTCCAATTATATCAAATTCGATTTTTTTTACGTCAAATTCACAATGTGAATCCGGATTCACACGGTGAATCCAAAAAATATTTTTCACATTCACAATGTTAATATATGAATTTAGATATTTTTAGATTTTTTTTTCGATAAAGAATAAGCTCTAGAAATTGAAAAAAAAGATTTGGTTCCTTGAATAACCAACAATTATGGTTCTCTATTGAACTTTTCCCTATATATATATATATATATATATATATATATATATATATATATATATATATATATATATATATATATATATATATATGATTTTTGGGGAAAAATATAAGTTTATAAAATCATTTAAAGAATTTAACCTTTTGAAATACTTTTGGTGACTTGATGTCACTTTAAACACAAATTAAAATCATTTGACTTAATAACAATTGAAATCCATTTTGGTAAGATATTTTGAAACGATTTACTTGTAACACAAAATCCTTGTGTTAGACTTGTATTCCCCCCCCCCCCCCTTAAAACAGTAAAAACTATGAAAATACGGGGGTATGAACTCACCTTATAGTGAGTAAATCTGAAAGTTCGATATAGGATGAAAAGTCACATGAGTGAAGTACCGAGTACAAATGGATCCTATTTAGCATATATAACAACATATATATATGTATACAATTAGTGGGTTAACACTTAAAGCGTATAAGTAATAGCCTTAGGATGTAGGAAACACTTACCAAGAAGTGTTAGAATCAAAACTTGAAGGCTAAAGGAAGATCACAGCCAACAAAGAACGGTTCACGACCCTAAGGGGTGTTCACGGCCACCTTGATCCTATGAAGATTTGATGGTTCACGGCCCAAAACTTGAAGATTGGGTGGTTCACGGCCCAAGAACAAGTGTGTGTTCTTGGTGTTCTTGGTGAAAAAGTTGGTGATTTGAAGATCTAAACGAAAAGTGTTGAATTCATGGATGAAATCAAAGGATTTCACTTGCATAAGAAGATTAACTAGTAAATCGGGATGAATCACTTACATTTTTGAAGAGAAAGGAAGGTTTCCCTTGATGATACTTGAGAGAAAAAGACTTGGAATGATGTTTGAAAGTGTAAAAAGTGAAGAAAATTCGGCTGAATAGTATATGTATGCGAGGGTTCACGGTCTGAGGGTTCACGGCCGTGAACCTCGTTTGTGGCCTTATGGCGGTTTGCGAGATTATGGTCCGAAGCCATTCACGGCCCGAAGCCGTTCACGGCCGAAGTGTTCACGGTCCGAGGTTGGTGTACGGTTCGAAGGAAAAGAAGAAAAGGCATGCGAGACTTCTTAGATTTCAAGCCATACCCTTCTTAACACAACAACACTTTGAATACAATGATTAAACCCATAAAATACATTACTATAACTTATAAAAGATAGAATAATATTTTAGTTGACCCTAGTTTGACTTTGGTTGACTAGGGTTGACTTTACAAGAAGAAAATAACAGGATGTTACACTGTCGCAAATGGATTGCTGAGCTTTGAGAACGTCAACTATGCTCCCGAGCTGAAGCACAGTCTGTTAAGTGTCTCACATATCTGTGACAAAGGCTATTCAACACACTTCACTGACAAAGAGTATCTTATATTGAAGCCTGGAATCATCATCCTTGAAGAATGGATCTTGGTGAAATCGAAGAGGGGTGGAAATGCATACTGTTGGATTAATGTCAAAGTCCATAACTATATTTGGTATGTACTTGACCCGACCCGGCATGGTCCATTTGGGTTGCACTTCACTGGCACAATTTATATGGATAGTCTTTTGAGAATAGTATATTTATGATTTATATTAATATATTATAAGTTCTAATATATTAATATGGAATCATATTATTTAATTAGTATTGATCAAGAATTAATTTAGAATTAATTAAGTGATCAAAAAGAACTAATTAAATATGGACTCTTATATATATGGAATGGGCCAAGTTCATTTAGGTTGGGCTAAGCTTTCATGGATGGTCCATGAAGCTTTTAACCCATGGATCCTATGTAAATGAAAGGTCATGGGTATTAGGGTTTACATTGATGTAACCCTAATCATCCATAATATATAAAGGGGTCCTTGGCTCACAAAATTGGCACAAGTGTGTGAAAATAAGAGTGGGCCGATTTTAGTGTGCATACATATTCTCTCAAGTTCTTCCAAGGTGTTTTGGTGATTTGTGATTCCATTTGAGGCTTCCACACTATTGGGGCTAAGCTCTTAAAGCTTGAAGACATCAAGCTACATCAAAAGGTATGTCATCTAACTAGAACTTTGTAGTATAGGTGCTTCATAATATGCTAGTTAGGATGAAACCTTGGAATAGTTAATATTTGCATGTATAATAGAGAAAACATAGATCAAAGGTTTATAGGGTTGCATGTACACCATAGGAGTGTTAGAATGCTCAAAACCCAACAGTGGTATCAGAGCCATGGGTTGTTTTCTATTATATTGATGCAAATGTTTTATTTTCAAGTTGAAAAAAAAAGAAAAAAAAACATGACGTTTGTCAAATTTTAAGATAATTACTTGTTTTGTGAAAAACGAATTATTTGTAAAATTTGAATCATTTGTTATATGAGTTGAATTAGGTCAAATTTAGTAAAAGATAAAATGATATGATTATTTTATTAGTTTTAAAAGTTTGATCTAAATGTTTTAAGGAGTTACATATTTTGTCATAAAATTTTGGAGCTCAAAAGTTTTTTTTAAAGTTGTGATCTTAAGGGTTTTTGAAACTTCCATAAGTTATGGATATGAAAGTTTTTTTTTAAAAAAAAAAATTTGATTCAAAGTTTTTATGGAGTTACAAAATTTGGTGTTAATGTTTTAAAGAATTCCATAACTTGTTCTTAAGTTATGGAACATGGAAAGTTTCATCATAAAACACCATTAATTCCATAAGTTATGGAATCCAAAGGTTTTCAAGAATTACAAAACTTGCCCTCAAGTTTTGGAATTTGAGAAAAGTTTTTTATGAAAAAAAGAATTGAATTCTAAAACTCTTGGGTTCATAACTTAAACAATTAATTAAATGGTTTTAATTTTGAGTTTAATAATTGGAATTATGATGTTTTGTTGAATAGTTCAAATTAACTCTTAAGGACTTTATTAATAGTTAATTAAAGCGTTTAATTAAAAGAGTATTATTAATCCATAAATATATGGTTTGTGTTTAATTAAATTAAAAGTCTAGTTTAATTAATAGATTAAACCACCAAGTATTTTAAATGTCTAAAATACACCCTTATATGTATAAGAGCAAGTCGTCTTACCATTAGTAGGCCTCATTCACGAAGCCGGTCTATAAGGGGGGTATAAGGTTACTGCCTATAAAATGGCAGTTTAATGGGTGTCCACTCTCACTCACCGCTTCCTTGACCGGTGGAGGGTCGTTAGCCGAACAGGTAGGACAAGGACTATAATTCTCCCTTCATTATAAGTATAATGATAAATACTAAGTAACTAAACACTTATAAATTCCCAATCTTAGTTACTTAGGAAAATGTGAATAAGGTTCTAATCCATGAAATTACACTTTGCACTTTGTTTAAGCTGTTAGTGGAGCGTGTGTGGTTAACCGGCACACTAACCTGGACTTAACAAGGTAGGCAAAGGGTAACTTAATGTTTATCATAATATCGTTGGAGCGTGTGTGGTTAACCGGCACATCGATTGAGGGGTAAATATTAAGGGTACAAAGTATATTTGCATGGTTACTTCACACCTTGTTTTGTGATCCTCGGCATCCCAGTCACAAAACCTGAAGGGCACAGTCGAGATTGAAACATGCCATTGAAAAGTTCAATGAATCTCAAAAGAATCTAGGAGTTTCAAAACCAATTAAAACCTAATAATACATTTCGTTTATCTTGGTGGAAATTGGTGAATCGTCATTCACCTACCTTCAAATATTTTATAGCTTGGATTACGACATCCCTCTTCCAAGTTATAAAATAGTTTGTTGGGTCCTAGCCTTAATATATCATATTGGGTGTTATATTAAGGACTTAAATCAACTTTACGTGAATTTATCCCATTGTTGATGTCTGGTTTAGACAACAATGATCTTCCCAAACCAAGCTTTCCTAATGAATATGACTTCCCGAGTTTGGCTCATGGAAGTCATACTTCTCTTCCTCCACCTCCTCCAATTATTCTCCCTAACCCACAAGTTCAAGGTCACTCAAGCCCTAATGGCAACCAAGGTCTATGTGTGATCACATCTTAGAGATGAAGTCACATATTGACAAGCCGGGAGAGTTGGGTGTCAAAGTCTTGAGAAAGTTGGATGTTCAATCACTTTCTAAGTCACATAGTGAGTTCCTTTGGGACTACTATGAAACAGACTATGACATGAACCTTAATGATCATATCTATTTGCTTGGTGCTGCTGAATCAGCAATGATTTGGAACGATAGTAAAGCAAATTTGATTAGAAGATCAACTTCCCAAAAAACTTTATGGAAAGTGACAATGGTGACACTGGAAATCCAGAAAAAGCATTCTCTTCCCAATGGAAAGGGATTGGCCATAGTCAACCCGGTTGACCAAATGGTAAAGAGAAAGGCTAAGTCTGAGATAGTCCCATTACCAAAAGGTCCATATGTTTATTTTGCCAAAGGAAGGGGGGTTGATTGCAAAGCTGCCAAATTTACCTAAGGATGTTAAAGTCAATAAGTTTGACTCTACATCAGGTAGAGCCCATTATCTAACTCTGTTAAGTTCTATTCTGAGATCCTCATTACATGATGTGACTGGGTCACATGTTGATGTTTTAAGAATCAAAGAATAGAGAGAAATCTTAAAGGAAGTATATGCTGATTCTGATCGCGAAGGTGGATTTCGATCGCATCAGAATTTTGAGCAGCTGCTTAAGAAGTTATGATATATTGCTAAGGAATAGATAACAACAATTTTCCATGTGGATTGTAAGGATAAGTTTTTCCGCAACGTTTTAAAATAAAAGAAAATTGTTTAATTTTATTTATTTGAAGTATCCTTACAATGACATTTGTGGAAAATTGTTGCTTATATGATTCCACTGACAGCAATATTGGAAAATGGATTTTATTCTTTCATTTGTGGTAGTGTCTAAATTTACCAAATCAGGAAAGTTCCTCATCGCCCAAGTTTCAATTGGACCGAAACTTGGAATCATGCAAGTTGAATAGTATGATGAATGAGAACTTTCAAGCATTGGAAAATCAAGACTAACTACTTGTTCACACGGATGTGTGAGTCAAGTGAAGGACTAAAGGGATTGAGTACACATTCTTGTGCACTGGTCATGTCCACCACAAAGCTCGTTAAGACTATTTGATTTACTAAAGTTTAGTAAATATGGTTATACTTACAAGTTTAAGTATAATTCTGAAACATTGCAAAAGTCTCAATGTATGGCAGAACGAATGGGAAGAATCAAATTAGGCAGAAAGATAAAAGTTTCTCAAATCTGAAAAGATGGGAGAGTACTTTAGTATCATGTTTGTGATCATCTTAATGATTTAGAAATCATATCACAATTAGTCCTCTAAAGGTCATCTTAGTGCATTCTTATGACTAAGAAGAGGAGTCATGAATTGTTGAAATGGTTAGATCAGGAAGATGAGTCATACTTCATTCCAAAACAATTCTTAGAGTCATACTACAAGATTGTAACTTGAGTGACATATCTTAAAGAAAGGTTTAAAACACTTGTCAAATGTAAGAGTAAAAGTGTCCTACTCTTGTACATTTGAAATTGGTAAGTTGTGATGTTTTGGATAAAACAAAGACCAACTAAGGCCAATTGTGTGAAGTGTTTTTCTTGATAAAGAATCCGCACTATCTCTTGAATATTTGGCAAGATAGTCTTATATGTCAAGAGGATAGTGGGAGTCTTAAAGATCCTAAGAAGAATTTCAAGAACTAATCAAGAATAAAACTTGAGGTTCTTCACTAGCACACGACTTGAGGTTTATAACCTATCGTGTTGACATATTCTGTGCCCATTCCAGTTAAAGTTGGCTTTGCATAGGAGTTCTGAAAGTTCTCAATTGGTTGCATAACAACTTGGAAGCAATGGCAGGCCCTGTACTTCCAGGTGGCAAGAAGTTAAGATTGAATAAGTTCAGTCCATATGAGTTTGGATTTGTCATTATCCTTGTCTTGTGACTATGGTTTTGACGATTCACATGGATAAGAACACATACACCATAAAATCTAAGGGTCATAAGGTTTCTCTCCGATTCATGAAAATGATGGTGAGGAAACACTTCCACCAAGTAGATTTGAAACAGATGGCAAAAGGTCTAAACAATTGAGACTATGATTACGGCATCCCTTTTCATAGTTCTGAAATTGTTTAGACACACATGCATGCTATCTAAGGAAAGGTGTATGATTTTGATAAAGTTTTATCAAAGCATCTCGTATCAGAAATCTGAACTTTGGTAAGAAAGTCAATAAAGTATTGATTTCTAGAAGTCCGGCTGATTTCTGAGTACATGTCAAAGCTAGTGGGAGCATAAGTGTTATGCTAATAATCATCATGTTAGTGGGAGCATGATAATTATTGTTAGTGTTGCAAGTTAGCAATGTTAATTATAGAAAACAAAAGTTTCAATTCGTGAGGCTGCAGGGATTGAAAAAGTTGTTTTGCTATAATTAAGGGAGAGGATATACTTCATTTCAGATCTAAAGGCTTAGATTGAGACCTTAATCATCTTTAGTTAAGAATATATATATGAATTTCATGTTGGATTGGTTCAAATTAAGGAAATTCTATATATTGCGTTCTCAAAATTCGATTATGATTACGGCATCCCTCTTCATAGTCAAATTTTGAAAACATGGCAAATAAAAATATTGTAGCAAAAGACTGGTCTAGAATCATGTCTTTATGTGAGACATCATGAATCGTGTACCATTTGCTTTGGGTACAGGATCGATTGCATGTGCTATAATATTTGTCATTTCTAAATTTTTCCAAATGCCCAGAGGCATTAAGAAGGGAAAAGGTCTAGAATTGGATATGACTAAAATGATTAAGCAATTGTCGAGGACAATCTGAGGTTTACCAAAGATTGGTTGCTCAGGGACAGTTGGAAGTATAGTGCTAATATTGGAAGGACCATATTGACATATTCTGAAAAGAGGCATCTCTTATTCAGAAGTGATAGTCAAAATGAGAATATGGAGTTGTCTCCATAGGTGGAAGTTATCTGTGTAAGATTAGAAAACTTAATGCAAGAAGCATGTCCAAAGCAATGTACTTTGAATATGAGACTTAGTATCAATGGAGTTGATCTCCATTGGAATACCTTATAATGACTGTTGACAAGTCTTTGTGACTTTGTACATATTCATTACAGGAGGGTCAGTGCATATAAGTTTAAAATCTAAACAGATTTCGATAAATGATAGGAATTTGAAATTCTCACATTTTTCGATAAGGATTTGGGAGTGTGAAATTAGAATCATTGAAATTGTGTTTAATTGGTTTATTTCACAAAGTAAGGATCATAGACGAACATAGAGTGCATACTTGGTGTATGGCAAAGCTATTGTTTAAGAAAAACATAGTGTACATGCTTGGAGCATGGGACAACTAGTGTTTTTAATTCAAGTATAAAGTTGATAAAACCGAAACAATGAATAATGAGTAATCAGTATGGTGATACATAAAAGTGTTTATTTATATTCATAGGGTTTGATACCATATTTGATTCATTTATTCTTGTGTTTCACTTTGCATGTTTTGACTTCCAGAATAACTAAGTCGCTCTTCCTGAATGATTAAGTTATTCAAACCATCCACAGTCGGTCATATGTTGGAAGTAGATATGAATCAAGACTATCATGGGTTGGTTTGTAGAGGTCCAAGTAGGTGGACAAAGTGGTGTTACAACACTCACGAGTGATCATGAGACGATAATATCTTATATTCTTCAAACCTAGAGATATGAGTTGTTACTATGAGTTGGTTATACATTGATTGCACGAAAACGCATTTGGTAACTCGATGTTATAAAACGCGCCTTTGTGTATGATTCAACAAGTAGTAGAACAAGCCATATGAGTCGAAGTTTATCCATTCCTTTTACCTTCGGGATAAAAGCGATATCTTTGGGCCCCTCGATGATTTAGCGATGACACATGTGAGTGCTTGGCCAAGCCAGGACTGATTTGATTTGTTCAATCAGTCAGTCATCATAAATCGAAAATCGGGAAACAACAAATGGACAGAGAGAATGATTATAATCCATGTCTCAGTCCATATGATATCTAGAATGGAGGAATATATGATCCTTTATCTAATGGACAAGTCATTGACAAGGTCAGAGTTCGACAGCGGCTTTAAGAGCTACGATTGCCAGTTAGGTTTTGAAGTCATACTCAATAATAGTTTTAGACTTATCCAAGTGGGAGATTGTTGGATTAATGTCTAAGACCATAACTATATTTGGTATGTACTTGACCCGACCCGGCATGGTCCATTTGGGTTGCACTTCACCGGCACAATTTATATGGATAGTCTTTTGAGAATAGTATATTTATGATTTATATTCATATATTATAAGTTCTAATATATTAATATGGAATCATATTATTTAATTAGTATTGATCAAGAATTAATTTAGAATTAATTAAGTGATCAAAAAGAACTAATTAAATATGGACTCTTATATATATGGAATGGGCCAAGTTCATTTAGGTTGGGCTAAGCTTTCATGGATGGTCCATGAAGCTTTTAACCCATGGATCCTATGTAAATGAAAGGTCATGGGTATTAGGGTTTACATGGATGTAACCCTAATCCTCCATAATATATAAAGGGGTCCTTGGCTCACAAAATTGGCACAAGTGTGTGAAAATAAGAGTGGGCCGATTTTAGTGTGCATACATATTCTCTCAAGTTCTTCCAAGGTGTTTTGGTGATTTGTGATTCCATTTGAGGCTTCCACACTATTGGGGCTAAGCTCTTAAAGCTTGAAGACATCAAGCTACATCAAAAGGTATGTCATCTAACTAGAACTTTGTAGTATAGGTGCTTCATAATATGCTAGTTAGGATGAAACCTTGGAATAGTTAATATTTGCATGTATAATAGAGAAAACATAGATCCAAGGTTTATAGGGTTGCATGTACACCATAGGAGTGTTAGAATGCTCAAAATCCAACACATACATCATATACATGAATCATAATATCCCAGAGCAAGTTACTTGTCTCTTCTCTAAGGTCTCTGAACACAATGTCATGCTTTGGCATCGTCGTCTCGTCCATGCGAATGCCAAGAACCTGAATCGTCTTGCTAAAAACGATATTGTGCGTGGCCTTCCTGTCAAAAACTTTATCACTTTTGAAAAATGTGTGGCGTGTGCTCAAGGCAAACATCATCGCAAGCCCCATTTTCCAAAGATTATTAACTCAATCAGCAAAGTTCTTCAATTGTTGCACATGGATTTATTTGATCCGGTCAATGTTTTCAGCATCAACAAGAGCTCTTATTGTCTGGTTGTGATAGATGACTACTCGCGGTTCACATGGGTTTTCTTCTTATCCAAAAAGAGTGGGATCATTGATCTGATCAAGAAGTTCATTGTAATGATTGAAAATCAATCAAATGAGAAAGTGAAGGCGCTCAGAACTGATAATGGCACGGAATTCAAGAACGCTGTTCTGGATCATTTCTGCATCGAAAAGGGAATACTGCGTCAGTACAGTGTTGTTCGTACACCTCAACAAAATGGTGTTGCTGAACGGCGCAATCATTTTCTGATAGACGCTGCAAGGACAATGCTTTATGATTGCAAACTACCGGTCTTCTTTTGGGCAGAGGCGATCAACACTGCCTGCTACGTCCAGAACTGTGTCCTGATCAACAAAGCCCAGATGAAGACCCCATATGAAATTTTGTACAATGACAAGCCATCAGTTTCTCACTTCAGAATATTTAGATGTCCTTGCACCCTCCTTCACTTAGAGTCCAACCCCAAGTTCAGCTCGAAGGCTGATGATTGCTACTTTGTGTTATACGCCGCGCGTACAGCTTACCGTGTATACAACAAAGTCACCAAGAAGATAGTAGAATCTTATGACGTGCGTTCGCTGGAGGAGAATGAGATAGTTGCGAGAGTTGGACCTGACTGATTATTTGATTATGCATCATTGTTTAAATCTTTTAATGTGTATTCTGATAATGTTTGAGGTTCTTGCTCACGCTCAAGTGCAGTTGTTGAAGATGAAGAGGAAGATGTTGTGTACAGACCACCCCTGGTGACTCCCGCATCTCCTAGAGTGGATGAAGCTGCTCCAAGTACTTCCTCAAGTTCTCCAAGTCAAGGAATCTGTTCTGATGCTGAAGCCACTCCTCTTACTCCTGCTGAAAGAGAAGTCATGTCAAGGGATACTTCCGCTGCTACTCAATCATTCATGGAGCTTCTCTTTCCTGAACCAATTTCAAATAAATATATGGAGAGTACCTCTCACGATCCTAGATCGTATGAGGAGAGTGATTCATCTGAAGATAGATTCTTTAATATCAACACACTTCCAGTCTCAGTCAATGATATCAGCCAAGAGATCCCATCTAGAATTCAATGCGATCATCCAATCGAAAATGTTATCGGACCACAGGGTGAAGGCGTTAAAACGAGAAGTCAAAGTGGAGATCTCAATACATGTCTCTATTCTTGCTTTGTCTCTCAGATTGAACCCAAGAATGTGGCAATGGCGTTGAATAAACTGAGCTGGGTTGATGCGATGCACGAAGAGATAAACCAATTTGAAAAAACAGGATGTTTGGAAGCTGGTTGAATTACCGAAGGGCAAGAAGTCACTAGACACGCGTTGGATTTTTCAAAATAAGCAGGACGATTCTGGGGTGATTGTGCGAAATAAGGCTCGATTAGTCGTTCGTGGATTCCGGCAAATAGAGGGTCTCGACTACACGGAAGTATATGCTCTAGTTGCACGATTGGAAGAAATTCGTATATTCCTTGCGTATGCTTCATACATGAACTTTACTGTTTGTCAGATAGACGTCAAGATCGCCTTCTTGTATGGTGCTGTGAAAGAAGAAATTTATGTTGATCAACCTCCTGGGCTTGTCAATTCCAAGTTTCCGAATCATGTCTACAAGTTGGACAAGGCTCTATATGGGCTAAATCAGGCTCCCAGAGCTTGGTATGCAACTCTTACAGAGCACTTGCTCGCGCATGGGTATACACGAGGAACGATCGATCAGACCTTATTCATCAAGCATGTGGGTGCAGACCTGATTCTTGTACAAATCTATGTGGACGACATAATTTTCGGTTCGACAAGTTCCAAGTTATACAAAAAGTTCGAGGTTGTTATGAAGAAGAGATTTGAGATGAGTTCTTTGGGAGAAATGACCATGTTCTTGGGGCTGCAAGTTCGACAAGATTCAACCGGAATCCTTTTGCATCAAGGAAAATATGTTGAATACATGCTTGAGAAGTGTGGGTTTAAAGATTCCAAAATTACCTTGACACCGATGGCTGAACGACCCTTGTTGACTCTAGATCCTGTTGGAGAATTCGTAGATCAAACAGAGTATAGATCGATGATCGGATCCCTCATGTATCTGACTGCGAGCAGACCCGACATCATGTTCGCAGTCTGTCAATGCGCACGTTATCAGGCTAATCCTAAATCTCTCATTTAATTGCTGTCAAAAGAATTTTTAGGTATCTCAAAGGTAACCCAAAGCTGGGTCTTTGGTATCCTAAAAATTCTGATTTTGAATTATATGCATTTGCTGACAACAATTATGGAGGTTGTGAACTTGACAGGAAATCAACTTCAGAGGATGTCAATTCCTTGGAGACCGTTTGGTGTCATGGCAATGCAAGAAACAACAAGTTGTCTCAATCTCAACGGTGGAGGCTGAATACATTGTTGCCTCTGCCTGTTGCTCTCACGTAATCTGGATTCAACACCAACTTTTGGATTGCATTTGAGTTTTCTAGAAACCCCAATATTTTGTGATAATGATGCTGCAATCCAAATAGCTAAAAATCATGTCCAACACTCCAAAACCAAGCACATCGACATCAAATATCATTTCATTAGAGATTGGTATGAGCGTTCGCTCATCCGTTTGGAATGGATTCACACTAATAATAATGTGGCAGATCTGTTCACCAAAACGTTCAACAAAGCTCGATTCGATTTGCTTGTGGGTTTGCTCAAAATGATATGTTTTGAAGACTAATTTTTGTTTTAGGTTAGTTTAAATTTGTGCATTTATTTTCCTTTCTATCCTATGCACAAATTTAGGGGGAGAAACAAAAACAAAAAAAATCATAAAATACAAAAATCCAAAAATATTTTCGTGGAGATCAACCTCAACTGACCGTAATTGAGCTCAAGCAATAGCGGTTCAGGGTCAAATACAGAGATCGGTCTGGAATTTTCATGTGGGGATTTCATGATAAATTAAATGTATGGGTGGTTAAGAGGAAGAGTGGAAAGGTGGAGTACTACAGACACCAAAATCACTTCTGCTCATGGACTAGAGTCGATCTTGGAGAACTTGTTGATGCTCCTTTTCACAATCCGTTAAATGATCCTCGAGCAACTGATTTCAAACGCTTCTTGGAGAATCAGGTGAAGAGACAGTTTGGTGGAATGAAGACTGCTGAGTCATTTGTCAAGAGATTCAAAGACGTCCTTGATCCCAAAACCAATCGGACAGTAAAGGCTGTGATGTGGCCTCCTACAAAGAAAATGCTGCAGATTCCTATTATTCAGCATTTCCAAGATGGATCTTTGGACAATATGGAGTATTGGGTCTATGATGAAGCTACAGCCACTGCAATCATCAAATTTCCAACCGACATTTTCCGACTAGTTGAAGCAAAGGATCTTTTGCAATTTGGTGAACGCAACATTCATACCCTAGCTCGACATCAGATTGTGGTCAAGAATGAAATTCTAGAGCATGTTGCTAAAGGATTCACAGGAATGGTCGCAGACATTATTAGCAAGAAAATGTGGTTGGGAGCAATGGGAAGGTCTGACGTACTGGTCATTCAGAAAGACTGAACTTATGCTAGCCTCAAACCAAGGGGGAGACTGTAAGGTCATATTTAGTTGGTTTGGGCTAGGCATTAATTTGTATGAGTTTTGTTAGTCTTTGTATAGGTGTTTATAGGGTTTGTGGTTGGGTGAACCGAAAACAGGGTGTTTTCGGTTCAACTGGTGTTTGCGGTTGTGAGTCTGTTTACGGTCGTGAATTGTTTGCGGTTCATGTTCCCTGTATATAGTGTCAGTCTTGTTAGAAGTAAGTACAGTTGTATGTGTGTGTGTCCATTGTATCAGATGTTTGTGGTTCAATAGAAACGTGTGCAATTTGGATCACTCTTGCTTGTACTCCTTGTTCTCATTGATTATTGCTTGTTGTTGTGTTTGATCACTAGTTGGTTCCAGATTTGGAGACTTACAGAAATCCATTTATGGATTAAAGCAAGCATCTCGCAGATGGAATCTTTGTTTCGATGAAAAAGTCAAAGAGTTTTGTTTTTCGAGAAGCGAGGATGAGTCCTGCGTATATGCCAAGGCTAGTGGGAGTATAGTTAGCTTTCTGGTGTTGTATATGGATGCCTTACTACTCATAGGAAACGACGTTCCATCCTTGTAGGAAGTTAAGTCCTGGCTTGGGAAGTGTTTCGCTATGAAGGATCTCGGGGAAGCTGCTTACATTCTAGGGATAAGGATATTGAGAAATAGGAGTAAAAGACTAATAGGACTTAGTCAAAGTACCTACTTGGATAAGGTGTTGAAACGTTTCAACATGGAGAATTCCAAGAAAGGAGAATTGCCTATCCAGAGCAATACCATACTGAGTACCGATGCCGAAATAGCATAAATGAGTCGAGTACCATATGCTTCTGCAGTTGGCTCGATCATGTATGATATGACATGTACTCGCGCTGATGTGGCTTTTGCTTTGAGCATGGTTAGTCGATATCAAGGGAATCCTGGTAGAACTCACTGGATAGCAGTAAAGAACATTCATAAGTACCTGCGGAAGACTAAGGACTGGGTCCTTACCCTCGGTGGGAGTGATGACTTGAGAGTAACAAGGTATAGTGACGCCAACTTTCAGACCGACTGAGATAATTTCCGCTCTCAATCGGGTTTGGGTATTTAACCTAAATGGAGGAGCAGTAACATGGAAATGTTCCAAACTGGAGTCTGTAGCTGATTCAACATCCGAATCAGAGTACATAGCAGCAAGCGAAGCGTCGAAGGAGGCAATGTGGCTAAAGAACTTCATCAGAGACCTTGGAGTTGTACCAGCTATAAAGGAGCCTATGGAAATTTTCTGTGACAACAAGGGTGCGGTCGCCTTAACCAAGGAACTAAGGGATCATGGCAGATCCAGGCACATCGACAGAAAATATCACTTCATAAGAAATCGAGTAGAAGGGGGACTCCTCTTAGTGAAGAGGGTATCGTCAGAGGATAACCCAACAGATCCCCTTACGAAGGGAATTAGTAGGGTTAAGCATTTTTAACATGCTAGGAGCATTGGCCTGAGGGACGATATTAGTTTTAGTGATTAGATAGACAGTTAGAAACTTGTAATAAATAAATGTAATTGACATTTAATGACTAAGTAATAAGAGTTTTAATTATGAGTAAAGTTTACTGTCTTCTGTCAGGTGTTTATTTTGTGTTTCACTTTTGCATGTTCTGACTTCCAGAATAATATGATTATTCAAACTATCCACAGTCAATCATACTTTGGAAGTAAGCTATGAGGTTAGACTGTCATGAATTGGCTTGTAGATTGTCTAAGGTGTTTAGAAATAGAAAAGGTACGCTGCAACGTTTATGAGTACTCTTGAAATAAGAATTTGAGTATTGGATTAAACCCACGCTCAGATGAATCACTTCGTGGAATTTATCACGAGTGATTGTGAGACGATAATATCGTATAGTCTTTAAACCAATATATATGAGTTGTTGATTACGAGTTGGTTGTGCATTGATAGTACGAAAACGCATCAGTAACTTGATGTTATAAAACATATTGTTGTGTATAATTTAACAAGTAATTAGTACAAGCATATAAGTCGAAGTTTATCTGTTCCTTTTATCCTAAGAGGATTAAAAGTGATATGTTGGGCCCCTCGATGATTTTCTTTTGACTTATGTGTCGGGCACGATCAGGACTCAATTGATGTGTTCAATTAAGTTCTCTGTCAAACAAATCAGAAATCGGGAAACAAATTGTTGTACAATGAGTATGACTTTATTCCATGTCTTTGTCTACACGATATCTAGAAGAACAGAGGATTATATGATCCCTTATCTAAAGGACGCATCATTCACTAGGTCAAAGTTCGAGAGCGGTTTTTTTAAGAGCTACGATTGCTAATCGAATTATGAAGTTGCTGTTGGATTAGATGTCTAAGCCCATAACTATTATTGGTATGTACTTGACCCGAGAGTAGCATGGTCCATTTGGGTTGCATATCATCAGGACAATTTGTTAGGATGGACTTTTGAGAGAAGGTTATTTATGGTTTATTAATATATTATAAGTTATAATATATTAATATGAAATCATATGTTTTAATTAGTATCGATCAAGAATTAATTTGGAATTAATTTAGTGATCAAAAGAGACTAATTAAACCTATGGGGACTAATTATGATAATTAGTTATATTTATATGTGTTGGGCTTATGATCCATGTTGGACCAAGTTTATGTATGGATACATAAAGAGTTGGGCCACATGAACCATGGATCATAAAACCCATGGGTATGGATTATGGGTTATACCCATGACCCTTGGAATCCTACATATAAATAGGTTACTCCATAGCCAAAATCACCACTTCTTTTCTTAGAGAAATATGGAGGTGTTTTGGTGCATGGAATTCTCTCTCAAGAGCCACCTTTGTCCTAGGTGTGTTGTGATTCCATTTGAGGCTTTTCATACTATTGGTGCTAAGCTCTTAAGGCCAAATACATCAAGACTTCAAGCCACATAAAAGGTATGTTTCCCTAACTAGTATATTATATGGTTTATGTCAAATGCATGCTAGTTATAGGTTTAATTCCTTGGAAACCATTTGCATGTATAATAGAGAAAACATAGATCCAAGGTATTTAGGGTTGTATGTGCACCATAGGATGGTGTAGTATACTAAAACCCAACAGTTGCATTGGCAGTTATAGTTATTAGACTTATCCAAGTGGGAGGTTGTTAGATTAGGTGTCTAAGCCCATAACTATAGTTGGTATGTACTTGACCCGATAGTAGCATGGTCCATTTGGGTTGCCTTCACCATAGCAATTTGATAGGATGGATATTTGAGAAAGAGGTTATTTGTGATTTATTAATATATTATAAGTATAATATATTAATTGAGATATCATATTACTTAATTGGTATTGATCAAGAATTAATATGGAAGTAATTTAGCGATCAAAAGAGACTGATTAAATTTACAGGGACTGATTAGGTAAATCAGTAATACATATAGTTTGGGCTAATGATTCATGTTGATTAGGGATGGACTAAACCTATATAAGATTCCATGAAGGTTTAATCCAAAGGGCCTATGAAATGTGAAGAGTCATGGTGAATTAGGGACACCCATTAAACTGTCATTTTATAAGCAGCAACCTTATACCCCCCCTTATAGATTCGCTTCGTGAATGAGGCCTACTAACGGTAATAATAGCTTAATCTTATATATATATATATATATATATATATATATATATATATATATATATATATATATATATATTATTAATCTTATAATATTATAATAGTATAAGGGTTGAATTTTAAACTTGTAAAATTCTAGGGTTTAGAATTTAAATGTTTCAAAATTAAACTTTTAATTAAAATTTTAAATTCCAAAACTTGAGGGCAAGTTTTGAAAGTTTTCAAAACTTTCTAGATCAAATTACAAATAATTTAATTAAACAATTAATTAGTGATTATCTAAATTTGACGTAATTCAATTTCATGGCAAGATAATACAATCAAATAATTAAAGTTATCATATAAGGCAATAATTATCTAATTAATTGACAATTATCTTTTATTTGGATGAGGATAATCATATCAATTTAATAAAAATCGGATTTTATTAATCAAAAAACGTTTTGGTAATTATCCCAATCCAAAATAGACCAAAATCCCGAAAGATCTGCTCTCTGACTTTCCGACTCGCCGAGTCACTGTCTGCACTCGTCGAGTTCATCTAACTCGTCGAGTTCATCAGGTGACTCGACGAGTTCCTCTGTCAGAGTGCAGAAATTTCGATTTTTCAAGCAATGAATGATCAAACAAGGTATCAAATAAAATAAAAAATAGCCTAGGATCTGATACCACTGATAGGTTTTGAGCATTACATCAATCCTATGGTGCACATGCAAACCCTAAAGCTTTGGATCTAGGTTTCTCTAATTGTACATGCAAATCATCCAAAGCTTATAAACCCTAGTTCTAGCATACAAAAATCGAAAATCATAACTATACCAAGGTTAGGAAATTACCTTTCAATTGTAGCTTGAAGATCTTGACCTTTAAGAACCTACCACCTCAAATGCGATGCCTCTAATGAATCACAAACACCAAAGCAAGTTGGATGATATTGGAGAGAGGGGAAGGAGGCTCAAAATCGGCTCTTGGATCTCTAGGGTTCAAGTGGTAGCCGAAAATGTGAAGCCTCGGGTCCTTTATATAAGTGAGCTACTAGGGTTTCAGTCAAAACCCTAATTGGATTGCTTAGGCCTTAAGCAGTCCACAGGAACCTTCCAGAAACAAGGCTTGGACGAATTCAATGTGGGCTTCCCCCTTGATTTCATCCACCTCTTTCTAAGAGATCCACAGCCCAAAATCCAATTATCTTATAATTGCAATTCCAGTCCCCTAGTTTCAATTAATATCTTTTGATCACAAAATTAACTCTTAATTAATTCTTGACCAATATTAATTAACCAATATGATTTCTCCTTTAATATATTATTCATATAATATATTAATAAACCATAATAACCTCTTTCTCCATTATTCATCCAGTCAAGTTGCTCTGGTGAAGGCAACCCAAAAGGACCATGCTACAACCGGGTCAAGTACATACCACATATAGTTATGGGCTTAGACACCTAATCCAACAGTCTCCCACTTGGATAAGTCTAATAACCATAGATGCAAGTACAACTTCAAAATACGATTAGCAATCGTAGCTCTCAAAAGCCATTATCGAACTCTGACACGTCCTTTAGATAAGGGATCGTATAGTCCTCCATTCTCAAGATATCGTGTGGACAATCACATGGAACATAGTCATACTTATTGTCCAGCAGTTTTTTTCTCGATCTCTGATTTGTATGACATAGAACTCAATTGAACACATCAATTCAAACTTGACCGGGCCCGACACATAAGTCAAACCAAATCATCGAGGGGCCCAAGATATCGCTTTTACCCTCGTAGGATAAAAGGAACAGATAAAATTTGACTTATATGTTTTTACTATTTACTCATCAAATCATACACAACAATATGTTTTATAACACCAAGTTACTGATACGTTTACGCATAATCAATGCACAACCAACATGCAAACAATAAAGCATATATCTAGGTGTGAAGACTATATGATATTATTGTCTCACAATCACTCGTGGTTAATTCCATGAAGTGATTCAAGTGAGCGCAGGTTTAATCCAATACTCAAATCTAATTTCAAGAGCACCCATGAACATTGCAGCAAACCTTTGCTATGTCTAAACACTTAGACAATCTACAAGCCAATTCATGACAGTCTTCTTTCATACCTACTTCCAAAGTATAATCGATTGTGGATAGTTTAAATAATCTTATTATTTAGGAAGTCAGAACATGCAAAGTGAAACAATAGTAAATAATTAACATAAGACAGTAACTTTACTTATAAATAAAACACCTTTATTTAATCATCAAATGTTAATTACAATTTATCTATTACTAGTTTCTAAAAGCTATCTAATCACTAAAACTAATATCGTCCTTCAACCCAATGCTCCTAGCATGCTGCAAGTGCTTGACCCTACTCAATCCCTTTGTAAGGGGATCTGTTGGGTTCTCCTCTGATGATACCCTCTTTACTGCGAGGAATCCCTCTTCTACCCGATGTCTAACAAAATGATATTTCCTGTCGATATGCCTGGATCTACCATGATCCCTCGATTCCTTGGTCAAGGCAACCGCACCTTCTTTATCACAGAAAATCTCCATAGGCTCCTTTATGGCTAGCACAACTCCAAGGTCTCCGATGAAGTTCTTCAACCATATTGCCTCCTTCGACGCTTCGCTCACTGCTATGTACTCTGATTCGCATGTTGAATCAGCTACGGTCTCCTGCTTGGAACATTTCCAAGTTACTGCTCCTCCATTCAGGGTAAAGACCCAGCCCCGACTGCGAGCGGAAGTTATCCCGGTCAGTCTGAAAACTAGAATCACTATACCCTCGCACTCTCAAGTCATCACTCCCACCGAGGATAAGAAACCATTACTTAGTCCTCCGAAGGTACTTAAGAATATTCTTTACTGTGGTCCAATGTGCTCTACCAGGATTCCCTTGATATCTGACCATGCTCAAAGCGAAGGCCACATCAGGGCGAGTACAAGTCATAGCATACATGATCGAGCCAACTGCGGAAGCGTAGAGTACTCGGCTCATTTCTGCTATCTCAACTTCGGTACCCGGTCTTTGAGTCTTACTCAATTTGGTATTGCTTTGGATTGGTAACTCCCCTTTCTTGGAATTTTCCATACTAAAATGCTTTAGTACCTTTTCCAAATAAGTAATTTGACTAAGTCCTATTAGTCTTTTACTTCTGTTTCTCACTATCCTTATCCCTAGGGTATAAGCAGTTTCTCTTAGGTCCTTCATAGCGAAGCACTTCCCAAGCCAGGATTGAACCTCCTGCAGGGTTGGGATGTCGTTTCCTATGAGCAGTATGTCATCGACATAAAAAACGAGAAAACTAACTATACTCCCACTGGCTTTGACATATACACAGGACTCATCCTCGCTTTGCATGAAACCAAATTTTTGACCTTCTCATCAAAACAAAGATTCCATCTGCGAGACACTTGTTTCAATCCATAGATGGATTTCTCAAGCTTACACACTCTATTAGGGTGTTTTCCATCGACAAATACCTCTGGCTGACTAAGGTAAACATCTTCAGCCAACTTCCCATTCAGGAAAACGGTTTTGACATCCATCTGCCATATTTCATAATCATGAAACGCAACTAGGGCTAGCATAACCCTTATAGACTTTATCTTCGCTACTGGTGAGAAGGTCTCATCATATTTAACTCCGGGAGTTTGAGTAAAGCCCTTCGCAACCAATCGCGCCTTATAAGTGTGTACTTTCCCATCCATGTCGGTCTTCTTCTTGAAGATCCATTTGCACCCGACCGTCTTACGACTCGGTACATTGTCAACCAAGTTCCAAACTTGATTGTCATACATGGACTGAATCTAGTTGTCCATAGCCTCTTTCCAATTTGCAGATTTCGGGCCTGCCTTGGCGTCCTTATAGCTGTTAGGTTCATCCAAATTTATTAGCATATTATCACTAATAAACATATCACCTTCAGTTGTTATATGGAAACCATACAACACAGGTGCAACACTAACTCTACATGAACGTCTAAGAGGTAAGGACTCGTCAATCGATTCCACGGGAGTTTCCTCCTCGAGTTGAATGCAAGCGTTAGAGGTTCCTTCATCGATTAGCTCTTGAAGCTCTTCAATATCAATTTGCCTCCCACTGTCCTCTTCTCTTATGAGTTCTTTCTCTCGGAAAATCCCTCTCCTCGCAACGAAGACAACATTGTTACTCGGTCTATAGAAGAGATATCCAAAGGACTTCTACGGATAGCTGATGAAAATACACCGCTCACTACGAGGTTCGAGCTTGTCATGAGTATCTCGTCTTACGAAAGCCTCGCAACCTCAAACCTTGATATGTGCCAACGAGGGAGCTTTCCATGTCCACATATCGTGAGTTGTTTTGGCAACCGTCTTAGTAGGGACTAGATTAAGGATATGGGCGGCAGTCTCTAAGGCATACCCCCAAAATGAGATAGGTAACGAAGCACGGCTCATCATGGAATGATCCATGTCCAAAAAGGTTTGATTGCGCCTCTCAGCCACACCATTCAACTACGGTGTCCTAGGTGCCATCAATTGCGAAAAAATTATGCATTCCTTGAGGTAGTCGTGGAATTTAAGACTAAGGTACTCACCACCTTGATCGGATCGGAGCATCTTAATTTTCCTGCCCAGCTGATTCTCCACTTCTTGCTTAAACTCTTTGAACTTTTCAAAGGTTTCTGACTTGTGCTTGATTAAGTAGATATACCCATATCTGCTATAATCATCTGTGAAAGTCACATAGAAGCGGTTTGCATCCCTTGTGGTGGCTCTAAAGGGCCCACACACATCGGTGTGTATGAGATCCAATAAACCCTCACCCTTTCACAAGTGCCAGTGAAGGGTGACTTGGTCATCTTTCCAAGCAAACAAGACTCACACACGTCATCGTCCCTAAGGTCGAACGATTCCAACACTTCTTCTTTTTGGAGTTGGGCTAGGCGTTTCTTGTTGACATGTCCAAGACGACAATGCCACAAGCATGCTTTGTCCAAACTCTTTGAAGAATCAATATGCAACACATCATTTCCTAAGTTGTCTACAACCATTACAGTTTCATATATACCATTACAAGGCAATGCTTCAAAATAGAAAGAACCTTTAAAGAAAGCATTAATAGAACCCTTTTCTTTATCAAACGAAAATCTAAAACCTTGTTTATACAAAGCATGAAAATAAATAATGTATCGTGTCATTTCTGACGAGTAACAACAATTATTCAAATCTAAACCTAACCCACTACTAAGCACTAAAGAGTAAACTCCAATCTTGGTGACAGGCGACGCTTTCCTATTCCCCATGATCAAGTTTATCTACCCATGCTCCACATCCCTACTTCTTCTTAGACCCTGCAAATCAGAAAAAATGTGAAAACCACATCCTGTATCGAGGACCCAAGACATAGCATGTGATGAGTTGTTAGAATGAATAATATATATACCTGCGAAGGATGGCTTTATCTTCCCATCCTGGATATCTTGCAAGTACTTTGTGCAGCTTCGTTTCCAATGCCCTTTGTCGTGGCAATAGTAGCACTCCACATCCTTCGGGTTGGAGGAGGGTGCAGCGGGACCAGCCTTGGTTCCACTAGAAGAGGTACCATCGTGGGACTTTCCCTTGTGGCTCTTAGAAGGAGCCTTCCTCTTCTTACCCTTCCCTTGCCTAATAGCCAATACGGGGGCGATAGTAGGAGTTGATGCAACGGATTTTTCTTTCAGACTACTCTCAGCAGTCCTTAGCAGTCCTTGAAGCTTGCTTAGAGTGACCTCCTCCTTGTTCATGTGGTAGGTCATACGAAACTGGTTGTAACAAGGAGGTAAGGAGTGTAGAATGATATTTATGGCCAGCTCCTCATCTAAGTTAACATTTACCTTCAGCAAGCAGTCCACATATCTCTGCATTTTCTGCAGGTGGGTCGTGATGGACTCTCCATCCTTCATCTTGGTAGTAATCATCGCAGCAATGATATCGTACTTTTCCTGCCTCGCGCTTTGATGGTACCTACACATCAAATCTTGATGCATCTTGTAGGGGTAGTAGTCCTCGTAGGACTTCTGGAGTTCAACGGTCATTGTCGCGAGCATGATGCAATAAACTTTCGTAGCATCTCGCTCGTGAGCCTCGTAGGCAACAATTTGTTCGGGAGTAGCAGTGTTGACATTGACTTCTTTCAGCTCCTTGTTGAGAACATACTCCTTTTCCTCCTAACGGGTGATCATTCGAATGTTGCGGATCCAATCATTGAAGTTGGACCCATCAAAGATCACCCTCCCACACAAGTTCATGAGTGAGAATGAGCCGGAAGGGGTTGAGCCAGAAGCGTTGTTATTGTTTGAAGTAGACATCTGAAATAGAAAAGAGACAAAGTTTAGATTAGATAAGAATCTCCAATTAAACACCCAAAATGAGAAATTAGGGCTAGGATCCAACAACATTATTTACAATTTAGAAGAGGGATGCCGTAATCCAAACTGCAAATAATTTGAAGGTAAGTGAATGACGATTCACTAATTTTCCACCATGAAAAATTTGAAGTTTTAAATGAATGGAAACTCCTAGATTCTTTTGAGATTCATTGAACTTTTCAATGTCAAGTTTAAATCTCGATATGCCCTTCAAGTTTGTGACTGGGATACCGAGGATCACAAACAAGGTGTGAATAACCATGCAAATGTACTTGGTACTCTCGATGTCATTTACCACCTAATCAATGTGTTGGTTAACCACACACGCTCCATTGATCTATAATAAACATCAAGCCACCCTTTGCCACCATTTCTAGTCCATATTAGTGTGCCGGTTATGCACGTACGCTCCACTAACGACTTGGCAGGGTGCAAAGTGTAATTTCATGGAATAACAAACATCATTTCACATTTTTCCTAAAGTAACTAAGATTGGGAATTTTATAAAAGACATTTAGTTACTTTATTAATCATTAACTTTTAATGAGGAATTAATTTTCCTATCGTACCCGTTCGTCTAACGACCCTCCACCAATCAAGGAAGCGGTGGGTGAGAGTGGACACTCATTAAACTGTCATTTTATAGGCAGCAACCTTATACCCCTCTTATAGATCAGCTTCGTGAATGAGGCCTACTAACGGTAAGACTAGCTTAGTCTTATACATATATATTATTAATCTTATAATAGTATAATAGTATAAGGGTTGAATTTTAAAATTGTAAAATTCTAGGGTTTAGAATTTAAATATTTCAAAATTAAACTTTTAATTAAAAATTTAAATTCCAAAACATGAGGGCAAGTTTTGAAACTTTTTAAAACTTTCTAGATCAAATTACAAATAATTTAATTAAACAATTAATTAGTGATTATCTATATTTGACCTAATTCAATTTCATGGCAAGATAATACAATCAAATAATTAAAGTTATCATATAAGGCAATAATAATCTAATTAATTGACAATTATCTTTTATTTGGATGAGGATAATCATATCAATTTAATAAAAATTGGATTTTATTAATCAAAAAATGTTTTTGGTAATTATCCCAATCCAAAATAGACCGAAATCCCGAAAGATCTGCTCTCTGACATTCCGACTTCTCGAGTCACTGTCTGAACTCGTCGAGTTCATATGAATCGTCGAGTTAATCAGGTAACTCGACGAGTTCATCTGTCAGAGTGCAGAAATTTTGATTTTTCAAGCAATGAATAATCAAACAAGGCATCAAATACAATAAAAAACAACCTAGACTCTGATACCACTGATAGGTTTTGAGTATTACATCAATCATATGGTGCACATGCAAACCCTAAAGCTTTGGATCTACGTTTCTCTAATTATACATGCAAATCATCCAAAGCTTATAAACCCTAGTTCTAGCATACAAAAATCAAAAATCTAACTATACCAAGGTTAGGAAATTACCTTTCAATTCTAGCTTGAAGATCTTGAGCTTTGAGAACCTATCACCTCAAATGCGATGCATCTAATGAATCACAAACACCAAAGCAAGTTAGATGATCTTGGAGAGAGGGGAAGGAGGCTCAAAATCGGCTCTTGGATCTCTAGGGTTTTATGTGGTAGCAGAAAATGTGAAGCCTAGGGTCCTTTATATAGGTGAGCTGCTAGGGTTTCAGTCAAAACCCTAATTGGATTGCTTAGGCCTTAAGCACTCCACAAGAACCTTCCAGAAACAAGGCTTGGACGAATTCAATGTGGGCTTCCCCCTTGATTTCGTCCACCCCTTTCTAAGAGATCCACAACCCAAAATCGAATTATTTTATAATTGCAATTCCAGTCCCCTAGTTTCAATTAATATCTTTTGACCACAAAATTAACTCTTAATTAATTCTTGACCAATATTAATTAACCAATATGATTTCTCCTTTAATATATTATTCATATAATATATTAATAAATCATAATAACCTCTTTCTCCATTATTCATCCAGTCAAGTTGCTCTGGTGAAGGTAGCCCAAAAGGACCATGCTACAACCGGGTCAAGTACATACCAAATATAGTTATGGGCTTAGACACCTAATCGAACAATTACATGTATGAAACCCTAGAAATTCCACACTATAAAAGTAACCCCTAGCCTTTTAAAAATCAGCGAACACTTCCTAGAAGCAAACCCTAGCCGATTTTTGGTGATTCCTAACCTCTATCATAAGCCTCCATTTGCATTTGGTATTTGTAACGTATTTGAGGTATTTCATTTGAGGTACTAAGCTCTTGAAAGATCAAGAACTACAACCTACTACAAGAGGTAATCATCTAACTAGCTTTTATGTTGTATATCTCCAATTGTATGCTAGTCAGGGTTCATGCTTTGGACAAAAATGAAAATTCATGTATAACTTGAGAAAACTTAGATCCAAAGCATTTAGGGTTGTATGTGCACCATAGGATTGTTATAGTGCTCAAAACTCAACCGTTTGTTCAACTCTCGACAGTCTATGCACATCCTGAACGATCCATCCTTCTTTTTGACAAATAATACCAGGGCTCCCCATGGAGATAAACTTGGTTGAATAAAACCTTTGTCAAGAATTTCTTGAAGTTGACTGGATAGTTCTTGCATTTCCGATGGATCCAGATGATAAGGAGGTCGTGCCACTGGTGTTGCACCTAGAACTAGGTCGATTCGAAATTCGACTTGTCTGACTGGAGGGACTCCAGGTAGATCTTCTAGAAATACGTCCAGGTAATCGCACACTTGTGGTATATATTTGATTTCCTTACCCTTGTCTTGCATATCCAAAACGCGGGCCAAGAAAGTGTAGCATCTCTTCTTTAAATACTTCCTTGCCTTCATGCAAGTGATGGCTCTTAGGTTCTTCCCTTCCTTGTCTTCGTACATCACAAGGGCTTCATCGTTTGGTAAGGGTAATTGTACATCCTTTTTCGTAAAATAGAATCTCCGCTCAATGGATTGATAATCAATCCATTCTGATGATCACATCGAAACTTCCAATGGTCATGGGCACTAAGTCAACATGGAAATCATGATTATTCAGGGTAAGAAGGCAATTGGTGAGTATTTCTAAGGTGCTTTCTATTTAACCATTTGCTACTTCTACTGTGTAAGCTTCATTAAGTTTGCATGATTCATGATTTATCATCCCCCTAAACTTGTGGGAAATAAAGCTCCTATTGGCACCAATATGAAATAATACGGAAGCATAAATATTGTTGATAGGAAACGTACAAGTAACCACAGTTGGTTCCTGGCGTGCATCTCCCGCACCTATCACAAATTATCTTCCTTTACCACCCAGATTATTCAGCTTAGCGCAGTCTTTCTTGAAATGCCCGGGTTGGTTGCATTCAAAGCAGGTTTGACTTGCTCCTGCAGCAGTAGTTGGGGTTGTGTTGTATGGGGATTTTCTGCAAAACTTAGCGGTGTGACCCTTAAGTTGCAGTTGTTACAAGTCATGCAATTTCCAACATGATGATAGTTGAACTTGGTGCAGCGAGACAGAGTTCGAGAGTTGGGTTTTGCTGGAGTAGGAGTTTTTGTGACTGTAGCGTATACCGTTACAGGTTCTAGATTAGGCTTTGTGATTTTTGAAGTTCCCTTTTGGCTTTCCATGGAACTTCCTATTTTCATTCCCATTTTGGTTCTTTTCTTTTTATGGGGCCATGGTGTTGGATTTTGTATCTAAGCCCATAACTATAACTAGGATGTACTTGACCCGAATGTAGCATGGTCCTTTTGGGTTTCCTTGACCAGTGCAATTTGATAGGATGGACTTTTGAGAATAAGGTTATTTATGATTTATTAATATATTACAAGTATAATATATTAATATGAAATCATATTATTTAATTAGTATTGATCAATAATTAATATGGAATTAATTTTGTGATCAAAAGAGGCTAACTAAATATATGGGGATTGATTGTGTAAATCAATGATTCTAATAGTGTGGGCTAATGATCCATGGTTATTTAGGATGGGCTAAACCAATGATATAATACATAGATAGTCCATGAAGGTTAACCCATGGATCCTAAGTAATATGAAAGGTCATTAGGTTTACAAAGTGCAACCCTAGCATTTTCCAGACTATAAATAAACCCTCCTAGAGCCAAAACCGGACGCCACAACATTATTGCAGAGTGATATTGATTTTGTACAAGTAACTTATTATCTCAAGCCTCCTCTTTCATATTGGTGTTTATGAACCATTAGAGGCATCACACTTGGGGTGCTCAAGCTTTCAAAGATCAAGAACTACAAGTTCCTCTATGAGGTAAGTCATCTAACTAGTTATTTTGTTCATTTGACAATTTGTATGCTAGTTAGCATAATGCTTTGGAAAATTGAAAATGCATGTATAATTAGAGAAAACATAGATCCAAAGCATTTAGGGTTGCATGTGCACCATAGGAGTGTTATAGTGCTCAAAACCCAATAATGGTATCAGAGCCTAGGATTGTTTTCTTTTTAACTTGATGCGTATTATTTTTCAAAGTTGAAAAAATCGATTTTCTGGCCACTGACAGATGAACTACCCGAGTCCATGAATTGACTCAACGAGTCCACTCAGTAAAAGAGCAACTCGACGAGTCCAGTTCATGCACTCATCGAGTAGATGCCTCTGTGTGCAAAATTTCGAGTTTTTGGCCTGGATTGAATAGAGATCACTACTACAAACTGTTTTTGTATCATTGAAAAAAAGTTTTTTTATAGGGTAGTGATTGTATTCATCCAATAACAAGATAATTGCCAAATTTTTAAAGTAATTGTTGGTTTATATGATAAACAAAGTTATTTATCAATTGTTGACTTGATATTATCTTGCTTGTGAGTTTAGTTAGATCAATCATGAATTATATGATTAATTTCGTTGTTGAAATTGATCTAAATGATTTTAATGACTTCCATAACTTGTCCTCAAGTTATGGAAAATGAAAAGTTTCATCCATAAAAATAACATTAAACTCATAAGTTATGAATTCCAAGAGTCTTGAAAAAATAGTTGTCCAAATTCTTATGATAGTTGTTAGTTTATATGTTTAGCCAATTACTTGTATCATTTGATTTGAAACTATTTTGCCTTATGAGTTAGTTTAGATCATGATTATAAAAAATTATATGATAATTTTCCTTGTTAGAATTGATCTAAATGTTCTTTAATGAGTTCCATAACTTGGCCTCAATTTATGGAACATGAAAAGTCTTAACATAAATGTTTTAATGAGCTCTATAAATTGTCCTCAATTTATGGAAAATCAAGAGTCCCATAAAACCAACATTAACTCATAAGTTATGGATATGAAGAGTTTTGACAAGTTTCAAAACTTGCCCTCAAGTTTTGGAATTTGTCAAAACTCTTCATATCCATAACTCAAGTTTTGGAATTTGTAAAGTCTCACTAATGAAACTTTAATTCCAAACCCTAGAGTTTTAAAAGTTAAAATTTGTCACACCCCCAAACCAGAACGGCGGAAATGTTCGGGGGCGGAGGACGTCATGCTCAGTATCATAACCATAGTGAAGAAAGTAAAACACAACCATCATAGATATAATTTAAAAGGTTACATTGTTTCTAAATAATACATGTTCCAAAAATACATGTTTCCAATTAAATTACATATGATGATAAAATGTAGCAAAAGAGTCTACGCCATAGCGTCTTGACTTCAGAAATCTTGCGGTTACCTGTATTACTGATTACCTGAGAATACAAGTTGTTTTGAAAAGAGTATCGGCATAAAGCTGGTGAGTTCATAAGTATTTTATGAAAAATGAATGTTGTTTCCTTAACGTTTGTTACAAGTTTGTTTCCAGAAAATCCAATATTTTCTAAAATATTTGTTGTAGTCTTAACCGAAACAAGACTCAGTATATGTAAGTAAATCGTCATACTTATGTGTGTGTTTTATATTTGAATAAAACTCCTTTGTATAAAACCTTAGAATTTCCGTGAACTGTATGTTTGTTAATATTCCATGCGAGATGTTATAATCATACTAAAGACTAGATGGCCTTGTATGCGACGTTCTTCAGGCGTCGGAAAGTTATGACACTTGTCACCACAGACCTGCCGGTCTAGCTGTTGCAAGCAGCTCAGGTGCGGGTTTGTCGGACCCAGTATAGATCTATACACAACTATCACGTTCTCCCTCCATGAGATTTTGATTATAACTAAAAGACTTTTATGTGGTCCTTAGAGTACCCCGAAGGAGAATGTCTCACAAATATTCATTAACGAGTTCACATAGCATGTAGTAAAAGTTTCGTTTTGTAAATCGATAGTGTTACCGCTTTCTTTGTTAAATGAAGTGTTCAAAACTATACCTATTATAGTTTATTAAAAGTGTTGTATGATGGTATGAAACCTTGTTATGCATGTATATGTATTTCAAATAAATGACATTGAAAATACTAAGTGTAAATCTTACACACCTTGCTCAACATGTTACAAGGTGTGAATAACTCTTAAATATGGATTTGACAGTTTTACCCTTAACTGTCACTGTTTTTGAGTAATTATAGAAACATTTTCGTAAGTCAAAAACTGAATCCGCAAACTCTGAGTATTTGGAAAACGTGTCTACTGTGTTCATAAATTTTCCCATAATTTTTGGTGGTCTCAAAGGAGTGTGAAATTGTTCATTTTCACAACTGGTCCGATTTTGTTGCTGCAATGATAGACAGTTTTGTAAAAATCACCATAAATTTTAGAAACATCGTATGGAGATGTGCAAGTAGTCATTTTAAAGGCATAAACCTGAACTATTTTCATATTAAACAGTTTTGAAAAATATTAAATTTAAGTTGGGTAAAACAGTTCGTGAACAGGTCACAACTTTTCTGTTGTAATCTGTCAAGTTAAGTTTTGAATATGTTTTGGTGTTTTAACTTGTATCCCCCCCCCCCCTTGAAAACTGAAGAAAACTAGAAAATGTAGGGGTATGAACTCACCTTGAGTGATGACTTGAAGAGTGGAAGGTTGAAGTTAAGGAATATCAAGTCAAGAGCACTTGGTGAACACGTGAAGACTTGGATGATCCTAAGAACGATTTTTGGCGTTAAGATATGAGTCAATGATCCAAGAGTGTTATGAAATCATGGAATAACACTTGAGTTTAGATGGAATACTTACCAAAAAGTGCAGTAGCAACTCAAGAACACTTGCACAAGGTGGTGGGAAGTAGAGAGAAAGAAGCTTTCTTGAGGTGGTATGAGAAGTGTGTATGTTTGAAATGAGCAAGTAAATCAAGAGATCCTCCAGGGATTTCTTTATATAGAAGGTTGCTGGAGCAACTTGTGAGTTTGAAGTGATGTGTGCATTGGTTTGTGTGATGTGGATAAGGTGGCAAATGAGAGGGTGACACATGGAGGGCAAGTGGGCACACTTCACCCACTTGATAATCTAAGCCATTTTAAATTAATAAATCCTTGAAAAATAATTAAAATAAGAGATCGGGGGTTAAAAATGGTAAAATAAGGATTTTCGTGAAAATCCCACGTTAAAATCATGAAAAACGGGCTTAAAAAGAATTCGTGGTCGAAAACCGGGTTAAAGAGGCGAAGCTGCGAGGCTTCTCGGATGGGGGGCCGAAGTTCGGTCCTTGCTGCTGGTCCCGAAGGCGAAATGGGCCGAAGTTCGGGTTCGGTCTGTTGAGCTTCGGTCCGAGAGGCTTCTGACAACGTTCGGTTCTGACAGGAGGGTTTGGCTCCGAGAGGGTTCGGCCCTAAGAGGTTCGGTCCCTAAGAGGGGTTTCGGTACCTAAGAGGGGTTTCGGCCCTATTTAGCTGTTTTTCGATATAACTCCCCGTTTCAAGCGATTTTTGGCCAAGTTAAGGGTCGGGATGACTATAAAAAGTTGAGAGAGATTTTGAGACAGATTCCGAGAGAGATTTGGGAGAGATTTCACATACTTGGAGAGATTTGGGAGAGATTTCACATACTTGGAGAGATTTGGGAGAGATTTAACCCTAGCCATTATTATCGTATAATATCATAATGCAAGGTTCGTGAACCCATTTATGCTTCGTTTATGATTGTTTTAAGTCCCCGAAAGGGTCCTTAGTCGTGTTTTGATGTGTTTAACTCCCTCTTTAGGGTTTTTACATTGTTAACACATAGATTTTTCGAGACACTTGAATTCTTGACATACAATTATACATTTTTATACATAGAATAACTTTTAACATTCAAGTACAAAATAAGTTTGACCGGTTTGACTTGTTGACCTTGACTTGTTGACTTTGACTTGAATTTGACGGTTGTCACATTATCCCCGCGTTAGAAGGAATTTCGTCTAGAAATTTGCATTTTGAGTGGGACTTCAAGGGTTGGGGAATAGATGTGGGTACTTTTGTTTCATTTGGTCCTCATGTTCGCAAGTAAATTCGGGTCCTCGCTTGGCGTTCCACCGGACCTTTACGATGGGAATGCGGCTTTGTTTCGTCGATTTGACCTCTCGGTCCATGATTTCAACAGGTTCCTCTACAAAGTGGAGGTTCTCGTTGATCTCAATTTCTTCTAAAGGAATGACGAGGGTCTCATCAGACAAACATTTCTTCAGGTTTGACACATAAAAGGTAGGATGGACGTGGTTGAGTTCTTGTGGTTATTGTAGCTTGTATGCCACCGGGCCAATCCTGGCGAGGATTTCGAATGGCCCAATGTACCTTGGATTTAATTTTCCACGTTTCCGAAAACATATTAACCCCTTCCAAGGTGATACTTTCAGAAGTACTCGATCTCCAACTTGGAACTCCAAAGGTTTTCGTCTCTTATCTGCGTAGCTCTTTTGTCGGTCTTGCGAAGCCTTCATTCGCTCTCGAATTTGGACGATCTTCTCGGTTGTTTCCCTTATGATCTTCGGGCCAGTGAGTGCACGATTAGGGACTTGTCCTTTTGCTAATTGCGTATCGCCCACCTCAGCCCAGCATAGGGGTGATTTGCACTTACGGCCATAGAGGGCTTCAAACGGAGCAACTTTGATGCTAGTGTGATAACTATTATTATAGGAAAACTCAATAAGAGGTAAATGAGTATCCCACGCTTTACCAAAGTCTATCACACAAGCTCTTAGCATGTCCTATAACGTTTGAATGGTTCTTTCACTCTGTCAGTCCCCATAGCTTTCTGTAGTGACTGCCAGAATCGTGATGTGAATCTACTATCTCTGTCGGAGATAATGGATATCGGTACTCCGTAAAGGCGCACTATTTCTCTAATGTAGATCCTTGTCAGCTTCTCCATTTTGTCAGTCTCTTTTATTGGTAGGAAGTGTGCGGATTTGGTTAATCTGTCAACGATTACCCAGATGGTGTCAAGTCCACCCGTGGTCTTAGGTAACTTGGTAATGAAATCTATCGTAATCCGCTCCCACTTCCACTCGGGTATCTCTGGTTGTTGAAGTAGTCCCGAGGGCGTTTGATATTCTACCTTAACCTTGGCGCAAGTCAGGCACTTGCCCACAAAGGTAGCTATTTCAGCTTTCATGTTCGACCACCAATACATCTTCTTGAGGTCTAAGTACATCTTGTCTGAGCCGGCATGCACGGAGTAGAGAGTTTTATGAGCTTCGTTCATGACAACGTCCCTGAATCCACCAAATTTTGGTGTCCAGATCCGATTCATGAGACAACGAACTCCGTCATCCCTGACTTCAATATTTTTGTCCATTCCTCTCAATGCTTCACATGTCACGTTCTCTGGCTTCAAGGCTTCTTCCTGAGCTTCCCTGATTTGTGCGGACAGGTGTGAGTGGATGGTCATGGTTAATGCCTTTACTCGGCGGCCCGAGTACTCCTTTTTGCTTAAAGCGTCTGCAACCACGTTGGCCTTCCCGGGGTGATAACGAATTTCACATTCGTAATCATTTAGTAATTCCACCCATCGCCTTTGTCTCATGTTGAGTTCCTTCTGATTGAGGATATGCTGGAGGCTTTTGTGGTCGGTGAAGATGGTGCACTTGGTGTCGTAAAGGTAATGCCTCCAGATTTTTAGGGCGAAAACTACTGCTTCCAATTCAAGGTCGTGCGTCGTGTAGTTTACCTCATGCGTCTTCAGTTGTCTTGAGGCGTAGGCAATGACTTTTCCTCGTTGCATTAACACACACCCTAGACCTTGGTTTGATGCATCGCAGTAAACCACAAAGTCTTTGGTTCCATCTGGTAGGGACAAGATCGGAGCACTGCACAGAGATCGTTTTAGTGTTTGGAATGCAGCCTCTTGCTTATCTCCCCAGACGAACGCCATTCCTTTTTGAGTCAGGGTGGTGAGGGGTTTTGCGATTTTGGAGAAGTTTTAGATGAATCTTCGGTAGTAACCGGCGAGTCCTAAAAATTGTCGGATCTCTATGGGTGCTCTTGGTGCTGCCCAGCTTTCAATCGCCTTGATCTTTGAAGGGTCCACATGGATTCCTTCCTTGCTGACTACATGTCCGAGGAAATTCACCTCTCAAATCCAGAACTCGCACTTTGAGAATTTTTCGTACAATTTCTCCGCCCTCAGCGTCTCCAGGACTGGACGTAAATGTTGGTTATGTTCTTCCTTACTTCGGGAGTAGACTAGTATATCATCGATGAAAACAATCATGAAATTGTTTAAGTAAGGTCGACACACCCGATTCATCAAATCCATAAACGCTGCGGGTGCATTTGTTAAGCCGAAAGGCATCACTACAAATTCGTAGTGACCATAGCGCGTTCTGAAAGCTGTCTTGGAAATATCCTCCTCTTGAACTCGTAGTTGATGGTACCCAGATCTAAGGTCAATCTTCGAGAAGAAACTCGCTCCTTGTAGCTGGTCGAAGAGGTCATCGATTCGAGGCAAAGGGTATTGGTTTTTGATGGTGAGTTTGTTTAATTCGCGGTAGTCAATGCACATGCGGAACGATCCATCCTTCTTCTTAACGAATAAAATCGGTGCTCCCCAAGGCGAGAAACTTGGTCTAATGAAGCCTTTGCTCAGTAGTTCGTTCAGTTGACTGGACAGTTCCTGCATCTCGGCTGGGGCTAGACGGTATGGCGATTTGGCTACGGGGGTAGCTCCGGGAATTAAGTCGATTCGAAATTTGACTTGTCGAGGAGGGGGCACTCCTGGATGATCTTCCGGGAATACAAGTAATGTATTATGTATGGTTTGACTCCCGCTGGGTCCATCTATAATTACAAAGTATATACCAATTATATATAACTTGAGTCTAATAGACCTTCGAATAAATGATTCTACTCTACACCCACATCCAAACAAGGAAAAGGGAAGTTAAGCTAAATCACACATTCTAAGTCTATATATAACCTGAATTATATATAACCGTACTATATACACTTAATATTTATAGATCTACCTGCAGAAGTCCTTTGTTTTCATGTAGTTTGTTCTGTTCTAGAGTTCTTCTGGATATGTATAGTTGGTAAGTTTTAGACATGTCGCAACACTACCTTCACTCCCAATCACATGTTGGTCATATCTCAAACCAATATAGTTGATCAGACTATATTGATCCCATATGTGATTACATAACTGCCCAGGTTTGACTGCGGTGTTCAACATCCAAATACTTTTATGTTGTTACGACTATGATACTGTAGTTGTAGGTATGAGTGTTAGTATTTTATTGTAAAAATACTTAAAATTTAAAAAGTATACTTGTAGTCAGAGCTCTTAGTCCCAATCTATTTATAGTTTGTATATCTTTTATAGATTGATATACTGAGTTCACTATAAACAATGCTCTGATACCAATCTGTAACACCCCCAAACCAGACGGCGGAAACGTCCGGGGGTAGATGACTTCATTTGTAGTATCACAACACATGCATTATAATAATCAAAGTACAAACAACCATTGAATTAATATGTACAAGTTTTTACATGTGTTCAATCAATATATATCGACACCAAAATAGTGATACAAAAGAAGAAGACATGACTCAAAATAGCTCCATCTTCTCAAAAGCTCGGGGAGTACCTGTCTACTGATTCCCTGAGAATACAAGTAATTTGAAAATAGAGTATCAACATAAAGTTGAGTGAGTGAATAAGTATTTATGTTTAAAAGTATGTTCCCTATTTCATGAATATGTAAACTGTTCCAGAAAATCCTATATTTTCTGTTGTATATGAAAAGTAGTTTTAATCACATAAAACCATCATGTTTGTAAACCAATGTTCTGTATTTGTATTCCTTTTGTAAAACCTGTAACTGTGAGTGTGCCTGGTTCCACCAGCTGTTATTGTAAACAAAAATGTAATATTGTAGATTGTATCTTGTAAACTAGTACTTTGAAGATGTACTTATGTTTAGTTAATTATACACTAACATATTGTTAATATCTTTTTAATGAGTTATTATAACCACACCGAGACTAGATGGCCTGAAACAACGCTTTGAAGGCGTTAAAACTATTGATAACAACTGTCACTCGTAGGCGTGTATGCCCGGCTGTAGCTAGCAGTCTGAGTGCGGGGTTGTCAATCCCAATATAGATCTATACACACTTGTTTCGATCCCCGAATGGAGATTCTGGTTATAATATCAGGACTTTAACTATATTGTTTAAATAAATAAACAACCTGAATCTATTGACTCATAAAAAGCATATAGACGTTACATGTATAATAGTTATGAAAACCCAATCATTCTGAAATAAATGATTGATAGTATGCTCCTGAATTAGTATACTTAACATGTACTTGAAAGATGTATACCCTTGATTAGTTTTGAATCAAATCTTTATTCTTGTAAAGTATTGTACTCTAGTATACTTGAATCGTGAATTAATGTTCTACGAATCATAAATTATACCTATTATAATTTATATGTACTTTCTGAATTGATACTAACTATTCATGAATGCAACCCCTTGCTCAACATGTTACAAAGGGTATTTGAACTGAATGAAATGACTTTTATATTTATATACATATACTAATATATATAAGTAAAATTTAAACGACATTCGGACAAATAACCCATACTATAAGCCCACATCCAAACAAGGAAAAGGAACCAAAGTGAGTTATCAGTTCTAAGCCTTTTAAATCTTATATATATATATATATATATATATATATATATATATATATATATATATATATATATATATATATATATATATATATATATATATATAGGATGAGGTTCAATAGAGAACCATAATTAACCAAGGAACCAAGGAACTAATCTTTTTTTCAACTTTTAGAACTTATTTTTTATAAAAAAAAAAAAAACTAAAAATACAGAAATTCATCACTTTTTATCCTTTTTCCAATTATATCAAATTCGATTTTTTTTACGTCAAATTCACAATGTGAATCCGGATTCACACGGTGAATCCAAAAAATATTTTTCACATTCACAATGTTAATATATGAATTTAGATATTTTTAGATTTTTTTTTCGATAAAGAATAAGCTCTAGAAATTGAACAAAAAGATTTGGTTCCTTGAATAACCAACAATTATGGTTCTCTATTGAACTTTTCCCTATATATATATATATATATATATATATATATATATATATATATATATATATATATATATATATATATATATATATATATATATATATATATATATATGATTTTTGGGGAAAAATATAAGTTTATAAAATCATTTAAAGAATTTAACCTTTTGAAATACTTTTGGTGACTTGATGTCACTTTAAACACAAATTAAAATCATTTGACTTAATAACAATTGAAATCCATTTTGGTAAGATATTTTGAAACGATTTACTTGTAACACAAAATCCTTGTGTTAGACTTGTATTCCCCCCCCCCCCCCTTAAAACAGTAAAAACTATGAAAATACGGGGGTATGAACTCACCTTATAGTGAGTAAATCTGAAAGTTCGATATAGGATGAAAAGTCACATGAGTGAAGTACCGAGTACAAATGGATCCTATTTAGCATATATAACAACATATATATATGTATACAATTAGTGGGTTAACACTTAAAGCGTATAAGTAATAGCCTTAGGATGTAGGAAACACTTACCAAGAAGTGTTAGAATCAAAACTTGAAGGCTAAAGGAAGATCACAGCCAACAAAGAACGGTTCACGACCCTAAGGGGTGTTCACGGCCACCTTGATCCTATGAAGATTTGATGGTTCACGGCCCAAAACTTGAAGATTGGGTGGTTCACGGCCCAAGAACAAGTGTGTGTTCTTGGTGTTCTTGGTGAAAAAGTTGGTGATTTGAAGATCTAAACGAAAAGTGTTGAATTCATGGATGAAATCAAAGGATTTCACTTGCATAAGAAGATTAACTAGTAAATCGGGATGAATCACTTACATTTTTGAAGAGAAAGGAAGGTTTCCCTTGATGATACTTGAGAGAAAAAGACTTGGAATGATGTTTGAAAGTGTAAAAAGTGAAGAAAATTCGGCTGAATAGTATATGTATGCGAGGGTTCACGGTCTGAGGGTTCACGGCCGTGAACCTCGTTTGTGGCCTTATGGCGGTTTGCGAGATTATGGTCCGAAGCCATTCACGGCCCGAAGCCGTTCACGGCCGAAGTGTTCACGGTCCGAGGTTGGTGTACGGTTCGAAGGAAAAGAAGAAAAGGCATGCGAGACTTCTTAGATTTCAAGCCATACCCTTCTTAACACAACAACACTTTGAATACAATGATTAAACCCATAAAATACATTACTATAACTTATAAAAGATAGAATAATATTTTAGTTGACCCTAGTTTGACTTTGGTTGACTAGGGTTGACTTTACAAGAAGAAAATAACAGGATGTTACACTGTCGCAAATGGATTGCTGAGCTTTGAGAACGTCAACTATGCTCCCGAGCTGAAGCACAGTCTGTTAAGTGTCTCACATATCTGTGACAAAGGCTATTCAACACACTTCACTGACAAAGAGTATCTTATATTGAAGCCTGGAATCATCATCCTTGAAGAATGGATCTTGGTGAAATCGAAGAGGGGTGGAAATGCATACTGTTGGATTAATGTCAAAGTCCATAACTATATTTGGTATGTACTTGACCCGACCCGGCATGGTCCATTTGGGTTGCACTTCACTGGCACAATTTATATGGATAGTCTTTTGAGAATAGTATATTTATGATTTATATTAATATATTATAAGTTCTAATATATTAATATGGAATCATATTATTTAATTAGTATTGATCAAGAATTAATTTAGAATTAATTAAGTGATCAAAAAGAACTAATTAAATATGGACTCTTATATATATGGAATGGGCCAAGTTCATTTAGGTTGGGCTAAGCTTTCATGGATGGTCCATGAAGCTTTTAACCCATGGATCCTATGTAAATGAAAGGTCATGGGTATTAGGGTTTACATTGATGTAACCCTAATCATCCATAATATATAAAGGGGTCCTTGGCTCACAAAATTGGCACAAGTGTGTGAAAATAAGAGTGGGCCGATTTTAGTGTGCATACATATTCTCTCAAGTTCTTCCAAGGTGTTTTGGTGATTTGTGATTCCATTTGAGGCTTCCACACTATTGGGGCTAAGCTCTTAAAGCTTGAAGACATCAAGCTACATCAAAAGGTATGTCATCTAACTAGAACTTTGTAGTATAGGTGCTTCATAATATGCTAGTTAGGATGAAACCTTGGAATAGTTAATATTTGCATGTATAATAGAGAAAACATAGATCAAAGGTTTATAGGGTTGCATGTACACCATAGGAGTGTTAGAATGCTCAAAACCCAACAGTGGTATCAGAGCCATGGGTTGTTTTCTATTATATTGATGCAAATGTTTTATTTTCAAGTTGAAAAAAAAAGAAAAAAAAACATGACGTTTGTCAAATTTTAAGATAATTACTTGTTTTGTGAAAAACGAATTATTTGTAAAATTTGAATCATTTGTTATATGAGTTGAATTAGGTCAAATTTAGTAAAAGATAAAATGATATGATTATTTTATTAGTTTTAAAAGTTTGATCTAAATGTTTTAAGGAGTTACATATTTTGTCATAAAATTTTGGAGCTCAAAAGTTTTTTTTAAAGTTGTGATCTTAAGGGTTTTTGAAACTTCCATAAGTTATGGATATGAAAGTTTTTTTTTAAAAAAAAAAATTTGATTCAAAGTTTTTATGGAGTTACAAAATTTGGTGTTAATGTTTTAAAGAATTCCATAACTTGTTCTTAAGTTATGGAACATGGAAAGTTTCATCATAAAACACCATTAATTCCATAAGTTATGGAATCCAAAGGTTTTCAAGAATTACAAAACTTGCCCTCAAGTTTTGGAATTTGAGAAAAGTTTTTTATGAAAAAAAGAATTGAATTCTAAAACTCTTGGGTTCATAACTTAAACAATTAATTAAATGGTTTTAATTTTGAGTTTAATAATTGGAATTATGATGTTTTGTTGAATAGTTCAAATTAACTCTTAAGGACTTTATTAATAGTTAATTAAAGCGTTTAATTAAAAGAGTATTATTAATCCATAAATATATGGTTTGTGTTTAATTAAATTAAAAGTCTAGTTTAATTAATAGATTAAACCACCAAGTATTTTAAATGTCTAAAATACACCCTTATATGTATAAGAGCAAGTCGTCTTACCATTAGTAGGCCTCATTCACGAAGCCGGTCTATAAGGGGGGTATAAGGTTACTGCCTATAAAATGGCAGTTTAATGGGTGTCCACTCTCACTCACCGCTTCCTTGACCGGTGGAGGGTCGTTAGCCGAACAGGTAGGACAAGGACTATAATTCTCCCTTCATTATAAGTATAATGATAAATACTAAGTAACTAAACACTTATAAATTCCCAATCTTAGTTACTTAGGAAAATGTGAATAAGGTTCTAATCCATGAAATTACACTTTGCACTTTGTTTAAGCTGTTAGTGGAGCGTGTGTGGTTAACCGGCACACTAACCTGGACTTAACAAGGTAGGCAAAGGGTAACTTAATGTTTATCATAATATCGTTGGAGCGTGTGTGGTTAACCGGCACATCGATTGAGGGGTAAATATTAAGGGTACAAAGTATATTTGCATGGTTACTTCACACCTTGTTTTGTGATCCTCGGCATCCCAGTCACAAAACCTGAAGGGCACAGTCGAGATTGAAACATGCCATTGAAAAGTTCAATGAATCTCAAAAGAATCTAGGAGTTTCAAAACCAATTAAAACCTAATAATACATTTCGTTTATCTTGGTGGAAATTGGTGAATCGTCATTCACCTACCTTCAAATATTTTATAGCTTGGATTACGACATCCCTCTTCCAAGTTATAAAATAGTTTGTTGGGTCCTAGCCTTAATATATCATATTGGGTGTTATATTAAGGACTTAAATCAACTTTACGTGAATTTATCCCATTGTTGATGTCTGGTTTAGACAACAATGATCTTCCCAAACCAAGCTTTCCTAATGAATATGACTTCCCGAGTTTGGCTCATGGAAGTCATACTTCTCTTCCTCCACCTCCTCCAATTATTCTCCCTAACCCACAAGTTCAAGGTCACTCAAGCCCTAATGGCAACCAAGGTCTATGTGTGATCACATCTTAGAGATGAAGTCACATATTGACAAGCCGGGAGAGTTGGGTGTCAAAGTCTTGAGAAAGTTGGATGTTCAATCACTTTCTAAGTCACATAGTGAGTTCCTTTGGGACTACTATGAAACAGACTATGACATGAACCTTAATGATCATATCTATTTGCTTGGTGCTGCTGAATCAGCAATGATTTGGAACGATAGTAAAGCAAATTTGATTAGAAGATCAACTTCCCAAAAAACTTTATGGAAAGTGACAATGGTGACACTGGAAATCCAGAAAAAGCATTCTCTTCCCAATGGAAAGGGATTGGCCATAGTCAACCCGGTTGACCAAATGGTAAAGAGAAAGGCTAAGTCTGAGATAGTCCCATTACCAAAAGGTCCATATGTTTATTTTGCCAAAGGAAGGGGGGTTGATTGCAAAGCTGCCAAATTTACCTAAGGATGTTAAAGTCAATAAGTTTGACTCTACATCAGGTAGAGCCCATTATCTAACTCTGTTAAGTTCTATTCTGAGATCCTCATTACATGATGTGACTGGGTCACATGTTGATGTTTTAAGAATCAAAGAATAGAGAGAAATCTTAAAGGAAGTATATGCTGATTCTGATCGCGAAGGTGGATTTCGATCGCATCAGAATTTTGAGCAGCTGCTTAAGAAGTTATGATATATTGCTAAGGAATAGATAACAACAATTTTCCATGTGGATTGTAAGGATAAGTTTTTCCGCAACGTTTTAAAATAAAAGAAAATTGTTTAATTTTATTTATTTGAAGTATCCTTACAATGACATTTGTGGAAAATTGTTGCTTATATGATTCCACTGACAGCAATATTGGAAAATGGATTTTATTCTTTCATTTGTGGTAGTGTCTAAATTTACCAAATCAGGAAAGTTCCTCATCGCCCAAGTTTCAATTGGACCGAAACTTGGAATCATGCAAGTTGAATAGTATGATGAATGAGAACTTTCAAGCATTGGAAAATCAAGACTAACTACTTGTTCACACGGATGTGTGAGTCAAGTGAAGGACTAAAGGGATTGAGTACACATTCTTGTGCACTGGTCATGTCCACCACAAAGCTCGTTAAGACTATTTGATTTACTAAAGTTTAGTAAATATGGTTATACTTACAAGTTTAAGTATAATTCTGAAACATTGCAAAAGTCTCAATGTATGGCAGAACGAATGGGAAGAATCAAATTAGGCAGAAAGATAAAAGTTTCTCAAATCTGAAAAGATGGGAGAGTACTTTAGTATCATGTTTGTGATCATCTTAATGATTTAGAAATCATATCACAATTAGTCCTCTAAAGGTCATCTTAGTGCATTCTTATGACTAAGAAGAGGAGTCATGAATTGTTGAAATGGTTAGATCAGGAAGATGAGTCATACTTCATTCCAAAACAATTCTTAGAGTCATACTACAAGATTGTAACTTGAGTGACATATCTTAAAGAAAGGTTTAAAACACTTGTCAAATGTAAGAGTAAAAGTGTCCTACTCTTGTACATTTGAAATTGGTAAGTTGTGATGTTTTGGATAAAACAAAGACCAACTAAGGCCAATTGTGTGAAGTGTTTTTCTTGATAAAGAATCCGCACTATCTCTTGAATATTTGGCAAGATAGTCTTATATGTCAAGAGGATAGTGGGAGTCTTAAAGATCCTAAGAAGAATTTCAAGAACTAATCAAGAATAAAACTTGAGGTTCTTCACTAGCACACGACTTGAGGTTTATAACCTATCGTGTTGACATATTCTGTGCCCATTCCAGTTAAAGTTGGCTTTGCATAGGAGTTCTGAAAGTTCTCAATTGGTTGCATAACAACTTGGAAGCAATGGCAGGCCCTGTACTTCCAGGTGGCAAGAAGTTAAGATTGAATAAGTTCAGTCCATATGAGTTTGGATTTGTCATTATCCTTGTCTTGTGACTATGGTTTTGACGATTCACATGGATAAGAACACATACACCATAAAATCTAAGGGTCATAAGGTTTCTCTCCGATTCATGAAAATGATGGTGAGGAAACACTTCCACCAAGTAGATTTGAAACAGATGGCAAAAGGTCTAAACAATTGAGACTATGATTACGGCATCCCTTTTCATAGTTCTGAAATTGTTTAGACACACATGCATGCTATCTAAGGAAAGGTGTATGATTTTGATAAAGTTTTATCAAAGCATCTCGTATCAGAAATCTGAACTTTGGTAAGAAAGTCAATAAAGTATTGATTTCTAGAAGTCCGGCTGATTTCTGAGTACATGTCAAAGCTAGTGGGAGCATAAGTGTTATGCTAATAATCATCATGTTAGTGGGAGCATGATAATTATTGTTAGTGTTGCAAGTTAGCAATGTTAATTATAGAAAACAAAAGTTTCAATTCGTGAGGCTGCAGGGATTGAAAAAGTTGTTTTGCTATAATTAAGGGAGAGGATATACTTCATTTCAGATCTAAAGGCTTAGATTGAGACCTTAATCATCTTTAGTTAAGAATATATATATGAATTTCATGTTGGATTGGTTCAAATTAAGGAAATTCTATATATTGCGTTCTCAAAATTCGATTATGATTACGGCATCCCTCTTCATAGTCAAATTTTGAAAACATGGCAAATAAAAATATTGTAGCAAAAGACTGGTCTAGAATCATGTCTTTATGTGAGACATCATGAATCGTGTACCATTTGCTTTGGGTACAGGATCGATTGCATGTGCTATAATATTTGTCATTTCTAAATTTTTCCAAATGCCCAGAGGCATTAAGAAGGGAAAAGGTCTAGAATTGGATATGACTAAAATGATTAAGCAATTGTCGAGGACAATCTGAGGTTTACCAAAGATTGGTTGCTCAGGGACAGTTGGAAGTATAGTGCTAATATTGGAAGGACCATATTGACATATTCTGAAAAGAGGCATCTCTTATTCAGAAGTGATAGTCAAAATGAGAATATGGAGTTGTCTCCATAGGTGGAAGTTATCTGTGTAAGATTAGAAAACTTAATGCAAGAAGCATGTCCAAAGCAATGTACTTTGAATATGAGACTTAGTATCAATGGAGTTGATCTCCATTGGAATACCTTATAATGACTGTTGACAAGTCTTTGTGACTTTGTACATATTCATTACAGGAGGGTCAGTGCATATAAGTTTAAAATCTAAACAGATTTCGATAAATGATAGGAATTTGAAATTCTCACATTTTTCGATAAGGATTTGGGAGTGTGAAATTAGAATCATTGAAATTGTGTTTAATTGGTTTATTTCACAAAGTAAGGATCATAGACGAACATAGAGTGCATACTTGGTGTATGGCAAAGCTATTGTTTAAGAAAAACATAGTGTACATGCTTGGAGCATGGGACAACTAGTGTTTTTAATTCAAGTATAAAGTTGATAAAACCGAAACAATGAATAATGAGTAATCAGTATGGTGATACATAAAAGTGTTTATTTATATTCATAGGGTTTGATACCATATTTGATTCATTTATTCTTGTGTTTCACTTTGCATGTTTTGACTTCCAGAATAACTAAGTCGCTCTTCCTGAATGATTAAGTTATTCAAACCATCCACAGTCGGTCATATGTTGGAAGTAGATATGAATCAAGACTATCATGGGTTGGTTTGTAGAGGTCCAAGTAGGTGGACAAAGTGGTGTTACAACACTCACGAGTGATCATGAGACGATAATATCTTATATTCTTCAAACCTAGAGATATGAGTTGTTACTATGAGTTGGTTATACATTGATTGCACGAAAACGCATTTGGTAACTCGATGTTATAAAACGCGCCTTTGTGTATGATTCAACAAGTAGTAGAACAAGCCATATGAGTCGAAGTTTATCCATTCCTTTTACCTTCGGGATAAAAGCGATATCTTTGGGCCCCTCGATGATTTAGCGATGACACATGTGAGTGCTTGGCCAAGCCAGGACTGATTTGATTTGTTCAATCAGTCAGTCATCATAAATCGAAAATCGGGAAACAACAAATGGACAGAGAGAATGATTATAATCCATGTCTCAGTCCATATGATATCTAGAATGGAGGAATATATGATCCTTTATCTAATGGACAAGTCATTGACAAGGTCAGAGTTCGACAGCGGCTTTAAGAGCTACGATTGCCAGTTAGGTTTTGAAGTCATACTCAATAATAGTTTTAGACTTATCCAAGTGGGAGATTGTTGGATTAATGTCTAAGACCATAACTATATTTGGTATGTACTTGACCCGACCCGGCATGGTCCATTTGGGTTGCACTTCACCGGCACAATTTATATGGATAGTCTTTTGAGAATAGTATATTTATGATTTATATTCATATATTATAAGTTCTAATATATTAATATGGAATCATATTATTTAATTAGTATTGATCAAGAATTAATTTAGAATTAATTAAGTGATCAAAAAGAACTAATTAAATATGGACTCTTATATATATGGAATGGGCCAAGTTCATTTAGGTTGGGCTAAGCTTTCATGGATGGTCCATGAAGCTTTTAACCCATGGATCCTATGTAAATGAAAGGTCATGGGTATTAGGGTTTACATGGATGTAACCCTAATCCTCCATAATATATAAAGGGGTCCTTGGCTCACAAAATTGGCACAAGTGTGTGAAAATAAGAGTGGGCCGATTTTAGTGTGCATACATATTCTCTCAAGTTCTTCCAAGGTGTTTTGGTGATTTGTGATTCCATTTGAGGCTTCCACACTATTGGGGCTAAGCTCTTAAAGCTTGAAGACATCAAGCTACATCAAAAGGTATGTCATCTAACTAGAACTTTGTAGTATAGGTGCTTCATAATATGCTAGTTAGGATGAAACCTTGGAATAGTTAATATTTGCATGTATAATAGAGAAAACATAGATCCAAGGTTTATAGGGTTGCATGTACACCATAGGAGTGTTAGAATGCTCAAAATCCAACACATACATCATATACATGAATCATAATATCCCAGAGCAAGTTACTTGTCTCTTCTCTAAGGTCTCTGAACACAATGTCATGCTTTGGCATCGTCGTCTCGTCCATGCGAATGCCAAGAACCTGAATCGTCTTGCTAAAAACGATATTGTGCGTGGCCTTCCTGTCAAAAACTTTATCACTTTTGAAAAATGTGTGGCGTGTGCTCAAGGCAAACATCATCGCAAGCCCCATTTTCCAAAGATTATTAACTCAATCAGCAAAGTTCTTCAATTGTTGCACATGGATTTATTTGATCCGGTCAATGTTTTCAGCATCAACAAGAGCTCTTATTGTCTGGTTGTGATAGATGACTACTCGCGGTTCACATGGGTTTTCTTCTTATCCAAAAAGAGTGGGATCATTGATCTGATCAAGAAGTTCATTGTAATGATTGAAAATCAATCAAATGAGAAAGTGAAGGCGCTCAGAACTGATAATGGCACGGAATTCAAGAACGCTGTTCTGGATCATTTCTGCATCGAAAAGGGAATACTGCGTCAGTACAGTGTTGTTCGTACACCTCAACAAAATGGTGTTGCTGAACGGCGCAATCATTTTCTGATAGACGCTGCAAGGACAATGCTTTATGATTGCAAACTACCGGTCTTCTTTTGGGCAGAGGCGATCAACACTGCCTGCTACGTCCAGAACTGTGTCCTGATCAACAAAGCCCAGATGAAGACCCCATATGAAATTTTGTACAATGACAAGCCATCAGTTTCTCACTTCAGAATATTTAGATGTCCTTGCACCCTCCTTCACTTAGAGTCCAACCCCAAGTTCAGCTCGAAGGCTGATGATTGCTACTTTGTGTTATACGCCGCGCGTACAGCTTACCGTGTATACAACAAAGTCACCAAGAAGATAGTAGAATCTTATGACGTGCGTTCGCTGGAGGAGAATGAGATAGTTGCGAGAGTTGGACCTGACTGATTATTTGATTATGCATCATTGTTTAAATCTTTTAATGTGTATTCTGATAATGTTTGAGGTTCTTGCTCACGCTCAAGTGCAGTTGTTGAAGATGAAGAGGAAGATGTTGTGTACAGACCACCCCTGGTGACTCCCGCATCTCCTAGAGTGGATGAAGCTGCTCCAAGTACTTCCTCAAGTTCTCCAAGTCAAGGAATCTGTTCTGATGCTGAAGCCACTCCTCTTACTCCTGCTGAAAGAGAAGTCATGTCAAGGGATACTTCCGCTGCTACTCAATCATTCATGGAGCTTCTCTTTCCTGAACCAATTTCAAATAAATATATGGAGAGTACCTCTCACGATCCTAGATCGTATGAGGAGAGTGATTCATCTGAAGATAGATTCTTTAATATCAACACACTTCCAGTCTCAGTCAATGATATCAGCCAAGAGATCCCATCTAGAATTCAATGCGATCATCCAATCGAAAATGTTATCGGACCACAGGGTGAAGGCGTTAAAACGAGAAGTCAAAGTGGAGATCTCAATACATGTCTCTATTCTTGCTTTGTCTCTCAGATTGAACCCAAGAATGTGGCAATGGCGTTGAATAAACTGAGCTGGGTTGATGCGATGCACGAAGAGATAAACCAATTTGAAAAAACAGGATGTTTGGAAGCTGGTTGAATTACCGAAGGGCAAGAAGTCACTAGACACGCGTTGGATTTTTCAAAATAAGCAGGACGATTCTGGGGTGATTGTGCGAAATAAGGCTCGATTAGTCGTTCGTGGATTCCGGCAAATAGAGGGTCTCGACTACACGGAAGTATATGCTCTAGTTGCACGATTGGAAGAAATTCGTATATTCCTTGCGTATGCTTCATACATGAACTTTACTGTTTGTCAGATAGACGTCAAGATCGCCTTCTTGTATGGTGCTGTGAAAGAAGAAATTTATGTTGATCAACCTCCTGGGCTTGTCAATTCCAAGTTTCCGAATCATGTCTACAAGTTGGACAAGGCTCTATATGGGCTAAATCAGGCTCCCAGAGCTTGGTATGCAACTCTTACAGAGCACTTGCTCGCGCATGGGTATACACGAGGAACGATCGATCAGACCTTATTCATCAAGCATGTGGGTGCAGACCTGATTCTTGTACAAATCTATGTGGACGACATAATTTTCGGTTCGACAAGTTCCAAGTTATACAAAAAGTTCGAGGTTGTTATGAAGAAGAGATTTGAGATGAGTTCTTTGGGAGAAATGACCATGTTCTTGGGGCTGCAAGTTCGACAAGATTCAACCGGAATCCTTTTGCATCAAGGAAAATATGTTGAATACATGCTTGAGAAGTGTGGGTTTAAAGATTCCAAAATTACCTTGACACCGATGGCTGAACGACCCTTGTTGACTCTAGATCCTGTTGGAGAATTCGTAGATCAAACAGAGTATAGATCGATGATCGGATCCCTCATGTATCTGACTGCGAGCAGACCCGACATCATGTTCGCAGTCTGTCAATGCGCACGTTATCAGGCTAATCCTAAATCTCTCATTTAATTGCTGTCAAAAGAATTTTTAGGTATCTCAAAGGTAACCCAAAGCTGGGTCTTTGGTATCCTAAAAATTCTGATTTTGAATTATATGCATTTGCTGACAACAATTATGGAGGTTGTGAACTTGACAGGAAATCAACTTCAGAGGATGTCAATTCCTTGGAGACCGTTTGGTGTCATGGCAATGCAAGAAACAACAAGTTGTCTCAATCTCAACGGTGGAGGCTGAATACATTGTTGCCTCTGCCTGTTGCTCTCACGTAATCTGGATTCAACACCAACTTTTGGATTGCATTTGAGTTTTCTAGAAACCCCAATATTTTGTGATAATGATGCTGCAATCCAAATAGCTAAAAATCATGTCCAACACTCCAAAACCAAGCACATCGACATCAAATATCATTTCATTAGAGATTGGTATGAGCGTTCGCTCATCCGTTTGGAATGGATTCACACTAATAATAATGTGGCAGATCTGTTCACCAAAACGTTCAACAAAGCTCGATTCGATTTGCTTGTGGGTTTGCTCAAAATGATATGTTTTGAAGACTAATTTTTGTTTTAGGTTAGTTTAAATTTGTGCATTTATTTTCCTTTCTATCCTATGCACAAATTTAGGGGGAGAAACAAAAACAAAAAAAATCATAAAATACAAAAATCCAAAAATATTTTCGTGGAGATCAACCTCAACTGACCGTAATTGAGCTCAAGCAATAGCGGTTCAGGGTCAAATACAGAGATCGGTCTGGAATTTTCATGTGGGGATTTCATGATAAATTAAATGTATGGGTGGTTAAGAGGAAGAGTGGAAAGGTGGAGTACTACAGACACCAAAATCACTTCTGCTCATGGACTAGAGTCGATCTTGGAGAACTTGTTGATGCTCCTTTTCACAATCCGTTAAATGATCCTCGAGCAACTGATTTCAAACGCTTCTTGGAGAATCAGGTGAAGAGACAGTTTGGTGGAATGAAGACTGCTGAGTCATTTGTCAAGAGATTCAAAGACGTCCTTGATCCCAAAACCAATCGGACAGTAAAGGCTGTGATGTGGCCTCCTACAAAGAAAATGCTGCAGATTCCTATTATTCAGCATTTCCAAGATGGATCTTTGGACAATATGGAGTATTGGGTCTATGATGAAGCTACAGCCACTGCAATCATCAAATTTCCAACCGACATTTTCCGACTAGTTGAAGCAAAGGATCTTTTGCAATTTGGTGAACGCAACATTCATACCCTAGCTCGACATCAGATTGTGGTCAAGAATGAAATTCTAGAGCATGTTGCTAAAGGATTCACAGGAATGGTCGCAGACATTATTAGCAAGAAAATGTGGTTGGGAGCAATGGGAAGGTCTGACGTACTGGTCATTCAGAAAGACTGAACTTATGCTAGCCTCAAACCAAGGGGGAGACTGTAAGGTCATATTTAGTTGGTTTGGGCTAGGCATTAATTTGTATGAGTTTTGTTAGTCTTTGTATAGGTGTTTATAGGGTTTGTGGTTGGGTGAACCGAAAACAGGGTGTTTTCGGTTCAACTGGTGTTTGCGGTTGTGAGTCTGTTTACGGTCGTGAATTGTTTGTGGTTCATGTTCCCTGTATATAGTGTCAGTCTTGTTAGAAGTAAGTACAGTTGTATGTGTGTGTGTCCATTGTATCAGATGTTTGTGGTTCAATAGAAACGTGTGCAATTTGGATCACTCTTGCTTGTACTCCTTGTTCTCATTGATTATTGCTTGTTGTTGTGTTTGATCACTAGTTGGTTCCAGATTTGGAGACTTACAGAAATCCATTTATGGATTAAAGCAAGCATCTCGCAGATGGAATCTTTGTTTCGATGAAAAAGTCAAAGAGTTTTGTTTTTCGAGAAGCGAGGATGAGTCCTGCGTATATGCCAAGGCTAGTGGGAGTATAGTTAGCTTTCTGGTGTTGTATATGGATGCCTTACTACTCATAGGAAACGACGTTCCATCCTTGTAGGAAGTTAAGTCCTGGCTTGGGAAGTGTTTCGCTATGAAGGATCTCGGGGAAGCTGCTTACATTCTAGGGATAAGGATATTGAGAAATAGGAGTAAAAGACTAATAGGACTTAGTCAAAGTACCTACTTGGATAAGGTGTTGAAACGTTTCAACATGGAGAATTCCAAGAAAGGAGAATTGCCTATCCAGAGCAATACCATACTGAGTACCGATGCCGAAATAGCATAAATGAGTCGAGTACCATATGCTTCTGCAGTTGGCTCGATCATGTATGATATGACATGTACTCGCGCTGATGTGGCTTTTGCTTTGAGCATGGTTAGTCGATATCAAGGGAATCCTGGTAGAACTCACTGGATAGCAGTAAAGAACATTCATAAGTACCTGCGGAAGACTAAGGACTGGGTCCTTACCCTCGGTGGGAGTGATGACTTGAGAGTAACAAGGTATAGTGACGCCAACTTTCAGACCGACTGAGATAATTTCCGCTCTCAATCGGGTTTGGGTATTTAACCTAAATGGAGGAGCAGTAACATGGAAATGTTCCAAACTGGAGTCTGTAGCTGATTCAACATCCGAATCAGAGTACATAGCAGCAAGCGAAGCGTCGAAGGAGGCAATGTGGCTAAAGAACTTCATCAGAGACCTTGGAGTTGTACCAGCTATAAAGGAGCCTATGGAAATTTTCTGTGACAACAAGGGTGCGGTCGCCTTAACCAAGGAACTAAGGGATCATGGCAGATCCAGGCACATCGACAGAAAATATCACTTCATAAGAAATCGAGTAGAAGGGGGACTCCTCTTAGTGAAGAGGGTATCGTCAGAGGATAACCCAACAGATCCCCTTACGAAGGGAATTAGTAGGGTTAAGCATTTTTAACATGCTAGGAGCATTGGCCTGAGGGACGATATTAGTTTTAGTGATTAGATAGACAGTTAGAAACTTGTAATAAATAAATGTAATTGACATTTAATGACTAAGTAATAAGAGTTTTAATTATGAGTAAAGTTTACTGTCTTCTGTCAGGTGTTTATTTTGTGTTTCACTTTTGCATGTTCTGACTTCCAGAATAATATGATTATTCAAACTATCCACAGTCAATCATACTTTGGAAGTAAGCTATGAGGTTAGACTGTCATGAATTGGCTTGTAGATTGTCTAAGGTGTTTAGAAATAGAAAAGGTACGCTGCAACGTTTATGAGTACTCTTGAAATAAGAATTTGAGTATTGGATTAAACCCACGCTCAGATGAATCACTTCGTGGAATTTATCACGAGTGATTGTGAGACGATAATATCGTATAGTCTTTAAACCAATATATATGAGTTGTTGATTACGAGTTGGTTGTGCATTGATAGTACGAAAACGCATCAGTAACTTGATGTTATAAAACATATTGTTGTGTATAATTTAACAAGTAATTAGTACAAGCATATAAGTCGAAGTTTATCTGTTCCTTTTATCCTAAGAGGATTAAAAGTGATATGTTGGGCCCCTCGATGGTTTTCTTTTGACTTATGTGTCGGGCACGATCAGGACTCAATTGATGTGTTCAATTAAGTTCTCTGTCAAACAAATCAGAAATCGGGAAACAAATTGTTGTACAATGAGTATGACTTTATTCCATGTCTTTGTCTACACGATATCTAGAAGAACAGAGGATTATATGATCCCTTATCTAAAGGACGCATCATTCACTAGGTCAAAGTTCGAGAGCGGTTTTTTTAAGAGCTACGATTGCTAATCGAATTATGAAGTTGCTGTTGGATTAGATGTCTAAGCCCATAACTATTATTGGTATGTACTTGACCCGAGAGTAGCATGGTCCATTTGGGTTGCATATCATCAGGACAATTTGTTAGGATGGACTTTTGAGAGAAGGTTATTTATGGTTTATTAATATATTATAAGTTATAATATATTAATATGAAATCATATGTTTTAATTAGTATCGATCAAGAATTAATTTGGAATTAATTTAGTGATCAAAAGAGACTAATTAAACCTATGGGGACTAATTATGATAATTAGTTATATTTATATGTGTTGGGCTTATGATCCATGTTGGACCAAGTTTATGTATGGATACATAAAGAGTTGGGCCACATGAACCATGGATCATAAAACCCATGGGTATGGATTATGGGTTATACCCATGACCCTTGGAATCCTACATATAAATAGGTTACTCCATAGCCAAAATCACCACTTCTTTTCTTAGAGAAATATGGAGGTGTTTTGGTGCATGGAATTCTCTCTCAAGAGCCACCTTTGTCCTAGGTGTGTTGTGATTCCATTTGAGGCTTTTCATACTATTGGTGCTAAGCTCTTAAGGCCAAATACATCAAGACTTCAAGCCACATAAAAGGTATGTTTCCCTAACTAGTATATTATATGGTTTATGTCAAATGCATGCTAGTTATAGGTTTAATTCCTTGGAAACCATTTGCATGTATAATAGAGAAAACATAGATCCAAGGTATTTAGGGTTGTATGTGCACCATAGGATGGTGTAGTATACTAAAACCCAACAGTTGCATTGGCAGTTATAGTTATTAGACTTATCCAAGTGGGAGGTTGTTAGATTAGGTGTCTAAGCCCATAACTATAGTTGGTATGTACTTGACCCGATAGTAGCATGGTCCATTTGGGTTGCCTTCACCATAGCAATTTGATAGGATGGATATTTGAGAAAGAGGTTATTTGTGATTTATTAATATATTATAAGTATAATATATTAATTGAGATATCATATTACTTAATTGGTATTGATCAAGAATTAATATGGAAGTAATTTAGCGATCAAAAGAGACTGATTAAATTTACAGGGACTGATTAGGTAAATCAGTAATACATATAGTTTGGGCTAATGATTCATGTTGATTAGGGATGGACTAAACCTATATAAGATTCCATGAAGGTTTAATCCAAAGGGCCTATGAAATGTGAAGAGTCATGGTGAATTAGGGACACCCATTAAACTGTCATTTTATAAGCAGCAACCTTATACCCCCCCTTATAGATTCGCTTCGTGAATGAGGCCTACTAACGGTAATAATAGCTTAATCTTATATATATATATATATATATATATATATATATATATATATATATATATATATATATATATATATTATTAATCTTATAATATTATAATAGTATAAGGGTTGAATTTTAAACTTGTAAAATTCTAGGGTTTAGAATTTAAATGTTTCAAAATTAAACTTTTAATTAAAATTTTAAATTCCAAAACTTGAGGGCAAGTTTTGAAAGTTTTCAAAACTTTCTAGATCAAATTACAAATAATTTAATTAAACAATTAATTAGTGATTATCTAAATTTGACGTAATTCAATTTCATGGCAAGATAATACAATCAAATAATTAAAGTTATCATATAAGGCAATAATTATCTAATTAATTGACAATTATCTTTTATTTGGATGAGGATAATCATATCAATTTAATAAAAATCGGATTTTATTAATCAAAAAACGTTTTGGTAATTATCCCAATCCAAAATAGACCAAAATCCCGAAAGATCTGCTCTCTGACTTTCCGACTCGCCGAGTCACTGTCTGCACTCGTCGAGTTCATCTAACTCGTCGAGTTCATCAGGTGACTCGACGAGTTCCTCTGTCAGAGTGCAGAAATTTCGATTTTTCAAGCAATGAATGATCAAACAAGGTATCAAATAAAATAAAAAATAGCCTAGGATCTGATACCACTGATAGGTTTTGAGCATTACATCAATCCTATGGTGCACATGCAAACCCTAAAGCTTTGGATCTAGGTTTCTCTAATTGTACATGCAAATCATCCAAAGCTTATAAACCCTAGTTCTAGCATACAAAAATCGAAAATCATAACTATACCAAGGTTAGGAAATTACCTTTCAATTGTAGCTTGAAGATCTTGACCTTTAAGAACCTACCACCTCAAATGCGATGCCTCTAATGAATCACAAACACCAAAGCAAGTTGGATGATATTGGAGAGAGGGGAAGGAGGCTCAAAATCGGCTCTTGGATCTCTAGGGTTCAAGTGGTAGCCGAAAATGTGAAGCCTCGGGTCCTTTATATAAGTGAGCTACTAGGGTTTCAGTCAAAACCCTAATTGGATTGCTTAGGCCTTAAGCAGTCCACAGGAACCTTCCAGAAACAAGGCTTGGACGAATTCAATGTGGGCTTCCCCCTTGATTTCATCCACCTCTTTCTAAGAGATCCACAGCCCAAAATCCAATTATCTTATAATTGCAATTCCAGTCCCCTAGTTTCAATTAATATCTTTTGATCACAAAATTAACTCTTAATTAATTCTTGACCAATATTAATTAACCAATATGATTTCTCCTTTAATATATTATTCATATAATATATTAATAAACCATAATAACCTCTTTCTCCATTATTCATCCAGTCAAGTTGCTCTGGTGAAGGCAACCCAAAAGGACCATGCTACAACCGGGTCAAGTACATACCACATATAGTTATGGGCTTAGACACCTAATCCAACAGTCTCCCACTTGGATAAGTCTAATAACCATAGATGCAAGTACAACTTCAAAATACGATTAGCAATCGTAGCTCTCAAAAGCCATTATCGAACTCTGACACGTCCTTTAGATAAGGGATCGTATAGTCCTCCATTCTCAAGATATCGTGTGGACAATCACATGGAACATAGTCATACTTATTGTCCAGCAGTTTTTTTCTCGATCTCTGATTTGTATGACATAGAACTCAATTGAACACATCAATTCAAACTTGACCGGGCCCGGCACATAAGTCAAACCAAATCATCGAGGGGCCCAAGATATCGCTTTTACCCTCGTAGGATAAAAGGAACAGATAAAATTTGACTTATATGTTTTTACTATTTACTCATCAAATCATACACAACAATATGTTTTATAACACCAAGTTACTGATACGTTTACGCATAATCAATGCACAACCAACATGCAAACAATAAAGCATATATCTAGGTGTGAAGACTATATGATATTATTGTCTCACAATCACTCGTGGTTAATTCCATGAAGTGATTCAAGTGAGCGCAGGTTTAATCCAATACTCAAATCTAATTTCAAGAGCACCCATGAACATTGCAGCAAACCTTTGCTATGTCTAAACACTTAGACAATCTACAAGCCAATTCATGACAGTCTTCTTTCATACCTACTTCCAAAGTATAATCGATTGTGGATAGTTTAAATAATCTTATTATTTAGGAAGTCAGAACATGCAAAGTGAAACAATAGTAAATAATTAACATAAGACAGTAACTTTACTTATAAATAAAACACCTTTATTTAATCATCAAATGTTAATTACAATTTATCTATTACTAGTTTCTAAAAGCTATCTAATCACTAAAACTAATATCGTCCTTCAACCCAATGCTCCTAGCATGCTGCAAGTGCTTGACCCTACTCAATCCCTTTGTAAGGGGATCTGTTGGGTTCTCCTCTGATGATACCCTCTTTACTGCGAGGAATCCCTCTTCTACCCGATGTCTAACAAAATGATATTTCCTGTCGATATGCCTGGATCTACCATGATCCCTCGATTCCTTGGTCAAGGCAACCGCACCTTCTTTATCACAGAAAATCTCCATAGGCTCCTTTATGGCTAGCACAACTCCAAGGTCTCCGATGAAGTTCTTCAACCATATTGCCTCCTTCGACGCTTCGCTCACTGCTATGTACTCTGATTCGCATGTTGAATCAGCTACGGTCTCCTGCTTGGAACATTTCCAAGTTACTGCTCCTCCATTCAGGGTAAAGACCCAGCCCCGACTGCGAGCGGAAGTTATCCCGGTCAGTCTGAAAACTAGAATCACTATACCCTCGCACTCTCAAGTCATCACTCCCACCGAGGATAAGAAACCATTACTTAGTCCTCCGAAGGTACTTAAGAATATTCTTTACTGTGGTCCAATGTGCTCTACCAGGATTCCCTTGATATCTGACCATGCTCAAAGCGAAGGCCACATCAGGGCGAGTACAAGTCATAGCATACATGATCGAGCCAACTGCGGAAGCGTAGAGTACTCGGCTCATTTCTGCTATCTCAACTTCGGTACCCGGTCTTTGAGTCTTACTCAATTTGGTATTGCTTTGGATTGGTAACTCCCCTTTCTTGGAATTTTCCATACTAAAATGCTTTAGTACCTTTTCCAAATAAGTAATTTGACTAAGTCCTATTAGTCTTTTACTTCTGTTTCTCACTATCCTTATCCCTAGGGTATAAGCAGTTTCTCTTAGGTCCTTCATAGCGAAGCACTTCCCAAGCCAGGATTGAACCTCCTGCAGGGTTGGGATGTCGTTTCCTATGAGCAGTATGTCATCGACATAAAAAACGAGAAAACTAACTATACTCCCACTGGCTTTGACATATACACAGGACTCATCCTCGCTTTGCATGAAACCAAATTTTTGACCTTCTCATCAAAACAAAGATTCCATCTGCGAGACACTTGTTTCAATCCATAGATGGATTTCTCAAGCTTACACACTCTATTAGGGTGTTTTCCATCGACAAATACCTCTGGCTGACTAAGGTAAACATCTTCAGCCAACTTCCCATTCAGGAAAACGGTTTTGACATCCATCTGCCATATTTCATAATCATGAAACGCAACTAGGGCTAGCATAACCCTTATAGACTTTATCTTCGCTACTGGTGAGAAGGTCTCATCATATTTAACTCCGGGAGTTTGAGTAAAGCCCTTCGCAACCAATCGCGCCTTATAAGTGTGTACTTTCCCATCCATGTCGGTCTTCTTCTTGAAGATCCATTTGCACCCGACCGTCTTACGACTCGGTACATTGTCAACCAAGTTCCAAACTTGATTGTCATACATGGACTGAATCTAGTTGTCCATAGCCTCTTTCCAATTTGCAGATTTCGGGCCTGCCTTGGCGTCCTTATAGCTGTTAGGTTCATCCAAATTTATTAGCATATTATCACTAATAAACATATCACCTTCAGTTGTTATATGGAAACCATACAACACAGGTGCAACACTAACTCTACATGAACGTCTAAGAGGTAAGGACTCGTCAATCGATTCCACGGGAGTTTCCTCCTCGAGTTGAATGCAAGCGTTAGAGGTTCCTTCATCGATTAGCTCTTGAAGCTCTTCAATATCAATTTGCCTCCCACTGTCCTCTTCTCTTATGAGTTCTTTCTCTCGGAAAATCCCTCTCCTCGCAACGAAGACAACATTGTTACTCGGTCTATAGAAGAGATATCCAAAGGACTTCTACGGATAGCTGATGAAAATACACCGCTCACTACGAGGTTCGAGCTTGTCATGAGTATCTCGTCTTACGAAAGCCTCGCAACCTCAAACCTTGATATGTGCCAACGAGGGAGCTTTCCATGTCCACATATCGTGAGTTGTTTTGGCAACCGTCTTAGTAGGGACTAGATTAAGGATATGGGCGGCAGTCTCTAAGGCATACCCCCAAAATGAGATAGGTAACGAAGCACGGCTCATCATGGAATGATCCATGTCCAAAAAGGTTTGATTGCGCCTCTCAGCCACACCATTCAACTACGGTGTCCTAGGTGCCATCAATTGCGAAAAAATTATGCATTCCTTGAGGTAGTCGTGGAATTTAAGACTAAGGTACTCACCACCTTGATCGGATCGGAGCATCTTAATTTTCCTGCCCAGCTGATTCTCCACTTCTTGCTTAAACTCTTTGAACTTTTCAAAGGTTTCTGACTTGTGCTTGATTAAGTAGATATACCCATATCTGCTATAATCATCTGTGAAAGTCACATAGAAGCGGTTTGCATCCCTTGTGGTGGCTCTAAAGGGCCCACACACATCGGTGTGTATGAGATCCAATAAACCCTCACCCTTTCACAAGTGCCAGTGAAGGGTGACTTGGTCATCTTTCCAAGCAAACAAGACTCACACACGTCATCGTCCCTAAGGTCGAACGATTCCAACACTTCTTCTTTTTGGAGTTGGGCTAGGCGTTTCTTGTTGACATGTCCAAGACGACAATGCCACAAGCATGCTTTGTCCAAACTCTTTGAAGAATCAATATGCAACACATCATTTCCTAAGTTGTCTACAACCATTACAGTTTCATATATACCATTACAAGGCAATGCTTCAAAATAGAAAGAACCTTTAAAGAAAGCATTAATAGAACCCTTTTCTTTATCAAACGAAAATCTAAAACCTTGTTTATACAAAGCATGAAAATAAATAATGTATCGTGTCATTTCTGACGAGTAACAACAATTATTCAAATCTAAACCTAACCCACTACTAAGCACTAAAGAGTAAACTCCAATCTTGGTGACAGGCGACGCTTTCCTATTCCCCATGATCAAGTTTATCTACCCATGCTCCACATCCCTACTTCTTCTTAGACCCTGCAAATCAGAAAAAATGTGAAAACCACATCCTGTATCGAGGACCCAAGACATAGCATGTGATGAGTTGTTAGAATGAATAATATATATACCTGCGAAGGATGGCTTTATCTTCCCATCCTGGATATCTTGCAAGTACTTTGTGCAGCTTCGTTTCCAATGCCCTTTGTCGTGGCAATAGTAGCACTCCACATCCTTCGGGTTGGAGGAGGGTGCAGCGGGACCAGCCTTGGTTCCACTAGAAGAGGTACCATCGTGGGACTTTCCCTTGTGGCTCTTAGAAGGAGCCTTCCTCTTCTTACCCTTCCCTTGCCTAATAGCCAATACGGGGGCGATAGTAGGAGTTGATGCAACGGATTTTTCTTTCAGACTACTCTCAGCAGTCCTTAGCAGTCCTTGAAGCTTGCTTAGAGTGACCTCCTCCTTGTTCATGTGGTAGGTCATACGAAACTGGTTGTAACAAGGAGGTAAGGAGTGTAGAATGATATTTATGGCCAGCTCCTCATCTAAGTTAACATTTACCTTCAGCAAGCAGTCCACATATCTCTGCATTTTCTGCAGGTGGGTCGTGAGGGACTCTCCATCCTTCATCTTGGTAGTAATCATCGCAGCAATGATATCGTACTTTTCCTGCCTCGCGCTTTGATGGTACGTACACATCAAATCTTGATGCATCTTGTAGGGGTAGTAGTCCTCGTAGGACTTCTGGAGTTCAACGGTCATTGTCGCGAGCATGATGCAATAAACTTTCGTAGCATCTCGCTCGTGAGCCTCGTAGGCAACAATTTGTTCGGGAGTAGCAGTGTTGACATTGACTTCTTTCAGCTCCTTGTTGAGAACATACTCCTTTTCCTCCTAACGGGTGATCATTCGAATGTTGCGGATCCAATCATTGAAGTTGGACCCATCAAAGATCACCCTCCCACACAAGTTCATGAGTGAGAATGAGCCGGAAGGGGTTGAGCCAGAAGCGTTGTTATTGTTTGAAGTAGACATCTGAAATAGAAAAGAGACAAAGTTTAGATTAGATAAGAATCTCCAATTAAACACCCAAAATGAGAAATTAGGGCTAGGATCCAACAACATTATTTACAATTTAGAAGAGGGATGCCGTAATCCAAACTGCAAATAATTTGAAGGTAAGTGAATGACGATTCACTAATTTTCCACCATGAAAAATTTGAAGTTTTAAATGAATGGAAACTCCTAGATTCTTTTGAGATTCATTGAACTTTTCAATGTCAAGTTTAAATCTCGATATGCCCTTCAAGTTTGTGACTGGGATACCGAGGATCACAAACAAGGTGTGAATAACCATGCAAATGTACTTGGTACTCTCGATGTCATTTACCACCTAATCAATGTGTTGGTTAACCACACACGCTCCATTGATCTATAATAAACATCAAGCCACCCTTTGCCACCATTTCTAGTCCATATTAGTGTGCCGGTTATGCACGTACGCTCCACTAACGACTTGGCAGGGTGCAAAGTGTAATTTCATGGAATAACAAACATCATTTCACATTTTTCCTAAAGTAACTAAGATTGGGAATTTTATAAAAGACATTTAGTTACTTTATTAATCATTAACTTTTAATGAGGAATTAATTTTCCTATCGTACCCGTTCGTCTAACGACCCTCCACCAATCAAGGAAGCGGTGGGTGAGAGTGGACACTCATTAAACTGTCATTTTATAGGCAGCAACCTTATACCCCTCTTATAGATCAGCTTCGTGAATGAGGCCTACTAACGGTAAGACTAGCTTAGTCTTATACATATATATTATTAATCTTATAATAGTATAATAGTATAAGGGTTGAATTTTAAAATTGTAAAATTCTAGGGTTTAGAATTTAAATATTTCAAAATTAAACTTTTAATTAAAAATTTAAATTCCAAAACATGAGGGCAAGTTTTGAAACTTTTTAAAACTTTCTAGATCAAATTACAAATAATTTAATTAAACAATTAATTAGTGATTATCTATATTTGACCTAATTCAATTTCATGGCAAGATAATACAATCAAATAATTAAAGTTATCATATAAGGCAATAATAATCTAATTAATTGACAATTATCTTTTATTTGGATGAGGATAATCATATCAATTTAATAAAAATTGGATTTTATTAATCAAAAAATGTTTTTGGTAATTATCCCAATCCAAAATAGACCGAAATCCCGAAAGATCTGCTCTCTGACATTCCGACTTCTCGAGTCACTGTCTGAACTCGTCGAGTTCATATGAATCGTCGAGTTAATCAGGTAACTCGACGAGTTCATCTGTCAGAGTGCAGAAATTTTGATTTTTCAAGCAATGAATAATCAAACAAGGCATCAAATACAATAAAAAACAACCTAGACTCTGATACCACTGATAGGTTTTGAGTATTACATCAATCATATGGTGCACATGCAAACCCTAAAGCTTTGGATCTACGTTTCTCTAATTATACATGCAAATCATCCAAAGCTTATAAACCCTAGTTCTAGCATACAAAAATCAAAAATCTAACTATACCAAGGTTAGGAAATTACCTTTCAATTCTAGCTTGAAGATCTTGAGCTTTGAGAACCTATCACCTCAAATGCGATGCATCTAATGAATCACAAACACCAAAGCAAGTTAGATGATCTTGGAGAGAGGGGAAGGAGGCTCAAAATCGGCTCTTGGATCTCTAGGGTTTTATGTGGTAGCAGAAAATGTGAAGCCTAGGGTCCTTTATATAGGTGAGCTGCTAGGGTTTCAGTCAAAACCCTAATTGGATTGCTTAGGCCTTAAGCACTCCACAAGAACCTTCCAGAAACAAGGCTTGGACGAATTCAATGTGGGCTTCCCCCTTGATTTCGTCCACCCCTTTCTAAGAGATCCACAACCCAAAATCGAATTATTTTATAATTGCAATTCCAGTCCCCTAGTTTCAATTAATATCTTTTGACCACAAAATTAACTCTTAATTAATTCTTGACCAATATTAATTAACCAATATGATTTCTCCTTTAATATATTATTCATATAATATATTAATAAATCATAATAACCTCTTTCTCCATTATTCATCCAGTCAAGTTGCTCTGGTGAAGGTAGCCCAAAAGGACCATGCTACAACCGGGTCAAGTACATACCAAATATAGTTATGGGCTTAGACACCTAATCGAACAATTACATGTATGAAACCCTAGAAATTCCACACTATAAAAGTAACCCCTAGCCTTTTAAAAATCAGCGAACACTTCCTAGAAGCAAACCCTAGCCGATTTTTGGTGATTCCTAACCTCTATCATAAGCCTCCATTTGCATTTGGTATTTGTAACGTATTTGAGGTATTTCATTTGAGGTACTAAGCTCTTGAAAGATCAAGAACTACAACCTACTACAAGAGGTAATCATCTAACTAGCTTTTATGTTGTATATCTCCAATTGTATGCTAGTCAGGGTTCATGCTTTGGACAAAAATGAAAATTCATGTATAACTTGAGAAAACTTAGATCCAAAGCATTTAGGGTTGTATGTGCACCATAGGATTGTTATAGTGCTCAAAACTCAACCGTTTGTTCAACTCTCGACAGTCTATGCACATCCTGAACGATCCATCCTTCTTTTTGACAAATAATACCAGGGCTCCCCATGGAGATAAACTTGGTTGAATAAAACCTTTGTCAAGAATTTCTTGAAGTTGACTGGATAGTTCTTGCATTTCCGATGGATCCAGATGATAAGGAGGTCGTGCCACTGGTGTTGCACCTAGAACTAGGTCGATTCGAAATTCGACTTGTCTGACTGGAGGGACTCCAGGTAGATCTTCTAGAAATACGTCCAGGTAATCGCACACTTGTGGTATATATTTGATTTCCTTACCCTTGTCTTGCATATCCAAAACGCGGGCCAAGAAAGTGTAGCATCTCTTCTTTAAATACTTCCTTGCCTTCATGCAAGTGATGGCTCTTAGGTTCTTCCCTTCCTTGTCTTCGTACATCACAAGGGCTTCATCGTTTGGTAAGGGTAATTGTACATCCTTTTTCGTAAAATAGAATCTCCGCTCAATGGATTGATAATCAATCCATTCTGATGATCACATCGAAACTTCCAATGGTCATGGGCACTAAGTCAACATGGAAATCATGATTATTCAGGGTAAGAAGGCAATTGGTGAGTATTTCTAAGGTGCTTTCTATTTAACCATTTGCTACTTCTACTGTGTAAGCTTCATTAAGTTTGCATGATTCATGATTTATCATCCCCCTAAACTTGTGGGAAATAAAGCTCCTATTGGCACCAATATGAAATAATACGGAAGCATAAATATTGTTGATAGGAAACGTACAAGTAACCACAGTTGGTTCCTGGCGTGCATCTCCCGCACCTATCACAAATTATCTTCCTTTACCACCCAGATTATTCAGCTTAGCGCAGTCTTTCTTGAAATGCCCGGGTTGGTTGCATTCAAAGCAGGTTTGACTTGCTCCTGCAGCAGTAGTTGGGGTTGTGTTGTATGGGGATTTTCTGCAAAACTTAGCGGTGTGACCCTTAAGTTGCAGTTGTTACAAGTCATGCAATTTCCAACATGATGATAGTTGAACTTGGTGCAGCGAGACAGAGTTCGAGAGTTGGGTTTTGCTGGAGTAGGAGTTTTTGTGACTGTAGCGTATACCGTTACAGGTTCTAGATTAGGCTTTGTGATTTTTGAAGTTCCCTTTTGGCTTTCCATGGAACTTCCTATTTTCATTCCCATTTTGGTTCTTTTCTTTTTATGGGGCCATGGTGTTGGATTTTGTATCTAAGCCCATAACTATAACTAGGATGTACTTGACCCGAATGTAGCATGGTCCTTTTGGGTTTCCTTGACCAGTGCAATTTGATAGGATGGACTTTTGAGAATAAGGTTATTTATGATTTATTAATATATTACAAGTATAATATATTAATATGAAATCATATTATTTAATTAGTATTGATCAATAATTAATATGGAATTAATTTTGTGATCAAAAGAGGCTAACTAAATATATGGGGATTGATTGTGTAAATCAATGATTCTAATAGTGTGGGCTAATGATCCATGGTTATTTAGGATGGGCTAAACCAATGATATAATACATAGATAGTCCATGAAGGTTAACCCATGGATCCTAAGTAATATGAAAGGTCATTAGGTTTACAAAGTGCAACCCTAGCATTTTCCAGACTATAAATAAACCCTCCTAGAGCCAAAACCGGACGCCACAACATTATTGCAGAGTGATATTGATTTTGTACAAGTAACTTATTATCTCAAGCCTCCTCTTTCATATTGGTGTTTATGAACCATTAGAGGCATCACACTTGGGGTGCTCAAGCTTTCAAAGATCAAGAACTACAAGTTCCTCTATGAGGTAAGTCATCTAACTAGTTATTTTGTTCATTTGACAATTTGTATGCTAGTTAGCATAATGCTTTGGAAAATTGAAAATGCATGTATAATTAGAGAAAACATAGATCCAAAGCATTTAGGGTTGCATGTGCACCATAGGAGTGTTATAGTGCTCAAAACCCAATAATGGTATCAGAGCCTAGGATTGTTTTCTTTTTAACTTGATGCGTATTATTTTTCAAAGTTGAAAAAATCGATTTTCTGGCCACTGACAGATGAACTACCCGAGTCCATGAATTGACTCAACGAGTCCACTCAGTAAAAGAGCAACTCGACGAGTCCAGTTCATGCACTCATCGAGTAGATGCCTCTGTGTGCAAAATTTCGAGTTTTTGGCCTGGATTGAATAGAGATCACTACTACAAACTGTTTTTGTATCATTGAAAAAAAGTTTTTTTATAGGGTAGTGATTGTATTCATCCAATAACAAGATAATTGCCAAATTTTTAAAGTAATTGTTGGTTTATATGATAAACAAAGTTATTTATCAATTGTTGACTTGATATTATCTTGCTTGTGAGTTTAGTTAGATCAATCATGAATTATATGATTAATTTCGTTGTTGAAATTGATCTAAATGATTTTAATGACTTCCATAACTTGTCCTCAAGTTATGGAAAATGAAAAGTTTCATCCATAAAAATAACATTAAACTCATAAGTTATGAATTCCAAGAGTCTTGAAAAAATAGTTGTCCAAATTCTTATGATAGTTGTTAGTTTATATGTTTAGCCAATTACTTGTATCATTTGATTTGAAACTATTTTGCCTTATGAGTTAGTTTAGATCATGATTATAAAAAATTATATGATAATTTTCCTTGTTAGAATTGATCTAAATGTTCTTTAATGAGTTCCATAACTTGGCCTCAATTTATGGAACATGAAAAGTCTTAACATAAATGTTTTAATGAGCTCTATAAATTGTCCTCAATTTATGGAAAATCAAGAGTCCCATAAAACCAACATTAACTCATAAGTTATGGATATGAAGAGTTTTGACAAGTTTCAAAACTTGCCCTCAAGTTTTGGAATTTGTCAAAACTCTTCATATCCATAACTCAAGTTTTGGAATTTGTAAAGTCTCACTAATGAAACTTTAATTCCAAACCCTAGAGTTTTAAAAGTTAAAATTTGTCACACCCCCAAACCAGAACGGCGGAAATGTTCGGGGGCGGAGGACGTCATGCTCAGTATCATAACCATAGTGAAGAAAGTAAAACACAACCATCATAGATATAATTTAAAAGGTTACATTGTTTCTAAATAATACATGTTCCAAAAATACATGTTTCCAATTAAATTACATATGATGATAAAATGTAGCAAAAGAGTCTACGCCATAGCGTCTTGACTTCAGAAATCTTGCGGTTACCTGTATTACTGATTACCTGAGAATACAAGTTGTTTTGAAAAGAGTATCGGCATAAAGCTGGTGAGTTCATAAGTATTTTATGAAAAATGAATGTTGTTTCCTTAACGTTTGTTACAAGTTTGTTTCCAGAAAATCCAATATTTTCTAAAATATTTGTTGTAGTCTTAACCGAAACAAGACTCAGTATATGTAAGTAAATCGTCATACTTATGTGTGTGTTTTATATTTGAATAAAACTCCTTTGTATAAAACCTTAGAATTTCCGTGAACTGTATGTTTGTTAATATTCCATGCGAGATGTTATAATCATACTAAAGACTAGATGGCCTTGTATGCGACGTTCTTCAGGCGTCGGAAAGTTATGACACTTGTCACCACAGACCTGCCGGTCTAGCTGTTGCAAGCAGCTCAGGTGCGGGTTTGTCGGACCCAGTATAGATCTATACACAACTATCACGTTCTCCCTCCATGAGATTTTGATTATAACTAAAAGACTTTTATGTGGTCCTTAGAGTACCCCGAAGGAGAATGTCTCACAAATATTCATTAACGAGTTCACATAGCATGTAGTAAAAGTTTCGTTTTGTAAATCGATAGTGTTACCGCTTTCTTTGTTAAATGAAGTGTTCAAAACTATACCTATTATAGTTTATTAAAAGTGTTGTATGATGGTATGAAACCTTGTTATGCATGTATATGTATTTCAAATAAATGACATTGAAAATACTAAGTGTAAATCTTACACACCTTGCTCAACATGTTACAAGGTGTGAATAACTCTTAAATATGGATTTGACAGTTTTACCCTTAACTGTCACTGTTTTTGAGTAATTATAGAAACATTTTCGTAAGTCAAAAACTGAATCCGCAAACTCTGAGTATTTGGAAAACGTGTCTACTGTGTTCATAAATTTTCCCATAATTTTTGGTGGTCTCAAAGGAGTGTGAAATTGTTCATTTTCACAACTGGTCCGATTTTGTTGCTGCAATGATAGACAGTTTTGTAAAAATCACCATAAATTTTAGAAACATCGTATGGAGATGTGCAAGTAGTCATTTTAAAGGCATAAACCTGAACTATTTTCATATTAAACAGTTTTGAAAAATATTAAATTTAAGTTGGGTAAAACAGTTCGTGAACAGGTCACAACTTTTCTGTTGTAATCTGTCAAGTTAAGTTTTGAATATGTTTTGGTGTTTTAACTTGTATCCCCCCCCCCTTGAAAACTGAAGAAAACTAGAAAATGTAGGGGTATGAACTCACCTTGAGTGATGACTTGAAGAGTGGAAGGTTGAAGTTAAGGAATATCAAGTCAAGAGCACTTGGTGAACACGTGAAGACTTGGATGATCCTAAGAACGATTTTTGGCGTTAAGATATGAGTCAATGATCCAAGAGTGTTATGAAATCATGGAATAACACTTGAGTTTAGATGGAATACTTACCAAAAAGTGCAGTAGCAACTCAAGAACACTTGCACAAGGTGGTGGGAAGTAGAGAGAAAGAAGCTTTCTTGAGGTGGTATGAGAAGTGTGTATGTTTGAAATGAGCAAGTAAATCAAGAGATCCTCCAGGGATTTCTTTATATAGAAGGTTGCTGGAGCAACTTGTGAGTTTGAAGTGATGTGTGCATTGGTTTGTGTGATGTGGATAAGGTGGCAAATGAGAGGGTGACACATGGAGGGCAAGTGGGCACACTTCACCCACTTGATAATCTAAGCCATTTTAAATTAATAAATCCTTGAAAAATAATTAAAATAAGAGATCGGGGGTTAAAAATGGTAAAATAAGGATTTTCGTGAAAATCCCACGTTAAAATCATGAAAAACGGGCTTAAAAAGAATTCGTGGTCGAAAACCGGGTTAAAGAGGCGAAGCTGCGAGGCTTCTCGGATGGGGGGCCGAAGTTCGGTCCTTGCTGCTGGTCCCGAAGGCGAAATGGGCCGAAGTTCGGGTTCGGTCTGTTGAGCTTCGGTCCGAGAGGCTTCTGACAACGTTCGGTTCTGACAGGAGGGTTTGGCTCCGAGAGGGTTCGGCCCTAAGAGGTTCGGTCCCTAAGAGGGGTTTCGATACCTAAGAGGGGTTTCGGCCCTATTTAGCTGTTTTTCGATATAACTCCCCGTTTCAAGCGATTTTTGGCCAAGTTAAGGGTCGGGATGACTATAAAAAGTTGAGAGAGATTTTGAGACAGATTCCGAGAGAGATTTGGGAGAGATTTCACATACTTGGAGAGATTTGGGAGAGATTTCACATACTTGGAGAGATTTGGGAGAGATTTAACCCTAGCCATTATTATCGTATAATATCATAATGCAAGGTTCGTGAACCCATTTATGCTTCGTTTATGATTGTTTTAAGTCCCCGAAAGGGTCCTTAGTCGTGTTTTGATGTGTTTAACTCCCTCTTTAGGGTTTTTACATTGTTAACACATAGATTTTTCGAGACACTTGAATTCTTGACATACAATTATACATTTTTATACATAGAATAACTTTTAACATTCAAGTACAAAATAAGTTTGACCGGTTTGACTTGTTGACCTTGACTTGTTGACTTTGACTTGAATTTGACGGTTGTCACATTATCCCCGCGTTAGAAGGAATTTCGTCTAGAAATTTGCATTTTGAGTGGGACTTCAAGGGTTGGGGAATAGATGTGGGTACTTTTGTTTCATTTGGTCCTCATGTTCGCAAGTAAATTCGGGTCCTCGCTTGGCGTTCCACCGGACCTTTACGATGGGAATGCGGCTTTGTTTCGTCGATTTGACCTCTCGGTCCATGATTTCAACAGGTTCCTCTACAAAGTGGAGGTTCTCGTTGATCTCAATTTCTTCTAAAGGAATGACGAGGGTCTCATCAGACAAACATTTCTTCAGGTTTGACACATAAAAGGTAGGATGGACGTGGTTGAGTTCTTGTGGTTATTGTAGCTTGTATGCCACCGGGCCAATCCTGGCGAGGATTTCGAATGGCCCAATGTACCTTGGATTTAATTTTCCACGTTTCCGAAAACATATTAACCCCTTCCAAGGTGATACTTTCAGAAGTACTCGATCTCCAACTTGGAACTCCAAAGGTTTTCGTCTCTTATCTGCGTAGCTCTTTTGTCGGTCTTGCGAAGCCTTCATTCGCTCTCGAATTTGGACGATCTTCTCGGTTGTTTCCCTTATGATCTTCGGGCCAGTGAGTGCACGATTAGGGACTTGTCCTTTTGCTAATTGCGTATCGCCCACCTCAGCCCAGCATAGGGGTGATTTGCACTTACGGCCATAGAGGGCTTCAAACGGAGCAACTTTGATGCTAGTGTGATAACTATTATTATAGGAAAACTCAATAAGAGGTAAATGAGTATCCCACGCTTTACCAAAGTCTATCACACAAGCTCTTAGCATGTCCTATAACGTTTGAATGGTTCTTTCACTCTGTCAGTCCCCATAGCTTTCTGTAGTGACTGCCAGAATCGTGATGTGAATCTACTATCTCTGTCGGAGATAATGGATATCGGTACTCCGTAAAGGCGCACTATTTCTCTAATGTAGATCCTTGTCAGCTTCTCCATTTTGTCAGTCTCTTTTATTGGTAGGAAGTGTGCGGATTTGGTTAATCTGTCAACGATTACCCAGATGGTGTCAAGTCCACCCGTGGTCTTAGGTAACTTGGTAATGAAATCTATCGTAATCCGCTCCCACTTCCACTCGGGTATCTCTGGTTGTTGAAGTAGTCCCGAGGGCTTTTGATATTCTACCTTAACCTTGGCGCAAGTCAGGCACTTGCCCACAAAGGTAGCTATTTCAGCTTTCATGTTCGACCACCAATACATCTTCTTGAGGTCTAAGTACATCTTGTCTGAGCCGGCATGCACGGAGTAGAGAGTTTTATGAGCTTCGTTCATGACAACGTCCCTGAATCCACCAAATTTTGGTGTCCAGATCCGATTCATGAGACAACGAACTCCGTCATCCCTGACTTCAATATTTTTGTCCATTCCTCTCAATGCTTCACATGTCACGTTCTCTGGCTTCAAGGCTTCTTCCTGAGCTTCCCTGATTTGTGCGGACAGGTGTGAGTGGATGGTCATGGTTAATGCCTTTACTCGGCGGCCCGAGTACTCCTTTTTGCTTAAAGCGTCTGCAACCACGTTGGCCTTCCCGGGGTGATAACGAATTTCACATTCGTAATCATTTAGTAATTCCACCCATCGCCTTTGTCTCATGTTGAGTTCCTTCTGATTGAGGATATGCTGGAGGCTTTTGTGGTCGGTGAAGATGGTGCACTTGGTGTCGTAAAGGTAATGCCTCCAGATTTTTAGGGCGAAAACTACTGCTTCCAATTCAAGGTCGTGCGTCGTGTAGTTTACCTCATGCGTCTTCAGTTGTCTTGAGGCGTAGGCAATGACTTTTCCTCGTTGCATTAACACACACCCTAGACCTTGGTTTGATGCATCGCAGTAAACCACAAAGTCTTTGGTTCCATCTGGTAGGGACAAGATCGGAGCACTGCACAGAGATCGTTTTAGTGTTTGGAATGCAGCCTCTTGCTTATCTCCCCAGACGAACGCCATTCCTTTTTGAGTCAGGGTGGTGAGGGGTTTTGCGATTTTGGAGAAGTTTTAGATGAATCTTCGGTAGTAACCGGCGAGTCCTAAAAATTGTCGGATCTCTATGGGTGCTCTTGGTGCTGCCCAGCTTTCAATCGCCTTGATCTTTGAAGGGTCCACATGGATTCCTTCCTTGCTGACTACATGTCCGAGGAAATTCACCTCTCAAATCCAGAACTCGCACTTTGAGAATTTTTCGTACAATTTCTCCGCCCTCAGCGTCTCCAGGACTGGACGTAAATGTTGGTTATGTTCTTCCTTACTTCGGGAGTAGACTAGTATATCATCGATGAAAACAATCATGAAATTGTTTAAGTAAGGTCGACACACCCGATTCATCAAATCCATAAACGCTGCGGGTGCATTTGTTAAGCCGAAAGGCATCACTACAAATTCGTAGTGACCATAGCGCGTTCTGAAAGCTGTCTTGGAAATATCCTCCTCTTGAACTCGTAGTTGATGGTACCCAGATCTAAGGTCAATCTTCGAGAAGAAACTCGCTCCTTGTAGCTGGTCGAAGAGGTCATCGATTCGAGGCAAAGGGTATTGGTTTTTGATGGTGAGTTTGTTTAATTCGCGGTAGTCAATGCACATGCGGAACGATCCATCCTTCTTCTTAACGAATAAAATCGGTGCTCCCCAAGGCGAGAAACTTGGTCTAATGAAGCCTTTGCTCAGTAGTTCGTTCAGTTGACTGGACAGTTCCTGCATCTCGGCTGGGGCTAGACGGTATGGCGATTTGGCTACGGGGGTAGCTCCGGGAATTAAGTCGATTCGAAATTTGACTTGTCGAGGAGGGGGCACTCCTGGATGATCTTCCGGGAATACATCGGGGAAATTGCAAACCTCCGAAATGTCCTTGATGTCTCTCATTCCTTGACCATTATCTACGACGTGGGCTAGGAAGGCGTGGTACTCCTTGCGGAGATACTTGTGAGCCTTGATACAAGAGATGATCTGAAAGTTTGAGCTAGGTTTGTCGCCATAGACGACGAGAGCTTCGCCACTTGGAAGATTAAGGCGAACGGCCTTTCGTGACATAGGATTTCAGCATGGTGAGGGCATAACCAACCCATGCCAATGATAACATCAAAACTTTTTATGGTGACTGACATCAGGTTAATTTGGAAAGAGTGATTGTTTAAGGTGAGGGTACACCCGGTGTAAATATCGTTAGCGTTCTCTGTTTTTCCGTTAGCCATTTCTACGGTGAATGTGTCTTTTAGTGTTTGTGGTGTTTGATTAAGCAAGCGTTTAAATTGGTGGCTCACGAAGCTTTTCTCCGCGCCACTATCGAAAAGAATTCATGCATAGGTATTGTTGAGGAGAAACGTACCGGTAACCACAGTTGGATCTGCGACGTCTTCCTCTTGACCTATCGCCAGAACTCTGCCCACCTCGCCGGGGTTGGGGTTTCTTGCCTTTGGGCAGTTTCGTTTAAAGTGTCCTGCTTCTCCACAACTATAGCAGGTTCGACTTGCTCCGGGGTTGGCAACTTGTGCGTTAGGTTGGGCTGGAGTTCTACAGAATCGGGCGGTGTGTCCCTTTTTGTTACAGTTGGTGCAATGCATTTCACGGCATGCACCGTTGTGGTGGTAGCTGCATTTGTTGCACTTTGGCAGGTTCCCGGCGTATTGCCTTATCGAAGTGGGGTTGGCAGTGGTTGTGGCAGCATGCACTGCAACCACTTGTTGTTTCTTGGCAGGGTCTTGAGTAGGCCGGCCCTTTTTCTTATTCCAGAATTTTCTTTTGTTGTTTCCCCCTTTTTCTTGCTCGGAGGTGGTCGTTACAGTGCCATGGTTGGCGTTATGGTCAACGAGTTGTTGTGCCAGTTCCTTGGCACTGTCAAAGGTAATTGGCTATGAGGCCAATATGTGTCCTTAGACTTGGGGAGAGAGTCCCCATATGTACCTTTCCACCTTCTTACTTTCCGTCGGAATCATTCCTGGGCACAGAATAGCCAGATCATTGAACCTTGAGGTGTAAGACAGGATGTCAGAGCCCGTCATTTTGAGACCCCAAAATTCTTCTTCCAGCTTTTGTATCTCGCCCCTGGGGCAGTACTCCTTCATCAACATGGTTTTTAGATCTTCCCATGTTATTGCATTAGCCACCGGGAGTGTTAGCGTTTTGACGTGGCCTTTCCACCAGGTGAGGGCTCTTTCGGAGAATGTGCATGCAGCAAATTTAACCTTGCTTGCTTCAGGGCATGCACATATTTCGAAGATGGTCTCGGTTTTCTCGAACCATTGCAACAAGGTTATAACACCTCCGCTTCCGTTGAAGGTTTTGGGCTTGCCGTTTGTAAAGTCTTTGTAGGTACACTCTCTCGAGCGTCCCTAACCGTCCCCGTTGTTAGAATTCGAGGCACCACTACCCGCACCGCTAGAAGTAGTGGGGTGGATTTGAGCTATCGCGACTGCTACTGCGGCCGCCACCGCAGCCCGGAACATGGCTGGGTCGAATTGAGGAAGTGGTGGTGGGGTGGTGCAGTTCCAGCTGCGCCGTTGGGTCTAGGATTTCTACGAGGTGGCATTTTCTGCCAATTATCAAGAATGAAAAGACAATAAGTCTTTGATACAAGTCGAGTGTTAAACTAAACATTATTAGTTTATATGCATCATGATCCGACTTGTAAGAATGTTATAAGAATCCATTCATTCCAGAAGTCTATGAAATATAGACTTTATGAATTTCGATAGTATTGATTCTCCTGAAATGTTTGTGATAGTATCCATACCGGGTCCAACCAACAATCGCTTGATGTATAATATTTACATGTAATTAAGATTAAATAAACTTTCGAATGTAATGGGTCTGCCCTGGGCCCACAACCAAACAAGGAACAGGATCCAAGGCGGAACCACCATTTCTAGGTCGACATGGTCTTAATTACATATAACTTTGGTTTATACCTCAGGCGATCATAGGTTGATCACCAGTAAATTTTTATTTGAAAATAGTTCATGTTATGAATCTGATGTAGTGTTCCCAATAAAACAAATAGCGCGTCAATGTCATTGATATAACTTAGTATACAATACTTGGGAAAATTTGACCCTACTAGGGGTCTATGCTACATCAATGTACGGAACATTTTGACCGCCTAGCAGATCCCGGAAGTGTAAACACTTAAATCGCGAGATCGGACATAAAATACTAGAAAATAATAGTAATATTTATCCGCAAACTAGATTAAACTGGAGCGAGCAGTGCAATACTACGTGCGGCGGTTGAAGCTCTGAGGATCACGAAGTGTAGACACGAAGTTCCTCATTTCAGCTCGGGATTCCGCCGCTTGGCGCTCTGCTTCAGCCAGGCGTCCTTCAAAAGTGGCTCGGTGTTCTCGGAGTTCTTTCACTTCAGCTCGGGTCGCAGCCATTTCCCGTCGAAGAAGCTCGGTACGGTCTCGAGTCCGATCGTGTTCATCATCCAAACGGCGAATGCGAACAGAATTGACTTGGCTGGTGGCACCAACCTCCATGAGATGTTGGGTGTTAACTCTTGTTTGCTCTTCGTGGCGTGTGACACTGTGAACTATGACAGGGAGGGCTCGATCAGCTGACCCTCCTCTGCTGAGATCGTAGAAACCTCGTTCCATGCCATAGGGTGGTCGTTGACCTTGCTCTCGGCTCCACCGATGTATAGTTTCGGCCCATTGGGGCGTCGGGCCCTGGTAGTGTTGTGGAGGAATTGGGGCAGGGTGTGAATTGTAAACTTTGGGTTCCGAATCAATTTCATCTAAGTCTTCTTCTTCTTCCTCTTCACCGTCTACTGATTCTTCCTCTTCCATGGGCTCCTCATCTTCCATGGGTTCTTCTTCGGAATCTTCCTCTGGGTCTTCCACAATCCAACCGGCATTCCCTTGGTTGGGGAAATAGGGATCACCCGGCAAATGAAATCCTGCCATCGTACCTGTGCGAGAATGGGGATAAGGAGGAATGTCGCGAGAAACTTTGGGAATGAGAAGTTAGTTATGGTAGTTGTGATTATTACGTTTTCTATGTTAAATACTCCTATAGTATTTTTAAGTTTGATTCTTGAAATCTTTGGTAAGTCGCAGACTTGTCGCTCACCATGATCCCTCTTCGGCATACATTGGTCCTACCTTGGCTAAATATAGTTGATCAGGCTATATTCATCCAAGATCTGACTACATACCCCGAAGCTGGACCATGGTGTCCAACTTGTCTTAATACTTTTATGATGTTACCTTTATGATACTGAATTGATGAGTGCGGTTGTATGTGTACTTTTTAAAAAAATACAGATTTTTATTTTTAAAAGTAATTTTGAAAAGCTACGTCAGAGAATTTGTCCCGTTGTGTTTATAGTTTGTATATCCTACGCGGTTACCTGTATTACTGATTACCTGAGAATACAAGTTGTTTTGAAAAGAGTATCAACATAAAGCTGGTGAGTTCATAAGTATTTTATGAAAAATGAATGTTGTTTCCTTAACGTTTGTTACAAGTTTGTTTCCAAAAAATCCAATATTTTCTAAAAGATTTGTTGTAGTCTTAACCGAAACAAGACTCAGTATATGTAAGTAAATCGGCATACTTATGTGTGTGTTTTATATTTGAATAAAACTCCTTTGTATAAAGCCTTAGAATTTCCGTGAACTGTATGTTTGTTAATATTCCATGCGAGATGTTATAATCATACTAAAGACTAGATGGCCTTGTATGCGACGTTGTTCAGGCGTCGGAAAGTTATGACACTTGTCACCACAGACCTGCCGGTCTAGCTGTTGCAAGCAGCTCAGGTGCGGGTTTGTCGGACCCAGTATAGATCTATACACAACTATCACGTTTTCCCTCCAGGAGATTCTGATTATAACTAAAGGACTTTTCTGTGGTACTTAGAGTACCCCGAAGGAGAATGTCTCACAAATATTCATTAACGAGTTCACATAGCATGTAGTAAAAGTTTCGTTTTGTAAATCGATAGTGTTACCGCTTTCTTTGTTAAATGAAGTGTTCAAAACTATACCTATTATAGTTTATTAAAAGTGTTGTATGATGGTATGAAACCTTGTTATGCATGTATATGTATTTCAAATAAATGACATTGAAAATACTAAGTGTAAATCTTACACACCTTGCTCAACATGTTACAAGGTGTGAATAACTCTTAAATATGGATTTGACAGTTTTACCCTTAACTGTCACTGTTTTTGAGTAATTATAGAAAACTTTTCGTAAGTCGAAAACTGAATCCGCAAACTCTGAGTATTTGGAAAAAGTGTCTACTGTGTTCATAAATTTTCCCATAATTTTTGGTGGTCTCAAAGGAGTGTGAAATTGTTCATTTTCACAACTGGTCCGATTTTGTTGCTGCAGTGATAGACAGTTTTGTAAAAATCACCATAAATTGTAGAAATATCGTATGGAGATGTGCAAGTAGTCATTTTAAAGGTATAGACCTGAACTATTTTCATATTAAACAGTTTTGAAAAATATTAAATTTAAGTTGGGTAAAAAAGTTCGTGAACTGGTCACAACTTTTCTGTTGTAATCTGTCAAGTTAAGTTTTGAATATGTTTTGGTGTTTTAACTTGTATTCCCCTCCCCCCTGAAAACTGAAGAAAACTAGAAAATGTAGGGGTATGAACTCACCTTGAGTGATGACTTGAAGAGTGGAAGGTTGAAGTTAAGGAATATCAAGTCAAGAGCACTTGGTGAACACGTGAAGACTTGGATGATCCTAAGAACGATTTTTGGCGTTAAGATATGAGTCAATGATCCAAGAGTGTTATGAAATCATGGAATAACACTTGAGTCTAGATGGAATACTTACCAAAAATTACAGTAGCAACTCAAGAACACTTGCACAAGGTGGTGGGAAGTAGAGAGAAAGAAGCTTTCTTGAGGTGGTATGAGAAGTGTGTATGTTTGAAATGAGCAAGTAAATCAAGAGATCCTCCAGGGATTTCTTTATATAGAAGGTTGCTGGAGCAACTTGTGAGTTTGAAGTGATGTGTGCATTGGTTTGTGTGATGTGGATAAGGTGGCAAATGAGAGGGTGACACATGGAGGGCAAGTGGGCACACTTGACCCACTTGACAATCTAAGCCATTTTAAATTAATAAATCCTTGAAAAATAATTAAAATAAGAGTTCTAGGGGTTAAAAATGGTAAAATAAGGATTTTGGTGAAAATCCCACGTTAAAATCATGAAAAACGGGCTTTAAAACGAAGTCGTGGTCGAAAACCGGGTGAAAGAGGCGAAGCTGCGAGGCTTCTCGGATGGGGGGCCGAAGTTTGGTCCTTGCTGCTGGACCCGAAGGCGAAATGGGCCGAAGTTCGGGTTCGGTCTGCTGAGCTTCGGTCCGAGAGGCTTCTGACAACGTTCGGTTCTGACAGGAGGGTTCGGCTCCGAGAGGGTTCGGCCCTAAGAGGTTCGGTCCCTAAGAGGGGTTTCGGTTCCTAAGAGGGGTTTTGGTTCCTAAGAGGGGTTTCGGTTCCTAAGAGGGGTTTCGGCCCTATTTAGCTGTTTTTCGATATAACTCCCCGTTTCAAGCGGTTTTGGCCAAGTTAAGGGTCGGGATGACTATAAAAAGTTGAGAGAGATTTTGAGAGAGATTTGGGAGAGATTTCACATACTTGGAGAGATTTGGGAGAGATTTAACCCTAGCTATTATTATCGTATAATCTCGTAATGCAAGGTTCGTGAACCCCGTTATGCTTCGTTTATGATCGTTTTAAGTCCCCGAAAGGGTCCTTAGTCGTGTTTTGATGCGTTTAACTCCCTTTTTAGGGTTTTTACATTGTTAACACATAGATTTTTCGAGACACTTGAATTCTTGACATACAATTGCACATTTTTATACATAGAATAACTTTTAACATTCAAGTACAAAATAAGTTTGACCGGTTTGACTTGTTGACCTTGACTTGTTGACTTTGACTTGAATTTGACGGTTGTCACAAAATTCAACCCTTATACTTTATAATATTATAAGTTTAATTTTATATATATATATATATATATATATATATATATATATATATATATATATATATATATATATATATATATATATGTATAAGACAAGTCAGTCTTACCGTTAGTAGGCCTCATTCACGAAGTCGGTCTATAAGGGGGGTATAAGGTTACTGCCTATAAAATGGTGGTTTAATGGGTGTCCACTCTTACCCACCGCTTCCTTGACTGGTGGAGGGTCGCTAGCCGAACGGGTAGGATAGGACATTAATTCTCCCTCATTAAAAGTATAATGATAAATATAAAGTAACTAAACTTTTATTAAATTCCCAATCTTAGTTATTTTAAGAAAAATGTGAAAATGGTGCTAATCCATGAAATTACACTTTGCACCTTGTTAAGTCGTAAGTGGAGCTTGTGTGGTTAACCGGCACACTAATCTGGGACTGACAATGTGTGGCAAAGGGTAGTTTGATGTTAATCATGAATCAATGGAGAGTGTGTGGTTAACCGGCACATTGATTAGGTGCTTTGTAACATTGAGTGTACCAAGCTAATTTGTATGGTTATTCACACATTGTTTGTGATCCTCGGCATCCCAGTCACAAACTTGAATGACACAATCGAGATTGAAACATGTCATTGAAAAGTTCAATGAATCTCAAAGAATCTAAGAATTTCAATCCAATTAAAACTAAATAATCTATTTCGTTTTTCATGGTGGAAATTGGTAAATCGTCATTTACCTACCTTCAAATATTTTACAATTGGATTACGGCATCCCTCTTCGCAATTGCAAAATATTGTGTTGGGTTCTAGCCTTGATATTTTGTTTTGGGTGTTATATTAAGGACTTAAATCAACTAAACTTGAATTTCTCCCTTGTAGATGTCTAATTCAGACAACTATGGTCTTCCTGGATCTTTTGGAAAAAGTTTTCCAAATAAAGATGATATTCCACAATATCATACTTCACTTCCTCCACCTTCTCCAATTATTCTCCCTGGCCCACATGTTCAAAGACTTGAAAAGTTCAAGGTCACTCAGGCCCTATTGGCGAGAAAACATGAAGATGGAAGATATGTGTGTGCACATGTCTTGGAGATGCTGTCACACATTGACAAGTTGGGAATGTTAGGAGTCGATGTCTCGAGGAAGTTGGTTGTTGACTTGGTTCTTCAGTCACTTCCCGAGTCGTATACTCAGTTTGTTAAAGTCTACTATATGACAGACCGCGACGTGACTCGTATTGATCTTACCTATTTTCTTATTGCTGCTGAATCAGAAATGATTTGTCGCAATGGTCAAGCAAATTTTATTGGAATATCTACTTCCCAAGCTGCCATGGACATAGGCAATGACATAGATAGTCCAGAAAAGATCCCTTCTCCTATGGGAAGGGAATTGGCTATGGTCAAAAGATTTGACCATAAGAGAAAAGCCAGTTCTGAGATAGTTCCATGTGCAAATGCCAAAGAGTCCACATGTTTCTACTGCCATTTGAAGGGGCATTGGTTGCGAAGCTGCCCTGACTACCTGAGAGATCTAAGAGATGGTAAAATCAAAAAGGTTTGACTCTGCTTCAGGATCGAAGAAAAGAAATGAAGCTTATATAAAAAGCATGCTGAGTCTGATCGCGAAGAGATGGATTTCGGTCGCATGGTTCGATGATTTGATTTTTGAGCTGCTGCTTATGAGTTATGATAGATTGCTTAGAAATTTGTAGTAACATAGTTTTCATTTGTAATTGCATTGTAAGGAAAAGTCTTTCCGCACCTTTTATAAATAAATAAAATTTTGAATTTTTTATCTTATTTATATTTCCTTGCAATTGCATTTGTGAAAATTGATGTTTGTATGTTTCTATTTTAGCAATATAGATTTGATTCTTTCGTTTGTGGTAGTGTCTAAATTTACCAAACAAGGAAAGATTCTCATCACCCAAGTTTCAGTTGGATAGAAACTTGGAATCATGCAAATTGTATTGTGTGATGAATAAGAACTTTCATCTTTAGTAAATTAAGACTAATTCCTTGTTTAGATGTAAATGTGAGTTAAGAGAAGGACTAGGGGATCGGGTACACTTGGTTGTGTGTTGGTCAACAAAGAACGATGAGACTATTTGTTATGGTTTACTAAAGTTGGTAAATATGGTTATGATGACAAGATTAAGTATAATTCCGAGTCATTGAAAAGTCTCAATGTATAGCAGAACGAATAAGAATAATTAAAATCGGCATAAAGATAAAAGTTTCTCCAATCTAAAAAGATGGGAGAGTAATTGAATATCGTGTTTTATGATCATCCTTATAATTATGGAACCATATCACAATTTGATCCTCTAAGGACGCCTTAGTGCATTTGTTTGGCTAAGAAGAGGAATCAGGAATTGTTGAAATGGTTAAATCAATTAAGATGAATCATACTTCGTTCCAAAATCAAATCTTAGAGTCATACTCCAAGATTGTATATTGAGTGACATATCAACAACTATAGAGTAAAATATTTTCTACTCTTGTACATTTGAAATTGGTAAGTTGTGATGTTTTGGATAAAACAAAGATCAACTAAGACCAATCGTGAGAAGTGTTTGTCTTGATAAGAAACTGCACTAACTCTTGAATGTTTGTTTGTCAAGTAACGTTTATTGACAAAGAGAATCTTATATGTCAAGAGGTTAGTGGGAGTCTTAAAGGTCTTGAAAAGTTTCAAGAACTAATCAAGAGTAAACTTATTGGTAATCACTAGCACATGACCCGAGGTTTGTAACCTATCGTGTTGACATATTCTTGTTTTTGTGGCCATTTCAGTTAAAATTGACTATGCATGCAAGTTCTTTGAGTTCTTAATTGTTTGCATAACAACCTGGAAGCAATGGCAGGCCCTCGTGCTGCCAGGTGGTACAAAATTAAGATTGAACAGGTTCAGTCCATATGAGTTTGGATTTGTCACTACCCTTGTCTTAAGATTATGGTTATGACAAATTCACATTGATAGAAACACATACACCATAAAAAATTTAAGTGTCATAAGGTTTCTCTCTAATTCATGAAAATGATTGTGAGGAAACGCTTTCACTAAGTAGATTTTAAAGAGTTACCAATTGTGATATTTGCATTCTCAAATTCGATTATGACTACGACATCCCTCTTCATAGTTCAAATTGTGAGAAATGGCAAAAGGTAGTTGTAAGTTCTAAAATTGTTTAGACACTTATATGAGCTTTCTAATAAAAGGTGTGTGAGATTAGATAAAGGATTATCGAAGCATCTCGTGTCATAAATCTGAACTTTGGTAAGAAAGTCAATAAAGTATTGATTTCTAGAAATCCAGCTGATTTCTGGATTTATGTCACAGCTAGTGGGAGCATAAATTTTATGCAAGTAACAAAATAATTGTTATGCTAGTGGGAGCATAATTATTATGGTAAGAGTTTCAAGTTAGCAACGTTAATTATAGAAAACAAAGTTTTCAATTCACAAAGTTGCGGGGTTGAAAACTTGTTTTGCTATAATTAAGGGAGAGGAACTTATACTTCATTTCACTTCTAAAAGTTTAGATTGAGATTTTAATCAAATTTAGTCAAGGATTTATATGAATACCAAGTTGAAATGCTTCAAAATTGGAAATTCTATATATGGAAATATTATAGCAAAAGACTGGTCAAGTATCATGTCTTTATGTAAAACATTATGAATCGTATCCCATATGCTTCGGGTATAGGATCGTTTGCATATGCTATAATATTCATGTGTTCTAATTTTCCAAACGCCTAGGGAATTAAGAGGGAAAAGGGACTAGAACTAGATATGACTAAAGTTATTAAAACAACTGGTAAGAACAATCCAAGGTTCGCCAAAGATTGGTTGCTTATGGATAGTTGGAAGTATAGTAATGGATGAACCATATTGACATTATTATGAATAGAGAGGATTCTATTAACAATGAGTTGTCATATGGAAAATATGGAAATGTTTCCATAATGGGAGTTGGATATCAAGAATCTATGAGAAAGTTAGAAACTTTTATGCAAGAAGGATGTTCAAAGGAATGTACTTTGAATATGAGACTTTGCTTCCATGGAATTGGTCCAGTAACCAATGTCCAAAGGGAATACTGTGTAATGTCTGTTGCCAAGTTTCTATAACTTTTGTGCATAGTCATTACAAAAGGATCACTGCATATAAGTTCAGAATCTAACAAATTACAGTAAGTGGCAAGAACTTGGTATTCTTACACTTACGATAAGGATTTGGAATTGTGAAATGAGTATCGTTAGAAATGTTCACAATTGATCTATTTCACAAAGTAAGGACCGTAGGTAAACATAGTGTGCATGCTTGGAGCATGGGATAGCTATTGTTTTAATTCAAGTATTAGTTGATAAATCGAAACAATATACAATGAATAATGTGTAATCAATATGGTGATTAAATAAAAGGTATTTTATTACACTCAAAAGTGTTGGGGCCATATAGTATTAGAATTATTCTTGTGTTTCACTTTGCATGTTTTGACTTCCCGAATAACTAGGTTATTCAAACTATCCATAGTCGATCATACGTTGGAAGTAAGTATGAAAAAAAAGATTGTCATGAGTTGGATTGTAGATTGTCTAAGGCGTTAGACATAGCAAAAGTGTGCTACACCATTCATGAGTGCTCCTGAAATAAGTATTTAGTATTGGATTCAACCCGCGCTCACCTGAATCACTTCATGGAATTTATCACGAGTGATTGTGAGATGATAATATCATATAATCTTCAAACTAAGATATATGAGTTGTTGACTACGAGTTGGTTGTGCATTGATGATATGAAAACGCATCAGTAACTTGATGTTATAAAATGTATCATTGTGCATGACTTAATGAGTAGTTAGTACAAGCATATAATGTTGAATTTTATCTGTTCCTTTTATCCTAAGAGGATTAAAAGCGATATCTTGGGTCCCTCGATGATTCTGTTTTGACTATGGGTCGGGCCGGGTCAGAACTGAATTGATGTGTTCAGTTATGTTCTATGTCAGACGAATCGGAAATCGGGAAACAAATTGCAGGACAATAAGTATGACTATGTTTCATGTATTTGTCCGCATAGATATCTTGAGAACAAAGGAATATATGATCCCTTATCTGAAGGACGCGTCACTGACTAGGTCAGAGTTCGACAGCGGCTTTTGAAAGCTTACGATTGCTAAGTCGGATCCTGATATCACATTTCCAGCTATAGTTATTAGACTTATCTAAGTGGGAGACTATTGGATTTGGTATCTAAGCCCATAACTATAACTGGGATGTACTTGACCCGATTGTAGCATGGTCCTTTTGGGTTGCCTTGACAAGTGCAATTTGATAGGATGGACTTTTGAGAATAAGGTTATTTATGATTTATTAATATATTACAAGTATAATATATTAATATGAAATCATATTATTTAATTAGTATTGATCAAGAATTAATTTGGAATTAATGTTGTGATCAAAAGAGACTAATGATCCATATGGGGATTGATTGTGTAAATCAATGATTCTAATAGTGTGGGCTAATGATCCATGGTTATTTAGGATGGGCTAAACCAATGAGATAATCCATGGATAGTCCATGGAGGTTACCCCATGGATCCTAAGTAATATGAAAGGTCATTATGGTTTACAAAGTGTAACCCTAGCATTTGCCACACTATAAATAAACCCCCCTAGAGCCAAAGTCGGACGCCACAACATTCTCGGAGAGTGATATTGATTTTGTGCAGGTAACTTATTCTTTCAAGCCTCCTCTTGCATATTGGTGTTTGTGAACCATTAGAGGCATCATACTTGGGGTGCTCAAGCTTTCAAAGGTCAATAACTACAAGTACTTCTATGAGGTAAGTCATCTAACTAGTTGTATTGTTCATTTGACAATTTGTATGCTAGTTAGGAGAATGCTTTGGAAAATTGAAAATGCATGTATAATTAGACAAAACATATATCCAAAGAATTTAGGGTTGCATGTGCACCATATGAGTGTTATAGTGATCAAAACCCAACACATGGTACCATGACGAATGCATTGTTCAGTTAGCTGATAGGCCAGTTGCTTGGCACTATCAAAAGTGGAGGGTCTGGATGCAGTAACTACACCTTGGACCGGTGACGCTAGTCCCCAAATGTATATCTCTGGCTTCTTGTCTTCTAGGGTCACCATTCCTGGGAAAAGGTTAGCAAGGTCGTTGAATCAGGAAGTGTAGGCAGCCACCTCTTATCCTTGCATGGTCAGATTTCAAAGTTCCTGTTCTAGAGCCTGAACTTCCTATCGTGGGTAGTACTCCTTGATCGTCATCTGTTTCAGCGGTTCCCATCCCATGGCATAGGCTTTTGTGATTCCCATGGACTTAGCGTGTTTATTCCATCAAGTTAGAGTGGATTCCATCAGTGTTCAAGTAGCGTACTTGACCCGGAAGTCATCGGGGAAATAACTAATGTGAAAAACTGCCTCTGTCTTTTCTATCCAACGGGATATACCGCCATCTCCATCAGTGTCACACCCCCAAACCGGAACGGCGGAAACGTTCAGGGGCGGAGGACATCATGTACAATATCACAACAATTGTATAATAGGAATCAAAGCAAACAAAATCATTACATTGATAAAGTAAAGTATTTACATCTGTTTAACATATTGTTTGTATGGCATCAAAATGTATAACAAAATATAAAAGACATGACTTTGGATGCTCTGTCTTCTCAAAATGTAGTGTGTGTACCTGTCTTATCTGTTCCCTGAGAATATAAGTGATTTTGAAAGTGTATCAAAATTTAAGTTGGTGAGTTCATAAGTATGTTTTAGCGATGGAAAACTTGTCTTTGAACTTAGAAAACAGTAGTGCTGATTCTCTAGAAAATCCGATATTTTCTATAGTGAATGTAATGTAATTATGCATGTTCCTTGTATTAGTATACCATATTAGTGTGTTTGTATTAGAAAACAATGTATTGTATCTGTTTTGGTATGAGAATTCATTGTATAAAAACCCTTGTATGAATATATGGATACCACCAGTAGTAGTGAAAGTAGTGTACCGTAGTTTTATTAATGAAACTAAAACCAATGAACTAGTGTTAACCCCGTAAACATATGTCTTAGTTATAATGTTTTGAGTTTCATTTAACCATACTAATATGACCTAGTGGCCTCTACGATGTTCTTCAGGCTTCGGTATTTATGACATTTGTCACACCCCTAGGCATGCCTGCCTAACTGTAGCTAGCAGTTTGCGTGTGGGATTGTCAGTCCCGTATAGATCTATAGACAAGTTTCACGCTCTCCATCCTAGAGACTCTTGTTATAATTTATAGGACTTGAACCTGTACCCTGATAGGTACCCGAAGTAGTGCCCCATAACCATGTATTAATTAGTTTACGAATAGTGTTATAGTGTTCTCTTGTAGTGGAAACTGTATGTATTATCTTGTAGTGTAAAATAATTATACTTCATAATTATTTTAGTAGTGTATCCATGTAGTAGTGAAGTAGAATAGTGTGCCCCAAACTATAACTATTAAAGTTTGAATGAATGTTTTGTTTCTGTGTATTATTCATAGTAGAATACGTAGTAATTTCAAAACTATACCAATTATAGTTCAGTTGTAATATTCTGTAATGCCCTGGAAACGTGATGTATAGTATTGAAAACGTTTGCAATTTAAATGTATAAAAGTAGAATACCCTTATGCTCGACATATTACAAAAGGATTAAAATATATAAAATATTTTTAGAATGTGTAGTGAATACTCGTTAAGAAACTATTGCAAAGGTTTATGAATTATTTAAAATATTGTATAACACAATAGACCTTTGTGTTTTACTTGGATTCCCCCCCCCCCCTAAAAATATTAAAAACATTTAAAAACGTAGGGGTATGAACTCACCTTGAATGCGCGTTAATTGGAGTTAGCGATTTGTAGCGGCGATTCGCCGGGTATGCGTACGCGCTAATAACGTTGCCCTAAAATAATTATATTTGACGTCGTATTTAAATTAATAATAATATTAATTTAATTGATGTGTTAAATAATTAATTAAGTGTGAGAGGACTTACAAATAAATTGGAGATATGTGGGGGTTAAATTGGAAAGTTGGAAAAAAATGGGTTTATGGTTGAAAAATGGGTTACGGTTGGATGCTTGGGGGTTTACGGTTGGATCATGAAGATATGAATGCCACATGAAGATTTGAAGGCATATATGAGTGTTCATAAAGAAATTTATGAAGATTTGAAGATTTGAAGGCGTAAACACTTGAAGATTGAGTGGATTTGACATTGTTCACAGAGAGAATTTTTAGGGTGTTTACGGTTGAAAGTGTGTGAAATGAATTATTCAGAGTGTAAACCCATATATATATATAGGAGGTGTTTACGGATGAAATGGGATTGGTCCTAAGGTGTTTACGGATAGCTTATTCGGCTTAAAATGAAAGTTAGCCCATTAAAGGGGTGTTTACGGATGAATTGGACCGTGAACACATGTTTGTTTTTCCACTTTGGGTGTAAACAACATTTCCCCTTTTTTTTTTGCATGGACCGTGAACTCCATGGGAGGTTCACTATTGAACCATGAACTCATTTATTGCATTAATTATTTTCGGTGAAACTCATTTATTTGTTATATTAATGTTTTAAACCCCTAGTCTTTTAACTTATGTTTATTTATAACACCCTAAATTAGCTTAGTTTTCAACCCATGCTTCTTTGTTAACTCTTTAAACAAGCCTTTTAAACATTGCATTACTTTTTATTAATTAAGTTTTGGACTTGTATTTGTTTGCATTAAACCTATTTTGTATATAAATACTTACATATAGGTTTAAATAAACATGCACACTAGGCATTTAAAGATCTTATAGCAACAGTTTAGACTTTTATTGATTCCAAAACAACGGGTTGTCACATCATCCCCCCGTTGGAGGGAATGTCGTCCCGAAATTCTTTCTATAGAGTACAATCATGGACTAGGAAAAAGATTTGGATATTTCTGTTGCATCTGATCTTCTCGCTCCCAAGTGAGTTCAGGCCCTCGCTTGGCATTCCAGCAAACCTTCACTATCGGTATGCGACTTTGTTTCGTTCGTTTGACTTCCATATTCATGATCTCTACTGGCTCTTCCATGAAGTTAAGACTTTCATTTATCTCTATTTCATCGAGTGGAATTACAAGAGTTTCGTCGGATAGACACTTTTTGAGGTTCGAGACGTGGAAGACGGGATGAATATTGCTAAGCTCTTGGGGTAACTATAGTTTGTAAGCTACAGGGCCGATCCTAGTGAGGATCTCGAATGGACCAATGTACCTTGTATTGAGCTTCTCACACTTCCCGAAGCGTATCATGCCCTTCCAGGGTAAGACCTTCAACAGAATGTGGTCACCAACCTGGAATTCCAAAGGTTTTCGCCTTCTGTCTGCGTAGCTCTTTTGTCTATCTCTTGAAGCTTTCAACTGTTCTCAGATTTGTACTATCTTTTCTGATGAGAATTAGGTTCTCTATGATTGTTTAGATTCGTAACAGATTTGGTCAGACACAATAAAAGTAAAGAACACATTGTTGGGTTTTGAGCATTCTAACACTTCCTAAGTGTACATGCAACCCTATTAAACCTTGGATCTATGTTTGTCTAAGATACATGCAAAATATTATTTTCCAAGGTTTATAACCTATCTAGCATGGCATGGGGTACTTTTAACCATAAAAGAACTAGATGAATTACATACCTTTTGTTGATTGTTGATTCCTTGGAGTTTGAGAGCCAAGCACCAATAATGTGAATGCCTCAAATGGAAATCACAAATCACCACAAACTTGGAAAATGTATGAGAGAGTATACTAACTCTTGATTTTGGCCACCACACTTACACACACCTTAGTGTCTTTTTCATGCAACATAAGCTTGTTTATATAGTGTACATGGTTAGGGTGAAACCCTAATAACCCATGTCTTTTCCTCTTCCAAGGATCCATGGGTAAAAGCTCCATGGATCATCCATGGACTTCCATATAAGCTTAGCCCATTCCAAATGAGTGTTAGCCCACACCATATAAATATAATAGCCCATGATTTAATTAGTCTTCCTTTTAATCACTAAATTAATTCATAATTAATTCAAGATTAAAACTAATTAGGTAACATGACTTTATATTAATATATTATAACTTATAATATATTAATAAATCGTAAGTATACAACTATCATAAAATTATCCATAACTAGTTTGGGTGAAGTGCAACCCAAATGGACCATGCCGGGTCGGGTCAAGTATATACCAAATAAGTTATGGACTTAGACATCTTATCCAACAGACTCCCACTTGGATAAGTCTAATAACTGTATTTGCCTATATTACTTCAGGAACCAACCGGCAATCGTAGCTCTCGAAAACTCTTGTGAACTATGAAGCGCCATTTTAGATAAGTGATCATATAATCCTCTGCTCTCATGATATCAGCCGGACAAATACATGGAACAATGTCTTACTTATTGTCTAGCAGTTGTTTCTCGATTTCCGATTTGTTTGACAAAGAACTTAACTGAACACATCAATTTAGTTCTGACTGGGCCCGGTACATGGGTCAACACAAAATCATCAAGGGGCCCAGATATCGCTTCTATTTCTAGAAGGAACAGATAAACTTCGACTCATATGCTTGTTCTACTACTTATTGAATTGCACACAAAGGCACGTTTTATAACATCAAGTTACTGATGCGTTTACGTGCAATCAATGCACAACCAACTCATAGGTAACAACTCATATCTCTAGGTTTGAAGACTTATATGATATTACCGTCTCACGATCACTCGAGATAAATTCCATGAAGTGATACAAGTGAGCGTGGGTTTATTCCAATACTCATAACTTATGAGTACTCATGAATGTTATAGCAACCATTGCTATGGCTAAACACCTTTAGTCATCTACAATCCCAATTCATGACAGTCTTGATTCATACCTACTTCCGACGTATGACCGATTGTGGAGGTTTGAATAAATTAATTATTCTGGAAGTCAAAACATGCAAAACTGAAACAATAGTAAATAATTGACAATGATAGTAACACTTTACTCATAAATAAATCACACATTTTATTCATCATCAAACGTCGATTACATTTTACAAGTTTCAGAAAAATTATCTAATCTGTAAAACTAATATCGTCCCTCAGCCCGATGCGCCTCGCATGCTGCAAATGCTTAACCCTCGTCAGTCCCTTCGTAAGGGGATCCGCAGGGTTCTCATCTGACGATACCCTCTTTGCCACGAGGAGTCCCTCTTCTATCTTGTGTCTTATGAAGTGATATTTTCTGTCAATGTGTCGGGATCTGCCATGATCTCTTGGTTCCTTGGCTAAGGCAACCGCACTATTGTTGTCATAGAAAATCTCCATAGGCTCCTTAATAGCTGGTACAACTCCAAGGTCTCCGATGAAGTTCCTCAGCCATATCGCCTCCTTTGCCGCTTCACTCGCTGCTATGTACTATGATTCACAAGTCGAATCAGCTACAGTCTCCTGTTTGGAACTCTTCCAAGTGATTGCCCCCCCCCCCATTTAAGGTAAAGACCCAGCCCGACTGAGAGCGGAAGTTATCCCTATCAGTCTGAAAGCTAGCATCACTATACCCTACTACTCTCAAGTCATCACTCCCACCAAGGGTAAGGATCCAATCCTTAGTCCTCCGCAGGTACTTGAGAATATTCTTTACCGCAGTCCAATGAGCCTTGCCAGGGTTCCCCTGATATCTGCTGACCATGCTCAAAGCGAAGGCCACATCAGGACGGGTACAAGTCATAGCATACATGATCGAACCAACAACGGAAGCATAAGGTAATCGACTCATCTCAGCTATCTCATCTTCTGTACTCGGGCTCTGAGCCTTGCTTAGTTTGGCATTGCTTTGGATCGGTAATTCTCCTTTCTTGGAATTCTACATGTTGAACCTTTTCAACACCTTATCCAAGTAGATACTCTGACTAAGTCCAATTAGTCTTTTACTCCTTTCTCTTAATATCCTTATCCCTAGGATATAGGTAGCTTCTCCAAGGTCCTTCATAGCAAAGCACTTCCCAAGCCAGGACTTAACCTCCTGCAAGGTTGGGATGTCATTTCCTATGAGTAGTATGTCATCCACATACAGTACCAAAAAGCTAACTATACTCCCACTAGCTCTGACATACACGCAGGACTCATCTTCACTTCTTGAGAAACCAAACTCTTTGACCTTCTCATCGAAACAAAGATTCCAACTTCGAGATGCTTGTTTCAATCCATAATGGATTTCTCAAGCTTGCACACTCTATTGGGGTACTCTGCACTGACAAAACCTTCTGGCTGATTCATGTAAACATCCTCAGCCAACTTTCCGTTAAGGAAAGCGGTTTTGACATCCATTTGCCATATTTCATAATCATGAAATGTAGCAATGGCTAGCATAACCCTAATAGACTTAATCTTTGCTACTGGTGAAAAGGTTTCATCATAATCAATACCCTGAGTCTGAGTAAACCCCTTCGCAACCAGTCGAGCCTTATAAGTGTGCACCTTCCCAACCATGTCGGTCTTCTTCTTGAAGATCCATTTGCACCCGACTGTCTTGCGGCCTGGTACATTGTCAACCAAGTTCCAAACTTGATTGTCATACATGGACTGTATCTCGCTGTCCATAGCCTCCTTCCATTTAGCAGACTCTGGGCCTGTCATGGCTTCCTTAACACTGTTAGGTTCATCCAGATTTACCAGTGTACTGTCACTGATAAATGTATCACCTTCCGTAGTAATATGAAATCCATAATAAAACTCAGGTGTGTTCCTAACCCTTGTGGAACGCCTCGGAAGTACAGACTCGTCAGCTGGATCAACAGGAATTTCCTCCTCAAGTTGATTGCTAGTGTCTGAGGTTCCTTCACCAATTGAGTCTTGAATTTCTTCAAGGTCAATTTGCCTCCCACTGTCTCCTTGGTTTATAAATTCTCTCTCTAGAAAGACCCCTCTCCTAGCCACAAAGACCACATTCTGACTGGGTCTGTAGAAGAGGTAACCAAAGGATTTTTGTGGGTAGCCGATGAAAATACACCTTTCACTTCGAGGTTCGAGCTTGTCATGAGTTTCGCGCCTCACAAAAGCCTCGCAACCCCAAATCTTGATATGGTCTAGATTGGGAACTTTCCCAGTCCACATTTCATGAGGTGTTTTGGCAACCTTCTTTGTAGGGACTAGATTAAGGATGTGGGCGGCAGTCACTAAGGCATACCCCCAAAAAGAGATTGGTAGCGAAGCTCGACTCATCATAGAGCGAACCATGTCCAACAAAGTTCGATTACGCCTCTCAGCCACACCATTCAGCTGTGGTGTCCTGGGAGGTGTCAATTGTGAGACAATCCCACACTCCTTAAGATAGCCGAGGAACTCAGTACTAAGATACTCACCACCTCGATCGGATCGAAGCATCTTAATGTTCCTGCCCAATTGATTTTCTACTTCCTGTTTAAACTCTTTAAACCTTTCAAAAGTTTCTGACTTATGTTTGATTAAGTAGACATAACCATATCTACTAAAATCATCAATAAAAGTCACATAATAGCGATTAGCATCCCTTGTGGCGGTTTTGAATGGTCCACATACATCAGTATGTATAAGGTCCAACAAACCCTCACCCCTTGCACAAGTACCAGTGAAGGGTGATTTTGTCATTTTCCCAAGTAGACAAGACTCACAACTATCATCCGACTTGAGGTCGAACGACTCCAAAACTCCATCCTTTTGGAGCTGGCCTATGCGTTTCTTGCTTACATGTCCAAGACGACAATGCCACAAAGATGCTTTATCCAAGCTAGTAGAAGAATCAATACACAATACATTATTCCCTAAATTATCTACAACCGATACAGCTTCATACACACCATTACAAGGTAATGCTTTAAAATAAAGAATATTATTAAAGAAAGCATTAATACTACCAACTTCATTATCAAAAGAAAAGGTAAAACCTTGTTTGTACAAAGCATGAAAGGAAATAATATTCCTCGCCATTTCAGACGAGTACACACATTTATTCAAATCTAACTTTAACCCACTATCTAGCAACAAAGTATAAACTCCAATCTTGGTAACAGGTGCAACCTTCTTGTTCCCCATGATTAAGTTTATCTTTCCGTGCTCCACATCCTCACTTCTTCTTAGGCCCTGCAAGTCACAACAGATGTGAATACCACAACCTGTATCAAGAACCCAAGAATTAGAATATGGTGAGTTATTAGACAATATAGTGTAAATACCTGCATGGGATGGTTTCACTTTCCCATCCTTGACATCCTGCAAGTACTTTGGGCAGTTTCGCTTCCAGTGCCCCTTTTTTTGACAGTAGAAGCATTCAGCATCCTTAGGGATGGCAGAAGGAGTGATAGAACCACCTTTGGTTCCAGATGAGGAGCCTTCAAGGGACTTTCCCTTGGTACCCTTCGAAGGGTGCTTCCTCTTCTTCCCTTTGCCTTGCCCGATAGCCAAAACAGGGGTAGTAGTAGGAGTAGGAGTAGCAACTGACTTACTCTTAAGACCACTTTCGGCAGTCTTCAGAAGTCCTTGAAGCTTACTGAGTGTGACTTCCTCCTTGTTCATGTGGTATGTCATACGAAATTGATCATAACACGATGGCAAGGAGTGCAAAATGATATCAATTGCCAACTCCTCAGGGAAGTTCACATTCAGTTTCATTAGACGGTCCACATACCTTTGCATTTTTTGCATGTGGCTCGTGATTGGTTCGCTATCCTTCATACGGGTAGTGATCATGGAGGAGATTATTTCATACCGCTCTTGACGAGCACTTTGATGGTACCTTTCCATCAGATCCTGATGCATCTCAAAAGGGTAATAGTCCTCATAGGACTTTTGGAGTTCAGCTGTCATGGTGGCCATCATGATGCATGCCACCTTGGTGGCATCTCTTTCATGTGCCTGATACTCAGCGACCTCCTCAGGAGTAGCAGTGGACTCATCAAGCTCCTTAAGCTCCTTATCGAGGACATATTCCTTGTCCTCGTAACGAGTAACCATCCTGATGTTCCGGATCCAATCCATGAAGTTGGAACCATCAAAGATGACCCTCCCACAAAGGTTCATGAGGGAAAAGGAGCCAGTAGGGTTAGAGCCCGAAGCTTTGTTGTTGGAAGACATCTGAAAAGAAGAAAACAAGTTTAGATTAGATATATCGAATCCTTAATAATACACCCAAATGTAATATTAAGGCTAGGATCCAACACAATATATTATAACTTAGAAGAGGGATGCCGTAATCTAAGCTATAATATATTTGAAGGTAGGTGAATGACGATTCACCAATTTCCACCATGAAAACGAAATGAATTATTAGGTTTAATTGGTTTTTGAAATTCCTAGATTCTTTTGAGATTCATTGAACTTTTCAATGGCATGTTTCAATCTCGATTGTGCCCTTCAAGTTTTGTGACTGGGATGCCGAGGATCACAAAACAAGGTGTGAATAACCATGCAAATTCACTTGGTACCCTTAATATTATCACCTAATCAATGTGCCGGTTAACCACACACGCTTCACCGATCTATGATAAACATTAAGTCACCCTTCGTGATCCTTACTAGTCCAAGTTAGTGTGCCAGTTAACCACATACGCTCCACCAACGACTTGGTAAGGTACAAAGTGTGAATTTCATGGGTTAGCACCATATTCACATTTTCCTAAAGTAACTAAGATTGGGAATTTATAAAAGGTTTAGTTACTTTATAATATTCATCATACTTTTAATGAGAATTTATAAGTCCTTGTCCTACCCGTTCGGCTAACGACCCTCCACCAGTCAAGCAAGCTGTTGAAAAATGTTTTTGTATGTGACCATCACTGAAATAAGACGAATTGTTTTTTTTTATATTTTCTAACAAATATTATCAGTTATTTCAGGTTGCATAAATTCGTCATCAAATGGAAAATATGAAAACACGCGAATGACAAAAACGCATAGACGATAAAATTAGTTGTGCGACTAAACAGTTTCAACGATATATATATATATATATATATATATATATATATATATATATATATATATATATATATATATATATATATATATATATATATATATATATATATATATATATAATATGAAAACACGCGAATGACAAAAACGCATAGACGATAAAATTAGTTGTGCGACTAAACAGTTTCAACGATATATATATATATATATATATATATATATATATATATATATATATATATATATGTGTTGAAAAGTCAAAGAAAGAAGCATACCACTTGCACACACTAGCCATTACTTTAAAAATACTCAAGTGAAGAAGATATTTGTTTCATGTATGTATACTTGTATGTATGTATGTAAAGTGTATGTATATGTAAGTTAGTATATAAGAGAGTTGTGTGCTCTTTCATTCATAACCTCTTATAAACTTTGAAAAACCTCTCCATACACCAAAACCTCTCAACCAAGAACATCTCCTGCATCTTCAAGAAGTTCTTCAACATCATCTTCATCTTCATCCTTGAAGCAAGAACACCAAGAACACCAAGAACACCAAGAACATCAAGAACATCAAGAACACCAAGAACACCAAGAACATCAAGAACACCAAGAACACCAAGAACACCAAGAACACCAAGAACAACTCCAAACAACCTACAAATACCCTCAAAACATCCTACAAATACCTTCCAAACATCCTCCAAATACCCTCCTTAAACCTCCTCCAAACATCCTTTAAACCACCACAAAATCTCCACCTTGCTGTTTTTTCGACATCAGAATTTCGAAGTTAAGAAAAAAATCACCGAGCACAACTCAACAAGATAATACGGGAGAGATTTTTACCACAAATTATTCAGAACCTTACCTACATCTACGAAGTTTTCTAGACGATTTTGACCAAGGGAAACCCCAGAGAGACGATATACAAAATCAGGTATCCAGATAGATTTCTGTTGACCAGATCAGAATCTTCAAGTCCAAAACAAACGTAACTGGGTATAATACATCCAACAAACCCTGGAGAGATTTTTACCACAAATTATTCAGAACCTTACCTACATCTAGGAAGTTTTCTGGACGATTTTGACCAAGGGAAACCCCAGAGAGACGATATACAAAATCAGGTATCCAGATAGATTTCGGTTCACCAGATCAGAATCTTCAAGTCAGAAACAAAGCTAACTGGGTACAATACATCCAACAAACCCTGGAGAGATTTTTACCACAAATTATTCAGAACCTTACCTACATCTAGGAAGTTTTCTGGACGATTTTGACCAACGGAAACCCCAGAGAGACGATATACAAAATTGGGTATCCAGATAGATTTCGGTTCACCAGTTCAGAATCTTCAAGTCAGAAACAAAGCTAACTGGGTACAATACATCCAACAAACCCTGGAGAGATTTTTACCACAAATTATTCAGAACCTTACCTACATCTAGGAAGTTTCGTGGTCGATTTTGACCTAGGGAAACTCCAGAGAGACGCCAGAGAATTGTTAGAAATTATAATATAAGATCTAATCACCACGAATAACGGCTCGGATACAGTTACTGTGTGACAGATATTTATATTAATTAGATATAAAATGCGGAATATAAACAATAATAGTTGCGGAAATAAATATGGGATTATTAGTCACCACTAGAAAACAGTAAATGACTGAAAGCTATAAATAAAGTAAATAACTGTATTTAAATAACGTTAAACTGTAAATAATATAAATGACTGTATATAAATGTTAGAAGTTAAATAATATGTATAAATATATATAACGGGTTTAGAACTGGACGGATGAAGCGACTGGTCTTTCAAGTAAGTTCGCCAATAAATTGACTGAACAGGCTTAGGGTTGTACTGGTAACCTAAAAGACTTTGTCACTATTTGTTCAATAGTTCAATCCGGAATATGATAAGTAACACAAAATTCTTTTTGTTTCAAATTTTATGTAAAACAATTTGTTTACATAAGGGTTTGAAGGTTTTCTTAATTTTTGGATATATTTCTCTGGATACCCGATTTTCTCTGGCGTCTCTCTGGAGTTTCCCTAGGTCAAAATCGACCACGAAACTTCCTAGATGTAGGTAAGGTTCTGAATAATTTGTGGTAAAAATCTCTCCAGGGTTTGTTGGATGTATTGTACCCAGTTAGCTTTGTTTCTGACTTGAAGATTCTGATCTGGTGAACCGAAATCTATCTGGATACCCAATTTTGTATATCGTCTCTCTGGGGTTTCCGTTGGTCAAAATCGTCCAGAAAACTTCCTAGATGTAGGTAAGGTTCTGAATAATTTGTGGTAAAAATCTCTCCAGGGTTTGTTGGATGTATTGTACCCAGTTAGCTTTGTTTCTGACTTGAAGATTCTGATCTGGTGAACCGAAATCTATCTGGATACCCGATTTTGTATATCGTCTCTCTGGGGTTTCCCTTGGTCAAAATCGTCCAGAACCTTACCTAAAAGAGCTAATGGTCCACCAAAAGTTGTAGTGGTTGGTGATTCAATAGAGGATTCATACGATTGAAGTTCTCCATACAAATTGTATAAAGATTCAGTATGAATTGCTGGATTTCCTTGAATAATGAGTTTTACCATTTTCCAGCTTTCAAAAAGATTATTCAAAAATTTGAGATTTATCTCATGTTGTGACTTTTTGATACCCAAATTGTTCATTTTAATAACAATAAAATTGAACCTGTCGTGAGCATCATGAATGGTTTCTGATGAAAACATGTATTTAAATAACGTTAAGCTGTAAATAATATAAATGACTGTATATAAATGTTAGAAGTTAAATAATATGTATAAATATATATAACGGGTTTAGAACTGGACGGATGAAGCGACTGGTCTTTCAAGTAAGTTCGCCAATAAATTGACTGAACAGGCTTAGGGTTGGACTGGTAACCTAAAAGACTTTGTCACTATTTGTTCAATAGTTCAATCCGGAATATGATAAGTAACACAAAATTCTTTTTGTTTCAAATTTTATGTAAAACAATTTGTTTACATAAGGGTTTGAAGGTTTTCTTAATTTTTGGATATATTTCTCTGGATACCCGATTTTCTCTGGCGTCTCTCTGGAGTTTCCCTAGGTCAAAATCGACCACGAAACTTCCTAGATGTAGGTAAGGTTCTAAATAATTTGTGGTAAAAATCTCTCCAGGGTTTGTTGGATGTATTGTACCCAGTTAGCTTTGTTTCTGACTTGAAGATTCTGATCTGGTGAACCGAAATCTATCTGGATACCCAATTTTGTATATCGTCTCTCTGGGGTTTCCGTTGGTCAAAATCGTCCAGAAAACTTCCTAGATGTAGGTAAGGTTCTGAATAATTTGTGGTAAAAATCTCTCCAGGGTTTGTTGGATGTATTGTACCCAGTTAGCTTTGTTTCTGACTTGAAGATTCTGATCTGGTGAACCGAAATCTATCTGGATACCCGATTTTGTATATCGTCTCTCTGGGGTTTCCCTTGGTCAAAATCGTCCAGAAAACTTCCTAGATGTAGGTAAGGTTCTGAATAATTTGTGGTAAAAATCTCTCCAGGGTTTGTTGGATGTATTATACCCAGTTACGTTTGTTTTGGACTTGAAGATTCTGATCTGGTCAACAGAAATCTATCTGGATACCTGATTTTGTATATCGTCTCTCTGGGGTTTCCCTTGGTCAAAATCGTCCAGAAAACTTCGTAGATGTAGGTAAGGTTCTGAATAATTTGTGGTAAAAATCTCTCCTGTATTATCTTGTTGAGTTGTGCTCGGTGATTTTTTTCTTAACTTCGAAATTCTGATGTCGAAAAAACAGCAAGGTGGAGATTTTGTGGTGGTTTAAAGGATGTTTGGAGGAGGTTTAAGGAGGGTATTTGGAGGATGTTTGGAAGGTATTTGTAGGATGTTTTGAGGGTATTTGTAGGTTGTTTGGAGTTGTTCTTGGTGTTCTTGGTGTTCTTGGTGTTCTTGGTGTTCTTGATGTTCTTGGTGTTCTTGGTGTTCTTGGTGTTCTTGATGTTCTTGGTGTTCTTGGTGTTCTTGGTGTTCTTGGTGTTCTTGCTTCAAGGATGAAGATGAAGATGATGTTGAAGAACTTCTTGAAGATGCAGGAGATGTTCTTGGTTGAGAGGTTTTGGTGTATGGAGAGGTTTTTCAAAGTTTATAAGAGGTTATGAATGAAAGAGCACACAACTCTCTTATATACTAACTTACATATACATACACTTTTCATACATACATACAATTATACATACATGAAACAAATATCTTCTTCACTTGAGTATTTTTAAAGTAATGGCTAGTGTGTGCAAGTGGTATGCTTCTTTCTTTGACTTTTCAACACAATATATATATATATATATATATATATATATATATATATATATATATATATATATATATATATATATATATATATATATATATATATATATATATATATATCGTTGAAACTGTTTAGTCGCACAACTAATTTTATCGTCTATGCGTTTTTGTCATTCGCGTGTTTTCATATTTTCCATTTGATGACGAATTTATGCAACCTGAAATAACTGATAATATTTGTTAGATAATATAAAAAAAAACAATTCGTCTTATTTCAGTGATGGTCACATACAAAAACATTTTTCAACAATTTCCCCCTATGTGATCATTGCTGGAATAAGGACAGTTATGATTTAATCATATTGACAGTTTTGAACTTTTGAAGATTCGAGATAAAAGATTTGTCAATAGATAAGATATATAAAACATAGTGATTGTTTTGAAAGTTTGTGACTTTGTTTAACATATCTTATGTAAAAGATTTTCAGAAATTTGTTTCCGAATCAAAGTCTCGGGTTCGGTTATCAAAGGGTAGCTATATATGTATCTAAAGAAATTTCCTAAGATTTTATAGCATTATTAACAACGACAAGTGGTCTAACAGGTCGATTCAGATGAACGCTCATAGGTATAGCTCACACTTCACTTGGGTGTTTGGTTGTTCTGGCAGCAGAACAAGTTAATGATCACTAAAAATGAGTGATATCTCTCTCTGACGACTCACACACATATTGGAGGTGTTCAACTATGCTTTTCCTGAAAGGTCACTTATTCTCATTATTAGATAATCAATCACGTAAGACTGGTTTCGGCATTACTCAGCGGGTTTCTTCATTCATGCCATTAAAGTTCACTCTCCCTCCATCGGGAAATACATGTAGAGGGGTTTAGCAATTTTCATAGTGCAGTTTGCAACTAAGATTCTTCAGTGATGAAGGCTACAGTATCCCGGGAAATCCATTGTTGTTGCAGCTTCTTCTTTGATAGTATCCTGTTTGTTGATCAATATCGATTTATTGTAAAAAGATATTTTGTTTTAGCATTGAGAATTTGCTACATTTGAGACCTTTTTAAGAGTATTTGACTTGAGTGATTGAGATATCTTCTTTTGTGAAAAATGGTTAAAACAAATCGCGGGATTTTATGATTTTTGTTTTGAAATAACCATTTGGTTGAAAGTTTGTTTGAAAATACCAAATATAGAATAATTTTCTTTTTGTTTTGTTTGGTATATCTTTATTGAATCCATTTGTTTTCTTGTTGATTTGTCTTTGAGGATTAGATGTTGATAGATATTTGTTTCTCCTTTGGTTTTCTTGTAAGGATATGTCGTTGTTTGCTTGATGGATCATGGGATCGCAAGTCTTCATTTTTGGTTGGCTTTTATCTAGGTAGGGATAGGTGGCATAAAAGACAGTTTGTCTAGTATGTAAGAAATGAATGTATCGTCCCTGGTCATTTTGATATCTAAGCAAAAATGAGACCGTGACAAGGTATAATTGGGTATACCTTATAAGCAATTGTGACACACCTAAGCTCACAAGAAATGATTTCCACAATGATTTAGATCGACGAGGCACAAATTCTCACATGGGTTTTTGTTTTCATCTGAACCTCCTAACCTTATGTCCCTTGATTGTTTAAAATCGTCAATAATGAAATAAAATCGAAGGAAATAAAGTTATATACATTATGAAAAGTAGGATATTTGAACCTTTACTCCAATTGAGAATCAATATGACTTAAAATCTTCATCGAGCATAAGCATCTGAAAATTAAGTCAAGAGAAGATTAATCACAAGGTTTTATAAAAGCTTATTATGGCAAGTCTTTTATTAATTTTTTTGAAGATTTGTTTTTCTGAATGTTTTTGGAAATATTGGTTATTTGAATGTTTTTGGTAATTTTTAAAAGGAAAGCAATTTTCAATTGTTTTTGAATTTTCCTTTTGAATGAAAGTAAACACACTTTTGTACAAACAAAAAGTAAAAGTTTAAGGATAGATGTTATCTGGATTTAACATTCCTAGACGGCCTAGGAAGTATTGAAACTTTGTTTCATCGAGAGCCTTAGTGAAGACATCGGCAATTTGATCTTCGGTGTTGATGAAGTGCAATTCGATATGACCCTTTTGAATGTTGTCTTTGATGAAATGATATCGAATATCGATGTGCTTTGTCATGGAATGGTGAACGGGATTGTGAGAAATGGCAATTGCACTGGTTGAGTCACAAAATATGGGAATTTGTGAAATTTTGAAGCCATAGTCTCGCAGTTGAGTTTGCATCCATATGACTTGCGAACAACAGCTGGCGGCAGCGACGTATTCAGCTTCTGCTGTTGATGTGGATACACAAGTCTGTTTCTTTGAAGTCCAACTCACTAGTCTACCTCCTAGGAATTGACAGCTACCAGATGTACTCTTTCTATCTAACTTGCATCCTCCATAGTCTGAGTCGGTGAAAGCGTTCAGCTGAAAATCGAATTTAGCTGGATACCAAAGGCCAAGTTTGGGAGTGCCTTTTAGGTATTTGAAGATGCGTTTCACAGCAACTACATGGGATTCCATAGGATTTGCTTGGTATCTGGCACAGACACATGTAGAAAACATGATGTCAGGTCTGCTGGCAGTGAGGTATAAGAGTGATCCGATCATTCCACGATATCTTTTCTGATCAACAGGTTTGCCATTTAAGTCTGCATCGATTTTGTATCCAAAAGCCATTGGGGTTTTTGCGGTATTGGATTTGTCCATTGAAAAGCGAGTGAGTAGATTTTTGACATAATTCTCTTGGTTGATGAAAATGCCATCAGTTGACTGTTTGATTTGAAGTCCGAGAAAAGTAGTCATCTCCCCAATCATGCTCATTTCAAATTTGCTCTTCATTAGATCTGCAAACTTAATACTCAAAGATTCATCAGTAGAACCGAAAATAATGTCATCAACATATATTTGTACGATTAAAAGATGTTTATTATAGATTTTACGAAAGAGGGTTTGATCGATTGAACCTCTTTTAAAACCTGATTCTTCGAGAAAGGTTGTCAATGTGGCATACCAGGCTCGGGGTGCTTGTTTCAAGCCGTAGACAGCTTTCTGCAATTTGAAGCTGTGATCAGGAAATTTGGGATCTTCGAAACCTGGTGGTTGTTGGATGTATACATCGCGATCTAACTCTCCATGTAGGAATGCACATTTAACATCCATTTGGAATACTTTGAAGTTCTTATGTGCAGCATATGCAAGAAAGATGCGAATTGCTTCAATTCTGGCAACTGGAGCATATGTTTCATCGTAGTCGATTCCTTCTTGTTGTGAATATCCTTTGACTACGAGACGTGCCTTGTTTCGACAAACGATTCCTTGATCGTCAGTTTTGTTTCTGAATACCCATCTTGAACCTATAACAGAAACATCGGGTGGGGTAGGGACAAGATTCCATACGTCATTTCTTTCAAATTCTTCTAGCTCTTCTTGCATAGCTTTTACCCAGTCTGGATCTTTGAGAGCAGAATGTATGGTTTTGGGTTCAGTCATGGATAAGAAGGCTCCAAATAAACAATCATTAGAAGTTGCGGCTCTAGTTTGGATGCCTGAGTTTGGATCTCCGATGATTTGGTCAGTTGGGTGGTTTCTGGTCCATTTTATTAAGCGATTCTCTTCCGCTATAATAATTGGAATTTCAGTATCCCATTGTTCTTCTCCGGGAGATTCATCTTGGAATAGGTTTGAAGGTTCCCCCATAAATGATGCATCGGTATTGTTTTGGATATTTGGGGATGGGGTATTTAAAGGAGGATTTGGTGTTTGTTCCAATGAAGAAGTATGTGTAGGTGGTTCCCCCTCGAATTGATCTGCATCATTTTGGTTTGTTTGTGGAGTTCCTTCAGTGGTTGTTCCTGTAGAATCAATAGAAGTAGTTAGAAGTTCAGAATTGTAAGCGGTTTTGGGTTGTTCAAAAAGTAAATCAAGATCGATTTCAATATCTCTGTCAGGAGAAGTATGTGTAGGTGGTTCCCCCTCGAATTGATCTGCATCATTTTGGTTTGTTTGTGGAGTTCCTTCAGTGGTTGTTCCTGTAGAATCAATAGAAGTAGTTAGAAGTTCAGAATTGTAAGCGGTTTTGGGTTGTTCAAAAAGTAAATCAAGATCGATTTCAATATCTCTGTCAGGAGAAGGTGTTTGTTGAATTGGATTTTGAAAAATATTATCGATCATTTTTGAAACAAAATGTTCACGATCCAATTTCCTGACATAAAATTCATCGAAATAAACATTGGTACTTTCTTCAATTACTCTGGTACGTTTGTTCAGTACTCGATAAGCAGCTGAAGAAAATGAGTAACCAAGGAAAATTCCTTCGTCCGACCTTGATTCAAATTTTGAGAGGTGGTCTTTATTGTTCTTTATGAAGCATCGACAACCAAAAATATGGAAAAATTTGATGTTTGGTTTTCGGTTGTTAATGACTTCATGTGGTGTTTTATGAAGATGTTTATGGATTAAGGAACGATTTTGAGTGTAGCAAGCTGTGGCTATTGCTTCTGCCCAGAAGTATTGTGGCAGATCAGCGAAGATAAGCATTGATCTTGCAGCTTCACACAGTGTTCGGTTCCTTCTTTCGACAACTCCGTTTTGTTGTGGAGTGTATGGGGCTGAGAAGTTGTGTTCAATTCCTTTGTCTTTGAGAAATGAATCTAGAGTCTTGTTTTTGAACTCTAAACCATTATCACTTCGGATTCTTCGAACAGGTCGTTTGAGCTTCAGTTCGATCTGTTTGATGAAGTTGATCATCTCTTCAGGTGCTTCTGATTTTAGTCTTAAGAAAAAGACCCATGTAAAGCGTGAGAATCCATCAACGACAATGAGAATGTACTTCTTCCCTTGTATGGTTTGGGTTTTGGCAGGGCCACAAAGGTCTATGTGCAACAATTCTAGTGGTTCAGATACACTTGAATTTGGGATGCTTTTGTGAGTTGATTTGGAAAGTTTTCCTCCTTCACAAGCAGCACAAAGAGTTTCGTTGTCAAGTTTTAGAAGTGGTAGCCCTCGAACAAGATCATCGCCTATGAGTTTGTTGATGTACCCAAAGTTTAGATGGGAAAGGCGGCGGTGCCATAAGCAACTAATATCTGTTGGGGCTTTGGATAGCAGACAAATATCGGGTTTACCATAAATAAGATCCATGTCAAGTGGATACATATTTCCGGCACGGGCAGAGTCAACAATAACATCTTTGGTTTTGGCGTCCATGATCAAGCTTCGTTGTTTTGTGAACATAACTTCAAGATTGTTGTCACACAACTGAGAAACACTGATGAGGTTGTGTTTCAGGTCATCAACATAAGCAACTTTCTTGATGGTAAAGTTACCATTTGTTATGTTTCCATAACCCATGATTTTTGCTGTCATGTTGTTGCCAAAGGTAACATCTTGATTGGTGTCGGTTGGTTTGAAGTCACGTAAGAAATTCCTCTTTCCTGTCATATGCTTAGAGCAGCCGCTATCGATATACCATGTATCATCCTTGGGCTCTCCAGCATTAAGTACCTGCAATTAGACAGAAGGTTTAGGTACCCAAATCTGAATGGGTCCTGGTTTGTCAGTTGTTAACTTAGGTACTTTGTTTGATGAATTTCTTTTTTTGTAGGGTCTTGGTTTATTATGACGGAATTGTTGTGGTTTGATCTGACTTATCAAGTTTTCCCAAAAAGTGATTTGTTTTTGAAAACCCGTGGGTTGATAAGATCTGTGTTTTGGTGTAGGATATCCTAGATGTGATGTTTTGTTAGAAATTGTTTTCTCATATCTAGGATGTGAAGTATGGTTTTGAAAAGCATTATAATGATGGTTTTGAACTTTCTGATATGATGGTTTTTGAAAGTTCCCTGACTGTTTGAAATTGATATCCTGAAAGTAATTTTCAACAGTCTTTCGCAAAGGTTTTGGTTTAGAGTTGAAAACTTGTTTTTGTGGCACAAAGTCAGGTTTCAAAAGTTTCCTTGGTTTTGTGGACTGAGCGTGGACAGCCTGAATGGGTTGCTTATTTTTTTGTTGTTTCTTTGAATACTTTTGTCCCAAACTGTTCTTTCCAACTATGGTAGAATTCAAAGAAGGGAAGACATTTGGAGCAGAAGTATTTCCATGCTCATGAGTAGATTTTTGTCCATTTAGGAAAATCTCAGGTTTGATTGTGCCATCATTCTTTGTTAGTTCATTAGATCTCAATTGATGAGTTATTGAACTAACAGAGTCTGATTCAGAATTCACAACTCTTTTGTATGACTTTTTGGAAATAAAGAAATCAGTATCATCTGGGCTACAGTTGATAATTGTTTCGTCATCTGAATCTTCCTCGTTGGTAGATGTGAAAAGATCTGGTAGAGTGGATTCAGAGTTTTCACAAATTGTCATGTTTTCAATTTGTTCCTTTTCAAATGCTTCTCTACCAATTCCTGGTTTATAACTTGTATTAACTGTGCCAGATCCTAAGGTTTTTGCCTTAGTGAAAATATCATCACTTAATTTTCTAGCAATATTAATAGAATCCAATTTTCCTTGCAGTCTTTTGTTTTCGGATTCAAGAAATATGATTTTGTTTGAAAAATCAGTCAGTTTTTGAGTTAAAACATAATTTTCATCAGTTGAAGATTGAAATTTTTGTTTCAACTTAATGATTTCCATTTCTAAAATATTTTTAATTTCAGAAGAAATAACTGACTGGTTTTTCAATTCCAAATCCCTCTTTTGAATTAGGGCTTGATTTAATTGTTCCAAGACGTGAGCATTATCTTCAGATTTTCGTTCAACGTCTCTTTCCAATTTCAAAATCGTTCTTGTATTTTCTCCGAGTTTGAATTGCATCGTTTGTGATTCAGACTTGACAATGTCCATTTTAACCATGTTGTTATGATATGTATTGAGATCAACTTGCAGGCTATTCTCAATCTTGGTTATATGGGATTCAAAAATTGTTTTAGAATAACCAAGTTCTACAACCATGTTCCATACCTGTTCAATGACGTTTGGAGCCCTTGAAGGTATTTCTTCACCAGCCATGAAGCAGAAATTTGACTGTGCTGGTTCAGAGTCTGCTTCATCATCTGAAGTTGGCCAGTATTCGACGTTGGGTTCGTGGATTGCCATTAAAGCTTTATCTTTCTTTTCTTGTTTCTTCAGTTCTTCAGCTTTTTGAACGTAGTATGCTGAGTCCTTGACTTTGGATTTGCTTTTAGCACGACATTCTCGAGCATAGTGATTTGTTCCTTTACAATTGTGACAAATGATCACATCATCATTATCACTGTCAGCCTTTTGACTTTGAATTGGTGGTCTTTCAGGTGCCTGGGCTTGGTTCTTTTGTTGAGATTGCTGAAATCCAAAATTTTGATTGTTGTTAGAACCTTGATTTGAGTTGTTATTAAAAATTGGATTGGGATTGTTTTGAAATCCCCGGTTTTGGAAACCTTGGTTTGGGTAGTTTTGGAAAGATGGTCTTTGAGAACTTTGTCCAAAAGATGGTCTTTGTTGAAAACCTGGATTGTTTTGTCCAAAGTATGGTCTTGGTTGAAAACCTGAATTGTTTGGTCCAAAAGATGGCCTGTTTTGATAATTTGGTCTGAAATTTGATTGACCAGAATTTGGCAAAAATCTTTGTAGGTTTGTGTTTGCTACCAAGGCGCATAGTTGTTGATAATCCGCTTCATCATTTGAATCAAAAGAATTATAACAATTTCCCAAAAATGCTTGGTTTTGATTTTGATCGAAAAAGGGTGTTTGGTGTTGAGAAGATATGGACAAAAGAGCTAATGGTCCACCAAAAGTTGTAGTGGTTGGTGATTCAATAGAGGATTCATACGATTGAAGTTATCCATACAAATTGTATAAAGATTCAGTATGAATTGCTGGATTTCCCTGAATAATGAGTTTTACCATTTTCCAGCTTTCAAAAAGATTATTCAAAAATTTGAGATTTATCTCATGTTGTGACTTTTTGATACCCAAATTGTTCATTTTAATAACAATAAAATTGAACCTGTCGTGAGCATCATGAATGGTTTCTCATGAAAACATTTTGAAATTGTCAAATTCATTCAAAATGGATGTTTTCTTGTTTCCGATTATTCTTTCGTTTCCACAAAAACGATTTTTTAAACTTTCCCAAATTTGATTTGCGGTTAACAGTATAATGTCATCCATTTGACTTAGAATACTGTGTGGGATTCCAGAAACTAGTTCCTTTTTAGCTTGGAGTTCAAGCTTTCTGTTGTTTTCGACTATTGTGATTTGATTTGTAGCAAGAGTGGCCATATCTTCTGTAGAGATTCCAGTATACGTTCCTTCCACGCATTTCCAGACATTTTCACCTAAAGTATTTAGATGAAGGTTCATACGGCCAACCCACGAATTATACTCTTCAGGTATAAGTATGGGTGCCCGTGAACCTGAACCCAAACTGTTAGCAATAGAAACAGAATTCATGTTTGAGTAATTTGTTGAAGACATAAAATAATTTTTTTTTAAAAATTTTTTTGATTAAGGATTTGAACAAGTGATATTAAAATGAAACTTTTAAAGAAAATCTTATGGAAGGTTTATATAAACGCTAACCAAAAGTTTTCGACAAAAATTTCAGAATGAATCACACGAGCTCTGATACCAATTGTTAGAAATTATAATATAAGATCTAATCACCACGAATAACGGCTCGGATACAGTTACTGTGTGACAGATATTTATATTAATTAGATATAAAATGCGGAATATAAACAATAATAGTTGCGGAAATAAATATGGGATTATTAGTCACCACTAGAAAACAGTAAATGACTGAAAGCTATAAATAAAGTAAATAACTGTATTTAAATAACGTTAAGCTGTAAATAATATAAATGACTGTATATAAATGTTAGAAGTTAAATAATATGTATAAATATATATAACGGGTTTAGAACTGGACGGATGAAGCGACTGGTCTTTCAAGTAAGTTCGCCAATAAATTGACTGAACAGGCTTAGGGTTGGACTGGTAACCTAAAAGACTTTGTCACTATTTGTTCAATAGTTCAATCCGGAATATGATAAGTAACACAAAATTCTTTTTGTTTCAAATTTTATGTAAAACAATTTGTTTACATAAGGGTTTGAAGGTTTTCTTAATTTTTGGATATATTTCTCTGGATACCCGATTTTTTTTTTTTTTTAACACAAATTATTCAGAACCTTACCTACATCTAGGAAGTTTTCTGGACGATTTTGACCAACGGAAACCCCAGAGAGACGATATACAAAATTGGGTATCCAGATAGATTTCGGTTCACCAGATCAGAATCTTCAAGTCAGAAACAAAGCTAACTGGGTACAATACATCCAACAAACCCTGGAGAGATTTTTACCACAAATTATTCAGAACCTTACCTACATCTAGGAAGTTTCGTGGTCGATTTTGACCTAGGGAAACTCCAGAGAGACGCCAGAGAAAATCGGGTATCCAGAGAAATATATCCAAAAATTAAGAAAACCTTCAAACCCTTATGTAAACAAATTGTTTTACATAAAATTTGAAACAAAAAGAATTTTGTGTTACTTATCATATTCCGGATTGAACTATTGAACAAATAGTGACAAAGTCTTTTAGGTTACCAGTCCAACCCTAAGCCTGTTCAGTCAATTTATTGGCGAACTTACTTGAAAGACTAGTCGCTTCATCCGTCCAGTTCTAAACCTGTTATATATATTTATACATATTATTTAACTTCTAACATTTATATACAGTCATTTATATTATTTACAGCTTAACGTTATTTAAATACAGTTATTTACTTTATTTATAGCTTTCAGTCATTTACTGTTTTCTAGTGGTGACTAATAATCCCATATTTATTTCCGCAACTATTATTGTTTATATTCCGCATTTTATATCTAATTAATATAAATATCTGTCACACAGTAACTGTATCCGAGCCGTTATTCGTGGTGATTAGATCTTATATTATAATTTCTAACACAAGCGGTGGGTGAGAGTGGACACCCATTAAGTTGCCATTTTATAGGCAACAACCTTATACCCACCTTATAGACTGGCTTCGTGAATGAGGCGTACTAGCGGTAAGACGACTTTGATCTTATACATATATATAATAATTAACCACTAATGTTATAAATAGTATAAGGGTTGAATTTTAACTTTTAAAACTCTAAGGGTTTGGAATTAAAGTATATTAAAGTGTGTGTAACTTTACAAATTCCAAAACTTGAGGACAAGTTTTGAAACTATTCAAAACTTTTCATTTCATAACTTATGAATTAAAGGTTCCTAAAAATGAAGACTCTTCATTTCCATGTAACTTATGTGTTTTAAGTGTGTGTTTAAAAGAAGTGACCTTTGGATATCCATAACTTGAGGACAAATTATGGACTCCATTAAAACACATAAATGATCAAGAATTAATCCTAAACAATTCAGCAAATAATTCCTATCATCTTCTAAATTCATAAGAACATGAACATGATCATCAAAGTTTCAAGAATTATATGAACACATACAAAGCATGAAATTTTGATATAAGCTATTGTAAATGGATTAGAACAACCATTACACCAACTAAAACAAGTTTTAAAACACCAAAACAGTTTAGGGTAATGTTTCTAGTCCATTTCCAGCAGCAAAAGTCGAAAATCTGCATTCTGAGGCTCCTACTCGCCGAGTGCACGAACCTACTCGCCGAGTAGGATGAGTTTACTCATGAACTCGGCGAGTCCCCCCATGGACTCGGCGAGTTCATCAGGCAGACAGCAAAAAATTCGACTTTTTTTCACTATTTTGCATCAAGTATCAAACAAACAAGCTTAGGCTCTGATACCACTGTTAGGTTTTGAGCATTCTAACACTTCCTAAGTGTACATGCAACCCTATTAAACCTTGGATCTATGTTTGTCTAAGATACATGCAAAATATTATTTTCCAAGGTTTATAACCTATCTAGCATGGCATGGGGTACTTTTAACCATAAAAGAACTAGATGAATTACATACCTTTTGTTGATTGTTGATTCCTTGGAGTTTGAGAGCCAAGCACCAATAATGTGAATGCCTCAAATGGAAATCACAAATCACCACAAACTTGGAAAATGTATGAGAGAGTATACTAACTCTTGATTTTGGCCACCACACTTACACACACCTTAGTGTCTTTTTCATGCAACATAAGCTTGTTTATATAGTGTACATGGTTAGGGTGAAACCCTAATAACCCATGTCTTTTCCTCTTCCAAGGATCCATAGGTAAAAGCTCCATGGATCATCCATGGACTTCCATATAAGCTTAGCCCATTCCAAATGAGTGTTAGGCCACACCATATAAATATAATAGCCCATGATTTAATTAGTCTTCCTTTTAATCACTAAATTAATTCATAATTAATTCAAGATTAAAACTAATTAGGTAACATGACTTTATATTAATATATTATAACTTATAATATATTAATAAATCGTAAGTATACAACTCTCATAAAATTATCCATAACTAGTTTGGGTGAAGTGCAACCCAAATGGACCATGCCGGGTCGGGTCAAGTATATACCAAATAAGTTATGGACTTAGACATCTTATCCAACACACACGATAAATCAAACAAGAGCTGAATGATTAATATGCTCCACCTCAGAAGAGCTCGACAAAGAACTTCAACTGTAGAGGTGTGCTAGGGTTACAGAATGATGAAAAGAATAATTATCAAAAGCATACAGAGAACGATGCATGCATGCATCTTATATACTAAACCCTAATGACATAAACACGGCTGGACAGGCCCAGTATCGTGATAACTATGGACCGAAGTAACAGGCCCAATGACGCAACTCTTAGACCCAACAATCTCCCCCTTTGCGTCAATTGAGGCGAGAGATCATTTCGGTTGAGTGAGAGTAGATTTCTTCACAGTCTTGAATAGCTTCGGTATGATGGTGAGAAGAGTTTGACGAAAGTCAATATACCACCGAAGCATGTCCAAAAAAAATTTCTTATCAGCTTCACTATTTTGCTTACACCTGTGAATGATATCAAGAATGTGCTGCAGATAAGAAGTGGAGAACAAGTGTTTATCATCAAGAGCGAACAAGCACTTTTGGCCTTCGACTCTGGTGAACATGACTGTGTGATACTTCGGGTCAATTCTACCCATATGCATCTTGTTCACATCGCTTGCCTTCCCAATTGGTCTGATTGTAGGCTTCTTCCTTAAGGCAGAGGCGATTTCTTGATCCATCTTGGCAACCTCATGAATGTAAGAAACTAACATTCGCTTGATGTGATCGATAATAGGCTCGTACTGCTGTTGATCAGTAAGCAAAATGTTGTTCAAGAGGACCCACTCGTGTGGATTTAAGTTCGGCAGATCAGCAAGGGAGATCATATGAACCGAGTTATCAGAGCCTCGGGTCACTTTGAACTTTACATTAATAAAATTCCCCACTGAGGTTGGTTTTAATGCCTTGACTGTTGTGATCTTTTATGTGCTCCAAGTCAAGTATTGTGGTTGAGAGAATGCGAGATAGTAGTCAATCAATTCTCGATCAACCTTCGGGTCAGGAGAAGGAATAGTGGTGATTGGCTCAAAGCAATGAAACACAAATGCCTTTCGGGTGATAGGCATGTCAAATTGAGAGTCTTTCGAATTTTCACGATCAAACGAGATGATCGGTTCAAGCCAGTGAGTGCTAGGAGACTCGATTGCTTCTTTTAATAGTTTCTCCAATGTCCACAAAGGAAATACAGTTTTTCTACTCTCCAATGTGTCATGAGCTTCTTTTCTTTTACGTTCCCTCTCTTCTTCTTCTCTTGCAATACGAAGATTTTCGTCAAGCTCTCGATCACGTTGCTTTCTTTTGAGAGCATCTTCTTCAGTTTCTTCCTCATCACTATCACCGACTATCTTTTTCTTTTTGTCCTTCACACAAGAACCCGAAGCTTCATTATCCTTCGGTTCAGTGGTGACTTTCGGTGGTGGGGGTTGATTCTGACTTGCTTCTCCCCCTTTTTTTGGAGGGACAACAGGCTCCGAAACACCTTCTATACGACTTAACATGTCAAGAGCGGGTCTCAACTTTTCAGCTAAGTGTCGTCGGACGGTGAGAGTAAGAACCGAATCATGTGCCTCTAGGACATTAGACAAAAGAGAGTGCACATCACCAACACAACTTTTAATGACTGCTCGCTAAGACTTGAGATCATCAATTTCCTTGGTTTCCTTATTGAGCTTCAAGGACTGAGTTTTGAGCTGAGTAGTGCGACGAGCCAGTTCATCCATGATCTTGTTTTCAATAGCTAACTCAGTTTGGAGTTGATTAAGACGAGCCTTGACTGAAGATACAAACTTCGCATTATTAGTTTGAATCCCTGTTCTAATGCTTTCAAAATGCTTATGCTCCTCCTGAAGTGTAGTTGTAAGATCCTTAATCGTATCATTCACCGTATTGGCATTCTTTTGAGTAGCTGCCTGGAGAGAGTCCAAAAACACTTGAGCATCTACAATTATATGTGTGACATTTTTGGTTGCTTTCTGATAAGAAGAGGTAGAGGCATCCACAGATTTAGTAGCTTTATCAATTAATTCTTGATGATATTTAACCAAAGTGGAGAACATGGCCTTGACCGCTGCTTCTGAGTATTCAGTAGAAGAGGAGGAAGATGCAGAAGCAATCGGCCTGTCAATTTTCTCATTAAGATCTTTTAAGTGCCATTTCGTTATAGGAGCATCATCATCATCATCATCATCATCATTCTGAACTCTGTAGGGGCTAAAATAGAAGGAATCAAAGTCTACATTCTCCCTATTGAGAATGGTGTCAGAATCATTTGAATGAGGTGGAGATAGAGGTTTAGAGGTAATCGGGGTTTCGGTCCCTGAAGTAGATGCCCCCGTATCAGATACTTTGACACAAACTTGAGGTCCGGTTATAGTAGTGGTAGTGGTAATTTCGGTGAATAGTGGGGTTGGTATTGGTATAGAAGTTGCAGCTTAAGAAGAAATTAGAGGAGGGAATGGAGCAACTGTGATAGGAACAGAGTGAATAAGAGAGGAGGGAGGTGTGTTTCGGTTACCATGATGAGCCCGTGAAGGTGGAGGCGAATCTCCTCGGAGCGAACTCTCCTCTTGAGAATGTTCACTTTCGCTTGACTCTTGTTCAGGTTGATAATCAGAAGGAACATACTCTGAATCACTTGAAGACCGAGCCTTTGGATTGGGCGCTTTCTTCTTGATCTTTCGCTTATTATGAACAGAAGTAGCTGCTTGTTCTGACCTTCTCTTTTTAGGCATAGCAGCTTTAGATGATGGTCCTTCCTTCTCGCTCTTTCGTTGATCAGCCTTCTTCCCTCGTTTCGCTGGTTTATCAGCTGCATCCAACGAGCTTTGCATCTCAAGGGTTAGCTGCCTCGGTCCCGTAGGAGGAAGCTTCTTGTATTCACGAATAAGCTTGCTTTCCCCAGAAACACACTTGTACATAGATTCAGTAACTGAACCGATGAACAGAAACATGGATGGATCAGTGACAATAATCTTCGTCATGTGAAAAGTGGCAATAGATGACATCAAAGAGTCTGCCATTGTGGGAATTTAGAATTTCTCCATTGCCCATTGAGTAACAAGGGTCCAAAACCTTCCACATGATATTTCAGAATAAAGAGAAAACGAGGTAAGGCTTTGTACCAGTTGATTCCAGAGAATAGACTCATAGTCCATGTTGATCCCGTGGTAAAGACCATAGAGCAGAGTCATAAACGCTTTGTTTGCCCCGTCAGACCCTGCAACCCTCTCCGATAATCCCTTGAAAAGAAGAGTAAATAGACCATTCCATTGTGGAGGAAGACAAGACTTCTTGAACTTTTTCACTGTCGTAAGAACTTTTGTGTACCCCATATCGTAGAACATGGTGAAGAGCTGAGTCGTGCTGATGGAGTCTGGATTGATCATGGAGTCGTTGATGAGAAGCCCTAGCAAGGAGCAAAACCTAACCTTTGAAATTGAAGTCTTCTGATCCAAAACTTCAAAGAAAATACTCTCCTTGGCTTTATCGTATGACGCCGTTGAATAAACCTGAGAAAGGAAAGACATCGGGACAGACTCCACCTTGGTTAGAGCAATCACAAATGGTGAATATTTGAGGAATTCAACCACCTGAAGCATGTAAGGATCATACTGAAAAGGAGAGAGTTCGATAATCAGATTTTGATTCGGCTTTATGGTAAGAAGTGATGACAGTGCACTTTGTTCTTGAGCAGAAGATGAGTCAGCCATTGTTGAAGCTTGAAGTGAAGAAGATGAACATTAGAGAATAATCGTCGTTGAATGCTTCGAGAGGACTTGTAAGTGGTAAAGAAGTAAAAGTGAGGTGAGAAAACCCTTTATACGATTACCATGAGAGAGAAAAATATGGAGTGTGCCAAAGAAAATAGCCATTAGTACCATGATTAAGACTTGTGGAAAATCATAAAGATCTTCGTGCAAGACTGTGCCAAAGAAAAAGGAAATAAAGCAAAGTATTTGTGGGATATAAGTGATGTCAATTAAGACACAAAACAGTGGATCCCAGGCACGAATCTCTTCCTTCAAATTCAAGAGAGACTTAGAAGTATCTGTATGGTTTCCCGTGAAAGTACGATCATATGCTTATTAAGAAGCATTGAAAGGCATCTTTTCAGTATAAGGTTATTAGGGTGTCTTTCGCTTCAATCGAACTACGGAACTTTATATAAGACCGAAAGTTAGATGAAGTACTTGTGAGACCGGTGTAGCCTATAAAACAAGTAGGTTTGATTAATTTTCAGTGACTTGGTGATTTAGTAGAAATCTTGAAAACAAAAATAAACTGGATCTTTTAGGCAGAAAAGTCTTGGTGTGAGATAATTTCATAAAGATCGCTCAAAAATAAAAAGAGATTTCTTGGTACCTCCCACTAAAGTGGTTTCGTTAATACTTGGGTGAAAGCTAGAACATGTGATTGTTCACCGTTAATTCATTGTAGGTGTTGAATTATGGGTTTCACTTAGATCGTGGTTGACGAAACTAAGATCACAAACACAGATGTTGTGTAACCATAAACCTCAGTGGTAAATGTTGAGAGTCTTAAGGGTTACGATTATGAATCAAAATGTGATGGAGAAAAGTTCGAAGGTGGTTAAAGAACCGAAAGTACCTCTGCTAAACAGTAAGGACCGAGCATAAAACTATTACCTCACTATGAGAAGAGTAAGGTAGCTCATGACTTGAGTGATTTTAGCAGCCTTATGGGGAAGAAACAGTTGGTATATATTGAATCAGTAAGGCTTCACTTAGAGTCGTCGAAGCTTTGGACAACATGCAGCAGCATGCTTTTAGGGACACATAGCTAGTACAAAGATAAAGAGTGTTATACCTGCCCCAGCTCCATCAGTGGAATTCTTCCAAGAGTCCTTTCAGTGTGATATTTTTGGTATTTTGATTTTGGTTTGGAAAAGACACGAAATAAAACTCAAACACAAAGTAAAATATTTTTGATTATTTTGATTTTTCTAAAAAAGAGATAAAAACATAAAAGAAAATATTTTTGGATTTTATGATTTTTCTGAAAAGAAAAAGAAAATATTTTCGGATTTTATAAAAATAAATGAAAAAAATAAAATGAATTGAGAAAAGGTATACATAATGTACAAAGTATACAACCGAAACTTTACCTTTGGAATGTTGAAGCGAAATGGACCGAGCGTTCGGTTCATTTCGGTTCCTAAAAAATCTGGAACCGAAATAGAGCGAGCGTTCGCTCTATTTCGCTTGCCCAATTTTAATGAGGCGAAAGGGGTTTCGGTACTGATTCAGCTTCCATCATTCTGAAGCCTTGGAGTATTTTGTTAAAGCTTGCTTATGGTAAGGCCTTCGTGAAGATGTCAGCTAACTGATCAATGGATCGAACAAAGTGGATTTCAACGTTACCATCTTCTACGTGATCCTTGATGAAGTTGTATCTCAGTGCTATATGTTTCGTTTTAGAGTGTTGCACTGGGTTGTGACATATCCGAATAGCGCTTTCTGAGTCACAGTAGAGGGGAATTTTCTTCATGTTTAGGCCATAGTCTCTAAGTTGATTTTGTATCCATATAACCTGTGAAGTGCAGGACGCTGCGGCGATGTATTCAGCTTCGGCTGTAGAAAGAGACAAGCATGTTTGTTTCTTTGATTCCCATCAAACAAGTTTTCCATCAAGGAATTGACATTCGCTAGTGGTGCTCTTTCGGTCTAGACCACATCCTCCAAGATCGGCATCGGAGAATTCTTGAACGAAGAAACCTGGTTTCGTAGGGTACCAAAGACCGAGAGATGAGGTTCGCTTCAAATATCTGAAGATATTTTTCACAGCCACCATATGAAGTTCGCGTGGATTAGCTTGGAACCTGGCACAATAACAGACAGAAAACATAATATCTGGTCTACTAGTTGTTAGATACATTAGAGACCCAATCATTTAACGATAAAGGGTCATATCAGCAGCTGGTTTATCCAGAGATGGTGTTAGCTTCGTTCCGAATGCCATTGGAACCTTTACTTTAGAATCTCTCATCATGCCGAACTTCGCCAGTAGAGTCTTCGTGTAAGCCTCCTGATTAATGAATATGCCTTATGGTCCCTGTATTATGTTTAGTCCAAGGAAAAGGTTAATCGGACCCATTGAACTCATCTCAAATTTAGTCTCCATCAACTTCTGGAATTCAGCCGTTAAGCTAGGATTCGTAGAACCGAAGATGATGTCATCGACATAGATTTGGACGATCATTAAATGGTTACCCTCTTTCCTGCGAAAGAAGGTTGGGTCAACCGAACCGTGTTTGAATTTTGACAATTTAAGAAAGCGATTTAATGTTTCATACCAGGCTCTAAGAGCTTGCTTTAGACCATAAACCGCTTAGTCCAGAATATAGCAATGATCAGGATACTTCTCATTCACGAAACCCGGTGGTTGCTCCACATATACAGTCTCTTCTAGTTCTCCATTCAATAATGCACACTTGACGTCCATTTGAAAAACTTCGAAATTCTTGTGAGCAGCGTATGCCAGAAATATCCGAACTGATTCCAACCTTGCTACAGGAGCGAAGGTTTCTTCATAATATATACCTTCTTCCTGAAAATATCCCTTAACCACTAGCCTTGCCTTATTGCGTATCACGTTCCCTTCTTTGTCCAACTTGTTCCGAAATACCCATTTTAATCCAACCACAGGTGCATCCTTTGGTGTAGGAATCAGTCTCCAAAATCAGTTTGGCTCAAACTCATTTAGTTTGTATTGCATAGTCTGTACGCAATCAGAGTGATCAAGTGCAGTGTTAAATGTTTTCGGCTCAATCTTGAAGACAAACGAATTAAACATGCAGAATTCAACATGAGAGAATAGAGTTGTTTACTTCGCTTTCAGTTGAGAGCATGTGAGAACTCCCTCAGATGATTCACCAATTACTTGAGTTTTTGGATGATCTTTTGTCCATTTTGTGAGAGGTGGGTAATTAGGATCATAATTAGCATCCAATTCGACATTGACTTCTTCTTCAAGTTCTGACTGAGTGTCGTCGTCATTCGTATTAATATTCTCCCCTTCGAATGATGAAACAATTTCAACATCAGGATTAGAATTCTCCCCCTCGGTTGGACTTCCATGGTTCATTATTGGAGATGGGTTCTCCCCCTGGAAAGGCAAATCAGGTTGCTTTGATGCAGATGAACCCTCCCCCTAGAAAGTGGTGCGATCATTTGTGGGTTCGGTTGGACCTTTGGGTTCACTATTTGAGGTTTGCTTGGACCTTTGGGTTCGCTAGGAGCTTGAGGTTCGCTTGCCATGGCTTTTGCAGCTTCTTTGATTATCTCCTTCAGGTTGTCAACCTTGTTATCAGCCGCTTTCGCTTCAGAAAGAATTGCATTCTCCGGTTCATCAAAGAGCAACATATACTCCTCAAACGGATTTGATATAGGAGCCGTGACTAGACCTGTTTGTGGAAAGATCTCCTCCATTGGACTTTCGCTTCGTTGAAGTTTCTTCACATAATTGTCGTCAAATGTGACATAGTAGGTTTCTTCAATTTTCTTTGATCTTTTATTCAGAACCCTATAAGCCTTGGATGTGAGAGAGTAGCCAATAAAAATCCCTTCGTATGCCTTCACATCAAACTTGTTTCAGTTCTCTTTGGAGTTGAAGATGATGCATCTAGAACCGAAGACATGGAAGAATTTAACGTTAGGCTTGCAATTATTCAGAATTTCATACGATGTGATAGAAAACCACTTATTGAGGAAGGTTCGGTTCTGGGTATAGCAAGCAGCAGAAATCGTATCAGTCCAGAAGTACAGAGGTAGAGAAGCGAAGTTGAGCATGGTTCGGGCGGCTTCACACAACGAACGGTTTCGCCTTTCAACGACACCATTTTTTTGTGGAGTATAGGGAGCGGAGAAGTTGTGAGTTATTCCCTTTTCGGTCAGAAATTCTTCAAAGTCGTTGTTTTTGAACTCTAAACCATTGTCACTCCGGACATTTCTCACTATCTTTCTCAGCTTTACTTCCACCTGTTTTATGAAGTTTTTGAGTTGTGGAGTCGCTTTTGATTTCTGTTTAAGAAAGAAAACCCAAGTGAAACGTGAAAAATCATCGACAATAACAAGTAAGTACTTATTACCACCAATGCTTTCCTTGGCCGATGGACCACACAGATCAATGTGTAGAAGCTCAAGAGGTTCGATGATCTTTATGTTAACACGTGTGGGATGACTCTTCCAGCTTTGCTTTCCCGTTTCGCATGCAGCACACAAATGTTCCTTGTCAAACTTTAGAAGTGGCAATCCTCGCACATGATCACCAAGAACCAGCTTGTTGATGTCTTTGAAGTTAAGGTGCGAGAGTCTTCGATGCCATAGCCAGCTTTCATCAGAATGAGATTTCGTTAGAAGACATACAACAGGCTTTCCTCGTATTGGGTTCAGATTCAATGGATACATTTCACCTTTACGTTGGGACTTCACCAGAACTGTCTTAGATTTCTTTTCAACGATCTCGGATCCTTCATCATCAAATGAGACCTTCAGGCCAGTCCCTACTACCAATTGCGAGACACTTATAAGATTGTGTTGCAATCCTTCCACATAGGCCACCTTTCGAATGGAAAAATCTTTGTTCGTTATCATTCCATAGCCTTTTATAGTGCCATATGAGTTGTTTCGATACTTGACACAACCACCATCTTTTAGAGCCCGAAACTCCCTCAGCTCTTCCCGTCTCCCTGTCAATATACCATTCGTCGTTGAACTGCTCATCACTGATAACCTGCAAAAATTAAGCAGATTTAGGAACCCACAGTTGCTTGGGTCCTCGTGAGCCTTTTACAGAAGAGGGAATCGCAATAGAAAGATCAACCAAATATGTTTGTTTTATTAAAGTGGTTTCATCTTTCCTTTTGATGGTGAAAACTTTAATTTTGTTAGTTTTTGTTTTGTTTGAATCAGATTGTGGATTTTTATTTTGATTCTTAACAAAGACTTTCTTTTGTTTCCTATCGTGAGCTGTCGTCTTCATCGTTTGTGTTTCGTATTCTGGAACGAGCTTTCCTTTTCCCTTGATATCCTTGTTAGGATTTTTCTTTGATTGAAAATGAGGAGGTTGGAATTTAGGACCGAAACTGCTCTTTCGGTTCTTGTCACTGCTAGATTTGGGACCGAAACTGCTTCTTCGGTTCGTTTGACTGCAGGATTGACACTGAGTCCATGGATCAGAGTTAGCCTTAGAACTTTCTTTCGCCTTGTGATTAGACGCCTTTTCTGTGCGAACATAATTGGGGTTTTAGGAGTGCCAAAACTGCTTCCTTTCATTGAGATTCTTTTGATATCTCCTGTTTCGCTGGCGTTTTTGTTCAGCGAGCTGCTTCTGAGACTTTTGAATGTTTACATTCAGCTTTGGTCTTTCTGCACGAGTTTCACTCTTCAATGAAGAGGTTTCGCTTGCTTCCTTTTTAGGTTCGCTTTGAATTCCTTTGGTACCACTTGTGCTTGGTACATCAAAGCTTGTTGGCTTGTTGAGTGGTTCTGCCACGTATCTGCCTTTGACTCTCCATGAGGTTCTTTTTGATAAACCGTTTGTTTCATCTGCATTGTCGATTGGAGCAGAACAAAAATAATCATCACAGTCGCCTGCGTTGTCTTCTTTTACTATGGCTGTAAGTTCAGGGTATGTTTCGGAGTAACTCTTGTTGTAGTGTATACCTGGTTTGGTACTGTTTCTACCTTTTGATATACTACAGCCTTCTCTTTTAGAATTTTGACTTTATCCTGGGATATCCGAGCGAACTCAACTAAATTTTCAGATATAAGACCTTTGGTAGGTTCGCTTTTGACAAATTCTGAGCAGTCAACCACATCCTCTACAGAAATTTCACTCATATCACTGTCCTCGTCAAATTCAGAAGTGTTTTCCAAATTTATCTTGTTTTCTGAACTCAACTTGGTACTCAATGACTCAAATTTCTGCATGGTTTCGGTCTTGATTTTCAATTTATCATTTTCATCCAATAGGTTTTTAAGCATGTCCTTATGGTCATTGGACTTGATAAAGGACTCGATTTTGTCCAGACCGAATCTGTAGGCGTCAGAGGTTTCTTCTGATGAGACAATCGATTCACACTTATAGCAATTTGCGTCTATTTCGTCTTACTTTAATTCAAGGAAAGGCAAAATCATTTTGTGAATCTTGTCTCCAATCTCACAATTCAAATACAACTACGTAATATTGAAATAAAGATGTTTAGCAATTAAGCAAAAAATGTTCCTTTGTTTCAAAAGTTTCAAATTATAATGTTGCAAATAAATTATTTCGTCTTTTGCCCTAACTAACTCCACTTCCTTCTGCTCTATCCATATCCTCCTTTCCTCACTCTTTGAAGACACCCTGCTGATTTGATCAGTTAGGTTAGAATTTGCTAGGCGATTTTGTTTTAGACTACCACTTAAACTAGAAAACTTGAATTTTAATTCATTTAAATCCTTTTCATAGTTAGTAACTGGTATTTTCAGTGATTCGAGTATGGATTGTACCTTCTTGATCAACTGATCACATTTGTTGATCTGCTCACCCATTGGTTTGGTGGCGAAGCATCTGTCTTCACTTTCCTTCGCTTCATCAGACCCGCCATCCGTTGTGTAGCCTCTCATTTGTGATACTCCAGCAGTCACCATTAAGCACATGCCAGCAAACTCATCACTATCTCCCTTCGCCACAAATGCTCTACCATGCGAGGGCTTGCGGACTTCTTCATCTTCAGAGTCGGTAGACCAGACTTCTACTCCTCCGAACTCATCATCCACTAAGTTCTCCTGCACAATCAAAGCATTCATAGAGTTGTTAGAGGTTTTCTTCTTCTTTATTTCTTCTAGTTTGCGTAGGTGATACGCTTCATCATCTTCTCCATCCTTCTTCTCGGTCAGCTTTCTCAACATACAATCTTTGGCAAAGTGATTTTTGTCGTGACAAAAATTGCAGTCATATCCGGAGTCACCTACAAGCTTGTTCTCCTTCTTCGCTTCTTCTTGTTGAGGAGCTTTTTTAACCTCCTCTTTCACCTTTTCGGAACTGTAGCTCCCTTGCCAGTTTCGGTTCTTGGAGGTGGGAAGCAAGAAAATTTCTTGGGATTGTAGATCGTTAATGCATATTCATCATTTGTCAGATCACATTCAGAGAGATCCAACTCTTCTTATTATTCAGCCATGTTCTTGACCTTCGACAGAAGAGCCAAAGATCCCATTCCGGACACCATCTTCGTTTCCTTAGTCACTACACTTTCATGTGACTTGAGTATTCCTACAAACTTTGCTAACGAATAGGATTTGAACTGTTCATGAGCTTTCACAGTCGATACCACAGCCATCCATTCGGGTCTTAAGCCATTCATAAAAGTGACCTTCTATTCGATCACTTCTCTTCCAATTCCGTGCTTGATCATCTTACTGAGAAGATGATTGAAATGATCGAATGCCTGAATGAGTTTTTCTTCTTGCTTTTGCTTGAAGTCACCAAATTCTGAAAGCATAAGATTTTGAATTGAATGCTCCAGATCCTCATCGGTGGAATATAGCTCCTTAAGCCTATCCTAGATTTGTTTTGTCGTTGTGCATGAACTGACCAGACGAAAAGTATCTGATTGCAAGGAAAATCTGATCATCCTCATAGCTTTAATGTTGCTCATCAGTTTGTCCTTCTCATCTTGAGGAACTTTCTCTACGTCGATCATCAGCTGATTGTACTCCTTTTGAGTTGTGATGACTTTATTAGTTCCAAAGTGAGCAAACGGACCCAAGGTTATAGCTTCCCATATTAGATACCCATTATCTTCTGAACCAAGAACATAGTCTTCAAAGTGATGCGTCGAAACTTCATAATCTCGAGTGTATAAAATTGGGATTCTCGTAGTAGATCCAATGCTGTTGGATATGTTGATGGGGTTTGTTTGTGAATCTTCGTGAGACATGATGACCTGTTTTGAATATCTGTCAAGAACCAAACTTGTAAAGATGGAATTAGGTTTTTATCAAAAACATGGAACAACGTCAATAAACAAGATGACGGGTCCAACGATTTCAACAAAAGCAGAAACCCTAAAGAGATTCTTCCAACAGAAGAGATGTGTATGAATTACACAGCCTCCTGCTCTGATACCAATTGATGAGAATTAAGTTCTCTATGATCGTTTGGATTCGTAAAATATTTGGTCAGACACAATAAAAGTAAAGAACACACGATAAATCAAACAAGAGCTTAATGATTAATATGCTCCTACTAAAAAGAGCTCGACAAAGAACTTCAACTTTAGAGGTGTGCTACGGTTACAGAACGATGAAAAGAATAATTATCAAAAGCATATAGAGAACGATGCATGCATGCATCTTATATACTAAACCCTAATGACATAAACACGGCTGGACAGGCCCAGTACCGTGATAACTATGGACCGAAGTAACAGGCCCAATGACGCAACTCTTAGACCCAACATTCTCTGTGGTTTCTCGTATGATTTCTGGGCCAGTGAGAGTGCTATCAGGGACTTGTCCTTTGACTAGCTGTGTGTCACCCACCTCAGCCCATCACAAAGAGGATCTGCACTTACGGCCATAGAGGGCTTCAAACGGCGCAGCCTTGATGCTAGTATGATAGCTGTTTTTGTAAGAGAACTCAACCAATGGCATATGGGTGTCCCACGACTTACCAAAGTCGATAACGCACGCTCTCAGCATGTCTTCTAGGGTTTTAATGGTTCTCTCACTCTTCCCGTCGGTCTGTGGATGGTAAGCTGTGCTCATATCCAGCTTAGTTCCAAGAGCCTTCTGCAATGACTACCAAAATCTCGAGGTGAATCTGCTATCTCGATCAGAGATAATAGACACAGGCACACCATGCAGTCGAACTATCTCTTGGATGTAAATTCGGGTCAGTCTCTCCATCTTGTATGTTTCTTTGATTGGCAGGAAGTGGTCAGACTTAGTCAATCTGTCGACGATTACCCAGATAGTGTCAAGGCCACTCGGGGTCTTGGGCAGTTTGGTAATGACGTCCATTGTGTTCCGTTCCCACTTCCACTTAGGTATTTTAGGCGTCTGAAGTAGAACTGAGGGCTTTTGATATTCCACCTTTACCTTGGAGCAAGTCAAGCACTTGCCCACGAAGGTAGCAATTTCTGCTTTCATTTTTGGCCACCAATATAGCTTTTTGAGATCAAGATACATCTTATCCGAACCTGGATGAACGGAGTATTTTGTCGGATGAGCTTCGTTCATGACAACCTCCCTGTAACCGCCGAACTTTGGGGTCCAGATCCGGTTCATGAAATAATAAACTACGTCTCCCTTGATCTCTAAATCCCTTTCCATTTCCCTCAAGGCTTCATCCAACATGTTCTCTGGTTTTAAGGCTTGCAGCTGAGCCTTTCTGATTTGTGCGGACAGATGGGAATGGATGGTCATTGTCAGTGCCTTCACTTTACGACCTGAATACTCTTTCCGGCTGAGGGCATCTGCTACCACATTGGCCTTGCTGGGATGATAGCGTATTTCGCACTCATAATCATTGAGTAGTTCTACCCATCGATGTTGCCTCATGTTCAACTCTTTCTGATCGAAAATGTGTTGTAGACTCTTATGATCAGTGAAGATGGTGCACTTGGTTCCATAAAGATAATGTCTCCAAATCTTTAATGCGAATACCACTGCTCCCAACTCCAAGTCGTGAGTTGTATAACTGACTTCGTTTGCTTTCAGCTGTCTCGAGGCATATGCAATGACCTTTCCTCGTTGCATGAGCACACATCCTAGCCCCTGATTGGATGCATCGCAGAATACCATGAAGTCCTCCATCCCTTCTGGAAGAGACAAGATAGGTGTGATGCATATGGCCTGCTTCAATGTTTGGAATGCAGTGTCTTGACTTTCTCCCCAACTAAAGGTTACACCTTTCTGAGTCAGGGCGGTTAGAGGCTTAGCAATCCTGGAGAAATTCTAGATAAACCTGCGATAGTAGCCAGCAAGACCCAAGAATTGACGAATTTCTGTGGGTGTCTTCGGTGCTGACCAATTCTCGATCGCCTTGATTTTGGAAGGCTCCACGTGTATGCCTTCTTCGCTAACCATGTGACCAAGGAAAGTTACTTTTCTGATCCAGAATTCGCACTTTGAGAATTTTGCATAAAGTTTCTCCGCCCGTAATGTCTCTAGAACTTGTCTCAAGTGCTGACTAGGAAGGGGCGGCACACCCTATTCATCAGGTCCATGAATACGCCTGGTGCGTTGGTTAGACCAAAGGGCATCACTACGAACTTGTAGCGACCATATCGAGTTCGGAAAGCTGTCTTAGGAACATCACTCTCCTGGACTCGTAACTGATGGTACCCTGATCGTAGGTCTATCTTTGAAAAGTAGCTCGCTCCCTGTAGTTGGTCGAAGAGGTCGACGATTCCGGGTAGGGGATAGCGGTTCTTAATAGTGAGTTTGTTGAGTTCGTGGTAGTCTATGCACATCCGGAAATATCCATCCTTCTTCTTTACGAACAAGACCGGTGCTCCCCAGGGTGAGAAGCTTGGCCTAATGAATCCCTTGCTGAGCAGTTCGTTATGTTGGCTGGATAATTCATGCATCTCTGCTGGAGCTATACGATAGGGGGATTTGGCTACGGGGGTAGCTTCAGGTATCAAGTTGATTCGGAACTCGACTTGGCGTTCAGGAGGAACTCCTGGGAGATCTTTGGGGAAGATATCGGGGAAGTTACAGACTTCGGGGATGCTCTCAAGGTCTTTAACTTCTTGTTTCTCGTTAACTACATGAGCTAGGAAAGCTTGGCACTCCTTTCGCAAATATTTTTGAGCTTTGATGCACGAAATGATACGAAGGTTCGTGCTGATTTTGTCGCCGTAGATAAGTAGGGCTTTGCCACTTGGCGGATTGAGACGAATGGATTTTTCGTAGCAAAGAATGTCAGCATGATTGGGGCTCAACCAATCCATGCCGATGATGACGTCAAAGCTTTTTATAGAGACCGGTATAAGGTCAATAGAAAAGGTACAGTCGTTTAGAGTGAGAGTGCATCCTATAAATATGTCGTTAGTGCTCTCTTTCTTTCCGTTAGCCATCTCGATAGTGAATGTTTCGTTTAGTGGTTGGGATTTGTGTTTGAGTAAGTGTTTGAATTTGTGACTAACAAAACTTCTCTCCGCAGCGATATCGAATAGAATGCATGCATAAGAATGGCAAGGAGGAACGTACCTGTGACAATGGTGGCTTCTGCAACTGCTTCCTCCTGTCCCACGGCTAGCACTTTCCCTGTGTTATCAGCTTCTTTTACCTTAGGGCAATTCCTTTTGTAGTGTCCGGTCTCGCCGTACCCATAACAGGCTTGGCCAATTCCAGCTCCAGAGGTCTAGGCATTTGGTTGTGCAGATGACTTGCAGAAGCGGGCTATATGCCCCTTCTTGTTGCAGCTAGTGCACTGCAGCTCCCTACAAGGCCCATGGTGATGAAAGTTACATTTGTCACACCTTGGGAAGTTCCCAGCATATCGACTAGGAGGTGTTTGAGTAGTGGGGGCTGCAGCAGGAGTAGGAGCAGCATGGACTGCCACTGTGTGTTGCTTCTTTGAGGGCTCCTGCGAAGACTGGCCCTTGCGTTTGTTCCAGAACATTTTCTTACCACTGTTGCTCTCCATGGGCTGTTCTGGAATAACTGTCACTGCATTTTGGGGACTCCCATGATCTATCAAAGTTTTTGCTAGACACTTGGCGTTGTCAAATGTAAAAGGTTTAGCAGCCAATACGTTCCCTTGAGTTGGGGGGGGGGTCAATCCCCATATGTACCTCTCAATTTTCTTTCTTTCAGGGGTGACCATCCCTGGACATAGAAGACCCATGTCGGAACCCTTCATCTTCAGGTTCCAGAGCTCGTGCTCCAGCTTTTGCATCTTGCCCCTTGGGCAATACTCCGCAAGCATTAACTCTTTCAAAATCTCCCAACCCATGGCATTGGCAACCGGTAGAGTTAGGGATTTGACTCGGCTATTCCACCAAGTCAATGCTCTAGCGGTGAAGGTGCAGGCGGCAAACTTCACCTTGCTTGCCTCGGGGCACGCACAGATCTCAAAATTTGATTCGATCTTCTCGAACCAACGAGTTAGGGAAATGACACCTCCATTGCCATCAAAGGATTTGGGTTTCGCGTTCATAAAGTCTTTGTAGGAACACTCCTTCTGGTGTCCCTGACCACCATCAATATTATGGGATGGGTACCATTTCCCGATCCGCTAGAGCCGCCAGAATTGATTTGCGACATTGTGGCAGTTACAGCGGCTGTAACTGTTGCTTGGAACATAATAGGATCAAACTGAGGAGGTGGTGGCGGCGGATCCGTCGGAGGGTTGTTGTTCTTTCTGTTGGGTATCTTCTTGGGAGGCATCTTTCTCTAAAAGATATAAGGGGAAAATGACGATAAGCCTTCTATATTGATCATGAGTCAGATACTTTCGAACAATATATATCTAAATTCTAAATGCATAATATCTTGATCCTACAACGTTAACAGAGATTTACAATAAAGGTTTACTAACATAAACAAGGAATTGCAGGTCTTTCATTTTTGAGGATTAGTACTACTTGTAACAATTTTGTGCAGTGTTATAGAGTTATAAAATACTCCTATAGTATTTTTAACTATGTGCTTCATTAGTATCGGATTTGGTGAGTTTTAGACTTTTCGCAACACCACGGTCTCTCCCAAGCACATGTTGGTCATATCTCGGACAAATATAGTTGATCAGGTTATATTGTCCCCAGATAAGATTACATAACTATTCAGGTTTAACCGTAGTTTCCGAATCGTCCTAAATAATTTTATGTAGTTCTTACTATGATACGGCTTCTATTATGTATGTATACTTGTAAAATACTTAAATTTTAAAAGCATACTTTTAGTTTCAGAGCGCTTCGGCCCCTTTAGTGTTTATAGTTGTATACCATGTAAGGTTCGGTATACTTAATTCACTATAAACAAGAGCTCTGATACCAATCTGTCACACTCCAAACCGAAATGGCGGAAACGTTAAGGGGCGGAGGACATCATGTACAATATCACAACAATTGTATATTAGGAATCAAAGCAAACATAACGATTACATTGATAAAGTGGAGTATTTACATCTGTTTAACATATTGTTTGTATGGCATCAAAATGTATAACAAAATATAAAAGACGTGACTCTCGAAGTTCCGTCTTCTCAAAATGTAGTGTGTGTACCTATCTTATCTGTTCCCTGAGAATGTAAGTGATTTTGAAAGTGTATCAACATTTAAGTTGGTGAGTTTATAAGTATGTTTTAGCGATGGAAAACTTGTCTTTGAACTTAGAAAACAGTAGTGCTGATTCTCTAGAAAATCCGATATTTTCTATAGTGAATGTAATGTAATTATGCATGTTCCTTGTATTAGTATACCATATTAGTGTGTTTGTATTAGAAAACAATGTATTGTATCTGTTTTGGTATGAGAATTCATTGTATAAAAACCCTTGTATGAATATCTGGATACCACCAGTAGTAGTGAAAGTAGTGTTATAGTGTTCTCTTGTAGTGGAAACTGTATGTATTATCTTGTAGTGTAAAATAATTATCCTTAATAATTATTTTAGTAGTGTATCCATGTAGTAGTGAAGTAGAATAGTGTGCCCCAAACTATAACTATTAAAGTTTGAATGAATGTTTTGTTCTGTGTATTATTCATAGTAGAATACGTAGTAATTTCAAAACTATAACAATTATGGTTCAGTTGTAATGTTCTGTAATGCCCTGGAAACGTGATGTAGAGTATTGAAAACGTTTGCAATTTAAATGTATAAAAGTAGAATACCCTCATTCTCGACATATTACAAAAGGGTTAAAATATATAAAATATTTTTAGAATGTGTAGTGAATACTCGTTAAGAAACTATTGCAAAGGTTTATGAATTATTTAAAATATTTGTATAACACAATAGACCTTTGTGTTTTACTTGGATTCCCCCCCCCCCCCCCCCTAAAAATATTAAAAACATTTAAAAACGTAGGGGTATGAACTCACCTTGAATGCGCGTTAATTGGAGTTAGCGATTTGTAGCGGCGATTCGTCGGGTATGCGTACGCGCTAATAACGTTGCCCTAAAATAATTATATTTGACGTCGTATTTAAATTAATAATAATATTAATTTAATTGATGTGTTCAATAATTAATTAAGTGTGAGAGGACTTACAAATAAATTCGAGATATGTGGGGGTTAAATTGGAAAGTTGGAAAAAAATGGGTTTATGGTTGAAAAATGGGTTTACGGTTAGATGCTTGGGGGTTTACGGTTGGATCATGAAGATATGAATGCCATATGAAGATTTGAAGGCATATATGAGTGTTCTTAAAGGAATTTATGAAGATTTGAAGATTTGAAGGCGTAAACACTTGAAGATTGAGTGGATTTGACATTGTTCACAGAGAGAATTTTTAGGGTGTTTACGGTTGAAAGTGTGTGAAATGAATTGTTCAGAGTGTAAACCCATATATATAGGAGGTGTTTACGGATGAAATGGGATTGGTCCTAAGGTGTTTACGGATGGCTTATTGGGCTTAAAATGAAAGTTATCCCATTAAAGGGGTGTTTACGGATGAATTGGACCGTGAACACATGTTTGCTTTTCCACTTTGGCTGTAAACAACATTTCCCTTTTTTTTTTTGCATGGACCGTGAACTCCATGGGAGGTTCACTATTGAACCATGAACTTATTTATTGCATTAATTATTTTGGGTGAAACTCATTTATTTGTTATATTTATGTTTTAAACCCCTAGTCTTTTAACTTATGTTTATTTATAACACCCTAAATTAGCTTAGTTTTCAACCCATGCTTCTTTGTTAACTCTTTAAACAAGCCTTTTAAACCTTGCATTACTTTTTATTAATTAAGTTTTGGACTTGTATTTGTTTGCATTAAACCTATTTTGTATATAAATACTTACATATAGGTTTAAATAAACATGCACACTAGGCATTTAAAGATCTTATAGCAACAGTTTAGACTTTTATTGATTCCAAAACAACGGGTTGTCATAATCAGTGCCATAGAAGGATCGAGGTTTGCAACCCATGAATTCCTTGTAAGAGTAGTGTCTGGGGTTATTTTGGTTGGTTATTGGAGTGTCGACTCGACTATTCCTGGTGTTTCTTTTTCGGACAGCCTCGTATGTTGCCAAGGTTGTAGCAAATCCTTGTGCAAGCATGTTTTGCATCATGGTGGGGTCCATTTGGAATGTTGGGTTTGCATTTGTTGCGTTTGGAGCTCCTCCATGGTTTGGAGATTCTGCTGATGTTTGACTTACTTCTGGAGTACTTCTGTTTCCTTGGGGAGTTGGCGGTGGACGGACTCGTGGACTTTTTCATATAGGCATTGTCCTAATATGTTATAGATAGAGATGTTAAGTTATTTTTCACTATGCAGTTATAACAAGTATGCATGTACTTTGTATTCATCCAATTTGTTTTTCCTAAATCATGCAGATTTCCAAGTCATAAAAAGAAAGTTTTACCTCATATAGAGTTTTGCAAGCAATACATAATAAGTGCAAACATTTAACAAAATACTATAATATTTTCATTAGAACTGCTTGTTTTTTGTTACAAAAGTATCAACCATGTAAGTTTAGAAATGGAAAAGCTTTACAAAAGATCTAATACAAACCAGGCAGTGATAAACACTTGCAAAGTAAAAGCTATTCCTCAAAAGTTATAACCATACCCTAGCGGACAAGCCCCCCTAGATAAAGCATCTATCTCCCAACGTGTGTCATCATATAGAGGACAAACTCCTCAAATTGATCCAAGATGTAGCGTCTCTCCTGTACGGCGACAACCTCCAGGTGTCGAGCTACAACAACTTGGCTCTCGAGGACCTGTATCTTGTAGTCTTGTGCTCTATACCGAGCACTCATGGCATTCGCCTCAGTGCGTTCAGCACCCGAACAATGATATAAGGTCGGGATAGCATCAATATCCTCCTTCTTCCCTTCCTCGAGTATCTCGACCCGGTTCCCGAGTGAAGTAGAGCCTGAGTCTCTGACGAAACTCTCTAGAGATCCGACTCTATCTATTAACTGGTCAGTCTGAGACATAAGGCGCGGTATCAGATCATTCTCAAGTTCATCCCATAGTAGTGCCTATGAAGACTCGCCAACCTCAAATCGTGGCAGGAGGTCGTTAATCCTCTTCACTACTAGAAAAATACCCTTTAATGATGCGCAAACCATGACACACACTGTTTTACGATACGCAAAAGTGTGTGCCCTAAAAATAATGTCAGATCTTCCAAAATGTGAAGGATTTAGGACGCGCATTTTTACGTGCCCTAAAATTAGTGTTACAAAAAAAAACATGGAGGGCACCTTTCATAAAAATAGTGTCGTGAAATCATGTCGTTTTATATTTTTTTTAATGAAACGCGCACATCTTCATCTTTAGTAGCGGGAAAAGGAATTCCCCAAAAATTAGAAAAGTTGAAAACTCGCCATGGCGATTTAGGTCTGGTTCCGTCTCCATCTCTCGTTCACTTCCATCTCCACTTTCTCTTCCATCTATAATATCTCTTCCATCACCCACCTCGTCGGCGATGAAGGTTTCTCGTTATTATTCCCCAATTGTTAATCCATCCAAGTGAGTCCAACTTAGGGCAGGATACGTCAATCCATCCCTCACCAATGACAGAGTGGACGGAGGTGGTGGTGTGGTTCACAAAGGTCTCCGGACGAAGGAGGTAAGCCGTGACCGGTCCGGCGAACGGCAGAGAAGATAGGTCGAGCGTACGCAGGTGAGCAGCAAGGGGGAGATGAGAGAGAGAGAGAGCAGGGAAGTTGTCGGTGGTTCGGCGTAAAAGGTTGTTTTTCTAGTAGTGCTTCTTGCAGAGGAGGTATGGGAGCCAAGATGGCTCACTGGGCATGGTCTATTTCCCTAATTGACCATAAGTGGGTCAGGAAACATGTACGTCCGGGTCCAAATGGTATATGGGAGGAGTACTCAACCCCGGGGTCCTCATCAGATGGGGACCCTTTCCGTAAAGGAGATATGGCTGATAGTGTGGTCTAGGTGGAGTAGGAGGGGCAAGTTCCTCCTCAACAAGGTCCTCCTCGTCCTCGGTAGGACCATCGTCATCAATCTCTTGGGCATCCTGGAGTATGCCCTCATCGCCAGACTCTTCATCCTCTTCGGGATCATCCTCCTCTTCATCCTCAGATGGATCCTCTTCATCTGGGTGATCTGATGGAGCGTCTTAGGGAAAGTATGGATCCCTATCCAAGTGCATCGGAACTTCCTATAGCTCCTTAGGGTGTGTAATCTCCATCCAAGCGGGATGGTCTTCAGGTAAATCTGCTATCTACATAAAAGGGTTTTAAGTGTGTTAGTAATTTTTTAAATCTATAGGTATTAAAATTGCATAAGTGTTTTAAGGTTGACACAAAAGGTTACAAGGTACTAGCATTCTGCCATGGATCTTGATAACATTCTTCAATCTCTAAAACTCTCAACCGTTGTAGCCTGTCAAACTCCTTGCTCAAGGTTGGTTGTGCATTGGCCCGACCATATATAACATAGGCACGCGTTACAGGTTTATTTTTGGTATGGATTATGTACGATACTTACCTTAGTTGAGGCATCTGACCTAAAGAGTTGAGTTGGTAGTTTTAGTTAAAGGGATGTTTAGAATTTTTATTAAGTGTTCTCATCACGGGTCAGAGTATATATAAACTCTTATATATTATGGTTGGTGGGATTGTAGTATTATTAATTTTTGTTTTGTACTTCCAGACTACTGAGTATAGATGAGGGCCATACATGAAACACTGGAGGGCAGGACCATTTTAGCAATTAAGCCATTCTGATATCCAGGAACCCAAGCAGCCCTTCAAACCAGATTCCCCGTACCGTAAGTAGTCGAGAAGTAGTGTTATTATTAATAATATTTTAATTAGAAGCTAGTTTCTATAGTTGTATTCCTCCTTCGAGTATACGAGTTCTTTATAGCCAATTTAGCTTGGATACTAATCTGTCACACCCCAGTCGAGGCGACGGAACATGTCGGGTTGTTGGTTGAGAAAAACAGCAGAAGGTGGTGATGGAGTGGTGGTTCGGTGGTAGTGTTATGGTGGTGCATGTGGTGATCTAATAAGAGAGACAAAGATTATATAGAGGAGATATTGAGGTGATGATGAATTGAGTGAGATTTGAGGGTCTTCCAAGCCCCTTATTTATACTAGGAGGAACATTACACACCCTTATACACACCATACTTTGAAAGTTAGATCATCACTTCTTCACCCATGACTTGTACTTATTTGTTGAGTGTACTCTACCAAGGAAGGAGTATCCCACGTGGGTAAGAGGGATGGGTAAAAAAAGACCTAATTTTTCACTACTAGCAAAGGTATGTGGGCCCCACATGAGGTTACACTCTCATTAAATGCCCAAAAGCACACATAATCGTGTGCATCAGGATCCCAATGTCTATAAAAATTTTCGAAAGTACCATTAGATAGAGCTTAATTCAAGGATTCCAAAAACCCAAAAGGATTAATTTTTTGAGTTACGGAATTCCGGGAAACCGTATTTAAGTTTCGCGTCTAAATAGCCCGTAACGCTCGATTTTTCGATTTTCGCAAATACTTTTGCTAAAAATATTTTGAGTACGAAATTAAATATTAGGCTATAGCCTGAGTCCAAAAACACTATTGTGTAAATGCCTCAACGGATCGATTCGGTTTTACGCGATTACAGAAAACCAATGTTTTACTATCTGTTTTCTCATTATTGTAGTATATTTTGCATATGAACTTCATTTTGGACTTTCTTCATATTTTCAGAAACAGGGGAACATCTACTATAAGGTCTTAATGTTTTCTTTGCTCATAACTACATAATACAAATTTTCCGTTTTTCAGACGCATTATCCAGTGTTGTAGTTCGACTTGTTTGATTCGTTTGACAGTTTACATATTTGGAAGTAAGGTATCGTTTGATATCTTATAATATTTTAAATGAACTCTTTTATTTTACATTATATTCACTAAAACTGAATGAGTTAAATTACAAAAAGATTTACTATAATTTAGTCGTTTGTAGTCTATGACCTAAATTCCGGGATATCACAATTTTGTTTGGTAGCTACCGTGATGCGACCAAAGTGCTGGTCGGGGAGCAGGATCCCATGGACCGTTGACCATTGACTTTTTGACAAGTTTGGATTTTGGTCAAACTTTGGTGGAATTGAGTATTTATCTAAGGACTTGTCTCGGTTATCATTAGGTTGCGTGTGTTAGTTGTTTTTGTGATGGGGTTGCTGGTGAGCTTTTGTTGTTTAGCTCAGGTGAGTTTTCTCAGAATACTATATACTACAATATGTGTCTTTTGTGTGCTATGGTGTGGTTATATTGTAGTATGTTGTTAGGAATGTAGACTTATAGAGTATTACATGTGACACTGGGTTGTCTGTTTATTTTTATTGTGTATATGTCGACATATTTATGGTGAGTTGAGGCGGACCAACTTTGTGTGAAAGGCCAAGATACTCGGGTGGATCAGCTTAATGTTAATAGCATATGAGTTGATGACAAGATTAACTAAAGTGTTGCGAGCCTAAATACTCAATGCTTGTTTAGGCAGGTTGGTCTTAGGAGTCAAGAGCCTTGGTTTTATGCTTGTTTGTATATTGTTGTATGTCATATCTTAGGGAACTCACTAAGATTTGTCTTACAACTATAGATTAAATATTTTCCAGGTACTTCATCAAATCATGGGAAGAAGAAGGGGTGACTATACACACACATCAACAGTTTTATGATTTAAGATTCTTTGATGATTTTCTTTATAACTCTAATTTTGGATTATAGTCTATGATCAAATTGTTTTAACTTGAATAAATTTTTATGGAAGTGGATGTTTATTCTATTTTAAAAATGAAAATATATTCTGAAAATCGGGACATTACAAGTTGGTTTGGAGCGTTAGTTTGAGGGATTTTGATGAGAACTCATGGGACTTCAAACTCAAACTAAGGATATCAGAATTTTCACAAAACAATTTTGAGTTGAATTTTTATAAAAGGAGAAAGGACATTCAGTGTGTACGGTCAGCCAGAGCTCGATGAGGAAAATGGCTCCCAAAATATCCATACTTGTTATATGTTTTTTGATATGTGAGTTGCTAGAAAAAGGAATTCTAATGGATATGTGTGACAATAAGTCAAATTAAGTCAACGAACTTCACATGTGAACATGACAAACATCAAATATAATGGGGTTAATTTATAATACTTAACGAATTTTAATAAAAATACAAATTTTGTATTATTTTCTGAAAATATACGTCAACATTATTCCAAAAACAGGTTACTAATTATTTTCTGAAAATACACGTCAACATTATTCCAGCAACCCAAGCGGCCCTTCAAACCACTTTCCTCATACCGTAAGTAGTCGAGAAGTAATGTTATTATTAATACTATTTTTATTAGAAGCTAGTTTCTATATATGTATTCCTCCTTCGAGGATACGAGTTCTCTATAGCCAATTTAGCACGGATGCCTATCTTTCACACCTCCAGCCGAGGCGGCGGAACATGTCGGGCTGTTGGTTGAGAAAAACAACAGAATGTGGTGATGGAGTGGTGGTTCGATGGTGATGTTATGGTAGTGCGTGTGATGATCTAAGAAGAGAGACAAAGATTATATAGAGGAGATATTGAGGAGATGTTGAATTGAGTGAGATTTGAGGGTCTCCCAAGCCCCTTATTTATACTAGGAGGAACATCACAAGCTCTTATACACACCATACTTTGAAAGTTAGATCATCACTTCTTCACCCATGACTTGTACCTATTTGTTGACTATACTCTACCCAGAAAGGAGTATCCCACATGGGTAAGAGGGATGGGGCAAAAAAAGAGCTAAGTTTTCACTACTAGCAAAGCCATGTGGGCCCCACATGAGGTTACACTCTCATTAAATGCCCAAAACCACACATAATCGTGTGCATCAGGATCCCGATGTCAATAATTTTTTTCGAAAGTACCGTCAGATAAAGCTAAATTCAAGGATTCCAAAAACCTAAACGGATTAATTTTTTGAGTTACAGAACTCCGGGAAACCGCGTTCAAAGTTTCGCGTCTAAATAGCCCGTAACGCTTGAATTTTCGATTTTCGCAAATATTTTTGCTAAAAATATTTTGAGTATGAAATTAAATATTAGGTTGTAGCCTGAGTCCAAAAACACTCTTGGAATTTCCATCGGAGGTGTGTAAGTGCCTCAAAGGATCGATTCGGTTTTACGCGATTAAAGAAAACTAGTGTTTTACTATCTGTTTTTTTAGTATTGTCGTATATTTTGCATATGAACTCCGTTTTGGACTTTCTTTATATTTTCAGAAACAGGGTAACGTCTACTATAAGGTCTTAATGTTTGCTTTGCTCATAACTACTTAATACAAATTTTTTGTTTTTCAGACGCATTACCCAGTGTTGCAGTTCGAGCTGTTTGATTCGTTTGACAGTTTATACATTTGGAATTAAGGTATCGTTTGATATCTTATAATATTTGAAATGAACTTATTTTTTTTACATTATATTCACTAAAACAGAATGAGTCAAATTAAAAAAAGATTTATTGTAATTTAGTCGTTCGTAGTCTATGACCTAAATTTCGGGATGTCACATTTTTGTCTAGTAGCTACCGTGATGCGGCCAAAGTGCTGGTCGGGGAGCAAGATCCCGTGGACCGTTGACCATTGACTTTTTGACCAGTTTGGATTTTGGTCAAACTTTGGTGGAATTGAGTATTTATCTAAGGACTTGTCTCGGTTGTCATTAGGTTGCGTGTGTTAGTTGTTTCTGTGATGGGGTTGTTGGTGAGCTTTTGTTGTTTAGCTCAGGTGAGTTTTCTCAGAATACTATATACTACAATATGTCTATTTTTTGTGATATGGTGTGGTTATATTGTAGTATGTTGTTAGGAATGTAGACTTGTAGACTATTACATGTGACACTGAGTTGTCTATTTATTTGTATTGTGTATATGTCGACATATTTTGTGGTGAGTTGAGATGGACCAACTTTGTGTGAAAGGCCAAGATACTCGGGTGGATCAGCTTAATGTTGACGGCCTACGAGTTGCTGACAAGATTAACTAAAGTGTTACGAGCCTAAATACTCAATGCTTGTTTAGGCAGGTTGGTCTTAGGTGTCGAGAGCCTTGGTTTTATGCTTGTTTGTATATTGTTGTATGACGTATCTTAAGGAACTCACTAAGGTTTGTCTTACAACTGTAGATTAAATATTTTTCAGGTAGTTCATCAAATCATGGGAAGAAGAAGGCGTGACTATACACACACATCACAGTTTTATGATTTAAGATTTTGTGATGATTTTCTTTATAACTCTAATTTTGGATTATAGTCTATGATCAAATAGTTTTAACTTAAATAAACTTTTATGGAAGTGTATGTTTATTCTATTTTAAAAATGAAAATTTATTCTGAAAATCGGGACGTTACAAGTTGGTTTGGAACGTTAGTTTGAGGGATTTTGATGAAAACTCATGGGATTTCAAACTCAAACTAAGGATATGAGAATTTTCACAAAATAATTTTCAATCGATATGTATCGAACTATTATATTTCAATTAATCAATATATTTTGAATTGAATTTATATAAAATGAGAAAGGAGATTCAATGTGTACGGTGAGCCAGAGCTCGATCAGGAAAATGGTTCCCAAAATATCCATGCTTATTATATATTTGTTGATATGTGAGTTGCTAGAAAAATGCATTCTAATGGATAGGTGTGACAATAAGTCAAATTAAGTCAACGAACTTCACCGGTGAACGTGACAAACATCAAATATAATAGGGTTAATTTATAATACTTAACGAATTTTAATAAAAATACAAATTTTGTATTATTTTCTGAAAATACACGCAAACATTATTCCAAAAATAGGTTATTTATTATTTTCTGAAAATACACGTCAACATTATTCCAGCAACCCAAGCGGCCCTTCAAACCAGTTTGCCCGTACCGTAAGTAGTCGAGAAGTAGTGTTATTATTAATAATATTTTTATTAGAAGCTAGTTTCTATAGTGTCAGGATTCTATGACATTTACTGTTCGCAATGACTACACATACTTTCAGGAATCTGTGACATTTACTGTTCGAAATAACTACACATATGTCAGGAATCTATGACAATTACTGTTCCGAATGACAACACATAGTGTAGGCTATGAATATAGCGTCAAAGCCTATAAGGATGCATGTTAGGTGTATTTTAAAGTATTAAAGAAATGTCTGGAATGAGGGTCTGAAATTGCAATTCCGGAATGTGGCTCCTGAATGTGGTTCCAAAATGAGTGTCAGGAATCTATAAAGGAATTCAAGCATTCAAACTCTTTACCTTGTTAAATTTACTACTAAAAATTCATTTCTCATAATCCAAAGAAATGACATACTACGATTGTGGCACTTAAGGTATTATAAGGACATCAACTACTAGAAATAGCCATGGATAGCTATTCTATGTTTGTCCTAAAGAGGTATGTGGGTTATTCTTTCATTATTTTTCTTTGAATTACTATCAAATACTCAATAAATGTTGGATGGGAACAGATACGGGATCTCTGGCGGGATCTTTGTTGCTTGCCACTAAAAAGACTTCTGCATCCTTTTATGAAGCACCATTTCAGCGTACGGAGTGAGTATGATAGTCAACCTCCCTGAAAAGTGAATATGGACCCGGTATTTTACCAGCCATTAAACTACGTTTAATGAATGTCCGCTAAATGTAGTCACAAATTGCCTCGGTAAGCGTTATTATCGTTACATTGAGTTGATTTACCGATAACACCAAAAAAATTAGGGAACATCAATGTAGACTACATTCCAACGGATGTTAGGGAAATAGGCTCTTGCCCATTTCGTATGACTGATTTTGGCAAGCACTTCACGAGCATCAGATGTTAGCCTGTAATGACCCAAATTTCTCTACTATTAATGAAAATAATATTCTTTTAAGTTTATTTATTAAACTAACCATTTCTTTTGTTTAATGTTAATTTATGGGGGTCAAAGTGTAAGAAAATGATACATGATCATATATATGGGTCATGGAGTCATTTCTCACATTCTAGGGGCCTAGAATGAAAGTTATCAAGTATTCAAAGGGGACTAAACCCTAAAATCCGGGACTCATATCATTTTGCAGCCATCAAACCTTAAGTAGTAGCCTCCAAGTGTCTTTGAAGTGAATCATTAAGTGTAGTTTCCGTACTTGAAGATTTGGTGAAATGATACTCGGGTAGATTAGATTAATGTTAAAGGTCGGTAAGTTGATGACAAGATCAACCAGAGTGTTGTGTGTCTAGATACTCGTTTCTAGGGTTGATGGCAAGATCAACTAAAGTGTTGTGAGCCTAGATATTCAATTCTTGTTTAGAAATATCGGTCTTAGGTGCCAAGAGCCTTGGTTATATGCTTATTTGTATATTTTTGTATGTGGTATCTCGAAGAACTTAGTAAGCTTTAGCTTGAAGTTGTGGATTAAATGATTTTTAGGTACTTATTAGATCGTGGGAAGGCGAAGGTGTGACTGTATACAAATCAGCAGTTTTATGGTTTCAGATTCCGCAATGCTTTTCTTTATAACTCTGATTTTGGATTATAGTCTATGATCAAATGACTTTACCTTGAATATATCTTTATGAAAGTGGGTGTTTACTCTATTTTTAAATTTTAAATTTATTCTGAAAATCAGGACGTTATACAATTTACTCAATTAAATTGACAAAGACTCATTACTAGTCCATATGGAAGTAATGGAAGCAACCAATTCATCTAATACCATATAATCATGTCATGATATGGAGATTTTGTGAAAATGATGAAAACAAAGCTCCACCGCCAAGTAGAATCTTTTTCGTTATCGTTTTGATAATTTCATTTTTGAATATAAAAAATTGATAACTCCTATGCGTATATATGAAAAATAGATCAATTTGGCCTCATTAAGAAATGACAAATTTATAACAAAACTTCAAATAGAAAGCTTAAATGTAGTAACTGAAACTTTAGGGACTGGTATTGGAATGAATCCATACTCTCGGGGGAGAACTTCGATTGGAGTTTACCCCAAGAAAACTTGTTACCAACATCTCTAATAAACAAAATGCAAAGGGAAAATGACACAAATAAGTAATAAACTATCAATATTGTTTTAAATATACCATTGAACTAAAAAAAGCTATCAAAGCATAACAAACTATATAAATTGTATCTAAATACCCTTAAATCTGTTGGTAGCCGGTTTCCTAGGTCATGCTCCTACTTTGGCATGCTGATGTACCTTCATTACCTAAATCAAGCAACGATCATTATTTTACTTCTCAAAGTCATAGTAAAAACCCTAACCCCTACATTTGAAGAGAGGTCCGATCGAGCTTTCTCCTTCCCAATCCTAGGTAATTTTTTCTTCAATTTCGAGTTTGATTTCTTGACCGATGATGAAGACTATGACTTGGTTCATTGAAATCATTTTTCCCTCTCTAGTTTTCACTAGTTGAATGCTTATCCCTCTTTAAAATCATTAGTCCCTCAAAATTATAGTATTTTAACATATTTTAATTGTTATTGCTGGTTGGGAACAAAAAAACACAATGCATATAAATATACTCAAATAGATTTCACTGTTGCCACTGCATACCACAAACTATAGGCTGCACACAAATCAAACCTCCTTTTACTCATATTATACATGTTCCCTTCTATATATGTCATATTATACATGTTTTTTACTCGGATTATACATGTTTCTTTCTATTTTGCTCAAAAGTTAAACATTTTTTACAGTGTTATTACTGACCAGTTATAAAGTATGAACTTATTGCAGATGATTGTATAATGAGGAAGAAGTTTGAAGGGTTGATAACTGTTCAAGTATTTTATGAGGGTGTTTTTGTACCCAATCCTCTAAGATATTGGAATTCCACGATTGTTACAATGACTAATGTTGATTTTTCCCTTATGGATTTCCATCAATGTCACCAATTTTTGAAAACTTTGGTGAGTGAACCATGCAGGAATATGTACTATCAAGTCCCAAAAAATATTTTACGTAAAGGGTTAAGGGTATTAGCATGTGAGGAGGATTATGGAAGATTTCTTGATCATGCTAATCATTTTGGAAAAATTAATGTGTACGTTGATCATATATGCGACAACTTAACAAAATAAGTTGGGGGAGGATGGACTAAGGGATAGTGATGATGAAGATTATGTCCTTTTTAATAATATTTCATTATGTCATGAATCAGAGGATGCAGTGGTCAGTTTAAATAAGACCAAACGTGACCCGTTTTTTAGCAAACTTTGTGTTGACGACGAAATTAATTGAAATATGAGGCAGTGTTCCCTAACCATGATTCTGTTGGATTAGGTGTCCAAGCCATTAACTATAATTTGTATAAACTTTAATTGATGGTAGCACAATCCTTTTAGGTTGCCCTCAAACCTGTCAATTGAATAGGATGACTTTTAGAGAGAAGATTGATTTATTAATTTATTATTTGGTTAATAAATTAATTAGAAATCAAAATAAATGATTTATTAATGTATTATGAAAATAATATATTAATTGGAAATAGTATTGTTTAATTAATAATTAATCAAAAAATAATTGGATTCATTTAGGGATTAATTGGATTAATTAAAAGTATAAGGACTAAAGGTGACAATGTTCACTAATTGAGCATTGAGAAATTCTAGACCCTCCCATAAGGGGTGGACGAATTCTAGATGCTTTATAGGGTTTCCTTGGGCTCTAAGGATGCCTTGGATGCCTTAGGAGGGAAGCTAAGGGATTAGGGTTATCTTGGAGATACCTACCTTATCTAACACCTTCCCATCACCTATATAAACCCTCCTTAGGGTTGAATTTCGGCCATGCCTTCCTTCTAACATCCTTGGAGGAAATTTTGGCACATTCCTTCTCTCTTTCTCTCTCTATAGTTTTCCTTGGTTGATAGGGTTTGGGTGTGAACCATTAGAGGCGCGACACTTGTGGCACTTGCTAACAAAGGTTTTCAAGAAGGTGTTCATTGTTATTTAATACAATAACAGTCAAGGTAAATATTCCTAACCCTAATTGTGTATTTTTTTATTATATACTAGTTTTCTAGGGTTTCAACATTCTTGTTCTTATTGTATGTTCAATTAGAGAAAACGTAGATCAAATCTAGGGTTGCATGCACACATACGATTATTTGTTATGTTAAAAACCCATCAGATTCATCTGTTGATAGGAAATATATGGTCTTGGTAAAAGATATGAATTTCGAGGATCCCAAGAAATTAAAGGAATTAATAAGCAATTATGCAGTCACAAATAGTTATGTCCTTCGATACGAGAAGAATGATTCCACAAGGTTGTTGGTAAGGTGTGGAAAATGAAAATGTACTTTTAGACTTTAATCCATTTGGATGTCCGGAGAACAATCCTTCCAAATTAAATCCCTCAATGACGAACACAACTGTGTAAAGAACTTTCACTTAGGTTCAATAGTCTTTTATGCTTGCATAATTAAGCTTTATGCTACAAAGATACTAGAAAAACTTCATATGATTTTGCATGATATGCAAGATGATGTTAAGCAAAAATTTAATCCAAAAGTGAGCCACAAGTTAATGTAGGAGAGAAAATGTGGCAACACTAGAAGAGATTGAAGGTACATTTCAAGAACATTATGCTAAGTTATTGAGTTATGAAAAAGTGATTAAGGTCTAATCTTAGTTCGAATGTTAGTCTAGATGTTATTACGATGCCTGATTGAAAGAACTATTTTAGTAAATTTTATGTTTGCTTCAAGGGATTGAAGGATGGTTGGATAGAAGGTTGTAGGAGAGTGATAGGTATTAATGGGTGTTTCTTGAAGGGGGTATGCAAAGGTGAACTCCTTTCAACAATAGGCCAAGATGAAAATAAACAAATGTTCCCTATTGCTTGGGTTGTGGTTTTTGTTGAAAACAAAGAAACATGGAAGTGGTTTTTGGAATTATTAGTTAAGGACATTGGGATGCACTTTGGAAAAGGCTTGATATTGATATCTGACCAACACAAGGTTTATACTATCTGGTTCTTTGAATTTTTTACCGTTTTAACTATTATATTTTCTTTTTATGTAACCATTACATTTATGTGTTATTAGGGCCTTATTTATTGAAGTTGTGAAAGAGGTATTAGCTTACGCTGCGCATAGACAATGTGCAAGACATTTTTATGTGAATTTAAAAAAGAGATTTAGTGTGTCACAATTTCTAAAACTGCTTTGGGCAACATCAAAAGTGTCAACTGAACTTCGATTTAAATAAAAAATAAAAGAAATCAAAGTAATCAAAGTTGAAGCTCATGCATACTTGATGGAATGGAATATGAAATCATAGTGTTGAGTATATTTTGAAGTTGACAGATGTTGTGATGCTATGGAGAATGGTATTTGTGAGTTTTAATTCAACTATCATTGAAGCTCGAAAAAAAACCCATTATTACAATGCTTGAGGAGATACGTTTATATGCTATGGACCAGAATTTTAAAGGAGATTGAAAGCACATAAATGAGATATGGAATTATGTCTTGTAATTAAGGATCAAATTGATGAATTAAAGATGCTACAAAGGTAATGTACTTTCCTATTTCTTTGCTTATGTTTTTTTTTTCTTTTTCTTACTATTTTCTTTTTGCTTATGTTTTTTTTTCCTGTTATCTGTTATCTATTATCTGTTTTTGTGCTTGCTTATGTTTTTTTCCTGTTTTTTCTTACCTATACAATAGTGTGAATCAATAAGTGAGATCATAGGAGTCTTGTATGTTATATTTTCTTTTTTCTATTTTAAACAAGATCCATGAAGCCACAAAAACAAACTCAAATCTATTTTCTATTTTGCTAAAAATGGTTAACCTGAAATAAACTTGCAATCCGGTTTTAATTTACTTATGCATTTTTTTTATTTCTTTTTAAAAAAGGAACCATGAAACAATTTTCGTCATTTTTATTGTACAAGTCTAATATGAATTTGACTATTTTGATTGTACAATATGATCTGAATTTGGCCTTTTATTCATTAAGCCACTTGTTCTTTATTTGTTTTTGATAAATTTTGGGATATCAGGCCAAGTGATTTCCATGAGTTTGAAGCATTTTATGGACCTCACACTTATGTGGTCAATATAGACTCTAAGATATACACGTGTAGGAAGTGGCAGTTAACGGGTATACCATGTGTACATGGAATTGCTGTATTGTAAGAATATGAACCACAAAGTGAATGCGTATGTAGCTCCATTCTTTAACCAAATATGTTTTTAAATGTTTACACATAATGCAATTAATAGACTTGTACTTATATGTTGGTCATTTAAATAAAATTAATAAGCTTATATGTACTTGTTGTACGTATAGAATGAATCTAATAAATGGTAGTTTAATGTGACCTACTACTTCCTATATTCCACCTTTACCTCCCAAAAGCAAACAAATATCAGGACAACCTAAAATTAAAAGAAAAAGAAACTCATCTGAATCGGAAAATAGGCCAAATATTTTCAAGAAGGGTGTGCTTATGAGTTGTAGCAATTGCAAAGCTAGAGGTCATAACATATCAAGATGTCCAAAAAAGAAAAAATAAGGGACTTCAATTACCAATCCTATTCGTTAATCTCATAGAAAAATATTAATTCATCCAAGTTTTTCATATTTTAGGTACTTCAAATGTCAACACCAAAAAGAAGCTTAAACCTAGAAGGAAGAAAATTATGGATGGCACAAGGGTTGAAGAATCACCTACTCTTGAATATATGTATATTGACAGGATGTTTGATGAAGAAAAACCTCATGAAGATATGGATATTGTCACACCCCCAAACCGGAACGGCGGAAACGTTCGGGGGCGGAGGACGTCATGTACAGTATCACAACAATGCATAATAGTAAAACAAGCAACAACATTATCCATTGCATTAATAGTATAATTTAATACAAGTGTGTTTTGTATAGTTTATAAGACACCAAAAATATGAATCAAAATAAGAGATGAGTCTTGAATGTGCTCCATCTTCTCAAAACCTGGTCATCGGTACCTGTCTACTGGTGACCTGAGAATACAAGTTATTTTGAAAGCGTAGATCAGCATTAAAGCTGGTGAGCTCATAAGTATTTTAGTGTCGTTGTTTGTATAAGTTTGAAGAAAGTGTTTGTAAACGTTTGATGTAAACGTTTGTAAGTGTTTGATGTAAATGTTTGTAAACTTCCTAGAAAATCCTATATTTTCTACTAAAGTAGTCTTCTACCAAGACCCAATTGTTCTTTATGTTTGTTCTCTTGTAAAAGTGTGTGTTTTCCCAAAGTATGACTATCATTACCATAATATAGTTTTCATTACCGTTTATGTGAGAAGATCACAATGTGAATGAAATGGGAAAATAAATATGTACTGTAGTTTTATCTATGTAACTACCAATGTATTAACTACCTTAAACATGTTTGTTTAATTAAGGTAAAATGCGATAAGATTGTAACCATACTTGATCGACTAGTATAACACGACGTTCGAGATGTCGAAATGAAATGACATTCGTCACCCGTAGACCTGCAGGTCCCACTGTAGCTAGCAGCAAGGTGTAGGATGGTCAGTCCCGTATAGATCTATACACAAATTCACGCTCTCCGTCCAGGAGACTCTGGGTACAAAGCGTGACACAACAGTATATTGCCGAGCCATGAAGCAGTATCTCACATCAATGTTATAGTATTCTTGTATTTGTATATTATGTTCTAGTGTAGTGTATGTTCTCTCTGTCTAGTGTGTAGTATGTTCTATCTGTTTCTCTTTATAGTGAGTATTGTTTCTTGTTATAGTATGTACTGTTTCTCGTTATAGTATGTACTGTTTCTTGTTATAGTATGTTTGAACTGACTCATGTATGAACTGACTCTTGTATGTTTCATTGTTCTAGAATTAGTAAATAGTGACTTCCTAAACTATACCTATTATAGTTTACTAGTAATGTTGTTTGTATGAATGAACATGTTTGTACACCTTTGCTACCCAAAGGTATTGAACTGAAAGAAGAACTTTTATATCTATATACATACACATGATATATAACTAAGATTCAAAAGACCTTCGGACAAACAACCGATACCCTAAGTCCACAACCAAACAAGGAACAGGAAATAAGGCGAGTTATCAGTCCTAAGTCCTTTCAATCCTACTTATATAACTATATCTATGCAGACATGATTTGACAAAATATAAGTCTAAAAGAGTTTGATAAAGATTTTTGCATATAAAAGAGTTTGTAAAGCAATTTGAAGCAATTTGTTTGAAAACACAGTTTGAAGTATAAGAAATATGTCTGTTTGATAGTTATTAATCACATGTGATTGATATAATAACTATAATGTTTCTACTTGTATCCCCCCATAAAAGAATTTAAAATCATTTAAAAGGTAAGTTAAGGGGTATGAACTCACCTGCAGTGAGTTATACGAATGTAAGATCGGTTGTAGGATGCTAAGTGTCAAGTGAAGACTCGAGCACAACGGATCCTAATAAGCATATAATGACACACATATATGTATATAATTAGTGTTTATACAACTAATCATGTAAGGAAAACACATTAGGACTTAGGAAACACTTAGATTGAAGTGTTACAAGTACAAAGGATTGCATAAAATGGGTGTACGGCCACACAAGTATGTGTACGGCCAAGTGGTGTACGGCCACTTGTGTGTATGGCCAAGTGTATACGGACATGGAGTGTAAGGCCGTACACTCCTTGAATAATTTGCCAAAAAGTGTGGTCCAAGGCTCTATCTTGCATCCTCTAAGTGTTCTTGATCTTGTGTTGGAATATAACATGAGTTTTAGGCCAAATATGCACTAAACAAGGGGTGTACGGCCATATGAAGGGTGTACGGCCGCACACTCTTTGTGTTCATGCATTATATGATGTTTTAAGGCTATAAAAGGAGTGATTCACAAGCCTAACTAGAAGATGGAAGAGATATTTATGAATTAGAAGCCTTTAGAGGTGTTTAAGGTCCAAGAACTAGTGAGTGTTCTTGGTGTTATTGGTGAAAATGAAGAACACTTGAAGATCTAACCAAAATAAGTAATTTCGTGGATGAAATCATGGATCTTCACTAGATAGTGTAATGAATCAACTAATCAAAGGAAGTAACACTTACATATTGAAGATCTAGATGAAAAACCCGATGATAGTTGAGAGAGAATCGATTTCTTGGCTTGAAGGAGTGAAAAGTGATTAAAAATGGCTAAGTCCCACATATATATGTGAGAGTGTACGGCCAGGAGGGGGGTGTACGGCCATACACCCATGTGTACGGCCGTACACTCCTCATGAAGGAGTGTTTGGCCCTTTTGAAAAGTGATGAACTTAGGGAGCCCATTTCTAAACCCTAACTTTGAAGGTACTAGGCTTAGAACACTCAAACAGACTCTAAACTATGCTAAAAGATAGCATAAACGAGTCTGACTTTGATTGAATTGAACGGTTGTACAAGATAGAAATTTCGGGTTGTCACATCATCCCCCCGTTAGAGAGAATTTCGTCCCGAAATTAGAGTGTAAACAATTAAGCTATTACAAATAACTAAATGAAAAGATGAGGATATTTCAGTTTCATTTGATCCTCGCGCTCCCAAGTGAATTCAGGTCCTCGCTTGGCATTCCAGCAAACCTTCACTATCGGGATACGGCTTTGTTTCGTTTGCTTGACCTCTCGGTCCATGATCTCTATTGGTTCTTCCACGAATTTGAGGCTCTCCTTGATCTCGATCTCGTCGAGTGGGATTACAAGAGTCTCGTCGGACAGACACTTTTTCAAGTTCGAGACGTGGAAAGTAGAATGTACGTTACTAAGTTTGCGAGGTAGTTGGAGTTTGTAAGCTACAGGGCCGATTCCAGCGATAATCTCGAAAGGCCCTACGTATCTTGGATTTAGCTTTCCACGCTTTCCGAATCGTATCAAGCCCTTCCAGGGTGAGACCTTCAATAGAACACGGTCGCCCACCTGGAATTCCAAAGGTTTTCTTCTCTTGTCTGCGTAGCTTTTCTGTCGGTCTCTAGAGGCTTTCACTCGCTCACGAATTTGAACAATCTTCTCTTTCGTTTCCCGAATAATTTCCGGACCCGTGAGAGTGTTGTCAGGAACTCGTCCTTTAGCTAACTGAGTGTCGCCCACCTCAGCCCAGCACAGAGGGGATCTGCACTTACGGCCATAGAGGGCTTCAAATGGAGCAGCCTTTATGCTCGTGTGATAACTATTATTGTAGGAGAACTCGACAAGGGGTAAATTAGTATCCCATGTCTTCCCAAAGTCTATCACGCAGGCTCGCAACATATCTTCCAAAGTTTGAATAGTCCTCTCACTTTGTCTGTCGGTTTGCAGATGGTAGGCTGTAATCATGTCTTGCCTAGTTCCTAGGGAACTTTGTAGCGACTGCCAGAACCTCGAATTGAATCTACTATCTCTATCAGAGATAATGGATATGGGAACACCATGAAGTCGTACGATCTCCATAATGTATGTTCTTGTTAGTTTCTCCATCTTGTCGGTCTCTTTGATAGGCAGGAAGTGTGCGGATTTTGTTAACCTGTCTACGATCACCCAAATGGTATCGAGACCACCCGTTGTCTTGGGCAACTTGGTTATGAAGTCCATCGTGATCTGCTCCCACTTCCATTTAGGTATCTCCGGTTTCTAGAGTAAACCTGATGGTTTATGGTATTCGACCTTAACCTTGGCGCAAGTAAGGTACTTGCTCACGAAGGTAGCAATCTCTGCTTTCATGTTAGGCCACCAGTATAACTTTTTAAGATCCAGATACATCTTATCCGAACCTGGGTGGACGGAATATCGAGTGTTGTGCGCTTCGGTCATGACCAAGTCTCTGAAACCACCGTGTTTCGGTGTCCAGATCCGATCCATGAGATAAAACACTCCGCCACCCTTGACTTCCAAGTTTTTATCCATCCCTCTCAGGGATTCACCCGCCACATTTTCAGGTTTCAAGGCTTCGAGCTGAGCCTCCTTAATTTGTGTGGACAAGTATGAATGGATAGTCATAGTCAATGATTTGACTCTACAACCAGAGTATTCTTTCCGACTTAGGGCGTCAGCTACTACGTTGGCCTTGCCGGGATGATAACGAATCTCGCATTTGTAATCACTGAGTAGCTCGACCCACCGTCGTTGGCTCATGTTGAACTCCTTCTGGTCGAATATATGTTTTAGGCTTTTGTGGTATGTAAAGATAGTGCTTTTTGTACCATACAGATAGTGTCTCCAGATCTTCAGAGCAAATACCACTGCTCCTAACTCAAGATCGTGTGTGGTATAGTTGACCTCGTGTGTCTTTAGATGTCTTGAGGCATAGGCGATGACCTTACCTCGTTGCATCAGAACACAGCCGAGCCCTTGATTGGATGCATCGCAATAAACCACGAAGTCTTGTATCCCTTCGGCGAGGGACAGTATCGGTGCGGTGCATAAGGCTTTCTTTAGCGTTTGGAATGCTTTCTCTTGCTTCTCTTCCCAGTCAAAGGCCACGCCCTTCTAGGTCAATGTTGTAAGAGGTTTCCCAATCCTTGAGAAGTTTTGAATGAACCTGTGATAGTAGCCAGCGAGGCCTAGAAATTGATGAATTTCTGTAGGCGTCTTCGGTGCTGACCAGTTCTCAATGGCTTTGATTTTGGAAGGGTCCACGTGAATTCCCTCTTCGCTAACCACGTGTCCCAAGAATTCGAATCTTCGGATCCAAAATTCACATTTCGAGAACTTCGCATAAAGCTTCTCTGATCGCAGTGTTTCTAAGACCTGACGCAGATGTTGACTATGCTCCTCCTTACTACGAGAGTAGATAAGTATGTCATCGAAGAAGACAATGACGAACTGATCCAAGTAAGGACGGAACACCCTATTCATTAAGTCCATGAATACTGCGGGCGCATTGGTCAATCCGAATAGCATCACTACAAACTCGTAGTGTCCATAACGAGTTCGGAAGGCTGTCTTCAGAACATCCTCCCCTAGCACCCGTAACTGGTGATACCCGGATCTCAGGTCAATCTTTGAAAAGAAATTCACCCCTTGGAGTTGGTCGAACAAATCGTCTATGCGAGGCAGAGGGTAACGATTTTTGACGGTCAGTTTGTTCAGTTCTCTGTAGTCGATGCACATACGGAACGATCTGTCTTTCTTCTTGACGAACAAGACTGGTGCTCCCCATGGTGAGAAGCTTGGTCTAATGAATCCCTTGTTGAGCAATTCGTTGAGTTGGTTGGATAGTTCCTGCATCTCAGCTGGTGCTAGACGATAGGGCGATTTGGCTACTGGGGTAGCCCCTGGAACTAAGTCGATTCTGAACTCGACTTGACGTTGCGGAGGTAATCCTGGGAGTTCTTCTGGAAAGATGTCGGGAAAGTCACGTACCAATTGGATGTTCTTTATGTCCTTCGTCTCTTTGCCCACATCGACAACATGAGCAAGGAATGTGCGACATTCCTTTCGTAGGTACTTCTGGGCTTGAATGCTCGAGATGATACGAAGGTTCGTGTCGGGTTTCTCTCCGTAGATAACTAGAGTTTCGTTAGACGGCAGATTAAGACAAACAGCCTTTTCGTAACACATAATGTCAGTACGATGAGAACTCAACCAATCCATGCCGATTATGACGTCGAAAATTTTAATTGAGACCGGCATGAGGTCGATTGGAAATGAATGTCTATCTAGTGTTAGTGTACATCCTATGTATATGCAGCTAGTTATCTCTGTCTTTCCATTAGCCATTTCTACGGTGAATGGTTCTTTAAGTGCATGTGATTTATGCTTAAGCAAGTAAGCAAATTTCTGGTTCACGAAACTCCTCTCCGCTCCACTATCAAACAGTATGCATGCATATGAGTTATCGATGGGAAACGTACCAGTGACCACTGTGGGGTCGGCAACAGCTTCCTCGTGGCCTATAGCCAAAACTCTTCCCACTCCGCCGGCATTCCCTGCCTTCGGGCAGTTTTTCTTGTAGTGGCTCGCCTCGCCACATCTGTAGCAAGCCTGGCCCACACCAGCGTCGGGGACTTGGGTGATTGGCCTTGCCGGAGCTTTGCAGAAACGGGCAGTGTGCCCCTTCCTGTTGCAGTTAGAGCACTACATTTCCCGGCAGGGTCCATTGTGGTGGAAGCTGCATTTGTTGCACTTCGGCAATCTTCCAACAAACTGCTTCACCGGCGCAACAGCGGTAGGTGCTATTGCAGCATGAACAGCTATGACCTGCTGCTTTTTGGCAGGTTTCTGCGCAGCGTTGCTCTTCTTGTCATCCCAGAACTTCTGCTTGTTGTCAGCAGCTTTGTAGGTTTCTGAGATGGCTAGGGTTGTTGTTGTTGACGGGGTACGGACCCCATGGTCAATGAGCCGTTGTGCCAATCGCTTGGCACTATCGAAGGTAGTGGGGTTTGAAGCTAGGACATTCCCTTGAAATGGAGGCATCAGCCCCCAGATGTACCTCTCCACCTTCTTTGCTTCAGAAGGGACCATTCTAGGACATAGTGCTACCAAATCGCTGAATCTGGCAGTGTAGGAGACTATGTCGGAGCCCTTCATGGTTAGGCTCTAGTGTTCCAACTCTAATTTCTGAACTTCGCCTCTCGGGCAGTATTCCTTGACCATCAGCTCCTTTAGAGCTTCCCAGCCCATATCATTTTCCACTATTAGAGATAGTGACTTGACATGGCTATTCCACAATGTCAGGCCTCGGTCCGCGAAGGTGCAGGCGGCAAATTTTACTGTGCTCCCTTCCGGACAGGAGCAGATCTCAAAGATCGACTCCGTTTTCTCAAACCATTGCGAGAGGGCAATGATTCCACCAGTTCCATTTAAGGCCCTGGGTTTGCAGCTGGTTAAGTCCTTATACGAGCACTCCCTAGAGCGCACTGGAACTTCAATTGGTGTGGAATGCACATTCGTTCCACTCCCGCTAGTACCGGTAGTGGCGAATTGTGCTAGGGCTGCCGTAACAGCCGCATTCACAGCAGCTTGAATAGCTGTTGGGTTGTATTGAGGAGGAGGTGGTGGAGTTTGATTCGGAGTTATTGGAGTAGCACGCATGTTCGATCTACGCGGAGGCATCTTGAAGCTATAAGATCACAAAGATGAAGATATTGGTAAGAATTCAATAGAGAGTATGATGAGAGTGACTCATGGACTAACTCTCCATAGCCCAACAACACAGATGAAAGTATGATCGAATAGAAATCTAGTACTAGAAAGATGGAAGTATTTAGATATTAATTTCCATGAGATTAGATATCTGTCAATAATATTGGTATTACAGATGTAACAAGTTCGGGAAAATGACCTAGAAGTAGGTCTTACATCAAACCAGGATAAGAAAATTTTGACAGCATAAAGACCTAATACACTGAAAGTTCAAGGTCTTAAGGTAAACAGGAAATTACAGGGAAAAGTGCTACTTAGAGCATTGATAGGAAGGCTAATCCTTAGATAAAATGAAATTCGAGTAGAGCATTCCCTACTGGCGACGGGAACCCCTTGGGCGAACCCTTAAGTCAGCCACCTGACGCTCCATGTCAAGAAGGCGTCGCTCGTACACTCGCTGACGCATGCAATGTTCTATGACTTCGGCTCGAGTCACAGCTAGCTCTTGCAGTAGAGACTCATGGTCTCTCGAAGATCTCTCACGAGCATCTTCTAGACGACGAATGCGGACAGTATTGATTCCCGCATTAGCATCAACTTCCGCAATTCGGTTGAGGGCTGCCCTACCCTGTATTTCATCACGAGCAACCCTGCGGACCAGAATAGGTAGGAATCTGTCCGCTGAGCCTCCCTCGCTCAAGTTGTAGAAGCTTCTGTCTCCGTTGTATGGCATGGGTTAACCATGTTCTTGACTCCATGTCTCCAAACTTTCCACCCATAGAGGCGTCGAGCCTTGAAAAGCCGGACGAGGGTTAGGATTTGGGATTGGAGCTACCAGGGGTTGATCATTGACTTCTGGCTCGGAGTCAGAATCCTCCGGGAAGTTTTCTGCGAAGTCATCGTCCAACGGAATTGCATGATTCTCTTCTGGATCATCATCGAGCCATCCACCATTGCCGTGGTTGGGAAAGTACGGGTCACCGGGGAGATTGAATCCAGCCATGTTATCTACGCGAGAATGGGGGTAAAAGAAATATTTAATAGACGTACTAATTAAGATAATTATAAGATGATCCTTACTAGTTACTCCAATATTTGCGTAGTGCATACCAGTCATATGTAACCAAAACAGGATAGACCTTCGAATAAGTGACCCTAACTCTAAGCCCACAACCAAACAAGGAACAGGAAGTAAAGCAAAGATCACAGATTCTAAGTCTATAACACCCTAGTCACATATAACCTTAGCGTATCCACTCAGCAACTATTGACATACTAATAAAGACCTTTTTAGTTTGCACATAAGTAAATTTTAGTAACACAAAATACTCCTATAGTATTTTAAGTTTATGTTTTGTTCTAATGTTCTCATTGTAGTAGTTTTGGTAAGTTTTTAGACTTGCTGCAACCTCAGAACCATTCCTAGGCATATGCTAATCACTTCTCGGAAAGATATAGTTGATCAGGCTATATCACTCCCAGATCTGACTATATGTCCCCAAGCCTACTTGTGTGGTCTAACAATCGTAATACTTTTGTTCTGTCCTAGTGACACTGATTTTAGTATGAATGCAGGTATGTATACTTTCGTTAAATATTTTATTATTTAAAAGTATAAACTCTTGGTCAGGGTATTTTAATCCCGTTGTGTTTATAGTTGTATATCTTTTATGGGTTGATATACTCAATTCACTATAAACAATGCTCTGATACCAATCTGTCACACCCCCAAACCGGAACGGTAGAAACGTTCGGGGGCGGAGGACGTCATGTACAGTATCACAACAATGCATAATAGTAAAACAAGCAACAACATCATCCATTGCATTAATAGTATAATTTAATACAAGTGTGTTCTGTATAGTTTATAAGACACCAAAAATATAAATCAAAATAAGAGATGAGTCTTGAATGTGCTCCATCTTCTCAAAACCTGGTCATCGGTACCTGTCTACTGGTGACCTGAGAATACAAGTTATTTTGAAAGCGTAGATCAGCATTAAAGCTGGTGAGCTCATAAGTATTTTAGTGTCGTTGTTTGTATAAGTTTGAAGAAAGTGTTTGTAAATGTTTGATGTAAAAGTTTGTAAGTGTTTGATGTAAATGTTTGTAAACTTCCTAGAAAATCCTATATTTTCTACTAAAGTAGTCTTCTACCAAGACCCAACTGTTCTTTATGTTTGTTCTTTTGTAAAAGTGTATGTTTTCCCAAAGTATGACTATCATTTCCAAAATATAGTTTTCATTACCGTTTATGTGAAAAGATCACAATGTGAATGAAATGGGAAAATAAAGATGTATTGTAGTTTTATCTATGTAACTACCAATGTACTAACTACCTTAAACCTGTTTGTTTAATTAAGGTAAAATGTGATAAACTTGTAACCATACTTGATTGACTAGTATAACACGACGTTCGAGACGTCGAAATGATATGACATCCGTCACCCGTAGACTTGCATGTCCCACTGTAGCTAGCAGTAAGGTGTAGGATGGTCAGTCCCATATAGATCTATACACAAATTCACGCTCTCCGTCCAGGAGACTCTGGGTACAAAACGTGACACAGCAGTATATTGTCGAGCCATGAAGTAGTATCTCACATCAATGTTATAGTATTCTTGTATTTGTATAGTATGCTCTAGTGTAGTGTATGTTCTCTCTGTCTAGTGTGTAGTATGTTCTATCTGTTTCTCTTTATAGTGAGTATTGTTTCTCGTTATAGTATGTACTGTTTCTCGTTATAGTATGTTTGAACTGACTCATGTATGAACTGACTCTTGTATGTTTCATTGTTCTAGAATTAGTAAGTAGTGACTTCCTAAACTATACCTATTATAGTTTACTAGTAATGTTGTTTGTATGAATGAACATGTTTGTACACCTTTGCTACCCAAAGGTATTGAACTGAAAGAAGAACTTTTATATCTATATACATACACATGATATATAACTAAGATTCAAACGACCTTCGGACAAACAACCGATACCATAAGTCCACAACCAAACAAGGAACAGGAAATAAGGCGAGTTATCAGTCCTTAATCCTTTCAATCCTACTTATATAACTATATCTATGTAGACATGATTTGACAATATATAAGTCTAAAAGAGTTTGATAAAGAGTTTTGCATATAAAAGAGTTTGTAAAACTATTTGAAGCAATTTGTTTGAAAACACAGTTTGAAGTATAAGAAATATGTCTGTTTGATAGTTATTAATCACATGTGATTGATATAATAACTATAATGTTTCTACTTGTATCCCCCCCCCATAAAAGCATTTAAGATCATTTAAAAGGTAAGTTAAGGGGTATGAACTCACCTGCAGTGAGTTATACGAATGTAAGATCGGTTGTAGGATGCTAAGTGTCAAGTGAAGACTCGAGCACAACGGATCCTAATAAGCATATAATGACACACGTATATGTATATAATTAGTTTTTATACAACTAATCATGTAAGGAAAACACCTTGGTACTTAGGAAACACTTAGATTGAAGTGTTACAAGTACAAAGGATTGCATAAAATGGGTGTACGGCCACACAAGTGTGTGTACGGCTAAGTGGTGTACGGCCATTTGTGTGTACGGCCAGGTGTGTACGGCCATGGAGTGTACGGCCATACACTCCTTGAAGAATTTTCCAAAAAGTGTGGTCCAAGGCTCTATCTTGCATCCTCTAAGTGTTCTTGATCTAGTGTTGGAATATAACATGAGTTTTAGGCCAAATATGCACTAAACAAGGGGTGTACGGCCATATGAAGGGTGTACAGCCGCACACTCTTTGTGTCCATGCATTATATGATGTTTTAAGGCTAGAAAAGGAGTGATTCACAAGCCTAACTAGAAGATGGAAGAGATACTTATGAATTAGAAGCCTTTAGGGGTGTTTAAGGTCCAAGAACTAGTGTGTGTTCTTGGTGAAAATGAAGAACACTTGAAGATCTAACCAAAAGAAGTAATTTCATGGATGAAATCATGGATCTTCACTAGATAGTGTAATGAATTAACTAATCAAAGGAAGTAACACTTACATATTGAAGATCTAGATGAAAAACCTGATGATAGTTGAGAGAGAATCAATTTCTTGGCTTGAAGGAGTGAAAAGTGATTAAAAATGGCTAAGTCCCACATATATATGTGAGAGTGTACAACCAGGAGGGGGGTGTACGGCCGTACACCCATGTGTACGGTCGTACACTCCTCATGAAGGAGTGTTTAGCCCTTTTGAAAAGTGATGAACTTAGGGAACCCATTTCTAAACCCTAACTTTGAAGGTACTAGGCTTAAAACACTCAAACAGACTCTAAACCATGCTAAAAGGTAGCAGAAACGAGTCAGACTTTGATTGAATTAAACGGTTGTACAAGATAGAAATTTCGTGTCGTCACAAATATGACAGTCCACACACTTTTGCTTTCCATTAGGGACATATTTTTGTTGGGGCTTCATGTTTTTGTAGTGCAGCACCTAGTGAAACTGATGCACCCACTTTTTGTTTTATCTAAAGAAACTGATATGCATACTTTGGTCCCATGGCTATGTGACTTTTGCGGTGGTTGATATTATGATCATGGCCCAAAAGGTGAGAATGGTATGTTTAAAACACTTATATAAGTTGAATATGTCTTGGGCATACTTCAAAACCAGGACAACCTGTTAATCCCATAACTAATGGTGTTTTAAACACAAAAAGAATAGGTTTTTACCTTGTAACAACATTAATTTAGTTTAATGGTATTTTTAACACACATGATCAAATGGTTTTACCTTGAATATATCTTTATAAAAGTGAATGTTTATTCTATTTTAAAAATGAAAATTTATTTTGAAAATCATGACGTTACACAATTGTTTATTTTGAAAATCAGGGCGTTGCACAATTATTTATTTCGAAAATCAGGGCGTTGCACAATTATTTACACAATTATCTCATTTTAATTGGCAGAGACTCATTACTAGTCCATATGGAAGTAATGGAAGCAACCAATTCATCTAATACCATACATTCATGTCAAGCTATGGAAATTTTGTGAAAATGATGAAAACGAAGCTCCAACCGCCAAGTCGAATCTTTTTCGTTGTTCTTTTGATAATTTCATTTTTGCAAATGAAAAATTGATAACTCCTATATATATATATATATATATATATATATATATATATATATATATATATATATATATATATATATATATATATATATATATATATATATATATATATATATACTACTCATAAAGCATTTAAGGAAAAACTCTTAAATACAATTTATTATGAACAAGATACATGTTTTTTAAGAAAAAACTCTTAAATACAATTTACTTTGCACAATATACAACAATGTGGAGCACAACTATCTTAAAAGACAAAATTACATGGATTTCCTTTATGGCAATCACATGGATTGCAACGTGTTTAATATGAATCGCTGATTTTCAAAGGATCCATGGACTCCTCATTGATAACATACAAGCACACCTCATAAAACCTAACTCTTCAGCTTCCGTCTCCTTCATCACAACACCTGTACAGCCTGAGTTGTCACTACCATCCATCATCACGACTAACCACCGTGTGAGCACCAGATCTAACTTCATAACCTCCATTGTCCATCTTTGAAGTCGACGACCGGAAGTCCATCTCTATCTCAGATTTACGCCTTTCCCTCTTCAATCTCGTCTCCTACAGTCGTTGAAGTATCCATTGATGCCACTGTCACCACCATCGCCACTTTTTCAACTATTTTTTAGAGAAACCAACACACCCTTTACTCACTGCAACCATCTATCTCCTTACTTCAGTTTATTTCTTCTATTTATCAAGACGTCACTATTGAATTTCAAGATCTAGATCCCCAATACCCTGGTGGTTAAAGTAACAACTTGATTTCTCTTTTAATTCTTGTTCTTTGATATGTTCAGATTTGCTTCATATAATCAATGTATAAAAGCAACGCTTATTAACACAAAGTTTCTTAATTGTTTCTCTATATAATCAGGTCAAGGTTGTTTTCTTTACTTATAGGGAACAAGAAGTGGGAGTAGCCTCATCAGTGTTTGAACCCCTCATGTTTAGGTAATATTTTGTTTCATGAGACCCTAAATGGACAAGTAAATCCAAATGGGTAGTATATTTGGGATTTTTAGAACATGGAGAAGGCCATCGTTGGTATCGTATTTTAAGAGCTTCGTTCTTTAACATAGGGTTTTGCATGGTCAACAGATTGTGTGGTATTTTGCACATATCTATGTCGATCTAAGTATGTAGGTATCTTCACATTTTTCTGATATGAGAAAAAAAGAGACATGAAGAGAAGGGTGGGAGAGACAATATGTAGACTGGTTACTAATCTTTGAAGTAACCTTCACCTCTTCTTATTTTTGTTGTTAGGGTGGTTCTTAGCAATATCTTTGTATGTATGTGTATTAATCTGACAAATATGTTTTAGATCTATGTAAATGTGTTTAAATGTTTGTGTGTATTATTTTGTTGGTTGTATTCCCAGATCTAACTGTTTATGTCCTTATTTGTAGTTGTGATTATAGTTTTATATCTACATATCTATCAGGATTTGTTTTTAAATGTTTATAGGAATATTACTTTGTTTACATAAAGATGTTCTTATCAGTAGATATGAAATTTTCTTTGTCTAATATGATAAAATTTTCTTAATATTGTTACATGTTATGGTATATATGATTTAACAAATATTAGTGTGTAAATAAAAGTTTATTGCAAAGATTTGGTTGTTCTTTTTGTATATTAAAAAGTTAGATTGTTTTTTAAAACACTGAATTTAATAAGAAATATAATGATCACGTGGGTATAAAGTTTGAAAATAATCATATGGGTTCCTATAAAACAATATGAAGGATATATTCAATATAAAGAAAATATTTTTAAATTAATAACGCAAATAGTTTTCATTTTGATTATATTCCCAATAATTCTCGATATGGTAAATTTAAAAAGAAAAGATGTTTTATATTATTATATTGCAGTTATCAATTGCTTATTCGTACAACATACTCAATTGTAATTTAAATTTATTTGTATTTTTATATTATCTCATATTTCAATATCTTTTCATAAGCGTAATTTAAAATTTTATTTATAAAGCTAAATAAAAAAAACGAGTATTATTTTGAAGCAAAAGATATGTATAATAGGTCAACTCTATAAATAAATACATCTTAATAAATCAAAACGGTCTAAAGTCATGTCAATAACAAATTAGTTTTTATTCTATTAATTAATTAATATGTGAAAATTTAACTTAATTTAATAGATATAGTGTTTTATAATAATATTTTGATTAAAATATCTCATAATTAATCAAGAAATATTGGTATTTTTCTTTACTAAAAGTTGGAATACATTTTTGACGTTATAATAATTATTATGGGGAGTCCAAATTTAAATAAACAAAAAGTAGATAAAATACATTTATCTTTACTAAAAATGAAGAATGTTAACTAAATAAATATATATTTCTTTTTGGTTTTCTAAGGAAAAACAGGATACTTTTGTTTAAGGGTTGGTATTATGGACTTTAATTAAGATCATATTAGAGTTTAAATAAAATAGTAGTTTAATATAAAGTAAGGTTTTATCTAACAAATTAATTATTAAAATTATAAAATGAATGTATATTAAAATGAAAGGAAATATAATATGAATAATTTTGGAAGTAATTTTTAAATTCAAAAGATAATGATATGGACTTTTGATGTGTCCAGGACAAATCATAGAAGTATGCAGCTAGCTATGGCTTTAAGACCAGAATATATTACGACACTTCATTGTAAATAGTTATATAGGTTGTTCTACTCCGACATTCATTTAAGAGTTTTAGAAACTTATTTTCAACCCTTCTATTTATATAAATGTCTATGAATAACCCTTCTGTATTTTAAAGTTTTACTTTCTACAATCATCATAGTTATATACGACAAAACGAAAAAGTTTGAAAAAAAAATAACAAAATGCATTCATTATTTAGTTGTTTAGTATAAACATTATTTAGAGAATATATGCCGTGATATATGTTTTATTCTGAGTTACGATAATAATTGTTTACATTTAGAAAGAAAAAAAATTAGATTATAGATCTTTAATAATTATTTACATTTTAAAGTAATATTTTTCCTTGTATGTTACGTTCTTTAAAGTAATACTATTTCTGCAAAAGAATTAAACGCTTGTAAAAATTAATTTCTGAAATTATTATTCACATTCGTCGCTTAGCGTGGGTAAACAGATAGTTTGACAAATAGACCAATTTGACCTCATTAAAAAATGGTCAATTGATAACAAAACTTCAAACAGATGCTTAACTGTAGTAATTGAAACTCTAGGGACTAGTATCGGAATGTAGCCATACTCTCGGGGGAGAACTTCGATTGGAGTTTACCTCAAGAACACCCGTGTTTATTGCCAACATCTCTCATAAACGAAAAGCAAAATATTGGCTCTCAAATTACACTCTATCATTTCTCAGCATTTCATGGATCTCAACATTCTTTGATCTCTCTCTTTCTCCTTCAGATCTTACATTTTGGACATGTTCCACTTCTCCCATAATTATCTTCTTACCTATCTTCTTTTCCCCATCATCATCCTAGGCTTTATGATTTATTTGTCAAAACAGTTTTCAATTCAATTTTAGCGTTTTAAAGAGGTGGAAATGATGGAATGCTTTGCACTGAATCTACTATTTTTCAACAAGAACTGAATGGAAATTTGTACATAAAAAGGAGAGTGTTTTTGCAAAAAAAATGTCTCCGGTCAAATTCTTGTTCACGTTCCTCTGCGTATCAGTCAGTATATGGCTCATATTACTGTGAGTATCTAAATTAAACATACATCTCTCTATTTTAACCTGGTATTTTTGTTTTTCATTTAAAGTAATTGTTATTGCCATTGATTATGTTATTGTTGTATGTATAACTCGAAATTTGCGTTAATGAGATACAGCCAACCGTATTTGTGATTTGACTATACTATTGCTTCGTTCCTACTAAAATTTTACATTGAGAAGTTCATTAAGATTATTTAAAACTGATAGTCGGATAATTCATATTATAGGTGCTTTTATTTGTTGTACAATAATCAATATTTCCATAGAAGTCACTTTGATTACATCCTCTAATTAGATAGAACTGCAAAATTGGAAGTCAAGTGTGATGTTTATATGTCCCAAGTGACAAAGTACACTAATAGTAATACTCACATGGAGAACATTATGTTCGTTCATGTTCATGCTAGCTTGCCTCAATGATAAGGAGGAGTGAATCCATTCAAGTCTGGACATCACCTTCCTTGGGACAAAAAAATGCAGTTTTAGCCTCATTGAGATCGGTTCCCGTCGTAGTCGAATGCATGCTAAACATAGTAGAGCCTCTTCTATTCAATCACTTCCCTTATTACAAATTGGGAGCTTAAGGGCACTGCTAGCTGAAAGAGTAGTAGGGTAAGTGGTGTTACGCATCATAGGGAAGTTCAAAACTATATATATATATATATATATATATATATATATATATATATATATACTAGTACCCGCGTGATGCAGCGGCGCCAGATAGTTCACTTTAGCAGATAGTTTCATACGACGATTAGTTTTCTTTTCGTGCGAGTTCGTTTCAACCTTCTGGGAGATTGTTTTGTGTCGGAAAGTTTCTTTCGGCGAATAATTTCGAGCTAGGTACGTAGATGCGGGAGTGTAATAGTTTCCTATCATGTGTCATCTATTGCTCTGGTTTTTTATTTTACGACTATATTAAATGTAAAAGTGTGTGCAATGATCTTCAATGCGGGATCTGTGAATAGGTTCGATTGGCAATTAGTTTCCTTTAGCACACAATGAATAGTTTAGTTTTTAATGTTAGTTTCTATATGACGATTAATTTCATTTTGGGAACATATCATATTCCAAAGAATATGTAATGAATCTATAAAAAACCATATATTATTAAAATATATATTTATAATTGTAAATGTTTTTTTTATTTTATACTAAAAATGATTTTAAATGAAAACAAAGCTCTACTATATAAATTCCACTAATGATTAGTTTTATATTTTTATGTATAATGATATTTATGTCATTTTTATACCAAATCGTTATTTTAAAATTTTGTTACTTTTATTATAAGGAAAAACAAAGGTTATTTTTCAACCCTTGTATTTACATAAATGTCTTTAATAAACCCTTCTGTTTTTTTTAAGTTTTACTTTATACAATCATCATGGTTATATACGACAAAACGTAAAAGTTTGAAAAAAAAACAAAATGCCCTTCATTATTTAGTTTTTTAGTATAAACATGATTTAGAGAATATATGTCGTGATATATGTTTTACTCTGAGTTATTATAATAATTGTTTACATTTAGAAAAAAATTAGATTATAGATCTTTAATAATTATTTACATTTTAAAGTAATACTTTTCCTTGTATGTTACGTTCTTTAAAGTAATACTATTTCCGCAAAAGAACTAAATGTTTGTAGAAATTAATTTCTGAAAAAAATATTCACACTCGTTGCTTAGCGCGGATAAACGGCTAGTATGACAAATAGACAAATTTGCCCTCCTTAAGAAATGACCAATTTATAACAAAAATTCAAACAGAAAGCTTAACCGTAGTATGTAGAAGCTCTAGGGACTATTATTGGTATGGAGCCTTACTCTCGGGGGAGAACTTCGATTGGAGTTTACCTCAATAACACTCGCACTTGTAGCCAACATCTCTGATAAACGAAAAGCAAAATATTGGCTCTCAAATTACACTCTATCATCTCTCAGCATTTGACGGATCTCAACATTCTTTGATCTCTCTCTTTCTCCATTAAATCTTACATTTTGACGTGTTCCACTTCCCCAGAAATTATCTTCTTACCTATCTTCTTTTCCCCATCATCATCCTGGGCTTTATGATTTATTTGTCAAAACAGTTTCGATTCGATTTTAGCGTTTTAAAGAGGTTAAAACGATGGAGTGTTTTGCTATGGTGTTTTTCAACAAGAACTGAATGGAAATTTGTACATAAAAAGGAGATTATTTTTGCAAGAAAATGTTTCCATTCAAATTCATGTTCACGTTCATTTTCGTATCGGTCAGTATATGGCTCATATTACCATGAGTATCTAAATTAAACATACATCTCCCTATTTTAACCTGATAATTTTGTTTTTCATATGACGATTAGTTTTCTTTTTGTGTGAGTTCGTTTAAACATTTTAGCAGATTGTTTTGTGCCTTGAAGATTCTATCGGCGAATACATAGATGCGGGAGTGAAATAGTTTCCTATCATCTGTCATCTATTGCTCTGGTTTTATTTTACGATTATATTAAATGTAAAAGTATGTGCAATGATCTTCAATGCGGGATCCGTGAATAGGTTCGATTGGCAATTAGTTTCATTTAACAGACAACGAATAGTTTAGTTTTTAGTGTTAGTTTCTATATGACGATTAATTTCATTTTGGGAACATATCATATTCCAAAGAATATGTAATGAATCTATAAAAAAACAATTATTATTAAAATATATATTTATAATTGTAAACATTTTTTTATTTTATTTTATACTAAAAATGATTTTAAATGAAAACAAAGCTCTACTATATAAATTCCACTAAAGATTAGTTAATATTGTTATGTATAATGATATTTATATCATTTTAATTTGAAATCTTTATTTAAAATTTTGTTACTTTTATTATAAGGAAAAATAAATGTTGTTTTCTCAATCTAATATAAATCAAAATTTGTTGTTTTTATGCAATTTGTTCTATTAATTATCTAAAATAGTTTGACTATTCTTGTGAATTTTAAAGAGTTGCAGTTAGTTGTTTAGTTTTAATTTAATTTGTTTTAACTCAGTATTAATTTACAAAAAAATAAAAAAATTTAAAAAGAAAATTTAAGTGAGCTATATGCACAAAAAAAACATCTCAAACAATGGGTGGTAACAAAATTAGACATGTAAATGAAGTTCCATTAACATCACCATATATATTCTCTTAATCATGTTACTGTTAAAAAAAACTAAACAAATTTCAAGATAGGAAAACATGAATAAAATAAAATAGATTAGTTCATTAGTAAATTTTTTGTATAATGTGAAATAAAAATATTGGATCAATAGCTACTTAAATAAGATGCGCGTTGTATCTTATTTAAATTTATCAATTACATTTTATATTCAAAAAATAATTATGTTATTTCTTGAAATATAAAAATAAAGTAACATGTTTTATTAAGTTATAAGAATATAAACAAAACAATCACTTATGATATTTTTATTGTCGAAAATTTTAACTATTATAACTTTTAGTTAAATTGTTCTAACAAATATAATATTTTAATAAGAACAAAAGAAAATCAATGTGTGATGAAAGACAGTCAAGTAAATAATTCTTTTGTTAAATTAAATGCTATATATTTTCTTTATTTAATGTTTACTAACTTTTCTTATTGAATATTTTTTTTCAGAGTAAATTTCAGTTTTGGTCCCTGTGGTTTGGTCATATTCGTATTTTCAGTCTAGTCTTTGAAAATTTGGCAAAATGCTTATCTATGGTTTAAAAAATTGCACTATACATCCTTAGTCCCTTTAAAAAAACCATTTTATCCTTACTTTTATATATATATATATATATATATATATATATATATATATATATATATATATATATATATATATATATATATATATTATTGTTTAAATTTTTTTTATATATTTTTTCGCTTACATTTTATTTTATTTATTTATATTTTTTATTATTTAGATTTTATTTGACATTTTTCGTATATATTGTTTAATTGTTTTACATTTTGTTTGTTTATATTTTTTTGCTGTTTTTTGAATAATTTTTCTAGTTTTTTTGACGTGTTATTTGAATAAATTTTAATATTTTTTACGTTTTGTTTGTTTGTACTTTTTAAAATATTTTTTATAAAAAATGTAAAAAATTTTGTTAAATGTGAATATAATTAATATAGATTAGGTATAAAATTATTTTTATACGATTAATACAAAAACTAACCGAAACTTGAACAAAACATTTAAAAAAACTAGAAAATTTATTTAAAAACATTAAAAAGAATGTAAACTAACAAAATATAAAAAACATTAAAAAATATATTTTAATAAAATTTCAAAAAAAAATATAAATCATAAAAAATACAAATAAATAAAATAAAATGTAAGTGTGAAAATATAAAAAAAAATTCAACAATTATATATATATATATATATATATATATATATATATATATATATATATATATATATATATATATATATATATATTATGTTTTGCCGATTACATTTTATTTGATTTTTTTTATATTTTTATGATTTATATATTTTTTTGAATTATTATTCGAATATATTGTTTAAAGTTTTTTATATTTTTTTCGTTTACACTTTTTGACGTTTTCATGAAAAAAAAATCTAGTTTTTTTTTCTGATGTATTGTTCGAATATTTTTTTTTCTGTTTTTTGATCTTTTGTTTATATATATATATATATATATATATATATATATATATATATATATATATATATATATATATATATATATATATATATAAGAAAACAAAAATATAAAAGTAAGAGTAAAATTGTCTTTTTAAATGGACTAAGGATGTGCAGTGTAATTTCTTTAAATTATAGGGTTGCATCTTGTCAAATTTTCAAAGATTGGATTGAGAGTGCGAATATGACCAAACCATAGGGACCAAAGCTGTAATTTACTCTTCTTTTCATGAAAGCATTCACAATTGTCATTGTATATTGCAATTTGGAAATATTAAATATATATAAAAATCAAAATCACTCATATCTACATACAAACAATTTATGAAATTTAGAAAATATATATTAAGAATGTTGTTTTTACGTCTAAATCATACAAAACTAGAGTAACAATGAAAAGAAAAAAAATATTATCTCTAAAACCCATAAAATTTAACCTAATGACTAAACCATCCAAAACACACTCAATGCTTCAGATTCAGTGGAGAAACGAAGCAAGTGAAGAATTCTAACATAAGAAAGAAAAAACATGCATCACACAAAGAGAAACATGAGTTTTATAAATGCACACACCTGCATCAGATTTATACATACAAACAAGATCTATATAATATTCAAAATACAAAAAAAAAGTTTTATAAGTTCACAGAGACAAACAGCAGTCTTATAAATTCACAGAGACAAAAAAAAAAGACAGTTTTTAAGTGCACACACCATTATGAGATTTATATTTACACAAGATCTATACCAGATGAATGTAGATTATACATTCAGGAAAAAGAACGGATCACACATAGGAAAACATCAGTTTTATATATGGACAAACATTCATCAGATTTATACGTGGACCCAATATCTATATCAGATTATACCCAAACATACACATACAAACAAAAAGATCTACAAAACTGACGATCATTAATAGCCAATTTTTTTTCCTAAATGACTGTTGATTGTGCATGTCCACAGTCTATATGACTGCTGATTGTGCATGTCCACAGTCTATATGACTGCTGATTGTGCTCATCAACAGTCTATATAACTGCTGATCGTGCATACATGCAAATTTCCATAATGAATAAAAAAATTGTCAAATCTTTTTTTTAGCCTAGATATAGCTTAGCCACACCATTTTGATAAGATTGATGTTTTTGGTTTTGAAAAATGATGAGCAGATTATGAGTTCTCAAGTTCTCACAAATTTTTTGGTTCAAACAATAACTCAGTCCTATATATATATATATATATATATATATATATATATATATATATATATATATATATATATATATATATAAACTATGCCTTGTGAACAAGAAGTTAATCTTATGAATAAAACCATTCAAAAGGGGTCCTTTGTATAGACAAAGTGTATCTTCTTTGTGTAAGATTAAAATAAAAAGTAGTTCCCTTTTTTCATTCAAAAATGTTTACACATGTTTTAGTTACTTGTTGCAAATACTGCAAATGCATGACTTTTTGTGGCTTAATCATGCACCTAAATCAATATCAATTTGTGAATCTTGTGGCTTTTGAATTTTAATAGCAATAGTTATAAATGATTTCCTGTAAGGAATATTTTGTTGCATCTTAAGAAGTAGTTCCCTTTTCAAACATTTGATCATGCTTAATTGTTTTGTCATCAAAGTGTGGGTTTTGTTGAATTATTTTATCATAATTACATCACCCATATCTGCTATAATTACAAGTTTCAGAAGACTTACTATATATATATATATATATATATATATATATATATATATATATATATATATATATATATATCTTTTTCAGATTTACTGCCAGGTTAGTTTCTTCGATTTTGAGCCGGGTCCTGAAAGCATCTGTGCGATTTAGAATTAGTGGATGGAGATGTTTGAGGGATGTTAGGATCAAGTTTGAAAAGGTACTCATTTTTTTTCCTTTAAGTTGGTTTATTTAGTTTGTTTTGGTCTATGTATTTTTTTCGAGTCTTTTTCTTCTGGAGGGTTTTAATTTTGGTATGAAATTATCTAAATCTTGATTATTTGATTTACATGCTCATTCTTGAACGATCTGAAGTTGTTGTACGGACGATTGTATAAGCCAGCCACAATGAACGTAACATCTTTTTTAGAATAATTCATATTAATTATGTATCTATTATAAGTATGATGAGGTAGGTAGGTTGTTGAGATGATAGAAAAGTTGGATTGTATGATAGCATGTTCATGGTTGGAAATTTACAGGGCGTTGTTGAATCCGTTTCGGTTGGTGAAATCAAACTTAGCTTACGGAAATCCTTGGTTAAACTGGGGGTTGCTTTTATTTCTAGGGACCCAAAACTGCTGTTCGTGATAAGCGAAATAGAAGTTGTTACAAGGACTGCAGAAAAAACCTCAAAGACAACGAAATCACGCAGACCAAAGACTTCTTCTGGAAGCAGCAAACCAGGAAAAAAGTTGATGGTTATTGCTAACGTGGCAAGATTCTTTTCTCTTTCTGTGAGAGACTTGGTTGTGAAGGTAAGAAGTTTGATGCATCTATTTTCTTTTCTTTTCATTCTTGCTTGCTGATCACTGTCGACAAATTATTGCCCTTTTGAATTACTGACCATCTTACACCGCGTTTGACTTTGACCAATGGGACAAAAAGGTGGAACGAGACTCGCTTCACCTTTCACCTTTCATGCTGGAAGTGCCAAAAATAGCCCTACAAAACTTGTCCCCTCCCTCAGTATAATCACAATCACTTTTATCATTGCTTTTTTTCATCACATCTTCTGACCAGACCAACCAACAAAAAGATTCTACCTAGAACTGAACCTGGATGTTATATTCTTTGAAAATAAACATGGCATGACCACACCCCACTTCACTTTTCATTTGGAAGTGCCAAAATTTTGCGAGAGCTAGATACTTACTTTGGGATGCTCACTTCACTTGTAGGTATCAGGGAATATATAAATAGCCTTCCTTACCCAAGCTTATACTTTTAACTATATCTTAACCACTACGACATCCTTAATGAATGTTGCGGTAAGCTTGAAAAATTATCTCTAGTGAGGGGGCATTTTACTTGGTAACTACTATGTGATTAGTTGGGGTTTAGTGTCCTTGTTACGGTGTGTGATGATTGCCATTAGTTCTCTCATATATATATATATATATATATATATATATATATATATATATATATATATATATATATATTGTTTTAGTTTCATGTTAATCAATCAGGTCATCTTTAGTTTATAAAACAGTTTTAGTTTATCTTTTCATGAATTTTTGGCAGACACCGAAAGCTTCTCTAGAGATTAAAGATCTTGTACTCGATTTGTCTAAAGATCCAGGTTCCAAGCCCTCCGTGTATCTAAAGTTGCAAATGTTGCCTATTGTTATCCATCTGGGTGATAATATATCTTACTCCAAGGGCAGTGAAAGCTTATGTGCAGGGAACGGATCCACGATACACAAATCATCTGCTAATTTTATTTGTGAAGAATTTGGTCTCTTCTTTGAGGTTGGCCCTCACAGGTTTGTTTCTTCTATGTTTATCAATTTCACACATAGGAAAATGCTAGAAAATAGCAATGTACTTTCATTGAGGTGTTTGTTATAACATCCTACTTTCATCTTTCTACTATAGCATTGTACTTTGAAAAACCTGCCCTATCATCGAAATACAAAATGATCTTCACTGTTATAGGTGGGTAAATTTTACAAAGTATAATAAGTCATAATAAGAAAAAAAAAGGAAAATGCTATAGCTGGGTAGAGTTTACAAAGTATAATAAGTCATAATTAGCCAGATTGTAGGAGATCGATCATAGGAATCCTTCCTAATTTAGAGTCCACATATAGGCACATATTTTACATGTTATTCGATAATTTGACCTTTTATCTCTTATTGTTGTTACACGGTGTCAGAGTGTGTAATTAGGGTTAGCTTTCTTGTTTTCCCGATACCCTGATGAGCAACTTTTTTTTTCGAATGAGTATGAGAGAATGTTATTTTGTTCTCTTTTCTATTCGCCCTCATCAACATCGTCTCTTCAGAGCCTTCATAGATGGTGAGATCAACAATTTGGTTATGGCTGACGTGATTCCGATGGGTTTCAGGATCACTAGATAAAAAATTTGAACGAGTCTAATTACTTGGAATGTATAAGACAATCAAGAATGTACTTTAAGAGGCATTCAAAAGATGGTCATTTGACAGAAGATCTACACACTAACCACACAAACTCTAAGGTAGGGGGGAGTCATTCCCTTCCAACCCACTCAACCCAATGCCACATCAGTTTTTCTCTTTAATTTTTCTTCATCTTTCCCTAACCACAATACACGAAAACTCTATCTTTTTCAACCCACTTAACCCATTTAGCAAGGTAAAATCTTAATTAGCAATAGAGTTACCGTCGGTACCACTCCCTCTTCAGCGGGTTGTTTAATTGGTTTCACTAACCCACTTTATCCTCTCTCTTTACTTTCTCTCTCTCATTTTCTCTTGTACCATGTGTTTTAAGACTTATATCTTAGTTGTTTTGTATTTTTTTTTAATTGAGTGGGTTGAATGAGTTGAGAAAGATAGGATTTCCGTGTGTTGTGGGTTGGAAAAGATGAAAAAAAAAGAGACAAAAACTGATGTGACAGTGGGTTCAGTGGGTTGGGAGGGAGTGACTTTCTCCTCCCTAACACACGAATTCAACAATCCCAAAGGGAGAAGACGGATGATTGAGTTTCTTAGTTGTTATTGACTCTAAATATGGGCCTGTTAAATCCCAACTTCTGTCCAACACAAAACCATCTTCTTTGCATGAGTGTTTGCTTGAATTCTTCGTAGTTCTTACCGATAATAACCAATAGGATTCCTACGATTGTGGAGTCTCATAGTGCACTTTTTGGTATGGATCAAATCCATGTTATGTTAAAATCTACAACCGAAGTGCAAGTTAAGACCTAGGGTCAGTTTTTTGTTAATTTTGCCAATGAACCATGAATAGAGAACGGAATTGTGGAAAGTTGCAGCGGAAGTTTGAGAATCAAAATCCTTTTTCAGCCCATGTTGCTACTACTAATATACCTCGTTTACACTTTCTGCAATTAAATACACACAATTTCTTCCGTATGAAGAAAATCTGAAGTCAGTATCTTTCTATTGCTTCCATTTATCAGTCAAGTTATCTAAGTATTTCTCTTCTTTCTTGTTCCACCAGTTGAGTCATAGATACGAGTGCCAAATATCACATGAAAGGTAATCCTAAACTCTTATCCAACACTGAATCTTATTCCAACGTATCTAAGATCACTTTAGCAAAGTGATCTACATCTAAAGTTCTTGGTGCTGACACCATTAATTTAACACCCTCATTACCTTTTATAATCGATTCTTAGTCTCCCCAATATCTCATTTACCATCACACATGTGAGTCAAATCACTCGTTCTTTAAACGGTTTTGTCTCATTCTTTTCGCATTAATGCTTTTAAGATCTTTTGAAGAAAAATATTATTGGTATAGGACATGAATATAGAAGTCTGTATATATCTTAGCTACCAAACTACTACGGGGGTGTTGTACTTCTTCAAGCATTATCACCCTTTTGAAGACCCTTGTTGATAAGATCATCCTCTTTACATGTATTACAGAAACTGTGTCCTCTGTTTCATATTTTGCCTTCTATAAATTGCAATTTGTGTTGGTTTTCCACGCATTATCATTTGAGTTCTCCTACAGTCGATAAAAGAGCTAATTCTCTATTTGAGTTGGTTCCTTCTGATGTTTGGGGGCCATCAGTCTACAACTAGATTAAGATATTTTGTAAATTTTGTTGATGACTTTTCGAAAGCCACCTATATTTACTTAAAGTAAATTCGTTACGAGTTGTTTACTCATTTTAGTGCCTTTGTTGCGGAAATGAAGACTATTTGGAATTTTCTTGTCTGAACTTTAACAAGTGATAACACAAAAAAGATTTCTCAAGATCAGTTCAAACTTATATGATCTCAAGATCAGTACATACCACTTCAAAATGGAATAGCCAAAAGAAAAACAAGTATTTTCTTGAAACTACTAAAGCACTTCTCTTTTATATGAATTTATCAAAACAATTTTAGGCAAAATGCAATTTTCACAATATGTTTCTTGATTAACCAATGCCATGTTGTGCTCTAAATGGTGAGAGTCCTTGTCATATCTTATTTCCCACAAAAGCATAGTTTCATATTGAACCTTGGATTTTCGGTAGCACTTGTTTTTTGTGATGTACTAATTAAAGAATAGCCTTAGTTATTGTAAATCCCTGAATTATAGGTAGAATCTTTGATTTACATGAATTAGGATTGATTACATAGCTAGGATATCCTCTATTATTAGCCAATAAATATGCATTTTTCCTCTAGTGAATATATCATCAATTCATTCTAAAAGCTTCATGGTATCAGAGCTTTAAATCCTCTTTTTCACATTCATCTTCATATTTTCCAGCAATCTATGTTCTAGTCTTTTTTTCACCTTTAACAAATCTCATGGTTGGTGGCAAAGGCAGTCTCACGTTCGATGCTTATTTACATACTTTTACCCTTGATAACCTCAACATCTCTGGTTCTTCCTCTCACAGTAATGAAGTTGTATCCCTTATTACCAAACACAAGTTCATAACTTTCTTCTGTGGTCACAATATGTAATGATGTATATTGGCGGAAAAGGAAAGGAGGAATATCTCACTGGAGAGATCGAGACCCCAAATCAAATGATCCAAAGTACAAAACATGGAATGCTGATAAGCACATGATTAAGTCATGGCTAATCAGCTCTACGAATAATGATATAAGAGAAATTTTTTTCTATATCCGAGTGCAAAAGAACTTTAGGATGCTGCCAAAGAATCCTACTCCAGTTTTGAAAATACATAAGAACTTTTCGAGATTGAAGCCACCCTTTATGACCCCCGCCAAGAAGACACCTCTGTTAGACAATACTTTAACCCTCTTACTAGGTATTGGAAACAATTAGATCTATTTGAAACCCATCCCTGGAAGTGTACCGATGACACTACTCTATACTGGAATATTGTTGACAAAATGAGAAATTTCAAGTTTCTTTCATGTACTCAATAAAGAACTTGAGGCAGTTAGGAGCAGGATCATGAGTATCAAGCCTCTTTCTCATGTCAAGGAAGCATTCTCAGAGGTTTGACACAGGAAGAGAGCAGGAACAAGGTCATGCTTGGTGCTTTTCCTAATCTATCCACTCAAGATTCTTCATTCTTCTACTCTTGCTGCCATGAGGACAACAAAAGAGATGACCATGACAAACATTGTCGTCAAATCTAGACAATAACGAGAAACATGTTGGAAACTTCATGGAACACCTGCTGATTGGAAACCAAAATCATGGAAAGACAAAGAAACTCATGGGAATGTGGTTGTTACTCCTTCAAGTATTGTTGCCGAAGGAAAAGGGGACACATCCATTTCATCTCCTTTCACCAAAGAACAATTAAAGGCACTTTAGAAAATCCTAAGCCAGTCCGTTCAACCAAACACCACTCCTGGGTATAGGGCTGGTATAGGGCTGTTGACCACTAAAGGTAACCATTCATTAGCCCTTATGGTTAGCAGAAGGCATATTAACCCTTGGATTCTTGATTCTGGAGCATCAAATCATATGATAGATCCAAGCATTGTCTTCGAGTTTCATGCAAGTCTAAAACACAGTAAAAATTGCAGATGATACATCCTCTAAAGTTACGGGTGTGGGTTCAGTCAAAATAAACCTAAATCTAACCCTCAAATCTATTCTTTATGTGCCCAAATTAGAACATAATTTACTATCCATTCGTAAAGTTAAACGTGAACTCAATTTTATGGCTACATTTTGGCCATGCATATATATATATATATATATATATATATATATATATATATATATATATATATATATATATATATATATATATATATACTAGTTTATAACCCGTGGGAACCACGATTATAAAATTAATTAAACTTTTATAATAAAATTTTATAATTATTAATCAATTATTTTAAATAAGTCATTTTAAATAAATTATTAATTAAGATATATATCAAAAACTTTTAAAGTTATTATAACTTCAAATTTAACATATAATTAGAAAATTTAAATTTAAATTTTGAAATGAGTTGCCTAATATATCTACATGACACATGGCATAATATTAATGAGGAGTTGTATTAGAGTGACACTTGTCAAAAGGAGATTAAAACTATTCATTTATTAGAATAGGGATATATATATATATATATATATATATATATATATATATATGTGTGTGTGTGTGTGTGTGTGTGTGTGTATGTGTGTGTGTGTGTTCCAAGAATTAGGTTGAGGGAAGATAATTGGCAGTGCTAAGACATGTTATGGTCCTATGTCTTACAAGATGACGCTCTTTGGACATCACAACTATTTGGCTTGTTCTCTTTAAATAACCATTCTCATTCCAATAAAGATAGTGATGTCATGTTGTGGCTTTATTGTCTCTGTTATCTGAATTTTTGGTATTTGTCAAAAATGTTTCCCCCTTTGTTTATTAATAAACATACCGACTCTCTTTGCTGTGAAATTTGCCAACTCGCAAAACATACTCGAAACACTTATTATAGTATACCATACACACCTTCCAAACCTTTTTTATTAATTCATAACGATGCGTGGGGTCCCTCAAGAGTCAAGACTATAATCAGACAAAAATGGTTTTGCATCTTTTATCGAGAATCACACTAGGTTAATTTGGGTGTATCTTATGAATTCCAAATCAGAAGTGGGTGAAATTTTTAACAATCTTCATTCTATGATTCAAACTCAATCTCACACCAAGATTCAGATGCTCAAGATAGATAATGGCAAAGAATCCTTCTATTCTATTCTTATTCCTAATCTCACTCAACACAGTATCCTACACTTAAGCTCTTGTATAGACAACCCTCAACAAAATAGAATCGTTGATAGAAAAAATTAACATCTCTTCTAAGTTGCTCGATTTCTCATGTTTTCTACTCAAGTTCCTAAACACTTTCGTGGTGAAGCTGTTCTCACAGTCACCAACCTTATAAACTAAATGCCCTTATGGGTTCTTAACTTTTAAACTCGATCTCAAACTGTCCTGAAGTTAATTCCTCGTACAAAATTCATCACTGTTCTTGATCTTAAAATCTTTGGCTGCATTGCATTTGTACACCTTTACTCTCAGAGTTGTAGCAGGTTAGATCTCCGATCTATTAAGTGTGTCTTTATCAAGTATTCATCCCATCAAAAGGGTTATAAATGTTATCCTCATGCAACTCGAAAAATATATAATTCTATGGATGTTACCTCTTTGAAAATCATTCTTACTACAAATATGAGCTTCATAGGGAGAATGTAAACGAATCTCATCTTTGGGACTCTATTCCTAATGCCAATACTTTATCTTCAGATACCAATCAAAGTTCCCATACTCAACCCTCTAGTATTCATTATGAGAGTCCCTTTATCTCAACTAAGTCATGGAAAAATCTTCCAATCCTCCATTCATGACTCCATCTTCTTGCCAAGTACCAAACGACAAAGAAAAACAAACTCCTGTCTATATGTGAAGGAAACAACCCAAAAAAGACATAAAGCACATAACATATCTGGAGGACTACCATGAATCTGAACAAGGTCAATCAGGTAATTCTAACCATGATAATGTTGCTCAAAACAATGATTTAGATATACTTAATGCTTTGAGAATAGGATTCCGTGCATGTATGAAACATCCAATTGGCAACTATGTGTCCTACAAAATATGGTCACCATCCTATCATGCCTTCGTCTCTACGGTTGATAGCATACAAATTTCTCATTCAATTTGTGAGGCATTGGCTATTTCTCAATGTAAAGAAGCTATGCAGAATGAGATTAATGCTATGGTGAAAAAAAATACATGGACCTGGAAAGAAAACAGTTGGTTGCAATTGATTTTTCTTTGTTAAACACAAGGTTGATCGTAGCATTAAGAGATTTAAAGCTCGTATTGTTGCTAAAGGCTTCACTTAATCTTATGGGATTGATTATCAAGAGACGTTTGCTCATGTGATTAAGCTTAATATTGTTCGCGCTCTACCATCCCTTGCTACAAATAAAGTTTGGGTCTAGTTGATGTTCACCAAAGCTTTACATGGTTCGTGAATTTCTGTTATTTGAGGGGGAGTGTTGGAATGTACATATTGTACTTACTAGCTTTGGCCAAGTTATCCCATGGACCCATATGGTTACTATGTGTAGGGTTCCTACCTCTCTCTCTCTCTCTATATATATATATATATATATATATATATATACCTATTCTTGTATCTTCTCCTTGTAAATTACAGTCATTTCCTTGTTTACACTCTTAATGTGGTTCAAATTAAATTTTTTTTTAACAAGTTTACATTATTAATGTGTAAAATCACAATTGTTGATTGTAACACATAGTAATTACAACAAAAGATATTGTATGAAACACCCTTTGCTCCGGACATTTTTAAAGAATCATTTAACACAAGTTTTAATACTTTAAAAATAAAGAGTTTTAGAGTTTTTAATATAAGTTGCGGAAAAAAATGGTTCCAAAAGCATTCAAGTTTGTTTGTTTCCAAAAGGCGAAGTTTCAATAGGTATCATCACAAAGTTTTAAGTTCCCCACAAGGGTCTTCTAATTGTCTATAATTTCTATAGCTACTAAGATCTTCAATCAGAACACACATTAAAACAAGTTGGGCAATGAATTTGCCTAGTGAGTTAATTCAGTTAGAGTAAGGGATCACAATCCATGTTACTTGAATCAAACCTCCAAAATAACAAAAACAAAAGCATATAAATACACGAGTTTAATTACCCAAAACAAAACAAAATATAGGGGGTTATATGCCCAAAAGCTTCACAATTGAAATGTTAATATTTTTAAGTGAGTTATTTTAATTTTAACAAAGTACAAAGGGGTAAACAAGTTTATAACATTAGGTATGATATAATGCATGTAACTACTCACAACCCCTTGTCAATCTCAATAGTCCAATCTCACAATTTAATGGTCGGATATGAAGATATGAAGAGCTCATGACAGACGAAACTGCCAACTTTTGTACTTATATCCACAAACAGGCACTAGAGGCCATCCACCTAGGCACACAAGGGATAGCTAACCTCAACTTTTGTGTCATGCCAGCTTTCCATTCACTCACCAAAAGCCAGGAAATGACCACCTTTCACTTCCTTCTATTTTTTAATTTAATATATATATATATATATATATATATATATATATATATATATATTATACAAATATTATACTCATTTTGTAAGGAATTAAAAACCATAAATTTTAATGTATATTTTTTTATAAATTTTTAGTGTGTGTGTGTATATATATATATATATATATATATATATATATATATATATATATATAAGTTAAAAAGGAAAAAGAAATGGAAATTACAACTGATGAAATGAAGAGAGAGGGAGCGGGGAGGATACCCCTCACCTAGGATGTGGTGTTCTTGGGTGTGGTTCAGGCTCCTTTTACCCTTCCCGCATGGTACATCCTCTGGTCTAACAAATAACAAATAATCGTCAAATTTGGGTACCCGAGATCACAAAGTCACACCCATCCTAGCATGATATGCACAATTAGGAAACGTTTTCAAAGATTATAAACTCTTTTACTTTCAATAACAAATCATTTCAAAATAACATTTCATGAGTGCATACATACGTATAGTAATCAAGTAGCAAGTATTATCATTTAAGGAAAGATCATGAAAAATTAAAGTAAGGTAGGGGATGTATGTTCTTGGAAACTCACCTTAACCTCTAGCTTCCTATAATTACTCCTTCAAAGGTTAACCTCCTCAATCACCACCTAAAAGAGTTGAGGTACATAATTCAACATACCCCTAGTGTCGAAATATTCTCAAACTATCTGGTTATTCATTATTTAACTAAGAGTAATGTAATCGGAATCATGTGAATTGGATAAGCATAACTCAAAGTAATTCTTTTTTGTCAAAGGGGCAAAGAGTGTCGTGCCTTTCCTTGGTGTGTGGCATGCTTTCACAGCAGATCAAACCCCTCTAATATTCAATATTTTAAGCCCATTACAAGTATTTAACCATTAAGCTTCCTGTAATCAACAATTGTACAGTTAATAAGAATTTCTAAGCTCCAATGTTAGTCATTAAGCAACACTAATTACATTGACTTAATTCATTAAATCTTCACGGTAAATCTTGGAATTTATTGATCATTAAACTCATTTTAACAGACAAAGTGCTTAATGTGCTCAATGACTCAATGGAATTACCTTGAAATTCTTCTACTCAATTCACTTCTAATTCAACACAAATAATGTATATGATACATTTCCTATCTATCTATATTGTAGAATTTTGCTTCATAGATATGAAATTTCCAATTCATTCCTTTATTCCCATTTTACCCTTGTGGTTAAACAACCACTAAAACCACATATAGATGAGGTGATTCTTTATGTTAACTTCAAAATCTAATTCCAATGCATCAATCCATGATTATGGATATCCTTTGCATAACTAACTTTATTAAACCAATTCAAACTAGAAAATATAGCTAATAATCTCTAGATTAATATCATTAATACTTGATTCTCTCATTTTCTTAAGTTTGTGCATCCATGAGGATTTTTGTAACAAAACTACTTTAATGGCCATTGAATCATCTAGAAAACAAATTAACAACATCATCATCATTGGAGTCTAGGGTTTATGATGAGATTTCCACTCCAACATCAAATCTACCAAAGGATACTTAAATTTGAAAACATATCAATCATCATATAATTGTTAGAAAATAAAACCCTAGCCATCAAATGAGTTGGAAATCGGATTTAGATTCCCCCATCAACATAAACTCGAATTCAACATAAGTAGGGATGGATTCATACCTTGGAACCCTAGACTTCTACCTTGGAACCCTAACCCTAGACTTCATTTACACTTTGCACCAAATGAACCAAATAAGCTTGAGATGGAAGGGCATGCTATGCAAAAATCTCCATATCCCAAGCCCTGTCCCTCCACAATTGATCTAGTTCACTGTAATGAAGAGAGTGGTGCTCTTATATGTTGAATTTACACATTCTACCCTCCATTTTTGCATATTTTTTTAGAAGAATAGCCCAAGCTTCTAATATGCAGGACAAAACTTTGGAAGTTAGCATCTCAAGTCCCTCTACATCCATAATATGACTTATATACCAAGGTCAGTTAAGTAGGTCAACACCTTGGTCAACCACACTTTTTGACTAATTTTTACATAACTAGTCCTAAATCTTTTAATGTCAAAATTTTAACCATTTACTTATTCTAACCCTTTTTGTATTAAATTTAAGTGTTAAAACTCTTATTATTTTATTAAATTATTTATCTCCTAATTAATTTAACAAAAAAAATTCTAGCTCTAAATTTGGGATGTTACATTCTATTTATTAGTTATACAATGGCAGATCAATCATATAAATCCTTGGTAATTTAAAGTCCCTATATAGCTATATATTGTGGATGTTATTTAGTATTACTACATAGCTTCAGAATTAGTTTATCTCATACCGTTACAATCTTGTTTGTAGAGAAATGGGAGTCTCTATTAAAAACATCGATATATCTTTGGGAGAAATTAGTGTAGACCTAAATGAGGATCTGATTTCGAAAAAGAAGAAGTCATTAGACTCTTACGATGATGAACCTGTACAATCTACCACTACCACTACTGACTCTGAAAAGAAGCAACAAAAGAAACAAGCAACATTTGTGACCATCACAAAGTACACTTATTTGTTCCCCGAGAAGGTTCGTGACTGCTTTTTACACGCCTTGTGGACTAAGAGAGTGTTTGGCTAAGCTTAAAAAAAGGATCTTTTTAAATTATTACCAGTTACACACCAGTATAAGTTAAAATGAGTGTTTGGATATACATCTTTTTAAAAACAACTTATAACGTGTGGAACCCGAGATAAGCCATTTTTTATAAGCTATTGACCCGTAACTTATCAAAAATCCTTATAACTTATAGATGTTTCACATCTTTAGGAAGTATTTTTTTGGTCATTTTGGCAAACACTAAAAAATGCTTATCAATTTATACCGTTTGAGACCATATAAGCTAACACTTTTTTTTTAAAATTTATTTTGATACCGTTATAAGCTAATAAGTTAATAAAACACTTATCGATTCAAATAAGCACTCCCAAACACCCCCTAATTATCATTTTCTTTCCTCACATGCAAAACTTTTAATATCATTTTGATTCTCAGTTATTTTTTTTATTAGTTTTATTTGTAGTTATGGGAGTAAATTATTGCTTCATCCCTGTATTATATCACCTTTTTTTTATGGTCTAAAATAGAATCTTTTTGCATTTTCATCCATATTACTATTTCTTAATGTTTTCCGTCCCTGGGTCATCTTAAATTAATAGAGATTTTGTTAAATCCATAAAAAACAATTATTTTGCCACAATCTTCATCTAGCCTTTATCTCATGGGATGTGTTGGAGTCCCAAAGCAGCTAGTCATGATCTCTGTATATCTTGGAGTCCCATTTCCCTCCATACAGATTCTTTTGACATATCTGACATTAAGCATAGTAAGTGATAAAAAAATCTCTCTTTCTCACTTTATTTGCATATTAGGTTTCCATCACTTTGCCAAAGTTAGATGTGAAGTTTGTACATAAAGAGCATCATATTGTAATGGAGAATAACATCACGGCTGTCCAGTTTAAGAGCATAAAATCTCAATCTGTTGAGAATGTTGGAGAAAGCACATGTCTTGATCTTCAATTAGAATTCAGTGAGATTCATGTACGGACACAACACTAACTTCTTGTTCTTTAATATTATTCCTATTGCTCACAATCTTTTTTTGTTATCTCTCAATTATATTGTAGATTCTTAAAGAAGGTGGAAGATCTGTTCTTAATTTATTCAAGCTTGCTGTTGTTTCGTTTGTTTATATTCGGTCACCGGTAAGTTCTTAAGTTTTTTACAAGCATGCTCTATTTTATCATCAAATGATAAATGTTGTAGGAAGTATGGCAAAGGGATAATGACTTAAAAGGGTAATGCATGTATTTTTTTTTATTTGTACACATTTGGTCACTGAGTTTTTTTTGTCCACATTTACCCTCTTCAACTTGTTAAACTATACACATTCAGTCCTTATGATCGGTTACTCCAGGTTAGTTGGGGAAAATGATTTAATAGGGTAATATATTTCTCATTTTGTACACATTTAGTCCTTATTATTTTTGTAAACATTTAGTCCTTAATATTTTTTTGTTTCAAAATAAGTCATGTTTGTTTTTGTACTCATTCAATACTTATGAATGATTTTTTTAGGTTGTTCTCACAACATCTTACGTGGGACAATCATTGATGAGGTATTTGGGGTTGTTGATACTTATGTCTATCCCAATCTCGACTGCTTGGTTGTATAGGTCTTGTGGTTTTGCTTAGGTCTTGTGTTCTAAATGTCGTAACTTCTTCATACGACATCATATTTTAACGATCTTTATATCCACGTGTTTGGTTTTTGAGTCTACTACAACTTTCGTTAAGATTAATCCCGTTAAAATGTAATATATTCTTATTTACAGTTTTATAAAAGAAAACATCCATAGTATCCATAAAAAAATGTATGGGTATATAGATCGTTAGTAAAAATATTACTCTTTAACGGGAGTATTCTAAACGAAAGTTGTAGTAGACTAAAATACGAACGCATGGATATAAATATCGTTAAAATCCGAGATCATATGAAGAAGTTATAACATTCAGAACACATGACCTAAGCAACCAAGTAGTCGAGATCACGATGGACATAAGCATCAAAAGCCCCAAACACCTCATTAATGATTGTCCGATGCAAGATGTTGTGAGAAAAACCTTAAAAAATCATTCATAAGTACTGAATGAGTACAAAAACAAAAATGACTTATTTTGCAAATATATATATATATATATATATATATATATATATATATATATATATATATATATATATATATATATATATATTAAGGATTACATGTGTACAAAAATATTAAGGACTAAATGTGTACAAAGTGAAAAATATATTACCCTATTAAGTCATTTTTACCGGCCAACCTAGAGTAGCCAGTCATAAGGACTGAATGTGTACAGTTCAACAAGTTGAACGGGTAAATGTGGATGAAAAAAACTCAATGACCAAATGTGTACAAATCGAAAAATATATTACCCTTTTAAGTCATTAAGATTGCTAATAGTATCCTTTACATTACAAATTGTCATCAAATATTCTGATGAACTGGTAATAGTAACTATTATTTTTATATCCACAAATAAGCAGAACATATGACAAATAATCCTCTATAGTAATGTGGAATATTTTCACGTATTTGGGATCATTTATATATGTTGTATCTTTTAGTCATGTAGAGGTGAACCTAATAGACTTCTGAGCTTATAAAAGAATATGTATTTACAGCCAACATCACCTATCAAATTAGAAATTGATGTTAAGTTGGGAGGCACACAGTGCAACATAATTATGGCAAGATTAAAGCCATTGATGCTACTGCGGCCCCCAAAGAAGAAAAAGGCAGGGCCAAAAGATGAAAGTGCCAATCCAGTAAAGGTCCAGTCAAGTGATGAATCTAAAGTCATTATATGGACATGCACATTCTCAGCCCTAGAAACAACCATCGCACTTTTTAATTTGGAAGGATTGCCAGTCTATCATGTAAGTATTTTTATCTCTTACATAGCAATATAATATCAGAATTCTTGTGACTAACATCTTCTGTTTATCTAATCATCTCGAATATAAAATGTTTTGTGCTATGAACTCACTCAATCTTAACAATGATTCAATAAACACTAGAAGATGAAGTACGAAAAGATAATCAAAATCACTACTCAAATTCTTTTAGATTGAAAATAAGGGTTCATGGAAATTCGAGAGTGAAGGTACAATGACCAGATTTCATTAAAAGATACCTCTACCTTATTTCTTCAGCCTACTTAAAGGACATCATACTAACAGAAACAAAAGATAAAATTCCTAATTTACCCCTCCACTATCAAAAGATTCCCCAACTAATTTTAGCTCAATTTAGTTAACTGTTTTCCCATTTCTACCCTTACCTAACATATTAGACTGAAGTGGATGCATAACATTTTGTCACTAGGTTATGAACTCTATTTAAATGGGGGACGATCAAAAAACTTTATAGCTCAACTCGTACAAACGATGCTGACAACCTTGAAAGCATGGCCACTTCTAAGAAATTTTCTTTCTAGTTGAACATGTTACAATTGCCTTCTATAACTCTCTTGAGATTATATGTAGAGAAAAAAGTGAAACTAAAGTTGGTTCAGATGGCCTCATTGGTAAATTGGTAATTTGTTTGTGCTTTCGTCATGTAGTTGGATAAGGAAGCTGATAAGGTCTAGTGATGGCTTCAAGAATTAAACTCTTATTAAAATACTCATATATATATATATATATATATATATATATATATATGTGTGTGTGTGTGTGTGTGTGTGCATGCCTGTGCGCGATAAATATAGCTAGGGCCCCAACAATAAATTTGTCGATATATATATATATATATATATATATATATATATATATATATATATATAGAACCATGAAATTTGACTTCATTTTTATTCAAAAACACAATTTTCTTTCATCGTTACCTTCTTCCTGTTGCTTTTGAACTAATACTATATCTAATTCATGATTGATCCCCAACATCTATGTATTTTGAATGTGTTGTTTTTATTAGACATCTAATAGGCTTCATAACTTCCTCCGGCACCTACTCTACGCATACTTGTATGGTTCTTTTTGATAGGTTATTGGATGAGGTATAGTTTGATGAACACTTTCAAATTTTCACTGTAGTTTTCTGTATTAAATTTCAATATGAAGACCCGCAAGTAGTTGGTAAAATATTATTATACGCGGTTTGTGTTGCAAAATTAAAGTTTGAAAACTCCATAAAAAATATGTACAAAGCCTATCATAAGCTCATATAGAGGATGCAAGAAAGATGATCGAGAGAGATTTGATTGCATTTTGTTAAAACTATGTAATTTTTGATGGTTTTATACCTAATCTTAGGTACGTAACAACAACATATTCCCGCAAGCCCTATATATATATATATATATATATATATATATATATATATATATATATATATATATATATATATATATATATACATATATATATATATATATATATATATATATATATATGTGTGTGTGTGTGTGTGTATTTGCGCTATTCCCCTTGCAACTGAAATCTATAGGCTAGTTGGTTAGTTTGCTTACCTGTTATACGGGACACTCATGTTTGATTCCTACTAATCGTAGTTCTCTTATTAAATTTTGCTCAAATGAAAGGGTGTTGGTTGGAACTCATTTATATATAAATCTATTTCCCATGCATTAGAAATATGTTATAGTATCATTGGATAAGGTACATGGCTTTCAAGTCTTGAGATGTGGGTTCAAGCCTTCGAAATGAACGTTTTAAAAAAAAATTGTTTTTGCCATTTTTCCATGATGTTTCACATAAATTTGTACTAAATGCAAGAACTAAGAATGTACTTTAGTTTATTCAACATCCTACCTTCATTTCTTTTTATTATAACGTTGTACTTTCATTTTTCTTATATAGGACATTGTACTTTGAAAAGTGTACACAAATACAATATTGTACTTCCATTTTTTCTCTTCTTATTATATCCTTTTACTTCGTAAAATTGATCAAATTATAGCCGTTCAAATTGTTTTGCATTTGGATGAATTTGTTATATTTTGTATATTTTTTTAAGTGGAATGTTGTAATAGGAAGAAATCAAAGAAAGTATGTTGCTATTTATTACATATAATCCTATAAACTTTGGTAATTTGACTGACCTCCTTTTTGGTTTTGCCTCGGGCCTAAAATATCTTGTGCACCTTTTTGTTCTTTTCATGTTTAATTTTGCATCTTCTTTCTTCATTCATTTGCAGGGTTGCTTGCAATCTCCGCGTGTGTTTGCCAACAACACATCTAGTACAGGCACTATAGTTCATTTTGAACTCGATGATTTGAATCTGCAAATGGCCAACGAATATCAAGAATCTTTGAAAGCAAGCTTTTTAATCGTGGAAACAAACACGATTTCAGTGTTGCATATCGCAAAAATTGTCCTGGATTTCGGAAAAAAGGCAATAGATTCAGTTTCTCAAGATGGGTCCAACTTAAAATCAGTCCTCTCAGTTGACATAACTGGTATCGGTATGTGCTTGACATTCAACAGTGTCCAATCCTTATTATCTACCGCTTTAATGTTCAAGGCATTACTGAAAAGCCCATCTCCAACTGTTAACACATCATCTTCTACGCAAAGTGAGGCACCTCGTCCAAACAAGTCATCAGGGAAAGGGATCCAATTAGTAAAATTTAACCTCGAAAGGTGTTCGGTGAATCTCTGCAGTGATGTAAGCTTGGATAACGAGATTGTTGATGATCCAAAACGTGTGAATTATGGATCACAAGGTGGCCGTGTTCTTATTAGTGTTTTACCTGATGGGACTCCTCGTACTGCAAAAGTAGCATCAACAGCTTCCGATGATTGCAAAACGGTAAAATATTCGATCGGACTCGAGATTATCCATCTGGGCTTGTCTATAAACAAGGAGAAACAGTCGACTCAGGTGGACATCGAAAGAATAAGATCAGCATATCGGGAAATTATGGAAGATGACAGTTTCGGCACTAAAGTGTCATTGTTTGACATGCAGAAAGCAAAGTTTGTTAGGAGGGCAGGTGGTCTTAAAGAGGTATCCGTTTGTTCTCTTTTCAGTGCCACTACCATCACCGCCAGGTGGGAGCCCGATGTTCAATTAGCATTAACTGAACTCGGGCTACGGTTAAAGCTACTTGTTCACAATCATAAGCAACAAGAACAAGAACAAGACCTCGCCAAGGATAAATGTAGCAGTAGTAGTATAGATAATGAAATTAAGAAAGAAGAGTCGGTAAAGAAAAAAGAATCTCTTTTTGCGATTGATGTGGAGATGCTTACGGTGACTGCTGAAGCTGGAGATGGTGTAGAGACGATGATTCAGGTTCAATCAATTTTTTCTGAAAATGCACGCATAGGTGTACTTCTTGAGGGACTAATGTTGAGTTTTAATGCAACAAGAGTGTTCAAAAGTGGTAGGATGCAACTTTCCCGCATTCCTAATGCCTCTGATCCGGCTGTTAAGTGGGATTATGTGATTCAAGGCCTTGATATGCATATTTGCTTGCCATTTAGACTGCAGTTACGTGCTCTCGATGATTCATTTGAGGAAATGTTGCGAGCTTTAAAGCTTGTAGCTGCTGCTAAAGAGAAAATAATATTTCCGTTTAAGAAAAAAGAGAGCGAGAGTGGGAAACCGAAAAAACCCAGCTCTTCAAAACTTGGTCGTGTGAAGTTGTATATACGTAAGTTAACTGCTGAAATTGAGGAGGAACCGTTACAGGGTTGGCTTGATGAACACTATCACTTAAGGAAAAATGATGCCCGTGAAATGGCTGTTCGATTAAACTTTCTGGATGATCTTCTTTACAAAACTACCGAATCTCCAGCTCATGTTCCTGTTGGTGATTCTGATGATGATGGCCAAGACAAGACCACATCCACATCCACATCCACATGCATGCATGATGCATCGTCTCTTGAAAAAATGAGAGAGGAACTCTATAAGAACTCATTTCGATCTTATTATGAAGCATGTCAGGCCCTTGTGATATCACACGGATCGGGTGCCTGCCAGGAAGGATTTGAGTCAGGGTTCAAGTTTAGCACATCAAGAACCTCTCTTTTCTCTGTTATTGGCACAGCACTTGACATAACCTTGACAGAAATTGAAGGTGGTGAGGAAGGGATGATACAACTTGTACAGAAGCTTGATCCGGTTGCTCGAGAATCTAACATTCCATTTGCTCGTGTTTACGGTTGTAACCTTAATCTGCAGGCGGGTTCACTTGTGGCTCAGCTAAGAGACTATACATATCCTCTTCTTGCTGCAACTTCTGGTAAATGTGAAGGTCGCCTTGTGCTAGCTCAACAGGTCAAATAACACCTTATCTTCCATTTCTCATTTCTTCTTTTTCCAATTTCATTCAGTAAAGGTTGCCACCATTACTATCATATATTTTCATACCAACAACAACGGTGTTGTGCTATATAAAATGATCTTTGCAAGTATTATATAAAAATGGTATTGCTGAGAAATATCATCTGTACTAGTTAGAAATTAATCCAGGAGAAAATAGAATATTTGAGATTCGCAGCATCATGCATTTTTCATGGTTATTCTTGTAACCATCTAGAGTTGTTTCCTTGTTAACGTCATACCATTTTTGTTTTATGAAATGTACTTGCACAAAGTAGCCTGAAGTCAGAAACCGATTGTGTAGTGTAATATATACTAGTTTATGAATATGTGTTGATAGATTGTTTTCATTGTCACACTCTGATTATTGATCTGTGTCAGGGCCGGATGTATTCTGAATGATTCTCCTGATTGCAGGCTACACCTTTCCAGCCCCAAACTCTTCACCAAGTGTATATTGGAAAATGGAGGAAGGTGGAAATGTATCGTTCGGTTGGTGGTACAACTCCACCAATGAAAACATTTTTAGATTTGGCGTTGCATTTTCAGAAAGGAGAAGTTTCATTTGGAGTGGGGTTTGAACCAGTTTTAGCCGATTTGAGCTATGCATTCACTGTGGCTTTACGCAGGGCCAAGTTAAGTGTTAGGGACCCAAATCCCTTTGTTGTCCCTCCAAAGAAAGAGAAAAGCTTGCCATGGTGGGATGAAATGAGAAACTACATCCATGGAAAAACCACCTTATCTTTCTCCGAGATGTTATTTAACATCCTTGGCACAGCCGATCCTTATGAAAAATCTGAAAAACTCCAAATGTCTTTTGGGCATATCGAAATCCAGCAATCCGATGGCAGGATTTACATATCTGCAAGGGAGTTGAAGATTTTTACAAGCAGTTTGGAGAGTTTGCTGAAAAACTCAACCATCAAACCTCCAGCTGGCGCCCAGGGTCCTTTCTTCATAGCCCCAACTCTCATTCTTGAAGTTGCCATGGATTGGGGGTGTGACTCTGGCACCCCTCTTAACCATTTTTTGTTTGCACTCCCATCTGAAGGTGAAGCCCGTGAGTATATATTTGATCCTTTCCGATCCACTTCCCTCTCCATGCGGGTTAATTTGGCTCTCAGACCTCAGAATCAGTCACAGTCCAAAGATACTTCATTTGATTCGCCTACTATAAGTCTTGCCCCTCATGATATTTCTTGGCTACTAAAGTTTGGGAATTTGAATTACCTCCCTCCTGTAAAACTGCGTTTTTTCTCTCGTTACCCCCGGTTTGGTGTCCCAAGAGTTGCTAGATCTGGAAACTTGGCATTAGATAAAGTCATAACAGAAATTATGTTTCGGGTTGATTCAACTCCAACCCGCATACGCCATATGTCTTTAGATGAAAGTGATATAGCAAAAGGATTGACTTTTAAGATGTCAAAGCTAAAATCCGAAGTGTATCTAGGCCGTGGAAAGCAAAAGTTCAGTTTTGATAGCATGCGTGATCTTCTTGATGTTGTTTACCTGGGTGTTGATCTTCATATGCCTAGGGTGTTTCTGGATAGGGAAGATCCCACAAGTGTTATCAACGTTACAGCAGCATCCAAGAATACCTCACAAGAAAAGGTTGTAAATGATAATTCCGGTGGGTTTTTATTGTCATCTGATTATTTTATCATCAGAAAGCAATCCCCCAAGGCAGACTGTTCACGATTATTGGCATGGCAAGAATCTTGCAAAAAAAGTATAGAGATGAAATTTGGGGCATCCATATGTCGACGTGGAAGTGATAGTGATGATCAAGAAAGGTCCGACCCAAGTGATGATGATGGATATAATGTTGTGATATCTGATAATTGTCAGCGGGTTTTTGTGTATGGCCTTAAGATCCTTTTGGCAATTGAGAACCGAAATGCTATTTTGTCGTGGGCTGCTGAGTTAGGTAAAGCACTCGCACCTCCAAAACCTTCTCCTTCTCGTTTGTATGCCCGGAGGAAGCTGCTAGAGGATCAAAATAAAAGTCTCCCGCTTCAAGAAGATGTCTCCAACACCACCGCTTCTACTGATCAAACTGAAACTGCTTCGCCCAAATCAAAGGAACCTTTAAAATCAGATCACTCTCCATCACCTTCAAATAACATACAACATCAAACATTTGATGATATCGGTACATGCAAACCCACCTTAACAAAAAATATATCTTGATAAATGCAGCAACTAGCAACATACTTCCATTTTGCTTCGTTTATTTTTTTCATTTCTTCCTATTACAACATCGTACCTCGAAAAATCTACCCAAAAACAAAGCAATCTTTACTCCCATGATTGGATAGATTTTTCTAAGTACAATGTCCTCATATGTAAAAAATTGCATATAATTTCAGAGTACAATGCCATAATAAGAAGAAAAGTGAAAGTAAAGAAACGGAAGTAGGATGCTATATTAATCAAATGAATGGAAGTATCTTGCTATTTATTTCCTTTAGCCCTGAAAGTTGTGTTGAAGAAGTAGGATATATACATTGATCTAATCAATTTATGGGTTTTCATTATCAAACATCACTTGGTATGTCTAAAGGTTTCATTGTATTTTGACAGCAAAACATGTCAATGTAGATGGCCCTCAGGAGGATGAGGAGGGCACTTGTAATTTCATGGTAAATGTTATTGAGCCCCAATTCAATCTTCACTCAGAAGATTTCAATGTAAGTTGTTGAGTTCTTAGATTTGATCTTTTTTCTTAGTGTAATCGCTTGAAACTGGTTTAAGGATCCTATAATTGTCGATTTCGCATAAGAATAAGGAGACAATGGTTGAAAAGGGGGATGGGTGTGTGCGTGTTCAGTTTGGGTTTAATAGTTTTCCATGAGCTTAAAATCAGCACCTTCTTAAATGGTCCCTTATTGAGTTCTTTTTAAAATTTGATAGTTTCTTTTTTCCTTCTTTAACAATGGATTAATTAATTATTGAGCGTTTCAGCTTGTTTTTTAATTTTTGGATGTTTTCTAATTTCTGGGGTTTATTCTATCGTTTGTTTTTGTCAATTTTAGTGCCAAATTATTGTTCCAATGAAAAAAAAGACAATAAAGAGTTGGTGCAGTTCAAACGGAAGAGGATGTAGAATAGGGTTAAACATGAGCAATAACATCATACTTTCGCTGATCGGTTTATTATAGCATCTTACTTTCATTTGTTCCATTTACAACATTGTACTTGAAAAATATGCCAATTGTATCTACATACAAAGCAATTCTCCCTGTTACAACTGGAAAGATAATTTAAAGTATAATGTACCAATAAGAAAAAAAAGTTGTTGGGTAGATTTTTTGAAGTATAATAAAAAAATTTGAAAGTAGGACGCTATAACATATGAATAAATGAATGAAAGTATGTTGTTGTGTTTTACATTCATTCCTATAAACTAGAATTAAGACATGGTTCTGATAATACAAAAGTCGAACCTTTTAACAAGTGTAGGAAAATGTTTGTATATCGATTATGTGGTGCATGGTAAGGATCTGAGTATGTTAATGTTGAACAAACAGGGTAGATTTTTGGTGGCTGCTTCTAGTGGGAGAGTTTTAGGTCGGTCATTTCATAAAGTTGTAAATGTTGTATTAGAGGCGATTGAAGAAGATGGTAATGGTGATGGAGGATGTGCTCCTGAACTGATATGGAACTGGTCAGAGCTGTCTGTGATGTTGGAACACGTGCAAGCTCATGTTGCTCCTACTGATGTGGATCCAGGGGCTGGAGTCCAATGGCTACCAAAGATCAGGAAGAGCTCCCCAAAAGTAAAGCGTACTGGGGCTTTACTTGAACAGGTCTTCACCCCCTGTGATATGTACTTCCGCTTCACAACACACAATGGTGGAACAGCAGATTTAAAGGTCTGCCCACCGATTCTTATTTATAATATGCTTCTTTCTAGAAATACCTAGTTTTCAGTAATAGATAAGATAACCCTCAATTGGATTTTCTGAAAACCAAAAGACTATGCAGTTTTGAGTGGTTCTACCCTACCCGTGAGCCTACATTTCATTTACCTCTTGAGATACCGATGAAAGGCGGCATGTTGAACCACTCCAATAAATTACATGTGTTGAGTCAAAAGAAAGAACAACAATAACTCTAGAGACCACTCTCCAGTTTCAACTTCATTGGTTATGAGGCCATATCTTTGTAGAAACTGAACCAATAATATCAACCTTAGAGTTGGAGTTTCAATTCCAATGTGGATTGGACTTCTTGTTCCAACTAATTTACATCTCACATGATGCTCACCAGCTTAGGCCTTTTGTAGAGACAAATTCACCATACGTCTGTAATGTATAACTTAAGTCGTTGAAACTTTTATTTTTCAGGTGAAACCTTTAAAAGAACTCGCCTTCAATTCTGATAATATGACAGCAACCATGACATCTCGCCAGTTTCATGTTATTCTTGATGTTCTCAACAATGTACTCTTGGCCAGACCACCAAAGTAAGATTCTTTATCCTCATCTACTCTTTGCCATCAATATATATATATATATATAGATATATATATATATATATATATATATATATATATAGAGCTGAGTTATTGTGCTAACCAAAAAAAGCGTGAGAACTTGCGAACTCATAATGTACTCATCATTTTTCAAAACCAAAAACACTAATCTTCTCCAAATGGTGCATGTAAGTCATATCTAGGCTAAAAAAAAAGATTTGACAATTTTTTTTATTCATTTTGGAAATTTGCATATATAGTCAATATGATTGCTAATTGTGCTCATCAACAGTTCAATGACTGCTAATTGTGCATAAATCCACATTTCCAAAAAAACCAAAAAAAAAATCATCAAATCTTTTTTTGAGCCTAGATATGGCTTAGACGCACCATTTGGAGAAGATTTGTGGTTTTGGTTTTGAAAAATGATGAGTTGATTATGAGTTCGCAAGTTCTTACAAATCTTTTGGTTCTCAAAAGAACCTGACTCTCTCTCGACTCTCTCTCTCTACATATATATATATATATATATATATATATATATATATATATATATAGCAACACACTTTCATTTATTTTCATATTATAGCATCCTACTTCCAATCTTTTCTATTACAATAGTGCACTTTCATGTTTTTCTTATTAAGGAATCGTACTTCAAAAAATACACCCAATTATAGCATTGTATTTTAAAGTATTTTTCTATTATACTTTGAAGAATCTACCCTTTTATATCAATGACAAATTGCTTATATTTTTGGATGCTGCTGCTATAATTGGTAGATATTTCAACATGCAATGCTGTAAGTATAAGAAATAAAAGTAGGATGAATGTACATTGATATTTTTTGCATCGATCCCTATAGTTTTAGGGATAAAAGTAAGAGTTTCCTGGAGGGAAAGAAAGTTTCTTGTATTAAAGCTTGTATGTAATTCAGGCCTCAGAAAAGTAGCATTCCTAAATCAGCAGAAGATGATGAAGAGATGGAGGAGGAAGCTTATGAGGTGGTGCCTGCTGGTGTTGAAGAGGTAGAACTAGAAAGAGTCAAACTTGAACAGAAAGAACGGATACAAAACTTGCTTTATGAGGATATAAGGAACCTTTCTCTTCCATCTGATACCGTTGTAGATGTGCCCTCAGAAAAGGAAGGGGATATACTCGTCGTAACCACCACCAGACCCATATTGGTAACATCCAAACCTTTTCAACTAATTAATTCAGATAATAAATGGCATAATATATGTAATATTCATATTACATATTTTAGTTGTATACCATTATTTAAATAAACCGATCCACATCCAAACCTTTTAACATGCCACCGAAAATAAATGACATAATAGCACTTCCTGTGAACTATCGAGAGTGTTGTTTACTTTTAGTGTTCATGGCATAGAAAGCCATGAATTCTAATCTAGCGATTTTAGGATCTGAATGTTAGTTAGGGTGCGGAACATGCCACCCACATCCAGAATTTGAGTATTAAACAACCAAACTTTTTACCGAATTTCTGATTAGGCCAAACAAAATAAAATTGTCACCTGGCTGCCGATTTGACCATATACCCATTGCTACTATTTTTTTTTTTTTAATAAAAAGTGGTACCATCTGGGACCTTTTTACTACTGTCCTTGAGACAACCAAGAGCTGTAAACTTACAGATACAAAAGTTTACAACAATAGAAAGGATTAAATCTTTCATGAATTTATGGGAATGATGGATATTGAGACCTTATCTATTCTCGTTGGCAAAAGTTTCATTTATGTGGGGTTCATTATTACTATATCAACTGAATTTCTCATTAGTGAAAGTTACTAATGAGAAATGGGCAGAGAGGTACAGTATATATAAGAAAACTAGAACTTGACCTTTACAGGTGCAAATGCTTAGGAAAGAGGTCATTAATGCACAAAAATCCAGAAAGGCTGTGGCTGCTTCTTTGAGGGTGATTTTGCAGAAAGCTGCAGAGCAACAGCTAATGGAGAAAGAGAAAGAGAAGAATAAAGGCCCGTCATGTGCCATGCACGTATCTTTTCAGTTGAAGAAAGTTGCATGGAGCATGCTCCTCGATGGAAAATCTATTTCAGAGATCGAGATAAATGACATGGCAAGGATTACAATATTCTTGTTTTTTTTAAGACTTTCATGACTTTTAGTCTGCATTTGGCACACTGGACTACTGGACAGACTTTCTTGGGCTATTTTGATGGGAGGGCATTCATGTCTTTTTTGGTAGGACACAAAAAATTGCAAATTCTGTCTGTCGTAGTCCAGTGCAAGCCAAACACAGTAAGTACTATAAACTGTTGAAGGTCTTAAGCATTCTGTTTTTTGGTTTGTTTTGTTTCTATGGACCTATTCGCACTGCTGACGAATATTATATATCAATCGTCGTTCTGTATGCAGATATACGATTTTGACAGAGATTATAAAGATATTGGTGTTGCTAGATTCACAATAAAGTGTTGCGTTGTGAAAAACTGTTTGCCTAATGCTAAATCAGATACACTTCTGGCCGCATGGAATCCTCCTTCCGAATGGGGAAAGTAAGTAAATCTAGATGGCTAATACTCTCAAGCTGATTTTTACCTTTGCAGGTTACCGATATTTACAATTGTAATTCTCATAAGAATGAACCTCATGTATGCTAAATTCAGTGCATTCAGTTCACTGTTGATGACCTTGAGGCTTGAGCATGCAAACGCTTTCATTTCATTTTTCTTGTTATGCCACCTTCTTTCCTTGTTGTCTTGAGGCATTTTGGCAAGCCTTTGATAAGCCCCAACTAATTCTAGAGTGCTTTTAGTTGATTTGCTTTAGTAGAGTTATTCTGTTATCTTTTTGGTTTTAGGGATAGAATGGTCTCTTTGGTATTATGGTTGTTATTGGCAGTTTTGTTATGTTAGGAGCACTATCTTTGTCTGTCCCAGGTCTGTTGTTGGGACCACTTCCCTAAGCTATGTCTAGTAGTATTTATTTCCCTTTTGAGGTTTTTCTTGTGGCAGCTAAGAATTGAATTGTTCTTTTTTCGGTGGAATTCTATCCTAATTTTCTGGTATTATTGAGTGTTTGTTGCTGTGAATCTATTAATTCATATGATGATTATGGAGGGCCTATCAATTGGTATGATGAAGAAGAAATGACAGCAAGAAAGACTAGACTACTTGGAGGAAGCTATGAGGAAGATGCAAGACAGACAGCAACAACAGAAACTGTGGAACCAACAACAAGCTAGAAACCTGGAAGATGTGAAGATCTTCCATAAGGATATGCTCGAAATGCTGAAGAGAATAGACCAGCTCTTGGATGAGAAGGCAGGGCATGGGATTGGAACACCAGAAGAAGAAGAAGGGAATACAACTATGCAACAAAATGAACAACAACAATCTCTATGGAATCAACAACAATCAAGGGCTCTGGAAGATTTGAGGATTAGCCACAAAGAAAGAGATGAAGAGAAAGAAGCTGAGATAGCTAAATGGAAAAAGTACTACTGCTCACAGGAAGGAATGGAGGCTGAGAAGGCTAAGTGGAGAGAGATTTATTACTCTGCCTTGAAGGAGAAGCAGAAAGTAGTCTACGAGGATGAAGAAGAAGTATCATCGGAAGTTGCTGAGTCGGAATTGGAATCCGAGTCAACCCCGCAGCTCCCACCACCACAACCACCACTGCCGTTGCAGCCGCCACCGTTGCCGCTGCCTTCACCATCACTTCTGCCATCACTGTCATCTCCACCACCATCACCACTGCTGTCTCCACAACCTCTAAGAATCGAGAACAAAAACGAGTATGCAACTCTGAATGTTAGAGACTCAAAGTTGTGTGGCGGAATGCTGGAAGGGACTTTTCCTTTCACAAATCGACCGAAGAGAACGTGATAGAGGCTGCGACGAGATCTCTTGGGTATGATTGGGAGCACCGAACCCGACCCATAAGAGACTGGGAAGCGCTTAAGGGGTTGCTTCTTCGACGATTCCGATCGTCAAACGGCGAAGGAGAGCGACGGTTGGTGGAAATGCAAACGGAAATCCAACGGAACGTATTAGTGATGACGGCTCCGTTAAACTTAGGTCATTACAGAAGTGGGCCTAAAAAGAATAATGGGGCCAAAATGAGAGTGTTGGGCTCAATGAAGTTGGATCGGATAATAGATCACTTGGACAATCAATAAAAAATTAAGCCCATACCTTATTACCTCTACAGCGAGAAAGTTAGCCCAGCATCCGGGCGAGATACCACCATTTCTCTGTTGATCGACAACCTCTCTCTCTGTAGTCTGTACCTTCGCCTCGTTGTTGTCGTGTCGTTAGCGTCGAACTCTTCCAAAATCTTAGAAGCCATCTTGACTCTCGAATGCAAGTATATTTTTTCTATGGAGCGATTGGAGTTGTTTGTAGTGTTGGAAGATGCAGTAAGTCATGATATTTATCTTAATTACCCAAGTAATCCTCTCAAGGATCATGGCCAGTTTGTAACTCGACCCTATGTGATTTGGGAATCAGTCATCAAAAGAGATGGTACAAACTGATCCTACTTTGTGGATCTTCCCAGGATTAGTTTGTCTTCCACACAACAGGAACAAAGCAACACAGTATTCCAGCTTCGCAAACAAGTATGGTGGGGCTGGAGTAGCTCTAATAAAGAGTTTTTGTGTATCTTGAAATTCATCTATTTTGGGCTGGTCAGGAGACTTGCTGCATACCTGAACAAGGAGAACATGGTCTTTTAATTTCTGCCCTCAAAGTTACTCCTGGTTCAGGTTAGAAAAGTTTTATTTTCTTATTCGTCCACTCAAAAGTAATTATTCTCATATACTTAAAAAGAATTGTGGGAATTGGAAACTAATAAGGAAACACCTATGCGTATTGTTTACCAAGGGAAGTCCTTGTTGGCTAATAAGGAGAAGTTGACGAGCTAAGTTAGAATTTGATGGTGTGTTGGAAATATGCAAGGATATGATACAGAAGAAATGGGCTCTGGTCAAAAATTCAAAAGCTGATGCAACAAAGGAAACACCTATGCGTTAATTCTGTATCAATGGATGACCTGTTTTTATCCTTATCAGGTAGGGTCTGTTTTGGTCTTCAATCTGATCAAGGAATGATCATGTCATCTGCTGCTATCATCAGCAAAGACTAGTCAGATAGTGGCTGGAAGAGGTGCTTACCTTCCACAAATGAATGAAAATGCTGATATCACCTCACAATGGATTAGGTCTTAGGTTCATTCTTATCGTCCGTACTTGCATTATTTATTTGTAACTTGTTTTACCCGGTTTGAACTGTAATAGTTTTCTGCATTGATCGAGTCTTGTAATATTTGTTGTCCCTAAGTATAGATTTGGTTTTGTTGCAATTGTCCCTGAGTATCAGTTATCTCATTCACTAAACCACGCATGCTTACTTTAAATAAAATAGACAAATAACTTTTTGTAGTCAGTGTGTATGTTATTCCTGAATGATGCGATACTAGTTTTGTGGGGCCGCAGGAAAGTCATGATTCGTGTAGATGCAAAACTAGGCGCTCCAAAGGATGGTGCCTCACCTATTGAATTGTTCCAGGTATCTCTATCTACAGTATTTTCTTGGTGTTTAAGATTACCAAATTTCTTTTACCTATTAATTATCACTATCATTATGAAATGTTGATCCTATTGAGTGTTGTCATTAATAATAGTCAAACACTTATTTGCGCATATTTACATGTTTGAACATATAGGCCGATGTTTACCCCTTGAAAATACATTTGACTGAGACCATGTACCGGATGATGTGTGGATATTTCTTCACGGAGGAGGAACAAGACAGCCACCGGCGGCAGGTCATAAACTTACTATATGTGTATATATATATATATATATATATATATATATATATATATATATATATATATATCAACCACAAATAATAATTTTTTCATAAGTTGAATGTGACTTTTCGACAAATAGGAAGTTTGGAAGGTCTCGACAACTGCTGGTTTAAGAAGAGGCAAAACCAAGGAATTAGAGGGATCCTCCAAATCAACCACTGCCGACCCCTTGGTAAGTCCTAACATTTAAATATTTGAGTGGTTTCATTTAGTAAGTAAGTAATGCTTGATGCATGCATTTAGGCATCAAAGAAAGGGAAAGTATCAGGCCATGAGTTAAGGAGAAGCTCTTCTTTTGATAGAACATGGGAAGAAAATGTAGCCGAATCTGTGGCTAATGAACTTCTAGAACAAATGCAATCCTTTGAACAGGAAGAGTTGAGTAAACCTAAAGCCAAGGACTCAAAAACTTGTGCAAAATCATCAAAAACTGGAAAAGCTTCAAAACCTGGACATGAAGAAAAGAAGGTAGGTAAACCAACCGATGGAAAGAAAGGCAAGCCTGAGGTGATTAGAGAGTTTCATAATATCAAGATAAGTCAGGTATTTCAGAGATAGATAAAAAAAAAATTATGCTATGAGTTATGACTTCTTTTCCAAAGTTTAAGTATTTAGAGCACTTATTTTTCCATTGAAACAGGTGGAACTACTGGTGACTTATGAAGGTTCAAGATTTGCAGTAAGTGATCTGAGGTTGCTGATGGATTCATTCCACCGTGTTGAATTCACTGGAACTTGGAAGAAGCTGTTTGCCAGAGTTCAAAAGCATGTTATTTGGGGAGTCCTCAAGTCTGTCACTGGAATGCAGGTAAATAACACCTAAATTCGGTCTCTGATAACTTCAAACCACTTAACTTTTTGAAGACAAAAGACATTAAGATGTACTTTTAAAGCACAATAATCGTGCTGGTAAAACAGGCAACAATGTATTTCCATGACTGAAATGGCAATGGACGTTTTTCACAATTATGAGAGGTAACAAATTAGTTTGGAATTAGATAGCATCTATGAAATCTAGTGTACTATGCTTGATTTGATACGGTTTAAATGAGCAGAAAATTGACAACTGGTAAAACTCTCCAGAAATAGACGTTACATCGAGAGATATAGGAATTATTTCGTTCCTACTTTTCTTTTCGATTTTTCTCTTTATTATCAGTATGTTTATGATACTTCTAAGCTCACTCAACACTTTGATAATTCTACAAATAGATATCTCTACAACTGTCCCTTCATGTACATACTAACATTTATCTATAATGTATCCAGTTGAGTAGTTGTCTATTCGTAATTCAAGTATTAGTTTTTCATTTGTAAAACAGTCCACCTTTGATATTAACAAGACTGTTTCTTGATTTCTCTAAGGGTTATAGTCCTTCTCAATCCCCTTGCAAGTGCTTCACAAGTCTTTTAGAGCCTCTCAATGGGCTTACTTGGTCTCTAGAGGGTAAGAATGTCAAGTTCTACACATGCTAGAAATTTAAGCACGTGAAAAGTGGTATAAGAGCAAAGGTCATTTCCACAATGAAAGGATAAAACCAACGAGAGCAAGTCACGACCTTCCGTAAGTCCCTCTGGTGAAGCAACATAGTTCTGAATCACTTTCTTATATATGGATGTAAAGTACACATGAGAGAAACAGAGGAGGCCATCGAATTGTTACTTAAAGAGAATGTTGGTATACGTATATCAATGGTGGCTAAGGCGTTGATGGGCAACCTTAGACAAGAGCTCAAGAAAGAGATGGAATTATATCCCATGAGCTCTAACAGTCTTTATAAGTTCATTGAAGACATGCTTTGAGTTATCAAAAAAGAGATGGATTCAATGTGTCGTGGTGGAGAACCTTTTAGCAATCAGCTAAGCCTCGACAATATTAGTAGTCATGGCTTCAAAAGTTCTAGAGCTTCATGTGTTCAACAACACGTGGAACATTACCATGGTCGAAAACTCTCTTTGACCTTGAACAATAATACTTTAAGTCCAAGCAGCTAACCGATGATGCGACAAAGATTGACAATGTTGTTAAGTTCCTTCAAGTTTCGGCCCAACTATTGGTGGAGAAGGAAGCATTGAAGAGAGAGGAGGGACGGATGTACAACACTAATATGTGGAATATTTCAACGCAGAGTTATGCAAGAACTTTGTTACACACAATGCTGATTAGTGGGGAGATAAAAACTACCAAGACTCCACTGAAAATGTAGGATAATAGACAATATCTTAGAGTTAACCAACTTTATATATTGAAACTCAATGATGTGTCAAATAGGGGCACCTTATTGAACGATGAAATCGAAGATTGGGCACACTTGGACCTTGAATAATACAACAAGCATAGGCTTAAAGACAATTACGACGAGCAATTTACTTGTTCACTATACATTCAAGTTGAGGATCCTATCCATGAAATAAGTAACGGAGAGAGAACGTTACAAGGTAGAAGGAAAATGGGAACAAGAGTGGAGCCCTTCCCTATAACATGGCAAATCAAAATGCCAAGGACAACAACGGGCCCAAAATTGTCACCGACAAAAGGCCATCATGAATGCTTTAATGATAGAAACACAAACAAGAAAATAAACGAACCCAAGGTAACCTTGCTTCAATGCAGTACCTTTGGCATTAGTATTGTCACTTTCGAAGAAAGAGAATGAAGACTCAAGGTTGTTATTCCTTGATCTTATAATAAATGGCAAGGTGAGGAAGCTTATTCCTCGATTCCCACTATAAATCTGTAGCCCGATCTAAGGTGAGGAAGCTTATCCAACACTTAAAGACAATTCTAGGGTAGATATATCTAAAGTATCATTTCATGTACATAGTAAAATATTTCAAGTAGTTGTCTGTTTGTAATTCGTGTAAGGCCATGTATAACCAAGCCACCCTTAATTTGTGAAAGAAGTCCTTAGAGATGAATAAGAGCGTTTCTCACTTTGTCTAAGTGTGAGAAGTCATTTTTTTCATTACTTTGTCTCGATTCCCACTATAAATGTTTCACATGCCTTTTTCTGCCCTCCAGATAGGCTTGCGTGGACCCTTGATTTCCGGTAGTGTATGGGTTAAAAGTTTAAGCTAGTGATTGGAATGACGATGTAAGAGAAATGGAGAACATGAAGACGAAATTGCTAAGAATATCATATCCACAAATTAGGTAACACTGTAAACAAAGATTAAGAGATATTGTGTAGTATATTTGATTCCATAAATTGTCTAGGGTTGGCTAATGAGAGAGTTGGTTTGCCTCTTGAAAATAAATAGACCATCATTCATCTAGGTGAGTTAGCTATGTATCAAGATATAGGTGTTATTGTGTCGATTTGCTTAGTTTAAAAGATGATGTTATTATGTTGGTTTACTTAATTTATTACTAGTATAAGTTTATTATGCTTTTCTGTTGATAATCAATATATAAATGTTGGTTGCTGCAGGGTAAGAAGTTCAAAGATAAGTTGCATGGTCAAAACAAAGAACCAAATCTAGCGAATGTCCCGACACTTGATCATGATAGCGACAACGAGGATGGCTGCAAATCCGAGAATCATGGTTTAGGTTTTCCTAAACGGCCTGCTGCTGCTGATGGAGCTGGTGATGGATTTGTTACCTCTGTTAGAGGACTATTCTCTACACAACGCCGCAAGGCCAAAGCCTTTGTCCTTCGCACAATGAGAAATGAAGGAGAAGAGCCAATGCCTGGCGACTGGAGTGATAGCGAGGATTATTCTCCTTTTGCTAGACAACTCACTATAACAAAAGCCAAGAAACTTATCAAACGCCACACCAACAAGTTTAACTCACACAAAGGTTGCATTGGATATCATTTAAATGTATTGTATCTGATGCATGCATGCATTTATGTATAATATATACATCTTGTGTTTGTCTGTGTCTCATACATGCCTGATATGTACATTCATTATCTTAGACATGCATCCATGTATCACACACATTATGCTTGATACATGATACATACATGCATGTATCGCACACATTGTGCCTCATAATATAAATGTGCATGTATCAAGCAAATTCCCTTTTTTTTTGTTTTTTATGTTGTCATAATAAAGGTTAAAAATGCTATCCCCGCACTTTTTATATACAACTCATTCCTGAGTTAGTGACGTAACATGCTCCATAATTCATAGGTTGTTTTGCTATATACTACCATGAAAATGATACCAAAAGTATACTCGGCGAAATAACTTGAGAAAATTTCGACTAATGTAGCTTCCCTTATGCATCAATCAGGTTTTTCTGTTGACGGACTTCCATTTTCACCGAGAGATCACGGGGCATCTGAAACTGATTCTTCGAGTGGTGATCCTTTTGAGGAATACCTCGAGTACAAAGCTGCCCAAGAAAATGATGCCCAGGAAAACACTCTTGCTGAAAAACCACCATCCACGCCGTAATGTGGTTGCTAAAAACAACCCAATGTAGATATATAAACAAATTATAGTTTCTTTATGATGGTTTAACTGCATTTTGATCTTTCTTTCGATCTTTATTTATGGGAGTTGTATACACGGAACAAATTTATATGTTGTAGATGTTCTTGTTACCAGGCGATTTGACAATTTGACAGTACTCAAGAGGTTCATGATTATGTATACATGAAATTTCTGTATTTAGAATCAAAATAAAGGTGAAATTTTTTACGATCATTGCAATTGAACTAATTATATTAATTTATATTTATTGGATGGTACAGTGTTCAAAAATTAAGAAACAATTTTCTTAAAAGCATGAAGCTAAAGCACATGCGGCCACTTGGGAAGATGAGGAACAAAAGGAGTCTCATGTCGACACAATTCGGTTTGTCCATGATATATTGTTAAGGCTGTAAACAAATCGAATGTTTAAAGAACTGTTCATAAACGGTTCGGTAGAAAGTTAGTTTGTTTAATGAATGAACCAACATGAACACAAGTTCTCGTTCGTTTAGTTAAACGAACGAACATGAACATTGCTCCCGTTTGTTCATATATATCCGTAAACGTTCATTTATGTTGTTCGTTTATCTTCGTTGATTTAAGTTCCTTTTATGTTTATATATGTTCAAATATGTTTGAATACATTATTATATTATGTCCAATTATGTTTGTTTATCTCTGTTCGTTTATATTTGTTCATTTATGTTTGTTTGGCATGTTCATGAACATAAACGAATTAATATGAGCAATGGAATTTGTTAAACAACCAAACATGCATGAACAAGAATACGCGTTCGTGTTCGTTTGTTTGTTCGGCTAACTTAAACGAACGAATATGTACAACCATCGTTCGTGTTCGTTCGATACGTTTATAGCCCTATATATTGTACCTCTACAAAACAAAAATGAGTTACAACTTCTCATTATCGGTAATGAAAAAAAAAAGAGGGAGGAGATATGACATTGCACGTTATGTCGTGAGTCAAAAGGTTGTATCATCCATGCTTCTTGCTAGGGTTTTACGTAGACCTATTCACATATCTCTTTATAGAAGAACGAGTTTTTTTCCTTCACCATCTAGGGAGTTTCTTCTATTTTGTGCATGATATATGTGTTATAGTGTGATTTAGATTTCGGTGGTACGAATATAACCAGAATACAACTTGAATATAACCTGACATGAAAGAAAGTGAGAAAACTCAAATGACGAATTCAATTGGATAAGTGTTGGGAGTAGGTTGAAGTTTGTTAGACTAGTCCCATCAACAACCAAAGTCAACCCAGCTATCTACTAAAAAATGTAGGATTTTATTCAAAAATCGGTTTCTAAAAACACTAACAACGGCAATTGAAGCTTTAAAATGTTGAATAAACTTAAAAACATTTTAACCCACCAATGATCATTTTGCATGAACATGAAAGATTAATAACAGCCATAAGCCATAGGAAGAAAGAATAACAACCTTTGAAGACTTTGATTCCTCTGGGGAAGTTGGAAGTTGTAGAAGATGACAAGAACACAAAGTAGAGTTCCTCTAGAGATATCCACCCATAATTACCAAGTTAACTTGGATGCTAGTATTTTTTATTGCAAAATAAGCTCTTAAGTATTTAAGAATAAAAGCCAATTTTTTGTCTTAAAGGAGAGCATAAAAGTATCACTATTTTCCTTATGTCTTAGCTAATTAAGAACTAAAGAAAGACGAGGGAGAGAGAGAGCTGCAAAACCAAAAAATTTCATCATAAAAAATTGAAAATGAAAGCCTTTCTTAAGACTTTTCTTCACGTCATTATCCCATGGGTCTTGGCACTTTAAGATCCATGCTCATTCATCTTGCCATGACATGCTTCTAAAACATGGCATTCCCTTTAAAATAATCAAGTAAGACAACATTGTCCCCTTGTAACATCCGGACTCCCAGGTATATATATATATATATATATATATATATATATATATATATATATATATATTTGGGGTTTATTGAGTAACTCGGCGAGTTGGTGCCTCAACTCGTCGAGTAGAATCGTGATTGGCCACGGAGGTTAAGTGACCAACTCGCCGAGTTGGCGCTGTGAGATGAAACCCTAAATCCCCCGGTTTGGGGACTATTTAAGAGAACTTATGTTCTCATTTGCGCCTCACCAATTGCCCAGCCTCCCTGTGTGAAACCCTAAACGAGTGTAGTGAGCTAAGAGAGTCTCAAAGCTAATCTTGACGAATTTTAGTGCGTCTTTTGAGGAGAAGAGGAGTTTGTCCAGCAAGGAACAAGGATGAACTATGGGATCCAGGGTCAGTTCGTCCAAAGCTTCAAGTGGAAGGTAAAAAGCATGCACCTTTCTCATTTATTCGGTTAGATCTCATGGTTATGGAAGATTAGGGTTTCTACCACCTTTTAATTGGGACTTCGAGCATACTGATTTATCATGAGGTTTAGACCTCATATCTGGACCTTGTGAGGTCCCTAAAGTCCAAAGGTCCCAACTTTATTCATCGATATGAGGGTTATTGTGCTTAACACTTTGTGAAAACATGTATTGGTGTTTTGGAGCAAAAGTACCATCCAAATAAGGAAGTAGACTGAAGGGACTCGTCGAGTCCATGGACTGACTCGACGAGTCGGTTAGGGTTTGTCCTGATGAGCTGAGCATGCGATAACTCGGCGAGTTGGAGGTCAACTCGACGAGCTGAGCTGGACTTGCATGAGACATCCGAGGAGTCAAGGGGACTCGACGAGTTGCATAAGTGCACTCGACGAGTTGAGTCAACATTGATTGTTGACTCGAGTTTGACTTCTGTTGACTTTAGGCTTTGGTCAAACATGAGAAATGGAGACAATGGAGGGGTAAAATGGTCTTTTACTCGCTTCAAGAGTTAGAGAGAGAAAGAATAACCTTTGCTTTATTTGGAGTAGTGAATAGAGTATTAATTAGAGATATTTATCCTATGTGTTATGCGGAGGCTAGTTCGAGATTCGTATACGAGGTTATTACTTGCTTGCTTACGAGGTGAGTCTTCTCACTATACTTACCTTGAGTGGTAATCTATATGTGACCGGAGGGTCTTATGTGCATATATTGTGTATTGAGATATCCTGCGTATTGTCTTTGTGATATATGTTGTGTATTATATTGAGCTGCCGAGTTGAGAGACCGGAGGGTCCGGCTGAGTTGTGGGACCAGAGGGTCCCACTGAGACACATTGACCGGAGGGTCTTATTTTAGATATAGCCATGAGAGGCTAATGAGATATGTGTGGTATTTTGGGGAACTCACTAAGCTTCGTGCTTACCGTGTTGTGTGTTATGTGTTTCAGGTACTTCTCAGGATCACGGAAAGGCGCCGGCTTGATAGTACACACTGGAGCGAGAGTATTTTATGATTCTGGGATAGTGATTTTATTTTGTGGATTTTGATGACACTTGAGATAATTGTGGTTTTTGAGAAATTGTGATATTAGTTTTATTGTGTTTAAAAATGAAAATTTTGGTTTGAAAATTTACGGTGTTACACCCCTAGCTTTCTTTAGTTAGTTATTTATATAAAAGAGAGATTTTATAAAAATATTCTAACTTTTATATTTTTATAAAGCCATGACATCTTAGCTAAAAGAAAAAATGTTTTTAAGTCTAAAAATATGTACATGACTTTATATACCATACCTTATGATATAAACCATGATAATTATATTAAAATAATATTATTTTCCTAAAATAAATAATTTTCAGTTAATTACTAGAATTATATTTATTTATCAAGGATAAAAATTTTATAAATAATATATTTATGTCAACTTGTTACTAGTGTGATCTTTTAGGATCATATGTTATTAACAAATATCATTCTATAATAATACTTGAACATATAGATCTTTTGGTCCCTGGAAGGGTGTTATCAGGTTCCGGAAGAAGGGCAAGTTGGGCCCCAGGTACATTGGTCTGTTTAGGGTTTTGGCCCGGGTGGGTCGAGTTGCTTATCGGTTGGATCTTCCAGCAGAGCTTAGCCAGATCCACAACACTTTCCATGTTTCTTAGTTGAGGAAGTGTTTGGCGGACGAGTCAGCAGTGGTACCCTTGGAGGATATTCAGGTTGATAGCAGCCTGAATTATATCGAGAGGCCAGTTGCGATCTTAGATCGGAAGACGAAGACCTTGAGGAACAAGGTGGTTCAGTTAGTGAAGGTGCAGTGGCAGCACCGGAAGGGTTCAGAGTGGACGTGGGAGGCCGAGGAGGAAATGAGGGAACATTACCCTGAGATATTTTTAGATTCAGCAGCAGCAGACTTCGAGGACGAAGTCTAAGATAAGTGGGGGAGAGTTGTAACGCCCCATTTCTGGTATGTGATTTAATTAAAGTAATTTTCATTTCTTAAGGGGTACTCGACGAGTCAGTAGCCCGACTCGTCGAGTAGAGACGGGTTTTGCACGCGATTTAAGTTGGCGACTCGACGAGTCCATATTCCCGGACTCGGCGAGTCTGCCAGTCTGGATGAAACCCTAATTTCAAGGGTTTGCACCCTATTTAAACATCTTATGTGCTTCATGACCAGCCTCCCTCACCCACAAAGAGTCCCATACGAAACCCTAGTCGTTCTTAAGCATTTTTGGAGCATTTTCTCACTTGTGAAGGTTTTAGTGCATCTTGGGGATTTGGGGAAAGAAGAGAGAAGAGAAGTATTCAAGGGGAGCAAGTAGATCCGGACTTCTGGGTGCATTTCAGTCCTCCTTGAGGTATCAAGCTCGAATATTTGCTTATTATCAATTAGATCTCTTGAGAAGTTTGCTTTTGTTGATTTTGAGCCCATTCTAGACTTTAAGGTCGAATTATGAGTTAATATGATGAATGGACTTCAGATCTAAGCTTTCTAGAGCCTCTTAAGCTCAAGGTTGCCACCTTTATGGAGCGAAGTTTCCATTCCAAGCTTAGATCTCTTCCTTTAGCTTATTTTGGGTATTTGAGCTTCATATTAGCATGCATGCACGTAAAGTTAGAAACTTTACGTGAAAAACCAGCCCTAGGAGCCCAGATCTATGAATGGAATGCTCTGGATTCGAGCAGAATCGACTGTTTAGTATTGACATGCATGGGACTCGGCGAGTTGTTCTTCAGACTCGACGAGTCGGGTCGCGAGTCCCCGATTTTCCCTATTTGAGAGTTAAGGTGGAATCAGTGAGTAGGTAATGGACTCGGTGAGTTAAGGCTCAGATCTAGTAGTGGAGGGACTCGACGAGTTGTTCATACAACTCGGCGAGTCAAGGATTGATCTCATTCATAGGATGAAGGAGGACTCGACGAGTTGTTCATACAACTCGGCGAGTCAGATGAAGATAAACTAGTTGTTAGTATCGAAGAAGAACTCGTCGAGCCTTTGCCAAACTCGACGAGTAGAATCGGGTAGAGGTTTAGAAAGGATGATAGGGACTCGGCGAGGTTGCGGCCCAACTCGGCGAGTCCGGTCAACTGGAAGTTGACTTTGACCAGGATGTTGACTTTGACCAGGGGTAAAATAGTCATTTTACCCTGAGAGTAGTTACCAGTATCTGATTTAGTGTTTATAGGATTTGTAGCCGGGGAGTTCCGGAGCAGCAGTCCGACAGTTTCAGTTTTAGCATCTCAGCAGCCAGCATTACGAGGTGAGTTTCCTTCCAGTAGGAACGGGTCTACGACCACAATGCCGGCCCGTTTAGTTAGCAGTAGTTCCGGACTTCGGTCTGATGTAGTAGTTTAGTGTGCTTGATGTCTTTGTGATTCAAGCATGTCTTTGTGTTATGTGTTCCGGGCTTCGGTCCGATGCAGTATGCAATATCTGTGTTTATGCTAGTAGTTATGATTATGCTATGCTATGTTCAGTCAGTTCCGGACTTCGGTCCGATGCAGAGGGCAAGGCCCTGGTTAGTTCCAGACTTCGGTCCGATGCAGTTTCCGGACTTCGGTCCGATGCAGAGGGCAAGGCCCTGGTTAGTTCCGGACTTCGGTCCGATGCAGTTTCCGGACTTCGGTCCGATGCAGAGGGCAAGGCCCTGGTTAGTCCCGGACTTCGGTTCGATGCAGTTTCCGGACTTCGGTCCGATGCAGTGGGCAAGGCCCAGTAGTTGCTTTATATGTTATTGTATGGTATGTTAGTTTGGGGGAGCTCACTAAGCTTTGTGCTTACAGTTTCAGTTTTTTGGTTTCCGGTAGTTCCGCTAGTAAGGGGAAGAGCTCGTGTTGATGGCATCGCACACACCACAGCTTTAGTTTTATTCTGGGAGTTTTATTCAGATATTTTGATATGATTGATACAGTATTTGTTTTGACACAGTTACTTGACTTTTGAGTTACTCATTCTATGGTTCTTAGTACGTATGTCATTCGATGATGTGATTTTTAGTAATATTAAAACAAAAAATTTTGGGTCGTATTTTGGGATGTTACAGCCCACTAAGGCCCAATTCACCATCCAATGCCCATTATGGCAAGCCCAGCAAGGCAAGCCCAAACATAAGTCCATTACTCTAAAATCCTTAGTCCATTATGAGCCCAAACCAAAGGATAAGTCCAAGACCAAGTTAGCCAACAATCAAAGAGCCCAAACTTGCACAGGAGGTTCTCACGTCGTGAGGTCGTGTGTTTTGTCCAGAAACTTCCTCGAACACGTTCTCACGTCGTGAGGTCTTATTCCTCACGTCGTGAGTCCAGATCTGACAAAAAAATGAGCATTAAGGTCCTAGTCAATTAATCCTTGACATGGGACAGTCTAGAGGGTCTTCTTGACCCCAAGGGCCATAAAAATAGAAGTTTTTCAGTCATGTAATTCCAATACATTAGTCAAACACCAACTTAGGTCAAAATGGAGGAAAAAGGAATCAAGACTCAAGCTTGGAGTCCAAAACCATGACGAAAATCCAGATCTAAGACTTATAAGACTTAAGATACCATAATGATCCATAAATTTGCCAAGTTTATGTATCCCATGCATGCTAACCAACATTACAAGCCATAATATGCACGAAAACTTAGATCTAGCAATCAAGGAAAGGAAAGGCATGAGCTTGAGGACTTACAGATGTCCAAAAGCTCCACAACTAGCAGATGATGAAGCCAAGATGCTAACAAATGCACCACAAATGATCTTCTTCTCCCTCAATGAGCTTCAAATACCTAAAAGCTCTTGAATAACACCAAGAATGACCAAGTACTTCCAAAACAAAATTGTTATTTTTTTATTTTTTCCAAAGGTGTGCACTATGTTTCCTATTAGATGAAAACCACACAAACCATGTTGAGCATTTGGGAAAACATTTTGAATACATACAGCAATTGATGCAGCCCTATCTGTTACCATAGTCAGACCTTCCAAATCACCAATGCATTCATGTAGTTTTTCAAGGATCCATGTCCAAGAATTCGTTGTCTCTTTTGGGCAAATTCCATACCCAATAGGCAATATCTGATTGTTGCCATCCATGGAAACTGCATGCAATATGGTGCCTTTGTATTTTCCCTTCTGATGGACACCATCCATAATAATAACTTTTCTACAAAACCCTCGGAAAGCACGTATCTGCAACAATTACATAAAAAGCATGAAGATATTAACAATTTATTTTGTTTATAAACACTATATATTTACAAAGCTTAAAATTTAATTTATGTATTTACCGTGCATCTGTCACACCCCCGAACCGTCAGAAATAACGGCGGAAACGTTCGGAGGCGGATGACGTTATGCGTGGTATCACAACAGTTGTATCATAGTAAGCAAAGTAAACACAACCATTACATTACAATATGATTATTTACATCTGTTTGAAAACATAGTTTGTACATAAGAGTATATAGCAAAAGTAAAAGACGTGACTCCAAATGCTCCGTCTTCTCCAAAAGTTGATAAAAGTACCTGTCTATTGCTGCCATGAGAATACAAGCAGTTTGAAAGAGTATCAGCATAAAGCTGGTGAGTTCATAAGTATTTAGTTCTGGTGAAAATGTTTCTTTGATCCTTTGAAAAGAGTTTCCCAAGAAAATCATATATTTTCTTATGAAAGATGTTTGATTATCCATTAGTTATTTGTTAAACAGTCCGTTTATGAAAGGTTGAGTTATCCCAGGAAAATCCTACATTTTCCCTAAAAGTTGATGGTTGGTTATCTGTTTCTAGTCTGAGGTGTACAAGTATCTACCATACTTATATCGTTAGACGTAGTTTTCTTGAAAAACCCTGTTAGCTCCCTGTGAGGTGTATTAGCCTTAATACATAACTAAAACTAATAAATAAGTGGTGAACTAAATCCTAAGGGTGTTATTAATACCCTCTAGTAATCGAATCGGTTATTACTTTGAGGTTAGTTCACTTGATTCATTATTACAAAAGTAAATTCCTGTTATCTGGGTTGTGGGTGTCATAACCGTACTTAAACTTGATATGGCACATAGCGGGGCCAGTATCCTTTTATGACTTTGTCACCCGTAGACATGCCGGTCCTACTGTAGCTAGCAGCGAGGTGCGGGATAGTCAGTCCCGTATAGATCTATACACAACAGTCACGCTCTCCCTACAAGAGATTCTGGTTACAAGTGCTAGTCCTACACTCTCGAATTCGGTGGGGAGTGTTACAAAGGACGTGTCCCCAACTTTAGACTAACAATTTACAAGTAATAATACTAAAAATCCTGTTTATAATTTGCATGATATACATTTTATGAAATGATTCACGAGTTCATTACTTTAGTTTGAAAACTGTTTCTACGAGTTGATTTCTTAATCGTTTTGTAAAACTGTTTTCCTGTGTTAAAAGCATTCTAAACATGTAATTATCTTAAGCAAAATAATATAATTTGAGCACAAGTTTCCTTGTACTTTTGCTTGTATTCCCCCCTGAAAACATGAAAAACTCGGAAAAAGCGTAGGGGTATGAACTCACAGTTTGACGTGGGGTTTCGAGTGTAAGTTGCTAGGAATTGCTGAGTGCCAAATAAAGCCTCGGGCACAAACGGATCCTATTTAGCATGTAGAAGTACATATATTTATTAGGTGAGGGCATAATACTATTGTTATGGAAAGAACCACCTTAGGGATTAGAAAACACTTAAAACTAAGTGTTAGAATCACATGTGATTGAAAAGGGGAGTTTGCGGCCGTAATCAGGAGTGTACGGTCAGGGGTTTACGGTCCATGGGTTTACGGTTCCATGGGTTCACGGTCTAATGACCTTACGGTCATAGGGTTTACGATCCATGAGTTTACGGTTTTTGGGTTTACGGCCCATGAGTTTACGGTCATTGAAGGGTGTACGGTCTATGAGTTTACGGTCATTGAAGGGTGTACGGTCTAAGGAGATACACTAGACCGTAAACACCTTTTGTTCATGGAAAAGTGACGATTTCAAGGCAAAACTCAAGAATTCTAACTATATATCAAGGTTGTAGAAATCGCTCGACGTAGGCTAATCGGTGGACTAGGGTCAAGGGATTAATCGGCTAGACGGGGATTAATCGGGTACCATTAATTATTAAAAAATATTAGAAAATTAATAAATATAACATTAATCATAAGAATAAGAACAATTCAAATACATGGTTCTAACTAGATATAAGTATAAGAGGATGATACTTATGATTTGAAGGCAAAGAAAGGTGTTTTCGGTCCAAAACACTAAGATGTTCTTGAGGATTCTTGAAGATCTAGAACAAAAGTGAAATCCATGGATGAATCAAGAGTGAATCATGGATATAGGAAAGATTAACACCCAAAGGAAGGAAATCACTTACATTCTTGAGGATTTCTTGAGCAAACTCGAGAATTGTAAAGAGAGAGAGTAGAGAGAGAAAGCCTTTGAAGCGTGTAAAGGGTGAAATGAAGGCCATATACTCTATATATAGGGTAGAGTTCTCGGTCAAGGGGGTCCACCCGGCACAGACCGTAAACGAGTTTACGGTCTACACGAGTTTACGACCATAAACTCGTTCTGACCGTGAACTCGGCGATTTTCGAGGAAGTTTCAAGTTTTTCGCGTGATTCCCGGTTTATTCCGAATCGTATAGAATTTTAATTATATCCTTAGTCGATTTACTTAACCCAAGAAGTTGACAGAAAAATTTAATAAGATTAAATTTTATTAAGGGAGATGGGTTAAAAATAACGGAAGAAATTTCGGGTTGTCACATCATCCCCCCGTTAGAGGGAATTTCGTCCCGAAATTCAAGAATAATGATACGACTCGCGGATCTAAAAGAGATGGGAGTACTTCTTTTTCCTTAGGTTCTCGTGCTCCCAAGTGAATTCAAGTTCTTGATTGGTATCCCAGGGAACTTTCACTAACCGGATACAACGTTTGTTTCGTGCGCTAGACTTCCTGGTTCCTGAGTTCAATGATTCCTACATGAAGTGTAGATTCTCGTGGAATTTGATATTGTCGAGGGGAATCGCGAGTGTCTCATCGGACAGACACTGATTTGAGTTCAACATGTGAATGACAGAATGTATGTTACTAAGTTCTCTAGGTAACTTGCTAACCCAGTCGGAGGTAATGATTACAGGTATACTATGAAAACGGATTATTGATGTATCTGCTATTCTGATTTGTGAATGATGTGTAGGTTGGGGTTGTCTGGTCACGTTCATCCAACTGGTAGGATGTTCTTTCGTAGTTCTGAGCAATCCTTTGTCCTTGAGTTCATGGTAGGACTCATACCTGGTCCGTCTATCATTGCCTCATGTACACAAGACGTATATAATTAAGATTAATAAGACGATCGGATGGGTGTCACTGCCCCAGGTCCACAACCAAACAAGGAACAGGAGATAGGGCGGAAACACACATTCTAAGTCTGCAGGATCTTAATTATACACCACCCTCGCGTGCACATTTAACATTGATAGGCTAACCGTATGTGTCCCTAGCCTCTGTGCTTGAACTTGACTTGTTGCGGGTGGGGTGTTTCCAAGATGGTCTGTTGAGGGTGCTTAAGGAAGGTTACGGTTGGATACCATACTCCTTGTATAAATACCTTCGAGAGTTTGAGGCGAGCTGGAATTTCGGGGGTTCGCATCTAGTTTATCGTTATGAATGACGAGAGTTTTGCGATCGGACGATTTAAGACAACAGGGTTTGGCAATTCTAGAGAAATTCTGGATAAATCTACGATAATAGCCAGCGAGACCCAAGAATTGATGAATTTCTGTGGGCGTCTTCGGTGCTGACCAGTTCTCTATCGCTTGGATTTTTTAGGGATCCACGTGTATGCCTTCCTCGCTTACCACGTGACCTAGGAAGGTTACTTTTCGAATCCAGAATTCGCACTTGGAGAATTCCGCGTAAAGCTTCTTCGCCCTTAGAGTTTCCAGCAGTAATCTCAAGTGTTGTTTGTGATCTTCCTCGCTTCTGGAATAGACAAGTATATCGTCGATGAACACGATGACGAACTTGTCCAGGAAAGGACGGCACACTCGATTCATCAGGTCCATGAATATTGTCGGTGCGTTGGTTAGACCGAAGGGTATTATTACAAATTCGTAGTGACCATACCGAGTTCGAAATGTTGTCTTAGGAACATCACTCTCATGGACTCGCAGCTGATGGTACCCTGATCTTAGGTCTATTTTGGAGAAGTAGCTGGCTCCTTGAAGGTGATCGAAGAGGTCGTCGATTCGGGGAAGGGGGTAACGGTTTTTTGACAGTGAGTTTGTTCAGTTCGCGGTAATCAATACATGTCCGAAAGGATCCATCCTTCTTTTTCACGAACAAGATCGGGGCTCCCCAGGGTGAGGAACTCGGTCTGATGAATCCTTTGCTGAGCAGCTCATTGAGCTGACTGGATAACTCCTGCATTTCTGTTGGCGCTAGGCGGTATGGGGATTTAGCTACGGGGGTAGCTCCGGGGACTAAGTCGATGCAAAACTCGACTTGGCACTCGGGAGGGATTCCCGGGAGCTCTTCGGGAAAGACATCGGGAAAGTTGCAGACTTCGGGGATGCTCTCGAGGTCTTTAACTTCCTGCTTCTTGTTTATGACGTGGGCTAGGAATGCATGGCACTCCTTTCGTAGAAGTTTTTGGGCTTTGATGCACGAGATGATGTGGAGGTTCGAGCTGAGTTTATCACCATAGATCATGAGGGTTTCACCACAAGGAAGATTGAGACAGATAGCTTTTTCGTAACAAAGGATATCAGCACGATTGGGGCTCAACCAATCCATGCCGACGATGACATCGAAGCTTTTTATGGAAACTGGCATAAGATCGATCGGAAAAGAATGATCGTTTAGGGTAAGGGTACAGCCTACGAACATGTCGTTAGTGCTCTCTTTCTCACCGTTAACCATCTCGACGGTAAATGTTTCGGTTAGAGGTTGGGGTTTATGTTTGAGAATATGTTTGAATCCAAGGCTACCAAAACTTCTCTCAGCACCAGAATCGAAAAGAATGCATGCATAAGAGTTATCAAGGAGGAACGTACCCGAAACAACGGTGGGATCTGCAACTGCCTCCTCTTGGCCCATCGCTAGCACTCTCCCCGTGCTACCAGTTGTTGTTGCCTTGGGGCAGTCTCTCTTGTAGTGCCCGACTTCTCCACAACCATAACAGGCTTGTCCAATGCCTGCTCCAAGGGCCTGGCTAGTGGGTTGGACTTGTGTCTTGCAGCCTCGAGCTGTGTGGCCCTTCTTGCCACAATTGTTGCACGACATCTCCCGGCATTGTCCCTGATGATGATAGTTGCACTTGTTGCACAGAGGTAGCTTCCCATCATAGCGACTGGGGTTTGTTGGAGTAATGGGGACTGTAGCAGGGGTAGTAGCAGCGTGGACTGCCACAGTTTGTTGTTTCTTGGAGGGCTCCTGAGAGGGCTAGCCCTTGCGCTTGTTCCAAAATCTCTTCTTCCCACTACCTTCCTCATGTGGTTCAGAAACAGCTGTCAACTCATCAAGATCGACTCCATGATCGATCAGAGTCTGCGCCAGACACTTGGCGCTATCAAATGTAACTGGCCGAGCAGCCAAAACATTTCCTTTGGTTGGTTGTGTCAGTCCCCAAATGCATCTCTCAATCTTTTTGCTTTCCGGGGAGACCATACCCGGGCAAAGAAGTGCTAGATCTTCAAATCTGGAAGTGTAGGCAGCAATGTCGGAACCCTTCATCTTCAAGTTCCATAGCTCATGCTCTAGTTTCTGCATCTCACCCTGTGGGCAGTACTCAGCAAGCATGAGCTCTTTCAAGCTCTCCCGCCCCATAGCATTGGCTATCGGTAGGGTTAGGGATTTGACCCGACCATTCCACCAGGTCAGTGCTCTGTTGGCGAAAGTGCAAGCGGCGAATTTCACCTTGCTGGCTTCGGGACAAGAGCAAATTTAGAAGATAGACTCGATCTTTTTGAACCATCGAGTCAGGGCAATAACACCTCCATTGTCGTCGAAGGATGTGGGTTTTGCATTCATGAAGTCTTTATAGGAGCACTCCTTCTGGTGTCCCTGACTCCCTTCATGATTCTGGCGATGAGTACCACCTCCCGGCCCGCCAAATCCGCCAGGATTAATCTGTGACATCGCGGCTGCCACAGCAGCAGTAACAGCTGCCTGGAACATAGCAGGATCGAACTGAGGAGGTGGCGGTGTCGGGTCTGTTGGGGGATTGTTGTTCTTTTTGCTGGGTCTTTTCTTTGGAGGCATCTTGTTCTAAAAATAATCGGGAAGAAGAGGATGATAAGTCCCCCAGGATTTGAATATAGAGATATGAAACAAGATATATCTCGATATGATAGCTAGAGTGTTCTACTAAGCGATAAACAAGAAAAAGCTACCAATGCAAATAAGTTATCGCTAAAAGGAATGAGTAGCAACACTTGGAAGTGAATTTTCTGCAATGCATTTGACTCTCGTAAAATACTCCTATAGTATTGATACTTGGTAAGTTTTAGGCCTGCTGCAACACCACAGTCACTCCCAAGCACATGTTGGTCATGTCTCGAATAAATATAGTTAATCAGGCTATATTGACCCTAGACATGATTACATAACTGCCCAGGTTTAACCGCAGTGTCCAACATCCAAATACTTTTGTTTTGTTCTACCCATAAAACTGTTTCTGGTATGTAGATATACTTGTATACTTTTCGTAAAAATACTTATATTTTAAAAGCATACTTTTAGTTCAGAGCACTTCAGCTCCTTAGTGTTTATAGTTGTATACCATGTAAGGTTCGGTATACTTAGTTCACTATAAACAATAGCTCTGATACCAATCTGTCACACCCCCGAACCATCAGAAATAACAGCGGAAACGTTCGGAGGCGGATGACGTTATGCGTGGTATCACAACAGTTGTATCATAGTAAGCAAAGTAAACACAACCATTACATTACAATATGATTATTTACATCTGTTTGAAAACATAGTTTGTACATAAGAGTATATAGCAAAAGTAAAAGACGTGACTCCAAATGCTCCGTCTTCTCCAAAAGTTGATAAAAGTACCTGTCTATTGCTGCCATGAGAATACAAGCAGTTTGAAAGAGTATCAGCATAAAGCTGGTGAGTTCATAAGTATTTAGTTCTGGTGAAAATGTTTCTTTGATCCTTTGAAAAGTGTTTCCCAAGAAAATCCTATATTTTCTTATGAAAAATGTTTGATTATCCATTAGTTATTTGTTAAACAGTCCGTTTATGAAAGGTTGAGTTATCCCAGGAAAATCCTACATTTTCCCTAAAAGTTGATGGTTGGTTATCTGTTTCTAGTCTGAGGTGTACAAGTATCTATCATACTTATATCGTTAGACTTAGTTTTCTTGAAAAACCCTGTTAGCTCCCTGTGAGGTGTATTAGCCTTAATACATAAATAAAACTAATAAATAAGTGGTGAACTAAATCCTAAGGGTGTTATTAATACCCTCTAGTAATCGAATCGGTTATTACTTTGAGGTTAGTTCACTTGATTCATTATTACAAAAGTAAATTCATGTTATCTGGGTTGTGGGTGTCATAACCGTACTTAAACTTGATATGGCACGTAGCGGGGCCAGTATCCTTTTATGACTTTGTCACCCGTAGACATGCCGGTCCCACTGTAGCTAGCAGCGAGGTGCGGGATAGTCAGTCCCGTATAGATCTATACACAACAGTCACGCTCTCCCTACAAGAGATTCTGGTTACAAGTGCTAGTCCTACACTCTCGAATTCGGTGGGGAGTGTTACAAAGGACGTGTCCCCAACTTTAGACTAACAATTTACAAGTAATAATACTAAAAATCCTGTTTATAATTTGCATGATATACATTTTATGAAATGATTCACGAGTTCATTACTTTAGTTTGAAAACTGTTTCTACGAGTTGATTTCTTAATCGTTTTGTAAAACTGTTTTCCTGTGTTAAAAGCATTCTAAACATGTAATTATCTTAAGCAAAATAATATAATTTGAGCACAAGTTTCCTTGTACTTTTGCTTGTATTCCCCCCCTGAAAACATGAAAAACTCGGAAAAAGCGTAGGGGTATGAACTCACAGTTTGACGTGGGGTTTCGAGTGTAAGTTGCTAGGAATTGTTGAGTGTCAAATAAAGCCTCGGGCACAAACGGATCCTATTTAGCATGTAGAAGTACATATATGTATTAGGTGAGGGCATAATACTATTGTTATGGAAAGAACCACCTTAGGGATTAGAAAACACTTAAAACTAAGTGTTAGAATCACATGTGATTGAAAAGGGGAGTTTGCGGCCGTAATCAGGAGTGTACGGTCAGGGGTTTACGGTTCATGGGTTTACGGTTCCATGGGTTCACGGTCTAATGACCTTACGGTCATAGGGTTTACGGTCCATGAGTTTACGGTCTTTGGGTTTATGGCCCATGACTTTACGGTCATTAAAGGGTGTACGGTCTATGAGTTTATGGTCATTGAAGGGTGTACGGTCTAAGGAGATACACTAGACCGTAAACACCTTTTGTTCATGGAAAAGTGACGATTTCAAGGCAAACCTCAAGAATTCTAACTAGATATAAGTATAAGAGGATGATACTTATGATTTGAAGGCAAAGAAAGGTGTTTTCGGTCCAAAACACTAAGATGTTCTTGAGGATTCTTGAAGATCTAGAACAAAAGTGAAATCCATGGATGAATCAAGAGTGAATCATGGATATAGGAAAGATTAACACCCAAAGGAAGGAAATCACTTACATTCTTGAGGATTTCTTGAGCAAACTCGAGAATTGTAAAGAGAGAGAGTAGAGAGAGAAAGCCTTTGAAGCGTGTAAAGGGTGAAATGAAGGCCATATACTCTATATATAGGGTAGAGTTCTCGGTCAAGGGGGTCCACCCGGCACCGACCGTAAACGGGTTTACGGTCTACACGAGTTTACGACCGTAAACTCGTTCTGACCGTGAACTCGGCAATTTTCGAGGAAGTTTCAAGTTTTTCGCGTGATTCCCGGTTTATTCCGAATCGTATAGAATTTTAATTATATCCCTAGTTGATTTACTTAACCCAAGAATTTGACGGAAAAATTTAATAAGATTAAATTTTAGTAAGGGAGATGGGTTAAAAATAACGGAAGAAATTTCGGGTTGTCACAGCAGACAATAGCGAAAAAACAATACTCGAAGCGATCCTCCAAATCAATTTGTATGTACGCCACAATCCTAGGATTATGTTTCTTCAAGTTGTGAAAATAAACTACAAGTTTGGAGAAACTTTCTTCGGGGGTCCTCGTCATCAATCCCATAGCAAATTCTCTAGCATGTCACGCTTGTGAATAGTTCAAATTAAATAGCAACACATTCATATCTCTAATAATATCTTTAGGCCTCCAAACTCTCAAACTACCTTGACCCATAATGTCATGGATTATGGTTCCCACAACTCCACTAGTTGCTTTCCTATGATTTGGGTGTATAAGTAATGAAGAACATGTGTGCTCCTCATTAAAAGTCTTAATTTCAAACATTTTAGTTCCTTTTAATGACAGTTGCATATAAACGCCAATGACAGTTTTCTTGCAAACAAACAACCTCGTATCGAGATTTGCTTGATTTTTTAACCTTAATCTGAAACTTTTCTTTAACCGCTTTGAATTTAACAGAAGTTGTTAGGTCTTTTTTGGTGTTATAGGTTTGATTCACAAATATTTTATCATTCGGACCTAAGCTGTGAAATGGTCCAGGTTCAAGAATAGGTTCTGGACAATCACGAATAGGAGGAATACAATCCCAGGGATTAAAAGCAATTTTCTGTTGCGTGTACTCATCTTCCAACCAACCTTCATTTGATTTTTCTTCAGATAATTGATCATCAAAATCAGGTACTTCTCCAAACTCAAATAAATTTTGTTGTTCTATTTCTGGCATGTGCAAATTTGGTTCATTATCATTATCTGATAAAAAGTTATCGTTATCTGATACAAACTTATCAACAACTGAAGCTTTCTTCTCATAACTCACTCCCATGTCATTTCATCGTCCCCTGGACCGGTTTCCACCATATTGTCTATCTCCACGACCTCTACTACTTTTTGCTCCAATAAACTGGCTTTTCACCACTGGCTGTTCTTCAACTTCTTCGCCTAACACCGATAAATACAAATGCACTTTCTGCTTTGTTTCAAACATTACATGTTTCAGGTGATCTACATCTGATTCATCTACAAGCTCCATGACATACCCACACTTCGGGTGTTTAAAAGACAAAGATATATGACTATTGAAAACATCGGCCTTATTTCTAACCATTTGTAATAACATCTGATGGTCAAAGTTAGGAGGAAGATTTAAATCATAGTTTTTCACATTATTTCCATTAACTGAGCCACAACCCTCCCGTACAAAGAATAATAAAACTCATTTTTACAAAACTCTCTCTACAAAGATAACGAAAAAATGACTTCTACTTGTTAAAGCATTCACAAAATTGAAAAAAAAAACAAAAAACAAAAACAAAAAAAAAAGTCGTTTCTGGTCACTAAAAAGACATATAAAACGAAAAAAAATCGTATACAATCGGAAATTATTGCTTAAACACAACTAAAACTAGCATTTTCACAGAAAATTAATAAGATCCGCAGAGGTGTTCACATATCTGCAGAGATGGAGCAACGACCTCTTCTTCAGAACATTAGTGCGATCCGCAGGGAGGATATGCGATCCGCAGAGACGCCTCTGCGGGTCTTGTGAACCCCGGGAAAAAAAGTTGTCGTTTAGCAGATCCGCAGAACTGTTCTCTATTCCTCAGAAGTTTTAACGGATCCGCACTGCGAATCTTGTGGTCATTCTACAAAAGATTGATTTTTATGGTCAAAAGGTTCAAACATCCCCAATTTTAGTTATTTAACGAAAATTCTCACATTTAATTTACTTTAACTTGGTAATTAATAAAATATTTTTGAAGGTTCACTTTCAAGTACAAAACTATACATTATTTATTTACTTTGGGTACCTCCTAAAAAGGAGTAGTAAAGAGAGATTTTTTTGAATCCCATTAAAACAAATTAGCAATGACAAAAAAGAATGTACAATGCCATGTGGCAGCTTCCTACCTAGCTAGGTCTTATGAATGCCTAAATTGCATATGCGCCGTTCATCCCTACCGGTTAATAAATAAGTCAAAAAAATAAAAGAAAGTAAAGTTCTATAAGAAAAAGTGCAATTATTTTAGTGAGCAGTCGATGAGCATGAGCAATAATGTTAGGATTGATTAAATTTGAATGGCGGTTTCTGCCCATCACCGGGAAACAAGGGCCTCCCACATAAAACTTGGATAGTACCATGAGATACACACAAAATATACACATACACTTTTCTTATTTTTTCTTTCTTTTTAGCAAAAAGGACGTATCTTCTTTAACCTTCATTACAATACAACCCGCATATTTTGTTCTAACTTCTAACAAAAAAGTTAGAATCCAACCAACCCGACAAAATGTATGGTAACTTGGAAATGTTTCATCTAATTCAACTCTAAGTCTTAACAAAATAAAAACAATTCATGTTTGACTTGGTGACTTGTACAACTCAAAACATTATTCAATCCTTTTCTAAATTCAAAATATAAAAGTAGCTTGGTTGGGTTGTGTGGTGTTGTGGCCCATTGATGTTGTTGTCAAATGCCCCCAAAAGATATACAATAAATAGTACCCTACTACTGGGTGAGAATAAACATCAAAATGCATAAACAGTTTTTGACAAAAAAAATCTAGTATATATATATTTATATACAAGTTGACACTCCATCTCCACATAAAGGAAAAAACTAGGAGTTTGATGTTTCATAAGGTAGCTTCTAAGTCACTAAGTGTGTGATTAGAAGCAATAGCAATACCCAACCCATCATAATTAGAATAATGGCAACAAACAGAAACAGTTTATAGTTGAAAACATCAACAACTATGAGTATTTGTAGCACAATTTTTTATATCAAGAATATTTTTACTCCAACATCATGCTGATTGATGGTGTTCCTTCTCTATACTTTGTAATTTGATAATGAAAGAACAAAGTGTATGGGGAAGTAAAAGTATGAAACATGGCGTCATAACTTAGCATTACTTGAACAAAATTGTATATGTTGAACAAGTTTTGAAGAGCCTGAGTGTGTGACTTGACATCCATCCATCATCATCAGACGTTAAAGCGGAACAACATTACATCACCCTCTTGTACAACATAGTCTTTTCCCTCCGACCTCAACTGCATATGCCATGTGTTAACATTGTTAGGTTAGGTCTAATACACATAAAAACAAATACTATCATATTATATGGATAATGGATATCAACATAACATTCTAGATCTAGTTTACGCTTTTTGCTTCTAATTGCTTTCAAATGTTGTAATCTTGGACGTCTTTAATATGGATGAGAGAAAAGTCACAGAGATCTAAATTGGGGAATCAACTTACAACTCCTTTTTCTCTCGCAGCTGACAATGAACCAGCAGCAACGAAATCATTATAAGCCACCTGACATAATAATAATAATAATAATAATAATAATAATAATAATAATAATAATAATAAATATTATTAACATATAACAAGATACAGGGTGGTTTGAAAAGGTATTCAATTCATTTGCCAACACACTCACTGTTTCTGCTCGGATGAAACCTTTCTCAAAGTCAGAGTGGATAACCCCTGCAGCCTGTGGTGCAGTCATTCCTAACACATCAAATGCTAATTCCATTAGTCACTTTTACCACAAAATTAATAATATTCAAACACAAACTTCATATATACTGACAGTAACTCAAACCTGCATGAATGGTCCATGCTTTGGTTTCCTGCAAAAAAGATTTGAAAATTTCTTTAATATGTAAAATGCACACAAACCTTTCAAAAATAAAAAAAAAAAATACATTTCAGCTTTCCACACCTTCTCTCCAGAGGTGAAATATGTACGTAAGCCAAGAAGGTTATATGTGGCCCGGATAAGATTTCCAAGCCCACTCTCATCTACACCAAGAGATGTCAAAAACTCTATTCTTTCTTCTGATGGGAGTTCTGTTAGCTCTGACTCCACCTGCAATTAAAAGTTTAAAAAAATAAAAACCCAACCCTATTTTTATTTTTACTAGAAACTAGAAAAAAAGATTGTTTTATTGGATAAATGTAGCAAGGTTACTTTCAGTACCTGAGCAGAGACAGTGACTATTCCAGACTGTAACTCAGAAGCAAGTTCCATGACATTTTTGACATGAGGATTATTCTCAGGTGAAGCTAAATCAGACTCTGCAACATTTGCCACATAAATCACAGGCTTCATTGTAAGTAAACAAAGATGATTTATAGACTCCTTTTCAAACTCTGTTAAGCCAACTGATCTTGCTGGTTTACCACCCAATAGGGCTTCCTGTATTCTTTCCAGGGCTGACTTTTCTGCCTCCTCCTGAAATCCATCAACTCAACTCATCCAACACTTGCAACAAGAATTACGTACCAAATACCAATCACCACTCTTACCTTTGCTTTCACTTGTGAATTATTAGATTTGCTCTTTTTCAGTTTCTCTATTCTTTTTTCAATCTGCATTTCTTTTCCATCAGTTTAGTTCAATTCCATCAGTTCACCTTATTATACAATACTACAACTATATCATCATACAACTTGATCTGTCTTTACAATTTACAAAATTTTTTGATGAATATAAGAAGACCTTTAGAAACAGACTGTGATAGAAGAATACCTGGTCTAAATCTGAGAATGCTAGCTCTAAGTTGATGACATCAATGTCTGACTTGGGATCAACTTGCCCACTTACATGAACAATGTCATTGTCCTCAAAACAACGTACAACCTTGACACAGGTAAATCAGAGTTTCAGAACAACAAATATGATACTTGCAGGTTTAGGTTGGGACATAACTCATAAAAGAATATGTATGCAAGTAATTGATTCATCAATGATCATGAAAGTGGAAAAAAGAAGTACAAATTGTATGCTAGAGAGAGCTAAAGATAATTCAGATGAGCAACAAACCTGAAGAATGGAGTCCACTTCACGTATGTGTGACAAAAATTTATTACCCAATCCCTGTGGCCAAAGATTGAGAAAGGATATGTGTTAACAAATAAATGGAAGGAGTTTAAATTCTGAATCTGTAGAGAGAAAGTAAGAGGGTTGTAAATAAATAAACCTCTCCTTGACTAGCTCCCTTCACCAACCCAGCAATATCTACAAATTCTATAGATGCTGGAACCGATTTTTGAGACTTGCTGAGATTAGAGAGTACTTGGAGGCGTGAATCAGGAACAGCAACAATTCCAACATTTGGTTCAATTGTACAAAATGGAAAATTAGCAGCCTGAGCTTTTCCATTCTCAACCTATACAAAGTAGATCACGGAAATCAATGTTGAACTTGTCCAGTATCATGTAACTGAATTTGAATTAGCCAAATTAAAGTCAGAAAATTTAAGGTAATATCCCATTTAGGACTTGACAGGGTATGATATGGCATTGCTAGTGTGCTAGTGTTCCTAGAACACAAGTGATGCATTCAACCAGAGGCCTTGTTTAGGAAGATACAACTTCAATCACCTTCGGTTCTAAACTCTTTATTTATCTATTATCCACTAAAGAGAATCGTCAGTGACATATTTCAAATACGAAATGCATATGTAAATACGAGTTTTTATCAATTTCGTATTCCAAGGTTGGATTCGATAGAGCAGAAAATGTGAATTGAATGAAGAGACTTACAACGGCGTTGAATAGAGTAGATTTTCCAACATTAGGGAGACCGACAATTCCAGCTTTCAAGCTCATGCTTATCTTGGAATTTGAAGAGAAACGCCGACGGAAGCCAATGGAAAGAGAGGTCTCCGAGAAACAATTAGAAGACGACCTGGTCAAGAAGGAGGACTTCAATGGAAGTGCAACTATATGGTGGCATGCTATCCTTGCCATTTCTGCACAGTTGATGCGAATGCGAGAGAAGTGGGGTTTATCTGGGAAATATGATTATGAGGGGGAGGTTGCAAAAGCCTCTGCAATAGGGTTTTACTACCAAGGAGAACCTTTACATTTCTATCGTTAAATGCACTTCTATTTTTAATTTTAGGAAAATGGGTCGGTAACAAAGTATTAGGTAAAATAATAATAATAATAATAATAATAATAATAACAACAACAACAACAACAACAACAACGACTTAAAAGGGTAATATAATTTTTTGATTTGTAGACATTTGGTTACTGAGTTTTTTATTTTTTGTCCACATTTACCCCTTCAACTTGTTAAATTGTACACATTCAGTCCTTATGACCAATTATTCCAGGTTAGCCGGAAAAAATAACTTAATAAAGTAATATATTTCTCATTTTGTACACATTTACTCCTTAATATTTTTATACACATTTACTCCTTAATATTTCTGTACACATTTAGTCCATAATATTTTTTTGTTTCAAAATAAGTCTTTTTTGTTTTTGTACCCATTCAGTACTTATAAATGATTTCTTTATGTTTTTCTCACGACATCTTACGTGGGACAATCATTGATGAGGTGTTTAGGGCTGTTGATGCTTATATCCATCGCGATCTCGACAGCTTGGTTGCGTAGGTCTTGTGGTTTTGCTTAAGTCTTATGTTCTGAACGTCGTAACTTCTTCATACGATATCAGATTTTAACGATATTTATATCCATGTGTTTGTTTGTTGAGTCTACTACAACTTTCGTTAAGATTACTCTCGTTAAAATGTAATATATTTTTACTTACGATTTTATAAATATTAAAAATAAAAAAAATAAAAAAATAAAAAAAATTCATACATGCATTCATAAAACATGTATGGATATAAAGATCGTAAGTAAAAATATATTACTTTTTAACGGGAGTAATCTAAACAAAAGTTGTAGAAGACTAAACTACGAACGGATAGATATAAAGATCGTTAAAATTTGAGATCGTATGAAGAAGTTATGACGTTCAAAACACATGACCTAAGCAACCAAGTAGTCGAAATCGCGATGGACATAAGCATCAAAAGCCCCAAACACCTCATTAATGATTTTCTCACGTAAGATGTCGTGAGAAAAAACTAAAGAAATCATTCATAAGTACTGAATGAGTACAAAAACAAAAATTACTTATTTTGCAACAAAAAAATATTAAGGACTAAATGTGTACAAAAATATTAAGGATTAAATGTGTACAATGTAAGAAATATATTACCCTATTAAGTCATTTTTACCGGCTAACCTGGAGTAGCCAGTCATAATGGCTGAATGTGTATAGTTTAACAAGTTGAAGGGGTAAATATGGACAATAATAAAACTCAGTGACCAAATGTGTACAAATCGAAAAATATATTACCCTTTTAAATCATTATCCCTAAAAAAAGATGAAACTGTAAGATTGGTCCTTGTGGTATTCAAAAAAATCTTGGATATGGTCCAAAAAGTTTCCAATTAGCATGGAAAGTCCAAAATCAAAGCTTTTCTGGGTTTTTGGTCCATGATACACTTGAAAAGTCGATTTTTGCTCTTTTCATTTCTTTTTTCTATTTTCTTTATTTATTTTGGTATTTAAAAATAGAAAAAATCTCTCTCTCTCTCTCTCTCTCTCTCTCTCTCTCTTTCTCTCTCTCTCTCTCCAACATAGGGAATCACTTGAGATAATCCAAAAAAATATCAAAATAATCTTCCACTTGAGATAATCCAAAATCCTTCTGTGACAACCCGTAAATTTCTATCTTGTAAAGTCAATCCAATCAACCAAAAGTCAGGCTTATTTCTATTACCTTTTATCCTTGTTAAGGTTCATTTTAATGAGTTCTAAGCCCAGTACACTTATGGATTAGATGTTGAGAAGTGTTAGCTTAGGATTAGAGGAATGAAATCGTTCCGGAAAACCCATCAAAGAGCGTTCACGGCCGTGAACCCAAGGGTGGCCGTGAACCCCTCCCACATATATACCTTTCTTCCATTTATTCCTCACTTCTCCTTCCCTTGGCCGCAAACAACCCATTTCTCTCTCAAGTATCATCCACAAACACTTCAATCTTTCACTCTTAAAACACCCCTTTCATTAGATAATCCATAGAAGCTTGCTAGGATCTTCAAACACTTGCCAAAACACCTAGATCTTCAAGTGTTCTTCACATTTGGGTCGTGAACCCTTCAAGATTGGGCCGTGAACACCAAGTGGGCCGTGAACCACTCATCAAGTTGGGCCGTGAAACCAACTTGGGCCGTGAACCATTCATCCATTTGGGTCGTGAACTCCATTGGGCCGTGAACTATCCTTCATTTGGGTCGTGAACACCCAATCAACCTCCTAACTAGTTTCCAACACTTCTTTAGTGAGTTATCTTTGCATCCTAGCCTGTTTCCCAATCACCTTTGTAGTTAGATTTGCTAATTACATGCCTATATGTATCAATATGTGTCATTTAGGACTCGTTTGTGTCTCGGGACTTCATCCGTGGAACTTCTCATCCTTATGCGAATCTTCAATTGAATCACCCACATAAGGTGAGTTCATACCCCTATAATCAATCTTTTAAATGTTTTAAATGCTTTTAAGGGGGGGGGGGGGGAATACAAGTTGAACACAATGATAATTGTGTAAATGTTATATGTGATAAACATCATTTTAAAGGATTTCTTATGTGTTTATAAGTGATCAAATCATTTCAAAAACTCTTTTAAAGTTATGCTACTTTATTGTTTATAAAACTCTGTTTTTAAAGTACAATCATAACTCAGTAGATAATCGAGTCTTTTCTACAAAACAGATACAGTTCAAGTAAACATACTAGTAAACTATAATAGGTATAGTTTAGGGGTTCAGTTCATACTATCACTAGTACAGGGTGGAACATACTATAACTAGAACAGGGAGGAACATACTATAACTAGTACAGGGAGGAACATACTATAACAAGTTCAGGGAGGAACATACTATAACAAGAACAAGATAACAATAATGTGAAACCACTACTTCACGACTTAGCAATATACTTGTTATGTCGCGTTTTGTAACCAGAGTCTCCTGGAGGGAGAACGTGAGTTTGTGTATAGATCTATATGGGATTGACACCCCACACCTTGCTGCTAGCTACAGTGGGACTTGCAAGTCTACGAGTGACAAATGTCATACCATTTTCGACGTCTATGGAGCGTCGTGTTTTATACTAGTCAAATCGAGTATCGTTATAACCTCATCAAATTTTAACCTTAATTAAACTTATTGGTTTTAAGGTAGTTAGTACTTCAATAGTTATTTTATACAATACTACTGTATACTTTCATTTTCCCATTACATCCATATAGTGATATTCTCACATAAAAGGTAATGCAAACTATTTTCTAGTAAAGATAGTTATAAACTAGGAAAAACTTACATCATTACAAACGACAAGTAGAACAGTCGAGTCTTAATACATTCAGCTAGGAGGGGGCCTATAATGCTAACTTTATGATTTCTCGGTAGATACATCAGGGATATAAATTAATCGGGTCCGGTAGACAGTAGAATGTGTGATTTCCGCTTCATTTCCTGTTCCTTGTTTGGTTGTGGGCTTAGAGCAGATTCACCCAATCTACTTTCTATTCGATCTTAGCTATATATATATATATATATATATATATATATATATATATATATATATATATATATATATATATATATATATTTCGTATACACCAAGTAATCATAAGGAGTACCAGGTATGGGTAAGGTCATAGTATACAAATTAAATACACCGTTTTCTAGTAGAAAAACATACTTTTCAGATAGAACATTTAGTAGGCTAAACTAGAAACTTACCAGTAAAGGGTTTAATTCATTTTATTAAACCGGTATAACTTAAAGGACCTTTAGTGGTTAATTCTATAATATCTTAGTTTACACATCAGGGTTATATATAATTAATATCCGATAGGTAGTTGGATGTGTGCTTTCTGCCTTACTTCCTGTTCCTTGTTTGGTTGTGGGCTTAGGGCAGATTCACCCAGTTAACTGTCCGTTCGATATTAGATTATATATAGCTAGTATAAACTAAGTGATTATAGAAGGAACTATTGTGGTTACCATTTTTACTAAAGGAAATAAGGGTTTTTCTTAAAGAATGTTTTCATCAAATATAAAGGAACTATTACAGTTAACTCCGTGAGTACCAAATGAATACGCCAGGGTTATATACAACGAAGATCTAACAAACAATGGGATGTGTGACTTCCGCCTCATTTCTTGTTCCTTGTTTGGTTGTGGGCTTAGGGCAGATTCACACAATCGATTGTCTGTTTACTTTGGGTTTTATATAACTTGTATCCATTGAGTACTCATCAAAGGGATTGTAGAGCTATTTTTACTTATCTTTCATCATATCAGAAAATATAGGATTTTCTGGAGGAACAGGCAAACTTTTCTAAAAGAACTTACAACTTACTTTACATCACTAAAATACTTATGAACTCGCCAGCTTAAATGCTGATCTACTCTTTCAAAATAACTTGTATTCTCAGGAAACTAATAGACAGGTACGTGCACTGGGATTCAGGAGATGGAGCATAGTAGCTTCATGTCTTGTTTTGTTATTTACTTTTAGAGTCTATCTTATGTGAACCACATACTTTGTAAACACTTTCATATTAATGAAATGGTTGTTTGTTACTTTGATTACTATGATGCATGTGTTGTGATACTAAACATGACGTCCTCCGCCCCCCGAACGTTTCTGACATTCCGGTTTGGGGGTGTGACACCTTCTCAGGAGAGTTCCTTAGCAAAATGAAAGTGAGTTCTGAAACCCTTCACAGTGGCGGCGACGATTTTCAGATCTGAAAGTCGACATGAAGATTTGTGTTGCTCTCCAGATCTACCTCTGCCTGCCATGGAAGTTTTCGATCTGAACAAGTTGCCTCCGGGGACGAACATGTTTGAGCACTTAAATGGCAACAAACAATGGTCCGAGCCCTTGATTTTTTGGAAAAAAATAGGTGGTCTGAGCCCTTTCATCGGATGTGATGGTTCACAGAAGATAGTGGAGTCGTTTGGGTATAGATCTAAAGCATTTCGGCAACATTGTAACTCGAGGATCGTAGATCTGTGTAGGGTGTTCACGAAGAAGGTTAGAGTGATAGATCTGCCTAGGGTTTTCATGAAGCTAGGCGACGGCGAAACCCGAATCTAGTCGAAGAAGAAAGATGATGGTGGCGGTGAGGAGCTGGAGCTCTAGAGACGTTAGTTGCTATTGGTACGACAAACAAGGACGCCGATGTAACCCGATCTGTTTCTTTGTGGCTGAAGAGATGGTCGGTGGAGTTTCTAACGAGAATGACATGGTGGTCGGTCTAGGTGGTCGTGGGTATCAGCAGCCAGTAATGGTGGTGGTGGTGTTTTCTCTATGTTACCAAAATGGGTATGAGAGAGAGAGAGTGCGAGAGAGAGGGAGGGAGTTGGGTGAGATTTTATTTTTCATTTTTTATTTTTAATTATTTAAATACCAAAATAAATAAAGAAAATAGAAAAAGGAAATGAAAATGGTAAAATCTACTTTTCAAGTGTATCAGGGACCAAAAACTCAGAAAAACTTTGATTTTGGACATTCCATGCAAGTTGGAAACTTTTTGGACCCTATCCAAAGTTTTTTGAATACCACAATGACCAATCTTGCAATTTTGTCTAAAAAAACTACTGGAATCGTTTAGAAATATCAAAAAAAAAAGTATGTACAGTATTGGAATCGTCTTAACTATGTATAGTATATCAACTTAAATAAAACCCACAACGAAAATAAATAATAAAATCCACTTAAAAAATTTATGTATAGTATAACAAAGTATTGGAAAATGAGTCGGTAAATCCGTATTAATTACCATGGACGTGGGTCGCATGCGAACGCAATATATATATATATATATATATATATATATGGCTTTCATTAGATATATAGAAGTATAGAACTTACGATACTACTACACAGTTTTGATGGATATCGTAAATTTTAAATATACTTTCTTTTCCTATTTTCATATTTATTAGCTTCAATCTTGAGTGGCTATACCGGTAAGAACAAGGTTATATTATTAGCTAAAATCTTTAATATCTTTTCATTGTTGCACAATTGGTCCTTTGACTTAATTTAAAGTCACACAACCTAAAAATTGTTTTCTTAATATTAACCATCCGTTTACTTCAGGAATCCATTTACTTCAGGAATCTACGGGAATAGCCAAAGCTCTGGTAGCAAAAAATGGATATGAATTGAATTCAAATCAAAATTAAGGTACTTTACTTATATACTTTTATTTGTAAATAAGAAACCAAATCACAAATCTTTTCGGGCTCATTTAATAATTTTTTTAACAGTTCGGCCTAGAAATAGCTAACATTTTGGGTCCTTTTCTCAGGATACACTGGTATCCTGCAGCAAGTGAGATTTCTTCATTTTTATTCTCAACAATAGTTGTTTTTTCCCATTAAGTCTAGTGTGGATAAAGTATTATACACATAAGGTTGGTTTGTTTTGTAGAATGAATAAACCATTATAATCATGCAAAATGACCATGTTACCATTGCATTCAAAAAACCAAATTTCACAATATTCATCATTTTTAACATGAGGAGTTTGATTGGAAAGTATGTTACTATTTCTTATATTTAGCACTTAAAAATTCAATTGTTTTTGCACCAATAAGCGTACATATTGCTATAATCTACATGAATGGTTCCTTTTAGACTATCTCCAACCCATCTCCATTTTTTCCTCCATAAATGGAGTAAAAAATGAGGTAAATAGTATTTCATCTCCAACCCTACTCTATTTTCTATCCCATTTTTTACCCGAAAAAGTATATTCCTAAAATATTTCATTTTTATAACTTATATATCTTATCAAATACACCCTCTACTAATTAGATTTTAACAATTATATATTATATTTTCTTCATTACAAAAATATTACAAATTATATTATCATCAATAAAATGTTTATATATAAGAAATTTAAATTAATTATTACTTTATTATAAATAATTATTAAATAATTAAGATTATATTTATAATAAATATATCAAGATCACGATCATATTTGATTACTATATTTTATAAATTATGTTACCATGTTTCAAGTCTTTATTATATATTTAATTTTTTGTAACATCCGGATTTTCAGGTATCATAAATTGAGTATTTATTTTGAGTCAAGGAGGGGGACTCGACGAGTTGACGCCTAGACTCGTCGAGTAGGATCGCGACTGCTGACTAGGATAAATGAATGGACTCAACGAGTTGGAGGGTCGACTCGACGAGTCCGCCCTGTGGACAGGAACCCTAAATCTTTGGGCATGTGCCCTATTTAAGGGTCCTTATGGTCTTCATTTGCGGCCACCCTTTCAGAGAAAAGAACCCTAGCATATTTGAGCGTGTGTAGTAAGAGAGAGAGCCATCTTGAACCATTTGTTGTAAGTTTGCTAAGGAGGAGAAGTGATCCAACAAGAAGGACTAAAGGAGGTTGTTGTTCTGAGACTTTCAAGCAAGGAGGCTTCACTTTGAGGTAGCAATTCGGCCCTTTTCTTCTTTATTGTGTAGGCTTCTTGAATCAAGGGTTTCTTTACCCTTTCTTGAGTTGGAATAAGAGCTTAAGAGGTCCCAATGTGAAATAGACCTTAGATCTGGACCTTGAGAGGTCCAGAGAGCCCCAAGCATCCAGCTTTATGCATTCCCTTTTTAGGTTTTGGATCATGGTTGTCATATTAGGGCTAATTCATCAAATAGAGCCATATGAGTGTTGCATGAACGTAAAGCTCAGACCTTTACGTGACTTTTGGGTGTTAGAAGGCCAGATCTATAGGCTAGAGAAACAGATCTGACCTCAAAAGGTCGTTTGAGCATTCTCATGGAAGAAACTCGTCGAGTCCATGAACGGACTCGACGAGTCGGATCGTGTTGCACCACGATTTGTGATCAGTGGTAACTCGTCGAGAGAAAGGTTAACTCGACGAGTCGAGTGAGGCCTTAGGAGGATTCGGAGGACACGCATGGACTCGCCGAGTCACCCGAGTGCACTCGACGAGTCTGGTCAAAGTTGGACCGTAGACTGGGGTTGACTTTTAGGGTTTGGTCAACATTTGGACATTGGATCATTGGAGGGGTAAAATGGTTTTTTCCCCTTCTGAGAGAATATAGGGAGGGACTAGTCTAGCCTTTGAGAGTCGTATTAATTAGAGATAATTACTTTATGTGATTAGGCGGAGGCTAGATCAGATATTCGAGTTCGAGACTTTCCGAGATTACCCGAGGTGAGTCTTCTCACTATACATTTACCTAGAGTGGTAACTATGTGCAGAACGGAGGGTCTTATGTGTTATGTGTATGTGAGTTTATGTGTATTGTGATATATGTATGCTATGTGTTATATAGACCGGACCGGAGGGTCCTAAGATTTAGACTAGATTAGAGGGTCCAACGATTTAGACCGGACCAGAGGATCCAACAAGCTAGACCGGACTGGAGGGTCCAACGAGCTACGGGACTGGAGGGTCCCGCTGAGACACATTGACCGGAGGGTCATACCGAGTCATAGCCTCGAGTGGCTTATGTGTTGTATGTGGTATTTTAGGGAACTCACTAAGCATTTATGCTTACCGTGTTATGTGATATGTGTTTCAGGTACCAGCGAGGATCGCGGGAAGGCGTCGGCATGATTTGTACACACTGGCAGAGGATTATGTTTGAGATTCTGGGATGTGTTTATTATGATGACATTTGATACATGAGATTTTGAGAATATTATATGAGTTTTATTATGTTGAAAAATGAAAAATTGTTTTAAAATTTACGTCGTTACAAGTTGGTATCAGAGCCTTGGTTTGAGGGATTCAGATGCACCTTCGGGCGTATCTGAACTCAAACTGAGGATTTGAGAAATTTTGCATAAAAGAAACAATTTTTCTAAAAAGAGAAAAAGATTTTTGAGAAACGCAGAACGGAGCAGTGTGTACAATCAACCAATGCCCGAACGGTGATTTCCCAAAATACCCTTACATTATGTGTTATGAGATATTATGTGATATGATATGCATGCTAGAGTAGGCTAGGTATTCATAGTTAGGACTAGAGTGGGCCTAATTTGTGATGTCTTAGCCTAGGAGTTACTGCTACTATGAGATACTTCGAGAATGAGTAGGTAGCAGCGAGGAGCTTATGAGTGGTCTACTGGAGGGTAGCCTGAGTTTAGTAAGATATAGAGTACTTGTGATCTGGGATACTAGGAGGAGGACTTGGGGTGAATACCGATGCGTTGTGGAAGGTAGTATAGGGCCCATACTACTGGAAACACCGGATCGGTGAGCAGTTCAAGTAAGAATCCTTAGGGTACTAAAGAACAAGTAGGGTTGAGTATCAAGTGCGACTATACTCGAGCGAGTCTCTGACTTCTTTTGTGTTGTATTTCAGAGACGTCATGGTTGGGACGCGCCACCACCCAGGAGGCAGTGGTACCAGTGATGAGGAGATCTGTAGGTTGATTCACGATGAGGTGGCCGTAGCCATACGAGCGGAGATTCTTGAGATGTTTGGGTCTATCAAGACCACTTTAATTGAGACGTTTGACGAGCGGTATGCTTCTCTTACCGAGGCTGTTGTTGCTGCAGCCACCGCAGTCGTCGCCGCTGCCAGGCCACAGGGGGGTGACTCGTTGCTGTACCGAGAGTTCAGCAACACGAAGCCACCAGAGTTTGATGGGACTCAGGATCCGATAGCCGCGATGAGGTGGATCTCTGACATTGAGGGATGCTTCTACACCTGTTCTTGTTCGGAGCATCTGAGAGTACGGTTCGCGCTGAACCAGCTTCGCTTGGGAGCGAAGGACTGGTGGAAGTTTGTTACGGCAGACTTCACTCCTGCAGAGATTACAGCGGTGACCTGGGAGAGGTTCATCACCATGTTCCGAGATGAGTATGTTCCCCCGGTGGAGAGGGAACGATTGGCGCAGGAGTTCTTGTCCCTCAAGCAGGGGACGTAGTCCGTGACTGTGATTACACGGTTGTTTCATGAGAGGGCGTTGTTTTGCCCTGAGCACTTGTCTACCGAGCAGGCACGTATGAGCCGATATATGAGCATACTGAGGAGGGAAATTCGTGAGTTCGTGGCGAACTCGACATACCGGACATTTGCCGAGCTCCAGGCGAATGCCCGGAAGAGGGAGATTGAGCTAGAGACTCGGGCCAGGGAGGAGGCCGAGTCTCAGAGGAGAGATAGGCGGCCGGTACAGTCTCAGCCGGCAGCCAAGCGGGCAAAGCCCGCTGATTCGAGATCTGGAGGTCCGAAGGGCCGCACTTGCAGGAAGTGCGGCAAGAGCCATGATGGGACATGCAGAGCGGGTGTGTGCTACAAGTGTGGGAAGGAGGGGCATATCGCGAGCGATTACCCCAAGGGATTTTCGGTTTGCTTTCACTGCAACCAGACAGGCCATCGGAAGGCCGAGTGCCCACAGCTACTTCAGGGATTAGCACAGGGATCTGCACCTGCTGCTAGAGCTACCGAGGTCCGGCCAGCGAAGGCTGAGGCACCGAAGGCTTGCGGGAGAGCCTTTCAGTTGACAGCGGAGGAGGTCTGCGCAGCGCCCGATGTCGTGGCTGGTATGTATTCTTTTATTTACTTATACTGAGTTTGAGATATTGTGCTTATTCTGTGGTATGCATAGGTACTTTTCTTGTGAGTTCTGTACCTGCTTTGGTGTTATTTGACTCGGGTGCGAGTCGATCTTTCGTGTCATTAGCGTTTAGCCAGCACATCAGTATCCGACGAGAGGCGTTGAGTCGACCTCTATGAGTTTCTATAGCTGACGAGCGAGCGGTTTATGCTACTGATGTGATTCGAGGGTGTATACTCGAGATTTTCGGTGTTGAGTTCCCGATAGATCTGGTACCCATTGCGATGGGGGATGTTTGTGTCATCGTGGGCATGGACTGGTTGAGCCGATTTGGAGCTGCTATAGACTGCGAGCGACAGTTGGTGACCATACGAGACCCTAGTGGGGAGTACTTACGGTGTATGGCAAGGGTACCCGATCTGAGTCAGCATTTTGTTCCGCTGCCAGAGCGAGACAGAGTCTACAGCGGGGCTGTAGAGGGTTTGTAGCCTATGTGTTGGATGCACGAGTCGCCGCAGAGAGGCCGAGTTCTGTCGGTGAGGTACCGATAGTGCGAGAGTTTCCGGATGTTTTCCCCAAGGAGTTGTCGGGTGTGCCTCCCGAGAGGCAGGTGGAGTTCCGCATCGATTTGGTTCTGGGGGCAGCGCCTATTGCCAAGGCACCCTATCGCCTTGTGCCGCCGGAGATGCAGGAGTTATCCTCGCAGCTTCAGGAGCTGTTGGGGAAGGGATTCATCCGACCGAGTAGCTCGCTGTGGGGAGCGTCGATCCTTTTTGTCAAGAAAAAGGATGGTTCACACCGGATGTGCATCGATTACCGGGAGTTGAACAAGTTGACGGTCAAGAACCGTTATCCACTACCGAGGATCGGCGATCTATTCGATCAGTTGCAGAGGGCGTCTTGGTTTTCCAAGATAGAATTGAGGTCTGGATATCACCAGATGAGGGTGCGTGATGAAGATATCCAGAAGACGGCGTTCAGGACTCGTTATGGGCATTACGAGTTCGTGGTGATGCCTTTCGGGCTCACCAATGCACCAGCGGTGTTCATGGACCTCATGAACCGAGTATGCAAGCCGATGTTGGATCGATCGGTGATTTTGTTCATCGACAAAATTCTAGTGTATTCGAGGACCAGAGAGCAGCATGAGGAGCACCTGAGGGAGATCCTCAGAGTATTGAGATCGGAGAGGCTTTATGCCAAATTCTCCAAGTGTGATTTCTGGTTACGAGAGGTCCAGTTCTTGGGACATCTCGTTAATCAGAATGGGATATTGGTCGATCCGGCCAAGATTGAGGCTGTGATGAGTTGGGAGGTGCCGAGATCCCCCACCGAGATCAGGAGTTTTCTGGGGTTGGCCGGCTACTATCGGAGATTTATCCGGGATTTCTCCAAGATTGTCGTTCCCCTCACCAGATTGACCCGGAAGGGCGTCGCTTTTTCTTGGGGTCCAAAGCAGCAGACCTCGTTTGAGACCCTTTGCCAGAGACTATGCGAAGCCCCGGTGTTAGCCCTTCCGGAGGGAATGGAGGATTTTGTGGTGTATTGTGATGTGTCTATATCGGGGTTGGGTGTGGTGCTCGTGCAGAGGGGACACGTGATGGCATACCCATCGAGGCAGTTGAAACCTCATGAGACGAGGTATCCTACCCACGATTTGGAGTTGGGGGCAGTAGTGTTCGCCCTCAAGATATGGCGCCATTATCTGTATGGGGTTCGGTGTACTGTATACACGGACCACAAGAGTTTGAAGTATCTGATGGATCAGCCCAACTTGAACATGCGTGAGAGGAGATGGTTGGATGTGGTAAAGGATTATGACTGTGAGATCCTGTACCACCCGGGCAAGGCTAACGTGGTAGCCGATGCTCTGAGCCGCAGGGCGGAGAGTGCCCCGATTCGAGACATATGTATGAGGATGACGGTGATGACTCCGGTATTAGATACCATCTGAGAGGCCCAGGCAGAGGCTGTAAGACTAGAGAACCTCAAGAGAGAGCGGGTGGTTGGGCAGGTATCCGAGTTTGTGACGGATAGCCGGGGGATGAGGACCTTTCGAGGTCGGATATGGGTGCCTTATACGGGCGGGGCACGTGGCACTCTGATGGAGGAGGCACATAGATCGAGGTTCTCGATCCATCCCGGGGCCACTAAGATGTATTTGGACCTGAAGAGAGACTACTGGTGGCCCTGTATGAAGAGGGATGTTGCATGGATAGTAGAGAGGTGCTTGACCTGTCGCCAGGTTAAGGCCGAGCACCGGCGTCCGCATGGTAAGTTGCAACTGCTAGAGGTTCCCCAGTGGAAGTGGGAACAGATTTCTATGGATTTTATCACCAAATTGCCGAGGACCGCGAGGGGTGTTGATGCAATTTGGGTGATTGTGGACCGGCTGACGAAGAGCGCTCACTTCCTTGCTATGAGTGAGAGCTCTTCTGCGGAGAGGCTGGCAGAGACATATGCGAGAGAAGTGGTGTCTCGGCATGGAGTGCCGATCTCGATTGTGTCATACCGAGATGTACGTTTCACTTCCAGGTTCTGGAAAAAAAATTCCATGAGGAGTTGGGTACGAGATTGCATTTCAGTACTGCTTACCACCCACAGACGGATGGCCAGAGTGAGCGAACGATACAGACACTCGAGGACATGCTTCAGGCATGTGTTATGGACTTCGGTGGAAGTTGGGACACATACCTACCTTTGGCTGAGTTTTCTTACAACAACAGCCACCATTCGAGTATTGGTATGCCTCCCTTTGAGCTTCTTTATGGGAGGAGGTGTCGAAATCCCATCTGTTGGGGAGAGGTAGGGCAGCGAGTGATGGGTAGCACTGAGATAGTGCTTAAGACGACTGAGCAGATACAGCAGGTCAGACAGAGGTTACTGACAGCCCAGAGCCGTCAGAAGAGTTATGCGGATAGGCGGCGATCTGAGCTCGAGTTCCAGGTTGGAGATTTCGTACTCCTGAAGGTATCTCCTTGGAAAGGAGTGATCCGATTCAGGAAGAGGGACAAAGCTGGGGCCCCGATACATTGGTCCGTTCAGGGTGACCGCGAGGGTGGGTAAGGTAGCATACCGTCTGGAGCTACCCGAGGAGTTGAGTCAGATCCATGATACCTTCCATGTATCCCAGTTGAGGAAGTGTATAGCCGATGAGACAGCGATTGTGCCGCTAGAGGATATTCAGGTGGACTCGAGTTTGAATTACATTGAGAGGCCGATCGCGATCTTGGATCAGAAGATCAAGGTTCTGAGGAACCAGGAGATGCCCCTGGTTCAGGTCCAGTGGCAACATCGGAGAAGGTCCGTGCTGACCTGGGAGCCGGATACAGAGATGCGGGAGCAGCATCCAGAGTTGTTTGCAGAGCGAGACTTCGAGGGCGAAGTCTGATTCTAGTGTGGGAGAATTGTAACATCCGGATTTCCAGGTATCATAAATTGAGTATTTGTTTTGAGTCAAGGAGAGGGACTCGACGAGTTGACGCCTAGACTCGTCGAGTAGGATCGCGACTGCTGACTAGGATTAATGAATGGACTCGACGAGTCAGAGGGTCGACTCGACGAGTCCGCGTTGTGGACAGGAACCCTAAATCTTTGGGCATGTGCCCTATTTAAGGGTCCTTATGGCCTTCATTTGCGGCCACCCTTTCAGAGAAAAGAACCCTAGCATATTTGAGCGTGTGTAGTGAGAGAGAGAGCCATCTTGAACCATTTGTTGTGATTTTGCTAAGGAGGAGAAGTGATCCAGCAAGAAGGACCAAAGGAGGTTGTTGTTCTGAGACTTTCAAGCAAGGAGGCTTCACTTTGAGGTAGCAATTCGACCCTTTTCTTCTTTATTGTGTAGGCTTCTTGAATCAAGGGTTTCTTTACCCTTTCTTGAGTTGGAATAAGAGCTTGAGAGGTCCCAATGTGAAATAGACCTTAGATCTGGACCTTGAGAGGTCCAGAGAGCCCCAAGCATCCAGCTTTATGCAGTCCCTTTTTGGGTTTTGGATCATGGTTGTCATATTAGGGCTAATTTATCAAATAGAGCCATATGAGTGTTGCATGAACGTAAAGTTCAGACTTTTACGTGACTTTTGGGTGTTAGAAGGCCAGATCTATAGGTTAGAGAAACAGATCTGATCTCAGAAGGTCGTTTGAGCATTCTCATGGAAGAAACTCGCCGAGTCCATGAACGGACTCGACGAGTCGGATCGTGTTGCACCACGATTTGTGATCAGTGGTAACCCGTCGAGAGAAAGGTTAACTCGACGAGTCGAGTGAGGCCTTAGGAGGATTCAGAGGACACACATGGACTCGCCGAGTCACTCGAGTGCACTCGACGAGTCTGGTCAAAGTTGGACCGTAGACTGGGGTTGACTTTTAGGGTTTGGTCAACATTTGGACATTGGACCATTGGAGGGGTAAAATGGTCTTTTCCCCTTCTGAGAGAATATAGGGAGGGACTAGTCTAGCCTTTGAGAGCCGTATTAATTAGAGATAATTACTTTATGTGATTAGGCGGAGGCTAGATCAGATATTCGAGTTCGAGACTTTCCGAGATTACCCGAGGTGAGTCTTCTCACTATACATTACCTAGAGTGGTAACTATGTGCAGACCGGAGGGTCTTATGTGTAATGTGTATGTGAGTTTATGTGTATTGTGATATATGTATGCTATGTGTTATATAGACCGGACCGGAGGGTCCTAAGATTTAGACTAGATTAGAGGGTCCAACGATTTAGACCGGACCAGAGGATCCAACAAGCTAGACCGGACTGGAGGGTCCAACGAGCTACGGGAATGGAGGGTCCCGCTGAGACACATTGACCGGAGGGTCATACCGAGTCATAGCCTCGAGTGGCTTATGTGTTGTATGTGGTATTTTAGGGAACTCACTAAGCATTTATGCTTACCGTGTTATGTGATATGTGCTTCAGGTACCAGCGAGGATCGCGGGAAGGCGTCGGCATGATTTGTACACACTGGCAGAGGATTATGTTTGAGATTCTGGGATGTGTTTATTATGATGACATTTGATACATGAGATTTTGAGAATATTATATGAGTTTTATTATGTTGAAAAATGAAAAATTGTTTTAAAATTTACGTCGTTACATTTTTTTATATGAATTCGATAAATAAATATTAAAATTTATATTACGATTAATTAATATAAATTAATATATAACATGATATTACAAATATTAAATATTGCATTTAAATTATAATTAGTAGACAAAAATAAACTAAAAATGTATAAAAAAAATAAGAGGGACTAAAATTGGCAACCGAAACTTCAACTCCATTTTTGGAGATATGAATAGTATTTCCCCATATTAGGGGGAATACTATTCATATCTCTAAAAATAGAGATGGAAATGGGGTAGAGTTGGAGTAGAATGGGGGAAAATGGGAAAAAAATGGATTTTGGAGGTGGGTTGGAGATGCCCTTACTAAGCTTTTAAAAAAAAATCAAAATTTGTATTCTATTTGGATTACATTGCAAACTACAATGTTGTAATAGAAATAGGTATAAGTAGGATGCTAAAATAAACAAACAGATGATACTTTTCTAATTTTTATTGCATCTAACTCTAAACTAAATAAGCATCTCTATTACAAGTTAAAAAAGTCTAATAATGGGTGGAGTTATATTATAAAAATGAAAAATAAAAAAATAAAAATATATATTTATTTCAGCAAAAGTAGCAATTTACTTTCAAAATACATTGCTATAATCAGCAAGAATTTTCAGTAGTTGTGAAACATCCCAAAATACGGTCCAAAAATTTTATATTTAAATCATTAATAAAATCATAGTTATCCAAACATCATATAAAAACCATAGATCATGTATCTCAAAATATCATAAATATCTGTCAAGCATATCAGAATAAAGACATCCCATGCTAAACAAATGGTGTGTACACTGCAATCATCTCGAGCTCTTCCCTTTGCTATCGGAAGTACCTGAAACCAAAACTGTAAACTGTAAGCACGAAGCTTAGTGAGTCTCCCCAAACTACCACATACCATACACATATAACATGTAACTAGGAGATACGGGCCCCGCCCACACTCAATGAGATATGGGCCCCGCCCACACTCAACTACTATGAGATACGGGCCCCGCCCACACTCAACTACTATGAGATACAGGCCCCGCCCATACTTAGTTACTATGAGATACGAGCCCCGCCCACACTCAACTACTATGAGATACGGGCCCCGCCCACACTTAGCTACTATGAGATACGGGCCCCGACCACACTCATCTAGTAATGAAATTAACATACAAGTATCACACAGACAACAAGTATAACTAAGCATATAAATATGTTCTATATCATGCTATCTATGAGATACGGGCCCCGCCCACACTCAGCTACTAATCATATCACATATATGAGCCGGCCTTGGTGTCATAGACCCGTTCCTACTGAAGGAAACTCACCTCGCAAAATCTGACGGCTGCTCCAACGTCTCCCCGACTATCATTATCACAATAACACTTATTCAAAATCTGATAATCCTTCTTAGGATAAAATGACCATTTTACCCCTAGTCAAAGTCAACATTCTAGTCAAAGTCAACGCCCTAGGTTGACTCAACTCGCCGAGTTAACCTATCAACTTGCCGAGTTCTATACTCAAAAATCCTGGAAATCGCATTCCAACTCGCCAAGTCATCCCCCCGACTCGTCGAGTTCTATCTGGTACAGAATCGGGACAATACGACTCAACTCGTCGAGTTCCTCTATGGACTTGACGAGTTCTTCAGTCTGTTTGGGCCATCTTAAGGGATTAATCCCCTACTCTTCAGATCCAGACTCCATACTTCATATACATACTGGAAATACCCTTTTAAGGGTAAAGTTTCCAACTTTACCCGCTATTAGTCCTTCTCAATGAGTTTAACACAAACCCTAGTTCTTTAAGACATAGATCTTGGTCCAAAAGCCATAATACTCCAAACCAAATCATGAAAACTGAGATCTAGGTCCTAGATACCCAATGAACACGTAAAGCTCCTAACTTTCCTTCCATGCATGGCCTTTTGGGGTTTAAAAGGCCATAATAACACCTTAAAGCTTGCATGGGGCTTCCATGTTCATAAAGTTTGCACCTTTATGCCATGAAACCCCTTCTAGACCCCAGATCTAGAAGGTAGAACACTTGGGACGTCCATTTCCCAAGAACTAAGTTTCTTGGACCAAAAACCCCATAAAGTGATAAAGAAGATATCTAACAAGCTACTAAGCAAGGTTGAGACTTGATTACCAAAAAATGAATAGGATGAGATGTTGCTTCTAGATCTACAATCTTCTCCTGGAATCCTCTAGCTTCTTCTTCTTCTACAAGCTTCAAATCACACAAAGTTCACTCAAGAATTGCTCACAAGCTCACACAAAGGTCTAGGGTTTCGTGGATTAGGGTTTGGGACTTGGAGACTGAAAATGAGGCTGGGAGGTGGGGGTTAAGATGCTTAAATAGGTTGCAAAACCCCGAAATTAGGGTTTCATCCTGGCAGCCCTACTCGTCGAGTCGAGGCTCTCAACTCGTCGAGTAGGTTGCTTAAAACCCCGCGTCAAAACTCGTTTCTACTCGACGAGTCTGGGGCTCCCAACTCGTCGAGTAGCCCTTCAAAAGTGAATAAATTATAATTAAATGCGTACCAGGAAGTAGGCATTACAAGTTGTCGCAAAAACTATTGAACCACCTCAAAAGTGGCATACATCAGGTTAGCTAACTTAATTCACTGTCTTTTTTTGAGACCCGAATCTATATAGTTATTGTTCCGTAGGAGATTACTTTTGTAAGATGATATTATATATTTATTGACTAAACCGTCTATCGTCAATTTAGTCTGCAAGTTTTCTTGTTGTGTCTTTTTTTCCAGCCGCCTCTTTAAGAAGTTATAAAATAAGAAACTTGCTTTGAATAGAGAAAGGGGACAAACAAAAAATAATCGGTGGGACAAAATATGTGTTGGATATATGAGTTTGGAAAGGAAATAATGAATGGTAGCAGAACTGTAGAAGCATCTACAATGGCAACTTGCTTATCCTAGGGGAACCATTGATACATGTATTTATTAACTAGCAAAGCAAGTAATTTTTTAGTATAACATAATAGTTTAGATGAGTTGGTTTCGGTCAAATGGGTTTTTAGTTCAAGTATTGGGTCAATCTGCTGACATTTTATTTTTATTTTTATTAGATTGACTGCAATATTTAGCAACATACATTTATTCGAAGATTATAAAATTTATTGTATCTATATATATATATATATATATATATATATATATATATATATATATATATATATATATATATATATATTACTGCAAATCTTGGGTTACAAGTTGTTGTTTCTTACATTTAACTCTAACAGAAAACAAGGATGGAATCATATTTCTTTCATCCTCACAACCAAACATGCTATGGAATAGAATCTCGAATTCCATTTCCTTTGGAACATTTCCCTTTGATGCAACAAAAAAACATTAAAAAAAAAATTATGTCTCGTGTGAAGCACAGGCTTCTTTTACTAGTTGTGTTGAATTACAAGGAGATAGTTTTAGAGATTTGGATTAATAAATCTTGTACTGCATCTTAAGCACAAATATGATCAGTTTGTTATTTATTTTCTCTTAGAAACTAAAACTTAGAATTAAACCAAATTCAAATCTAGCAGAAAAAGCACTCAAATATAGATACAAAAAGCAACAAAAATTCATTATTAATTAAAATAAGAATAATAAGAAAAAGAAAGTTTAGCAATTTAGGAGAGAACTCGTGCTTCTCAAACGTCGTTTTGTATGTTATCAAGGTTGAAGATGATTCCAAGAATTTAGGAGAGGGACAATATGTTCATTTATTTATTTATTTCTAATTATAATGATTATAAAATATAAAAAGCAATTATAAAATATTTAAAAACATTAAAAAATAGAAATTTAGGCAAATATAATATTTTGAAAGTTTATGAAAGATAAATATGATATTTTAAAATTAGACCGGGCAAATATTATATTTTGATCTTTAAGAAGATATATATGAAATTCTATCAATTTTAAAAGTTTAACTAAATTAAGGTGTTGTCTACAAAATGTTATTAAATTCCTTTAATTTTGTGAAATTATTTTTCTGACCATACTATCAAAAAAACCCTAATATTTTACAAAATAGTGATCAACAATTTGCAAAATATGTAACATCTCAAAACTCATGACCAAAAATTTCATTTTTAATTAAGTAGTTATAAAAACCAGTAGTCTGAAAACATTAATAGTGTCATCCCATTTCATAATCAACCAGTATATCAATTATCAAAACATGTCATAAAAGATAATATCAGAGTACAACTCCCAAAGATCTCGTCATGCGGAAAATCATAGTGTGATGTGATGCGATCATGCCGGCTCCTTTCCTTTTAAAAAAGAAGTACCTGAAACCAAAACTGAAAACCGTAAGCACGAAGCTTAGTGAGTTCCCCCATCATATCACATACCATACAATAAACATACTACCTATCATATCCGGGTGCTGGCCTACCCCTTCGGTCTCTTTCAACCGGTAACCGCCTAGAAAATCAGGGTGATGGCCTACCCCTTCGATATCTTTCAACCGGTAACTGCCTAGCATATCAGGGTGCTGGCCTACCCCTTCGGTCTCTTTCAACCGATAATCGCCTAGCATATATGGGTGTTGGCCTACCCCTTCGGTCTCTTTCAACTGGTTACAGGGACTATTTCACCCCTACCACTACCACATAATAGCATACATAATCATACTGCCAGGCATATCTAGGTGCCCGACCTACCCCTTCGGTCTTATTGACCGGATACGGGGTCTATTTCACCCCTACCACTATCACATAATATCATAGCATACTAGCACATAAATCATAACAGATAGTGGCATACCAGATAATTATCACAAAGACAATCATCTAACTACAAACTCCTACTAGTGGGCCGACCTTGGTGCCTTAGACCCACTGCTACCGGGAAGGTAACTCACCTCACACAGCTGAAGTCCATTGCAGGAAATCCTTAGTTGCTGTCCTGGCAACTCCCTGTGCTATCAATACCAAAATATCATCCAATTAGCAATTGGGTTCCAGACAATGATCTATAATCCTTACTTGGGGTGAAATGACCGTTTCACCCCGACCCATCAAGGCCCAAACTATAAAATCCATGAAAGCCCATCAATGGCCCAATTTTCCAACTTGGGCCTAAACCCTTACATGAAACCACCCTTTAGAACCCATTCTACACTTCATAACCCTGCAGAGGTCGACCTTGGTCAAAGTCAAGTCAAGGTCAAAGTCAACATCCAAGTCAAAGTCAAGGTCAACGCTCCGAGTTGACTCAACTCGTCGAGTTACCGTTCAACTCGGCGAATTCCCATAAATCACATAATCTAGATTTCGCGATCCAGCTCGTCGAGTTCTTCCTTATCAATAGAGTCGGGACTTTTTAAATCAACTCGTCGAGTACATTCCTTGAACTCGTCGAGTTCTTTCCTTTTTAACATAATCGGGTCATACTCACATCAACTCGCCGAGTTCCTTCGTGAACTCGTCGAGTTCTTTAGTCTATTTACTCTTTCTTAATGCATTAAGCCTCTATTCTTCAAATCTGAACCCAATACTCTAGATCTAGATTGGAAATACCTTTTAGGAGGGTAAAGTTTCCAACTTTACCCATTAATCCCTTCCCAAAGAGGATATGTAACGACCCAATTTTTAAAAGAAAATTTTCATTTTTAATTAGCCAAAACATTTTACATAAACCATGAAATCCCAAATACAATTGTTTTCAAATTCGTAACAATAACAATTTTTTTTCATATCATCAGAGTGTCCCATAAAAACGCCTGAGAGAGAGTGCACGCCGCGTCATCAGACCTTGCCCTTGCCCTTAGGGTCAGATGTACCTGAAACAAATCCACAAACTGTAAGCTAATGCTTAGTAAGTCCCCCAGAGCATACCCCACATAATCACATAATCATATTAGCTATAAAAGCTACATAAACCACATAAGCTATGCATACAACATATAGGGATGTCATGGAAACCCTCCAAGGTCTTATACATAGTGCCACTGGAACCCCCACGTGGTCTTAACTATCTACCATGGGAAACCCCACATGGTCTTCCTGCCATGGGAACCCCCACATGGTCTTCACTACCAAGCAAATATCATACAACTAAACATGCAATATATTAGGATGTCATGGAAACCCTCCAAGGTCTTACACCAAATGCCATGGGAACCCCCACATGGTCTCAATCTACTGCCACGGGAACCCCCGGGGTCTTCCATGCAAATGTCATACTAACATAACGCATAATCAATCGATAATCCACACATCATAAAATGGGTCGGCCTTGGTGCCTTAGACCTATTGGTATGGTGAGAAGACTCACCTCTCGAATGCTGAACTGACAAGCTAAGATCAGATATATCTCACGCACTGCTCCAACTCAACTGCCTATAATCATCATGTGATTAACTTGTCACAATCCCGAAATACCATAATTATCCTCAAAGTCAACCCTGGTCAACCTTGGTCAAAGTCAAGGTCAACAGTCCATGTTGACCTCAACTCGTCGAGTGCATCCAGCAACTCGTCGAGTTCCTCCCGAGTCCATTCCACTGAATCCTGAGTCAACTCGCCGAGTCACTTCGAGCTCATCAAATGTCCAGAAGACCAAAAGTTCATGCAGACCAAAACTCTAATCCTTCAGTGCACTCATTCAGGATCTCGAAAACGGGTAAACCCTACCCGACGCGTCGAGTCGACTAAGGGACTCGACGAGTTCCTTCAGTCATTTTGTGTTCAGTCCTTTCTAGTGGAATCTAAGGTCCCAAACTTCAGATCCAACCACCCCTAGTGTAGTTACCACGTAAAGTTGCAAAACTTTACGTGCATGCAAGGCCTCACAAGGCTAAAACATCAAAACTAAGCTTCCTACAAGGTTTTAATGCATGGAAAGGGCCTAAGCTGCATAAAGTGAGCAACTTTATGTCAATAAGGACCTAGAGATGTCCAGATCTGGAACCATATCCTTGTAATAAGTCCAAATCCGAGTATGACACCCTTTTTGGCACCAAAAGTGACCATTTACTTCCAAGAAAAGAGATCTAAGCAACTAAAGATCAAGATAGTGACTTTATACCTCAAGATGGTTGCCAATACAAAGTAGATGTCGGATCTACTGCTTCTCTCCTTGCTCCTTCTTCTTCAAGCTCCAAAATCCTTCACAACCATACCAAAATCACTCTCAAAAGCTCTCTCTCTCACTCAAGAAGGTGCAAGGCTCAAACTAGGGTTTCTTTGGTTGTAGGAACGGTAGAAGAGGCTGCAAATGAGCCATAAGTTCTTTAAATAGGGTGCAAACCCCTGAAAATTAGGGTTTCTCTTTACAGTGCCTACTCGTCGAGTCGGGCCTTCCGACTCGCCGAGTAGATCTGAAGTCCCGCGTCCTCATAATAACCTCTACTCGACGAGTTGGAGATCCCCAACTCGCCGAGTCCAAGCACAAAACCCTAAAAACTTACAAAACCCAAAACCCAACAATCAACATACTTGAACCAAAACATAAAGCAAAACATTCTAAGACTAGATCTAAGCATGCCATGGACAAGGTTGAAGCTTTATACCTCCGATGGATCAGAAATGAAGTCCAACTTCAGGATCTACTCTCCTTCCACACGTTCTTGCTTCTCCTTCAAGCTTCATCTTCTTCAAACCCACCAAGAAGGCACAAGATTAGCTCACAATCACCAAAAATGGCTTAGGGTTTCAAGATTTAGGGTTTGGAACTTCGAGGCTGGATATGAGGCCAAGCCCTAGAGCTTAAGTTGTTTAAATAGGGAACAAAGTCCCGATTTTAGGGTTTCTTAAACCCAATCCAACTCGTCGAGTTGGTCCCCTCCAACTCGTCGAGTTGGTCTTCCAAAAACACGCGGCATTGATTTCCAACACGTCGAGTTCTTCCCCATGGACTCGACGAGTTGGCTTTCAAATTTAATATTTTTCTTTCCTTAATCGTCCTTCTAGATTTCGGGTGTTACAAAATAATTAATAATATTTTCCAAAAATACCTACTATTTGCAAAACTAATAACTTTTGTTGTCTCTCTATGGTGAAGCGGTAGATCTATGGATGTTGTGACAACCCGAAACTTTTCCCGTTATCCTTACCCAGTTTCCGTTAATAAAATTTGGGTTTTTATTTAATTCCGTCAAATTTCTTAATTTGGGAAGGACCTTAAGTTTTAAATAAATAATATGTATTTTATACGATTCGGAATAAACCGGGAATCATGCGAAAACTTGAAACTTCCTCGGAAATCACCGAGTTTACGGTCAGGATGAGTTTACGACCGTAAACTCGTGTAGACCGTAAACACGTTTACGGTCAGGTGGACTCCCCTTTGTGACCGATAACTCTACCCTACATATAGAGCATTTGGCCTTCATTTCACACTTTAAACACTTCAAAGGCTTTCTCTCTCTACTCCCTCTCTACCTTCATCGAGAATCCTCAAGAACACGGTGGTTTTTTGGACCGAAAACACCTTCTTTGCCTTCAAAAACCGTAAGTATCATCTTCCCCTTCATGAATCGAGTTAAAATCCTTCATTTTGGACTTAAGATCATCACTCTTTGCTTGAACAAAAGAGTTTACGGTCCTATGAATCTTCATAGACCGTAAACCCTTATAAAGGGTGTTCTTATAGCCTTTACCCTTCCTAAGGCTAAGCATGGTCCCTAGAATCCGATGCCTTTGAATGAAGCCCTTGAAAACCATAATTTGTGCAAGTTTGATGAGTTTACGGTCTAGTGTATCTCCTTAGACCGTACACCCTTAAATGACCGTATATTCATGGAACCGTAAACCCATGGAACCGTAAACCCATGGACCGTAAACCTTATGACCGTAAGGTCATTAGACCGTGAACTCCATGACCGTAAGGTCATTGGACCGTAAACACTAAAACCGTAAACACTAAGACCGTGAACACTTGGACCGTGAACTCCAATGGTCATACCTCTTTGACCGTAAACTCTATAGGGTGGCCATATACCCTAGTTATGCAATCATATGTGGTTATATCCCATAAATCTTAGAGTTTCCTAGCCATTAAGGGTGTTACCCTTCTTATTTAGTCGTCTATACGCTAAATTCATACACATACATGTCTATATGTGTCTATTAGGATCGTGGTGTGCTCAAGGTTACACCTGACACTCTGCACTCCCCTTCCAACCACACGTCAGAACCACTCACTACAGGTGAGTTCATACCCCTACTCTTTTTCCGAGTTTTTCATGTTTTCAGGGGGGAATACAAGCAAAAGTACAAGGAAACTTGTGCTCAAAGTATATTATTTTGTATAAGATAATTATATTTTCAGTATGTTTTTAAACACGGAAAGCAGTTTTGCTAAACGATTAAGAAATCAACTCGCAAAAACAGTTTTCAAAACTAGAGCAATGAACTTATGAATCATATCGTAAAATGTATCATTTTATAAAGAATTCATGTTAATCATAAAAGGATTTTTGTTTATATTATTACTTGTAAATTTGTTAGTCTAAGTTGGAGATACGTCCTTGGTAACACTCCCACATAATCAGAGTGTAGGACTAGCACTTGTGACCAGAGTCTCTTGTAGGGAGAGCGTGACTGTTGTGTATAGATCTATACGGGACTGACAATCCCGCACCTTGCTGCTAGCTACAGTCGGACCGGCAGGTCTACGGGTGACAAAGTCATTAAGGATATCGGCCGTTGCGGGCCATATCCAGTCAGTTATGGTTATAAAACTCACAATGTAGATAACATAGATTTACTTTTTTAATAATGAATCAAGTGAACTAACCTCAAAGTAATAACCGATTTAATTACTGGAGGGTATTAATAACAATATCTTCAGGACTTAGTTCATCACGGTTTTATTTTATTTAGTTTTAAAGCTAATGTACCTCTCTGGGTGTAACCAGGGTTTTTAAAAGAAAACTGCTTTTATTAATACGAGTATGGTAGATACTTGCATACCTCAGTTTAAAACGAATAATCAACCATCAACCTTTAGGGAAAATATAGGATTTTCCCGGGATAAACCGACTATTCAAAACGGATTTGTTTATCATGTAATCAACGGATATTCATATTCATTCCACGACACCTTGGATTGTACATATCTTGGTACGAATCTGGAAGTCATGGAAGGAATGGGTTTTCAAACATGCTTTTTATAAGAAAATATAGGATTTTCTTGAGAAACACTCTTCAAAAGAATCAAAGAACATTTTCCACCAAAACTAATTGCTTATGAATTCACCAGCTTTATGCTGATATTCTTTCAAACTGCTTGTATTCTCAGGAAATCTGTAGACAGGTACTCTTTGGATTTAGAGAAGCCGGAGCAATAATAGTCTTGTTTTTATACTTTTGATATGAACGAAATTATGTATTAAGACAAATGTAAACCTTTTTCACATATGTATTCAATGTTTGGTTGTGTTTAGTATGCTTGCTATGATACAATTGTTGTGATACTACATATGACGTCAACCACCCCCGAACGTTTCCGCCGTTCTGGTTTGGGGGTGTGACAGATGCTCATTTTTTTTCAGCAGATTACCAAAGAAGCATGGCCACTAACACATAGTTTCGTATAATTAACACAGATCTGAAAACACTGGGTATCATTGTTTTATCCATTTTATAGTTTGCTGACCTTAATGCAACTTGAGAAAACACTAAAATTGGTATTAACATTAGTTTTAAAAATCGTAAGGCGCAAAAGCGCTACAGGCTCTAGGAGCCAAAGCGTTCACTTAGAGCATATGAAGTTTCATAAATTCAAAATAATATAAAATATAGAAATATTATAAATAGGAAAATCTACAATAAAGTCCTAAAATTTTGGCACAGTTTACGTTTTACTCCTAAATTAAAATCTTTTTACGAAAAAGTCCTAAAAACGGCAAAAGTTTGCATTTTGACAATTTTTAACCGGTTGGAACCACAAATTAATTTGGGACTATTTAAACTGACCAAAAATATTTGGACTTTTTTGCAAACAAAAATATTATGAATTTTTTGCAAACAAAAACCTTAATAATAATAATAATTATTATTATTATCATTATTATTATTATTATTATTATTAAAAATATAAATAAGTATATTATTTTTTAAATTCGTTATTATTAATATTGTAAATAATATATATAAATATGTTTAAATAAATAAAAAAAGAATAATAAAGACATTTTTTAAGGATGAAGGTGGAGGGAATGGTGATGCTTTAAGTATTGAAATCATAAATGTTTGCTTGTATATTCTTACTTTGTATATGGTCGTTTCATATTTGTTATTATTGTTTTTAGTTTAGATTACTAACACTTAACAATTTAAAAGAAGTTGTCTATTTATAAAATTGCTTATAAATAATTTAAGGTAGAAGAGTTTCTTACTTTGTATATAAAATTGATTAAGGTAGAAGGATTTCTTTTCAAATCCAACAGATCAACTACAAACATCCACTTAGGTAGCCTATATCAAAATTCAAAAGTATTAATTACAATATCTTGTTTGATAATAAGTAATATGACATGTTTTGCTTTATCACACTACATATGTTATGTTTCCAAAAATGCATAGGAATAAAGTAATGAAAAATGGCAACACACATGTTGGTAATTCAAATACTTACACACAAGACATACACACATAGCACACGCTCACACACTAATACATGTGGTAACAGACCCAATCATAATCATGATCTAAACTCGATTCAATAATATATATATATATATATATATATATATATATATATATATATATATATATATATATATATATATAAAAGAAATGTCCGCTTACAAGTTGAGAATAATAAGCAAAAAACTGAGAATTTAATGATTACGCAAAATTACTATTTATAAGCAATTTTAAAAATAGGCAACGTCTTTTAAATTGTTAAGTGTTAATATTATAAATTGAAAACAATAATAACAAATATAAAATGACCATATACAAAGTGAAAATATACAAACAGACATTAATGATTTCAGTACTTGAAGCATCATCATCCCCTCCACCTTCACCCTTAAAAATGTTATTATTATTATTATTTCATTTAAACGTATTTATATGTATTATTAACAATATTAATAATAACAAATTTAAAAAATAGTATACTTATTTATATTTTTAATAAAATGGTAATAATAATAATAATAAAGATTTTGTTTGCAGAAAAGTCGTAATATTTTTTTGCATAAAAATTTTAATATTTTGGGTCGGTTTACGAAATAGTCCCAAATTAATTTATTACTGGTTTCAACCAGTCAAAAAGGGTTAAAATGCAAACTTTGCCAGTTTTTAGGACTTTCGTTAAAAAAATAATTTATGATTAAAAGGTAAATTGGGCCAAAATTTTGAAACTTTATTGGAGATTTCCCTAATAAATATATTACATACATATCGATACATAATATACATACATACTTATAAATTGCAAATCATACATTCCTTACATACTTATAGGAGTTGAAAAATATAGAATTCAAAAAGTCGGTGAAAAAAAATCCTAAAAGTGTACACTTTCTAGGGTAGCTTGGTCATTCTGTTGGTTAAGCTAGTTCAAGTGAGTATCAACAGGAGGTTGGTCTATACAATACAAAATTTGAAGGTAGATACAGAAAATTAGTAATAGGGTGACAGACATATCAGCATTGAGAAATTGAGGGTCTATTGCATACATTAAGGGTCAATTGAGGGTTGATTTCAAAACTTAGGGTCCATATTTCAGAAATTGATGCGGTTGAATTCAAAACTTTAGGTTCAGATTTCAGAAATTGAGGGCTGTATTTCATAAATTGAGGCGTTCAATTTCAAAAAATTAAAGGTGAATTTTAAAATTTGAGGGACAATTTCAGAAATTGAGGGTCGATTTTCGTAAACTGAGGGTCGATTTCACTAAGCGTTAAGCTGCTTCATGAAAAGAGCTAAAAAAACAGCAAGTATTGTCTAGTTAAGGAATAGCATCTCATCGCATTATAGGGTTTGAAGCACGCCTAGCGCTTTATGCGCGGATACTCGGCCTTTTTTTAAACCAAATACTATCAACATTGATGCTTGAATTGATTTTCCTAAATGAAGTCAGTCCTGAAATCATCAAAGGAGAAAGATAGCCATTAACAATGATGAAGAAATATTCAAAAATAAAACCAACCAACAAAACTTTTAGATCTAACATAAAGAGAGTTAAGTCAGGTGATGTGCACATACAATCAATGTTATCAAAATTAATCCCGTCTGCTATGATCCCTATTGTCATATCGACCTCGACCTCGCTCTTCCTCCTTACTCCTCTTATTATGTCCAACTTTTTTCTTATCATATGAATCTTCTTCACTGTATCTCTTCTTCCTACTACCATATGAGTCATCACCTCGCCTTCTATAATCTCTATCTCTTTCACCATCATCTTCATCACTGACTTTTTTCCTATCTCGCCCCCTCCTCCTATCAATATCATCATCACTACGACCTCCTCTGTGTCTATCTCTATCTCTATCTCTATCATCATTCCTACTTGGTCTATGATAATCCACCTCATCTCTCTTCTTGTAGTAGTAATCTTTTGTATTGTGTCGCCTATTATCATCTTTTCTTCTATCCCCCAACTCTTTATCATGTCTGTAATAATCCTTTTGTTTTCTTTCATCCATAACCCCATGGCCATGGCCCACTTTTCGTTTCTCTTCATCCACCTCAACATGTTTCTTTCTTTTTGGACTTGCATGTGTGTCCTCATCAAACACCATGTCATACCTACAAAATAAAATCCATCTTAGCGTTTGTTGTTCATATGGATATGGATCCAACCAACCAACCTGGAGCCATCATTGGCACCTCTTCTGTTGAAACCATCGTCCTTCAAGATGTATTTTGGAGGTTCAGGGTTCCCAGAACAGTCTTTTGCAATGTGATCAAGAGACCCACATTTAAAGCAACCTTTATTACCTCCTACAAAAACATACAAACAACTGAAAATCTAACAAACTTATAACCAACCATCTTTATAATTAATTTTTACCATTTCCAGCTTGATTGCTGCCTTTACGCCTGTATTGGTTCCATAACTTTGAAACACTTTGACTGAAATCCACATGTATCCTCCGATCATCTATCAAGGCATTATCCATCTGCCATCAAACACTTTTTTTTAGAAATCTATCTATTTTCACAACAACAAGATTTGTAAATTTTAAAAAAAAAAAAACATGTAATGTGTACCTTGAAGTATGCTTGTTCGCAAGCTTCTTTATCATCAAACTCTGGAATATAAATGACAAGATCACCATATTTATATTATATTATCATATCACTCACACACACAGAGACATAACAACAGTAATAATAAGAGATAAAGTATCATACAAGTACACATGATTTTTGAACATCAATGGTGAGAATAATAAACATGGAGGAACATAAGGGAATTGGTTATTACATTCCATTATCATGTTTCGTTTGTTTTAAGGAATGAAATAAGTCATTCAAGCAGTTTGTTTGTAGCACATGATTGGATTTAATGAATAAAACAACAATGTTATCCTACAATAAACCTTTTGCAATGGCATCATATTCATCTTAGATATATTTTATTATATTTATCAAATATCAAACAAATCTTTGTTTACTTACATTAAAAATTTTTATTTGAATATACTACCATGAAATCCCAAATAGAATTCTAAACAAATATATTTTACTTAAAATTATAGGCTTCAATACCCAATGAGAGTTTATAAAATTGAAGAATAAATATAAATACTCACCAATAAAGGCATAGCACAAGCTGTCTCCAGTTTTGAAGTCACGGATTATTTCAGCTCTGCCAAATTTCATAATAAATTATAATTTATAATTTTATAATTCCAACACCAAAACTATAAAACAAGAAATGCAATCACTTACGAGCTCACACTTCCAAATCTTGAAAAGATTGTATGCAGATCCTCATCCTAAAAAGCATGGGGGGTATATAAGAAACAAAAATAATATATAATAATTAGAAAGAAAAAAAAATCAACAGAAAGAGATATACTAATATAACTTACTTCAGTCACTGGATTTAGTTTGCATACAAAGAGCACATTATCAGGAGGCTTTATCTCAGCATCAGGAATGTCCCCTATCTGGAATCCAAAATCTTTTAAAAATACAAATTACCAAAACTATAATATTAACAATAATCATCATTGAAGTTATGAATGCATACACTTTCAAGCACAACTGCTCTAGAATGTGCTTCTTTGGCACGAATAACCTCCTCAAGTTCTCCTGCACCTAATTGTTCATCCATGGGCACCCAATCATCTTCAAGCCTCACTTCATCATCAACCTATTTGTTTGTTACAAATACAATTTTATAAAAAAGCAATCAAACCCTTTCTACCCATTAATTAATTAATAGTTTAATACCTCATCTTTTGGCTTTCCTTCAGGGGAAGCATCTGGAACTAACTCAGCTAGCTGTGGAGGGTCCTCAAAAGGATCATCTAGTATATATGTATGTTTGATGCTGCAGCCAAAACATTCATTTTGCATGTTAGTGTCACAACTAGCAAATTTATGAGGGTATTAAATGTGAAAATATGAACCGAATGTTTTTATAAGGTCTGCTCTTTTCATCTACATAAGCCTCATTTATTCTGCTCAGTGTTTCAAGCCCTTCAGCAATCTCTCCAAAGACCTACAATGTATACAAACATAAGAGACTATTATATTATATTTATATCATATCAAATTGAATATTTGACTTATAACTCCAATGCCAAAACAAAGAAACTGACTCACTCAATGTAACTTTGACAAACACAATAAATTTTTCATTCAAAAAAATTAAAAAGACAACCAAAAAGGCATATCATAAACCACAATACTCACAGTGTGCTTCCCATCAAGGTAGTCAAGATCATCACGCAGTGTCATGTAAAACTGGAAAAACAAAAACAAAAACAAAAAAAATATAAGAGACATAACCAGGTTCCTATAAGAAAAAGATAGAATTTGAATGAAACATAATATATTTGTTGTCAAAAACTAATGTTTTTTCACAAGATCAATTGGTAAATAGAGAGATAAATACATTATACATTGTTGTTTTTATTCCACCAAATCAAAAGTAGAAAAAACAATGTTGAAAATACCTGAGAAGCATTAAGATTTTCTCCTGCACTAGCCATGGCAACTGTACCCATCTTGGAATGCTTCAGATCCAAATGAATCTCATCACTAAAAAAACGAGCTTGATCCCCATACAAAAATCTTTAAAAAAAAAAAATCTGTCAATAAATTTCAAAAAAAAAAGGTAAATAAAATTCCTTTCTCTTACTTGTAGATAGAATCACCACCAGAACCTGTTCCAGTAGGATCACCTGTCTGTGCAGTAAAATCCTTCTGAACTGTGTGAAATAGACACCCATTGTAATATTTAATCCTGCCATCATCCATTATAACAAAATTAAAATGCATATTCATCTGTACTCATGTTACAATTAACATAGCTGAACAAATATACTATGATAATTTAGCTTTCATTGTAACACCAGGCATAATGAAAGAAGTTGACCAGAGTAATCTGTTTATTCATCAAAGAAAACACAAGAATAATAACAAATTTGAAGTTAAAATGAAAATAAGAGCTTACTTGCAGAGTTTCAAAAAATTCTTGCATGTCAGAGGACAACGATCTGTATGCAAATCAACAACGATGTCCCCCAAACTTGTCACAATCAACACCGACATTCCCCTCCTTTAACTTATTTTCTTAGATTGCAAATGGAGGTATAAGAACCAAGCCTCAAACCTGTTGTCATCAGAGTATCAAGAGTGTAAGGCTTTGTATGCAATTACATCTTGCAAATTTGCGGATACAATGAAAACTACCCATTTTTGCTCGTATTGTGTGATCATACTCTTAAGTCATAACCCATAACACATTGTAGCAAAAGCTCCATTAAAGGCCTATTAAAATACTTTGTATCACATAACTTAGACTTTTAAAGGGGGATCAAATATAACCATGGAAGGAGCTTGACATGGAATTGCAAAAGCTGCTCTCAAAAGCTTAGAAGCGGCATTAAGTTCATTATGGAAAGAACTTAATCAATAGTAGATTTCTTACAGAAAAAGGTTTCAAAAACTGCAATTCAAAACCTAATTTTCATTCTTCACAATACAAAGGGTCACCACAACCACTAATGATAGAGCCTCAGGAGGAACATGATTACGAACAACTTTCCCATAGAAACTACCATAACAGCAACAAGAAAAATATTCAAAACATACGAACAAAGTATGTTACGGAGGGATAGAAACTGAACCTGATAAGTACAATAATGTACACACAGAAGTATGGCACAATAACAGAGATTGATGAGCGCCGGAGATATAAAGTGACTCGGGTTGCTACACGATTGCCACGGCGTCGGCTGAAGATCCAAGGAAGAGAGATGAACAGAGAGGACGAATAGTGAGTCGTCGATCCAGCAGCAAGGCAACGGGAGAAAAGCTTTGGATGTGCAAAGGAAACTGAACAGCGTGCAGCAACTGCCTCGCTTTGAAGGTCGGCGGCGATAAACCGGAAGCGACAATGAAACGGAAGAAGAGGGATCGGCTGAGAGAAGGGGGAGAAGAGTGTGGGCGTTGCGTTGCAAATAGATGAAAATCTAATAATCAAATGTTAAAACTTAAAAGTTTGAGTGGTTAAAATTCTTAAAAATCAACTTCTTGTGTTAGGAATAAACTAAATAAATTAATTTTAATAAGCATCTACCCTTGTTTATTGTTTATTGTTTATTCCCACTACAAATAAACTAATAAGCAATAACCTAATAAGTTAATCCAAACACCCTCTTTATTTAAAAGACAAAGCTCTAAAAATGGTCTATGTATTTTTTTTATCCAAACTTCAATTTTTATGAGTTAGTGGTTTTTTGGACATGTTTGCTTGCTCTCTCCAAAACAGAAAAAGACCTATTATACCTTTTTTCTTTGTCTTTATGGATTTTTTAATATTTTTTATAAATATTTAATAGAAATGGTCTCTCTCACACACACACACATTTTGCTTGAGCATATGTTAGGTGCATCCTTTTATTAACCTCTCTCTCTCTCATTTTGCTTGAGCATATGTTAGGTGCATCCTTTTATTAACCATCCGATTCAAGCAAATAAGAAACGTAGTGAAAACACAAAATTGTGGAAGTGGGATCAAATAAAAGAAATATATAACGATATGGTTGGCAAACTTAAACGAAAATGAGACATAGACCTCCCCTGCCAGGTGGTTGGTCCTGATGTACTCGATTTCTTGATTTTCTTGGTATTTACATGTATGAATTCAAGTCCAAGGTGTGGTCAGAGGGTATGATTTAGATGAGATTTTTCTTTCAAACATTTCATCGAACATATGTTATGCAATACTCATTTTCCCTTCTTTTTTTCTTTTTTATACACATGTGTTGGATCTATCCTTGTCTTCAAATATTCAATTTAGTAAACAAAAGAAACAAGTATATATGAGGGCAGATGAGTGATGTTGTCGATGTGCTCGCCTTTTGATTAGAACCCAAAACAGAAGAATGAGAGGTCAAGCTCTCTTTTGTGGTTGTGGTGCGATCAAAGACTCAAATGATCGACTGCATATTTCCCTCAAAGTAGAAAAAGAATATGTAGAGCTATAGTTCGTCAACGATCCTAACTGTCATGTTCCTAACTTCTTGCTTAAGTGTGTCGGTGGTTTAACGAGTTAAGCAGGTATCGTATCATTTTATGACGTCGATATTGTTTTGGTTGGAGTTGTCGATTGTAATTGTTGTGGTGTTTACCACTGTCAGCATCATCATTATAGCCTTACTTCTTTTCCTGATTGGTTCAAAAAAGGAAAAAGCATTACGAAGCTTGATACCCTTGAATCAGATGTGTAGCGATTGTGGTGAGAAATCCATAAGTGTTATATGATGGATTTGCGAGGAAGGGAAACAACATATGGGTCTCAGTTTATGTGATCAACTGAGAGGTTATGAGTTGAGGTACACACTAGCGTATTTATTGGTGAAGCTTCCGAAGTCAGGTCTACTGTCGGAGATTATGAATTGACTTAAGCAGTGAGATGTTTTTAGTTACATGGTCGTTGGATAGAGCTACCACGTATGGAATTGGGGAGGTTTTAAAATGCTTCCTTGTTCAACTTTTGAACAATTGCACTCTAACCCTTAGACTCATTAATTATTTAATGTCCCATATTTCAACCCATTTTTTTTCATTTGAACATAAAGTATTTGTTAAATTTAAAACAATATAACACCATTTGATTCAAACATTTATCAGAGTATCGTTAAATATTGTCATGTGCAGAAATCTCCAATGGATGCGATGCAATCGAGCCGTGCCCCTTCTTTAATATAAGAAAACCTGAAAACATTTAAACCGTAGATCGTAAGCACAAAGCTTAGTGGGTTCCCCAAAATACCACACACAACACAACACAAATAAACAGTTATGGGTTATCATCAACCCTGGAGACTACCCGAAGTCTTAGTAGGCAAATAGCACGCCCAGTGGGTTATCAGTAACCCTGGAGACTACTCGAAGTCTCAGCACATACAGTATCACATATCACAGTAACAGCAATAAGATCCAGCTGGTCAGCACGTATATACTACCACACAGGCAAGCATACAAGAGTCACAAGGACAACAATCATCCTACATACACAATTTAGTGGGTTGGCATTGGTGCCTTCGATCCACGAGCACAGTGAGAAGACTCACCTGAAACAAAGAACTCTGAAACACTACGATACGATCCCTTTTTTGCACTGCTTGTACCCACAAATCCATTAACACCATAAGCAGATAGAATCTTAATTAATAGCCCAAAATCCTCAAGTTTGACCCACAATCAAACTTGGTCAAAAGTCAACGGTCAACAAAAGTCAAACTTCAGGTTGAGTACACCCAGCGTACTTAGCTCGTACGCATGGCATATTCACCATCTAGAATCGGGACCCCATATGAGTACGCGTAGCGTACGCAAAGGTACGCCTAGCGTACCGTGTCATATGGCACTTTTCCATTAAGTGCTTATTCTCTTAAGTCCTTTCATCCAACACTCATATCCAGTAGTCCCACAACATCATTCTAAGTCATAAAGTTTCCACCTTTATGACTTTCCATGTCTAGAAAAGGTCCAAAAGCCAAAACCTTAACTTATTAATCCATTAAGACATCATGACACTTGCATGGAAGGAATACAAGGACCAAGATCACAATTTTATGCATCTAAATAGCTCCATAATGGATAAAGTTTCCAACTTTATCCATTAGAATGATCCAAACCACCAAGATCTAGTTTTTAAGTATCAAAGGGACCAAAAGAGCATCTCTTTCAACTTAATCCATTAAGTCCAAGTCTCCAACCTTTAGATCTGAATCAATATGATGTTTAGATGGATAAAGTTTCCAACTTTATCCATAACAAGGTCACAGACTTTCAAGATCTAAACTTTATGCATTAAAATGACCAAAAGCTCATAACACCCAAGACTAACTAGATCTATCAAATGCATTGTAACATCCCAAAAAACAAGAGGTAAAAATTTCATTTTTAATTCAATCAAAACACCAATTATCTTTTATTCAAACATTCAAAGTATTTCATAATAAAATAGTTATTAGAGTAAAATCCCAAAATCATCATATTGCGGAAACATGGGTGGATGCGTTGCGATCAAGTCAGCTCCTTCCCTTTCGAACCGGAAGTACCTGAAACCATAACCATAAAACCATAAGCACAAAGTTTAGTGACCTTCCCAAACTACCACATATCATACATACCATTGGTCCTAGCCCGCACATAGGGCCCGACCCGCATATTGGGCCCATCCTACCATAATGGGCCTAGCCCGATCATACAAATGCAAAAGTCACAGAGACAGTTAGCACCCTACATAACATACAATGGGCCTAGCCCTTCCTGATCCATAAGCCTAGCCTAACATACTAATGGGCCTAGCCCAACATACCAATGGGCCTAATACAACATACCATGCAAAAGTCACAAAGACAAATAGCATAACATATCCTAGTGGGCCGGCATTGGTGCCTTCGAGGCTTCAACCCACGGGTACAGTAAGGAAACTCACCTCAATCCACTGATAACCAATAACTGCTCGGGTCGTTGAACCGAATAATCTCGCACCAACTAACAATAAATACAACCTTAATTAATAATCAACCCAATAACCCAAAATCCAAGGCCCAATCCATAATCCGACTTCCTAAAGGGTAAAAGACCATTTTACCCTTCCCATAACTAGTCCAACCTCTCATGGCCCAACCCCCAAAAGGCCAAAGGCCCAAAAGGCCCAAATTAAACTCCCGAGGAGTATGCCCCGTGTACCAGAAGTGTATGCCCCACATACTCACCCTTAAAGCACAAGTTACAAGTTGTCTATGCATGAAACCAACATTACGCTGAGCGTACTCCTACATACACCCAATGTACTCATCAGAGGCCCAAAATCCATAATAAGCTCTTAATGGTTAAGACAAATGCATCCAAACACAAATATAAACCTTAAGGGGTGTCTTAACACGTAAAGTTCGCAACTTTACTCTTTTGCATGACTTAATGGGACCCAATCCTTGTTTTATCCATACTAAGACCACTAACTCATGCATGCATCAACAAAAACCCTCAAGATGACATTTTTATGACTTAACAACTCAACAAGGACCAAATATGAGGCTTAAAGGTCCTGGAGTAGCTTCTACTCATAAGAACCACAACCTTGGGACCATAACATGGAAAAACATCACCCAAAACTAGATCTATACTAGAGAACCATAAAGTTTGAAGCTTTATACCTCAGAAGGTAGATCAAGATGATTAGAGCTTGGATCCACAAGCTTCAAGCAATCCTACACTTCTCCAAGAAGCTCCTTCTTCTTCTTTGAGCACCAAAATGCATGAAATCACACAAAAATCTCAAGAATCATACCAATTACGGTTAGGGTTTTGTTTTTAGGGTTTAATGGGATGGAGGCTGAAGGTAGAAGGGTTTGGAGTTGAGTTAAGGCCATTAAATAGGGTCCAAGACCCTAAATTAGGGTTTGCATCTGGTTGGAGTACGCCCAAAGTACTCCTGGTACGCCCAACATACTCCAAAGGGGCTCCATGATCAACCTGCCTAGTACGCCCAACGTACTCCTATGTACGCCCAGCGTACTCCTATATACGCCTAGCGTACTAGGCTTAGCCTTAAAGCCACCAAACTTTCGAAAGCCATAACTTCTTCGTTCTAAGTCCGATTCCGACGATCCTGATATCCACGGAAAGGTAATGAGAAGCCCTACACTATTATTAACTCACTCTTGCCTTAAAACTTTATGAACTTAAATCCAAAATCCATAAAAGGCATGAACTGTCACTTTACCGATATACACTTGGGCTCAAAACACAAACCGAACTCCTGGATCATCCAACCTACATTTCCACACCCAAAGGGGCCTAATTATCTCTTTCCCAAAGGCCCTAAGCCTTATGATAACCGATCTTCGGGTCACGACCCCGAATTAGGAAACGATTCGGAATATGGTGTTACATGCATCATCAAGATTCAAACTTTATACCTCTAGAAGAAAGATCTAGGTGAACAAAGTCCAGATCTACAAGCTCCAATGCAACCAACACTTCTCCAAAGAGATACTTCTTCTCCAAGATGCACTAAGAACACTCCAAATCACTCAAGATCATCTTCTTTTGCTCAAAAGGCTCAAACTAGGGTTAGGGTTTTCATGGGATGGTGTTGGAGAGGTGGAGGCTGAGAATGGAATGAGTTTGGGGAAGTTAAGGAGATTAAATATGACTCAAACTACGAAAATAGGGTTTGGGAACTGAGCCCGTACGCCCATGATACTCCTAGTACGCCCAAACGTACTTCACCGTATGCCCAACGTGCGTGGCTTAACCCAAAACCGTCCTAACTTCAAACAGTCATAACTTCTTCGTTTCAACTCCGATTTTGACGGTCATTATATCCACGGAAAGGTATTGAGGAGCTCTACAACCCTATCTAATTACGTTTGAATTAAAATACATCGAACTTGTAGCACCTGGTTCTTGGTATGTATTTTTATTTAAGTATTTTACATTTTTGGCCTTGGACTCGGCGAGTTGAAGGACCAACTCGCCGAGTAGAAGCGGGATGAGGCGTGGGATTTAAGTGATGGACTCGTCGAGTCGGGTCCCGAACTCGACGAGTAGGCTCTGACTGGATAAAACCCTAATCTGAGGGTTTGCACCCTATTTAAACAACCTTATGCAGCCTCCATCGCCTCTTTATGTTCCCAGAAACCCTCCATAGCAAACCCTAAGTGTTTTGGTGCAAGATCTAAGGCTTTTGAGTGATTTTGGTGGTTTTGTTCACAAGGAAGAAGGAAGAGCATAGAAGGATCAAGAGGGAACTGAAGGATTCGAGTTTGGTTCATCATTTGCAGTCTTTGAGAGGTATAAAGTATGTACCTTGCTCTTTCATTTGATAAATCCCTTTTTGGGGAGATTTAGGGCTTTTATAAGCCATTTTTGGTAACCAACCATGATTGCAAACATGGTTGGGGGTTGAGGCTTTGGAATCAGGTCTTTAAAGGGGTCACAAGGCATATTTGGGTTGCTTTTGCACCCAAGGAAGGCCCCATGCAACACTAGAGCCATTTTAGAGCCTTTTTGGCTCAAAAGTCCCATGCATGCACGTAAAGTTCGTAACTTTACGTGCTAGATCGAGCTTAGGGGCTTGGATCTATCATTTGGTCAAGTGTTGTACATCAGAAACCAAGGATTTAGGGTGTGGATGTTATCGACTCGGCGAGTCCGTTCTTGGGACTCGACGAGTCCAAGGCTTTGAGTCCCATATCTGTTGAGGGTCAAAAGGACTCAGTTGGGTGTTAGAAGGGTTGTAGCAGGACAGAAAGAGTGACCCAACGCATTGGACTAAATTTTAGACCTGGAGTTCATGGGACTCGACGAGTGCTAGAACAGACTCGGCGAGTCCAAGGCAATCTCCTTATGATTGAAGATGAACTCGACGAGTTGTTCATACAACTCGGCGAGTCAAGGTCAGAACTTGTTCATCTGATGAAGGTGAACTCGACGAGTGTTCATACAACTCGGCGAGTCGGATGAAGGTTCATTCGATGTTCATATCGAAGAGGAACTCGTCGAGTCGTCGCTAAACTCGACGAGTAGAATCGTGGAAGAGGACAGTTGAAGAGATAGAGACTCGGTGAGTTGACGGCCCAACTCGGCGAGTCGGGTCAACTGGAAGTTGACTTTGACTTTGACTTGGAGTTGGTTGGGGTAGGTCAGACACCCCAGATATGTCTGACAGTATGTGATGATATGATTATATGCTGGCATGATATGTTATATGTGATAGTGGTAGTAGGGAGGGAATAGTCCTCAAGTCCGGTTGTTAGGACCGAAGGGTAGGTCGGACACCCCAGAAACGTCTGACAGCATGTTTACGTTATGATATATGTGATAGTAGCAGTAGGGGGTGGAATAGTCCCCGAGGTTCGGTTGATAGGACCGAAGGGTAGGTCAGCACCCCAGAATGGCTTGACATGGGTAGGTCAGCACCCCAGAATGGCTTGACACGGGTAGGTCGGCACCCCAGAATGGTTGTACTGGGTAGGTCGGGCACCCCAGAATTGCCCGGCAGTATGTATGCGATATGTTTGTATGGTATGTGGTATGATGGGGGAACTCACTAAGCTTTGTGCTTACAGTTTTAGTTTTGGTTTCAGGTACCTCTTCGTCTAAGGGGAAGGAGCCGGTAGTGTAGGAGCGCATCACACACATATGATTTCCGCATGGAGTTTTCTGGGATTGTACTCTGATATGTTATTATTTTATGACTTGGGTTTTCAGACATGATACATTGTTTTATTAGATGATGTGTTTTCACAGTATTTTCTTATGAATGTTTTTATGAGTCAGTTAATCTAAAAGAATTTTTTGGACTTGAAAATTGGGACGTTACAGAACTAAAACCAATAACTCATAAAAGAAGTCTGAGACACTACTTTTCTCATTTTACCCTTTGACTCCAAAGCATAAACCAAACTCTTGGATCACATAATCTACATTACCCACATTCAAATGGGTCTAAAGCTCTCTTTCCCAAATCCCAAAGCCTTATGATACTTGATCTTGGGGTCACGACACCAAATTATGAAACGACTCGAAACATGGTGTTACAAATTAATTCTAATTAATCCAAAACAATTAATTAAATCGACTCTCATTAATTCTTAATTAACTACGTCTACTTCTAATTAATATATTAATCCAATAATATATTAAAAAATTATTTATCTCTTTCTTATTATCAATCCATGCAATTTCTTGGTTATGAGAGCAACCCGAAAATGACTTTACTATTATTCAACCAATTATACCAATTTAGTTAAGACCTTGGACACCCTAATCCAATAGTTTGTTTGTTTGTTTGTCTTTTTATATATGTCAACATATCATGTTGTGGGTTAACGACTATCTAGCTTGTGTGAAGGACAAGATACTAGGGGCGGGTCAGCTTTCTGCTGAAGGCCAAAGGGGCAAACCAACTTTATGTTGAAGCCCAAAAGGGTAGACCAACTTTATGTTGTAGGCCAAAAGGGCGGACCAAATTTATGTTGAAGTCCATTATTTGTATGCATTGTATGTATATTGTTCTATGTGGTATTTTAGGGAACTCACTAAGCTTCATGCTTACAGATGTTGATTAAATGTTTTTCAGTTAGTTCCTTTGATCGTGGGAAGGCTCTAACGTGTGTACTCGCATTGAAGAAATAATTATGTTTTAAGACTTCCGCTAAACTCTTTTTTTTATTTAATGAATGTATGGCTATGATCTTTTAATGAAAAAGGGTTTTTGGAGTTATTATATATACGTTTTAAAATGAAAATTTTGGGTTAAAAACCGGGACATTACAATGAGGAAGGATGTCACCACAAGACCTCCAAAATCCACCAAAAATGCTTCAAAAAGAACCACACTTCACTTTAATCACACCAAAACTCTAAGGATGGAAACTCCCCCACAAACTCTCTCTATGGAATGTTGTTGGTTACAAATAGGGTTACATACCCGTATTTTAGGGTTATCCATATTTAAGTAGTCCATAAAGTTCATATTTGGCCCTTAAAATATCACAAAATGACCGCTAGACCCATATACATGTTCAAGGTTCATTTTATTTCACTTTAGCCCTCATATTTCAACTTTAGACCAATGTTGTAAAAATCGCTCGACGGTCGAATGGGGTTAAGAGATTAATTGGTGTTTGCGGGGATTAATCAGGGACTAATTGGAGACCATAGATTATTAATAAAATATTAAAATTAATCAAAGATTAATATATCTTAAGAAAAACAAGTACTTCAAAATTACAAAATAAGAAAATTTGTAATTTGAAAATACAAAATACAAAAATATGAACATTAAATTTGAAAATATCAAAATTTTGGAGTAAAAAAAAATTGATTTTTTTTAAAATTTTTTTGACTTTTTTTTTGTCTTTTTTTGACTTTTGTTGATCGATTAATCCCTCCAAGACCGATTAATCCTGCCAAACCCGATTAATCCATAATTTTCGTCAAACACCCCTATTCTACAACATTGCTTTAAACTAAGGAAAATGTTAGTTTAAGAATAAAACTTAATGAAAAACTAATCTTGTTAATTGTCGATAGTTTGGATCGTTACAATTGGCTGATGGTCAATTTTTTCATTTTACATGCTTATAATAAATAAGATCGCATACACATGTGTAATATGTGTGTGATTGTTAGGGGTGGAAATTGTGTCGTGTTCGGGTTGGTGGATAAGAATGCATAAACCCATACACGACCTATATAATTATTCGTGTCACGAGATGGAAACGTCAACTCGTACATACCCATCTAACTCGTTTAATTATATGGGTTCACAAGTCAGATTTAGGTTCATGTGTCAGATTCGAGTTCGTGGGTAAGATTTAAGTTCACGAGTTTATGGGTTAGATTTGGGTTCACGGGTTTTCGGGTCAAATTTCAAAAATAAACTGATCATTAAACAGGGATAAATTCCATAAAAATAAACTGATGCAAACATATCCAAATTTCTATAAACTTACACATCCAAATGAAAATTAAAGACATTCATGCAAATATATCCAAATTAAAAGCGTTTATGCAAACATATCCAAATTAACGCAACATGCATAGGCTCATAGACATAGTCTCAGAATTGTGATGTTGGTCCGTAAAGGAATCAATTTATGTGTAATAGCGATGACTGGTTTGATCTAGGGCACACAACATGCATACGCTGATAGGCATAATCACATAACTTTATAAGGGGAAAATGAACATATCATAATAATACATAAGTATATAAATATTAAAAATTATTTTGAAATCTAATATATTATACGGGTTGGTGGGTTGACTCATGAACCCAACTACTAACTCGAATACGACCCGTTTATTTGGCGGGTCGAAAATCTCAACCAAAACTTGTTTATTTTCGTGTCGAGAATTGCGTCTTTTTAATGTTTTGGAGAATGGTACTAAAGTTTGGTGCTTTTAGCATTATTTAAAGGAAGACGATATCAAACTAGAAAAGTATAATGCATGATATTGGTATTATCCGTGGAAACTGCATGCACAAATTTATTGGTAATGGTAATCGGACTAAGTTCTAGACGAATGTGTGGTGTTATGGGATTCTTTTCAAGGTGCATTTTCATAGATTGTTTGTGTTGTCTACCTATCAAAATGCATATGTTAGTGATTTATTCTCTTTGTCTGGTTGGAGTTTCTCATGGAGGCGTACAATTAGGGGTGGTGCTGAATCTCAACAGTTAGGTGTTGTTTGTTTTTCTAAAAAAAAGCCTCTTCAAACCATTTTTTATTGCGCGGTGCAGCACACGCGCAACACTTTCCCTCTCGCAACAGTTTGATTTTGGAAGGCTTCAAACTGCAAAAACCTATGTGTCTGTTCTGCACGGCGCAACACTTGACTTGCCTCTTCAAACCTCTTCAGCTTTCATTTTTTCCAAGTGATTTTTTTTAGAATTGTAACACCCGGTTTCGAATCGCTTCATTATTCGGGGTTGCGGCCCGATCATCAGTTATCATAAAGTTTGGGAGCTTGGGGAAGAAAGAATTGTTGGATTAGGTGTCTAAGCCCATAACTATATTTGGTATGTACTTGATTTGATTATGAACATTGGTCATTTTGGGTTGCCTTCACTCATGCAACTTGATAGGATGACAAGTGGAGAGGGAGTAGGATTTATTATATGAATAATAAATTGGTACTTAGAATGATTTTATTAATATATTATATGATTAATATATTATTTGGAAATCATATTATTAATTAGTAATTAATCAGAAATTAATCTAGTATTAATTTTGGGATTAAAGGAACTGATTAATAATAGAGGGACTGGTTTTGCAAATCATTGATAGTTGCAAAATTGGGCCGATGGACTTCATAGAGTAGAGTGGACGAAGTTTATGGGGAAGCCCACAAGATTTCATCCAAGGGCTCTAAGGAAGGAGTCCATGGGCTGCTTAGGCCTTAAGCACGAATCAGGGTTTCCTCCATAAACCCTAGCAGCCCACACAACTATTTCAAGACCCATTCACATGTGGAATTCGGCCCCTATGCATAATATATATATATATATATATATATATATATATATATATATATATATATCCTTGCCGATTTCATCATATCTCCAAGTCATCTTTGTTGTATTGGGTGTTTGTGACTCCATTAGAGGTGCAACAATTGGGGCACTAAGCTTTCAAAGGTCAAGGATCTTCAGAGTGTTCTTGTTATTGCTACATAACAAGTGAGGTAATCATCAAACCCTAATTAGTTGTCAATTTCGAAATTATGTATGCTAGTCTTAGGGTTATTGATTTGGAGTTTGTATTTGAATGTTCAATAGAGAAAAACTTAGATCCAAAGAATTAGGGTTGCATATACACCATAGGAGTGTTGTAGTGCTCAAAACCCATCAGTGGTATCAGAGCCTAGGATGTTTTTCAATTAAATTGGTGCAAGAGTGGACTGCCAAAAGAACAAGAAATCGATTTTTCTGCAGCCTGGCACATGAACTCGACGAGTTCTATAGAGGACTCGAAGGGTAGCTTGGACTCGACGAGTTCACTTGCATACTCGGCGGGTTGACTCGTCTGGTGCCGGATTTTTCGATTTTTTGGCCAGATTTTGATTAGGATAATTACCAAAACTCGTTTTTAATACCTAAATTCGATTTTTCTCATTAGTATGAGATATCCTTATCAAAATTGATAGATTTTGTTAAATATGGATAATATAAGATTATTTTGATTCAAATATTTAGCCTAGTAATTTTGAAAAAGTTTTAAATTACACCATTTTGGTTTTATAGTTTAAATTTGAAATTAAAAGTTTTTAGTTTTGGAAATTTAAATGGTTAAACCCAAGTAATTTTGAAAAGTTTCAAAAGTGCACCTCATGATTTTATAATTTAAAATTTGATTAAATGGCTTTAATTTTGAAATCTTAAATATAGAACCTTGGTATTTTAAATAATGTAAAATACACCCTCATATTAAATAACTAATTAATTGTTTTAATTAAAAGAGACAATTAATAATTTCATAATATGGTTTAAAGTTAATTAAATTAAAAGTTTAATTTATTTAAAAGATTAAACCACTTAGTATTTTAAAGGTTTAAAATACACCTTATACTATTATAACATTAAAAGTTTAATTTATATGTATGTGTAAGTAAAAAGGTCAGTCTTACCGTTAGTAGGCCTCATTCACGAAGCTAGTCTATAAGGGGTGTTTAAGGAAGCGGCCTGTAAAATAACCGTCATTGGATATACACTCTTACCCACCGCACTCTTGACTAGTGGAGGGTCGTTAGCTGAACGGGTAGGATAGGACACCAAACGCTCATTAAAAGTATAATGAATAATAAAGTAACTAAACGCTTTTATAAATTCCCAAATCTTAGTTACTTTAGGAAAATGTGAATTTGATGCTAACCCATGAAATTGCACATTGCGCCTTATTGGTCGTTAGTGGAGCGTGTGAGGTTAACCGACACACTAATATGAGACTAATGAAGGATGGAAATGGGTAGCTCGTAGATTATCATAGATCAATGAAGCATGTGTGGTTAACCGACACATTAATTAGGTGATAAATGACTTCGAGAATACCAAACTAATTTGCATGGTTATTCACACCTTGCTTGTGATCCTCGACATCCCAGTCACAAACTTGAAGGGCATAATCGAGATTAAACATGCTATTGAAAAGTTCAATTAATCTCAAAAGATTTAGGAGTTTCATTTAAAACTTGATTCGTTTAAAATTTCATTTTTGTGGTGGAATTGGTAAATCCTCATTTACCTACCGACAAATAGTTTACAATTGGATTACGACATCCATCTTCCGAATTGTGAATTATTGTGTTGGGTCTTAGCCTTAATGTTTCATTTCGGTGTTGTATTAAGGATTGAATCAGCTAACTTGAATTTCTCCCTTGAAGATGTCTAATTCTAACAACTATGGTCTTCCCGAATCTTTTGGAAAAAGCTTTCCTCATGAAGATGATGTTCCACGTTTCGATAGAGGAACTAGAAATCATACTTCACTTCCTCTACCTCCTCCACTAGTTCTCCCCGAACCACGTTTTTGTCGACTTGAAAAGTTCAAAGTCACTCAAGCCCTATTGGTAAGCAAACACAAAGATGGAAAGTTTGTATGTGCTCACATCTTGGAGATGAAGTTACATATTGACAGGTTGGGAATGTTGGGTGTCGTTTTCCTAAGGAAGTTAGCTATTGACTTGGTTCTTCAGTCACTTCCCGAGTCATATAGTCAGTTTGTTAAGGACTACTATATGACAGATCACAGCATGACCCTCATAGATCTAACATATTTGCTAATTGTTGCTGAATCAGAAATGATTTGGCGCACTGGTAAAGCAAATTTGATTGGAAGATCTGCCTCCTAAACTTCCATGGACATTGACAATGGCAACATTGGAAGTCCAGAAATTTTTTCCTTCCGAATGGAAAGGGATTGGCCAAGGTCAAACCGTTTGACCAAATGGTAAAGAGAAAGGTTGAGTCTGAGATAGTCCCATGTACCATACCGAAAGAGTCTGTTTGTTTTTATTGCCAAAAGAAGGGGCATTGGATGCGAAGCTGTCGTATCTACCTGAAAGATCGCAAGGATGGCAAAGTCAAAATGTATGACTCTACTTTAGGTAAGTCTACTATCTAACTCTATTAAGTTCCTATTTATAGATTCTTGATACATGATGTGATAAGATTTCATTTTGATGTTTTGTAGGATCGAAGAAAAGAAAGGAAGCTTAAATGAAGAGTGAGTTGAGTCTGGTCGCGAAGAGATGGATTTCGATCGCATGGTTCGATGATCAGATTTTTGGAGCTGCTGCTTAGGAGCTATGATAGATTGCTTAGGAATATTTAGTAACATAGTTTTCATATAAATTTGCATTGTAAGGACAAGTTTCCCACATTTTTTATAAATAAAGAAAACTTTGATTTTGTCTTATTTTATATTATTTGTGGTAATGTCATAATTTACCGAATAAGGAAGGATTCTCATCACTCAAGTTTCAATTGGACAGAGACTTGGAATCATGCGACTTGTATTTTGTGATGAATGAGAACTTTCATCTTTGGGAAATTAAGACTAATTCCTTGCTCACATATAGATGTGAGTCAAGTGAAAGGACTAGGAGATCTAGTACACATTGTTGTGCACTGATCAGGTCCACCACAAAGAACGATAAGACTATTCGTCATGATTTACTAAAAGTTTAGTGAATATGGTTATGCTTACAAGATTAAGTGTAATTCTGAATTATTGAAAAAGTTTCAATGTATAGCAGAACGAATAAGAAGAATCAATCAGGCAGAAAGATAAAAGTTTCTCCAATCTGAAAGGAAAAGAGAGTACTTTAGTATCGTGTTTTATGATCATCCTAATGATTATGGAACAATATCACAATTAATCCTCTAAGGACACCTTAGTGCGTTTGTATGACTAAGGAGAGGAATCAGGAATTGTTGAAATGGTTAAATCAAAAGGATGAGTCATACTTCGTTCCAAAGTCGAGTTTGAGAGTTATACTCTTGGTTACTCCAAGTTGCACCTTGAGTAACATGTTCTAAGAAGGTTTGTAACACCTCATGAAATGTGGTGTAGAAAAGGTTCTCGCTCTTGCACATTTCAAATTGGAAGTTGTGATGTTTTGGATAAAACAAAGACCAACTAAGACCAATTGTATGAAGTGTTTTTCTTGATAAGAATCCACACTAACTCTTGAATGTTTGTTTGTCGAGAAATGTTCCTTGACAAATAATCTTATATGTCAAGAGGTCTGTGGGAGTCTAAATGATCTTGAATTGTTTCATTAACTAATCAAGAATAAACCTATTGTTTATCCCTAGCACACGACTTGAGGTTTGTAACCTATCGTGTTGACATATTCTTGTTTCTATACCCATTCCAGTTGAAGTTGACTATGCATGTGAGTTCTATAAGTTCTCAATTGTTTGTATAAGGCAAAGCACCTGGATCAGTGAAAGTAAATTGATCAGTATAGATGAGTTGCTTAACAACCTGGAAGCAATGGTAGGCCCTTGTGCTACTAGATGGCAAGAAATTAAGATTGAACAAGTTCAGTCCATATGAGTTTGGATTTGTCACAAACCTTGTCTTGTGATTATGGTTATGACAAATTCACATGGATATGAACACATACACCATAAAATCTAAGTAGCAAGAGGTTTCTCTCTACTTCATGAAAATGACTGTGAGGAAACGCTTTCACTAAGTAGATTTTGAGGAGATAGTGGTTGTGTTAATTGCGTTCTCAGATTCGAATATGATTACGACATCCCTCTTCATAGTTCGAATTGTGAGAAATGGCAAATAGTTTGAACATTCGGAATTTATTGTTCTAAGTTCTAAAATAATTTAGACACACATATAAGCTATCTAATGAAAGGTGTATGAGCTTGGGAAGTCTAGATAAAGATTTATCGAAGCATCTCGTATCAGAAATCTGAACTTTGGAAAGAAAGTCAATAAGTATTGATTTCTAGAAGTCCAGTTGATTTCTGGGTACATGTCAAAGCTAGTGGGAGCATAATTATTATGCTAGTAAGAATAATTATTATGTTGGTGGGAACATAATCATTATAATGAGTGTTGCAAGGTAGCAATACTATTTATAGGAAACAAGTATTCGATTTACAAAGTTGCAAAGTTTGGGAATTTTTTTGCTATAGATGGTTTTAAGGGAGAAGAACGCATACTTCATTTCAAGATCTGAAAGTTTGAAATTTTAATGGAACTTAGTCATGGATATATATGAATGTAATGTTGAAATATTTCAACATTAGAAATTCTATATATGGAAATATTATAGTGAGAGATCGATAAAGTGTCATGTCTCTATGTAAGACATTATGAATCAAATCCTATATGCTTCGGGTATAGGATCGATTGCATATGCTATAATATTCACTCGTTCTAATTTTCCAAATGCCTAGGGAATTAAGAGGGAAAAAGGACTGGAACAAGATATGACTGAAAGTTATTAAACAACTATCAAGGACAATCTAAGGTTTACCGAAGATTGGTTGGTTATGGACAGTTGGAAGTAGAGTAATAAATGGACCATATTGACATGGTTCTGAATAGATAGGATTCTGTTAAGAATGCGTAGTCATATGACAATATGGAAATGTTTCCATTATGGGAGTGAATATTAAGAATCTATGTGTAAGTTAGAAACTTTAATACAAGAAGGATGCTCAAAGGAATGTACTTTGAATGTGAGACTTCATTTCCATGGAATTGTTTCTGTAACCAATCCCCAATGGAATGCTTTGTGATGTAATTTCCCAAGTCTCTGTGACTTGGTGCATTGACATTACAAAATAATTATTGCATGAAAGTTTAGACTCTAACACATTCTAGTAAGTGGCAAGAATTTGGAATCCTTACATGTAACTCTTGGTTCCTGATAAGTATTTTTTTAAAATGAAGAATTATCATTTTAACAAGGGGACTCGGTGAGTTGAAGGATCAACTCGTCGAGTAGGATCGGGCGTGGACGCGGGAGTTAAGTGACCTACTCGGCGAGTCGATAGACCGACTCGGCGAGTAGCAGCTATCTGTATGAAACCTTAAATTTGAGGGTTTGCACCCTATTTAAACAACTTATCTCAGCCTCCATCGTCCCTTATACTCTCAGAAGACATCATATCGAAACCCTAGACTTGTTTGAGTATTCTAAGGCCATTTTGGTGCATTTTGGTGGATTGTGAAGCTTGAGAAGGGGAAAGGAGCTTGGGAGTTCAAGTTGGAGCTTGGAGATCCAGAGATTGTGTTCCATTTCCAGCTCATTTAAGGTAAAAAGCTCCTGCCTTGATCTTCCATGTGTTTATTCATCTTTAGGGCTTGGATTTTGGGTATATTTAGGGCTTTCTAAGCCATTTTAGGGTTGTGACGTGTTATAGGGAGTATTGACTTCAGATCTTGGTCATTGGAGGGGTCTCATGGCATAAAGGTGCCAACTTTATGGCCATGAGAGCCCCATGCATCTTTTAGACATCATTCGTAGTCCTTTAGGGCTAAAAGACCCATGCATGGACGTAAAGTTTGTGGCTTTACGTGCTGTATCGGCCCTAGGAGGTCAGATCTACCCTTTGGATGAGATGAGCTTGACAGAAATCGAGTTTATGGACATGGACTTTAGTGGACTCGGCGAGTTGTTCTTGGGACTCGACGAGTCGGATAGTGGTTCTCCAACCCTTGCTGTTTTGAGGATCTGGTTGAGTCTAGAGAAGGACTAAACAAAGATGGACGAGATTATAGACCTGGGAATCATGGGACTCGACGAGTGTTTGAGCAGACTCGGCGAGTCCAAGGCAATCTTCCAATCTTTGAAGATGGACTCGACGAGTTGTTCATACAACTCGGCGAGTCATAGACTGGACACATTCTTATGAGGGAGATGAACTCGACGAGTTCAAGGTCGAACTCGGCGAGTCAGATGAAAATGGCCCCGATGGTATGATTGAAGAAGAACCCGTCGAGTTCTTGCTAGACTCGATGAGTAGAGACGGGGATTGGTTCGAGTTAGAGGAGTATGGACTCGACAAGTTGGTAGACCAACTCGGCGAGTCAGGACAACTGGATGTTGACTTTGACCAATGTTGACTTTGACAGAATTGAGTTGACCCTGGTTTGGGTTGCATGTTTGAATTGATAACTTAGAAGGGTTGCCGTGTAGGGATTAAGGAGTCGAGGGGAGTCGACTTTCACGCTGAGGACATTTTAGACACTACACGACATCGAGGTGAGTTACCTTCCAGTAGAAGTGGGTCTAAGGCACCAAGGTCGGTCCACTGGTAATTGGTTAGTTGTGATGATTGTCTTTGTGATAATCATCTGGGTTGCTTGTGCTTGATATATGTGTATGCTAGTATGCTATGTTATGTGAGATAGTATTAGTAGGAGGGGACTAGTCCCCGATTCGGTCGCTAGGACCGGTGGGTAGGTCGGACACCCCAGATATGTCTGACAGCATGATTATGATACGATATTATATGCTAGCGTTAGGGGGTGAAATAGTCCTCGTATCCGGTTGAGATAGACCGGAGGGTAGGTAGGCACCCCATAATAGCCTGACATGGGTAGGTCAGCACCCCATAATGGCTTGACATGGGTAGGTCAGCACCCCAGAATGGCTGGACATGGGTAGGTCGGGCACCCCAGAATTGCCCGACAATATGTATGTGGTTTTGGTATGTAGTATGATGGGGGAACTCACTAAGCTTTGTGCTTACAGTTTCAGTTTTGGTTTCAGGTACCTCTTCGTCCAAGGGGAAGGAGCCGGCGGTGTAGCAGCGCATCACACACACACACATGATTTCCGCATGGAGTTTCTGGGATTGTACTCTGATTTTCATAACTCTTGATATTGTGATTTTGAAACATGGCGTTATGGTTTTTATAAGTTGATGTAACCTTGACAATGTTTTGGTACACTATTTCATGAGGTACTTAATTTAAAAATGAAATTTTTGGCCTTGAAAATTGGGATGTTACAAGTTGGTATCAGAGCCTTGGTTTGAGGGATTCGGACACACCCTCGGGGGTGTCTGGACTCAAACCGAGGGATTAAAATTTTTTTCACAAAGAAAGCAGTTTTATAAAATGTAAGTTAAAGAATTTTGAGAAAGAACAAGGTGTGTGATGCGTGCGACCGGCCGAGCTCAACCAAGTTTTCCCCAAGATACCCATACTTGTTATGTTATGATATATGACTTATGATTCTGAGAACTACATGCTAGATTAGGGCTAAGGATCTAGGAGGATGCCTTGTATGTCTGATGTATGATTTTGAGAACTGCATGCTAGAATAGGGCTAAGGATCTAGGAAGGATGCCTTGAATGCCTGTTGTGTGAGCTGTATGCCAGGACTGTTTAGTCAGCAGTAGGATATCCTGATTAGGTTATGCTTGCTATGGTTACTCGATGCACGAATGCTGCTTGCTTTGTGCTATAGGGGTTCTGGCTAACTTTAACTAACTAGTGATCGAATATGTAACAGTATTCGCAAGCTAGTTAGGGAGAGGTGGTAGGGACTCCTAGTGCAGCTGACGGCGGAGAGTAGGTCGGAGAGTGTCCTAGGAAAGCCTAGGATGAGGTTAGTTGGGAAGTTGTATTAGTAGAAAGGGACTTGGTGAAGTTAAGGTAGTTCTTGAGGAAAGTACGGATAGATGTGGAAGGTAGTATGGGCCCGTACTACTAGAAACAGAAGATTCGTACTCGAATCAAGGAAGGCTGAGACAGAACCGGGAAACTTGGAGAGTGTGCGAGACCTCTCGAGGATATGTATGATCCTGACGTTTATGTGTTTATTATCAGTATGGCGATTACACGACATGGAGCAGGATATGGATCAAGATCAGGATCAGGCTCGGGTGCAGGGTCCGAGCAGGTCGATGACGGACTACGCGAGTTCATCGCGTCTGAGATCACTAGAGGTATCCTTGAGTCGACCCCTATCATTTTCGGGTCGATCAAGGAGGGGATTATCGAGTTGATGGAGGATCGCCTCCAGGCGTTCAGGAGGGACTCGACGTCCAACCAGTCGGGTATGCGCACACTGTCCTTGAAGGAATTCAGGGGGAGTGGTGCGCCGGACTTTCACGGGGTGAAGGACCCCATTGCTGCCAGGAGATGGATCGCAGACATTGAGTCTGCGCAGTTGACGAGCTTCTGCCTGGAAGGGTCGAAGGTCCGCTTTGCTGTGGGATGTTTGAAGGATAGAGCTAGAGATTGGTGGGAGTCAGTTGGTGACTCGTTGGGAGCCCCAACCATCGACGCTATGACTTGGTCAGATTTTGTGACTAGATTCAGGGCTGAGTTCGCGCCAGTTGTGGAGCTTCAGCAGCTAGCCCGAGAGCTTCTTGATATGAGACAGACGACTGAGACAGTGGCGGAGATCACCGCCAAGTTCAGGGAGAGGGCCTTGTTGGTACCTCAGTATGCGAGGGATGAGGAGATGTGGAGGACCCGTTACCATGATATGTTGAGGGCTGATATCCGGGAGCATGTCAGCTATTCAGCCTGCCCGACCTTGGAGTCCATGATTGCCAGGGCGCGGGAGAGGGAGATTTATTTGGAGCACCTCAGGAAGAGGAAGGCAGAGACTGAGCAGGTTACATGGGTTTCGGGGAAGAAACCCAAGGGATTCGACATTAGGTCGAAGGGCCAGCCGGGCCAGACCCACTGCAGGAAATGCGGCAGGCCGCATGAGGGAGCCTGTAGAGCAGGATCGTCAGGTTGCTACAAGTGCGGCAAGACGGGGCACTTTGGAAGGGATTGTACTGCCCCCGCCCCCACAGTTCAGACATCAGACCTGATTTGCTTTCATTGCAATCAGAGGGGACATAAAAAGGCCAACTGCCCTAGATTGTCAGCAGTGTCAGCAGCAGCGCCAGTGGTGGCGCCGACTCCAACGACAGCACCAGTTGCGGATGGCCGAAAGGTCAAGGCAGAGGCTCTTGTGGTGCGGAGCCGAGCATTTCAGTTGACAGCCGAGGAGGCACGCGCCGCACCCGATGTGGTGACGAGTATGATTTCTCCCTTATGTTCTTATTTTATGTCGCTGTGATTTTGATATGTTATATGTATGCTCTGTTTAGGATCGTTCCATGTGAACGGTATCCCAGTTCAGGTGTTGTTTGATTCGGGTGCTACCCGATCGTTTGTCTCTCTTACGCTTAGCAAGAAGTTTTCTGAATCCTCGGGCATGTTGGATTGCCCTCTAGAGGTCGAGATTGCGGACGACCGGTCAGTACAAGTATCAGAAGTTTCAGAGACTGTGTTCTGAGACTGTTCGAGGAGCGCTACCTGGTAGACTTGGTTCCCATACCTTTACGGGGGAACAAGGTTATTATAGGTATGGATTGGCTAAGCCCCAATGGGGTGGTGATCGACTGCGCGCAGCAGTTGGTGCGGATCAGGACCCCAAGTGGGGGAGAGCTGGTGATTTAAGGCGAGAGGCCACAACGAGGGCCAGCTTTATGTTCAGCAGTGAGGGCTAGGAACTACCTTCAGCGGGGTTACGTAGGATATGTCGCCTATGTTATGGACACCCGGGAGGCGGGTAAGGCGACGATGGGCGATGTGCCAGTGGTACGAGAGTTCGCGGATGTATTCCCCGAGTAGTTGCCTGGGATACCTCCGGAGAGGCAGGTAGAGTTCAGGATCGACCTAGTTCCTGGTGCGGCTCCGATAGCCAAGGCACCGTATCGGTTGGCTCCTCCTGAGATGCAGGAGTTGTCTACACAACTGCAGGAGCTGTTAGACAAGGGATTCATTAGACCGAGCAGTTCGCCCTGGGGAGCCCCTATTTTATTTGTGAAGAAGAAGGACGGGTCGCATCGGATGTGTATAGATTATCGGGAGCTGAATAAGGTAACGGTGAAGAACCGTTACCCACTCCCAAGGATTGATGACCTCTTCGACCAGCTACAGGGAGCATCTTGGTTCTCCAAGATTGACGTGCGGTCAGGATACCACCAGATGAGGGTCGGGGAGGAGGATGTGTAGAAGACTGCTTTTCGGACTCGGTATGGCCATTATGAGTTCGTGGTGATGCCCTTCGCGCTCACCAACGCTCCAGCCGCATTCATAGACCTCATGAACCGCATGTGCAGGCCGATGTTGGATTGGTCCGTGATAGTTTTCATTGACGATATCTTGGTTTATTCCAAGACGCAGGGGCAGCATGAGGAGCACTTGCGAGAGGTATTAGATACCCTGAGGAGGGAGAGCTTGTGTGCCAAGTTCTCCAAGTGCGAGTTCTGGTTATGCGAGGTGCAGTTCTTGGGCACCTTGTCAACCAGAACGGGATATTGGTTGACCCGGCCAAGGTGGAGGCCGTGATGAGATGGGAGGTTCCGAAGTCTCCATCCGAGATTCGGAGTTTCCTCGGACTGGCAAGCTATTATCGGAAATTCATTCAGGACTTCTTCAAGATAGCCGTACCCTTGACCCGACTGACGAAGAAAGCCGTTGTTTTTCGCTGGGGGCCTGAGCAGCAGGCCGCATTTGAGACATTGAGGCAGAGATTGTGCGAGGCGCCGATCTTAACCCTGCCGGAGGGCATGGAGGATTTTGTGGTATATTTCGATGCGTCCATCTCGGGTTTGGGCGCGATATTGATGCAGAGAGGGCATAATATCGCCTATGCTTCGAGGCAGTTGAAGCCTCATGGCTTTGAATGTGATGTTATTGAAAATCAAGAAGGATCAGGAATCCTTCAATTCCCACGCGCCATGAAGATTTAGTCGAATCTAAGAGGGGGAGAATCGATCAGGTATTCAGGAGAAGAAATAGGTGTGAAACTAGGAGGAGTTTTGCATCCCCGTCAGGGCGGAAAGGCGGCCAAGTGGTCGTCTAGGTTGAGGATTGGGCGAGTTGGGAGTTCAGAAAACGTTCCAACGGTTGGTTCGCTCCTTTCCTTGACATCGGGAGACAGGTTTAGGAAACTAGGTTAGAGGACCAATTAGAATTCAAGTTCATTTGAGAGTTATATCTAGTGCGTGTTCGACCCGGTTTGGAAGTATTGTAAGTCTGCGGGTGTAGCCGTAGCATTCACAAGGTTCTCAGATAGTATGGGAAGTGTTGTAAGTCTGCGGGCGTAGCTGTAGCATTCACAAGGTTTCCAGGTAGTATGGGAGTGATGTTAGATCATAAGGAGAACGGTAGTACCCCACAGTTTGGGGTGCAGCAGTGTGGACATGGAAATCACGGATCGGATTTCGGAATTTCCCCGATGGATTAGATCTGGTTGAGCCAGTGATAAGACTATAGGAGCGCCACTACAGTATGGGATCAGGGAAGCAATGGACCGTATAAGGTTGCTTGTGATATACGGATACCATTGGTCAGGTATCAGTCACTTTTAGCCGTGGATGCGGTGACGTCAGGACTCGATGCATGGACCCGATCGGTTGGATCGGGAGGCTGTTAGAACCATAGCAGTAAGATAACTAACGACAACTATTAGCAGATAAGGATTTCGATCGGAAGTCGCGAGGGGCGACTACATGGGAGCCTTTGGCTCGGTAACCAGGTAGGAACTCGGTGTTTCAGATGACGGGTAGAAGTGGGTTGCGATAATTCATAGGGTTTCGAGTGAGATGTCAGGATATGACCTTGAATCTCAAGTTATGGATTTAGCCCAAGTTATGTAAATAGTAGTATTCAATCTAGGGTATTCCATCGTAAGGATGACCGGACCCTATGATTGTTTGGACCTGACGTGTTTGGTATTCCAACCCGAGGGTTGATTGGGCCAAACATGTGCGTGATACGAGGGTATTCCATCCTAGGGATGACTGGACCCGTCGTAAGCACGCCTGGTATTCCAGCCGAGGCTGATTGGGCCAGGTATGAGTGTTCCGCGAGGTGGCTGGTTGTTTATGGATATAGTTGCGGGGGCGGAAGGATGTAGGATCCCGTCAGCATAAAAGGATTCATTTCAGGAAAAGAAGAGTAGAGACCCCGATACCTTGGATCGTCAGGATTGTTGTTGGAATTGGCCAGATGACACATCGGTTAGATCTCTCGGGGGAAACCTAGTTAGATTCGCAGTACACTTCAGGTCTTGCTATTGCGGAAGGGCGCATATTGGATGGGAAGGCAGCTGTCTCGCTACATGATAGTCAGGCCGGAGAGTGCCTGAACTACGTAATAAAACCAATAGTTGTGGTGGTAGGGGGCGAAGATTCTACGTAGCCATGTAATACCCTAGGAAAGGGTGTAATGAGAACGTTGAAGGGAATCCGAGTAGACTTGGGGGTCGGAGGCCGAGAAGCGAGAACATTCCGAAATTGTTCGCCACAGCAGACTTCGAGGACGAAGTCTAAGATAAGTGGGGGAGATTTGTAACGCCCGGTTCCTGATAAGTATTTTTTTAAAATGAAGAATTATCATTTTAACGAGGGGACTCGGCGAGTTGAAGGATCAACTCATCGAGTAGAATCGGGCGTGGACGCGGAAGTTAAGTGACCTACTCGGCGAGTCGATAGACCAACTCGGCGAGTAGTAGCTGTCTATATGAAACCCTAAATTTGAGGGTTTGCACCCTATTTAAACAACTTATCTCAGCCTCCATCGTCCCTTATACTCTCAGAAGACATCATATCGAAACCCTAGTCTTGTTTGAGTATTCTAAGGCCATTTTGGTGAATTTTGGTGGATTGTGAAGCTTGAGAAGGGAAAAGGAGATTGGGAGTTCAAGTTGGAGCTTGGAGATCCAGAGATTGTGTTCCATTTCCAGCTCATTTAAGGTAAAAAGCTCCTGCCTTGATCTTCCATGTGTTTATTCATCTTTAGGGCTTGGATTTTGGGTATATTTAGGGCTTTCTAAGCCATTTTAGGGTTGTGACGTGTTATAGGGAGTATTGACTTCAGATCTTGGTCATTGGAGGGGTCTCATGGCATAAAGGTGCCAACTTTATGGCCATGAGAGCCCCATGCATCTTTTAGACATCATTCGTAGTCCTTTAGGGCTAAAAGACCCATGCATGGACATAAAGTTTGTGGCTTTACGTGCTGTATCGGCCCTAGGAGGTCAGATCTGTTGGATTAGGTGTCTAAGCCCATAACTATTATTGGTATGTATTCGACCCGAGAGTAGCATGGTCCATTTGGGTTGCATATCATCAGGACAATTTGTTAGGATGGACTTTTGAGAGAAGGTTATTTATGGTTTATTAATATATTATAAGTAATAATATATTAATATGAAATCATATGTTTTAATTAGTAGTGATCAAGAATTAATTTGGAATTAATTTAGTGGTCGAAAGAGACTAATTAAATATATGGGGACTAATTATGATAATTAGTTATATTTATATGTGTTAGGCTTATGATCCATGTTGGACCAAGTTTATGTATGGATACATAAAGAGTTGGGCCACATGAACCATGGATCATAAAACCCATGGGTATGGATTTGGGTTATATCCATGACCCTAGAAATCCCACATATAAATAGATACTTCATTGCCCAAAATCGCCACTTGTATCTTTTTAGAGTTCATGGTGTCTTTTGTGTGCATGGAATTCTCTCTCAAGTTCATCCTTTGTCCATGGTGTGTTGTGATTCCATTTGAGGCTTCCACACTATTGGGGCTAAGCTCTTTAAGGCCAAATACACCAAGAATTCAAGCTCCATCAAAAGGTATGTCATGCTAACTAGTATATTATAATTTTATGTTAAATGCATGCTAGTTGTAAGATTAATACCTTGGAAACCATTTGCATGTATAATTAGTGAAAACATAGATCCAAGGTATTTAGGGTTGTATGTGCACCATAGGATGTTGTAGTATACCAAAACCCAACAGTGGTATCAGAGCCATGGGTTGTTTTCAATTATACTTGATGCAAGTTGCTGAAAAAAAAACTGAAAAAAATCGAATTTTTTGCTGTCGGGACAGTAGACTCGACGAGTCCAGTGATGGACTCGACGAGTCCATGAACAAATTCATCCAACTCGTCGAGTTGGTTCATGCACTCGACGAGTTGGATCCCCTGACAGCTTATCTTCGAGTTTTTTGGCCTGTTTTGGATTAGAATCATTACCGCAGAGTGTTTTTGTTCATAAAATTTGTTTTTTGATACTATGGTAATGTTTATTCTTATCCAAATAAAGGATAATAATCAAAGTTTCAAGTTTTATACATGTTTATATGATGCTTGAAAAATATTGATTATGAATGTTCATGTTTATGAGTTTGTTTAGATTAATAGGAAAAATTATGAGATAGTTGTTTTCAATCCAAATTAATCTTGAAGTTGTTCATAATATGTGTTTTTGTAACTTGTCCTCAAGTTACATGAAAAGTCACATTTATGAATTTTAAAACCCATAAAAATTCCATAAGTTATGAAAAAATGAAGAGTCACATTTTTAATGCTTTTAAAGTCTTCCATAACTTGTCTACAAGTTATGGAACTTGAAGGGTTTTTTCCATTAAACCACTTTAAAATTCATAAGTTATGGAAACCATAAGTTTTTTGAATTGTTCAAAACTTGTCCTCAAGTTTTGGAATTTGTAAAGTCAAACCCCATATACACTTTAATTCCAAACCCAAGAATTTTAAAAGTTAAAGTTCAAACTTTATGGACTTCATTAAACTAATTAAAGTGTCTAATTAAAAGAGTTAATAATTCCATAAAGACATGGTTTAAGTTTAATTAAATTAAGAGTATAGTTTAATTAATAGATTAAACCACCAAGTATTTTAAATGTTTAAAATACACCCTTATACTATTATAATATTAATAGTTAATACTTATATATATATATATATATATATATATATATATATATATATATATATATATATATATATATATATATATGTATGTATAAGAACAAAGTCGGTCGTACCGTTAGTAGGCCTCATTCACGAAGCCGGTCTATAAGGGGGGTATAAGGTTACTGCCTATAAAATGGCAGTTTAATGGGTGTCCACACTCACCCACCGCTTCCTTGACCGGTGGAGGGTCGTTAGCCGAACGGGTACGACAAGGACTATAATTCTCCCTTCATTAAAAGTATTAATGATAAATACTAAGTAACTAAACTTTTATAAATACCCAATCTTAGTTACTTAGGAAAAAGTGAATAAGGTGCTAATCCATGAAATTACACTTTGCACTTTGTTTAAGTCGGTTAGTGGAGCGTGTGTGGTTAACCGGCACACTAACTCGTATTTAACAAGGTAGGCAAAGGGTAACCTAATGTTTATCATAGTATCGATGGAGCGTGTGTGGTTAACCGGCACATCGATTGAGGGGTAAACACTTAAGGGTACCAAGTAATTTGCATGGTTACTTCACACCTTGTTTTGTGATCCTCGGCATCCCAGTCACAAAACCTGAAGGGCACACTCGAGATTGAAACATGCCATTGAACAGTTCAATGAATCTCAAAGATCTAGGAGTTTCAAAAACCAATTAAAACCTAATAATATATATTTCGTTTTCATGGTGGAAATTGGTGAATCGTCATTCGCCTACCTTCAAATATTTTATAGCTTGGATTACAGCATCCCTCTTCCAAGTTATAAAAGTATTGTGTTGGGTCCTAGCCTTAATATTTCATATTGGGTGTTATATTAAGGACTTTAAATCAACTATCTTGAGTATCTCCCAAAAGATGTCTGGTTTAGACATTTATGATCTTCCCAAATCTCTTGAAACAAGCTTTCCTAAATGAAGATGATGTCCCATGGAAATCATACTTCTTTCACCTCCTCCAATTATTCTCCCTAACCCACAAGTTGCTGAAAAGTTTAAGGTCACTCAAGCCCTATTGGCAAGCAAAGGTCTATGTGTGATCACATCTTGGAGATGTAGTCACATATTGACAAGCCGGGAGAGTTGGGTGTCAAAGTCTTGAGAAAGTTGGTGGCTCAACTACTTTCTAAGTCACATAGTGAGTTCTTTTGGAACACCTATGAAACAGACTATGACAAGACCCTTAATGATCTTATCTATTTGCTAAGATCAACTTCCTAAAAACTTTATGGACATTGACAATGATGACACTGGGAATCCAAAAAAGCATTCTCTTCCCAATGGAAATGGATCGGCCATAGTCAACTCGGTTGACCAAATGGTAAAGAGAAAAGCTAAGTCTGAGATAGTCCCATTACCAAAGGGTCCATATGTTTATATTTCCAAAGAAAGGGGCATTGGTTGCGAAGCTGCCAAATTTACCTAAGGATGTTAAAGTCAATAAGTTTGACTCTACTTCAGGTAAAGTCCACTATCTAACTCTGCTAAGTTTCTATTCTGAGATTCTTGATACATGATGTGACTGGGTCACATGTTGATGTTTTAAGAATCAAAGAAAAGTGAAGAAACTTAAAGAAAGAATATGATGAATCTGATCGCGTAGATAGATTTCTATCGCATAGTTTGAAGATCGGATTCTTGAGCTACTTCTTAGGAGTTATGATATTTTGCTTAGGAATAGATAACAACAAGTTTTCATATGGATTGTAAGGATAAGTTTTTCCGCAAAGTTTTAAAATAAAAGGTAAATCTTTTGATTTTATTTATTTTAAAATATCCTTACAATGGCATTTGTGAAAATTTGTGTTGCTTATAAGATTCCATTAAGAGCAAGAGTGGAAATATGAATTTGATTCTTTCATTTGTGGTAGTGTCTAAATTTACCAAATAAGGAAAGATTCTCATCACCCAAGTTTCAGTTGGATAGAAACTTGGAATCATGCAAGTTGTATAGCATGATGAATGAGAACTTTCGAGCATTGGAAAAATTAAGACTAACTACTTGTTCACATGGGTGTGTGAGTCAAGTGAAGGACTAAGGGATCGGGTACACATTCTTGTGCACTGGTCAGAGTCCACCACAAAAGATTGATAAGACTATTCGTCATAATTTACTATAGCTCAGTAAATATGGTTATACTTACAAGCTTAAGTGTAATTCTGAGACATTGGAAAAGGTTCCAATGTATGGCAGAGCGAATAAGAAGAATTAATTTAGGCAGAAAGATAAAAGTTTCTCAAATCTGAAAAGATGGGAGAGTACTTTAGTATCATGTTTTAATACCATCTTAATGATTTTGAGACCTTATCACAATTCATCCTCTAAGTGCATTCTGATAGTTAAGAAGAGGAGTTATGAATTATTGAAGTGGTTAAATCAAGAAGATGATTCATACTTCGTTCCAAAAATAATTCTTAGAGTTATACTCTAAGATTGTAACTTGAGTGACATGTCTTAAAGAAGGTTTAAAACACTTATCAAATGTAAGAGTAAAAGTTTTCTACTCTTGTACATTTGAAATTGGTAAGTTGTGATGTTTTGGATAAAACAAAGACCAACTAAGGCCAATTGTGTGAAGTGTTTGTCTTGATTAGAATCCACACTATCTCTTGAATATCTGACAAGAAAGTCTTATATATCAAGAGGACAGTGGGAGTTTTAAAGGTCTTGAAAGTCTCAAGAACTAATCAAGAATAAAACCTGAAGTTCTTCACTAGCACACGACTTGAGGTTTATAACCTATCGTGTTGACATATTCTGTGCCCATTCCAGTTAAAGTTGGCTTTGCATATGAGTTCTTAGAGTTCTCAATTGGTTGCACAACAACTTGGAAGCAATGGCAGGCCCTTGAGCTGCCAGGTGGCAAGAAATTAATATTGAGTTTAGTCCATATGAGTTTAGATTTGTCATTATCCTTGTCTTGTGACTATGGTTTTGACAATTCACATGGATAAGAACACATACACCATTAAATCTAAGGGTCATAAGGTTTCTCTTCGATTCGTGAAAATGATGGTGAGGAAACACTTCCACCAAGTAGATTTGAAGTAGATAGCAATTGTGATATTTGCATTCTCAAAGTCGTTAGTGGAGCTGTGTGGTTAACCGGCACACTAACATGGACTTGTGAGAAGTGGAAAAGGTCTAAACAATTGAGACTATGATTACGGCATTCCTTTTCATAGTTCTGAAATTGTTTAGACACACCTGTGAGCTATCTAAGATAAGGTGTATGATATTGATAAAGTTTTATCAAAGCAATCTGGTATCAAAAATCTGAACTTTGGTAAGAAAGTCAATAAAGTATTGTTTTTTCTAGAAGTTCAACTGATTTCTGAGTACATGTCAAAGCTAGTGGGAGCATAAGTGTTATGCTAATAATCATCATGTTAGTGGGAGCATGATAATTATGATAAAGGTTGCAAGTTAGCAATGTTAATTATAGAAAACAAAAGGTTTCAATTGGGAAAAAGTTGTTTTGCTATAATTAAGGGAGAGGAAATTATACTTCATCTCAAATCTAAAAGCTTAGATTGAGGTTTTAATCGTATTTAGTCAAGTATATATATGAATGTTATGTTGGAATGGCTCAACATAAGAAAATTCTAATATAGGGTCCATTATTTGCGTTCTAAAATTCGATTATGATTACGACATCCCTTTTCATAATCTGAATTATGAGAACTTGGAAAATTGAAATGGAAATATTATAGCAAAAGACTGGTTTAGTCTTTATGTGATACATCATGAATCGTGTCCCATATGCTTCGGATATAGGATCGATTGCATGTGCTATATTCATCCTTTCTAAAATTTTCCAAATGCCTGGGGCATTAAGAAGGGAAAAGGTCTAGAATTGGATATGAATAAAAAGATTAAACAATTGTCGAGGACAATCTAAGGTTTACCAAAGATTGGTTGCTCAAGGACAGTTGGAAGTATAATGATAGTTCTGGAAGGACCATATTGACATAATCTGTAAGGAGGAAACTCTTGTTCAGAAGTGATAGTCAAAATGGAATATGGAAATGTTTCAAAGTTAGAAATTATTCAATCTGTGTAAGATTAGGAAACTTAATGCAAGAAGGATGTTTCCAAGGAGTTGATCTCCTTTGGAATGCTCTGTAATGTTTGTTGTCAAGTCTATCTGACTTTGTGCATAATCATTACAAGAGGATCAACGCATATAAGTTTAGAATCTATCAGATTTCAGTAAATGGCATGAATTTGGAATTCTTGCATTTGCAGTAAGGATTTGGGACTATGAAAAGAGGATCATTGGATTTATGTTCAATTGATCTATTTCACAAAGTAAAGATCATAGACAAACATAGTATGCATACTTGGTGTATGGCATGACTAGTGTTTAGAAAACATAGTGTATATGCTTGGAGCATGGGACAACTATTGTTTTAAATTCAAGAATAAAGTTGATAGCTGAAACAGTATACAATGAATAATGTGTAATCATATGGTGATAAATAAAAGGTGTTTTATTTATGTTCATAGGTTTTGATACCATATTCGATTCAATTATTCTTGTGTTTCATTTTGCATGTTTTGACTTCCAGAATAAACTAGGTCATTGTTCTGGATGACTAAGTTATTCAAACTATCCACAGTCGGTCATATGTTGGAAGTAGATATGAATTAAGACTGTCATGGGTTGGCTTGTAGAGGTCTAAGATGTTGGACAAAGGGCTACAACACTCATGAGTGCTCATAAGTTCTGAGTATTGGATTCAACCCACGCTCATTGGAATCACTTCATGGATTTTATCACGAGTGATCATGAGACGATAATATCTTATATTCTTCAAACCTAGAGATATGAGTTGGTTATACATTGATTGCACGAAAACGCATTGGTAACTCGATGTTATAAAACGTGCCTTTGTGTATGATTCAACAAGTAGTAGAACAAGCCATATGAGTCGAAGTTTATCCATTCCTTTTACCTTCGGGATAAAAGCGATATCTGTGGGCCCCTCGATGATTTGGTGATGACAAACGTAAGTGCTCGGCCGGGCCTGGACTAATTTGATTTGTTCAATTAGTCAGTCGTCATAAATCGGAAATCGGGAAACAACAAATGGACAGAGAGAATGATTATAATCCATGTCTAAGTCCATATGATATCTAGAATGGAGGAATATATGATCCCTTATCTAATGGACATGTCATTTGATTTGTTCAGAGTTTGACAGCGGCTTTAAGAGCTACGATTGCTAGTCGGGATCTTGGAGTCATACTTGAATAATAGTTTTAGACTTATCCAAGTGGGAGACTGTTGGATTAGGTGTCTAAGCCCATAACTATTATTGGTATGTATTCGACCCGAGAGTAGCATGGTCCATTTGGGTTGCATATCATCAGGACAATTTGTTAGGATGGACTTTTGAGAGAAGGTTATTTATGGTTTATTAATATATTATAAGTAATAATATATTAATATGAAATCATATGTTTTAATTAGTAGTGATCAAGAATTAATTTGGAATTAATTTAGTGGTCGAAAGAGACTAATTAAATCTATGGGGACTAATTATGATAATTAGTTATATTTATATGTGTTGGGCTTATGATCCATGTTGAACCAAGTTTATGTATGGATACATAAAGAGTTGGGCCACATGAACCATGGATCATAAAACCCATGGGTATGGATTTGGGTTATATCCATGACCCTAGAAATCCCACATATAAATAGATACTTCATTGCCCAAAATCGCCACTTGTATCTTTTTAGAGTTCATGGTGTCTTTTGTGTGCATGTAATTCTCTCTCAAGTTCATCCTTTGTCCATGGTGTGTTGTGATTCCATTTGAGGCTTCCACACTATTGGGGCTAAGCTCTTTAAGGCCAAATACACCAAGAATTCAAGCTCCATCAAAAGGTATGTCATGCTAACTAGTATATTATAATTTTATGTTAAATGCATGCTAGTTGTAAGATTAATACCTTGGAAACCATTTGCATGTATAATTAGTGAAAACATAGATCCAAGGTATTTAGGGTTGTATGTGCACCATAGGATGTTGTAGTATACCAAAACCCAACAAGATCTACCCTTTGGATGAGATGAGCTTGACAGAAATCGAGTTTATGGACATGGACTTTAGTGGACTCGACGAGTTGTTCTTGGGACTCGACGAGTCGGATAGTGGTTCTCCAACCCTTGCTGTTTTGAGGATCTGGTTGAGTCTAGAGAAGGACTAAACAAAGATGGACGAGATTATAGACCTGGGAATCATGGGACTCGACGAGTGTTTGAGCAGACTCGGCGAGTCCAAGGCAATCTTCCAATCTTTGAAGATGGACTCGACGAGTTGTTCATACAACTCGACGAGTCATAGACTGGACACATTCTTATGAGGGAGATGAACTCGACGAGTTCAAGGTCGAACTCGGCGAGTCGGATGAAGATGGCCCCGATGGTATGATTGAAGAAGAACCCGTCGAGTTCTTGCTAGACTCGACGAGTAGAGACGGGGATTGGGTCGAGTTAGAGGAGTATGGACTCGACGAGTTGGTAGACCAACTCGGCGAGTCATGACAACTGGATGTTGACTTTGACCAATGTTGACTTTGACGAAATTGAGTTGACCCTGGTTTGGGTTGCATGTTCGAATTGATAACTTAGAAGGGTTGTCGTGTAGGGATTGAGGAGTCGAGGGGAGTCAACTTTCACAGCGAGGACATTTCAGACACTACACGACATCGAGGTGAGTTACCTTCCAGTAGAAGTGGGTCTAAGGCACCAAGGCCGGCCCACTGGTAATTGGTTAGTTGTGATGATTGTCTTTGTGATAATCATTTGGGTTGCTTGTGCTTGATATATGTGTATGCTAGTATGCTATGTTATGTGAGATAGTATTAGTAGGAGGGGACTAGTCCCCGATTCGGTCGCTAGGACCGGTGGGTAGGTCGGACACCCCAGATATGTCTGACAGCATGATTATGATACGATATTATATGCTAGCGTTAGGGGGTGAAATAGTCCTCGTATCCGGTTGAGATAGACCGGAGGGTTGGTCGGCACCCCATAATAGCCTGACATGGGTAGGTCAGCACCCCAGAATGGCTTGACATGGGTAGGTCAACACCCCAGAATAGCTAGACATGGGTAGGTCGGGCACCCCAGAATTGCCCGACAATATGTATGTGGTTTTGGTATGTGGTATGATGGGGGAACTCACTAAGCTTTGTGCTTACAGTTTCAGTTTTGGTTTCAGATACCTCTTCGTCCAAGGGGAAGGAGCCAGCGGTGTAGCAGCGCATCACACACATACATGATTTCCGCATGGAGTTTCTGGGATTGTACTATGATTTTCATAACTCTTCATATTGTGATTTTGAAACATGACGTTATGGTTTTTATCCGTTGATGTAACCTTGACAATGTTTTGGTACACTATTTCATGAGGTACTTAATTTAAAAATGAAAATTTTGTTGGATTAGGTGTCTAAGCCCATAACTATAATTGGTATATACTTGAATTGATAGCAGCAAAGTCCTTTTGGGTTGCCCTCAAACCTAGCAACTGGACAAGGAAATTATGAAAGGAGAGATATTAATTTATAAGATTAATAAATTAATATAAATGATTTATTAATATGTTAAAATATTAATATATTAATTAGAAATCATTATGTTTAATTAATAGTTAGCCAGAAATTAATCAGAATTAATTTTGGGGTTAAAAGTATTAATTATAAAGTGCAGGGACTAGTTTGCAATTATCAGATAGTTGAGTGGAAGGCTCCAGAACCTCCTTGGAAGGAGGTGGACGAAATCTATAGGGGAAACCCTAAGGATTTCATCCAAGGGGCTTTGGATAAGGCCTTTGGATTAGCTTAGGCCCCAAGCAAAGGAGTATTAGGGTTTTCCCTAAACCCTAGATCCCTCAGCTATATAAGGAGCCTCCCAGCTCCTAAATTTGGCCACTCCTACCTTGCAAGAAACCCTAGGCCGATTTTTGCATACCCTACCCTCTCTCCTTCAAGTTTCCTTCTTGCTAGCTTTTGGGTGTGATTCCATTAGAGGCATTACATTTGTGGTGCTAGGCTTCCAAGAAGATCAAGTTCAAGAGGATTATCAATTGTTTACTATAACAATTGAAAGGTATGTAACTCTTAAACCCTAGTTAGTTATTTTCGAAAATAGCCTCTCTCCTCTAGGGTTCTTGTTTTGCAATTCAAAGTTATATGTTCAATAGTTAAAACATAGATCCAAAGTAGGTTGCATGTGAACTTAGGAATTGTTTTCTAGTTTATTTGTTTTACCCATAACCCATCAGTAGTATCAGAGCCATTGTTTGTTTTAAATTGAATTGCTATAATAGTTGAATTGCAAATTAGGGATTATAGCCATTAAACCCTAAAGGCCAAAATTTTCGATTTTAGGGTTTTGGTTCAAAGGGTTTTCGAAAAACCCTAGCCTCTATGAACCCTAATCGAAATTAGGTTTAGGGTTTTGGAAACCCTTGCCTCCTCCCTTAAAATTTCGAAATTTGCTAGTCCCTTTTAGGGTTTCTTTGTTTTGGATAATAGTTGCCTTATTGGACAATTGAGAAAAATAAGGAAATTATCCTATCCCCATATTTTCGAAGTCTAGAAGGGATATGGATTAGGATTAAATTAATTGTTTAATTTAATTAGATAATCCTTACAAGATTTAATAAATTAGTTAAAAGTTAATTAATAGATAAATATTAAATCTAGTTATTTGGTTTATTTTAAATTTAAAATTAATGTCTTAATTTTCGAAATTTATATATAAACCCTAAAGTTTTAAAAAGTTTAGGGTTTATATATATATATATATATATATATATATATATATATTATAATTAAAAGTTAAATATTATATATGTATAAGAATATGGTCAGTCAAATCGCTAGTATGCCTCATTCACGAAGCTAGTCTATAAGGGGGTATAAGGAAACTGCCTATAAAATGGTAGTTGAATGGGTGTCCACTCTCACCCACCGCTTCCTTGATTAGTGGAGAATCGTTAGCAGAACGGGTTTGATAGGACAACTACAACTCATTAAAAGTATAATGTTATTAAAGAAAGTACTAGAACATTATTTTACAAAATCCCAACTATAGTTACTTTAGGAAAAATGTGAAAAGTATGCTAATCCATGAAATTGCACATTATGCTTTATTGGTCGTTAGTGGAGCGTGTGTGGTTAACCAGCACACTAAAAGGCACTAATAAAGAGTAGTAATGGGTATCTCATAATTGTCATTTTGATGGAGCGTGTGTGGTTTACCAGCACATCAATAGTTAATGATAAAGACAATGAGGTCACCAAGCACATTTGCATGGTTATTCACATCTTGTTTGTGATCCTCGGCATCCCAGTCACAAATAGAAGAGCATAATCTGAGATTAACATGCCATTGAATAGTTTCAATGTATCTCAAAAGAATTAGGAATTTCACTTCGTTTATTTCGTCTAATGGTGGAATTGGTGAATCGTCATTCACCTACCTTTATGAAATTTACACTTGGATCTCGGCATCCCATTTCTAAGTTGTGAATCTTCATAGTTGGATCCTAACCTTAATATTATATCTTTGGGTTATTATATTGAGGTATCTTGAAATCTAACTAAAACTTTCCTTCCTTTCAGATGTCTACTCCTGGAAACACTTCTGCTTCATCATCCTCCAACCACAACTTCTCTTTGCTCAACATTTGCTCCAAAGTCGTTATGGATGGCTCTAACTATAATGGTTGGATGCGTAACATCAAGATGTCACTTCGATTTGAGGACAAAGAATATGTCCTTTAAAAGGAGCTCAAAGAGCTTGATGAGTCTAAAGCTACTCCTGAAGAATATGCTGCCTACAAGAAACATTATGATGATGCTACCAAAGTGGCATGCATCATGGTCGCAACCATGTCCCCAGAACTGCAGAGGTACTATGAGGACTATTGGCCCTTTGAGATGAATAAGGACCTTATGGAAAAGTACCATAAGCGAGCTCGTGAAGAAAAGTTTGAAGTAGTCAAGTCACTCATGGCTTGCAAGATGAAAGAAGGGGAATCAGTTGTATCTCATGTGCAAAGAATGCAACGCTACATAAAGCGTTTGGTCAAGCTCAACATTCACTTTGATGAGGAATTGGCCATTGACATGGTCTTGAACTCATTACCTGATTGTTATGGTCAGTTTATCCTAACTTACCATTTGAACAACACTGAGCAGACACTGGCCCAATTGCACAACTTGTTACAGACAGCTGAAGCAGGGATGAAGGGTAAAAGTATAGACTCCACTCCTGCAAGTGCCCCTGTCTTGGCTATTGGACAGGGAAAGGGGAAAAAGAGGAAAGGTCATCCTAAGCAAAACTGGAAGAACAAGGCTCAAGCTGGGTCATCTAGTAATGGCCCAAAGGCTAAGCCCAATGCTACCATTCCCCATGTTTCTGATCCAAAAGATGCAGATTGCTTTTATTGCAATGACAAAGGGCACTGGAAGAGAAGCTGCCCAAAATATCTGCAGGATATCAAAGATGGCAAAGTGAAGCCATCTTCAGCAGGTATTTACACTATTTCTTCTAATAACTCATTATCTTCTCGTTCATGGGTCCTTGATACAGGATGTGGTTTTCACATCTGTTCTGATTTACTGGGGCTAAAAGAAAGTGAGGAGATAGAGCGAGGAAGGATAAACTTGATCATGGGAAACAAGAAGTCTTCACCAGTGACCAAGATCGGAGTTTATCAACTTTTGCTTAGTAATGATGTTAGATTAGATTTATTAAATTGTTGCTATTCGTCTGAGATGACGAGAAACATTATTTCATTTCATGTATTGTTCAGACAAGGTTTTAAATATTCTTTTAATGATTTGAATGGTTCAATTGCTGTTTATAAGAATTGTGTTTTTGTGTTTGAGCTTTGCCTTGTGATGGTGTGTATGAAACAATGACTTGTGTTGATAGCTTAGGAATAGTGTATTTAATATTGACTTGTCTAATAGTGTAGACAAGGCATGCTTGTGGCATTGTCGTCTTGGACACATTAACAAGAAACGCATAGCCCAACTCCAAAAGGATGGAGTGTTGGAATCATTTGACCTAAAATCAGATGATATGTGTGAATCTTGTCTTTTGGGAAAGATGACATAATCACCATTCACAGGGTCTTGTGAAAGAGGTGAAGGTCTGTTGGATCTCATACATACAGATGTGTGTGGGCCCTTCAGATCAACTACAAGGGATGCTAATCGATTCTATGTGACTTTCACTGATGATTATAGCAGATATGGCTATATCTACTTAATCAAATATAAGTCAGAAACCTTTGAAAAGTTCAAAGAGTTTAAGCATGAGGTCGAAAATCAATTGGGCAGGAAGATAAAGGTACTTAGATCCGATAGAGGCGGGGAGTATCTTAGTATCGAGTTCAACGACTATCTGAAAGAATGTGGGATAGTCTCACAATTAACTCCTCCTAGGACACCACAGTTAAATGGTGTAGCTGAAAGGCGTAATCGAACCTTGTTAGACATGGTTCGTTCTATGATGAGTCGTGCTTCGCTTCCTATTCACTTCTGGGGGTATGCCTTAGAGACAGCCGCCCACATCCTCAATCTTGTCCCTACAAAGAAAGTTGCCAAAACACCTCACGAAATGTGGACGGGGAAAGTTCCCTCGTTAGCACATATTAAAGTTTGGGGTTGTGAAGCTTTCGTAAGACGGGAGACTCACGACAAGCTAGCAGCTAGAAGTGAGAAATGTGTTTTCATTGGTTACCCAAAGCAGTCTTTTGGATATTTGTTCTACAGACCTAGTGAAAACGTGGTCTTTGTAGCACGAAGAGGAGTCTTTCTAGAAAGAGAGCTCATATTCAAAGAGGACAGTGGGAGCACCATTGACCTTGAAGAAATTCAAGAGTTAGCCAATGAAGGAACCTTAGATGACACTAGCACTCAACCAGAGGAAACAGTTCCTGTTGAACCAGTTGATAACTCATTACCTCTTCGAAGATCCACTAGGGTGAGTGTGCCACCTGAGTTGTATGGTTTTCATATTACTTCAGACGGTGACACATTCATCAGTGATAGGACACTAGTAAATTTAGATGAACCAGTCACTTATAAGGAAGTAATGGCAGGCCCAGAGGCTTCCAAGTGGAAAGAGGCAATGGAGAGCGAGATTAAGTCCATGTATGACAACCAAGTTTGGAATTTGGTTGATAGTGCACCAGGTCGTAAGACAGTTGGGTGCAAATGGATCTTCAAGAAGAAGACAGACATGGATGGAAATGTGCACACATTCAAGGCTCGACTGGTTGCAAAAGGTTTCACTCAAACCCCAGGGGTTGACTATGATGAGACCTTCTTGCCAGTAGCTAAGATTAAATCTATTAGGATATTGCTCGCCATAGCTGCCTTTCATGACTATGAAATCTGGCAAATGGATGTCAAGACTGCTTTCCTTAACGGGAAGTTGACTGAGGATGTTTACATGAATCAGCCAGAGGGTTTTATTGATGCAAAGTTTCCCAATAGAGTGTGCAAGCTTGAGAAATCCATTTATGGATTGAAACAAGCATCTCGCAGCTGGAATATTTGCTTCCATGAGAAAGTCAAAGAGTTTGGTTTCTCTAGAAGTGAAGATGAGTTTTGTGTGTATATCAAGGCTAGTGGGAGTATAGTAAATTTTCTGGTGTTATATGTCGATGACATATTACTCATTGGTAACGACGTTCCAACCTTAAAAGATGTTAAGTCTTGGCTTGGAAAGTGTTTTGCCATGAAAGACCTTGGAGAAGCTGCCTATATTCTTAGGATTAGAATATTGAGAGATAGAAAGAAGAGACTAATTGGACTTAGTCAGAGCACATACTTGGATAAGGTACTAAAGAGGTTTAGTATGGAAAATTCCAAGAAGGGAGAGCTACCTATCCAAAGCAATACCAAATTGAGTAAGACTCAATGCCCGAGTACAGATGAGGAAATAGCAGACATGAGTCGTGTACCTTATGCTTCCGCTGTCGGATCGATCATGTACGCTATGACATGTACTCGCCCTGATGTGGCATTTGCTTTGAGCATGGTCAGTCGCTATCAGGGAAACCCGGGTAGAGCTCATTGGATAGCGGTTAAGAATATACTCAAGTATTTGCGAAGGACAAAGGACTGGGTCCTTGTGCTTGGTGGCAATGATACTTTGAGAGTAGATGGTTACAGTGATGCCAGTTTTCAAACGGATAGAGATAACTTCCGTTCTCAATCTGGCTGGGTATTTTTACTGAATGGAGGAGCGGTTACTTGGAAAAGTTCCAAGCAAGATACGGTGGCTGATTCTACTTGTGAATCAGAGTACATAGCAGCGAGTGAAGCGTCGAAAGAAGCAGCTTGGTTAAGGAACTTCATCGGAGATCTCAGAGTTGTTCCAACCATCCAGGAGCCTATGGAACTGTTCTGCGATAATGAGGGAGCGGTTGCCTTAACAAAGGAACTGAGAGATCATGGTAAAACCAGATATATCGACAGAAAGTACCATTTTATCAGACATAGAGTAGAAGAAGGCCATCTTGTAGTAAAGAGGGTGTCATCTGAAGATAACCCAGCAGACCCCCTCACAAAGGGTCTGAGTAGGGCTAAGCATATTCAGCATGCTCGGAGCATAGGACTGAAAGATGATATTAGTTTTAGTAGTTAGATTAGTTTTATTCTGAAACTTGTAACAAAGTAAATGTAATTGACTTTTGGTGATTAAATAATAAAGTATTATTTATGAGTTTGGTTACTGCCTTTTGTCAATTGTTTATTACTGTGTTTCATATTTTGCATGTTTTACTTCCTGAATAATATGGTTATTCGAACTCCACAGTCGCTCGTACTTTTGGAAGTAAGTAGTGAATTAAGACTGTCATGAATTGGATTGCAGATTGTCTAAGGGTGTTAGACATAACAATAGAATTGCTTCAATGTTCATGAGTACTTAGAAATAGAGATTTGAGTATTGGATAAACCCTCGCTCAGAATATTACTTCATGGAATTCATCACGAGTAATACTGAGACGATAATATCTTATAATCTTGAAACGGAGATATATGAGTTGTAATTTACAAAGTCGGTTATACATTGGTGATACGAAAACGCATCAGTAACTTGGTGTTATAAAACGTATTGTCATGTATAATTTGATGAGTAAAAGATACAAGCATATGAGTCAACGTTTATTTGTTCCTTTTGCCCTAACCGGAAAAGCGATATCTGTGGGCCCCTCGATGATTTGGTGTTGACTTATGTGCTGGGCCCAGCCAGGACTAAATTGATGTGTTCAATTAGAAATCCTACATCATCACAAATCAGAAATCGGGAAACATAGATTATGGACATAGAGATTGATTACGTTCCATGTCTTATGTCTGGGGATATCTTGCAGAACGAAGGATTATATGATCACTTATCTAAGGACACGTAACTGACTGGGTCAGAGTTCAGCAGCAGCTTTTGGAAGCTACAATTTGCTGGTCAAATTTAGAAGGCATACTAGCAATTATAGTTACAGACTTATCCAAGTGGGAGACTGTTGGATTAGGTGTCTAAGCCCATAACTATAATTGGTATATACTTGAATTGATAGCAGCACAGTCCTTTTGGGTTGCCCTCAAACCTAAAAACTGGACAAGGAAATTATGAAAGGAGAGATATTAATTTATAAGATTAAGAAAATTAATATAAATGATTTATTAATATGTTAAAAGATTAATATATTAATTAGAAATCATTATATTTAATTAATAGTTAGCCAGAAATTAATCAGAATTAATTATGGGGTTAAAAGTATTATTTATAAAGTGCAGGGACTAGTTTGCAATTATCAGATAGTTGAGTGGAAGGCTCCAGAACCTCCTTGGAAGGAGGTGGACGAAATTTATAGGGGAAACCCTAAGGATTTCGTCCAAGGGGCTTTGGATAAGGCCTTTGGATTAGGTTAGGCCCCAAGCAAAGGAGTATTAGGGTTTTCCCTAAACCCTAGATCCCTCAGCTATATAAGGAGCCTCCCAGCTCCTAAATTCGGCCACTCCTACCTTGGAAGAAACCCTAGGCTGATTTTTGCATACCCTACCCTCTCTCCTTCAAGTTTCCTTCTTGCTAGCTTTTGGGTGTGATTCCATTAGAGGCATTACATTTGTGGTGCTAGGCTTCCAAGAAGATCAAGTTCAAGAGGATTATCAATTGTTTACTATAACAATTGAAAGGTATGTAACTCTTAAACCCTAGTTAGTTATTTTCGAAAATAGCCTCTCTCCTCTAGGACTTAATCTCGCTGTCCATTGCCTCTTTCCACTTGGAAGCCTCTCTCCTCTAGGACTTAGAGGCATTACATTTGTGGTGCTAGGCTTCCAAGAAGATCAAGTTCAAGAGGATTATCAATTTTTTACTATAACAATTGAAAGGTATGTAACTCTTAAACCCTAGTTAGTTATTTTCGAAAATAGCCTCTCTCCTCTAGGGTTCTTGTTTTGCAATTCAAAGTTATATGTTCAGTAGTTAAAACATAGATCCAAAGTAGGTTGCATGTGAACTTAGGAATTGTTTTCTAGTTTATTTGTTTTACCCATAACCCATCAATTTTTGGTCTTGAAAATTGGGATGCTACATTATACCTGTGATAAGGATTTGGAATTGTGAAATGATCATCATTGGAAATGTGTTCAATTGATCTATTTCACAAAGAAAGGACCATAGGTAAACATAGTGTGCATGTTTGGAGCATGGGATAACTATTGTTTTATTTCAGGTATTTAGTTGATTGATCGAAACATTATACAATGAGTAAGGTCTGATCAATATGGTGATTAAATAATAAGTGTTTTAATTATATTCAAAAGTTTTGAGACCATATTGGATTAGGTTATTCTTGTGTTTCACTTCGCATGTTTTACTTCCCGAATAATAAGATTATTCAAACATCCACAATCGATCATACTTTGGAAGTAAGTAGTGAGGTAAGACTGTCATGAATCCGATTGTAGATTGTCTAAGTGCTTAGACATAGCACAAGTTTGCTGTAGTGTTCATGAGTACTCCTGAAATAAGAATTTGAGTACTGGATTAAACCTACGCTCATATGAATCACTTCATGGATTTTTTCACGAGTGATTGTGAGACGATAATGATGGGTTATGAGCACTACACCATTCCTATGGTGTACATGCAAACCCTAAAGCTTTGGATCTAGTTTGTCTAATGAACATGCAATTATCATCTAGAGCCATAAATCCTAGATCTAGCATGTGATAATCAAATAACATATGAATTAGGGTTTAGATCTTACCTTGATTTTTATGTAGTAATAACAATCTTAATTCCTTCTTGTAATTGGCTTCTAAAAGCTTAGAGTCACAAATGTCACTCCTCTAATGGCTCACAAACACCAAGAGCAAGAGGATGAAGAAGGAGAAGAGGAGAGGCACTAAAAAACATCTAGAAACCCTAAGGAAACTCTTCACCTCGTTTTTGGTGCCCTAGGGGTGCTTAAATAGTGAGGCTATTAGGGTTATCTAACAAGGAAACCCTAATTTGACTGCTTAGACCCTAAGCAACCCATGGACTCCTCCTTTAGAGGCCTTGGACGATTTCTAATGGGTTTCCCCATAAAATTCGTCCACTCCTCTAATAAGGAGTCCAATAGCCCAATATTCAACGATCACACAATTAACAGTTCTAGTCCCTTAAGTTTAATTAATCTCTTTTAGCCACAAAATTAATTCTTAATTAATTATTGACTCATATTAACTAAACAATATGATTTCTCCTTTAATATATTATTCTCATAATATATTAATAAATCATAATTAATCCTCTCTCTCCATAATTCATCCTATCAAGTTGCTTTGGTGAAGGCAACCCAAAAGGACCATGCACCATCGGGTCAAGTACATACCAAAATAGTTATGGACTTAGACACTAATCCAACAGTCTCCCACTTGGATAAGTCTAATAACTATTCTGCATATGACTTCAGATCCTGATCCGCAATCGTAGCTTTCAAAAAACCGCTGTCAACTCTGATCTTATCAGAAACGCGTCTTTTAGACAAGGGATCATATATTCCTCCATTCTAGATATCGTATAGACACGAGACATGGATTGAAATCATTCTCTCAGTCTATGTGTTGTTTCCCGATTTCCGATGTATGACGACTGACTAATTGAACAAATAAAATCAGTCCTGGCCCGGCCGAGCACTTTCCTTTGTCATCACTAAATCATCGAGGGGCCCACATATATCGCTTTTATCCTACATTGGGTAAAAGGAACGGACAGACTTCGACTCAATGCTCGCTTGTACTTACTCACCGAATCACACACAACAATACGTTTTATAACATCAAGTTACTGGTGCGTTTACATATTATCAATGTGCAACCGACTCGCAAGATACAACTCATACATCTCGGTTTCAAGAATATAAGATATTATCGTATCACCAATCACTCGTGATAAAATCCATGAAGTGATCCAAGTGAGCGTGGGTTTAATCCAATGCTCAAGTCATATTCGTAAGCACTCATGAACGTTGTAGCAAACTTTTGCTATGTCTAATACACTTTAGACAATCTACACACCAATTCATGACAATCTTCTTTCATACCTACTCCCAAAGTATGAGCGACTGTGGAACGTTCAAATAATTCGATTATTCTCAAATAACTCAATTATTTAGGAAGTCAAAACATGCAAATTGAAACACAAGAATGATACTAATCTTATATGGCCCCAAACTTTTGAGTATAAATAAAACACTTTTATTTAATCACCATATTGATTACTCATTATTTGTTGTTTCGGGTAATCAACTTCTTACTTGAATTATAACGACAATTGTCCCACGCTCTTAGCATGCACACTATGTTTACTTATGGTCCTTGCTCTGTGAAATAGTATAATTGAGTAACATTTTCAATCACACTCATTTTACAATTCACAATCCTTACCACAAGTGTAAGAATACCAAATTCTTGCCACTTATAGAATATGTTAGATTCTAACACTTTATGCAACAGTCCTTTCGTAATGTCATGGCACAAAAGTCACCAAGACTCGGCCAATGAAATTACAAAATGCTCTATTGGAGATTGTTACAAGACAATTCCATAGACATGAAGTCTCACATTCAAAGTACATTCCTTTGAACATCCTTCTTGCATAAAAGTTTTTCTAATCTACACATAAACTCTTAACGTCCAACTCCCAATAAGGAAACATTTCCACATTTTCCATATGACAACTCATTATTAATAGAATCATATCTAATAATAATAATGTCAATATGGTCCTTCCATTACTATACTTCCAACTGTTCACAAGCGACCAATCCTTGGCGAACTTTAGATTATCCTTGACAGTTGTTTAACAAATTCAGTCAAATCCGATTCTAGTCCTCTTTCCCTCTTAATGCCCCAGACATTCGGAAAATTTTAGAACGGTCGAATATTACAATGACATGATACTTTACCAGTATTTTGCTATAATATTTCTATTTGCCATGTTCTCACGATTCGAACTATGAAAAGGGATGTCGTAATCATAATCGAGTGTGAGAACGCAACAAATATTTCCATATATATAGAATTCTCTTACGTTGAATCCTTTCAACATAACATTCATATATCTTTTTGACTAAATTTGATTAAAATTTCTCGATCTAAACCTTTAGATTTGAAACGAAGTATAACATTCTCTCCCTTAATTATAGCAAAACAGCTTTTCAACCTATGCAACTTTGCAAAGTGAAACTTTTGTTTTCTATAATTAATATTGCTAACTTGCAATAATAATCATGCTCCCACTAACATGATGATTATATCCCTACCAGCATAACATTTATGCTCCCACTAGCTTTGACACGTATTCAGAAAACAGTTGGACTTCTAAAAGACAATACTTATTGACTTTTCAAAGTTCATATTTCCAATACGATGTGCTTCGATAAGCCTTTATCTAAGCTTCTCAAATTCACACACCTTTCCTTAGATAGCTCACATGTGTGTCTAAACTAATTCAGAACTTATATTACTAAGTCCTAAATGTTCAGACTAATTGCCAAATCTCACAATTCGAACTATGAAGAGGGATGCCGTAATCATAATCGAATTTGAGAATGCAATTTACATAATCGCTATCTCCTTAAAATCTCTCTTAGTGAAAGCGTTTGCTCACAATCATTTTCATGAAGGAGAGAAACCTTATGACACTTAGATTTTATGGTGCATGTGTTCCTATCCATGCAAATTTGTCATAAGCATAATCGTAAGATAATGTTTGTGACAAATTCAAACTCTTATGGACAGAACTTGTTCATTCTTAATTTCTTGCCATCAAGGGTCCCACCATTGCTTCCAAGTTATTTAGCAGCTCCCCTATGCCAGTCAATGTACTTTCATTGATCAAGGTGGTTGCCCTTATGCATTCAATTGAGAACTCGTAGAACTCATATGCATAATCACTCAACTGGATTGACACAAAAATAAAATTTTGTCAACATGATAGGTTACAATCCTCAAGTCGTGTGCTAGTGTTTAATAGGTTTACTTCTTGATTTGTTCTTGAAACTTTTCAAGATCTTTAGACTCCCACTGACCTCTTGATATATAAGATTCTCTTGTCAAGAAACATTTCTTGACAAACAAATACTCAAGAGTTAGTGTGTGTCTTTATCAAGACAAACCTACACACAATTTGGTACTAGCTGGTCTTTGTCTTATTCAAGACATCACAACTTACCAATTTCAAATGTGCAAGAGCAAGAAAACATTTTCCTACTTCACATTTTATGAGTGTGTTAAATTTCTTAAGATGATGTCACTCAAATCACAATTTTGGAGTACGACTCTAAAACTTGATTTTGGAACGAAGTACGATTCATCTTATTGACTTAACCCATTTTGACAATTCCCGACTCCTCTTCTTAGCCATACTAGTAAACTAAGACGTCCTTAGAGGATGAATTGTAATATGGTTCTTATAATCTTTAAGACGATCATAAAACACGATCCAAAAGTACTCTCCCTTCTTCTTAGATTGGAGAAACTTTTATCTATCTTGCCTAATTGATTCTTCTTATTTGTTCTGCCATTCATTGAAACTTTTCAATGATTCAGAATCATACTTAATCTTTTAAGCATAATCATATTTACTAATCTTTTAGCAAATCATGACGAATATTTTATCGTTCTTTGTGGTGGACTTGACTAGTGCACAACATTGTGTACCAGATCTCAGTATCCTTCACTTGACTCACATACTTATGTGAACAAGGAATTAGTCTCAATTTTCCAAATACGAAGATTCTCATTCGTCACACAATACTAGTTGCATGATTCCAAGTTTTTGTCCAATTGAAACTTAGGTGATGAGAATCTTTCCTCATTTGGTAAATTTCTGACATTACCACAAATAACATAACTAAGAATCAAATCCATTCACAATATTGCTAACAATAGAACCATTCAAACACCAATTTTCTTAAAATCCATCGCAAGGAAACATAAATAAGTTAAATCAAAATTTATTTTATTGCGGAAAAATATTGTCCTTACAATGCGATTACAAATGAAAACTATGTAAATATTACTTAGCAATCTATCCTAACTCTAAAGTAGTAGCTTAAATATTTGATCCTTGAATCATGCGATCGAAATCCATTTCTTCGCGATCAGACTCAGCTTGCTCCTTCCTTTAAGCTTCCTTTCCTTTCTTCGATCCTTCAAAACATCGAAATGTAATCTTATCACATCATGTATTAAGAATCTCCAAATAGGAACTTAATAGAGTTAGATAGTGGATTTTTACCCGAAGCAGAGTCATACATCTTGACTCTCCCATCTCTTAGATCTCTCAGGTAGTCAGGCCAGCTTCGTAACCAATGCCCCTTCTTTTGGCAGTAGAAACACATAGATTCTTATGGAATGGTACACGGGACTATCTCAGACTCAACCTTTCTCTTGCGTAGAGAAAACTTTTCTAGACTTCCAATGTTACCATTGCCCATAGAGGGTTGGGATATTGACTTACCAGACAAATTTGCTGACCAGTGCGCCAAATCATTTCTGATTCAGCAGCAATAAGCAAATAAGTCAAATCAATAAGGGTCATGTCGTGGTCCATCATATAGTACTCTCTAACGAACTTACCATATGATTCGGAAAGTGACTGAAGAACCAAGTTAACAGCCAATTTCCCTTAAACATCGACACCTAACAATCCCAATCTATCAATGTGTAACCTTTTATCCAAGACATGAGCACAAATAGACTTTCCATTTTCATGTCTTTTGCCAATAGGGCTTGAGTGACCTTGAACTTTTCATGTCTTCGAACACGTGGGTCAGGGAGAATTATTGGAGGAGGTGGAGGAAATGAAGCATGATTTCCATTTCCACAATACAATCGTGGAACATCATCTTCACATGGAAAACTTTTTCCAACGGATTTAGGAAGACCATAGTTGTCAGACTTTGACATCTATGAAACGGGAGAAAATTCAAGTTTAGTTGATTGAGTCCTTAATAAAACACCCAAATGAGATATCAAGGCTAGGACCCAACAAAATATCCTACAAATTGGAAGAGGGATGCCGTAGTACAACTCGCAGAACATTTGAAGGTAGGTAAATGACGATTTACCAATTTCCACCATGAAAAATGAAAAGAAGGTTAAGTTTTAAATGAATTGAAACTCCTAGATCTTTTGAGATTCATTGAACTTTTCAATGTCATGTTTAATCTCGATTATGCCCTTCATTTGTGACTGGGATGCCGAGGATCACAAATAAGGTGTGAATAACCATGCGAATGTACGTGATGCCATCAATGTTACAATCACCTAATCGACGTGCCGGTTAACCACACACGCTCCATCGATCTATGACAAACCTCGAGTCATCCTTCGCTACCAATGCCAAACCCAACTTAGTGTGCCGGTTAACCACACACGCTCCACTAATTGTTTCGACAAGGGTACAAAGTGTAATTCCATGGAATTGCATCGATTTCACTTTTTCCTAAAGTAACTATGATTTGGGAATTTAGTAAAAACATTTAGTTACTTTATTCATTATACTTTTAATGAGGAGAGGGGTTTTCCCTATCCTACCCGTTCGGCTAACGACCCTCCACCAGTCAAGAGTGCGGTGGGTAAGAGTGGATACCCATTCAATCGCCATTTTATAGGCAATTTCCTTAAACACCCCTTATAGACCAGCTTCGTGAATGAGGCCTACTAACGGTAAGACTAGCAGTTTAAGTTATACATATATAATATTAGACTTTTAATGTTATATATAGTATAGGGTGTATTTTACACTTTTAAAATACTAGGTGGTTTAATTACACTTTTAGTTTAAATTAAATATAAACCATATCAAAATGGGTTTATTAACTTTCTTTTAATTATACTTTTAATTAACTTAATAAAACCATAAGGGTGTAATTTGAACTTTTTCAAAACTAGGGTTTTAGAATTTAAAATTTCAAAAATTAAACTTTTAATCAAAAAATTTTAATTCCAAAACTTGAGGGCAAGTTTTGAAACATTTCAAAACATTAGGGTTTAACTATTTAAATTTCAAAACTAAAACTTGTAAGGTTCAAATTTAAACTATAAAACCTAAAGGGTGAAAAGTGAAACTTTTCCAAACTTTATCAAGAACATTCTAGATCAACAATTCAAATAAGGCAATTAACAATTAATTATGGTTATCTAATTTTGACCTAATCCAATTACTTGCAAGATAATTCACCAAATAACTAAAATAATTAAACATTATCTTATAAGGCAACAAATATTTGATTAATTGGTAATTATCTACTATTTTGGCAAGGATATTCACCTAAAATCAATAAAAATCGGATTTTACTAATTAAAAACGTTTATGGTAAGTATCCCAAGCCAAAACAACAAGAAAATCGCGAAAAAACGCTACCAGACCCTTTGACTCGTCGAGTCCAGGCCTGGACTCGTCGAGTACAGCCAACTCGGCGAGTTCACCAAGTGACTCGGCGAGTCAAGCAGTCAGAACCAAAAAAAGTTGATTTTTAAGCAATTTTCGATCAATTAGGCATCAAATTCATTAACAAACAACCCTAGGCTCTAATACCACTGATGGCTTATGAGCACTACAACATTCCTATGGTGTACATGCAAACTCTAAAGCTTTGGATCTAGTTTGTCTAATGAACATGCAATTATCATCCAGAGCCATAAATCCTAGATCTAGCATGTGATAATCAAATAACATATGAATTAGGGTTTAGATCTTACCTTGATTGTTATGTAGTAATAACAATCTCAATTCCTTCTTGTAATTGGCTTCTAAAAGCTTAGAGTCACAAATGTCACTCCTCTAATGGCTCACAAACACCAATAGCAAGATGATGAAGAAGGAGAAGAGGAGAGGCACTCAAAAACGTCTAGAAACCCTAAGGAAACTCTTCACCTCGTTTTTGGTGCCCTAGGGGTGCTTAAATAGTGAGGCTATTAGGGTTATTTAACAAGGAAACCCTAATTTGACTGCTTAGACCCTAAGCAACCCATGGACTCCTCCTTTAGAGGCCTTGGATGATTTCTAATGGGTTTCCCCATAGAATTCGTCCACTCCTCTAATAAGGAGTCCAATAGCCCAATATTCAACTTTCACACAATTGACAGTTCTAGTCCCTTAAGTTTATTTAATCTCTTTTAGCCACAAAATTAATTCTTAATTAATTATTGACTCATATTAACTAAACAATATGATTTCTCCTTTAATATATTATTCTCATAATATATTAATAAATCATAATTAATCCTCTCTCTCCATAATTCATCCTATCAAGTTGCTTTGGTGAAGGCAACCCAAAAGGACCATGCCCCATCGGGTCAAGTACATACCAAAATAGTTATGGACTTAGACACTAATCCAACAGTCTCCCACTTGGATAAGTCTAATAACTATTCTGCGTATGACTTCAGATCCTGATCCGCAATCGTAGCTTTCAAAAAACCGTTGTCAACTCTGATCTTGCAATAATAGTTATTAGACTTATCCAAGTGGGAGACTGTTGGATTAGGTGTCTAAGCCCATAACTATATTTGGTATGTACTTGATTTGATTATGAGCATTGATCCTTTTGGGTTGCCTTCACTCATGCAACTTGATAGGATGACAAGTGGAGAGGGAGTAGGATTTATTATATGAATAATAAATTGGTACTTAGAATGATTTTATTAATATATTATATGATTAATATATTATTTGGAAATCATATTATTAATTAGTAATTAATCAGAAATTAATCGAGTATTAATTTTGGGATTAAAGGAACTGATTAATAATAGAGGGACTAGTTTTGCAAATCATTGATAGTTGCAAAATTGGGCTGATGGACTTCATAGAGTGGAGTGGACGAAATTTATGGGGAAGCCCATAAGATTTCGTCCAAGGGCTCTAAGGAAGGATTCCATGGGCTGCTTAGGCCTTAAGCAGGAATCAGGGGCAGCCCACACAACTATTTAAAGACCCCTTCATATGTGGAATTCAGCCCCTATGCATAAGATAGATATATTGGTCGATTTCATCATCTCTCCAAGTCATATTTGTTGTATTGGGTGTTTGTGACTCCATTAGAGGTGCAACAATTAGGACACTAAGCTTTAAAAGGTCAAGGATCTTCAAAGTGTTCTTGTTATTGCTACATAACAAGTGAGGTAATCATCAAACCCAAATTAGTTGTCAATTTCAAAATTATGTATGCTAGTCTTAGGGTTATTGCTTTGGAGTTTGTATTTGCATGTTCAATAGAGAAAAACTTAGATCCAAAGCATTAGGGTTGCATGTACACCATATGAGTGTTGTAGTGCTCAAAACCCATCAAGGATTTGGCCCTTTTTGGATGAGGGTGATAAAGTCTAAGTGATCCGAGTGTTCGATGGTGTTTCGGAGCCCAAGGGCATAATTATAATTTGTTATAGCCGTCCTTAATGAATTTTGGGTTTGGTTCGGGGAACTTCTAGGCTATGATGGGTTGCTAGAAGTGTAGGGCTTCTCGTCACCTTTCCGTGGATATAAAGTTCATCGGAAACGAACTTAGATCGAGGAAGTTATGGCCTTCGGAGTATTTAGGGTTTTGGAGGGAACCTAGTACGCAGGGGGTGGGGGGTACCAAGGGAGTACGCGGGGCGTACGACTGCGTAGGTCAGTACGCTTGGCGTAAAGAGGTATACACTAGGCGTAGGATTGGCAACGGGGCGGGTTCGGGGCGGGGCATGGTTTCCCAAACCCGCCCCGGTATCTTTCGGGTATATTATCGGGGCGCCCCATCGGGTTTCGAGTTTTCCCGTCGGGTTTCGGGTATCTTATCGGGTTTACAACAATTCATAACGAAATCTTTATTCCGTTTTAGGATACCCCGATGTCTTATAAAAAATACGTGTTCTAGCCTCCCTTTTAAATTAAAAATATGATGAATCACTTTAATAAAATAAACTGGATGTTATATGAATTTTTTTTTATTTAAGTTTAGTGTAATACGTCAAAACATAAAAAATGATCATTCACACCAGATTTTTAATAACTAAAAAGATTGTCCACAGTAAGTATTTTATCTATGAATGCGTGCAATTAACATCAAAAGGTATATATATATATATATATATATATATATATATATATATATATATATATATATATATATATATATATATATATATATATATATATATATAATCGGGGCGGGTCAGTTCGGGGCGAGGATAACCCACTCCCTGCCCGAAGCCGATAAAAAACCCGATAACGACGCGTTACCTGACCCGAAATAATCAGGTTTTGGGTTTCCCCGTCGGGTTCGGGTTTTTTTGCCATCCCTAACTGAGCGTAATGCAAAGTGTGGTGCGGGGGTGCTAGGCCACGTACAATGGGCGTACGAGGGTCAGTTAGAAAACCCTAATCATTTGTGTTGTGCCCTATATAAGCTTTATGATAGCCCCTTTTGGTCATTTTCTAAGTCAACCTCCATGCTCTAAAACCCTAATTCGACCCCCCTAGCCCATGTTTGGTGATCTTGAAGTTCTTGTGAGATTTGTGGAGGGTTTTGTGGATCTAGAAGAAGGAGGAGGAACTTGAAGATTTGTTCTTTGAAGGAAAGCTTTGAGATCCAACATTTTCACCCCCTTTTGGTAGCTTGGGAGGTATAATGTTCATACCTTTATGGTTCATTTGATAAATCTCATGTTTGGGTCTTTATATGCTTCTTTTTAGTCCTAAATGCTCCATCTTGAGCATGGTATGTTCTGGATGTTTTGAGTCGTCCTCTCAGACCCTTGGAGGGGTCCTTGGTCATAAAAATGAGGTCCCAATGGCTAGAAGTGTCACATGCTTTTGGTAGAAGGGTCTTAATTTATTAAGACCTCGTATTAAGAGATTTATGGACATGTAAGGTCATAAAGTTGGAGACTTTATGACCTTAGTATGCCTCTGCACCTTGGATCTGAAGTGTGAGCTTAAGTGTTGAAGCCATTAAGCACTTATGAAGAAAATGGGACTTGCAAGGGTACGCCCCCGCGTAGGGAAGTGTACGCCATGCGTACCCAATTAGCCACCTGATGGTGGATTTTACGTAACCTCGTGTACGCTGAGCGTACCTCCAGAGTATCCCCCGCGTACGCGACAGTATTGGGCCTCTTCGTCTTGGGCTTCGGTTTTGGGCTCGGATTCTCTTGGGCCATGTTGGGCTATTTGGATTTTATGTTTTGGGCTTTTGTTTTGTTGGACTTTCTTAGGTGAAGGCCCACAAAAGGAATTGGGCCCAATTTGGAAAAGTGGGCCATATTTGGGCGTTAGATGTTTATTTTGGATTTTTGGGCCTTTGGTCGTTTAGTTTAGGCCTTGGCTTTGGGCCAAGCTTGAGGAAGGGTAAAAAGGTCTTTTACCCTAATTTGGACTCATAGTGTGAGTCAGGGGCTTGATGTTGATGAGTTGTCATTATGGTATTTTTTAGTGCGTGGATTTTAGCGTTTTTGCACTTAGAGATTATTCATGAGATCAGCGGTTGATGGGGTGTTGTTTTTATATTGGCGGTTCGGGAATCTGTCAGCCAACAGCCATAGGTCGTCTATATGATTCGGAAGTGCGAGGTGAGTTTTCCTCACTATAGTTGCGGGTCGAAGACACCAATGTCGACCCTTGGATTGATATCATGTAATGCATGTTATGCTGTAGTGATCTGTTAGATAAGTATCCTGCTATATAGGATGATGCTATGCTTAGCGATCTGTGGATCTACTGTAACGCCATGTTCCGAATCGCTCTCCTAAGTTGGGGTTGTGGCCTGAAGATGGGTTATCATAAGGCTTAGGGCCTTTGGAAAAGAGAGATCTAGACCCATTTAGGAATAGACGATGTATTTGAGGTGATCCGGGAGTTGGGTTGTGCCGTGGAGCCAAGGGGTATATCGGTAAAGTGGCAGTTCGAGCTCTTTATGAATTTTGGATTTTCGTTCGGAAGGTTTTGAGGTGAGGATAACTTGATAGATGTGTAGAGCTTCTCGCCACCTTTCCGTGGATATAAAGAACGTCAAAAACGGAGTTGAAACGAAGAAGTTATGGCCGTTTGAAGTTGGAGTAATTTGGGTGAGTGATCGTTGACTTGTTGACCAAGATCATTTAAGGCTCACAGACGTGAGCAAGGAGTGCTCACGACGTGAGGAGCGTCTGATGCACTAAAACCCTAATTTTCGGGTATTTAAAGGTATAAGATGATTAGGGTTGCTTCTCCTCAGCCTCTTTCACTTCCAAGACCTCTGGAAACCCTAATCTCAGCCCCCATTGAAGTTCTTGGTCGTTTTGGTGTTATTCAAGAGATTTTAGAGGCTTTGAAGCTCGTTAAGGAGAAGAAGATCATTAGTGGTGCATTGGTTAGCTTCTTGGGTTCATCATCAGCTAGTTGTGGAGCTTTTGGACCTTTGTAAGTCTTCAAGTTCATGCCTTTCCTTTCCTTGCTTTCTAGATCAAAGTTTCCATGCATTTTATGGCTTTTAATGTTGGTCAGCATGCATGGAATCCATAAAGTTGGCAACTTTATGGATCATGGTGGTACCTTAAGCCTTATACCTCAGATCTGGATTTTTGTGCAAGTTTTGGACTCCAAGTTTGAGTCTTGGACCTTTTTACTTCATTTTCTTGGTGTTTAAGTCATGTATTGGACATATGTGACTGAAAAGGTTCGATTTTTATGGCCCTTGGGGGCAAGGAAGACCCTCTAGACTGCCCCATGTTGAGGCTTAATGTATTAGGAGCTTAATGCTCATTTTTGGTCAGATCTGGACTCACGACGTGAGGAATGAAGCCTCACGACGTGAGCACATATTGGAGGAAGTTTTTGGGCCAATGTCACGACCTCACGACGTGAGCAGCTCCTGTGCAAGTTTTGGACTCTTTGGTTGTGGGCTAGCTTGGTATTGGACTTGTCTTTTGGTTTGGGCTCATAATGGACTAAGGATTTTAGAGTAGTTGACTTTTGGTTGGGCTTGCCTTACTAGGCTTGCCCTAATGGGCCTTGGATGATGAATTGGGCCTTAGTGGGCCCAATGTAGTTAGGTCTTGATTGGGCCCAATAGGCTTGGACTTTTGGGCCATCGGAAACTCATTGGTTCAGAAAAGTAATTGGCCTTTGAGGAAAGGCCCATGTAAGGATTTGGGCCCAATTTGGAAAATTGGGCCGTTGATGGATTTTTATGGATTTGATTGTTTTGGGCCTTGGTTGTGAATCTTGTTGGGCCAGGGGTGAAACGGTCATTTCATCCCAAGTAAGGATTATTGGGTTTTGACTAAGTGTTATTTTGGTACTGATAGCTCGGGGAGCCGAAGGATCAGCAGTTCGGGGAATTGCTAGTTATTAGTCAGAGGATTATCCGCGCGACTTCAGCAGTGCAAGGTGAGTTTCCTCTTGTTTGTATGGGTCTACGACCACAATGCCGGCCCATTTAGTTTATGCATGATAGGAATACCCCGGGGGTTAGCCCTTGGTCTCAGTTATGTTGTATGTTCCAGATTACGATCCGATGTCGAGGCAAGCCCGAGGAATGTTTGTATGCTTGGTGTCTTTGTGATTCTTGCATGTGTCTGTTTGTATTTTTCCGGACTTCGGTCCGATGCCGGGGTAAGCCCGAGGAATGTTTATATGCTTCCGGACTTCGGTCCGATGCCGGGCGGGGCCCGAGGAAGGTTTATCTGTATGTTATTCCGGACTAAGGTTCGATGTCGGGGCAAGCTCGAGGAATGTTTGCATGATAGATTATACTTGTTGTCTTTGTGATACTTGTATTTGCCTGGTAGGGAGGTGAGTGTGGGCGAGGTCCCATATCTCATCACTAGCTGAGTATGGACGGGATTCCATGACTCATCAGTAGCAGGACAGGGGTGGGGCCCAAGTTAGGCGAGGCCTTAGGACAGGAAATACATTTAGAGTATGTTTTCTTTTTGTGCTAGTATGATTATATGATATTGTTGTATGTGTATAGCGGGCGGGGCCCAAAGACAGGTGGGGCCTAAGAGAAATAGATATGTATACCGAGTGAGGCTCGATGCCAGGCGGGGCCTAATGTCGGGGGGGCCCGATGCCAGATTCATCCGATGCCAGGCGGGGCCCGATGTAGCGGGCGGGGGCCCAGTATATGTGCTTATATGTATGGTATGTGGTAGGTTGGGGAACTTACTAAGCTTCGTGTTTACGGTTTTGAGTTTTGGTTTCAGGTACTTCCAGTAGCAGACAAAAGAGCTCGGGATGACTGCATTGCACACACCAAGTTGTTTTAGCCCGGGATGTGTTACTATGATGTTTTGATACTCTGATAATAATGAATTGAGATACTATGACTTATATTTTGATGAAATGGTTTTGATAACTATGGTTTATTTATGATTTAAAAACGACAATTCTGGATCGTATTTTTGGGATGTTTCATCTACTTGTCTGTCTGTAGATTGTTTATATGTTATCTGTTATATGTCGACATTTTGTATGGGGTTGAGGTTGAACTGCTTCGTGCGGTAGCCAACAAACCCAGGAGCATTCCAGATACGAGCTGAGGACCGGGCGGTATGCCAGACTCGTACTGAGGGATTGAGGGTATTCCATCCCGAGGATGACTCGACCCGTTGTATATTGGTATTCCAACCCGAGGGTTGATTGGGCTTGGGGTATTCCAACTCGATGGTTTATTGGACCCGATATGATAGTATGGATTGTGGTGAGACTGGACTACTATGTCCGTAAGTCAATAGGCCTGGGGTATTCCAACCCGATGGTTGAATGGACCCGATATGTTTGGTATTCCAACCCAATGGTTGACTGGACCAAACCGTTTATGATACGATGGTATTCCATCCAGGGGATGACTAGGCCCATCGTAGACATGCCTGGTATTCTAGCCCGAGGCTGATTGGACCAGGCATGAGTATTTGACCATGTCTGTTGTATATGTTGTTTGTTTGTGTGGTGATACCTTGGGGGAACTCACTAAGATTCATGCTTACAGTTTGTTTATGGTTTCAGGGTCTTCAGATGATTCGTGGAAAGGCGAAGGCGTGACCATACACATCCTCAGTTTTACAACGGATTGGATCTTGGGAGACTCTGATTTTAAATCATGGTTTGGAGACAATGTTTTTGTAAACACTTTTGTTAATAAATGGGTTGTTTTGAAAAGTTTAAATTTGTTGAATATTTTGGGATGTTACAAGTTGGTATCAGAGCCTTGGTTTGAGTGAATTAGAGAGGAACATATGTGTGAATCTAATCTCAAACTAAGGAAAAAGGGGTTTTAAAATGGTTTTCAAGGTAAAGATTTTTAAAAAAATAATAATAAATAATAATAATAATAATAATAATAATAATAATAATAATAATAATAATAATAATAATAATAATAATAAAATAATAATAATAATAATAATAATAATAATAATAATAACTTTCAAGGTTGCTTTCAAAATAACCAAAAGAGGATGTGATGTGTACGATCAGCCGGAGCCAATAAGTTGACCCCAAATTACCACACTGTTCTTTGATATTGTGATATGTTAGAACAACATGCTAGTGATAGGCTAGGGATCTTCAGGAATTGCATGATAGAATTTCCTGATTATATGATGCCTGATAGCCTAGGGTCCTTCCTTATATGAAATTGACATCATTACTGTAGTTGCTTAGTGTATGCATCATAGTTATACATAACTAAGATTCTATCGCCTGCGAATGTTTGGTTTAGCCTTATTTCTTATTATTGTTTTATGAAGGGCTTAGGGTAGGATCAGGTATTCGACTGTATTTAGGATCTAGTGTTATGTATGGCAAGAATACACGAGTGCTGCAGGGTTGGTGGAAGTTTCATGAGTGGGTGCAGTGTTTAGCGGGTCAGCGCGAGGAATAATTAGCCACTCTAGGGAGAGTGAGAGCAGGGCGAAGGTGCACCCGTGGTGCGGGGAGTTTGAGATCGAGGATTTCGTATGAGGATCTGTAGGATTTGATTACGTTTTAGTGCCAGTCGGCTTCTCTGCTCGAATGCTGCTTGCTTTGTGCTTTGTGGGACCCATGTTGATGAGAGTTAACCATCAAATGAATACAATAAATTACATGCCATGAACGTTAAATAATCTTAGAATGAAGGACTCAGTCCTATTGCACAACTCTTGTTTGAGTCCAACCGTTGTAGGGCTGATCCCTGCAGTCGAAGGATTATTTAAGCTTGGTTGCATGTAATTGATGGGTTTTGAGCAAAACATACAATCCTATGTGTGCATGCAACCCTAATTGAAGATCTACGTTTTCTCTAATTGAACATACAATAATTAACAAGAAAGTATAAACCCTAGATCTATGGAAAATAACCGAAAATCACATAATAGGGTTATAATACATACCTTTAAGATTGTTATTGTAAACAATCTTGAATCCTTGCTTGAAAGACCTTTGGTAGCAAGCGCCACAAGTGTCGCGTCTCTAATGGTTCACAACAAACCAAGGAACAAGGAAAGACTATAGAAAGAGAGTACTAGAAGAGAAATTTCGGCCCTTTGGCTCTTAGAAGAGTCATTTTCGAAATTTAACCCTAAGGAGGGTTTATATAGGTGTTAGGAAGGTATTGGATAAGGTAGATATCTCCAAGATAACCCTAATCCCTTAACTTCCTCCCTAAGGCATCCAAGGCACCCTTAGTGCCCAAGGGAAACCCTAGAGATGCTCTAGATTTTGTTCCCACCTCATTAGGGAGGTTCTAGAATTGTCCAATGCTCAACTATTGAATATTGTCACCTTTAGTCCCTACAGTTTCAATGAATTCCTTTAATCCCTAAATTAATTCCAAATTAATTTCTAATTAAATATTAATTAAACAATATGATTTCTAATTAATATATTATTTCCATAATACATTAATAAATCATTTATTTTGATTTCTAACTAATTTATTAACCAAGTAACAAATTAATAAATCATTCTTCTCTCTCTAACAGTCATCCTATTCAATTGCCATTTTTTAAGGCAACCCAAAAGGAATGTGCTACTATCAATTCAAGTATATACTAATTATAATTATGGGCTTAGACACCTAATCCAACAGTCTCCAACTTGGATATGTCTAATAACTATAAATGCCAGTATAACTGCTAAATTGACTAGCAAATTGTAGCTACCAAAAGCCGTTGTCGAACTCTGATCCAGTCAGTAACGTGTCCTTAGATAAGTGATCAAATATTCCTATGTTCTACAAGATATCGTATAGACATGAGACATGGATTATAATCAATCTGTCTGTCCAAGATTTGTTTCCCGATTTTTGATTTATGACGACTTATATAAGACTACTAATTGAACACATCAATTAAGTCCAAGCTTGGCCAAGCGCTTTAGATGTTATCACCAAATCATCGAGGGGCCCACATATATCACTTTTCCCATTAGGGCAAAAGGAACAGATAAACTTCGACTTATATGCTTGTACTATTTACTCATCAAATCATGCACAACAATACATTTTATCACATCAAGTTACTGATGCATTTACATATTATCAATGCACAACTGACTTGTAAACAACAACTCATATATCTCCATTTCAAGAATATAAGATATTATCGTCTCAAAATTACTCGTGATAAAATCCATGAAGTAATTCTTTGAGTGTGGGTTAATCCAATACTTTAATCCCCATTTCAAAAGTATTCATGAATACTGCAGCAAATATTTTCTATGTCTAACCCCTTAGACAATCTACAGTCTAATTCATGATAGTATTTATTCACTATTTACCTCCAAAAGTATGATCGAATGTGGATGTTTGAATAATCCAATTATTCGGGAAGTAAAACATGCGGATTGAAACACAATAATAACCTAATTAACTATGGTCTCAAAACCATTGAATATAAATAAAACACTTATTATTTAAACACCATATTAATTAGAATTTATTAATTGTATAATGTTTCGATTAATCAACTAAACACTTAAATTAATGTAACATCCGGATTTTCAGGGACATTATTGTGTATGTTAATCTTGAGATTTAAGGAGGGACTCGACGAGTTGAGGGACCGACTCGCCGAGTCGAGTCGAGTTGCTCGCGTGGATTTAATGAATGGACTCGACGAGTCAGAGGAGGGACTCGCCGAGTAGGTGCTGGGCAGAGAAACCCTAATTTCCCGGGTTTGAGACCTATTTAAGGGCATTTATGGCCTCATTTGCGGCTACCTTCCCCTGAGAGAAAACCCTACATCGCCATTGGAGCCAAGGAAGAGTTCTCGTGATGAAATCAAGTAATTTTGGTGTGGTTTTTCAAATAAGGTGAAGGGATTCAGCTTGAAGGACCAAAGGAGGTTATTATTCTGAGACATCTAAGCAAGGATCTCCATTTTGAGGTAGTATTTCGCCCCTTCCTTCTGTTTTGTGTAAAATCCTTGAATCTAGGGTTTTCTTTACCCCTTTCTTGGATAGTATATTATGCATACGAGATCCCAATGTGGAATAAGCTTTAGATCTGGACCTTAAGAGGTCCAGAGAGTCCCAATCTTCCAGCTTTATGCAGCCCTTTTGGGGTTATGGATCTAGGTTGCCATTTTAGGAGCTATTTCTTCATATAAGGGCATAAGAGTGTTGCATGAGCTTAAAGATTGAACCTTTTCGTGATTATTGGGTATAAGAAGGTTAGATCTATAAGTTAGAGAAACAGATCTGACCTCAGAAGGTCTTTTGAGTGTTGCCATGGAGGGAACTCGTCGAGTCCATATGGGGACTCGACGAGTCGAGTCGGGTTGCCCCGCGATTCGTGACCAGTGGTAACTGGTCGAGTGAAAGGTTAACTCGACGAGTCGAGTGAGGCTTTTTGAGGATTCAGAGGACATGCATGGACTCGCCGAGTCACTCGAGTGCACTCGACGAGTCTGGTCAAAGTCTGACCGTTGACTAGAGTTGACTTCAGTTGACCTTGGGGTTTTGGTCAAGCTGATTCAAGAGAGGTCAGAGACGGGTAGAATGGTCTTCTACCCATTATTAGGGATGAGAACATGAGAGGATTTTTATTAGAGATGTTATCATTTTAATAGGAGGAGGCTACGTCGGATTATCGAGCACGAGAGGGCATCCGACATCATGCGAGGTGAGTCTTCTCACTATACATTACCTAGAGTGGTATCTATGTGCAGACCGGAGGGTCTTATGTGTTATGTGTATGTTGAGTTTATATGCATTGTGATATATGTATGCTAAGTGTTATATAGACCGGACCGGAGGGTCCTATGATTTAGACCAGATCAGAGGATCCAACGATTTAGACCGGATCAGAGGATCCAACGATTTAGACCGGACCAGAGGGTCCAACGAGCTAGACCGAACTGGAGGGTCCAACGAGCTACGAGACTGGAGGGTCCCACTGAGACACATTGACTGGAGGGTCATACCAAGTTATAGCCTCGAGTGGATTATGTGTTGTATGTGGTATCTTGGGGAACTCACTAAGCTTTGTGCTTACCGTGTTATGTGTTATGTGTTTCAGGTTTTCTCAGGATCGCGGGATGGCACCGGCTTGATTGTACACACCAGAGAAAGAGTTATATTTTGAGGATCCAGGATAATTAATGGAGTTATGCTTGTAATATTAATAAACAAGATTTCTATACAATATGTTACGAAAAGTATGTGGTTTTAAAATGAAAAATATGTTTGAAAAATTACGGTGTTACAAGTTGGTATCAGAGCCTTGGTTTGAGGGATTCGGATGCACCTTCGGGCGTATCTGAACTCAAACTGAGGATTTGAGGAAATTTTTCATAAAAGAAACAATTTTTCTAAAAAGAGTAAAAGATTTTTGAGAAAATCAGAACGGAGCAGTGTGTACGATCAGCCAGCGCCCGAACGGTGATTTCCCAAAATACCCTTACATTATGTGTTATGAGATATTATGTGATATGCTATGCATGCTAGAGATAGGCTAGGTATTTCATATTTTAGGACTAGAGTGGCCTGATTTGTGATGCCTTAGCCTAGAAGTTGTTGTTATATGTGATGTGCCTCGAGTATGTGCTGAGTATGAGTATCCAACAGGAATCCTTTTAGAGAGGGATCTGAGTAGAGGAGTAATCTAGGAGAGATACCTAGATGAGCATTTGAGGAGCCTACTGATAGAGTAGTCAGATGCCCGCATGGGGTAAAGTTGCTTGAGTTCAGTGATATCCTTTGAGTATGAGGAGAGCAAGTGGGTAATAACCTAGAGTGGTTTTACATGTTGGTAGAGATTATTCGATGCCCGAATGCTGCTTGCTTCGTGCTTTGTGGAACTCTTGATGATGGGAGTCACCTACTAAGTGAATATGACGATATTCAGGAGGTAGATGGCTGGCATCATAAGGAGTTCTTCAGCAGTTGATGGCGGAGAAGTGTGAGAACCTAGGAAGAGCCTAGGAAAGGGTGACCTTAGTCAGATGAGTACGCTGACAGAGTAGAGCATTTCACAGAGGAGCGAACACACGTGACAGGATTGGTGATCGAGAAGGTTGAGCAGCTACTTCGGAAATCGGGGATGGTCCGTGCAGAAAGTATGGGTAGATGTGGCAGGTAGTATGGGCCCGTACTACTGAAAGCAGAGGACCCATACTCGATACAGGGAACATTCCGGAGGATCTAAGTAGCAGATCGAGAGGTGATGTCATGGTCCGAGTACCATGGTTTGTAGCAGATCGAGAGGTGATGTCATGGTTCGAGTACCATGATTTGTAGCAGATCAGGAGGTGATTTCATGGTTCGAGTACCATGATTTGTAGCAGATCAAGAGTTGATGTCATGGTTCGAGTACCATGATTCGTAGCGGATTGAGAAGAGATAACATGGTTCGAGTACCATGACCCTTGGCGGTTAGTGTTACTGGTTCTGCCAGTTATTCCGTTGTGATTGTCTAGACTGAGATCAGATGTGAAAGAATATGGGGCCAGAGGGCCATGATGATCGAGTTTTAGTGGAGCATCCCTTAAAAGGGAAATCGAGTTAGCTCTGAGGGATTGTTGGTGAGATGCCAGTGGGAGTCGCAAGACTCAGGGATGAGTAGGGATGTGCGTTATGGGAGAATACAGTTTGGGCTGAGTGACCGGCCGATGGTGGGGATGTCATTTTCTGTGAGCTGAGCGGTACTATTTCTGTTCCTGTGGGAAACAGGAGTGGTATTGAGATTTTCGGTTTCCAAGGTTGGGGGTGAGCCCTGTGGGGTAGCTTTGGTTACAATCTTTCATCAGAGTATTTGGGCAGTATGTCTGCCGAGAGGTAATGTTAGAGCATGAGCAGGTTGTCAGCGGGGACTGAGATGGTTAAGGACAAAGATGCACCCTATTTGAGCATAGTAGGGCATGTATCAGCTGCAGCGGCAGACGATCGAGAAGAGGATATTGGGGCGGTGGCTCTTATTGTCTATGATGAGTATCGAGTGTGGTAATGAGGAATCCACTCTTATTACAACCCACGTGATGGAACGTTGGTTGAAGAGTCAAGGATGAGGAATATGTTAGTTCGTTATTTTCAGACTGAGAGTCAGGGTTGCGACTGGACAGTTGAGATTTCCGGTAGTGGGATGGTACGAGATTCTGAATGACTAGAGGAAGTCATGATGAGAAGTTTTTGAGGATTTCATCAGAGATTCGGGGTATTTGGAATTGGTTGACCTCCATCGGGGGGATTATCGAGCATTGCGTATCACCTTCCAAGAGTATGTGCGATGTTATTGGTAAAAACAATCTGTGGGCTAGATGGTTGGCAAACCAATTGGTGATGGTTCGAACCCTGAGTGGGGGAGAACCGGGTACTTTTGGAGGAGATCCGAGATTTGTTCAAGAACAGTTAGAGAACTGGATAAAGAGGCCTGCGGTGCGGATTCCTGAGACCAGGGTTATTGGTGGTCAAGGAGAGGTGCAGAGTGAGATAGTGCATGTGGTACGTGTTTGATAAAGGATGAGTGTCTCCGTGGCAAGTGGCCGTTGGTCGGAGACCTTATGGTGGTTAGGAATCCTTCAAGGTTAAAATGGTGAATTCGAGGTGGTTGGCTTGTGAGGTTAGTTCGGCGGTTGAGAATGTCTAGTTCAGAGTATGGGCTATTATATGCAGTATGGAAGGGAAGAAGTTGATTGGGCAACCAACTTCTGGGTCGTTATGAGTATTCTTGCATGAGTTTTGAGCAATAGAGGAGGAAGTTTCGGATTGTCATCTTCGTGTTCTGAGTCGTTGGCAATTTCTCCGTGTTTTAAATTGGGAGATGGAGTATTCCGGGGTTACAAGTGGCACGAGAAAAAGACCGGTTGCGAGGTTCCGAGGAAGCAATGCGGTATCTGAGTATGATGCCATGAGTATGAGATCAGTGGTAGAGTCAAGACACTGCGAGGCGTTGTGATGGTATTCCGGGGTATCCGAGTTTAATGTCCTAAATCTCAGATTATGTTGAGTTTTGAGTTTGAGATGATGAGTGGTGTATCAAGTGTCTATGGTTCCGGTGGGGGCCCTTCAGCTAATTGACATCAAATGGATTTATTGAGAATCTGAATTGCAGCGAGAAAAAGAGGTTTTGTCACGACGGTGGTCGTCCGAAGTAGTGATGCTTAGCCTGGAGGGGTGCATGTGTACCTATCTATGCTGGGCCGCAGAGCATGAGTTAATGATCGCAGTGTGGTGTCAACCTGAGGATGAGATTGTGAAGTGGTAAGAGTAAGTGCGGTAAGACTGCGGGGAGCTGCAGTTTCAATGAGTCAGTGAGAGGTTATGGTGATGCTACGGGGAGCCGTAGTACTCACTATTTAGTGAGAGGTTGTGGTGATGCTACGGGGAGCCGTAGTACTCACTATTCAGTGAGAGGTTGTGGTGATGCTATGGGGAGCCGTAGTACTCACTAGTCAGCGAGAGGGTGTTGTGATACTGCGGGGAGCCGTAGTACTCACTAGTCCGCGAGAGGGTGTAGTGATACTGTGGGGAACCGTAGTACTTACTAGTCAGCGAAAGGGTGTTGTGATACTGCGGGGAGCCGTAGTACTCACTAGTCAGCGAGAGAATGTTGTGATGAAGTGCTCTCTGATCGGAGCTTGACGTAGAAGAGTTTTAGGCTTGGGTAGCCCTAATATTTGAGTGTGTGGAAGCCTGGGGTCGAACCAGGGGCGAGACTGGGGTCTCCATATTTGTCAGAAGTCGTTATATTCTGAAATGAGTAGTGGTTGTCGCAACCAAAGGGAATTAGATAAGTTAGGAACGCATGGGTTGCGGGTCATGAGTCAAGAGTTGAGTAGTTCGTTAGGATGAGTGGTTCCAACTCTGTGCCAGACCAGACTCCCGAGTTGAGTTCGATCCTAGTGGTGTAATGAGTAGGCAAAATTAGATTCCGTATTCAGATATGAATTTCCTTTGGAAGGGGGTATTGGTTCCATCTGGTGTCTTAGACCTGAGTGGGTTAATTCGTAGGTATGAGAAAACCGCGAAACGCATGGCACTAATGAGTAGTAGACGACAGAGGTCGAGGGTAAAACGAATTCCGTATTCGCTTGGGGAAAAGCGAACTTCGTGACTTGTGTGTCACACTGGGCCGAGATAGCTAGTGTGGGAAGGAAGTCAGTGAGACATGTTGAGATATATGCAATGGGTAACCCTTTGAGGTTCAACTGCTGGGTCGGGAGATGACCTGGTGCTCAGTCTTGAAAGGGATATTGAGAAGGAAGCTGAGGTTTATGCTTGTCAGATGTCGGGGGACGCTTCTGAACAAGCATGGTCATTGTTCGTGTCTGAGGACAAGGTGTTGAGGGTTCGTTGTTCAGAAGGGTTGTGATTGCAGTACAGTGGATGAGTCACTGGTGTGATGTGATCCTTCCACTCCTTGGTATATGATCTGGATTGTTTATCATGTCTGGGACGAGTGATCGGTAGCCAGTTTTGGGCATGGACTTGTTTTATCGGTTCCCACTAGAGAATCAGAGGGGCAGTGAGTTATCGGGGTTTGTTATTCGAGGAACGAATAACGTGGTAACATCTAGAGAGAGCGGTCTGGCTGTGTGTCAGGCTACTAGATTTCCAGATTCTTGAGAGTCAGAAAGGGGTAGCATAGTGGCAGATGGGTCTGTCCTTTTCCAGGGAGGAGTTCCTGTTTGGATTCAGGTCTCCAGAAAGGAAGATAGTTGTGTGGTATGAGACCCTTTCGATGGTGCTGTTTGGTTATTTGATTAGATCCATATGTTGTGGAGGAGCGATTTCGAGGACGAAATCAAATTCAAGTGGGGGAGAATTGTAACATCCGGATTTTCAGGGACATTATTGTGTATGTTAATCTTGAGATTTAAGGAGGGACTCGACGAGTTGAGGGACCGACTCGCCGAGTCGAGTCGAGTTGCTCGCGTGGATTTAATGAATGGACTCGACGAGTCAGAGGAGGGACTCGCCGAGTAGGTGCTGGGCAGAGAAACCCTAATTTCCCGGGTTTGGGACCTATTTAAGGGCATTTATAGCCTCATTTGCGGCTACCTTCCCCTGAGAGAAAACCCTAAATCGCCATTGGAGCCAAGGAAGAGTTCTTGTGATGAAATCAAGTAATTTTGGTGTGGTTTTTCAAATAAGGTGAAGGGATTCAGCTTGAAGGACCAAAGGAGGTTATTATTCTGAGACATCTAAGCAAGGATCTCCATTTTGAGGTAGTATTTCGCCCCTTCCTTCTGTTTTGTGTAAAATCCTTGAATCTAGGGTTTTCTTTACCCCTTTCTTGGATAGTATATTATGCATACGAGATCCCAATGTGGAATAAGCTTTAGATCTGGACCTTAAGAGGTCCAGAGAGTCCCAATCTTCCAGCTTTATGTAGCCCCTTTTGGGTTATGGATCTAGGTTGCCATTTTAGGAGCTATTTCTTCATATAAGGGCATAAGAGTGTTGCATGAGCTTAAAGATTGAACCTTTTCATGATTATTGGGTATAAGAAGGTCAGATCTATAAGTTAGAGAAACAGATATGACCTCAGAAGGTCTTTTGAGTGTTGCCATGGAGGGAACTCGCCGAGTCCATATGGGGACTCGACGAGTCGAGTCGGGTTGCCCCGCGATTCGTGACCAGTGGTAACTGGTCGAGTGAAAGGTTAACTCGACGAGTCGAGTGAGGCTTTTTGAGGATTCAGAGGACACGCATGGACTCGCCGAGTCACTCGAGTGCACTCGACGAGTCTGGTCAAAGTCTGACCGTTGACTAGAGTTGACTTTAGTTGACCTTGGGGTTTTGGTCAAGCTGATTCAAGGGAGGTCAGAGAGGGGTAGAATGGTCTTCTACCCATTATTAGGGATGAGAACATGAGAGGATTTTTATTAGAGATGTTATCATTTTGATAGGAGGAGGCTACGTCGGATTATCGAGCACGAGAGGGCATCCGACATCATGCGAGGTGAGTCTTCTCACTATACATTACCTAGAGTGGTATCTATGTGCAGACCGGAGGGTCTTATGTGTTATGTGTATGTTGAGTTTATGTGCATTGTGATATATGTATGCTAAGTGTTATATAGACCGGACCGGAGGGTCCTATGATTTAGACCGGATCAGCGGATCCAACGACTTAGACCGGATCAGAGGATCCAACGATTTAGACCGGACCAGAGGGTCCAACGAGCTAGACCGGACTGGAGGGTCCAACGAGCTACAGGACTGGAGGGTCCCGCTGAGACACATTGGCTGGAGGGTCATACCGAGTTATAGCCTCGAGTGGCTTATGTGTTGTATGTGGTATCTTGGGGAACTCACTAAGCTTTGTGCTTACCGTGTTATGTGTTATGTGTTTCAGGTTTTCTCAGGATCGCGGGATGGCACCGGCTTGATTGTACACACCAGAGAAAGAAATATATTTTGAGGATCCTGGATAATTAATGGAGTTATGCTTGTAATATGAATAAACGAGATTTCTATACAATATGTTATGAAAAGTATGTGGGTTTAAAATGAAAGATCTGTTTGAAAAATTACGGTGTTACAATTAAACATCAGTCATTCCATGTTATAAACATGCATACCATGTCTCTCTATGGTCCTTCCGTTGTGAACAGATCAATTGGACATAATTCTAATGATGCTCATATCACAATTCCATATCCTTATTAAAAGTTCAAGAATTCCAGATTCTTGTCACCACTAAATGTGTTAGAGTCTAACCTTGCATGCAATATCCTTTTTGTGATGATGTGGCATCAAAGTCACCAAGACTTAGCCAACGATGTCACAAAATGTTCCAATTAAACTTTGTTACTAAAACAATTTCATGGTAATGAAGTATCAAATTCAAGGTTCATTCCTTGAACATCTTCCTTGCATTAAGGTTCCTCACTCACATATAGATTTCAACAACCAACTCCCACTATGGAAACATTTCCATATTCCCATATGACCATCAATTTTGACCAAGAATCATATCAATCCAAAACATGTCTATATGGTACGTCCAAATACTATACTTCCAACTGTCCACAAGCAACCAATCCTTTGGTAAACCTCATATTGTTCTTGATAGTTGTTTAACAACTTTAGTCACATCCTGTTCTAGTCCTTTTTCCCTCTCAATGCCCTAAGCATTTGGAAAAATCAGAACTAGTGAATATTATAACATATGTAATAAATCCTATATCCGAAGCATATGGGATTTGATATATAATGTCTTACATCAGGACCTGATATCTGCTCAGTCTCTTGCTATAATATTTCCATATATCGAATTTCCTATGTCGAATCATTTCAACACGATATTCATATATGTCCATGACTAAAACCATTAAAACTTCAATCTAAACTTTTTAGATTTGAAATGAAGTACGAAACTCCTAAATCTTTCTATAGTGAAACAATTTCCAAACTTTGCAACTTGCAAATTTGCAAACTTTGTTTCCTACAAATAGTATTGCCAACTTGCAACACTTAGCATAACAATTATGCTCCCACTAGTATAACAATTATGCTCTTGCTAGCATAACCATTATGCTCCCACTAGCTTTGACATGTAGCCAGAAATCAACTGGACTTCCAGAAATCAATACTATTGACTTTCTTACTAAAGTTCAGATATCTGATACGTGGTGCTTCGATAAGTCTTCATTTAGACTTCTCAAGCTTATACACCTTCATTAGATAGCATATGTGTGTTTAAACCCTTTCATAACTTATAGCTATGAATCCTGAATGTTCAAACTATTTCTTGTCATTTCTCACAATTCGAACTATGAAAAGGGATGCCGTAATCATATGTGAATTTGAGAACACAATTACCGCAACTGCTAACCATAATGATATTAATCAGATTTAAAATCTACTAGTGAAAGTGTTTCCTCACAATCATTTTCATGAATTAGAGCGAAAACTTTTGCTAACTATATTTTATGGTGTACGTGTTCCCATCCATGTGAATCTATCACTTTCAACCTACAATCATAAGATAAGGTTGAAGACAAAACCAAAATCAAATTTAGGTTTCATGGACTGAACTTTGCTTATTCTTTATTTCTTGCCTTTTGGTAGCACAAGGGCCTACTAGTGCTTCCATGTTGTTAAGCAGCTCACTTCCAATGACCAATGTACCATCACTGACCAACGTGCTCTGTCTTTTGCAGTCCAATGAGAACCATAGAACTCATAAGCATTGCCAACTCAATAGGAAGGTGCACAGAAACAAGAATGTGTCAACTAATCACGATAGGTTATTAACCTTAGGTCATGTGCTAGTGATAACTAAAATGTTTATTCTTGATTGAATCCTGAAACTCTTCAAGACCAATAAGACTCCGACTGACTTCTTGATATATAAGTTTTTTTGTTAAGGAACATTCCTCGACAAGCAAAAACAAATATTCAAAAGCTAGTATGGATTCTTGTCAAGAAAACACTTCATAGAATTGGTCTTAGTTTATCCTTTGTTTTAACAAAACATCACAACTACCAATTTCAAATGTGCTAGAGTAAGAAAACATTATTACTCCACATTTCATGAGGTGTTATAAACCCAATTAGTACGAAACAAGCTTCAAGATACGATCCAAAGTAACTAGAGTATGAATCTAAAACTTGATTGGAAACGAAGTATGACTCATCTCTTGATTGAACCATTTCCACAATATCCGATTCCTCTTCTTAGTCAAACAATTGCACTAAGATGTTCCTCAAGGATCAATTGTGATATAGTTCCATAATCATTAAGACGATCACAAAACATGATACTAAAGTACTCTCATTTCCTTTCAGATTGGAGAAACTTTTATCTTTCTGCCTAATAGATTCTTCATATTCGTTCTGCCACTCTTTGAAACTTTTCAAAGAATCAGAATTGCACTTAATCTTATAAGCATAACCATATTTACTGAACCATCAATAAATCATGACGAATAGACTCATCGTCCTTTGTGGTGGATCTAGCCAGTGCATATCAGTATGTATTAGATCTATTTGTCCTTCACTTTGACTCACATAAAACATGTGATCAACGAATTAGTCATGATCTTCCAATGATCAAGATTCTCATACATCACATAATACAAATTGTATGACTCCAAGTTTCTATCCAATCGAAACTTGGATGATGAGAATTCCTTTTCACTTTGTAATCATGACATTTCCACCAACGACATAATTAAGAATCAAATCCATATTTAATATTGCTAATAATAGAAATGTAACCACCAATTTTCAAAAATGTCATTGTAAGGAAACATAAAGTAAACCAGATAAAAACAGAAATTCACTTTATTGATAATGAGCGGAAAAATTTTGTCCTTACAATACAAATATATGAAAACTACGTTTCTAGATATTTCCTAAGAAATATATCATAACTCCTAAGCAGCAGCTCAATTATCTGATCATCGAACTATGCGACCGAAATCCATCTCACGATCAGATTCAGCTTACTCTTCTGAAGCTTCATTCTTTCTCTTAGATTCTGAAAAACATCAAAATGTGATTACTGATGGGTTATTAGCACTACATCATTCCTATGGTGTACATGCAAACCCTAAAACTTTGGATCTAGTTTGTCTAATGAACATGCAATAATCATCAAAAGCCATAAACCCTAGATCTAGCATGTGATAATCAAATAACACATGAATTAGGGTTTAGATCTTACCTTGATTGTTATGTAGCAATAACAATCTCAATTCCTTCTTGTAATTGGCTTCTGAAAGCTTAGTGTCACAAGTGTCACACCTCTAATGGCTCACAAACACCAAGAGCAAGGGGATGACTTAGGATAAGAGAAAGAGGCACCAAAATTCGTCCAAGAACCTTAAGGGAAGCTTACCCACGTTTTTGGTGCCCTAGGGGTCTTTAAATATGTGAGGCTATTAGGGTTTTGAACTAGGAAACCCTAATCTGACTGCTTAGGCCCTAAGCAGCCCATGGACTCCCTCCTTAGAGGCCTTGGACGAATTCTTATGGGTTTCCCCATAGATTTCGTCCACTCCATCCTCTATGGAGTCCATTAGCCCAATATCCAACTATCACACAATTGACAGTTCTAGTCCCCTTTATTTAGTTAATGTCTTTTAACCACAAAATTAATTCTTATTAATTCTTGATTATTATCAATTAAATAATATGATTTCTCTCTTAATATATTATTTATATAATATATTAATAAATCATAATTATTCTCTTTCTCCATAAATCATCCTATCAAGTTGCTTTGGTGAAGCCAACCCAAAAGGACCATGCTCGCAATCGGGTCAAGTACATACCAAAATAGTTATGGGCTTAAACACTAATCCAACAGTCTCCCACTTGGATAAGTCTAATAACTATTCTGCGTATGACTTCAGATCCTAATCAGCAATCGTAGCTTTCAAAAGCCGCTGTCAACTCTGATCTTATCAGATATGCGTCCTTTAGATAAGGGATCATATATTCCTCCATTCTAGATATCGTATAGACGTGAGACATGGATTGAAATCATTCTCTCAGTCTATGTGTTGTTTCCCGATTTCCGATTTATGACGACTGACTAATTGAAGAAATCAAATCAGTCCTAGCCCGGCCGAGCACTTTATGTTTGTCATCACTAAATCATCGAGGGGCCCACAGATATCGCTTTTATCCTACATTGGGTAAAAGGAACGGATAAACTTCGACTCAATGCTCGCTTGTACTCACTCACCGAATTACACACAACAATATGTTTTATAACACCAAGTTACTGGTGTGTTTAAATATTATCAATGTGCAACCGACTCGCAAGATACAACTCACACATCTCGGTTTCAAGAATATAAGATATTATCGTCTCACCAATCACTCGTGATAAAATCCATGAAGCGATCCAAGTGAGAGTGGGTTTAATCCAATGCTCAAATCATATTCGTAAGCACTCATGAACGTTGCAGCAAACCTTTGCTATGTCTAATACACTTTAGACAATCTACAACCAATTCATGACAATCTTCTTTCATACCTACTCCCAAAGTATGAGCGACTGTGGAATGTTCGAATAATCTTATTATTCAGGAAGTCAAAACATGCAAAGTGAAACACAATAATAATCGAATCCAATATGGCCCCAAACTTTTGAGTATAAATAAAACTCCTTTTATTTAGTCACCATATTGATTACACATTATTCATTGTATAATGTTTCGAGTAATCAACTTATTACTTTAATTATAACAACAATTGTCCCATGCTCTTAGCATGCACACTATGTTTTCCTATGGTCCTTACCTTGTGAAATAGATCTATTGAGAACATTTTCAACAAAACTCATTTCACAATTCCTAATCCTTATCAATTAGTGTAAGATTACAAAATTCTCGCCACTACTAGAATATGTTAGATTCTTACACTTTATGCAACGGTCCTTTCGTAATGTGACGACACAAAATTCACTAAGACTCGGCCAATGAAATTACAAAATGCTCTATTGGAGATTGTTACAAGACAATTCCATAGATGTGAAGTCTCACATTCAAAGTACATTAATTTGAACATCCTTCTTGCATAAAAGTTTCTAATCTAGACATAAACTCTTAACGTCCAACTCCCAATATGGAAACATTCCATATTTTTCATATAACAACTCATTTTAAATAGAATCTTATCTATTCATAATAATGTCAATATGGTCCATCCATGACTATACTTCTAACGGTCCACAAGTAACCAATCCTTGGCGAACATTAGATTATCCTTGACAGTTGTTTAACTAATTCAGTCAAATACGATTCGAGTCCTCTTTCCCTCTTAATGCCCTAGGAATTTGGAAAATTTTAGAACGGTCTAATATTTCAACGACATGATACTTTACCAGTCTTTTGCTATAATATTTCTATTTCTATTTGCCATGTTCTCACGATTCGAACTATGAAGAGAGATGTTGTAATCATAATCGAGTGTGAGAACGCAACAATTATTTTCATATATAGAATTCTCTTACGTTGAATCCTTTCAACATAACATTCATATATCTTTTTGACTAAATTTTGATCAAAATTTATCGATCTAAACCTTTAGATTTGAAACAAAGTATAATATTCATCCCTTAATTATAGCAAAACAACTTTTCAACCTATGCAACTTTGCAAAGTGAAACTTTTGTTTTCTATAATTAATATTGCTAACTTGCAATAATAATCATGCTCCCACTAACATGATGATTATATCCCTACCAGCATAACATTTATGCTCCCACTAGCTTTGACACGTATTCAGAAAACAGTTGGACTTCTAAAAGACAATACTTATTGACTTTTCAAAGTTCATATTTCCAATACGATGTGCTTCGATAAGCCTTTATCTAAGCTTCTCAAATTCACACACCTTTCCTTAGATAGCTCACATGTGTGTCTAAACTAATTCAGAACTTATATTACTAAGTCCTAAATGTTCAGACTAATTGCCAAATCTCACAATTCGAACTATGAAGAGGGATGCCGTAATCATAATCGAATTTGAGAATGCAATTTACATAATCGCTATCTCCTTAAAATCTCTCTTAGTGAAAGCGTTTCCTCACAATCATTTTCATGAAGGAGAGAAACCTTATGACACTTAGATTTTATGGTGCATGTGTTCCTATCCATGCAAATTTGTCATAAGCATAATCGTAAGATAATGTTTGTGACAAATTCAAACTCTTATGGACAGAACTTGTTCATTCTTAATTTCTTGCCATCAAGGGTCTCACCATTGCTTCCAAGTTATTTAGCAGCTCACCTATGCCAGTCAATGTACTTTCATTGATCAAGGTGGTTGCCCTTATGCATTCAATTGAGAACTCGTAGAACTCATATGCATAATCACTCAACTGGATTGGCACAAAAATAAAATTTTGTCAACACGATAGGTTACAATCCTCAAGTCGTGTGCTAGTGTTTAATAGGTTTACTTCTTGATTTGTTCTTGAAACTTTTCAAGATCTTTAGACTCCCACTGACCTCTTGATATATAAGATTCTCTTGTCAAGAAACATTTCTTGACAAACAAATACTCAAGAGTTAGTGTGTGTCTTTATCAAGACAAACCTACACACAATTTGGTACTAGCTGGTCTTTGTCTTATTCAAGACATCACAACTTACCAAAATGTGCAAATGTAAGAACATTCCTACTTAAGATTATGTCACTCAAGTCACAATCTTGGAGTTTGACTCTAAGACTTGATTTTGGAACGAAGTACGATTCATCTTATTGACTTAACCCATTTTGACAATTCCCGACTCCTCTTCTTAGCCATACTAGTGCACTAAGGTGTCCTTAGAGGATGAATTGTAATATGGTTCTTAAGACGATCATAAAACATGATACAAAAGTACTCTCCCTTCTTCTTAGATTGAAGAAACTTTTATCTTTGATTCTTCTTATTCGTTCTGCCATTCATATAAACTTTTCAATGATTCAGAATTACACTTAATCTTGTAAGCATAATCATATTTACTAGACTTTTAGTAAATCATGACAAATAATCTCATTTGTTATTTATGGTGGACTTAACTAGTGCACATCATTGTGAACTCGATCTCCTAGTCCTTCACTTGACTCTTTGTCAAGGAATTAGCCTTTAAAATTTCTAAGTACCAAGATTTCCATACATCACATGATTCAAATCATATGATTCCAAGCTTCTGTCCAATTGAAACTTGGGCGATGAGAATCTTTCCTTACTTATAAAATCACGACGCTACCATAAATAACATAATTAAGAATCACATCCACTTAATATTGCTTATAATAGAAATACACAGACATCAATTTTCACAATTGTCATTGCAAGGAAATATAAATAAGATCAAATCAAAATTTATTTTATTGTGGAAAAATATATCCTTACAATGCAAATGAAAACTATGATGTTACATATTCCTAAGAATTTATCATAACTCTAAGCAGCAGCTCAAAATTCGATCATCGAATCCATGCGATCGTAATCCATTTCTTCGCGATCAGACTCGGCTCGCTCCTTCCTCTAAGCTTCCTTTCCTTTCTTCGATCCTTCAAAACATCGAAATGTAATCTTATCACATCATGTATTAAGAATCTACAAATCGGAACTTAATAGAGTTAGATAGTGGATATTGCCTAAAGCAGAGTCATACATCTTGACTCTCCCATCTCTTAGATCTCTTAGGTAGTGAGGGTAGCTTCATAACCAATGCCCCTTCTTTTGGCAGTAGAAACATATAGACTCTCTGGAATGGCACACGGGACTATCTCAGACTCAGCCTTTCTCTTGCGTAGAGAAAACTTTTATGGACTTCCAATGTTACCATTGCCCATAGAGGGTTGGGATATTGATTTACCAGACAAATTTGCTGACTAGTGCGCCAAATCATTTCTGATTCAGCAGCAATAAGCAAATAAGTCAAATCAATAAGGGTCATATCGTGGTCCATCATATAGTACTCTCTAACGAACTTACCATATGATTCAGGAAGTGACTGAAGAACCAAGTCAACAGCCAACTTCCTTTAAAGATCGACACCCAACAATCCCAATCTATCAATATGTAACCTTTTATCCAAGACATGAGCACATATAGACTTTCCATTTTCGTGTCTTTTGCCAATAGGGCTTGAGTGACCTTGAACTTTTCAAGTCTTCGAACACGTGGGTCAGGGATAATTATTGGAGGAGGTGGAGGAAATGAAGCATGATTTCCATTTCCACAATACAATCTTGGAACATCATCTTTACGTGGAAAACTTTTTCCAACGAATTTAGGAAGACCATAGTTGTCAGACTTTGACATCTATGAAACGGGAGAAAATTCAAGTTTAGTTGATTGAGTCCTTAATAAAACACCCAAATGAGATATTAAGGCTAGGACCCAACACAATATCCTACAAATTGGAAGAGGGATGCCGTAATCCAACTTGTAGAACATTTGAAGGTAAGTGAATGACGATTCACTAGTTTTCCACCATGAAAAACGAAAAAGAGATTAAGTTTTAAATGTATCGAAAACTCCTAGATCCTTTGAGATTCATTGAACTTTTCAGTTACATGTTTAAATCTCGATATGCCCCTCGATTTGTGACTGGGATGCCGAGGATCACAAAACAGGGTGTGAATAACCATGCAAATATACATGGTGCCCCCAATGTTACAGTCACCTATTCGATGTGTCGTTTAACCACACACACTCCATCGAACTATGACAAACATCGAGTCACCCTTTGCCACCTTTGCTTAGAACTCAATTAGTGTGTCGGTTAACCACACACGCTCCACTAACGTCTTAGCAAGGGTACAAAGTGTAATTTCATGGAATTGCATCAATTCACTTTTGCCTAAAGTAACTAAGATTGGGAATTTTATAAAACATTTAGTTACTTTATAACTTATTATACTTTTAATGAGGAGAGGGTTTTCCCTATCCTACCCATTCGGCTAACGACCCTCCACCAATCAAGGGAGCGGTGGGTGAGAGTGGACACCCATTAAACGGCCATTTTATAGGCCATAACCTTATACCCCCTTATAGATCGGCTTCGTGAATGAGGCCTACTAACGGTAAGACTAGCATTTAAGTTATACATATATAATATTAGACTTTTAATTTTTATATATAGTATAAGGGTGTATTTTATACTTTTAAAATACTATGTGGGTTAATTTAATAAATTATACCTTTTAATTTAATTAAACATAAACCATGTCATTATGGATTTATTAATTCTCCTTTAATTATACACTTAATTAGTTTAATAAAACCATAAGGATGTAATTTGAACTTTTCAAAACAAGGGTTTTAGAATTTAAAATTTCAAAAATTAAACTTTTAATAAAAATTTAAATTCCAAAACTTGAGGGCAAGTTTTGAAACATTTCAAAACATTAGGGTTTAGAATTTAAATATTTCAAAATTAAACTTTTAATCAAAAAAAAATTAAATTCCAATATTAGGGTTTAACTATTTAAATTTCAAAACTAAAACTTTTAAAGTTCAAATGTAAACTACAAAACCCAAGGGGTGAAAATTGAAACTTTTCAAACTTACTAGGTGAAATATTTGACTAATAATAATCCTATATTATCCATATTTAACCAAATCCATCAATTTTGATGAGGATAACCATTCCAAACTTAAAAATTCGGATTTTGGCAAGAAAAACGAGTTTTGGCAATTATCCTCAACAAAATCTGGCAGAAAATTCGAAAATCCCGGCACCAGAGCCCTGGACTCGTCGAGTCCACAATGGAACTCGTCGAGTAGGACCTACTCGTCGAGTCCATTCATGGACTCGGCGAGTCTGCCAGTCAAAAACCAAAAATTCAATTTTCAAGAAAGCAATGAACAATTAGGCATCAAATACATCAAACAAACAACCTAGGCTCTGATACCACTGATGGTTTATTAGCACTACATCATTCCTATGGTGTACATGAAAACCCTAAAGCTTTGGATCTAGTTTATCTATTGAACATGCAATAATCATCCAAAGCCATAAACCCTAGATCTAGCATGTGATAATCAAATAACACATGAATTAGGGTTTAGATCTTACCTTGATTGTTATATAGCAATAACAATCTCAATTCCTTCTTGTAATTGGCTTCTGAAAGCTTAGTGTCACAAGTGTCACACCTCTAATGGCTCACAAACACCAAGAGCAAGAGGATGACTTAGGAAAAGAGAAGGAGGCACCAAAATTCGTCCAAGAACCTTAAGGGAAGCTTACCCACGTTTTTGGTGCCCTAGGGGTCTTTAAATATGTGAGGCTATTAGGGTTTTGAACTAGGAAACCCTAATCTGACTGCTTAGGCCCTAAGCAGCCCATGGACTCCCTCCTTAGAGGCCTTGGACGAATTCTTATGTGTTTCCCCATAGATTTCGTCCACTCCATCCTCTATGGAGTCCATTAGCCCAATATCCAACTATCACACAATTGACAGTTCTAGTCCCCTTTATTTAATTAATGTCTTTTAACCACAAAATTAATTCTTATTAATTCTTGACTATTATCAATTATGCGACCTAAATCCATCTCACGATCAGATTCAGCTTACTGTTCTGTATTAAGAATCTATGAATAGGAACTTAATAAAATAATGGAGTTATATAGTGGATGTACCTAAAGTAGAGTCATAAGACTTGACTTTACCATCTCTGAGATCTTTCAGGTATTCTGGGCAGCTTCGTATCCAATGCCCCTTCAATTGGCAATGGAAACATATGGACTCTTTAGGATCATCACATGGAACTATCTCAGAATTAGCCTTGCTCTTTACCATATGGTCAAACAGTTTGACTTTGGCCGATCCCTTTCCATTGGGAAGAGAAACCTTTTATGGACTACCAATGTTGCCATTGTCAATGTCCATGGAAACTTGGGAGACAGATCCTTCAAACATATTTGCTTGACTTGTGCTCTTAAGCATTTCTGCTTTAGCAGCAATCAACATATATGTTATATCAATTAGGGTCACGTCGTGGTCCCTCATATAGTAGTCTTTAACTATATGATTTAGGAAGCGAAACTAGAACCAAGTCAATGGCTAACTCCCTTTGGAAAATGGCACACAACATCCCCAATCTGTCAATGTGCGATTTCATTTTCAGAACATGCGCACATACATACTTTCCATCTTGATGTTTGCATGCCAACAAGGCTCGAGTAACTTCGTACTTTTCAACTTGAAGAAGACATGACTTAGGGAGAGTCACTGGATGAGGAGGAGGAATAGTTGAAGAAGCATGATTTCTAGTTCTACCATTGCTTGAAGAAGGGAACATTCTTTCACCTTGATCAATATGTGGAAGATCATCTTCAGAAGGAGAAACATTTCCAGAAGGACGAGGAAGACCATTGTTGTCTGGACTTGACATCTTAAAAAAGGGAGATAAGAGAATTCAAGTTAGTTGATTTTAATCCTTAATTATTAACCTAAAATTTAAATTAAGTTTAGGATCCATATTTTCGATTCGAATTCCGAAGAGGGATGTCGTAATCAAATTCGAATCTATTTTAGGTAGGTAAAGCATTTACCAATTTCAATCTTATGAAACTCCTAGATCTTCTGAGATTCATTGAACTATTCAATGGCATGTTTAATCTCGATTATGCTCTCACCTTGTGACTGGGATGTCGATGATCACAAACGAGATGTGAATAACCATACAAAATAGCTTGGTACTCTCGATGTCATTTATCATCTGAATTAACGTGACGGTTAACCACACGCACTCCATTAATTCAATGATAATTTATGACACACCCATTGCCAACAATATTAGTTCCATATTAGTGTGACGGTTAACCACACACGCTCCACTAACGACCAATAAGGTGCAATGTGCAAATTCAAGGGTTAGCATCAAATTCACATTTATCCTAAAGTAACTAAGAATGGGATTTCAGAAAATGGTTTAGTTACTTTATCATTATACTTTTAATGAGGATTAATTGTCTTATTGAACCCGTTCGGCTAAAGACCCTCCACCATACAAGAGAGCGGTGGGTAAGAATGGATACCCAATGACGGTCATTTTACAGGCCGCTTCCTTAAACTCTCCTTATAGTATGGCTGCGTGAACGATGTGTACTAGCGGTTCGACTGACTTGTCTTATATATATAGTAATATTAAACCTTTAATGGTACATATAATATAAGGGTGTATTTTAAAACATTTTGAAATAGCAAGGGTTCAAGCCTTTAATAATTAAACTTTTTAACTTAATTAAATTTAAACCAATTATGGATTTATTAATTATCCTTTAATTAATCAATTAATTAAATTAATAATAAGATCCATAAAGATGTAATTTAGGGTTTACATTTTAAATTTCAAAAATTAAACTTTTACTTTAAATCTCAAACAACCCTAAAATTAACATTAATTATTAAGTCCAATTAATAATCAAATTAATTATTTAGTAACCAATAATGGATATATTAATTATCCTTTAATTAAACAATTAATTAAATATTAATCATATCCATAAGGATAATTATAATTATATAAAATCAACATTATCCAATTCATAATTATCTCCTAACATTTAGGTGTTATTTAATTATCTAATATTACCAAAAATCGGATTATGGCAGATTTAATAAAAGATAATTACCAAATATTAACCAAATAAATCAATTTTGGCAAGCAAATCCAAAATCAGGATATGACACGCAAACACGCCGAGTTGGAGGACCAACACGTCATGTTGCAGTCCAACACGTCGAGTTCGAAGAACAACTCGACAACTTCAAAGAACAGAATGACGATTCTATTTTCTCTTCCTTGTTCAAGTTCATATTACTATCAATTCAATAGAAAACTAAACCTAGGCTCTGATACCACTGATGGGTTTTGAGCAAAACATACAATCTTATGTGTGCATGCAACCCTAATTGAAGATCTACGTTTTCTTTAATTGAACATACAATAATGAACAACAAAGTATAAACCCTAGATCTATGGATAATAACCGAAAATCACATAATAGGGTTATAATACATACATTTAAGATTGTTATTGTAAACAATCTTGAATCCTTGCTTGAAAGACCTTTGGTAGCAAGTGCCACAAGTGTCGCGCCTCTAATGGTTCACAAACAAACCAAGCAACAAGGAAAGACTATAGAAAGAGAGTAATAGAAGAGAAATTTCGGCCCTTAGGCTCTTAGAAGAGTCATTTTTCGAAATTTAACCCTAAGGAGGGTTTATATAGGTGTTAGGAAGGTATTGGATAAGGTAGATATCTCCAAGATAACCCTAATCCCTTAACTTCCTCCCTAAGGCATCCAAGGCACCCTTAGTGCCCAAGGGAAACCCTAGAGATGCTCTAGATTTTGTTCCCCCCTCATTAGGGAGGTTCTAGAATTGTCCAATGCTCAACTATTGAATATTGTCACCTTTAGTCCCTACAGTTTCAATGAATTCCTTTAATCCCCAAATTAATTCCAAATTAATTTCTGATTAAATATTAATTAAACAATATGATTTCTAATTAATATATTATTTCCATAATACATTAATAAATCATTTATTTTGATTTCTAATTTATTTATTAACCAAGTAGCAAATTAATAAATCATCTTCTCTCTCTAACAGTCATCCTATTCAATTTCCAGGTTTGAAGGCAACCCAAAAGGATTGTGCTACTATCAATTCAAGTATATACCAATTATAGTTATGGGCTTAGACACCTAATCCAACAGTAGTTGTATTCATGCAGTGGTTAGCTGACATTGGTAGAGGTCTTTCAGCAGCTGATGACAGAGAGGGTGTGGGTGAGTCTTAGGATAGCCTATGGAGTATTTTAGTGCAGTTTCTTCACTATTGAGCAGGATTCAGGAGTATTCTATGACTAAGACTTAGAGGACCCGAGATGATCCTTGAGGAAAGTATGGATAGGTGTGGAAGGTAGTATTGGGCTCGTACTATTGGAAGCACAAGATCCATACTCGAATCAAGGAAGGTTTAGGGGATTCTAAGGGCTGGCCGGGGAAGATAGCATGGTTGGATACCATGATTCACAGCAGTGTTTCTGTTCCTGTTGATTTTTTGGTTGTGAGTGCTCGGGCAGGAGGATGGTCCAGGTAATTGCTTTGAGCCCTAGTGGTGTTATCGATTTGGGATGTTTGGTGCAGACCTAGTGGGCTTATTGGTTTGAGGCCTCAGAGGTTTTGCTCGAGGCCAGGTATTCGAGTCACGGGACTCAAGAAGGGGACGATGATTATGATCGACTTGGGTTTTGCAGTTGAAAGTGGGATGGTTGATTGTGATGGGTTTTGAGCATTCTAACACTCCTATGGTGTACATGCAACCCTAGAAACCTTGGATCTATGTTTGACTAAGATACATGCAAATAATTATTTTTCCAAGGTTCTTATCCTAACTAGCATGGCATGGGGTACTTGAATCAAATAAAACTAGTAGAATTACTTACCTTGTAGTAGTAGTTGATTGCTTGGAGTTTGAGAGCCTAGCACCAATAATGTGGATGCCTCAAATGGAAGTCACAAATCACCACAAACTTGGAAACTTGAGAGAATAGTCACAAACTTCTTGAAATCGGCCCTTTTAGTTTACACACATCAACTAGTACAATTTCAAGAACCAAAGCCTCCTTTATATAGTGTGGTGGATTAGGGTTACATCCATGTAAACCCTAATACCCATGTCTTTTCATTTCCATGAGATCCATGGGTTAAAGCTCCATGGAGTATCCATGGACTTTCCATGCAAGCCTAGCCCATTCCAAGTAAGCATTAGCCCACACTATATAAATACAAGAGCCCATATTTAATTAGTCATACTTTTGATCTCTAAATTAATTCTAAATTAATTATAGATCAATACTAATTAAATAATATGATTTTATATTAATATATTAGGACTTATAATATATTAATAAATCATAACTTATACTATTCTCAAACGATTATCCATAAATTGTTCGGGTGAAGTGCAACCCAAATGGACCATGTCGGGTCGGGTCAAGTACATACCAAATATAGTTATGGACTTAGACACTATATCCAACAGTCTCCCACTTGGATAAGTCTAATAACTATAGTTGCAAGTATGACTTCAGGAACCGATCAGCAATCGTAGCTCTTTAAACTCTGTTGAACTATGAAGCGCCATTTTAGATAAGTGATCATATAATCCTCTGTTCTAGATATCAGCCGGACAAATACATGGAACATGGTCTTGCTTATTGTCCAGCATTTGTTTCCCGATTTCTGATTTGTTTGACATAGAAGTTAACTGAACACATCAATTTAGTTCTGACCGGGCCCGGTACATAGGTCAAAACAAAATCATCGAGGGGCCCAGATATCGCTTCTAATCCTAGAAGGAACAGATAAACTTCGACTCATATGTTTGCTATACTACTTGTTGAACTACACACAAAGGCACAGTTTATAACATCGAGTTACCAATGCGTTTTCGTACAATCAATGCATAACCAACTCATAGGCAACAAATCATATCTCTAGGTTTGAAGACTTATATGATATTACCGTCTCACGATCACTCGAGATAAATTCCATGAAGTGATACAAGTGAGCGTGGGTTGAATCCAATACTCAGAACTTATGAGCACTCATGAGTGTTGTAGCCCCGCTTTGTCTAACATCTTAGACCTCTACAAGCCAACCCATGACAGTCTTGATTCATATCTACTTCCAACATATGACCGACTATGGAGAGTTTGAATAATATGATATAAACCATAACATAATTATTCTGGAAGTCAAAACATGCAAAAGGAAATAATAGTAAACGATTGACAAGAGATAGCAACACTTTACTCATAAATAACAGCTTTTATTTATCATCAAATGTCAATTACATTTTACAAATTTCAAGATTATCTAACTACTAAAACTAATATCATCCTTCAGCCCTATGCTCCGAGCATGCTGGAGATGCTTAGCCCGAGTCAATCCCTTCGTGAGGGGATCTACTGGGTTCTCATCCGATGATACCCTCTTTGCCACGAGGATTCCTTCTTCTATTCGATGTCTGATGAAGTGATATTTTCTGTCAATGTGTCTGGATCTCCCATGATCTCTTGGTTCCTTGGCTAAGGCAACCGCACTATTGCTGTCACAGAAAATCTTCATTGGCTCCTTTATAGCTGGTACAACTCCAAGGTCTCCGATGAAGTTCTTTAGCCATATAGCCTCCTTTGCTGCCTCGCTTGCTGCTATATACTCTGATTCACAAGTGGAATCAGCCACTGTCTCCTGCTTGGAACTTTTCCAAGTAATTTCCCCTCCGTTTAGAGTAAAGACCCAGCCCGACTGAGAGCGGAAATTATCCCTGTCAGTCTGAAAGCTAGCATCACTGTACCCTACAACTCTCAAGTCCTCACTGCCACCGAGGGTAAGGACCCAGTCCTTAGTCCTCCGTAGGTACTTTAGGATATTCTTTACCGCAGTCCAGTGTGCCTTGCCAGGGTTCCCCTGATACCTGCTAACCATGCTCAAAGCAAAGGCTACATCAGGTCGAGTACACGTCATAGCATACATGATCGATCCTACAGCTGAAGCATAAGGTATTCGACTCATTTCTGCTATCTCAGCCTCAGTACTAGGGCTTTGTGTCTTACTCAATTTGGCGTTACTCTGGATGGGTAACTCTCCTTTCTTGGAGTTATGCATGTTGAACCTTTTCAACACTTTGTCCACATAGGTGCTTTGACTAAGTCCAATTAGTCTTTTACTCCTGTTTCTCAAAATCCTTATCCCTAGGATATAGGCAGCTTCTCCAAGGTCCTTCATAGCGAAACACTTCCCAAGTCAGGACTTTACTTCCTGCAGGGTTGGGATGTCATTTCCTATGAGTAGTATGTCATCCACATACAGTACCAAAAAGCTGACTATACTCCCACTAGCCTTGATATAGACACAAGATTCATCTTCACTCCTTGAAAAGCCAAATTCTTTGACTTTCTCATCAAAGCAAAAATTCCATCTGCGAGGTGCCTGTTTTAATCCATAAATGGATTTCTCGAGCTTAAACACTCTATGGGGTACTCTGTACTGACAAAACCCTCTGGTTGAACCATGTAAACATCTTCAGCCAACTTTCCATTAAGGAAAGCGGTTTTGACATCCATTTGCCATATTTCATAATCATGAAATGCAGCAATGGCTAACGGAACCCTAATAGACTTAATCTTGGACACTGGTGAAAAGGTCTCATCATAATCAACTCCCGGAGTTTGAGAATAACCCTTTGCAACCAGTCGTGCCTTATAAGTGTGTACATTACCATCCATGTCGGTCTTCTTCTTGAAGATCCATTTGCACCCAACTATCTTACGATCAGGTACATTGTCAACCAAGTTCCAAACTTGATTGTCATACATGGACTGTATCTCGCTATCCATAGCCTCTTTCCATTTAGCAGCCTCAGGGCCTGCCATGCCTTCTGTGTAGCTGTTAGGCTCATCCAGATTTACCAGTGTGTTATCACTGATAAGTGTCTCAGCTTCTGCAGTAATATGAAAACCATAATAATGCTCAGGTGCATTCCTAACTCTGGTGGAACGCCTCAGAGGTATAGATTCTTCAGTCGGCTCAACAGGAGTTTCCTCCTCAGGTTGAGGGCTAGGGTTTGAGGTTCCTTCACCACTTGACTCTTGAATTTCCTCAAGGTCAATTTGCCTCCCACTGTCTCCTTGGCTCATGAATTCTCTCTCTCGAAAGAATCCTCTTCTTGCTACAAAGACCACGTTATCATTGGGTCTGTAGAAGATGTAACCAAAGGATTTCTGTGGGTAGCCGATGAAAATACACCTTTCGCTTCGGGGTTCAAGCTTATCGTGAGCCTCGCGTCTCACGAAAGCCTCGCAACCCCAAATCTTGATGTGGTCTAGATTGGGAACTTTTCCAGTATACACCTCGTGAGGTGTTTTGGCAACCTTCTTTGTAGGGACTAGATTAAGGATATGGGCGGCAGTCTCTAAGGCATACCCCCAAAATGAGATTGGTAGCGAAGCTCGACTCATCATGGAACGAACCATGTCCAACAAGGTCCGATTGCGCCTCTCAGCTACACCATTCAACTGTGGTGTCCTCGAAGGTGTCAATTGTGAGACAATCCCACATTCCTTAAGATAGTCAAGGAACTCAGTACTAAGATACTCACCACCACGATCGGATCGAAGCATCTTAATGTTCCTGCCCAACTGATTCTCCACTTCTTGCTTAAACTCTTTGAATTTCTCAAAGGTTTTTGACTTTTGCTTGATTAGGTAGACATATCCATATCTACTAAAATCATCAGTAAAAGTCACATAGAACCGATTAGCATCTCTTGTGGCGGTTCTGAAGGGTCCACACACATCCGTGTGTATGAGGTCCAACAAACCTTCACCCCTAGCACAAGTGCCAGTAAAAGGTGACTTTGTCATTTTACCAAGCAAACAAGATTCACATCTATCATCTGACTTTAGGTCAAATGACTCCAAGACTCCATCCTTTTGGAGTTGGCCTATGCGTTTCTTGCTTACATGTCCAAGACGACAATGCCATAAGGATGCTTTATCTAAGCTAGTGGAAGAGTTAATACACAATACATTATTTCCTAGATTATCTACAATAGATACAGTTTCATACACGCCATCACAAGGTAATGCTTTAAAATAAAGAACATTATTAAAGAAAGCATCAATACTACCATTATTATTATCAAAATAAAAGGTAAAACCTTGTTTATACAATGCATGAAAGGAAATAACATTTCTTGCCATTTCTGGCGAATAATAACATTTATTCAAATCTAATGTAAACCCACTATTTAGCACTAAGGAATAAACTCCTATCTTGGTGACAGGTGAAGCTTTCCTGTTTCCCATGATCAAGTTATCTTTCCCTGCTCCACATTCTCACTTCTTTTTAGTCCCTGCAAATCACAACATATGTGAATACCACAACCTGTATCAAGGACCCAAGACTTAGAATGAGGTGAGTTATTAGACAATATAGTGTATATACCTGCATGGTTGGGTTTTACTTTCCCATCCTTCAAATCTTGCTGGTACTTTGGGCAGTTTCGCTTCCAGTGCGACTTTTCATGGTAATAGAAGCATTCAGCCTCATCAGGGTTAGCAGAAGGAGTGACAAAACCTTTCTTGGTTTTGCTTGAAGAGGAGCCTTCAAGGGTCTTACCCTTGGTACCCTTAGAAGGGTTCTTTCTCTTTTTCCCTTTGCCATGCCCGATTGCCAATACATTGGCCGCAGTTGGAGTAGGAGTAGGAGTAGTAACAACCGACTTACCCTTTAGACCACTTTCAGCGGTCTTCAAGAGTCCTTGAAGTTTGCTGAGGGTGACTTCTTCCTTGTTCATGTGATATGTCATGCGGAATTGATCATAACACGATGGCAAGGAGTGCAAAATGATGTCTATTGCTAACTCCTCAGGGAAGTTCACATTCAGCTTCAGTAAACGGTCTACATACCTTTGCATTTTCTGCATGTCGCCCGTGATGGGTTCACCATCCTTCATTCGGGTTGTTATCATGGAGGAGATTATTTCATATCGCTCTTGACGAGCACTTTGATGGTAGCGGTCCATCAAGTCCTGGTGCATCTCAAAAGGATAATAGTCCTCATAGGACTTTTGGAGCTCGGCTGTCATGGTGGCCATCATGATGCATGCCACTTTTGTAGCATCTCTTTCATGTACCTCATATTCACAAGCTCTTCAGGAGTAGCAGTTGGCTCGGGTACCTTCAGCTCCTTGTCGAGAACATATTCTTTGTTCTCATACCGAGTGACCATTCTGATGTTTCTGATCCAATCTGTAAAGTTGGACCCATCAAAGATGACTCTCTCACAAAGATTCATGAGAGAGAAGGAGCTAGTAGGGTTTGAGCCAGAAGCATTGTTATTGGAAGACATCTGAAAAGAAGAGGGAATAGATTAGATTAGATATAGAGATAGTCCTTAACAAAACACCCAAATGTAATATTAAGGCTAGGACCCAACACAATATTTTATAACTTAGAAGAGGGATGCCGTAATCTAATCTATAAGATATTTGAAGGTAGGTGAATGACGATTCACCAATTTCCACCATGAAAAACGAAATATTTAATTAGGTTTTAATTGGTTTAGAAACTCCTAGATTCTTTGAGATTCGTTGAACTTTTCTTCAATCGCATGTTTCAATCTCGAGTGTACCCTTCAAGTTTTGTGACTGGGATGCCGAGGATCACAAAACAAGGTGTGAAGTAACCATGCAAATTACTTGGTACCCTTAATGTATTACCCCTCAATCGATGTGCCGGTTAACCACACACGCTCCATCGATACTATGATAAACATTAAGTCACCCTTTACCTACCTTGTTAAGTTCAAGTTAGTGTGCCGGTTAACCACACACGCTCCACTAACGACTTAAACAAAGTGTAAAGTGTAATTTCATGGATTAGCACCTTATTCACATTTTCCTAAAATAACTAAGATTAAGAATTCAATAAAGTTTAGTTACTTTAGTATTATCATTATACTTTTAATGAGAATTTATAAGTCCTTGTCCTACCCGTTCGGCTAACGACCCTCCACCGATCAAGGAAGCGGTGGGTGAGAGTGGACACCCATTAAGTTGCCATTTTATAGGCAACAACCTTATACCCCCCTTATAGACCGGCTTCGTGAATGAGGCGTACTAGCGGTAAGACGACTTGATCTTATACATATATAAATATTATTAAACTTATAATATTATAAAGTATAAGGGCTGAATTTTAACTTTTTAAAATTCTAGGGGTTGGAACTAAAGTTTTTAATATGACTTTACATGTTCCAAAACTTGAGGGCAAGTTTTGTAAACTTTCAAAACTTTTTCATTTCTCATAACTTATGAGTTAATGGTTATTAAAAATAAAGACTCTTCATTTTTTGTAACCTATGTGTTCTTTTAATGGTTATTTATAAATGTGACTTTTGGTTATCCATAACTTAAGAACTAGTTATGGACTCCATTAAAACACATAAAGATCAAGAATTAATCTAATCAATTATTAGCACATAATTTCTGTGATCTTCTAAACTCATATGTTTATGAATGTTCATATCAAAAATTTCAAGAATCGTAAGTACATATACAAAATTTGAAATTTTGATACGATCTTTTGAACAAAACTTCGATTTTCAAGTTTTTTTTTTTTTGCATCAAGTATCAAATAAACAAACCAGGCTCTGATACCACTGATGGGTTTTGAGCATTCTAACACTCCTATGGTGTACATGCAACCCTAGAAACCTTGGATCTATGTTTGACTAAGATACATGCAAATAATTATTTTTCCAAGGTTCTTATCCTAACTAGAATGGCATGGGGTACTTGAATCAAATAAAACTAGTAGAATTACTTACCTTGTAGTAGTAGTTGATTGCTTGGAGTTTGAGAGCCTAACACCAATAATGTGGATGCCTCAAATGGAAGTCACAAATCACCACAAACTTGGAAACTTGAGAGAATAGTCACAAACTTCTTGAAATCGGCCCTCTTAGTTTACACACATCAACTAGTACAATTTCAAGAACCAAAGCCTCCTTTATATAGTGTGGTGGATTAGGGTTACATCCATGTAAACCCTAATACCCATGTCTTTTCATTTCCATGAGATCCATGGGTTAAAGCTCCATGGAGTATCCATGGACTTTCCATGCAAGCCTAGCCCATTCCAAATACGCATTAGCCCACACTATATAAATACAAGAGCCCATATTTAATTAGTCATACTTTTGATCTCTAAATTAATTCTAAATTAATTATAGATCAATACTAATTAAATAATATGATTTTATATTAATATATTAGGACTTATAATATATTAATAAATCATAACTTATACTATTCTCAAACGATTATCCATAAATTGTTCGGGTGAAGTGCAACCCAAATGGACCATGTCGGGTCGGGTCAAGTACATACCAAATATAGTTATGGACTTAGACACTATATCCAACAGATTGATGGATTAGATATCATTGTCTGTGGCAAGGGTTATGCCCTTTCAGATTCCCGAGTTCGGAGAAGGGGTGGGCAGGCTCGTGACCTCCAGAGTTAGGAAGGGTAGTTCCCGTTAGTGGCAGAGAAATAGGATTCTCGGGTTGCGTATTTTGGCCATTAAGGGATTTTCCAGTTCGTTGTTTGGATCGTTGTTTTCAGATTAGTTGGGCAGGTGTTGATCGGTGGATCTTTTCCAGAAGCGGGTATGTTCAGTTCCATGTGAATCTTGATTCTATGGATTAAGTGTCAAGGTGTCTTTGACCACTAGTTGTGGGATTCATCATTCAGCGAAGGTTCACTTGAAAGTTTAATTCTGTCAGCCGAGATTCAGTGGTCGGGCTAATCTGTCATCAAGTTCAATATGTTCTATGTTCTTTGGGTCTTCGGGTATTGTCACACCCCCGAACCAGAACGGCAGAAACGTCCGGAGGCGGGTGACGTCATTGCGCAGTATCATAACAATTGCATATAAATGAAATATAGCAAATCCAAACATCATACATTAATATAACAAACTTACATTGTTTTACATCATGTTTATGTTCCCAAATTACACAAAGAGACATTAGTAAGTAAATTCCAAAGTATGGAAAAATAATCCTGAGTCCGTGATCCATAACCTGCTTATTGGTTTCCTGAGAATACAAGTCGTTTGAAAAGCGTCAACATAAAATATGTTCGTGAGTTCATAAGCATTTTTATATAAAATTTGATGATAGTTTAGAAATCCAGAAAATCCAATATTTTCTTATCAAAGTAATTGTAATCCTTGTTTCAAATCGAGTGTAGTTGCATGTGTATCTTAGTTCATCATTTTCGAAATCGTATAAAATCGTTTTCTCCAAAAAATCCTATATTTTCTGATATATAAAATGGCGGTCCCAGACCCTAAGACTGGTGTGGTAAAAGCTTCGTTTATAGTATTCAAATCAATAGTCGTTTATAATTGAGAGGTGTAGCTTGAGTACATTTCTAAAATCATACTATTATATTCTAAGTGAGTCGTTATAACCATACTAATATGACGGAGTGTCTGTTCTGACGTTCTTCAGGCGTCGGTTTTGTTTAAGACATTTGTCAGCCTAGACTGGCCGGTCTAGCTGTAGTGAACAACAAAGGTGCGGGGTGTCAACCCCGTATAGATCTATACACAAATTCCCGCTCCCCCTCCAGGAGACTTTGATTATAACTCTTACAGCACTTTAAGCGTACACTATTATTTATATATACAGGTACTATGAAGATTCGTCTGACTAGAATACTAACATATTTTTCCTTGGTGCAAATCGTTAAGATTCGTTATTTATTAAATAGATAACAATAGTTGTACTCGTTGACTAAATATTTCGTTTCATTTCACTTGGTTTATCGAAAATAATCCACTTTGAGTATTTATCAAAATGACCCAATTTTGTCGGAGGATGTCAAGTTATGACTTGTGTAAAACCATGACTTGTGTAAAGCTATGACTTGTGTGAAGTTATGACTACAGTTTTATGACATGCGATTTTCAGCTTTATGACATCCAACTTATTACTTGTGTTTCTGAAAGTTTTATGACAACAGTTTTATGACATGTAGTTATTTCTGTCATAACAGCCCTATTTTGCACATTTTCTTAATAAAATTATTTATATTAAATATTTATAAAGAAAATATCACTAATAGTTTGCAAGCAGAATATTCCTTATGTTGTGACTAAAATATTGTCCTAACATCATGGAGTTTGTAAAATTTCAAGTTTATGAGAAATTATCTTGAAATAACGTTTTGACACACACACACACACACACACACTTAAACAGACAAATACATGTAATTATCCAAGGATTTAGACAAGATTTGACTTTTATTCCCCCCTAAAATAATAAATCTCGAAAAGTAGGGGTATGAAGCTCACCTTGGTTTGGCTTGCTGTGTGATTTGAAGAGGTGTTAAGGAGTTTCCAAGTCTCAACACTTGAAAGGTTTGACAACTCTTTGAACTTTAGAATATCCTAGGAATATATAAATACAATGGAGTTTTAGGAAAAAAATATGGAGAATCACTTGGTCAAAGGAGATGAAATACTTACAAAAATCTGGAAATTTTCTTTGAAGGGATGGGACTTGAAGCTTGAATAAGTTGAGAGCACTCTTAGGAGTTCACAAGTTGAGGATATGAAAGGGAAGAGTAGTTCATGTATCTAAATGGAAGGATAAGGAGTGACTTGACACTTGCTTGGAGGACTGGTGGACAAACCTTATTATCTATGGTTATTTTGTGTTTTACTGTGATTTGCATGGGAAAATGGGGGATTTACATCACATCATAAAGTCAACCCCCCCCCCCTTATCTACTTAAAATCCCTTTATAAATCTTGGGTATTATTTTATATAAATGTGTTTAAAATAATCATTTTTGGCATAAAATAGGGGTTTAAGGGGTCTTAGTTATGAAAATTTCGAGCTTGAAGGAATTCCCGATATCAAAATCTACTAAAATGGAGAAAAGTTCCGGAATGGACAAAATCTGGAGCCCACATATTGATTTCCGGAGTCCTTCTGAAGTTCCGAAGTGGACCCTCAAAATCCGGAGTCAATGAGGCGAATTCCGAAGTCAGTTCTTCAGTTCCGGAGTAGGTCGGCAGCTTCCGGAGCTGATCAGAGACTTCTGAGGCGTGCGGGATGGTCCTAAGAGAGTGAGTCCGGAGCGAGACCTTCCGGAGCAAAACAGGAAGTTCCGAAGGGGGAATTCCGGAGCGAGATTTCTCGTTTCTTGAGGATATCCGAAACAGACCTTCCCATTCCGGACCGAGATGGAGGGTTCCGAAGCAAGCTTGTCTGGAGCAACTCAAAGGCTTCCGGATGCGAAATGGTTCGGACGAAAGGGTATTCCGGAATGGGTTTCTTCTTGTGAGTTCTCCCCTCTCACTTTGAGTTGTTTTTGACTAAGTAAGATACATAGAGAGACTTTGGAGAGATTTGAGATATTTAGAGAGATTTGGGAGAGATTCGATATGCTTGGAGAGATTTGGGAGAGATTTGAGATACATAGTGAGATTTGCATTATAACAATACATGGCTCATTAGGAATCATAATGTAAACTTTAATGCGTTGATACAAGCCTTACAATATTTGATGCTTACCTGAGGGCAGAATTTCCTAGCTAAAAGGCTAGTTGTGACAGGTATGTTTACCCTCAATGGTGGAGTGGGAACTTGGTTCATAGCAAACTCAAGTTTTGGTAACCTTCGGGATCACCATGGAAGTCTTTTCGAGCTACTTGCGTAGTTATGGAATCCGTTCAGTCTCAATCAAGTATGGGATCTTGTTTTGACTGCTTGTGAGGATGTTTTCTATTATTAATTGAGAGGTTATTTCGATTATCTCTGGTATTTATTCTCTCTTTGTATGAGATTATGGGTCCCCTATGTATGTGTATGGGGGGGGGGGGTATTTCATGTGAGTTGGGCAAGATATCATTCGAGCACTTGGTTCGAGTTATGTGCATGGTTCTTTTGGGTTATAGCCTTCGAGTTGGAGCAAGAGTGAAACCGTTATCCTGTTGTCGGGTCGTGTGCTACCATGTTTTTGTAAGGTTTTGCTTTGGTAGCAGTGCGGTTGTGCTTAGTTGGGGTTGTGAGGGAGTGGATTAGGTCCCTTCAAGGCAATCAAATAAGGTGGGTATCTTCAGGCCCGAAGTGTTGGGCGAATGATGCGATGACGACAAGGTCGATGTGTTAGAAGGAGCATTCCAGACATAGGCTGAGGGCCAGGGAGGGCATTCCAGACTCATGTTGTAGGCTCAGAGGCAATCCAGACCTATGTTGAGGACCTTGTAGGGGTATTCCAGTCATAGCCTTTGGGCCTAGTGAAAATGGTGGTTCATTTCTTCTGCTTGTAGTGCTTTCGGTGTTGACGCGCTTATGAGAGTCGGGGGAGTCAAAAATGTGTTGGTTGGATAAGGGAAGCAGTAAGGGTTGTGGGGAGTATCAGCCAGGTATCAAAAAGTCTCTGTGGGATGTATGCATTATATTTCTGGTTGTTTGCAAGTTGTTGTTAGGATTTTGATTTTCAAGTTGGAAATTGCTTATGAGGTCGCAAGTCATAAAGTTCTTTATGGATGTCTCGAGTGGTTGTCCAGGTGGGGGTACACCTAAGCCAATAGGAGTTGGATGTAACGCGAAAATTTTTGGTTTGATCATCTTTGCTCGTTGAAGTAGTGGTTGGTAACGGCATAGCAGAGAGTCAAGGGTTATTAAGGTTTGGTACATCATATGGTTTGGTTTTGTGTGACGTTCGCAATCAGTATGTTTTGAGGATCATTTCTGCATGTTTCTGGTAGTGTCTCCAGTTTGGGACTGGGGGTAGATTCATAAATGGATGCTCATCAGTTGTAGGGAAGAGTCTTCGAGAAGAATATGAGTGGCCATTTTCGAGCGGGTTTTTGGTGAAAACTCATGTTGGTAATCACGAGTGTATCCATGCAAGGTCTGTGCTCAGAAAGATGTGGATTAAGAATTTGTATGTTAAAGGCATCAGCTGGAGGGTTCATGATTTAGCTTATGTGTCTGTACTCTGGGATGGTTCTACCTGTGTGAAGGTCGGGCAAGTGATGATGTTTCAGCACCTTAGCAGCAACATTTCGGTCTGGCAGTTAAGGAAACATATATCTGGTATCTTTTGTGCTCATGGAATTGTTATCTTCAAGAGTTGAATAGATAGTTTGAGGTATACACTGGGCGTAATGCGAAGGGTGGTGCGGGGGTGCTAGGCCTCGTACGCCGGGCGTACGAGGGTCAATTAGAAAACCCTAATATTTTGTGTTGTACCCTATATAAGCTTTATGATATCCCATTTTGGTCATTTTCTAAGTTTTCATCCATGCTCTAAAACCCTAATTCGACCCCCTAGCCCATGTTTGGTGATCTGTAAGTTCTTGTGAGATTTGTGGAGGGTTTTGTTGATCTAGAAAAAGAAGGAGGAACTTGAAGACTTGTTCTTTGAAAGAAAGTTTTGAGATCCCACATTTTTATCCCCTTTTGGTAGCTTGGGAGGTATAAATTTCATACCTTTATGGTTCATTTGATAGATCTCATGTTTGGGTCTTTTTATGCTTTTTATAGTCCTAAATACTCCATCTTGAGCATGGCATGTTCTGGATGTTTTGAGTCGTCCTTTCAAACCCTTGGAGGGGTCCTTGGGCATAAAAATGAGGTCCCAATGGCTAGAAGTATCTCATGCTTTTGGTAGAAGGGTCTTAATGGATTAAGACCTCGTATTAAGAGCTTTATGGACGTGTAAGGTCATAAAGTTGGAGACTTTATGACCCTAGTATGCCTCTGGACCTTTGTCACACCCCAAAACTGGAACGACGCAAAAGTTCTGGGGCGGAGGACGTCATGTTTAGTATCACAAGACATGCATCATAGTAAGCAAGTAATAAACAACCATTTCATTAGAAAGAAAGTGTTTACAAAGTATGTGATTCACATAATATAGAATACATAGCAAATAACAAAAAGACATGAAGCTATACTGCTCCATCTTCTGAATCCTAGTGCGCGAACCTGTCTACTGGTCTCCTGAAAATACAAGTTATTTTGAAAGCGTAGATCAGCATTTAAGCTGGTGACTTCATAAGATTTTAGTGATGTAGTAAGTAGTAAGAAAGTTTGTAGAAAGTTGTAGTAAGTTGTAGTAAGTTCTGTTTAGAAAAGTTTGCCTGTTCCTCCAGAAAATCCTATATTTCCTGCTTTGATGAAAGATAAGTAAAAATGACTCTACAGTCCTTTCTATGAGTATTAAATGGATACAAGTTATATAAAACCCAGAGTAAACAAACAATCGGTTGTATGTATCTACCCTAAGCCCACAACTAAACAAGGAACAGGAAATGAGGCGGAAGGCACACATCCCATTGTTTGTTAGATCATCGTTGTATATAACCCTTGCATATTCACTCGGTACTCACGAAGTTAACTGTAATAGTTCCTTTATATTTGATGAAAAGATCCTTTAAGAAAACCCTTATTTCTTATTATAAAATGATAACCACAGTAGTTCCTTCTATAATCACTTAGTTTATACTAGTTATATATAATCTAATATCGAACAGATAGTTAATTGTGTGAATCTGCCCTAAGCCCACAACCAAACAAGGTGTTGGGAATGAGGCGGAAAGCACACATCCAACTACCTATCGGATATTAATTATATATAACCCTGGTGTATAAACTAAGGTATTATAGAATTAACCACCTAAGGTCCTTTAAGTTTTACTGGTTTAATAAAATGGATTAAACCCTTTACTGGTTAAGTTTCTAGTGTTGTATTCCAAAAGTTCTTCATTTGAAAAGTATGTTTTGTACTAGAAAACTGTGCATTGAATTAGTGTCCTATGACCTGACCCATACATGGTACCCCTTATGATTTCTTGGTGTATACGGAATATATATATACCCAAGCTCGGATAGATAGTAGGTTGGGTGTATCTGCTCTAAGCCCACAACCAAACAAGGAATAGGAAATGAAGCGGAAAGCACACGTCCTACTATCTGTCGGACCCGATTAATATATATCCCTGAATGCATATACTAAGGAATCATAAAGTTAGCATTATAGATCCCTTTCTACAGAATGTACTAGACTCGACTGTTCTGTGTGTCGTTTGTAAAATGTAAGGTTTCCCTAGTTTATAACTATCTTGACTCGAAAATAGTTTGTATTAGCTTTCAAGTGGAACTGTCACTTACTGAAAGTAATGGGAATTTATAAGTACACAGTTGTCTTTTGAATTGACATTCTGTAGTACTAATTACCTTAAAACATGTTTGTTTTAGTAAGGTTATAATGTGAAGGCTAGTGCCCGTACTATACGCTCTCCCTGTCAAGAGATTTTGGGAACCAAACGCGACCTCAACAAAGAATTGCAAGCCGTGTAATTCACATTAAAGTTTTATGATCATGTATACCCAATTTAACTATCACCTTTTGTTACAAACAATGAGTTAGTGATTCATTGGTATAATTAGATCTAGTATGTTCTCATGCTGTAGCATCTTAGTATCTTTGTTTTGTTATAGTGTATAGTGTATAGTATGTAGTGTATAGTATGTAATGTATAGTATGTCTCTCTGAAGTATTGTATCTACCTCCTTGTTTCTCTTTATGTTATCGTGTATTGTTTCTACCTCCCTGTTTCTCTTTATGTTATCGTGTATTGTTTCTACCTCCCTGTTTCTCTTTATAGTATGCTCTAGTATTTAGTATGTACTGAACCCCTAAACTATACCCCTTATAGTTTACTAATGTTTTACTTGTACTGTTATTGAAAAGACTCATTTTGTTACTAAGTTATGCTGGTACTTTAAAAACGGAGTTTTGTTAAACTATAAAGTAACATAACTTGAAAAGAGTTTTTGAAATGTTTTGACAACTTACAAATGACATAAGTAATCTTTCAAAAATGTTTATGACAAACAATTACACAATTATCATTGTGTTCAACTTGTATCCCCCCCTTAAAAGCATTTAAAGCAGTTTAAAAGATTGATTACGGGGTATGAACTCACCTGATGTGGGTGATTCAAACGAATACGCGCGTAAGGATGAGAAGTTCCACGAATGAACTCCCGGGACACAACGGGTCCTAAATGACATATAATGGCATATATGTGTATGTAATTAGTGTCTAAACAACTAATTAAGAAGGGTAACACCCTTATAGACTAGGAAACTCTGAGATTTAAGGGATACAATCACATATGATTGCATAACTAGGGTGTATGGCCACCCTATAGAGTTTACGGTCCTAAAGGCATGACCATAAGTGTTTACGGTCAAGATGGTTTACGGTCCTATGTGTTTACGGTCCAAGTGTTCACGGTCTAATGACCTTACGGTCATGGAGTTTACGGTCTAAGGAGATCCAATCGTAAACTCATCAAATCTTTGCACAATGATGGTTTTCAAGGCTCTAATCAGGTGTTTCAACTAGATAACAAGCTAAGGAGGGAGTACTTACGATATAGAGGCTTGAAATGGTGAATAAGGTCCAAGAACACTAGTGTGTGTTCTTGGTGATCTTGGTGTTTCTTGAAGATCTAAGAAAAGATGATTTCCATGGATGAAATCATGAGATGATACTAGATTAAGAGATGTATCAATAAATCAAAGGAAGAACACTTACGATTTTGGTGATCTAGGATGATGAACTTGATGATACTTGAGAGGATTTGGAAGTTCTTGAGTTTGAAAGGGAAGAAATGATCAAAATGATCATAAAATATATACATAGGAGGGAGTTTACGGTCACCTGACCGTAAACTCAAGGGTCCTGACCGTAAACTCCTTTTGAGGAGGTTTACGATTTGCTAGATGGTTTGGAATTTTAACTGACAAATCCAAACACTGAATCCTTTGATGAACTAGGCTCAGAATGCTCAAACAGACTCTAAACAGTGCTAAGAGTTAGCAGAGACAAGTCTGACTTTAACTGAATTGAATGGTTGTACAAGATAGAAATTTCGGGTTGTCACAACCTTGGATCTGAAGTGTGAGCTTAAGTGATGAAGCCATTAAGCACTTATAAAGAAAATGGGGCTTGCGAGGGTACGCACTGCGTACCCAATCAGCCACCCTGATGGTGGATTCTAGGTAGCCTCGTGTACACTGAGCATACTTCCGGAGTACGCCCCGCGTATGCGGCAGTATTGGGCCTCTTCGTCTTGGGCTTCGATTTTGAGCTCGGATTGTCTTGGGCTATGTTAGGCCATCTGGATTTTATGGTTTGGGCTTTTGTTTTTTTGGAATTTATTGGGTGAGGGCCCACGAAAGGAATTGGGCCCAATTTGGAAAATTGGGCCATATTTAGGCCATAGATGTTTATTTTGGAATTTTAGGCCTTTGGTCATCTAGTTTGGGCCAAGCTTGAGGAAGGGTAAAAAGGTCTTTTACCCTAATTTGGACTCATAGTGTGAGTCAGGGGCTAGATGTTGATGAGTTGTCATTGTGGTATTTGTTAGCGAGTGGATTTTAGTGTTTATGCAGTCAGAGATTATTCGTGGGATCAACGGTTGATGGGGTTTTGATATTGGCGGTTTGGGAATCTATCATCCAGCAGCCAGGGATCATCTATATGATTCGGCAGTGCAAGGTGAGTATTCCTCACTATACTTGCGGTTCGAAGGCACCAATGCCGACCCTTGGATTGATATCTTGTAATGCATGTTATGTTGTAGTGATCTGTTAGATCGGTATCCTGGTATATAGGATGATGCTATGCTTAGTGATCTGTGGATCTACTTGTATGTCTGTAGACTGTTTATATGTAATTTGTTATATGTCGACATTTTGTGTTGGGTTGAGCTTGAACTGCTTCGTGCGGTAGCCAACAAACCCAGGAGCATTCCAGATAGGAGTTGGGGACCGAGTGGTATGCCTGACCCGCACTAAGGGCTTGAGGGTATTCCATCCCGAGGATGACTGGACTCGTTGTGTATTGGCATTCCAACCCGAGGGTTGATTGGGCCTGGGGTATTCCAACCCGATGGTTGATTAGACCCGATATGATAGTATGGATTGTGGTGAGACTGGACTGCTGTGTGCGTCAGTCAATAGGCCTGGGGTATTCCAACCCGATGGTTGAATGTACTCGATATGTTTGGTATTCCAACCAGATGGTTGACTGGACCAAACCGTTTATGATACAAGGGTATTCCATCGAGGGGATGACTGGGCCCATCGTAGACATGCCTGGTATTCCAGCCCGAGGCTGATTGGACCAGGCATGAGTATTTGAGCATGCATGTTGTATATGTTGTCTGTTTGTGTGGTGGTACCTTGGGGGAACTCACTAAGCTTTATGCTTACAATTTTTTTATGGTTTCAGGTTCTTCACATGATTCGTGGCAAGGCGAAGGCATAACCGTACACATCCTCGGTTTTACAACGGATTGGATCGTGGGAGACTCTGATTTTAAATTATGTTTTGGAGACAATGTTTTTGTAAACACTTTTGTTAATAAATGGGTTGTTTTGAAAAGTTTAAATTTGTTGAAAATTTTTGAATGTTACAAGAATTTTGGTATAACGTTTTTTTTTAAACTTTGATTTTTTTTTGAACTTTGATTATTATTATTATTATTATTATTATTATTATTATTATTATTATTAACTTTGATTTACGGATTTGATAAAATCTCTTTTTATAGTTTCCACAATTTTTTATAACTTGATTTTTTTTTTAAACTTTGATTTTTTTTAATTTTTTTTACCGTTTCTGTTAATAATATTTTCAGTTTCGGTTGCATCTTTTTTAACATGTGTAATTCTTTTACAAACTTTGTAGACATCGTTTGCAATATTTTTTTAATTTTTTTATTTTTTTATTATTTTCTTTTTTTTATGTTTTTTAAAATTAGTTTTTTTCTAGAATAAAACTGATAGCTTCTTTTACATTTTTTAGATTTTTTTTAGAAGTTTTATATTTTTGTTTTTTTAATTTACATGTTTTTTTAGTATTCTTTCAATGTTTTAAGACTAGAATTATTAAAATTTCAGTGTTAAGAATTATTTTCAGTTTATAAAATTAGTTTATTTAAATTCCAGTTTACTACAGCAGTCTGCAGATGTTAAAAAACAAACATGCTTCTTATTATAGGTTGTAGCCGTTTGGTCCACCTCTTCTGCTGCAGAGGGTTGCAGAGCTGGTCCGCAAACTTCATTAATTTTCGCTTAAAAAAAACAAACAACACCTTAGATGATTTGTTGGATTTACTATCGAATATTCAACTCTAGTCTTCTCTCGATAAATGGAAGTGGGATTTGGATTCCTCGGGTCTGTTTTCAGTGAGGTCGACTAGAAGAAGAATTGATGATATGTAACATCTTAATTTCCAAGTAATTTCCTTTTTGACCCTTGGTTGGTGATTGTATTGCTAGTTGGTCCCTAAGGGAATTTTCATAAATTTTGGGCATGGCTTGCGTGCGTAGCCAAGGTGTAAACCCTAATTTTTAGGGTTTTGGACCCTATTTAAACATATTTTGTAACATACACGTTTTGAAATCGTGTTATGTAAATTAAAAAGTTAATAATATTATGAAATATTATGAGAAATTGAGTGTTAAGTTCTAACAGATAGTTTTTACTAGAAATGAAGTAAAACTATGTTTAGAATCACTCATTAAATGTTGGAAGTCTTATGAGATTCCAATTAAAAGCCAAATAGTGAAATTTAGCGAAAATATAAACTTTGAAATAAGTAAAATTTTATTAATGAAAGTTGTAGATAATCTCGTTAGAAACACGTAGGTGAAAACCTCGTCGAAATCCGAGTTATAACGAAGAAGTTATGACCAATCGAAGATCTGCGATAAAACCGGCACGGTGCCGAATGACGTAAAAAGTGAGTTTTTGATAAACTACTTTTTAGGCTTAGTGATCTAAATGAAAGTCGTAGTATTCGTTAAACCGAGAAGTTCGATAAAAAGAACGCCAAAATCTGACTTCGTATGAGGAAGTTATGATTTTTACAAGTTTCAGCGTAGCTGTAGACAGCTAAAAACTCGAATTTTAGATCGAGTGATTTTTAACCGACACAACCTAAACGAGAATCGAAGGTCTCGTCATTAGCAGTACAACGGTAAAAAGTCTGACGAAAACGGACGTCGGATGAAGAAGTTATGAATTTTTAACGGATTTACCAGTCCCGGTCTGTTAAAAATAATAATATAAAAATAAATCAAAATTTTCCGACGAAGTCTAAACGAAAGTTGTAGAGCATAATTTTCTCTACGCGTGCATATAAAGAACGTCAAAAACGGAGTCCGTATGAGAAAGTTATGGATTTTACAAGATTGGGCACATTCTTCGAGAAATTTCGCATGAATAGTAATTGCCACGTCACCCTCGCTCGGAGCTGGCCACGTGTCCGAAGCTGCTGCGTGGCATGCCCGAGGAGCGACGCGTGTCGCACAGGTGTCCGAAGAAAGCCACGTGATCCGCGCATGAAACCCACGTGATCCGACCCGCGTGTAGGTTTCTGATTCGACCGAAGAGGAGGCCCAATCCGAAGCGAGCAGGTGTCCGAACCAAACCTCACCCTGCTGACAGTTGATCCGAGCCTCGCATGCGAGCCTCTTGCTTCCCAGCCTCGGATCCGAAGCTCCGGATCTCCTCCTCTATAAATACCAAGCTTGCGAGACTTCCCGGCTAATTTTGGAAATTTCACACTTTTTCACCCTTTTTCAATATTTTTACTATCCCGACATCCCCCGAAGCCCCGGTACTTATTCCAAAGCCTGAAACGCCCCCCGAGATTCCCGAGAAGCCAGAAAAATTTATCTTTTCGGTTTCGAAGCTCTACCTTCGTAAGGCCCGATTTTCAAGAAAACTCCTGGTTTTCAACGACGAAAGTCATATTTAGAGCCGAAATGCTGCCCAAATTATTATTTTGACCCCCGGTTAATTCAAGGTGAGTTTAATATGTAGAAACAATTGTATGTTATGTGTTATATGTGCTATGTGCGTTTCCATGTTATCATCTCGAGTTGTTGTATCCGCTATTTTTATAGCAAGGCTGTACCTCTGACTTGAAGTGTATGACATAGGCATCACTTGGGTATTGGTATGAACCGTTGACCATGAAGTGTATGACATAGGCATCACTTTGGCTTCGGTAGAATGTTATTCCTGAGTATTTTCCCGTGTTATTTTTATTTCTGCTATTTATGATAGCAAAGCTATACCTTTGACCATGTGATCAGTTTACGAACTCAGATTCACAGTGGCACTGGTATGTAGCCTCTGGCCAGGTAGAGCATGTCCCCCAGTAAGTGAATGACTCTATTCTATGGCATTGGCATATGGTTAGACAGGGCATGAAAACCTGAAATCTACATTAATGTTAATCAGAAATTGTTTGTCTTCAGTGCCATTTGGGCCGAAGCGTTATTGATGTTTATCAAGTATGGAAATTGTTATGTCTAAATGATGGTATATATTTAAATCAAATCAATGATTGTTAGGGAAAGCTTATCACATTATGTCTTTGTTGTTCCTTGCTTCTAATTGCTTCTGCCATATTGGTATATATATGGCATAACGTTATATTGTATCTATTATTGAACTCACTAAGCGTTATCGCTTACCCCTCCCAATGTTTTAACATAATGCAGGCAATAAGCACCCAGTATAGTTGGAAGACTTAGAATAGTTTGTAATAATACTTTTGTACTTCAGTTCATGTATGTATAAAATTACAATATCCTAGGTAGTCATGTAAAATCTTAAAACATAGTCGGTTTGTATCCAATCTTTTGTAATGACTTTATCAATGTAAAAATATTGTTTTATGAATATGCATGTAGCATGTTTTGGAGTAACTATATTGTCAAGTATGAAAGTTTGGGTCTTTCAGAAATATGAAAGTATAGAAAGGGGTTCTTTCATATTTATAGCCTCATACACTTTCTTATCTCCAACCTCCTTCCTCATTTCAAAACCCTAAAGTGTGTGAGTGCATTTTGAAGCTTGGAGAGTATTTTGGAGCCATTTTGGAGCTTTTGGAGGTGAATGAAGACCTTTGAAGTTTTCGTGTTTCACTCAAGACCTTGGATCCAACATCTACACTCCCTTGTGCACCTTTTGGAGGTATAAAGCTCCAACCTTGATGAGTTTTTCATTTAGATCTAGTGGGATCCGCAGGGATAATTGGGTATGTGCTTCAACGAAAGGAATAACAGATTGCTTGGGTTATGCTAAATGACCTGCAGGGATAATTGGGTCTGTGATTTCAGTTATCTAGTGGGAGTCACAGGCAATCAGAAGTTGAGTAGTCAGTTGAGGGATAAACGGACTGGATTCAACGATAATGATTCAGTATGAGTGGTCTGTCAGGGATTTAGACCATCTCGAGACAGCAGATTTCAGACGGAATAGATGTGATCCTGTTGCTAGGAATTCGTTCGCCCGCGGATTTTAGGGCTTTGCGAAGATCGGTAACGACTACCCTGGGAAGGTTAGGGTGTACCCAGGATGGTGACCATGTTACTTGAGTGGTATGGCGCATAAGAAATGGTAAGGAATAATTTCGAGGACGAAATCTAATTTAAGTGGGGGAGAGTTGTAACACCCCGTTTATTTAATAAATAAATAAATTAATGAATGAATGTATAGTAGTCCTAAAATCAATAATTATATAGTAAGGTGTTGGTCTCAAGGAGCTAATTGTCACAATTTTAGAGATTTGGGGTTAAAAGTGTAAGTTTCGGATTGTTTTGTAAGTATTTATGAAGGCAGAGACTAAATGGTAACTTCTGGGACTTTATTTGAAGAGATTTTGGAGGCAAACGGGCTGTTTTGTAAATATTGTACCTAGATTGCAATGGACTTTTAATGTTGGGGTTTAAAAGGTAAATATGGGATTTATTTTGAAATGATTTCTGGATGGAGGGGCTGATCTTGACATTATGGCACTTAGTTTGCTAGGGCTCGGGTATATAGCCATACAAACCCTAACCCTAACTAAACCCTTTCCAACCGTCACCCCTTATGAAACCCTAATGGGCCTATTAATGTCCTGATTGACCAAAAAGCCCAAACATGTGACTATTGGGCCTAATGAACCCAAATTGATCCAAAGACCTAGCTATTGGGCCTAATGGGCTAGTATTGGGTTGGAAACCCTAATTAGGGTTTGGAAAAAACCTTAATGGCATAAAACCCTAATTTTGGGAAATATCGGGACCCGCACTTGAATTAATTAACAACTTAAAATATTAATTAATAATCATTGGCAAATTAACCTAAGGCAATAGTGGACTTAATGGATTAAGTCCTTAATGGGTTAAGTAGGAACACTTAACCCTAATCGTCATTTCATGTGAAAACCCTAATTTCACATGGGCCTCGAGCTGGGCCTTTCTTTTGGGTTTTGGTGATTGGGTTATTGATGGGCTTCCCAAGAATAAGTAAATGGTCTAAAATAATTAGGTGGGCTTTAGGGTAAGGCCCATGTGAAGGACTTGGGCCCAATTTGGAAAATTGGGCCATATTTGGGCCTTTATGATTATGTGATATAGGTCCATGGGAATACCAAAAGTTGGACTAGAATTAATGGATGGGCCTTAAGGAAAGACCATGTAGAGGTCTGGGCCCAGTTTGGAAAATTGGGCCATATAGCCCATTACTTGACTTTTGGGATTTTAGAGGGTGAGTTGGACCTTGAGTTTGGAACCCAATTATTAATTGGTCATTGTTTGATGTTGACAGTTCGGGAATCTATCAACCAGCAGCTGGAGTGGTATCTGCGGGACTTCAGCAGTGTCAGGTGAGTTACCTTCTAGTAGGAGTGGGTCTAAGGCCACAATGTCGGCCCACTAATAGGAGTTGTTTGTTAGATGATTGTCTTTGTGATAATTATCTGGTATGCCATTATCTGTTATGTTATGTGCTAGGATGCTCTGTGATACATGCTAGTAATAGTAGGGGGAAATAATCCCCGGTTACCAGTTGAAAGACACCGAAGGGGTCGTCAGCAACCCATGAATACGTAGTAGTATGTTTATATTATGTTATTATGTGGTAGTGGTAGGGGTGAAATAGTACCCGGTTATCGGTTGAAAGATACCGAAGGGGAGGTTAGCTCCCGGTTACTGGTTGAAAGAGACTGAAGGGGAGGCCAGCACCCATATATGCTAGGCGGTTACCGGTTGAAAGAGACCGAAGGGGTAGGTCGGGCACCCAGATATGCCTGACAGTATGTTATTTGTATGGTATGTGGTATGATAGGGGAACTCACTAAGCTTCGTGCTTACGGTTTTTATTTTTGGTTTCAGGTACTTCATTTTTAAAGGAAAGGAGCCGGCTCGATCGCAGCGCATCACACTATGTTTTCCGCACATGGGATCTTTGGGATTCTACTCTGATATGGTTTTATGATAATATGTTTTGATTACTGACACTTTGGTTTTGACATGAGATATTATTATGGATGTTTTCTTATACTGTTGGTTTATATTAACTTATTTAAAAATGAAATTTTTGGTCTTGAATTTTGGGATGTTACAAGTTGGTATTAGAGCCTTAGTTTGAGGGATTCGGGCACACTCTTGGGTGTGTCTGGACTCAAACTGAGGATTTGGTATGAAAATTTTCAAAAGAAAATCATTTTTATAAAAAGAATTTGAAAAGAATTTGGAAAGAGAAAAGAACTTTGAAAAGAACAAGAATTTGAAAAGAATTATGGGTGCCACAAGTGTGGCAAGGAGGGCAACATAGCCAAGGATTGCAGGCAGCAGGCTCCCGCTGTCGGAGTCCGACTTTGTTATCATTGTGATCAGGTGGGCCATATGAAGGCCCAGTGTCCTCTCTTGGCTGCCAGGCCAGTGCAGGTCCCAGCACCAGCCACTTTGAGACTTACTGACGGGGGTCAGGGTCGAGCAGAGCCTCCGAAGGCTCCAGGGCATGCTTATCAGCTTGTGGCCGAGGGGATCGGGACAGCGCCAGAGGTGACAGCCGGTATGTCTTTTCTTCTATATCTTGTTCATGTTATTATGAGTTGTTTCTTTCATGCATAAGTTATTAGAGCATATTAGATGATAGTGAGAACTTATTATTGAGAAATTATAGAGGGGTAGTATCTGGTGATACATTCAAGAGAGAGGAAGGACATTATCCAGAGATTCGGAATCATCAGCGGGAACTCGGATCCCTTGAAGTTCGTTGTCTCGGTTTGGGACGATTGAGTCGCGTACCAGTTTCGCCGCCGGTAGACAGTAGTTAGTGCTCTAAGGCGGGGGAGAATTGGAAATTCTCGGATGGGGCGAGGTTTGGAAGGAAGTCGCCTGACGCAGTTTGGATGTCGGTTACGGGAAGTGGTGCGATGAGGCATTCCAGTTATGGTAAGAACCCTGTATGTATGGTGGATCTTTGAGCGAGCAGTGAGGATACTGCTATGCTATAACAATCAGTGGGGTTGTTCCCAAGTGTCGAAAATGTTGAGGGGATGCGGAAGACTCTTTATGGATTGTAGGTTATGCAATCAGTTTCTGAGTATATATGCGTGTTATGGGATAACGACGTGCTCCACAATTGGACGATGTAGAGTGAGGTTCCGACATTTCGGCACCGACTGATGATGCGAAGTCATGGTTCAGGTCTCCTTGGAAGAGGAGAAGGTGAGTAGCTCCAGATTGGAGATTTGGACGGAGGAGCTAGAGATAGCGGAGTTGATAGACTCGGGAGCAGTCTAGACCGGCGTTGAGAACCGTGTGAGGATATTCCAGTCGTAGGTCGTGGACCTAGAGAGCGCGAGAGTAATGTTCCCTGTCATGGTACGTTTGGAGTAGACGTGATGTCGAGATTTGGGTGAGTTACACTCAGTTGTGTCGAATCAGAGTAGATTGAGGGAGCTGCAAGGTTGGATCCTTGGGCTTCAAGTATGGTTGTAGGCATGGGTTATATGAGTAGTGGTATTCCAATCTAGGGTATTCCATCATGAGGATGACCGGAACCTATGATTGATTAGACCTGGTGTGTTTGGTATTCCAACCCGAGGGTTGATTGGGCCAAACATGCATGAGAATGCGAGGGTATACCATCATTGGGATGACTGGACCCGTTATAGGCGTACCTGGTATTCCAGCCCGAGGCTGATTGAGCTAGGTATGAATGGTTATGTGATATAGCTGGTTGATTCATGGTAGTTGCTAGAAGCTGAAGGATGCAGTATCCTGTCATTGTAAAAAAGGGAATAGATTCGGGATGGGAACAAGATTCGTTCCCTATTGCAGGTTATCCGGGTTATCGCCAATTTTGGGCGGGGGAAAGGTGGATTAGTGTTATAGTAGAGCTTAGTGGATTATTGTGGTGTCTAACTTTTGCAAGTCTCAAAGGTGTGTTCATGTCAGGAAGGTGGCAGTATCATCGGGTGATACTGGATTGATGTGTTTTGACATTAAGTAGAAAAGGCCGGTGGTCGGCCGGGAGTATTGGCAAGGATACCACACGAGAAGAAGTTATTTTAAAAGGGGTACAGTGGTAGGGTATGGAAGGACCTGAGTTGATTGGGATATCAGAGACTGCAGTGCAAGAGGTATATTCAGAATCGTATACTGCAGTAGGCTTCGAGGACTAAGCCTAATTTAAGTGGGGGAGAGTTGTAACATCCCAAATTCAGGAATATAAGTTCGGGGTGCTATGTGTAAATAAAGGAGTAGACTCGACAAGTAGGTATCTTAACTCGTCGAGTCGGAGCGGGTTTTGGCCACTTGTTAAGTGACCAACTCGCCGAGTCGGCGGCGGGACTCGACGAGTCGGTGCTGGGAAGAGAAAACCCTAATTTTAGGGTTTGCACCCTATTTAAAGGACCATATGTCCTCCCTTCAGCCTCCTTATTGCCCTTGAGAGTCAGTAAACCCTAAAATCGTGTGAGCTTCCATTGTTAAAGAGATTTGAGCTTTGGAGGAGGAATATTGAGAAGGGAGCTTGAAGATCAAGAGGCTAGCATCAAGGGATTGGTGTAGATCCAGAATCTACTTCAGCTTGGACACATTTTGGAGGTAACAAGCTGTTACCTTGACTCTATTACATTTATATCTATTCAAGAATGAGATTTGGGGCCATTTTGGCATGTTAAGGATCTAATTCGGGTTAGGGGTCTAGATCTGAGGTTGCTACTTCAGATCTAGACTTGTCTTGGTCCAGAGACTCACAAAGTATCAGCCCTTGGTTTGTTGGTGAAGCATCCTTGTCTTAAACCTTAGCCCTAGATTGATTTGGGACTATAGCTTCTTGTTTCCACGTAAATTTTGCAACTTTATGTGAGAGTCATGCCCTAGAAGAGTGGATCTACAGTTTGGAGCCCCTGCATGGCTCGAAAACCCTCTGTATGAATAAAGGACTGAAGAGACTCGACGAGTCACTTGGGTGGACTCGGCGAGCCATATGAAGATAGTCATGAACTCGACGAGTTGGAGGAACAACTTGGCGAGTCTGTTGAAGATTGTCGTGGACTCGGCGAGTCTGTTCTTGGACTCGGCGAGTCAGAACGCAAAACCCCAACCTCTTCTGGTTAAGACTCAGATCAGTGAGTTAAGTGGTGACTCAGTGAGTTGGACATGATAGGACTCAGAGATTGTTGAACTCAACGATTCATGGGGTGACTCGGCGAGTCGAGTCGTGATATGGGAGTTTTCTGAGTTTAGGAACTCGGCGAGTCAGTGGGTTGACTCGGCGAGTAGGGTCAATCAGGAAGGTTGACTTTGGCCAGGACTTTAACTTTGACCAGTTTGACCTTCAAGGGTATTATGGTAATTTGGACATTCATGTCAATGGATCATTGATTGCTATAGGTGTTGGAGTTTGGGGCAGTGCTTCGGGATTGTGCTTTCGTGGTTCGGTTCGGCAGTTGCTAGGTGAGTTATCCTCACTATACCCAAGGGTCTAAGGCACCAAGGTCGGCCCTTTGATTTGTTATTTGAGATAGTTACTGATGTGATATGTTAGTTGGTATCCTGGTAGATAGGATTGCTATAAGATGGTATGCTATGTTAGATCAGTATACTGGTAGATAGGATGGCTATATGATGGTATGCTCTGTTAGATCGATATTCTGGTAGATTGGATGTGGCTATGCTTAGTGACCTGTAGTTGGTATGATTGTCTGTGTGCTGGTAGGATATTACCTGTTATATGTGCACGTGTTGAACAGTAGTAGAGGGTATTCCATCCCGGTAGGATGATAGGGCCCTAGTATGTTGTCTTGTAGACTGTTATATGGTTATTTGATAGGTGCACATGTTTGCTAGTATGTGGGCATTCCAACCCGATGGTTGTGGGCCAGGAGTATTCCATCCCGGTAGGATGATTGGACTCATAGTAGGTGGGTATTCCAACCTGATGGTTGAGGGCCAGGAGTATTCCATCCCGGTAGGATGATTGGACTCATAGTAGGTGGGCATTCCAACCTGATGGTTGAGGGCCTGGGGTATTCCATCCCGAAGGATGATTGGACCCATAGTAGTTATTGTATGTATAGGTGTGTGGGCATTCCAACCTGATGGTTGTGGGCCGAGAGTATTCCATCCCGAGGATGATTGGACTCGTAGTATGTTGGCATTCCAACCCGACGGTTGAGGGCCTGGGGTATTCCAACCTGACGGTTGATTGGACCCATAGTATGCTGGTCATTGCTGTATTTGTATGGTTATGTGTGTACAGGTATTTTGGGGGAACTCACTAAGCTTTCGAGCTTACGGTTTCAGTTTATTGTTTCAGGTACATCAGGTGATCGTGGCAAGGCAAAGGCGTGATCGTTCCGCTCCTCATATTTCATGATTTGTGATTTGGTTCTGGGGATACTCTGATGTTTAAACTATTTTGAAAACAAGTTGTAATAACTTAATGGTTTTTTAACGGGTTAAAATGTTTTAAATTGGCTTAAATTTTATGGGTGTTACAAGAATCCTTCAGCAACTGAGGACTGGGTGGGTACGGGAACCTAGGAAAGCCTAGGTAATGCCTTAGTGGGTTTGGTTGCGCTATTAGCGCGCATTCAGGGTATCAGTTGGAGAAGGTGACTTGGAGGATTCAGAATGATTCTTGAGGAAAGTATGGATAGGTGTGGAAGGTAGTATTGGGACCGTACTACTGAAAGTACAGGATCCATACTCGAATCAGTGAGGGTCTTGGAGAATCCAAGAAGCCTATGGGATAAGGATTCTATGGTATATTTGGATCTCTTGAATGTCAGTTCGGTATACTTTTGAGCATTCAAGAATGGGGCTCAAATTCTGGTTTCGACAGGAGCAGTGCCTGGGCCAGTCGATGCGCGATCGCAGAAGTTCATCTCATCGGAGATTACTCACGGAGTTTTGGGAATGGACCTCGGTGGTCTTTCGTTCAGCCAAGGTAGGGATTTAGGGAGCTCTTGATAGTCGTCTCGGGACCTTTTGGGACAGATTTGTCACAGGGAAGTTAGGGGTTCATCTGAACCCAAGGTCTGTGGATCCTTAGAACCCTTCAGGAAGGAAGATTCTATAGTTAGTTCCTGTCATCGGGTTCGGAGAGAGTTTTGTATCGTGTCCTCAGGAGGGTCGAAGTATCTCTGGAGAAGGTGATCAGGATTCCTCCAGATGTTGCGGGTATGTCATCTTCTACTGCTACTAGGTGGATGTCGGGAATCTGTATCGCTTTGGAATTGTGAGTGAGTTTGGATAAGTCAGGTCTCGGGTCGGTTCTCTGCTATTTTCTGGGTTGTCAAAGATTGTTATATGTCATTCTGCATGCCGAAAAGTCCTTGATGAACCTACAGAGGAACATATCTTGTGGAGTGGGTTCCGCGCGTACCGTTATTATTCCGGATCTGGTCAGGATCTATGCAGGAGTAGTGTTCGGAGGATATCAGGTCATGGTTAAAGTGATAGTTCTCCAGGGAAGTCAGAGTTTGATGGTTTTATCATTGTTTGGGTATGGTCGTCAGCTGTCTATGGAAGAACTTTGGAGTTCAAGGCACCACCGTTGCTAGGAAAGGATTGGTAGCAGGAAGATGGTAGTGTCAGTTACGGGTGTTAGATGCAGCAGTGTTCAGACATTGGATGTTCAAGAGAAATGTATTTTCGCACGGGTGTGTTCGTTTAGAGTTCAGTGGTGTTGCAAGATTGGAAGTGGGAACGAGAATTCGTCAGCCAGGGTGAGGATTTGGGGCCTCCAGCTGTCAGCTTAGGAGGTGGATTGAGGTGTCAGACCGGACCAGATTTCAAGAGTACTCCTCAAGTCTTCAGAGAATGGGCGACCTTAAGGTTTGACTGGTAATTGATCGTTAGCATTGGTAAGCTCAGATTGTTCACAGTAGATTATTGGAAAGCAAGTAGGATTTGTAATCCTTCAATTCTCACGAGCCGTGAAGACTTAGTCGAATCTAAGTGGGGGAGAGACTTTTTGTAAAGTTATCCAAATGCGAGTTCTGGTTGCACGAGGTGCAATCTCTTGGGCACCTTGTCAACCAGAAGGGTATTCTGGTTGATCCGGCCAAGATCGAGGTTGTGATGCAGTGGGAGATTCTGAGGTCTCCAACTGAGATTCGGAGTTTCCTGGGTCTAGCGGGTTATTACCGGAGATTTATACGGGACTTCTCCGAGATTGTGGTTCCTTTGACCCGACTGACCAAGAAGTCGGTGGCCCTTCACTAGGGGCCTGAGCAGCAGGCAGCCTTCGAGACTCTCAGACAACAGGTTTCAGGAACCAAGTTAGAGCTCCAGTTAGGACTAGGGATGGAAACGGGGACGGATATTGGCGGGGACTACAAAACCCGTCCCCGTACCCGACCTCCAATATACATACCCATCCCCGCCCCCGCCCCACCAAATCCCCGACGGGACCGGGTAAAAAAAATTCGTCGGATACGGGGAATCCGTTGGATATCCATTTTGTAAGAAAAGACAATTTTTTTTGTAAATCTAAAAAATTACAAAAAAAGACAATAAACAATAATCAAAACAATTAAAATGCTCAAATGTTCAAAATTCATTTCTCATGAATGACAAAGTTTAAATAATGACATTTTCATTTTTTTTAGGAAAATAAAATAAAAATAACAACTTAAAATTCCACTATTAGTCTCGTACGTTTCTTGCTCAAAAAATAATGCTTGATCTACATATCCATCAAATCTTTATAAACTTGGATCCACAAAGCTTGTACTTGCATGCACGGTGCATTTCTCGATCTTATGTATGGTTGTGTGGTTTGTTGATCTTAAGCTTCACTGCAAAAAATATATTAAAATTAAATACCTACAGTTACATAAAATAATTACTACAAAGAATGAAATTTAGTTACAAATAATGGAATATGATTGCATTCTTATTTTACATAGCTACAAACACAAAAAAAGTAACAACATGAGATACAGATTACAAAAGTAATGGAAGAAACAATTAAAATCAAGCTAACATAAATGTTATTTTCTTATTTTAAACAACATTAAACAACAATAATGGATCAATTGAAGCGATATGAGTTGTTAGCAAACAGCAACAAATAAAATCCAAGTTTTAATATCCAACTGTTTTCTTAGCTTATAAACAGTAAGCAATTAACTTTGTATATTATAGTAAATCGATTATTGCAATGAACGACTTTAGTTAAGAAAATAAAATCGATCATATAATTAAAACATATTTAGAAAAAAGATTATTCAAAATCGGTTCAAACAAATTGCAAATATGATTGCAGAAAATCGGTTAATGAAAAAGTTATTGCAAATATGATTGCACAAAATCGATTACATGAAATCAATTAAAGGAAAAGAAAGTTATTGATCGATTGGTGAAGAATCACTAATGGTCATGCCCTCTCGTGATGGTTTGGAGAAGGAGAAATGGAAAAGTGGACTAGAGTGTGAAATCGAAATGCATTGCAGAAGGATAAGTGTTATCTTTATATGCAATCTATCTCACAAGTCACACGCTCACCAATTACTAAGAGGCATAGGACGTTTCAATTATCTATATCTTGTGAATTGAAAGCTACTAATAGCCATTAATGAAAATTAAAAACTGATTTCGAATATATATATATATATATATATATATATATATATATATATATATATATATGTATGTCGGGTTTTAAACGGGGCAGATAGTATTATGCCCGCCCCCGCCCTGTACCCGCTTCGGGTAAGATATTTGATTCCCATCCCCGGTCCGTTACCCTTTAAGGCGGGGAATCTCCGATCCGTTCGGGTCGGGTCCCCGCGGGTCGCGGGTAATCCCCGATCCGTTTGCATCCCTAGTTAGGACTCAAGTTCAATTGTGTGTTAGGTCGAGTGCGTGTTCGACCAGTATGGAAAGTGTTGTAATACTGCGGGGGTAGTCGTAGCACACACTAGCGATCAGATAGTATTGAGAGTGTTGTAAGACTGTGGGTGTAGCCGTAGCATTCACTAGCGGTCAGGTAGTGTGGGAAGTGTTGTAAGTATGCGGGTGTAGCTGTAACATTCACAAGGGTTGGCAGTTAGTTCTAGAGTGTTGTAAGTCTACGGGAGTAGTCGTAGCATTCACTAGGTTGGTAGATAGCATGAGCGCGTTGTTAGGACGCAGAAGAAACAGGAGTACCCACCAGTTCGGGTGCAACAGTGAGGATATGGAAATCCACGGATTGGTTTATGGATTTCCCCATAGGGATTAGATCTGGTTAAGCCAGTGATAAGACTATAGGAACGTCACTACAGTTATGAGATCAGGGAAGTAATTGATTGCTTAAGGACGTGTGAGATAAGGCTGCCATTGGTCAGGTAGCAATCACTTTTAGTCGTGGATTTGATGATGACAGGATTCGACGCATGGACCCGATCGGTTAGATCAGAAGGTTGTTAGAGCCACAATGGCATAATAACTAGTGGCAACTAGTTCCAGACAAGGATTTCGTTCGAAAGTTGTGTGAGGTGACTATGTGGGAGTCCTTTGGCTCCGCAACCGGGGCGGGACCCAGTATTTCAGATGATTGGCGAACAAACTGAGACCAGGGAGGTCTCGATGGATTTTGGAAAGCAGCCTTGTAGCAGCATACTGCTTCAGGCAGTTCAGTGTTTGGGCAGTTCAGCGTTTGGGCAACGTTAGTATTTGTGTTTTAGGTTGCAAGTACGGATGGAATAACAGATTGCTTGGGTTATGCTAAATCACATGAAGGGATAATTGGGTCTGTGATTTCAGTTTTCTAGTGGGAGTCGCAGGCTATCAGAAGTTGAGTAGTCAGTTGAGGGATAAACGGACTGGATTCAACGATAATGATTCAGTATGAGTGGTCTGTCAGGGATTTAGACCATCTCGAGACAGCAAATTTCAGATAGAATAGATGTGATCCTGTTGCGAGGAATTCATTCGCCCGCGGATTTTAGGGCTTTACGAAGATCGGTCACGGCTACCCTGGGAAGGTTAGGGTGTACCCAGGATGGTGACCATGTTACTTTAGTGGTATGGCGCATAAGAAATGGTAAGGAATAATTTCGAGGACGAAATCTAATTTAAGTGGGGGAGAGTTGTAACACCCCGTTTATTTAATAAATAAATAAATTAATTAATGAATGTATAGTAGCCCTAAAATCAATAATTATATAGTAAGGTGTTGGTCTCGAGGAGCTAATTGTCACAATTTTAGAGATTGGGGGTTAAAAGTGTAAGTTTCGGATTGTTTTGTAAGTATTTATGAAGGCAGGGACTAAATGGTAACTTCTGGGACTTTATTTGAAGAGATTTTGGAGGCAAAGGGGCTGTTTTGTAAATATTGTACCTAGATTGCAATGGATTTTTAATGCTGGGGTTTAAAAGGTAAATATGGGATTTATTTTGAAATGATTTATGGATGGAGGGGCTGATCTTGATATTATGGCACTTAGTTTGCTAGGGCTCGGGTATATAGCCATACAAACCCTAACCCTAACTAAACCCTTTCCAGTCGTCACCCCTTATGTCTCCCACCGGCCGCCACCCCCCTTCTTCACCTCCAGCCGCCACCCTACTTTGTGGTTCCGATCAGATGAGTCCGGCAAGCATGTCGTTTCCCCAACCGATGCCATCCTTCCTTCGCCACCGTGAAGATAAGAAGTCGTTGAAGCCAACTGCCGGACGTCGCAAAACCACCGTGGCCGGTCGAATGAGCACCGTGGAGGAGCTGTTGTCATGTGGGAATCGTGGAACCACCAGAAACTTCTCGGACGTTCCATCTCTTCTCCTTCTTCTGTTTCGTTTCCAGCCATGCCCGCTGCCTAGTCAAGCTCCAACCGCCGATCTCAAAGAACTGCCACCGACGACGACAGTTGTAGGCGCTGTCATTTCTGCTGTCCATGCCCTGTCGCCCATTGTAGGCCGTTCGTGAGTGTGCGGATGTGTGCTGAGCAGAGGATCAAGAAGGACTACCAGCCACCACCGTGAGGCGGTGGCTGACATCGCGACCGTCGTTGTTGTCGCTGTTGTTGCTTCCGGACCTCCGTACGCCACCGTGAGGTGGGTGGTGGTGGGCATTCCCGAGCAAGAGTCGTGTTTTATGGGTTGTGTAGTCGGAAAACCAAGAAAAACTACCGCCACCACCGTGAGGTGGTGGCTGCCACCATGTGCCGCCGTGTATGTGTATTTTAGTGAGTGTCTGAATTTGATATTTTGCATTGTAACTGGTGATTAGAATAATGAAAAGAAACCCTAACCACCACCATGAGGCGGTGGCTGCCGCCTCTTGCCGCCACCAGCCGCCGTGTCGGGTGGCGATGTGCCTCGTTTGTATTGTGACTCGTTTGGGATGCTTGGACTGATTGGGCCTAATGAAACCCTAATGGGCCTAATAAAGCCCTAATTGACCAAAAAGCCCAAACATGTGACTATTGGGCCTAATGAACCCAAATTGATCCAAAGACCTAGCTATTGGGCCTAATGGGCTAGTATTGGGTTGGAAACCCTAATTAGGGTTTGGAAAAAAACCCTAATGGCATAAAACCCTAATTTTGGGAAATATCGGGACCCGCACTTGAATTAATTAACAACTTAAAATGTTAATTAATAATCATTGGCAAATTAACCTAAGGCAATAGTGGACTTAATGGATTAAGTCCTTAATGGGTTAAGTAGGAACACTTAACCCTAATCGTCATTTCATGTGAAAACCCTAATTTCACATTGGCCTCGAGTTGGGCCTTTCTTTTGGGTTTTGGTGTTTGGGCTATTGATGAGCTTCCCAAGAATAAGTAAATGGTCTAAAATAATTAGGTGGGTTTTAGGGTAAGGCCCATGTGAAGGACTTAGGCCCAATTTGGAAAATTGGGCCATAGATGGGCCATATTTGGGCCTTTATGATTATGTGATATAGGGTCATGGGAATACCAAAAGTTGGACTAGAATTAATGGATGGGCCTTAAGGAAAGACCATGTAGAGGTCTGGGCCCAATTTGGAAAATTGGGCCATATATTGGGCTTTGGCCCATTACTTGACTTTTGGGCTTTTAGAGGGTGAGTTGGACCTTGAGTTTAGAACCCAATTATTAATTGGTCATTGTTTGATGTTGACATTTCGGGAATCTATCAACCAGCAGCTGGAGTGGTATCTGCGGGACTTCAGCAGTGCCAGGTGAGTTACCTTCCAGTAGGGATGGGTCTAAGGTCACAATGTCGGCCCACTAATAGGAGTTGTTTGTTAGATGATTGTCTTTGTGATAATTATCTGGTATGCCATTATATGTTATGTTATGTGCTAGGATGCTCTGTGATACATGCTAGTAATAGTAGGGGAAAAATCCACGGTTACCGGTTGAAAGATACCGAAGGGGTCGTCAGCAACCCATGCATGCCTAGTAGTATGTTTATATTATGTTATTATGTGGTAGTGGTAGGGGTGAAATAGTCCCCCGTTACCGGTTGAAAGATACCGAAGGGGAGGTTAGCTCCCGGTTACCGGTTGAAAGAGACCGAAGGGGAGGCCAACACCCAGATATGCTAGGCGGTTACCGGTTGAAAGAGACCGAAGGGGTAGGTCGGGCACCCAGATATGCCTGACAGTATGTTATTTGTATGGTATGTGGTATGATGGGGGAACTCACTAAGCTTCGTGTTTATGGTTTTTAGTTTTGGTTTCAGGTACTTCATTTTCAAAGGAAAGGAGTCGGCTCGATCGCAGCGCATCACACTATGTTTTCCGCACATGGGATCTTTGGGATTTTACTCTGATATGGTTTTATGATAATATGTTTTGATTACTGACACTTTGGTTTTGACATGAGATGTTATTATGGATGTTTTCTTATACTGTTGGTTTATATTAACTTATTTAAAAATGAAATTTTTTGTCTTGAATTTTGGGATGTTACATTACGTGTTGAGTACGCCCAACGTACTCACCGGGTTGACTCGGGTGACTCAGTTGACTTTGACCTAGATTTTGACCAAGATTTGACCTAGGGGTATTTTGGGTATTTTGATCTATACTCTGAGATTGTGTCACTAAATTTATAAAAGGTGACTGGTAGAGTTGATTCGGAGCAGCGTGTTATTCAGTTTTCTCATCTGTTTGTGATGTAAGTTTTCTCACTGTATCCATGGGTCGAAGGCACCAATGCCGGCCCATTATTATGTATTTAGGATGATAGCTGATATGTGACTGATGTTGGGTTGAAATATACCCCAGGGCGGGGTCCACTATCGTATGTTTAGGTTGAAATAGACCCCAGGGCGGGGCCAATATGTGTTTATCGGGTTGAAATACACCCCAGGGCGAGGCCCATATATGTATATCGGGTTGGTTATACCCCATGGTTAAGCCTGATTGTATGTTTTGGTATGTGGTACTTTGGGGAACTCATTAAGCTTTGTTCTTACAGTTTATGTTTATGGTTTCAGGTACTTTCGATTCGAAAGGGAAGGGCCCGCCGTGATGGCACAACATCCTCCCCTCATGATTTCCGCATTCTGAATAATTGTACTCTGATGTTTTGAATATTATAACTTGGTGTTTGATTTTGAAACAATTGATGAATCGTTTGATAGACTTCAAATGAAAAAAAAATTATTACTGTTTCTAGGACGTTACATGATGAGAGGATGCCATCAAGTTTATGTCCTACTAGGTGGAATCGTTTTCTCCCTATAAAAATTAATATTTTCTTTGGTGTGTTGTGTTAGATCGGATTCTAGTTATGAAAAAGTTGGTGGAAAGGGGGGTTGATTTGGATTCCGTCCTTTGTCCGATTTGTTAGAATGCTCAAGAGGATGTTCTTCGTATTTTTCTTCATTGCATGGTTGGTAAGCAGTTATGGAGACGCATTGCCTTATGTGTTGATTTTGATATTCCTTCATTTAATTCTTTGTGGGAGATGATGGAGTGGGTGGATTCTAGACCGATTGTGAGAATGGAACGAATGATCATTGACTCTATTTTTCTGGTTAATATTTAGGTGTTATGGGCCTATCGGAATGGCTTAATTTTTCGTCGCCCAAAGTCTAAAAAAGATTTACTATTTGATACTATTGTAGAAACTTGGTTTCATTGGTTTACTTTTCGTAACTCTAATGCTAAGATTAATTGGGTTGCGTGGTTACAAAATTCAATCCTGCCTTAATATGGTTTTGTTGCTAGCTTCTTGCTAGTTTTGTTTTGTTTTGTGTTGAAAATATTTAGCTGCCGTTCAAAAAAAAAAGCAAAGAAAAATGGTGTTAATTGTTTCAAAAACAAGGTGATGTTTTTTGCGGTCTTGGCTTTTGTTGTCTTTGTAGGACAAATCCTTACATATAAAACCTTTGTTTACCTTTGTCTAAGCATATAATATGCGTTTCTTATATATTAGAGTGGTTGTTTCATGATTTTTTTATTTTTAATTTTGGTAGATTTCGATTTCTTTATAGACTAGAATGGTTGGGGGAGGGGGTGTTCTATCTTGTACTTTCATTTTTTATTTCAGCCCCTCATAGTTGTTGTCCATGTTCTTTCTTTTCTTCGTCTTTTGCTGTGGAAACAATAACAATCACATCAAATTTTGTAAAAGATTTTGGTTGTCGTGGTCTTGTTTTTAAAGATGGTATTTCAAAGAAATTAAACATTGGAACAAAGCTTGCAATGAACAAAGAGATAGACAAATTGAAGTCTTACAAGAACAGATGGGCAGGATTCTCCATTTGCTAAGCAAGAGAAATAATAGAGGTAACAGAAATCATGTAAACCAAGACTCAAGTGGGGAATCTGAAGAAACAAATAGGTCCTCTAGTGATTCACGTGTGTCCTCACAACAAAGATGTGACAAGAGGCGGAAAAAAAAATTAACAGACATAATAGTTGACCCCACCATATATTGAAGGTTCCTCAAATCCTGATGTGAGATCATTGAAGTTAAGGGTTTTGATGAAAGAAGGGGACTAAAAATGGTTGCGATCAAGCTCAAGAAGTATGCTTCCTTGTGGTATGATAATATAAAGCACGAAAGGGAGCTTGCAGATGATTTCCTTGGTATTAATGGGCAGCCTTAACATCCGTAAAGAGTTTACCAAAAAAAAAAAGACAAAAAAACTACAGTATAACCTTCATCTATATAGCAACACAAACCCAACCACTAAAATACAGTATATATTTATGTACAAGGCATTTACTTGTTAAATGTCATAAATGGTGCTCATAAATGATGAGCACGTTGAGTAAGTCGAACAGATGCAACACGAACTATATCAACAAGTTGTTCATCAAGTTGAAGCAACTCTCCAGAGTTACGAAGATGATGATATAAAGGTGCAATAAATTTGGCTGCTAACTCCACCAAATCCCACTGGAAACAATCAGCCCCAATCTGGATTATTTTGATTGCCATCTTTACAGAATCTAAGCAGCTTCCAATTACTCTCGAGCATTCCTTATGAAGGTCTTCAAGAAGCCAACTATCTGACAGACAATAAAGCTCCACATATGGAATCACTTCATCTAATTTCTCCTTTTCATTTAAATTATGCCATAAACAACCATATTTAGGCTTCGGCCTTAGTTTTCCAGAATAAAACCAGTTCACTAGTCTAACCAATGCTTCCCATCCAAGATCCACTTTTATACTTTCTGAATGGCTGCATACAAATCATAAATATATCAGAGCAGAGTGAATAAACATAAACATAAACATAAACATATCTATATAAGTGTATAACTATAAGCATGTTTAAGCACCTTTCCTGCATTCCTGAACAAAGTAAGGCACGCATGTGCTCACAACTAGCACATAAAATGGCTTTATGAGCATGTAAATGTGGGTGTGACACAGAGCATGTTTCACACATCCAGCCCTCATATGTATTGCCCTTTGCTTCAAGGACAATGTCCCTGCAATAAGAAACAAATTTGGTTTTGGTTAATATATATACATTATTTAACTATAATAATAATAATAAAATTATCTTACTTACGAGAAATGAGAGCCATTAGGTCCAAGAGCAGGGGTAAGGTCAAAGCTTGGAGCACGTGTTCTCCATTTGGGACGATTTCTGCAAAGCAATTGCAATAAAGGCTGCAAATTACAATGTTTAGCCAATGTTTTTAACCTCTTCACAACCTCTTCTCCAGCCTTTAAATGTCCCGAATAAATATATTCCAATAATTTCAATAATGCCTGATGATTGACATGAGCAGAAAGCCGGATTTCCTTTCTTCCCATAGTTTTTCCTTCAGATGGCAAGAGTGATGGACACCCAACACTTACAATCACACCATGAACATTCACATGCTCCTGATTAGCAAGAATCAGTCTCAGATTCGTATGTTTATGTTCATCTTCATCCCCACTTAAAACATTCCCAATTCTATTCCCGAGTTTTGATGGAAACCCATAAACCCCAAAATAGCTAAGAAGATAAGCCCCATACCATCTTGATCCAGAAGCACATGAGTTTATACAAATCTTTTCTACTTCAGTTATCATTTCAGACTCGGTCAACTCAAACCAGTCAACATTATTACCTTTCACTGAACCAACATGGTGCACCAATTCAGCCAACCCCAACAACCCAAAAACCAAAAAGCTTTCTTCACCTTGCCAATCCTCTTCACACCCATAATAGCAACATATCTTCATGTTATGATCACAATAATGAAGAGACTTAGACGTATTATTCAAACCTTCTCCATGAACATGATTACTACTTGATAACTTTTGTATGAAAGATAACAAGATCTTTATTCCTTGATTCTTGATAACATACCTTCGATATTGAGGTAGACCCGAATAACATGCTAGGCTTATCAAGTTTATCACTTGGAGATTATCAGAGACTGTATTCACACCCGATGATAATGATGATGATGATGATGAAGCATTTAATGTATTTAATAAATACTTGATATCTTCCTTTGCGTTTGGCTTTAACATTCCAGATAGTATGGATTTGGCCTTGGAGGCAATGTACTTTGAAGGGGAATAAATCATCAATAGAACTGCTCTTGACACTGGTTCATGTACAGCATTTCTGCAACTCTGACGCGTTGAACGCAATGAATCCACAAAACCTAAACTGTCAACATTAAAATTTTGCATATCTTAATAAATCGAGTTATTAAAGTCTTGAGTTTATTACAAGTTATAAGTCATCATCAAATGTAAGAAATAGACATGAAGATGAGAAAGAACATTACCACGCACATGTGATGAGGATGTTAAGGTGGAATTCATTTTGAAGCATATTTGCACGGAAATCTTCTGCACAATGTGCTGCAAGGCCTCCAAGAATGTCCCACAGATGAGGCTTAATTACAAGTAGAAAGTTAGCACTTAAACAATCTCGTGCCATGGCTGAAAAATCTTCGGATGATAAAAAAAACTGGGTGAGTTTCTTAATATGAAGATCATCTAGAAGTAGCTTAACAAGAACACTTTCGATTCCTAGTTTCCAGAAGTACATGTGATGTTTCCCTGGCCAACATATAATCTTGGACACACAACATGAAACCTTAATCAATGACATCTGCTCTTTTGTAAGCTTCCCTGAATGTGATTGCAAGCTCAGACCATTTACAATGGCTTTGACTAATGGCTCACAATATGATTCCACCATTTTTAATCTTCCTTTTTCACTTACCTAATCATATTCAGTAATACACAACACATTACATTACACAATATGATGATTTAAAATTGAGACAATGACAATGTAATACCGAAAAGCATTCAGCCAATGTGAATCCAGCCAACTGTAGGTAATTAGGGTTTGATCCATCCATGCATTCCACCATCATTTGTAAAAGGGAGTTTGAGTTTCCACTATCTAAAATCTTTTCAGCTCCATTACTACATAAAGCTGGTACCCAAAATTAGGGTTTGTTCAGAAAGCATGTCTAAAAGAATTAACCAATTAAACACAAAATTTGTATACCTATAGTCGAATACAATTGCAAAACTGCAGCCTTTACAGAAAGAATAGGCTCATGCATGAGAGAAGCTACTACTTCCATCAATGCAGTGTTGTTCCAAACACAAAATCTAGAGGATGGAAATCGCCAGAGTATTTTACTCAAAAGAGAGATTGTCTCCAAGAAAAACTCAGCTGGCTTACTCCCACTAGAACGAATATGATGGATGATATTATCAATTGTCTCTGTTTCTTCCAAGACTTTCCATACTTCTTTCTCTTTTTTGGAACTTAAAGATGACAGGATCAAATTCAAAGCAGTGGCACATGAGATTACAACTGATTCATGACAAGAAGACAAGGAAGATGATACAGGATGAACTACATCCAACACAAGAGATTCAAGAACTGTACTAGGTACAACACTGATCATTCTTACAAACACCTTTGAAGCCAACTTCATTACAGCTTCATTTTTCTGAACAAGTGTAGTTCCCAATGCTGGTACTATATCAGCTAATGATTCCTGATATTTGGAATAAAATGTTAAGCCATACATTCTTTTTCTAAGTACTAACTACTAAAGAAATGATATGATCTGAAAAGTACCTTTACTAAAGGGTGTTGTGATGTGTCACTTGAGATACAATCAAGGAAAGCATCAATGGAGCGAACAACATGCCTCTGTGTCTCCACATCTGTACAACACCATCTACGTCCTCCCTCATCATTTCTGTGATTCATTACAAGCAATAGAATTAATAGTCCAGCATTTCATGTTGCAAGAGAATGGTAACCAAAAATTAAACCACGTCAATGTAACTCTATCAGTTATATCACAATTCAAAACAGTCAAATTTGTGTTACAAGATACAAACTGCTTCTTGAGAACTCTTCAAGATTAGGTTTGACTTTTGAAGAACAGATTTCAGAGGTTTTGAGTTGGAATTCAAATGCATTTAGTTAAAACTCCAGAAAAGCCCTTGATATATGGCCATTGGTCCCTTCCCAACAGATTACAACAATCCCACGCTCGATCGTTCTTCCCTAAAATCCCTAAACCTTTCGCCCTGCATAAATTTCAAAACCTCTTCGAAAGGATTGATATCACATTTTTAAACACAAAATTTCCAGCATAACAAACACACAAATGGGGTATCCGGTTAAGACTACGAGACTGAGTATCCGTGCACATACACATATGACTGACTAGTAAAAAAAATCGAATTAAAAGGCCGAAAAGGAAGTCAAGAAACCTGAGACCAAGTGCTAGAGCATTATAAAGGCGGCTACGTAGAGTGAAGAAGCGGCCGTTTAAACCTCGATTGTTCTCTGCAACCTGTTTCGTTGACGATGATCGCATTCTCACTTTTTTGGAGTTCCGATTTCTTCTAGTCCGCGATTCTGACTAATTTTTTTTTTCGTGGTTCAATTATTTGAAGATCTTTGAATCTTATCACCTTTTTTACTTCTTTTGGATTAAAAGGGCGCCCATGTTCTCTTTTACAGAGCTCGTTCGAGTCGGTTGTTGCCCGAACTCATCATGGGGCAGGACGGGTAACGACTACAAACCGGTCTTTCTGTGTTACAGTGTTAGGGCTACAAACAGGGACTTCAAAATTTTCTAAAAGCCGAAAGATTATTTTTTTAGAGAAAATTAAGCGAATTTATTATTTTTTTTGACAAAACTTTATAAATGGTCCTTGTGGTTTCATAAAATCCGAAGTTTAGTATTTAAGTTCAAAAAATCTCACAGATGGTTCCTGTGGTTTTAAAACTTTTAACAAATGGTTCTTTTAGCTGACGCCGTCATCTTTTCGCCGTTAATAGAAGGGCATTTCCGTCATTTCACAAAACAGGGACCATTTATGAAGTTTTTTGTTTTTTTTTTTAAAAAGATAAAGGAAATTATAATGATTTAATATAAAAAGGGTCTCACCTCTCTCTCTCATATGAAATCATTCGCATAGAAGAACAATGTTTGATTGAAAAAGTCAAAATTGGACTTCCATTTCAACAAATGATCTTTCTTCCAGTAGTGGAAACGGTTTGGTGGAGATCCTGCCACCGATCTTTTATTTGCGAGTTGTAACATCCCGATGTTGAGGTAATTTCAATTTTAGCCCTATGTATGGATTGTGACATCCCCATTTTCACGGCCAGAAAAGACCGATTTTGTTTATGCTTTATAAAAATCAGAGTACCTCTTTTAATAAAAGTGTTGCGGAATTTGTTCCCAGAAAAACATGATAAATACGTTATCAAAGCATTTCCTAAGAAATGTATTTTATTCATTTTAAAACATTTGGGATGTCATCGTCAATACAGAAACATAAACATAAACAAAACTTACATTTATTTACACTAGTGATCTACATCTCTTTTAAATCTCTCAGTGTAAAGTGGCTTCGTATCGACACCTGTGATACAAATAAGCTTGAGTGTGTCAGGTTGGGAAACCTGGTGACTACATAGGGTTTTCAACCCACAATAATATAATTATTATGTTTAAACATCAAACAATCAACCCAATTACCCATCCCCGTTATCTTCCTTACTCTTAAGGATCTACCCTAAGAATCAGCTATTCCTCGTTCATTCATTCCTAAGAATTATCCTAAGGAATCGGTACGAAGTCCATCGTTGTCACGTTTTATACAACAAGCACTAAGTCGCATAGTCGCCAGGGTTTAGGCACTAAGTCTGCATAGTCGCCAGGGTTTACACAACAGACACTAAGTCGCATAGTCGCCAGGGTTTAGGCACTAAGTATGCATAGTCGCTAGGGTTTACGCAACAGGCACTAAGTCGCATAGTCGCCAGGGTTTAGGCACTAAGTCGCATAGTCGCCAGGGTTTACACAACAGGCACTAAGTCGCATAGTCGTCAAGGTTTAGGCACCAAGTCTGCATGATCACCAAGATTCAGGCACTAAGTCTGCATAGTCGCCCGGGTTTAGAGTACACCTGAACACATCGTTCACAACACCTACAGGTTGCGAGCCTGCTAGTGTTCCACTGGACTGTCTAGAATAGCATGTGGTTGTCATCTATACTCTGCTAGATGACGGGGCCACGCTTGGATAAAAGACTTCTCTCATTGTTCACCTCTTACCCTTATCTCATGGTCTATATCACCTCTTATCTCAACATTCAATTCATATTTCATCTACCCATGTTTTACCCAACATATTTTGTAGATATAAAATACATATACAATTTAAATCATTTAAAACATGTATAAAATCTTTCATTCAGCATAGACAATAAGTATTTAGACAATATGCACACATAGCACATAATTTATATTAAAATACTTCATATCTAGGTGTAAGATGAAAGTAACTATGCACTCACCTGATAAGGTGGTCACTCGGTACTTGGACAACGCTTCGTTAATCTTAAAACAATTTCCCTCGGACAAAACCTAGTATCATTACCACTAGAGTTTAGTCTAATGTTTGACGAGACTAATTAATAGTCTTGCTATTATTACTGTTATATAAGCGTTAAACAATACTCTTCACCCATTATGTACAGACAGGGGCCAGACATGAAACACCGGAGGGCAGGATCATTTTGGCATATAGCACTTCTGAATCCAGCAACCCAAGCGGCCCTCCAAACCAGATTCCTCGTACCGTGAGTGGTTAAAAAGATATTATAACGACACTTATATAACTCATAATAATAGCCCAAATACTCATTATAAGGTCCTAATAACATTACTATATTGAAACATAAGCTATACTAAAGATAGGTTAGGCATAACTCACTTACAGCGGGTTTTCTCGAAAACCGGGCTCTGCGGGAGCATAGTTTCTGAGCCGAAAGGCTCTTTTCTCGGGGCTTCGGGAGCCTCGGGGCTTCCTTCAGGTGCTAGGGGGTTTACCTAGACTTTATGGAGGTTAGGAAGCTTAGAGAGAGAGTATAGAGAGAGAAAGAAGAGGGTTGAGGGGTGAGGAAATGAGGGAACCCGACACTCTTATTTATAGGCTGAATTCCTGATGGACTCGCCAAGTCCGTGCCATGTGTCATCATCTGATGGCTTTCCTTGGAGAGAAAGCCTTGGCCCATATTCAACCATGTCACCCGATTTCGCACAGCACCCTGCCGACTTCTAAACCCCGTAACTTTCACATATGAGCTCCGTTTTTGACATTCTTTATATCCATGCGTAGGTAAAAACAAGATCTACAACTTTCATTTAGACTTCGTCGTCTAATTCTCGACTGATCTTAAATTTAACAGTAGGAGGAGATTAGACTGTTAAATGACCGCGGAAAATTCATAACTCCTTCATACGGACTCCGTTTTCGTCTGTCTTTTTATCGTTGAGTTCCTATTAATGAAATCTTCAACTCTCAATTAGGTTGCATAGGCCAAAAACCGCTCGAACTAAAATTCAAGTTTCGGGTCGTGCACTGCTATGCCAAATCTTAGAAAATTCATAACTTCCTCATACGAAGTCAGATTTGGGCGTTCTTTTTTTATATGTTCTCGGTTTAACGTATACTACAACTTCTGTTTATATCACTAAGGCTAAAAAGTCTTCTATTGTAAATTAATTATTTACGTCTCCCGGTGCCGTGCCGGTTTTGCCGTAAAACTTCGACGAGCTATAACTTCTTCGTTATAACTCGGATTTCGGCGTTCTTTATATGTACGGAACTCTTGTAACATATACTATGACTTGGTTAATATTATTAATTCTAAATAATCTTCTATTAAAAAGTCATTTTTGACGCTTATCGTCTCTAAAATGAGTAGCCCGAATCTACGGGCGTTACATGGATAAATATTGCATTTTGGTCCTTGAGTATAAGAAAGAGTGCAAAATGGCCCATAGTGGCATTTTGGTGATTTTGGGCAGTGGAGTAGCACTGGGCGTACGTTCTGTACGCTGAGCGTACTAGGGTGGACCCTAGTACGTTGGGCGTACACTGCGTACGCATGGCGTACGTGGAAAAACTCCAAACCCTAATTATTAGGGTTTGGTCTATATATAAGCATCATTATAGCCTCATTTATCATTCCCTCATCGGCCCCCGTCTGAGAAAACGCCCCTCTAGCAAACCCTAAGTGAAAAGAGTGCATTTTGAGCTCATTTGTGTGCTTTGGTGTTGTTCTTGAAAAAGAAGAAGTTGGTGCAAGGACCTTGGAGCTTGGGAGAAGCTTGGATCTGGGATTCTTCACTTGTTAGCTACCTCCAAAATGTAAAAAGTTCCTTGCTCAGTTGCTTGATCACCCTATCTTGTAGATTTGGCTATTTCTTCATTTATGGCACTTTTGGTCCCAAATATGGTGATTCTTGAGCATGACATGCTCTTGACCAAATAAGTCGTCCTTTCAGACCTTATGAGGGGTCTTAAGTCATAAAAATGTGGTCTTAGTGCTTAATTTTCCTCCATGCATGCTCTAGAAGGTCTTAAGGCATTAAGAAGTTGGGATTTTGTGTATTAAGCACTTAATGGACATGCAAAGTCATAAAGTTGGATACTTTATGACTCTTAGTGGTATTTTGGCCTTGGATATGAAAGTTGGACGTGAGAGCTTAATGCATTAAGCTCTTGTTGAGAAAATGGGAAGTCTAAGCATACGCCATGCGTAATCTTGAGTACGCAGCGCGTACGTGATCAATCCCCCGACTGTGGTCAAAGCTCGAGTATGCCCCACATACCTCCGGAGTACGCCCCGCGTACGAGCCCTGAGTCGACTCGGTTGGTTTGACTCAGTTGACTTGTTGATTTTGACCAGTTTTGACCAAGGGTATTTTGGGGAAATGTTATTGATTTAGAATGGGAAATTTTTGACATTTACGATTTAGGTTGAGCCGGTTGTCGGAGCTGGGAGCTATTCAGACTGTAAGGTGAGTTTTCCCCACTGGACTTACGGGTCGAAGGCGCCAAGACCGGTCCATTGGATTGATATCCTGGTTTTACCGTATGTTGTTATGTTGTAGTGATCTGTTAGATCTGTATCCTGGTATATAGGATGTTGCTATGATGTAGTGATTTGTTAGATTTGTATCCTGGTATATAGGATGTTGTTATGTTGTAGTGATCTGTTAGATCTGTATCCTAGTATATAGAATGTTGTTATGTTGTAGTGATCTGTTAGATATGTATGACTACCTGTATATGCTAGCTATTGATTGTTATGGTATATGTTGATATGACGGTGTATCGGGTTGAGGCGGTCATGTTTTGTGTTGAAGGCCAATATACCCAGGGCGGTTCAGATAGAATGAAGACCTGCGAGGCGGACCAGTCAGGCCGAAGGCCCATAGAGCGGTCCAGATAGGTTGAAGGCCCAGTGAGGCGGACCAGTCATGTTGAAGGCTATGTATGCATGTTGTTGTGTGATATGTTTATGTGGTGGTACTTTGGGGGGCTCACTAAGTGTTGGCTTACAATTTTAGTTTTGTTTCAGGTACTTCTGAGGACCGTGGCAAGGCGAACCCCGTCTAACTCGCCGAGTTGGTTTTTAAATTCTCGCGTACCAAATTATTCCAACACGTCGACTTCTTCCCCTTGAACTCGACGAGTTGACTTCTTAAATGAAGATTATCTTTCCTTAATTGGCCTTCTAGATTCCGGGTGTTACAGATAGACCGAAGGCCAGTGGGGCGTACCAGTTAGGCAGAAGGCCCGGAGAACGTTCCAGATAGGCTGAAGGCCCGGTAAGGCGTCCCATTCATGCTGAAGGTTCTGTGAGCGTACCAGATAGACTGTAGGCCAATGGGGCGTTCCAGTCAGACTGAAGGCTCTGTGGGCGTACCAGATAGACTGTAGGTCGGTGGGGCGTTCCAGTCATGCTGAAGGCCCTGCATGCATGTTGTTTGTTAGTATATGTTATATGTTCGTGTGGTGATATTTTGGGGGAACTCATTAAGCTTCATGCTTACAGTTTTGGTTTATTGTTTCCGGTGCTTCAGATGATTGTAGCGAGGCGAAGGCGTGACCGTACACATCATTGGTTTTACTACCGATTGGATCTTGGGAGACTCTGATTGTAAATAATGTTTTGGAAACAATGATTTTGTAAACACCTTTATTAGTAAATGGGTTATTTTTAAAGGTTTAAATTTCTTGAAATTTTTTGGATGTTACAGATTCCCATATATATATATATATATATATATATATATATATATATATATATATATATATATATATATATATATATATATAAATAGCGCCCGCAGATTCAGGCTAGTCAATTTAGAGTCGATAAGCGTCAAAAGTGACTTTTTGATAGATGATTATTTAGAATAAATAATCTTAACTAAGTTGTAGTATATGTCACAAGGTTTCCGTACATATAAACAACTCTGAAATCCGAGTTATAACGAAGAAGTTATGACCTATTGAAGTTTCGCGACAAAACCGACACGACACCGGGAATCGTAAAAAGTGAGTTTATGATAAAGTACTTTTTAGCCTTAGTGATCTAAAAGAAAGTTGTAGAGTACGTCTGTAACACCGTAATTTTTCAAACAAAATTTTCATTTTGAAATCGCATACTTTTCGTAACATATTGTATAGAAATCTCGTTTATTCAAATTACAAAACACAACTCCATTAATAAGCCAGGATCCTCAAAATGTGACTCTTTCTTTGGTGTGTACAATCAAGTTGGTGCCTTCCCGCGATCCTCTGAGATACCTGAAACACATAACACATAACACGGTAAGCACGAAGCTTAGTGAGTTCCCCAAAATACCACATATAACACATATTAGCCACTCGAGGCTATAACTCTGTGGGACCACTGGCCCTAACTATGTGGACCCTCTGGTCCTAACTCTGTGGACCCTCCGGTCCTAACTTTGTGGACCTTCCGGTCCTAACTCTGTGGACCTTCCGGTCCTAACTCTGTAAACTCTGGAATACACACAACATAAATCACATATAAATAACGCAGTGCAACACATCACATACATAGCATACAAGATACTCTGTCACATAACTCTACTTACCACTCAAGGTAAAGTATAGTGAGAAGACTCACCTGGCCAGCAGCAAGTAAAGACCCCGCTCCCGGATCTTGAACTAGCCTCCACCTAACACAAGGGATGAATATCTCTAAGTGATACTCTAATCACAACTCTAATGACCGAAGGCTATTCTTCCTCTCTTTAACTCTTTGAAGTGGATAAAAGACCATTTTACCCCTCCATGGCCTCTACTACTTATGTTGATCAAAGCCCCAAAGTCAACAGAAGTCAAACTCGAGTCAACAGTCCATGTTTGACCCGACTCGCCGAGTGCACCCTTGCGACTCGTCGAGTCCACTTACTTTCCTCAGAAATCTCGTGACAGTCCAGCTCAGCTTGTCGAGTTGACCCCCAACTCGTCGAGCTATCGCATGCTCAAGCTCATCGGGACAAACCCTCACTGACTCGTCGAGTCAACTCATGGACTCGACGAGTCCCCTCGGTCTGATTCCTCATTCAGACGTCCAAAGTCAGATCTCTCATTCCAAACCCTAGATCTAGCCCTTTAAGACACCAGAGGCACATAAAGTCTCGACCTTTACGTTCATGCATGGCACAAAATGCCTCAAAATGCCAAAACAAGCCCTTCTTAAGGTGTTAAGCACAACAACCCTCATTTGGATTAATAAAGTTGGGACCTTTGGACTCTAGGGACCTCACAAGGTCCAGATCTGAGGACTAGGCTTCTAGCTAATCCATTTTACTCAAAGTCCCAAACCAAAGGTGGTAAAAGCATTAGAACTCCAAACACATGAGATCTAACCAAAATAATGAGAAAGGTGCAGACTTTTACCTTCCTCAGAAGCTCTGGACGATCTATCACTGGATCCAACTTTCCCCCTCTTGATCCTTGCTTGATCTCCTTCTCTTCTTCTCAAATGATGCACTAAAAATCCCAAGATAGCTTCTCTCTCACTTTCTAGCTCAATTGCTTCCAGGGAAAGGGTGGCCGCAAATGAGGCTATAAGTGCCTTTAAATAGGTCCCAAACCCTGGAGATTAGGGTTTCTCTAATCAGCGGCTACTCGGCGAGTCCCTCTCCTCGGACTCGCCGAGTCCACTCATTAAATCCACGGAAGAAACCCGACTCGACTCGGCGAGTTGGACCCTCAACTCGTCGAGTCCCTCCTTTAATCACAAGATTAACCTACACCATAATACCTATGAAAATCCAGATGTTACAACGTCTCCACCTTCGCGTGGATATAAAGAACGTCACAAACGGAGCTCGTATGCAAAAGTTATGGCCTTCCGAAGATGTAGCTGTCTGAGAGCATGATACGTGTTAGAAACCCTAATCTGACTGGACTCACGACGTGAGCATGATTTCTCACGACGTGAGGAGTCAAAACGCCACTTTTCAAGGCTAGAATGTAGATGGAAAGTCTATGTTTAAGGCTCACAACGTGAGCATGATTTCTCACGACGTGAGGAGTCAAACGGACACTAATCGAGCATAGAAAACACCTAGGAAGTCTACGGGATGACTCATGGAAACTCACGACATGAGCATGTGAGGCTCACGACATAAGAGAGCCAAAATCAGCCTATAAATAGCAATTGAGATCCATTCTTTCGTTACACTTTCTACTTTCATTCTCTCTCGTTTCCGAAGATCGTTTCCGCCTCCCGAGCCCGACGATCACGAACCGCTAACCGTTTCTAGTTAGTTTCTATCAAAGCACGCTACAAGTGAGTGCATAATTACTTTCATCTTACACATAGATATGAAGTATTTAATATAAATCACGTGCTATGTGTGCATATTATTTGTGTTCATGATATCTATGCTGCATGAATGATTTATACATGTTTTAAATGATTTAAACTGTATATGTATTTTATATCTACGAATATGTTGGGTAGATAAATAATGAGGGATGAAAGATGATATAGATGAATATTGGCAGTTGCGCCATAACCCGTAGGTGTTTTTGATTTACGTGTTTACCAGATGTACTCTAAATATCCTGGCAGTTGCGCCTAAAGGATAATATCGGCAGCTGCGCCTAATAGAGAACATCATAATCCTGGCAGTTGCGCCTAAAGGATAATATCGGCAGCTGCGCCTAATAGAGAATGTCATAATCCTGGCAGCTACGCCTAAAGGATAATATCGGCAGCTACGCCTAATAGAGAACGTCATAATCCTGACAGCTGTGCCTAAATGATAATATTGGCAGCTGTGCCTAATAGATAACATTGGCAGTTGTGCCATAGGCAACGATGGACTTCGTGCCTATTCCTTAGGAATGAAAAAGTGAATGATAAATGATTCTTAGGGTAGATCCTTAAGAATAATGAAGATAATGGGGATGGGTAATTGAGTTGATTGTTTGATGATAAAACATAATAACTTTATTATTGTGGGTTGAAAACCCTATGTACTCACCAGGTTTCCCAACCTAACCCACTCAGCTTATTTGTATCACAAGTGTCGATACGAAGTCACATTACACCGAAAGATTAAAGGAGATGTAAATCACTAGTGTAAATGAATGTAAGTTCTGTTTATGCTTATGTTTCTGTATTGACGATGACATCCCAATGTTTTAAAATGAATAAAATACATTTCTTCGAAAATGCCTTGATAACATATTTATCATGTTTTTCTGGGGATAAATTCCGCAACACTTTTCTTTAAAAAGTTACTCTGATTTTAAAATAAAGCATAAACAAATCGGTCTTTTCTGACTGTGAATTTGGGGATGTCTATATATATATATATACACACACACACACACACACACACACACACACACACACATATATATATATATATATATATATATATATATATATATATATATATATATATAGGTAGGTTCAAAATGTTTCTCACATCTATTGTGTGCTAGAATGCACCAATAGGAATTTAGTATTAATTATATGTATATTAAATGTTATCCATACTTATAACTCATTTTTATGGAAACTAATTAAATTCGTCATTAATATCAACAATAATATTTTTTCAGAATGAATTCATATCTAGAAGAATAAGAGTGTATTCCTGCAGAATGAGAGTGTATTCTAGTAGAATACACTCTCGTTCTTCATATTCCATGCAACTTTATTGTATTTTAAATGAGTGAGTGCTGAAACAAAATACGAACTCATATATAAAGTCCTAAATGCGAATTCATTATGAAAGAATGTTATTGCTGACATCAATGATAGATTTAATTAGTTTCCATAAAAAGAGAATTATAATTATGGATATCATTTAATATACATATAATTATGGAAATCATTTAATATCTATATTTATTTAATTAAATAATTATTTAATTTACTAAATTCTTATTGGTGCATTCTAGCACACAATAAATGTAAGAAACAAAATAGCCTAGCACTATATATATATATATATATATATATATATATATATATATATATATATATATATATATATATGTATAATGTATACAAACACGTATTATATAAAAAAATTATTCAAACACGTTTTTATAAAAAAAAATGTAAACAAACACCATTTTATAAAAAAATATAGATAAAATAGGTGTTTGTATACATTTTTTTTTGTAAAAATAAGTTTCTGTATATATATTTTTATAAAAACGGATTTGTATATATTTATATACTTAATAAATACCTATTTTTATAACTAGATATTTCATATACAAAAAACTTTTTAAAAAAGTTCTTATATAGAAAATATAAGATTTTTATGTAAAATACGTTTTTTTTGTATAAATATGATTTTATAAAGAAAAAACGTATCAGAAACAATTCTTTGAGAAAAAAAGTTGTAAAAAAAACTAATGTTATGATGAATTCATAATAAAATTCTAAAATTTGGGCAAAAAGGGTAAAGTTTTGACCAAATTTGTAACAAAATTTTAAATCTGGGCCAAAAGTATAATTTTGGACCAAATTTGTAATAAATTTTGAAATCTGGGCCAAAAATATAATTTTTGAAAGTTGGATGACCTGTTGACCGGGTCAAATGGTTAAATTGAATACGATTACCGGTATTTGGGACTTAATTGAATAAAAAAAATATATAGGGACTAAATCGATTATGAGATCAATATATAGGAACTTTATTGCAGTTTTCCATATATATATATATATATAAGCGGATGTTACAAAAACCAATCAATTTTACTGTTTTTTTTTGTGTGTTAGAAAAACCAAACCCCAAAATTCAATTTTCATAATCTACCATGTGAGTACAACTTTCATTCAAACATGAATCATTTCTATAATTTAGTCTAAAAATATAATTTTGTTATTGGAAATGTTTCAGTTTCGTTTATTCGATCTACTTTTTTATGTATGCATGAACCCACTCACAATAAGGGCGTGTTCGACACGGAGCGTTTGAGAGCTTCTAGCGTTTGACAAAACGCTCCGTTAAAACAGAAAGCCTCGTTTGTCACTACAAGCTTCTGGCGTTTAGTTTAATCAAAACGTTCCAAATCCAAATGCTACTTCATGTAGCGTTTAACAAAACGATACAAGCTACAAACTACTCGCTAGTTTTGCGGAACACGCCCTAATTCTTTTTTTTTCTTTCAAAAACCAAAATTGCTCGCAAAAACTAACCATAATCAAAGCAATGAAATTATAAAAAAAAAATACTATAGTGAGAATAAACAAGCCATTAATAAAAAAAATACAAAATTTAAAACACCGCATTTAACAACTTTTTCTAATTCGACCAAAATGCCAAATATATATATATATATATATATATATATATATATATATATATATAAACTATATTTTGCAAGTATTTGTTTTAACCACCATTTTTTTCAAGTTATACTCGTACCTCCTGAGGGTATTTGGGGTTGTTTATTTAAAACAAGTTATCTTTATTTATAGAAGTATTTATTAGTGTATTTGGTGTTCAAACATAGTTTTAAAAAAATGTTTGAATTAATATATCGGTATCAAAATGAAATGAGTTGATAAATCATTTTTAGTGTTTGATAAACTCTTATTTTATGTGTGATAATAAAACAACTTATTAAAAAACTTTTTAAATAATTCGTAAGTAAGAACTGAATTATCAAAAACTCATTTTTTAAGTCAATAAATGCTTATAAACTATTTTATCAAAACACTAAAAATTCACTACTATCATTTCAAATCGAAATAAGTTAATAAACATTATATATTATATATATATATTAAATCCAAATGAGCTTAGGAATAGTACATTTTTAGGCTTTAGGTTTTTGCCACAAAAGTTTACTGAATTTGACACTTTTAGTCCCTAAAGTCAAAATTTTTACATTTTTGCCTTTTAATTAAGTTTTTGTGCCTTAAGGTTTTTGCCACAAATCTTTAATGACTTTGACATTTTTAGTCCTTGCAGTCAAAGGTTTTACATTTTGGTGTTTTTGCCACAAATCTTTAATGAATTTGACACTTTTCGTCCTTGTAGTCAAAACTTTTACATTTTGATATAAAAAACACAGAAAACTTCCTTTAAAATTTTGCCACCATATTTTCCCAACTTTGACAACTTTAACATTATTGCCACAACATTTTTGGATTTTCTCCACCAATGTTCCTTCTTTTCGTTGTACACTTTTGAAATCTAATTTTAGGGGTTGTCGACTTTCTCACCTATTTATGGTGATTTACAATTTCAGCACATATTTTTTAAAGTTGGCCGATTTTTTCCATATTACCCCAAAAGCGGCGTAGCCGCGGGTTCTTTACTAGTATATATTAAATCCAAAGGAGCTTAGGAATAATACTTTTTTAGGCTTTAGGTTTTTGCCACAAAAGTTTGCTGAATTTGACACTTTTAGTCCCTAAAGTCAAATTTTTTACATTTTTGCCTTTTGATTAATGTGCCTTGAGGTTTTTGCCACAAATCTTTAATGACTTTGACACTTTTAGTCCTTACAGTCAAAGGTTTTACATTTTGGTGTTTTTCCCGCAAATCTTTAATGAATTTGACACTTTTCGTCCTTGTAGTCAAAACTTTTACATTTTGACATAAAAAACACAAAAAACCTCCTTTAAAATTTTGCCACCATATTTTCCCAACTTTAACAACTTTAACATTATTGCCACAACATTTTTGGATTTTCTCCACCAATGCCTCTTCTTTTCGTTGTACACTTTTGACATCTAATTTTAGGGGTTGTCGACTTTCTCCCATATTTGTGGCGATTTACAATTTCAGCACATATGTTTTAAAATTTGCCGATTTTTCCCATATTACCCCAAAAGCGGCGTAGCCGCGGGTTCTTTACTAGTTTTAATTAAACATAGAACAGATAATAAAATATTTTTAGTATGAATTAAAACGGAACAATTAAAAGAAAAAAAAAACAGAAAATAACATTTTTTTTTTTAAATTACCGAAATAGGCCATCATTTTAAATTGAGATCAACATTTTACCAACGAAAAAAAATAAATAGAAAATCATAGTGTTTTTTTTTTTTTTTTCTTTTTTTTTTTTACCGAAATAGGTGCTCATTTTAAATTGAGATCACATTTTACCCAAAGTCCTGCCCTAAAACTATCAAAACTATAAACTATAAAAGCAAACACCAAAACCCCATAAACCCTTTCCAAAGCTGCAAATTCGCCGCTGCCGGAGCACTTCTTTTCAGTCGCTCAGGCCATCTTCCACTCTATACGGGACAAATTGATATCAAGATCCCGTGGTTGATACTGTGTGATTTAGCGAAGATAGTAAGGTGGAGCAAGGATTTGAATTTTTTTGAAGAAATTGCAAGGTAATATTTATTAGTTATCAATTAACCATATTATTGTGGTTTATTTCAATGGTGGACATATAAAAGCCCTAAAGCTGAGAACCTAGCCGAACCTCATCCCTTATTTTGCATCATTGGCGTTTTTGGGAGGCAGGCGTTGTTGAATTATTCTGTTGCAGGATTTTAGTTATTAGGGTTTTATGCAATTAGCCCTAATAAGACCTCTCTATCAGGTGCCTGATTTCTTTTTCCTGTGAGAGATAGAGAGATGATAAGGGGAGGAAAGAGCTTTGTTTCTTCACCACCTGCGTTTTCAAATGACGCAAAGAAACTGTTGGTTTGCACTGGAAACACCGTTTCCATTTTCAGCACCACTACTGGTTTACAGGTTAAGTCATCGATTCACTATTTCCCTGTTGAAGTTTTTAACGTTTATTTATCTAAAAAAATTTGTTCTCTTTTGACATTATTCATTGATACTTGTCACAGGTATTGGAATTGGAAGGTCACACAGCACTAGTGACATCTATAACAGTAGTACCTGCATCCACTCCTGCAAGCAGGATTTTATGCAATTGCTGGACCACTTCACTTGATGGCACTATCAAGTATTGGGATTTCTCTATGCCTGAGTTGATGAAAACAATTAGTATCCAGCTTCCAATCTACTCAATGGTAATTTCTAACTGCAAATATTCTTTATCTTATAGCTATTAATCGTGAAATAAAAACAATAACTTATTTAACTTTGACTTTTAGGTGATTCCATCCTTACTTGCTCAACAGTCAGAGACCAATGAACAGCCTTCTGATATATATGCTTATATCTCTGTGAAAGATACAAAAAATGAAGCAAATAAGCAAAAAAAAGAATTAAGTGGAAAGATCCTCAAGTATAATTTGTCCAAGTCTCGCCTGGTTCGTGGAGTCGTATTGTCAGAGGTGGGACCCTCATTATAAGTTTCATGTATATTATCTTCAGCAATACACATTGTTTTGCTATTTCCTCCATTTTTCCCTATTATGTTGGCACATTGCTTATTATATTTATATTTACAGAGTAAAAAACCAGAGAACATAACCATATCTTCAACTGGAAAGTACTTTGGCATCCATGAAAAACGCAAGCTTCGTATATGGGAAGTGCCTCCAAAAGACAATAAGAATATTAATCATCGCAAGTTAAGACTATCACACACCAAGAACATGACATGTGTCGCCTTTCATCCAACCGATAGGATTGTGGCAGCTGGCGATGTGACAGGGAGGATTTTAATTTGGAGGGGTTTTGGTGATAGGACATTTGCAGGTGATAATGGAAGATTTTTGAAGGATGATGATGAGGAAAACCCTGGTGTTAGGGGTGATGGAGATGCTGATTCTTGCACCACTTGGCATTGGCATTCAGCAGAAGTTAAGGTCTTGTTTTTCTCTTCAGATGGAGCCTATCTGTATTCAGGTAAGGACTATCTCAATCTGAACAAATGACCTTTTTACCCTTCTTTATAGAAATGATGGTGGGTAACAAATGCCAGTTTATTTAAAAACTATTATAAATCACAGGTTTTCAGTTAAATATCTGAAATAAAAGTATTTATTATATATATAGGTGTCCATATTAAGTGATTAACTCATGAAGGCCATTAATTTATTACAAAACAAGCCCTAAGATACTTTTGGTCTCTTGTTTTAATGCAAGTTGCTAAATCTTTCCATGTCTGTAGGTGGAAAAGAAGGAGTGCTTGTGGTATGGCAACTGGATACTGGAAAGAAGAAGTTCTTACCCAGAATAGGGACTCCACTTGTTAATTTCACAAGTTCTCCAGATCCTTCTCTTTCATCTGTAAGAAGAACCAAAACTTGTAATCTTGATTCTTGCTATGAACTATGTCTTAACTGATGTTTCCTTCAGATATCTTGTGCAGATAATCGAATTCATATTCTGAAAATGCCATCAATGGAGATTTTGAAGTCCATTTCTGGGATCAAGGTTAGTTTTCACTTTTCAGTTATATATATATATACATATCCATTTCCTTTGATGTAAGAAATTTAAATGGTATCAAAGTTCATTTCTGCCCCTGTATTTTCAGTTTCCTTCTTCAATCCCAGAGACTCTTAAAGGCTCAAGTCAAGATTTTGTGTTTGACCATACTTCAGGATTGGTTGCTGTTCGTACAGAGAATTATTGTATTCAATTCTACAGTTTGTTTGATGATCGTGAGATATCAGAGGTAATAATTAGCTGCAATTTTTTTTCAATAACTTATTTTTCTAACAATGAAAAAAACTAAATTTCATTTGCATTTTGCAGGTTCAAGTTTGTGAAAGAAATCATCAACCAAGTGATGATGTCATGGTATCAATATTCTTTTTTTTGGTTGTTGTATTTTTCATTCTCATTAAAATACAATACAACAAATATTTTGCAGACGATTTTGAATAAAGTTGCACTTTCATATGATGGGTGTATGATGGGAACTGTTGAAACCAGAATGTCTGAAGAAGGAATAGGAGGCTTTGTAACACTCAAGTTTTGGGAACGTGGGCCACACAACAATGATTTCACCTTGTCTACTGTTATATATGAGCCCCACAGGTTTGTTTTTTCTTGTTTATAAAATCTTTTCTTTAATATATATTATAACATTTTGTGAACATGTGATGGTTTATGGTTACAGGGATGCAAGAATTTCTGCAGTTGCTTTCCATCCAAATGGCAGCATGGCTGTGAGTGCTTCTTATGGTGGTGACTTCAAGGTAAAAATGACAAGATTTTTTTTTTTTAAAAATAATTTTGAGGGAAGATGAGTGGGTTTGTATAATTGTTGTGGGTGGTTTTGCAGGTTTGGGTTAGCAATGGGAATGGTGAAGATAAGTTGAGATGTAGATGGGCATGTCATGCTGTTGGTTCATACAGGAAGAAAGCTATGACTGCTGCTGCATTTTCTGGTGATGGTTCTGTATTGGCTGTTGCTGCAGAAACTGTCATCACATTGTGGGACCCAGAGAAAAACATACTCGTGGCTGTAATTGGCTCTGCTCTTGAGGTGTGGACAATGGACATGGACATGGTCTTTTATTTAATTTTAATTTGACTGACATGACATGACATGACATGACATGATGATAATGTTTTCTTGCAGTCAATTGTAAATCTTTCATTTATTGGAGATTCCAAGTTTCTTGCATCTGCATCGCGAGTTGGTTCAAATCCACAGCTTTCAGTTTGGAGTATGTCAAAGCTGTCGCTATCCTGGTCATACAAACTTCACATAGAAGGTGAATTTTTATACCATAAGCTAACTTTGTGATCATTATTGATGATGCTAACTGAATTGTGTACATGATATGATATGATATGATATGATATGATATGGTTATGCAGGTATAGCATGCTCAGAAAAAGATTCCCTTTTAGCCGTGCTTGTTGTTCTCCCTGAATCAACATCTAAAACTCACAACACCACTGGAAGTGGAACTGGTAGTGGGGCTATCCTACTATTCAATGCTGAAGATCCTGTTCCTATTGCTTCATGGTTTGTCACAAAGGTAAAAAAAAAACAACAAACAGCATTCTCATAATGTTCACTACTAAATTATACAACAGTTAAGTTACCCCCCAGCCACCATAATAATGTATGTATCATGTATGTGCAGGCAAAGGGAGGGGGGGTTGCATTTATCCAAAGAAGCAGTAGAGAATTGGTTGCATATGTAAATGGGGATCATGAGTATGCTATTTTTAACCCAAATAGCCAAGAAGAGGAAGAGAAATATGAACGTAAATTTAGGGACACAGTGGAACAGGGGACAGGTATGACTCGGTCAAAGGACCATCCATTTTTATATAATTAGTAGAAAGAATATATATATAGTTTATGTTTTTTTTTTTTTTAAATGTTGAATAGGGCATCATATTGGGGGGTATGCGTCCATGTATGGGGAGCTACCTGAGTTGAAGATGAGGAGGAAAGCAATTGAAGCATCTGTTGCAGAGAGTGTGATGGGGGTTTCAGAGAGGCCATGGGAGACGATATTTAGTGGGCCATCTCATAGTCTTCCTCCTCTCACCAAACTGTGTTCTGTTTTTCTGGAATCATTAATGGAGAAAAGAAGTGGTATGGTAGAGTAGAGTAGAGTAGAAGATATATTCAAAAATACAACTCAAGGAAGGGTATGCAGATGAGTAGCTTAGCTGGCTATGTGGCATATGCATGCCTGGAATCTATTTCAAGGGTGGGTTTTTGTTCACTAATCTGTCCGATGCTACTTGTTCTGCATTCAGCAAACTTTTTTGTCAACTAATTCAGATAGATAAATAGCTAGCTAGTCCAGGTCCATTTTTGCTGTGTGTGTGTATTTTTTTTAAGGATATGAAAATTTGTATGATATTCTACTTATATTGGTGTATGGTATGGAGTGAAAAGTACTTAACCAGGCCCTGAATGCGAAGAAAAAGTTTGGTGTTTACAAATGAAATGGATTTAAACTGAAACTATAATCAAGTTTATACCCACGACTAATGTTGACCAACATATAATAACAACAACTTCTCAACATCTGATTGGATACCTAAGCCGTAGTTCATAATGTTTCGTGAACACGTGCATGAGTTTCTATTAGTAATGTACGTAGAGAATCGAGGTCGTGTGCTTAGTGTTCAAAAATAAATATCGGACATGATTGATATTTATGAGGTTTTGAGTCTTATGTAGATCCCAAGTAAATATTTATCAAATATTTATGAGGCGTTTACCATAATTTTTTAGAGTTCCAAATTGTTTTCATTTGCATCTTTGAACTGTGATCTTCCTCGAGTTTCCTTACAATCTCTTTGTGTTTTAGTCTATAAGCTATCGTATTTATGTTCAATTGTGCATTGGTCTAACCATGATTAAATATAGGCGATCAGTCTACGTTTAGTTGTAGTTCGACCCATGCACGCCAAACTTAGCTAAAACATTTAACCTAAAACCTTGCATTGTACTCTCGTTGAGGGTTCAAACTTCCTATATGTTCGGATTGTACATACAAGTGTTCTCATCGTGAGATCGAGTTTATGTATAACTCTATATCTTGTGTTTCTTATGATCATGTGTTTTATTAATTATAATGTATTACATCAGGTTTAGCTGATAAGGCGCCGGTAATGTATTTCCCCCCAAAATCAATTAAAACATAAAATGGGGCCATAAAGACTCACCCTTGATGCGTGATCTTTATTTAGGCTCGAAGATTGGTTCGTTTTCGGGAAGCTTTTCATGAGAAACCGCAACTTGACACCAAAGGAAACCCGAGACTGTTTTGGATCTTGAAAACCAACAAGAAGGAGTGGAACGGTGGCTGATCAGATTCGAAAAAGGAAGGAAAAAGAACCACAAAAGACAGCCTGTGAAGCTGTCGTCGATAGGAGGTGGCGAGGGGTTGCTCCGACAACTTCCTCGTTGCTTTCTGCTTCCTGTTCTGGCAGTAGACGCAAGGGAGAAAGAGGACATGAAGAAAAGTGACAATCAGTAGGGTGTTTGGCTTGTTTAATCGACATGAATGAGGGGAGAAAGAGATTGATGCCTCTTGTTGATTATCGAGAAAACAACACCTCCGATGGAGGTGCTCTTGGCTGTCCACGAAGCAGAAAAAAAGAGAAGGGATGAGAGTGTTTGAGTGGAATGGTTCAAGTATGCATCAAAATTAGAAAAGTCTTGAGTTTTTAAAGATCTTGCAAGTAATTAGCTTGCATTATTGCTTGTGTAAGAGAGATTTCTTGAGAGAGAGGATAGTACGTGAATGATGAAAAGAAAGAGTGTATGAACCTCTTTTTCATGATGGTTGGACTTTTAAAGTCAATATCCTAGTACTTTGAGTGAAAATTGGTTGTAAGATGCAATACTTTCATCATTTGTGTACTTGTGAGAGTTTGTGAGAGAGGTGAGGGGATGGTAGAAGAAAACGTGGGGGAAGAAGAAGAATGAGTGCATGGGATAACTACCTAGACATTTAAGTCTTTTAAGCATGTTCTAAAGGTACAACACAAGATGATGTCACACTTGTGATATCAAAAATGCTTCATTATAGCTTCCTCGATCCGTGTGCCCAATTCCAGATGTCCAATCCGAAGGTGGCGAATGATAGTCTCGGTTTCAAGGATTCCAATAACTCAGACGGATCCTAAATCCGATATGTAGAACTCCGGGAAAAGTCGTTTAAAGTTTCGCGTCTAATTTGTCCCGATTCGACAATTTTCGCAATTGTGGTAAATTTACGGGTTAAAAATAGTACGAGTATGAAATCAAATATTAGCCCCGTGACTCGGTTCAAAAACGTTCTCAGAATTTCTATATGAGGTGTGAAAGTACCTCAACGGATTGATTCAGTTTTTTGTTTATTAAGAAAATCAATATTATACTGATTTGATTTCTTAAAATGGACATAACTTTTGCATACGACATCCGTTTCTGACGTTCTTTATATCCATGAATTCCTGAGAGTATAATCTATTCAATTTGATCCTAAATTAGTCCTAAGTATACTTGATGCAAAAATTTATTTTTAGCATCACAATTAGTATCAGTTTTTGTGATTTTTGATTCGATCCTTAGCGATAAACATTTTTGTAACATTCGTAAAATTCAAAAAAAAAAAAATTTAAACTTTTAAATCAACCCAAAACCATCATTGCTTACAAATTATTTTCAAAATAAGTTTCACATCAGAGAAATCCCAAAATCCTAAAAACAATATCATGAGGAGGTGCACGATCACGCCTTTGCATTCCCACGATCCTCTGAGGTACCTGAAACATAATCCAAAACTGTAAGCCCAAAGCTTAGTGAGTTTCCCCCAAAATACCACCACAACACATAATCATAACTATCACAGCAACAACATGCATACAAAACCTTCAGCATGTCTGGACCGCCGCACCGGGCCTTTAGCCTGTCTGGACCGTTCTCCGGGGCTTCGGCCTGACTGGTCCGCCTTACATGCCTTCAGTCTATCTGGGCCGCCCTTGGTATGTTGGCCTTCAGCACAAAGCAGGACCGCTTCAACCCAACCACACACATGTCGACATATACATAACTTATAAACATACAATCAATCAATAAACAAGCACATATTTTACAGATCAATAAGCATGGCATTATCATATCTATCAGGATACAGATCTAACAGATCACTATAATACTCAATCATGCAATAATCAGGATACACATCCCAAAAGGGCGTTCGACCCAACAAGTATAGTGAGGAACACTCACCTCACAAGTAGTGCTGAACTGATAAGATCTAACTCCGAATCTCAGCTCCCGACTCAATGCCTACAACCACCATGTGACCAATTCCATCAAAGCACGAAATTACCCAAAATGCCCTCAAAAGTCCACTTGGTCAACCACAGTCAAAGTCAAAGTCAACGATCAACGTCAACAGTCCATGTTGACCCAACTCGTCGAGTGCACCAACGAACTCGTTGAGTTTCTATAGTACTCAGAAGGTCGGGAAAAACCCTAGCCAACTCGCCGAGTTGTCTGGAAAACTCGCTGAGTTCTCCCCAACTTAACACATTCAGATGATTCTTCGACTCCAGGGACTCTAAGGCTCAGATCTGAACTCAAATGTGGTCTAAAAGGATAAAGTTTCCAACTTTATCCTTTGGGGCTACTCCTAGTGATTAAAACCCCCTCCACAAGCCTTGAAAACTCAAGGGCTTAACCATTAAGCACAAAATCCTTGAGATCTGAAACCCAACTTCTCCAGAAGATATTCTAGCCTCAAAAACGACCCAAAGGTTGGTGCTTTATAGACATGTATGTCTTGAACTCAAAATAGGTCAAAAAGGGAAAAGTATGACCTAAACTCCAAGCATGGCATCAAGTATTGGCTAAAGACCAAATCCAAACCACTATAAGGTCACCTTGACCTAGAGATTCATAAAGTTTCAAGCTTTATGACATTCATCTATAACAACATCCAAGAATAAGGAGAAAAAGGGACAAAACTCAAGATCTAGCTACATAGAGGAATAAAAATCGGATCTTGGACACTTACAAAGGTCCAGAAGAGTGCTAAACTGAAGATAAGAACTTTGCTTGCTAGATCCTTGCTTCCTTCTTCCAACCTCCTCCTTCTTTACTCCAAAAATACCACACAAACTCACAAATGAGAAGGAATGATGATTAGGGTTCACAAAGGCCGATATGAGGGTTTGAAGGCTAAAATATCAGCCCTAGGGACTTAAGGAGGTTATATAGGGTGCAAAACCCTAAAATTTAGGGTTTTACAATCAACCGCCAAATCGTTGAGTTTAGGCTACCAACTCGCCGAGTTGGACCAAGAAAGACACGCGACTTAAAGTCCTTCAACATGTCAAGTTGAGGCTACCAACTCGTCGAGTTCAAAAGAAGAAATCATACCAAAGAAGATTATTCTCATACCTGGAAGTCGGGATGTTACAACTCTCCCCCACTTGGAATAGGCTTCGTCCTCGAAGCCTTCTGCGGTGAACAAGTCCGAATAATGCTCCCGCATCTCAGCCTCCGGCTCCCAGGTCCACTCAGAGCCCCTCCGATGCTGCCACTGCACCCTTACCAAAGGTACCTCCTTGCTACGCAATACCTTTACCTTTCTTTCCAGAACAGCTACCGGCCTCTCGACATAGTTCAGGCGCCCATCAACCTGAATGTCATCCAATGATACTACTACATCCTCGTCCAATACGCACTTTCGCAGCTGCGAAACGTGGAAAATGCTATGAATCTGACTGAGCTCCTCCGGAAGATCCAATCTATAAGCAACCTTGCCAACCCTGCAAACAACCCGAAATGGTCCAATATACCGAGGACCCAATTTCCCCCTCTTCCTGAAGCGAATCACACCTTTCCAAGGTGAGACTTTCAATAGCACCATGTCACTGACCTGAAACTCTAACTCAGATCGGCGTCGGTCAACATAGCTCTTCTGCCGACTCTGAGCAGTCTGCAATCTCTGCCTTATCTGATGGATCATCTTTGTGGTCTGAAGGACCACCCCGGTCCGCCCCATGACCCTGTGACCAACCTTGTCCCAACAAACTGGGGTACGACATCTCCGTCCATACAAAATCTCAAAAGACTTAGCACCAATGCTGGAGTGGAAACTGTTGTTGTAGGAGAATTCTGCAAGGGCTAGGTAGGAGTCCTAGCTCCCACCAAAATCAATGACACATGCTCACAGCATATCCTCGAGATTCTGAATCGTCCACTCACTCTGGCAGTCGATCTGCGGATGATAAGTTGTGTTGAAGTGTAGCCTTGTGCCCAGTTCCTCATGGAACTTCTGCCAAAACCGGGAGGTGAACCAAACATCACGGTCTGAAATAATAGAGACTGGAGCCTCATGGCGAGCAACGATCTCGCAAATATACACATTGGCCAACTTCTCAGCTGGCGAGCTCTCCCAAATTGCCAGAAAATGGGCACTCTTGGTCAATCGATCCACGGTGACCCAAATAGCATCAAAACCATTCGCCGTCTTCGACAACTTGGTGTCAGTTTCCAAATTAAGTAAGATAACACTTAATAATTGTTATGACACGACAACACAATGTTTATAAACTTGTTAATAATAAGTTTTTCATATAAACAGTACTGTCACTGGTATGGAAATTCAAATGGGAAAATAAGTTATTTTTATATTTTTGAAAGGATAAAAGTAATGTGACGACCCAAAAATCACGGTAAAAATTTCATTTTTCATTATAGTCAAACACAAATGCTACTTCATCCAATCATTCAAAAACATTGCTTAATTAAAACATTTATCAGAGTTACGTCCCAAAATACATAATGCGGAAAACGCGGGTGTGTGCGTTGCGATCAAGCCGGACCCTTTCTTTCCAAATCGATGATACCTGAAACCATAAAAAAAATTTTAAGCACGAAGCTTAGTGAGTTCCCCATAACATAACCCACACAATCCACATAATCACATAACTCATATCAACCATACAAGCCATTCATACAACATATACGGAATTCCATGGGATCCCCCACATGGTCTGATATCCAACTGCCATGGGCTCCCCCAGGGTCTTCCATGCAAGTATCACAAAGACAACTAGCATATCACATATCTCCTAAACAACTAGCGAACATGTCACATAATCAACTAGCATACACCAGCCACACATATAAACATATAAGGATGTCGTGGAAACCCTCCAAGGTCTTACTCCGGGATGCCATGGGCTCCCCCCAGGGTCTTATACCTACATGCCATGGGCTCCCCCATGGTCTTTACTTGGAATGCCATGGGCTCCCCCCATGGTCTGATATCCATCTGCCATGGGCTCGCCCTTGGGGTCTTCCATGTAAATGACACAGAGTCAACAAGCATACCACATATCATAGAACATAACTATCATACTACATAACACATATATAAACATATAGGGATGCCGCAGTGTAACGCCCGTAGATCCGGGCTAGTCAATTTAGAGATAATAGGGGTCGAAAACGACTTTTTTACAAAAGATTATTTAGAATAAATAATCTTAACCAAGTTGTAGAATACGTCTCAAGGGTTCCGTACATATGAAGAACGTTGAAATCCGAGTTATAACGAAGAAGTTATGGTCCGTCGAAGTTTTATGGCAAAACCGGCACGACACCGGGAGACGTAAATAGTGAATTTACGATGGAGGACTTTTTAGCCTTATAAATCTAAACAAAAGTTGTAGTATACGTTAAACCGAGAACATACAAAAAAAGAACGCCCAAATCTGACTTCGTATGAGGAAGTTATGAATTTTCTAAGATTTGGCTTAGCAGTGCACAGCCCGAAACTCGAATTTTAGATCGAGCGGTTTTTGGCCTACACGACCTAAATTAGAATTGAAGATCTCATTAATAGGAACTCAACGGTAAAAAGACAGACGAAAACAGAGTCCGTATGTAGAAGTTATGAATTTTACGCGGACATTTAACAGTATAATCTCCTCGTACTGTTAAATTTAAGATCGGTCGAGAATTAGCCGACGGAGTCAAAATGAAAGTTGTAGATCTTATTTTTACCTACGCATGGATATAAAGAATGTCAAAAACGGAGGTCGTATGTGAAAGTTACGGATTTTAGAAGTCGGAAGTGTGCTGTGCGAAAATGGGTGATGTGACACAATCTTGGCCATTGCTTTCTCCCCAAGTCTTGCCCTTAGATGGAGACATGTGGCACCAAGTTCAACCATTTTTTATCCTATAAATAGAACCTCTCCCACCCTCATTTTCTTCACACCTTTCTGTAACGCCCCGATTCTCAGGAATTGTTTAAATAAGATTTATTGGGTGAAGCTCTACTCGACGAGTTGGTTGACCTACTCGTCGAGTAGCAGCGGGGTGGGATCGCGTGTTAAGTGACCTACTCGACGAGTCCATATTGGGACTCGGCGAGTAGGAGCTGGAAGATGAAACCCTAAATCCCGGGGTTTGCACCTCTATTTAAAGGAGCCTCAGCCTCCTTTGGTCTCTTTGCAGTCTTTGAGAGCTCCTTAAAACCCTAATACGCGCGTGTGTGTGCCCATTGTGTGTTTGAAGCTTGAAAAGAGGATCTTTGGAGGGAGAAGGCTTGGAGGAGAAGGAGATTGGAGCAAGTAGAGTGTGGGAATCAACACTTATCTCAGTTATCATCTTCTGGAGGTAACCAAATCGCCTTTTTCCTTGTGAATCTCTTATATTGGTTGAGTTTTAGGGTTTTTGGTGAGATATTAAGTTGGAAAGATGAGCTATGGGCTAGATCTGAGGTTGTAACTTCAGATCTGGACCCTCCTTGGATTCTAGAAGCATAAAGTTACAATGTTGGTCATGATTGAGGCCCCTCTTGAGCATGAAGCTCCATTAAGAACTTAAAATAGGCATTTAGAGCCTTTATAGCCATGCATGCACGTAAAGTTTGCAACTTTACGTGATAAGCATGCCTTAGAAGCTTGGATCTATGATTTGGAGCCGCTGCATGGCTCAAAGCATGTATGGAAAAAGGACTGAATGGACTCGACGAGTCGCAGGGTTGACTCGGCGATTCACATGAAGATGGCCGTGAACTCGACGAGTTGGATGAACAACTCGGCGAGTCCGATGAAGATTACCATAAGACTCGACGAGTTGATGAACAACTCGACGAGTCGGATGAGTTTTCCCTAGGATATGTATGCGTGTGTATCCGTCGAGTTGCGAGGAGGGAACTCGACGGGTGGCCTTAAAGTTTGATCGAGAATCGAAGGAACTCGACGAGTCACCCTGATGACTCGGCAAGTTGGAATGTGCTTCAAGGAACTCGACGAGTAGCCGAGGGTACTCGGCGAGTTGGGGTCAACATGGACTGTTGACCTTGACTGAGGACTTTGACTTTGACCAGGGGTTGACTGGTGGGTTATGGAGTACCTTATAAGGTTAAGGACTTATGAGTATATTGTACTATGATCATAGGTGGTGGAGCCTGTGTCAAGTGATACGAGAGTTGGAGTTTATCTTCCGAGTCGACATCTGCAAGGTGAGTTGTCCTCACTATATCGATAGGGTCTACGACACCAAGGCCGGCCCTTTAGTTGTTATTGTTATGGTATGCTACATGTGGTTATGATCTGTTAGATCGGAATCAGGGTAGATAGTATGTTGTGCTCTTATGATCCGTAAGGATTGGTATGTTAGTGACCTGCTAGGTCGGTACTCTAGTTACGAGAGAATTCTATGATTGATGATCAGTGTGATAGATATGTTTGATATCCGTATATGCCAGTATATGATAGTTATGCGCACATGGTTATTTGCTTGTTGGTTGGGTTGAGGCGGTCCTGCTTTGTGCTGAAGGCCAACATACCCTAAGAGCGGTCCGGGGAGACTTCAGGCCACGAGGTGGACCAGTCATGCCGAAGGCTCGGGATAGATTCAGATAGACTGTAGGCCCAGTAGGGCGGTCTAGTCAGGCCGATGGCCAGTATGCATGTTGATTGATTGATTGATTGTTACTGATATGGTATTGTCAGTGTGGTATTGGTATTTTGGGGGTAGCTCACTAAGCCCTTGGACTTACAGTTTTCAGTTATTGTTTCAGGTACTTCAGGAGATCGTGGCAAGGCGAAGACATGACCGTACCGCTCCTCATCCTTATGATATGTTTATGGGACACTCCGATGAAAAATGATTTGAAAACAATTTGTAAACAATTACTAATTTGGGTTTTAATTGTGAATGGAAAAGTTTAAATTTGGCGTAAATTTTTTGGATGTTACACTTTCCCATTCTTTCTTCTCATTACTCTCTCTCTAGAACCTCTCTCTAGCCCCGAACCCCCCCGAAAAGCCTAGGGAACCTCCCTAGCACGAGGCGGAAGCCCCGAAGTGCTCGACGGCTCCGAGAAGAAGAGCTTTTTGGCTCGGGAATGCTGCTCCAAGCAAAGCCCGGTTTTCTATAAAACCCGCTGTAAGTGAGCTACGCCTACGCTATTTTTAATATAGCTTTTATTTAATTATAGTAACGTTATTAGGAACTTATAATAAGTACTTGGGCTATTATTATGGGTTATATAAGTATTGTTTAACGCTTATATAATAGTAATAACAACTAGACTATTAATTAGTCTCGGCGAATAATAGACTAAACTCTAGTGGTAATAATACTAGGTTTCGTCGAAGGAAATTATTTTTTTAAGAAGCGAAGCGCTGTCTGAGTTCGGAATCACCACCTTTTCAAGTGAGTGCATAATAATTTTCATCTTACATATAGATATGAAGTATTTTATATAAATTACATGCTATGTGTGCATATTATCTGTATACTTGCTATCTATGTTGGAGGAACGATTTTATACAAGTTTTATATGATCTAAACTGTATATGTATTTATATCTACATAATATGTTGGGTAAAACATGGGTAGATGACATATGAGTTGGATGATGAGTTAGACCATGAGGTAAGGGTGAGAGGTGGACGATGTGAGAAGCCTTTTTTCCCAAATAATGTCCCCGTCATCTAGCAGAGTATGGATGACAACCACAGACTATTCTAGACAGTCCAGTGGAACGCTAGCAGGCTCGCAACCTGTAGGTGTTGTGAACGATGTGTTCACCCGGTGTACTCTAAACCCTGGCGATCATGCAGACTTGGTGGCTAAACCTTGGCGATCATGCAGACTTGGTGCCAAAACCCTGGCGACTATGCGGACTTAGTGCCTGTTGTATAAACCATGGCGACTATGCAAACTTAGTGCCTAAAACCTGGTAACTATGCGGACTTAGTGCCTATTGAATAAATCCTGGCGACTATGCAGACTTAGTGCCTAAACCCCGGTGACGATGGACTTCGTGCCGATTCCTTAGGATGATCCTTAGGAATGAATGAACGAGGAATAGTTGATTCTTAGGGTAGATCCTTAAGAGTAAAGAAGATAATGGGGATGGGTAATTGGGTTGATTATTTGATGTTTAAACATAATAATTATATTATTGTGGGTTGAAAACCCTATGTACTCACCAGGTTTCCCAACCTGACCCACTCAAGCTTATTTGTATCACAGGTGTCAATATGAAGCTACTTTACACTGAGAGATTTAAAAGAGATGTAGATCACTAGTGTAAATTAAGGTAAGTTCTGTTTATGCTTATGTTTCTGTATTGACGATGACATCCCAAATGTTTTAAAATGAATAAAAATACATTTCTTCGGAAATGCTTTGATAATGTATTTATCATGTTTTACTGGGAACTAATTCCGCAACATTTTTATTAAAAGAAGTACTCTGATTTTTATAAAGCATAAACAAAATCGATCTTTTCTGGCCGTGAAAATGGGGATGTCACACGCAGACTCCTTCCAAGGTCTTACTCTAGGATGTCGTGGGCTCCTCCCAGGGTCTTATACCTGTGTGCCATTGGCTCGCCACATGGTCTTAACTACTTTCCATGGGCTCCCCATGGTCTTTACCTGGAATGCCATGGGCTCCCCCCATGGTCTAATATCCAACTGCCACGGGCTCCCCCCGGGGTCTTCACATATCTATCCAATAAAATACTAGCACACTCACATATTCATGCATACAAACATATCAGTAGTGAATCCACAATAAACACTACAACTAACTAAATGGGCCAGCCTTGGTGCCTTCGACCCATTGGTATGGTGAGGAGACTCACCTCGCACTGCTGAAGTCCCGCGGATAAAACTCCAGCTGTTGGTTGACAGATTCCCGAACTGTCAACATCAAAACAACACCCAATTAATAATTGGGTTCCAATACATAAACATAAGTCCATGCTTAGGGTAAAAATACTATTTTACCCTTAACCTAACTTGGTCCAAAACCAAGGTCCAAACACACACTCCGAAGGCTCAAAAACCAACCAATGAACCAAGGCCCAACAGATGGCCCAATTTTCCAAATTGGGCCTAAACCTCTACATGACTTATCTTATGACCCAACCATTTATCCTAGTCCAAACATTTGGCATTTCGATGGTCCAGTATCTCATAGTCATCAAGGCCCAATTAAGGCCCACATATGGCCCAATTTTCGAAATTGGGCCCAAGCCTTTCCAATGGGCCTTATACTAAAGCCCAATAATTTCCTTAGTCCATAAGCATGTTCCCCATTTGGCCCATGAAGGCCCACAACAAGTTAGTCCAAGATATGGCCCAACAAGAACCTAAACCCAATTAGGGTTTTTTCACATAAAATGACGATTAGGGTTAAGTGTTCTTACTTAACCCATCAAGGACTTAATCCATTAAGTCCATCACTCCACTAGACCAAACATACAATATGGTCCGGCGTAATTCAAATTTCCAAATCCAACGGTCCAATGCGGGTCCTGACAAATCCAAAACTCACATTCCCAAAATTAGGGTTTTCTAAACCCTAATTAGGGTTTCCAACTCAATCGCGTGCCAATTTGTCAAATGGTTAGGTTTTTAGGTCAGTTATGGCTTCATTAGGTCGATTAGGGTTAAATAAGTTGGGCACCACCCACTACCACCTTAGGTAGTGGTGGTCAATGGCGGCTCACGGCGGCGGCCACCACCTCACGGTGGTGGTTACAGATTTCCTTGATTATTTTGGCCAAATTACAATTATACACACAATATCCAAATGAACACACACAAAAAATAACACACACACACACACATGCACAACCACCCTTGTGGCGGCCGACAGTGGCACAAGGTGGCAACCACCACCTCATGGTGGTGGCGGTGGGTTTTCCGACCAAAATTCGCACATACAACCCCACGAATATAAAAAACAGCTTGTACACTCAAACACACAACAAAACACGCACACAGCCACCCCCCACGGTGGCTGGTGGCTGCAAAAGAAGTGACAGAAACGGCAGCCACCATGGCTGGTGGCCATGGTGGTTCTTCTCGGTTATCGGACAACAAACACACACACATACAACTTGCAAACGACAACACCATCACGAACACGAGAAGTAACATAAAACACGCACCCACCTCATCTACTTCGGAGTGACAGACGCAACCGGAGCACAACAACAAGTGGCCACTTGGAGCTATGGTGGCGACGGAACACAGGCATGGGCGTAACAACCGAAGAACGGAGAAGATACTGTGATTGTGAACGACAGTAGCGGCATAAAGGACATCTGCTCGCGGTTCTCTCTGCCATCGGTGATGGTGCAATGATGGCTGGATGACGAATCACCACGACGACAAGGGTGTCGGCTGAGGACGACGGTCGTTCGGAGCTTTGACCGACCGAAAATAACAGAGGGAGTCGGAGCTGATAGAGGCGACTGGAGGTAGGGGAAGGAAGGTGGCAGTTAAATGAGAAATAGGGTTAGGGTTTGGGAGAAGGTGACAGTTTTTTACCTGATCACATGAAATCTTTGTCCATAATCCACTTTCAGCCCCTCCCTCCAAATTCTTTTTCAACTTCAATCCATTATTTACCAAATAACCCCCATCTTTAATAATTCATTACAATTCAAGTCCCAATAGTTACCATTTAACCCTCAACATTCCAAAATCCTTTCAATCTAAGTCAAATAATTACCAAACGCCCCTGACTTCTGAAAATCTTTACAAAATAAATCTCGAAATTACACTTTAACCCCCGAAAAGTCCAAATTATATAATTTGGATCCCTGAAACCAACACCCCACTAAATATTATGGATTTTAGGGCTACCATAACATAATATAAAATATAAATTTACATCTTGGGGTTCAGGGTTTATTATTTAATTACTTAATTTCAAATGGAACATTACAAGTAACCTCATTTTATATAAAATGAGACTCAAACTTCTATTTAAAATTCACTTTTGGTCATAAAGATTCACGAAGTTAAAACATGTAGAACTCACTAACAATATTTTGTTGATGTATCTTAATACATGTATTCTCACGCCATTAAGGTGCAAGAGTTCTCACTCAGAATTCATGGATTCTTATTTATGTACTTTTGATATAAATTATGTTTTGTCGCCACTGTTCGCATATACTTAAATATTTGTAATGATACTTGCAATGATGTAAGACACACTTTATGACTCATGATGCTAAAACCTTATGTTATTTTATATAATGTTCCATGTATGCTATGACTGTGATATTCGATTAACGTCGTTTACCTCATCGTTTCCGCCGCCGGCAGGGGATGTAACATCCACTTTCCACTTGATCTGCATCCTCCTCATGAACCTTCTCCACTGGAACATCCTCCTTAGGAATCCCCTCCACTTGAAACTCAAGAACCTCCTCCACTGTACCTGCTATACAAAGGTGTAGTTAATGAGTTGGATGTTGCATTATAATTAAATTGTTTTTAAGGGATTCCTTTTCTCTTTTTTAGACCTTTGAGCCTTTTTTTATCCTTGAAGTGGATTCTACATCTTCTAGTTTTGTAGGACATGTTGATTTATTGTGTCATATTTCTCTACAAATGGTGCATCTCAACATTATACATGCTTTTGAGACAATATGCCTTGTTTTTCCCTTACTTTCCATATCTGATTTATCCCTTTTCCTTTTAACAATTAACCTTCCTGATAACCTTCTTTTTTGGGGGGAAATGGATTAATGTATGGAACTTCAGACCACATGGAACTACCATTAAATGGATTAATGGTATGTCAGTAACAATTCAAACACATGGTTGTAGTAAACCATGGTGAAACATACTCCTCTACATCCCTATTGGGGTATAAAATGGATGCTACTACATGCACACATGGGAAACCTACTAGTTACCAAGATTTGCATCTACATGTCCTGTTGTTAAGGTCCACATAATATCCATCATTTCCAATCCTAACCTCATATTGTTGTATCAAAGAAGGTACAACTCCCCAAAATCTGTCCACATATGTATAAGTTTTAGTATATTGTAACGACCCAAAAATCAAGGGTAAAAATTTCATTTTTCAATACAGTCAAAACACGTATATCTTTTAAATCCAAGCTTTCCAAAAACATTGCTAATTAAAAACATTTATCAGAGTTCATCCCAAAATCAAATATTACGGAAAACACGGGTGTGTGCGCTGCGATCAAGCTGGACCCTTCCTTTCCAAACCGATGATACCTGAAACCATAAAATAAACTGTTGTAACGACCGTCATTTGAGGTACTAATTATTAAATATTTCTTTAATTATTGTTGGGATAAATATGGATAAAAAAATGACTAATGGAGTGGACTTAAGCAAATGGACCAAAGAATTAGGCTTCCCATAAGATGTATGCTGGGCGTAGCCTTGGTGTACGCGGTGCGTAGAGGCTCATTGGATACGGGGGACGCGCGCACGTAAGCGCAACGTACGTGAGCAGATGCCAAAACCCTAATTTTTAGGGTTTAAGACATATAAATACCCCATTATGGCCACCCCCTGGCCTCCTTACCAGCCCCTCACCCTCAGAAAACCCTAATACGCCCTCATACTCCATTGTTGTGTGTGTTTGACCCTTTTGAGCTTATTTTTGGTGAAGAAAAGCTTGGAAGAAGAGAAGAGGAGTTGAAGAAGAAGAACTTGAGTATCTTGAGCTCAAGGATCTGGGACTATTTCATCTTTTGGCACTCAAAGGAGTTATAAAGCTTCCAAATTTCCTTTTAGAAGCTTAGATCTAGGTTTATGGAGCTTTGGACCTTTTTAGGTCCAAAGGTTGGATTTTTATCATGCAACTTCATTTTTGAGTTTGGGGTTGCCACCCTCAGAGCTAAATGAATTCCTTTAGCAATAGAGTTTCAATCTTTAAGGTCCATTTGTGACCATGCATGAGATCTAGGTATTTCCATGGAAGTATGTTGCTATTTTACAAGTTTGGGTTCATTTGGTGGGTTGCAAGCCACCAAGTTACCAACTTTATGGATTAAGACGTTGAAAAGGACTTGGATCTGTAGATATAGCCCCTGGAGTTGAGTATGGAGTACTTAATGGAAAAAGTGGCTTAACAGGGTAGTACGCTGGGCGTACCAGCCAGTACGCGCAGCGTACAAGCCACACAGTAGGTACGCACTGCGTATAGAGGTGTACGCCCCGCGTACTCAACATTATTGGGCTTTCATCTTTTGGGCCTCGGTTTGGGCCAACTATTGGACTTATCAGCTATTGGGCCTTAGTGGGCCATAAGAAGTCAGATTTTTGACTAAGGACTGGTTGGACTTAGGAAAGGCCTATTTGAGAAGTTGGGCCCAATTTAGAAAATTGGGCCATTAGTGGACTTAGAAAGATTAGATGGAATTGGGACTTGATTATGGTCCAAATCAGAGGAGGGTAAAATGGTTATTTTACCCTTAGAAGGGATTTCAGTTTGTCTGACTAAGTATTGTTGTATAGAGTTAGCCGGGGAGTCGTGGGAGCAGCCAACAGAGATTCCTCACGCACGAGTTCAACATTCAGTTTGAGAGGTGAGTCTTCTCCTATAGGAACGGGTCTAAGGCACCAAGGCCGGCCCGTTTATGTGCGAATGTATGTGTCGGGATAAGCCCGATGTAGATTTTATATTCCGGACTTCGGTCTGATGCCGGGGCAAACCCGAGGAAGTTAGTATGTTTGATGTCTTCGTGATTCTTGCATGTGTCTGATTATGTGTTCCGGACTTTGATTCGATGTCGGGGAATGCTCGAGGAATGTTAGCTTTCATGTTTATGTTTATGTGTATGTTTATGCTTTTTAATATGATATGTATACCTGACTTCGGTCTGATGCCGGGCGGGGCCCGATGCAGGGGCTAGGCCCAAGTTATGCCGGACCTCGGTCCGATGCCGGGCATGGCCCGATGCCAGATTCGTCCGGTACCGGGCGTGACCCAATGCAGTGGGCTAGGCCCAGTATATGTTTATGTGTATGGTATGTGGTAGTTTAGGGGAGCTCACTAAGCTTCGTGCTTACAGTTTTCAGTTTGGTTTCAGGTACTTCAGCTAGGAAAGGGAAGGGCTCGGGATGATCGCATGACACACACCACAGTCTTCAGCATGGGATATTTTAGACTCTGATATTTGATACATGATTTGATACAATTTTCTGGTTATGATGTTGAGATACATGACATGTGATTTTATTATGATGTTTTATGAGTTATGGGTTTTTCTTTAATGATTTAAAAACGAAATTTTTGGACCGTATTTTTGGGATGTTTCAAGTTGGTATCAGAGCCTTGGTTTGAGGGATTCAGGAACACGTCCGGGTATGTCTGAACTCAAACTAAAGATTAGTATAGAAGTTTTCAAAAGAAAAACCATGTTTATAAAAGGATTTTGAGAAAAGAAAAGAGGTTTCGAAAAAGCAAAAAGAATTTTGAAAAAGAGAAAAGGGTGTGGTGCATGCAATCAGCCAAGCTCAAGTAAGTACTCCCAAATTACCATACAAGTTTATGTTATGATATGTTTATCAGCTTTATGAGAACTGCATGCTAGATTAGGACTAAGGTTCTAGGAGTGATGCCTTATGTGCCTGCTATATGTATATCAGCTTTATAAGAACTGCATGCCAGTACAGATTAGTCAGGGTTATCCTGAATGAGATATGCTTAATTATGTGTACTCAATGCTCGAATGCTGCTTGATTTGTGCTTTTAGGAGTTTTAGTTATCTTTTACTAACTGGTAAACGAATATGTTAAAGTTACATATTGTACGGACTAAATAATTTCAGAAGGTTAGGTCTAGCTCTATTTCGCAGGTCTTGTTTGAGTCCAACCGTTATAGTATAGGATCTTTCATTCGAAGAATTATCTGGTCTGAGCGATATGTAATAGTATTCGCAAGCTAGTTAGGGGAAGATAGCAGGGACTTCTTATGCAGCTGATGGCGGATAGTGAGGTGGTGATTACCCTAGGGCAAGCCTAGGATGAGAGTAGCAGAGAACAGTAGCAGTAGAAGGGACTTTGTGGGATCAAGGCAGTTCTTGAGGAAAGTACGGATAGATGTGGAAGGTAGTATGGGCCCGTACTACTGAAAGAAGAGGATTCGTACTCGAGTCAAGAAAGGATGAGATGAATCCAAGGAACTTGTAGTATGTATATATATGATCCCTCGAGAGTTGTTTAGTATTCTGATGTTTATTATCGTATGTTTTTCAGCATGGTGGTTTTACGCCCTAGACCAGCAGTTGGCAATTCAGGTGCCGGTGAGGGATCAGGCTCAGGCTCTGGAGCTGAGCAGTTAGACGAGCAGACTAGGGAGTTCATCTCCTCCGAGATTATGCACAACATACTAGACCAGACTCCTGTGATCTTCGGCACGATCAAGGAGGGCCTTCTTGAGCTTTTGGATGAGAGGTTGAGTGCTTTCCGCATTGAGGTGGCGGCCATGGTGAGGTCGCACACACTGACTTTCAGGGAGTTCAGAGCTTGTGGAGCTCCCGACTACCATGGGGCTCGGGACCCCATTGCGAGCACCAGATGGTTGGCGGATGTCGCCAACGCATTCCGCACTAGCAGATGTCCCGATGGGGACAAGGTTCGACTTGCGTCCTGTCTTCTGAAGGACAGGGCACGAGACTGGTGGGAGGAGGTCGGACATGCCATCAGTGATGATGCAACTCTTGATACCATGACCTGGGCTAACTTCTCAGCTAGGTTCAGAGCTGCGTTTTCACCCGTGATAGAGGTACAACAGCTAGCTAGGGATTTCCAGGATTTAGGACAGACGATGGAGACAGTGGCAGAGATTACCGCCAAGTTCAGGGAGAGGGCCCTTCTCGTTCTGCAGTACGTCGCGGACGAGGAGATGAAAAAGGCCCGATATCATGAGATGTTGAGGAGCGATATCAAACAGTTTGTGAGCCGCTCCAGTTGCAGGACGCTGGATGATATGATAGCGAGGGCTCGTGAGAGAGATTAATTTAGAGATGGAGAGGAAGAGGAAGCTAGAGGCGGCGTCTGGCATGGAGAGTTGAGGCAAGAAGCCCAAGGTGTCTGACCACAGGTCTAGGACCCAGCAGAGCTGCAGCCGTTGTGGAAAATGTGGCAAGTTGCACGATGGGGTGTGCAAGGCAGGGAGTTCCAGCTTCTTTAAGTGCGGCCGAACTGGACATATGAGCAGGGACTGCACAGCTACCGCCACCACCACGACATCATCATATCTGATTTACTTTCAGTGCAATCAGAGGGGAGACAAGCGGTCCCAGTGTCCGAGTCTAGCAGCAGCAGGGCAGGTGGCAGCACCCGCTCCTGCAACATTGAGGATCACAAACGGCCGCCAGGGTCGAACAGAGGCGCCAGTGGCCAAGAGCACAGCCTCTCAGTTGACAGCTGAGGAGGCACGAGCAGCTCCTGACGTAGTGACGGGTATGTATCTTTCTCTTATCTCTTTATTTATATTGTTTGTTACTTATGTTTATATATTTTGTTATAGGATCGTTCTTAGTGAACGGTATATCAGCTTTGGTACTATTTGATTCGGGTGCCACCCGATCTTTTGCATCGCTCGCGCTCAGCAAGCGATTTGTAGGAGCTCCGGGGGAGCTGGATTGCCCACTTGATGTTGAGATAGCAGATGACAGAACCGTCAGCGTCATGAGGGTTCACATAGGGTGTACGCTACAGTTATTCGATGCGCAGTTTTCAGTGGATCTGGTTCCTATTCCCCTGCGAGGGAATAAGGTTATAGTGGGTATGGATTGGTTGAGCCCCAATGGGGCAGTGATTGATTGCGAGCAGAAGTTAGTGAGGGTTCGTACTCCCAGTGGGGGAGGGTTAGTGATCCAGGGCGAGAGGCCACAACGCGGACCGATTTTGTGTTCAGCAGCGAGAGCGAGATGCCACCTTCAGCAAGGATGCACAGGATACGTTGCCTACGTCATGGATACCCGGGAGAAGGGTAAGGCGACAATTGATGATGTAACGGTAGTATCAGAGTACCCGGACGTGTTCCCGGAGGATTTAACCGGGATACCTCCGGAGAGACAGGTTGAGTTTAGGATTGACCTGGTCCCTGGTGCGACTCCGATAGCCAAGGCACCATATCGGTTGGCTCCTCCCGAGATGTAGGAGTTGTCTACGCAGCTGCAAGAGCTGCTAGACAAGGGTTTTATCAGGCTGAGCAGTTCACCATGGGGAGCCCCGATCCTGTTTGTGAAGAAGAAGGACGGGTCACATCGCATGTGCATAGACTACCGGGAGCTGAACAAGGTAATGGTGAAGAAACGTTATCCACTTCCGAGGATAGACGATTTGTTTGACCAACTTCAGGGAGCATCTTGGTTCTCCAAGATTGATCTACGGTCAGGGTATCACCAGATGCGAGTCAGAGATGATGACGTACAGAAGACAACCTTCAGGACTCGCTATGGTCATTATGAGTGTGTGGTGATGTCGTTTGGGCTCACCAATTCTCCAGCCGCGTTCATGGACCTCATGAACCGAGTGTGCATACCAATGCTGGATCGGTCTGTGATAGTCTTCATTGATGACATATTGGTTTACTCCAATACATAGGAGCAGCATGAGGAGCACCTGAGGGAAGTGTTGGAGACACTGAGGAGGGAGATCCGGCCAAGATAGAGGTCGTGATGCAGTGGGAGATTCCGAGGTCTCCAACTGAGATTCGGAGTTTCCTGGGTCTGGCAGGGTATTACAGGATATTTATTCAGGACTTCTCCAAGATTGCAGTTCCGTTGACCCGACTGACCAAGAAGTCGGTAGTTTTTCGTTGTGGACCTGAGCAGCAGGCAGCCTTTGAGACGCTATGGCAGTGGTTGTGCGAGGCACCGATTCTTACCCTTCCAGAGGGTGTAGATGACTTCATAGTTTACTGTGATGCTTCGATCACAGGCATGGGAGCAGTATTGATGCAGCGGGGTCATGTGATAGCTTATGCCTCGAGGTAGCTGAAGCCTAACGAGGCTAATTATCCGGCGCACTATTTAGAGTTGGGGGCTGTGGTGTTCGCCCTCAAGATTTGGTGGCATTACCTCTGCGGGGTCCATTGTACCATTTACACGGATCACAAGAGTTTGAGGTACCTCATGGATCAGCCGAATCTGAACATGAGGCATCGTCGGTGGTTAGATGTGGTGAAGGACTACGATTTTAAGATCCTTTACCACCCGGGAAAGGCCAACGTAGTGGTCGGCGCTCTGAGCAGCAAGGCGGTAGCAGCCCCGATCCGAGATATCTGTCTAAGGATGATAGTGATTACCCCATTACTGGAGCAGATCCGAGAGGCACAGGTGGAGGGCCTGAAGGAAGAGCGCCAGAAGTGTGAGAGGATTGTGGGCCGGGTGGCCTTATTTGATTATGACAGCCGATGGTTGTTGACCCTACATGGGAGGGTCTGGGTTCCGTACTGGGGCGGAGTACGGCAGGTTCTGATGGATGAGGCCCATAAGTCGAGGTTCTCCATCCATCTTGGGGCGACGAAGATGTACAGAGATCTTCAACCCGTTTATTGGTGGCCCTGCATGAAGCGGGATGTAGCATGGTACGTAGAGAGATGCCTGACCTGCAGGAAAGTCAAGGCAGAGCACCAGAGGCCTCACGACAAGATTCAACCATTAGACATGCCCGTGTGGAAGTGGGAGGACATTACTATGGATTTCATCACCAAGCTTCCCAGGACCGCACAGGGAGTTGATTCGATATGGGTCATCGTGGATTGGTTGACCAAGAGCGCTCACTTTATCCCGATCCAGGAGAGTATATCGTCCGAGAAGCTGGCCGAGATTTATGTGCGAGAGGTAGTGGCACGTCATGGAGTGCCTGTCTCAGTGGTGTCCGACCGAGATGTCCGTTTTACTTCCCGGTTTTGGAAGCGGTTTCACGACGAGATGGGTACTCGTCTCCACTTCAGCACCACTTTCCACCCACAGACCGACGGACAGAGCGAGAGGACGATTCAGACTCTCGAGGACATGCTTCGTGCATGTGTTTTGGATTTCGGTGGCAGTTGGGATACATATCTTCCGTTAGCGGAATTTTCGTATAAGAACAGTTACCATGCTAGTATAGACCGACCTCCCTTCGATATGCTTTACGGGAGGAAGTGTAGGACCCCAATCTGTTGGGGTGAGGTAGGTCAGAGGGTCACGGGGAGTACGGAGGTAGTACTCAAGACCACAGAGCGGATCTAGCAGGTTCGGAGCAGGCTCCAGACCGCTCAGAGCCGGCAGAAGAGCTACGCCGACAAGAGGCGTTCAGATTTGGAGTTTCAGGTGGGCGACATGGTCCTCATGAACGTGTCACCTTGTAAAGGTGTCATCCAGTTCCGAAAGCGGGGCAAGTTGGACCCTAGGTATATTGGTCCTTTTAAGGTCATAGCCCGGGTGGGCAAGGTGGCGTACCGATTGGACCTTCCGGCAGAGCTCAGCCAGATCCACAACACTTTCCACATTTCTCAGGTGCGGAAGTACTTAGTGGATGAGTCAGCAGTTGTACCTTTACAGGACATTCAGGTGGATGATAGCCTGAACTACATCGAGAGACCAGTGGCTATCCTAGACAGGAAGACGAAAGAGCTGAGGATAAAGAGAGTGGAGCTGGTGAAGGTGCAATGGCAGCACCGCAAGGGCTCGGAGTGGACCTGGGAGCCCGATGAGGAGATGAGGGAGCACTACCCGGAGTTTTTTCCGGATACAGCAGACTTCGAGGACGAAGTCTAATTCAAGTGGGGGTAAATTGTAACGACCGTCATTTGAGGTACTAATTATTAAATATTTCTTTAATTTTTGTTGGGCTAAATATGGATAAAAAAATGACTAATGGAGTGGCTTAAGAAAATGGACCAAAGAATTGGGCTTCCCATATGACGTACACTGGGCGTAGCCTTGGTGTACGCTGGGTGTAGAGGTTCATTGGATACGGGTGGCGCGCGCACGTACACGCAGCGTACTAGGAGTACGCGCAACATGTACGCGCAACGTACATGAACAAAAGCAAAAACCCTAACTTTTAGGGTTTAAGACATATAAATACCCCATTATGGCCACCCCCGGCCTCTTTACCTGCCCCTCACCCTCAGAAAACCCTAATACGCCCTCATACTCCATTGTTGTGTGTGTTTGACCCTTTTGAGCTTATTTTTGGTGAAGAAAAGTTTGGAAGAAGAGAAGAGGAGTTGAAGAAGAAGAACTTGAGTATCTTGAGCTCAAGGATCTGGGACTATTTCATCTTTTGGCACTCAAAGGAGGTATAAAGCTTCCAACTTTCCTTTTAGAAGCTTAGATCTAGGTTTATGGAGCTTTGGACCTTTTTAGGTCCAAAGGTTGGATTTTTATCATGCAACTTCATTTTTGAGCTTGGGGTTGCCACCCTCAAAGCTAAATGCATTCCTTTAGCAATAAAGTTCCAATCTTTAAGGTCCATTTGTGACCATGCATGAGATCTAGCCATTTCCATGGAAGTATGTTGCTATTTTACAAGTTTGGGTTCATTTGGTGGGTTGCAAGCCACTAAGTTACCAACTTTATGGATTAAGACATTGAAAAGGACTTGGATCTGTAGATATAGCCCCTGGAGTTGAGTATGGAGTGCTTAATGGGAAAAGTGGATTAACAGGGTAGTACGCTAGGCGTACCAGCCAGTACGCACAGCGTACAAGCCACACAGCAGGTATGCGCTGCGTACAGAGGAGTACGTACCGCGTACTTAGCAGTATTGGGCTTTCATCTTTTGGGCCTTAGTTTGGGCCAACTATTGGACTTATCAGCTATTGGGCCTTAGCGGGCCATTCAGATTTTTGACTAAGGACAAGGTTGGACTTAGGAAAGGCCCATTTGAGAAGTTGGGCCCAATTTAGAAAATTGGGCCATTCTATTAGTGGACCTTTAATGGGCCATTAATGGACTTAGAAAGATTAGATGGAATTGGGACTTGATTATGGTCCAAATCAGAGCAGGGATAAAATGGTCATTTTACCCTTAGAAGGGATTTCATTTTGTCTGACTAAGTATTGTTGTATAGAGTTAGCCGGGGAGTCGTGGGAGCAGCCAGCAGAGATTCCTCACGCACGAGTTCAACATTCAGTTTGAGAGGTGAGTCTTCTCCTATAGGAACGGGTCTAAGGCACCAAGGTCGGCTCGTTTATTTGCGAGTGTATGTGCCGAGGTTAGCCCGATGTTCGCTTTATGTTTCAGACTTCGGTCTGATGCCGGGGCAAGCCTGAGGCAGTTAGTATGCTTGATGTCTTCGTGATTCTTGCATGTGTCTGATTATGTGTTCCAGACTTTGATTCGATGCCGGGGCAAGCCCGAGGAATGTTAGCTTTCATGTTTATGTTTATGTGTATGTTTATGCTTGTTAATATGATATGTATACCGGACTTCGGTTTAATGTCGGGCGGGGCCCGATGCAGGGGCTAGGCCCAAGTCATTCCGGATCTCGGTCCGATGCCGGGCGGGGCCCGATGCCGGATTCGTCCAATGTCGGGCGGGGCCCGATGCAGTCGGCTAGGCCCAGTATCTGTTTATGTGTATGGTATGTGGTAGTTTGGGGGAGCTCACTAAGCTTCGTGCTTACAGTTTTCAGTTTGGTTTCAGGTACTTCAGCTAGCAAAAGGGAAGGGCTCGTGATGATCGCATGGCACACACCACAGTCTTCAACCTGGGATATTTTAGACTCTGATATTTGATACAGTTTTCTGGTTATGATGTTGAGATACATGACATGTGATTTTATGATGATGTTTTATGAGTTATGGGTTTTTATTTAATGATTTAAAAACGAATTTTTTGGACCGTATTTTTGGGATGTTTCAACTGTAAGCACGAAGCTTAGTGAGTTCCCTAGAGCGTACCCCACATAATCACATAAACCATATCAATCGCATAAACCTTGCATATACACATATAAGAATGCCATGGAAACCCTCCAAGGTCTTATACACATAATCACATAAATCATATCAACTACACAAGCCATGCATATAAAAATATAGGGAAACCATGGAATGTCACACCCCAAAACCAAACGGCGGAAACGTCCGGGGGTGGAGGACTTCATTTGTAGTATGACAACACATGTATAATAGTAATCAAAGTACAAACAACCACTGTATTTAAAAGGTATAAATATTTACATGTGTTTCATCATAGTATTTTGAAACCAAATAGTTATACAAAATAGAAAGACAAGACATAAACATCTCCATCTTCTCAAAAGCATGGGGAGTACCTGTCTACCGGTTCGCTGAGAATACAAGTAATTTGAAAAGAGAGTATCAACATAATGTTGAGTGAGTGCATAAGTATTTATGTTTAAAAGAATGTTTTCTGTTTCTAGAAGAAGTAAACTGTTCCAGAAAATCCTATATTTTCTGTTGTATATGAAAAGTAGTTTTTGTTACATAAAATTGTTCTATTTGTAAACCAATGTTCTGTATTTGTAATCCTTTTGTAAGCTTGTATCTGAGAGTATGTCTGATTTCATCAACTGTTATTGTACTCTGTAATGTAATACCGTAAACTGTATCTTGTAAACTAGTACTTTGAAAATGTACTTAAGTTTAGTTAATTATACATTAACGTATTGTTAATATATTTTATATGAGTTATTATAACCATACTGACTAGATGGCCTGACCCAATGCTATGAATGCGCTGAAAGCTGTTGATAACAATTTGTCACTCATAGGCGTGTATGCCTGACTGTAGCTAGCAGTCCGAGTGCGGGGTTGTCAATCCCAATATAGATCTATACACACATTGTTTCGATCCCCCGCTGGAGATTCTGGTTATAATGTCAGGACTTTACTATATTGTTTAAAATGAATTAAACAACCTGATCTACTTGACTCATAAAAGCATATAAACGTTACATATATAATTGTTATGAAAAACCCAATTATTCTAAAATAAATGAGTAATAGTATGTTCTTGAATTAATATTCTTAATATGAATCTGAAAAATGTATATCCTTGAATAGTTTTGATTTAAACCTTTGTTCTTATAAAACAATGTACTTTAGTATACTTGAATTGTGAATTAATGTTCTGCGAATCATAAATTATACCTATTATAATTTATATGTACTTTCTGAATTGGTACCGAGTATTCATGAATGTAACCCCTTGCTCAACATGTTACAAAGGGTAATTGTACTTAATGAACTAACTTTTATACTTATATACATATACAAATATATATACGTAGAATTTAAATGACACTCGGACAAATAACTGATACTTGTAATCCCACATCCAAACAAGGAAAAGGAACCAAAGTGGGTTATCAGTCCTAAGCCTTTTAAATATTATTTATATAAATATATGTATACTAGTATGATTTTTGGGAGAAATATAAGTTTATAAAAATATTTAAAAGAAGTTTGATATTTTGAAATCCATTTTTGGTGACTTTATGTCGTTTAGAAACAAACATTGAAAATCATTTGATTTGATGATAACTAAAATCCATTTTGATAAAATATTTGAAATAACTTGTTTATAGCACAAAAACTTTGTGTTAGACTTGTATTCCCCCCCCCCTTTAAAACAGTAAAAAACTATGAAAATACGGGGGTATGAACTTACCTGTTGTAAGTTATTCAAATGTAAGATCGATGTAGGATGCTAAGTGTCAAGTGAAGTCTTGAACACAACAGATCCTATTAAGCATATAATGATACATATATGGATATAATTAGTGTATATAACAACTAATTATGATAGGAAACCACTTTAGGAAATAGGAAACACTTGAATTTAAGTGTTACAATCACATGTGATTGTTCTAAAGGGGTTTACGGCCACACAAGGTGTTCACGGCCATGGAGTTTACGGCCAATGATGTTCACGGCCTAAGAAGATCTTGAGTTTACGGCCAAGGGAGATGCTCATGGCCGTAAACTCTTATGTTCTTGGGAAATGGTTGTTTTCAAGGTTGTAAGTTAAGAGCTTGTATAGGATAACTAGTATATGGAAGAATACTTACGTTTTGAAGCTTTAATGAGGTGTTCACGGTTTAAAGAACTAGTGTGTGTTCTTGGTGTTCTGGAAGATCTAAGCAAAAGAGATGATTTCATGGATGAAATCATAGGATTTCACTAAAATAAGCAAGATATCAACTAATGAATGATAGAAACACTTACTTATTTGAAGATCAAGGTGTAAATCTTGATGATAGTTGAGAGAGAATTGGGTTTCTTGAGGTAAAAGTGTGAGAAATAGTGAAGAAATGAAGGAATTCTATATATATGTGCGAGGGTTTACGGCCGAGGAGTTTACGGCCCGAAGTCGGTTTGACGTTTACGATCGAAGCCTCGTTTACGGCTGAAGTCTCGTTTACGGCTGCGAGGAGTTTACGGTCCGAGGAGTGTACGACCGTAAACTCATTTTGGCCCGAAGTGTTTGCGGTCCGAAGCAAAGAAAAGGATGGGAAGTTTCTTGGTTTTTAAGCCCTTTCCTTCTAAATTCAACTATAGATGTTTTAAGGATTTTAGCAAATAAAGGTTATTATTATAACCTTAATAAAAATCCAAATAATAAAAAGGACTTTAGTTGATCTTTGTTTGACTTTGGTTGACTAGAGTCGACTTTACAAAAAGAAAATAACGGGATGTTACATGGAAACCCTCCAAGGTCTTACTCCGGGTGCCATAGGAACCCCCTCATGGTCTTAGCCCACTGCCATGAGAACCCCCACATGGTCTTCACCAGCTACCAATCAAACCATACATCCAATCATATAAGCTAAACATGAAAACTTATAAGGATGCACTGGAAACCCTCCAAGGTCTTACACCGGGTGCCACTGGAACCCCCACGTGGTCTTAACCCACAGCCATGGGAACCCCCACATGGTCTCACAAACATATAAGGATGCCATGGAAACCCTCCAAGGTCTTACATCGGGTGCCATAGGAACCCCCTCATGGTCTTAGCCCACTGCCATGGGAACCCCCACGTGGTCTTAGCCTGGAATGCCATGGGAACCCCCACATGGTCTGCTATCCAACTGCCTCGGGAACCCCCGGGGTCTTCCATGCAAGTATCACATAGACTGCTAGCATATCACACATCACATAAACAACTAGTATAACACATATCACATAATGGGCCATGGGAACCCCCACATGGTCTTAGCTAACTGCCATGGGAACCCCCACATGGTCTTCGTATAAATACATAACATACTGACATCACATTCGCAAGTAACCACTACATGCAAGAGTCACGAAGATAACTGACATACTACATATAACTAATTGCCATGGGAACCCCACATGGTCTTAACTAACTGCCATGGGAACCCCCGCATGGTCTTCACATAAGTACGCAATGTATCGATAGCACATTCGTAATAATCACCACAACTAAATAAATGGGCCGTCATTGGTGCCTTCGACCCATTGGTATGGTGAGGAGACTCACCTCACACTGCCGAAGTCCCGCGGATAAAACTCTAGCTGCTGGTTGACAGATTCCCGAACTGTCAACATCAAAACGACACCCAATTAATAATTGGGTTCCAATACATAACCATAAGTCCATGCTTGGGATAAAATGACTACTTTACCCCCAACCTAGCTTGATTCAAGCCCAAGGCCCAAACTCACACTCCAATGGCCCAAAAGTCCAACAATGGACCAAAGCCCAACATATGGCCCAATTTTCCAAATTGGGCCCAAACCCCTCACATGGTCTTACCTTAAGGCCCAACCATTTATTCTAGTCCAAACACTTGGCATTCCGATGGTCCAATATCTCATAATCATCAAGGCCCAATTATGGCCCACCTATGGCCCATTTTTTCAAATTGGGCCCAAGCCTTTCCGATGGGTCTTATCCAAAAACCCAATAATTTCTTAGTCCATAAACATGTTCTTGGATGTTCCATCAATAGCCAAATCACCAAAGCCCAACAGAAAGGCCCAACTCAAGGCCCAAACAAAATTAGGGTTTTCGCATAAAATGACAATTAGGGTTAAGTGTTCTTACTTAACCTATTAACGACTTAATCCATTAAGGAATTAATCCATTAAGTCCATCACTCCATTAGACCAAACATAAAATACGGTCGGGCGTAATTCAAAATCCCAAATCCAACGGTCCAAACGCGGGTCCCGACAAGTCCAAAACTCACATTCCCACAATTAGGGTTTTCTAAACCCTAATTAGGGTTTCCAACCCAATCGCATGCCAACTAATCCATTGGTTAAGTTTTTTTGGTCAATTAGGGGTTCATTAGGTCGATTAGGGTTAAATAAGCCGGACACAACCCACTACCACCTCGGGTACCGGTGGTCAACGGCGGCTCACGACGGCGGCCACCACCTCACGGTGGTGGTGGTGAGTTTTCTGGCCAAAAATCACACATACAACATCATACTCATAAAACCCCATAAAATACACTCTCACACACGCAAAAACACACACACACACACACACACAACCACCCCTCACGGTGGCTGGTGGCGGCAGAAAAGAAAAAGGTGGCGGCAGAAGGAGTAACATGTTGGGTTTTCAGCATTCTAACACTCCTATGGTGTGCATGCAACCCTATGTGCTTTGGATCTATGTTTTCACTAGTATACATGCAAATATACAAAATTCCAAAGCATCATCCTAACTAGCATATTATGAAGCAACTATACTACAAAAGTCTAGTTAGATGACATACCTTTTGATGGAGCTTGAAGTCTTGAACCTTTAAGAGCTTAGTGCCCTAAGTGTTGCACCTCAAATGGTTCACACAACACCACCAACAATTGGAGTAACTTGAGAATAAGGTTACTTTGGTTCACTCTATGAAATTCGGCCTTGCCCTCTTAGTGACCACACTCTAGTGCCAATTTCATGAACCATGGGGTCCTTTATATAGTGTGGCTTATTACGGTTACACCATGTAAACCCATGACTTTCCATTTCCTTCATGATCCATGGGTTTTAACCTCCGTGGAGTATCCATGGGGTACCACATGGGTTAAGCCCAACATGAAGAACAATGGATCACAAGCCCAACATTTCCTTCATTTCCTTCATGATCCATGGGTTCTATCCAATTGTTCCGATGCCATGCAACCCAAATAGACCATGCTACTCTCGGGTCAAATACATACCAATAATAGTTATGGGCTTAGACATCTGATCCAACAGTCTCCCACTTGGATAAGTCTAAAACTATTATTACGTATGACTTTAAGATCCCGACTAGCAATCGTAGCTCTTAAAGCCGCTGTCGAACTCTGACCTAGTCAAATGATGTGTCCATTAGATAAGGGATCATACATTCCTCCATTCTAGATATCATATGGACTGAGACATGGATTATAATCATTCTCTTTGTCTATCTGTTGTTTCCCAATTTCCGATTTATGGCGACCGACTAATTGAACAAATCAAATCAGTCCAGGCTTGGCCAAACACTTCGGGGTGTCATCTCTAAATCATCTAGGGGCCCATAGATATCGCTTTTATCCCTCAAGGGTAAAAGGAATGGATAAACTTCGAACCAAATGCTCGCTTGTACTTACTCATCAAATCACACACAACGATATGTTTTATAACAACCAAATTACTGGTGCGTTTACATATGTCAATGTGCAACCAACTCGCAACTACAACTCACACGTCTCCGTTTGAAGAATATAAGATATTATCATCTCATGATCACTCGTGATAAAATCCATGAAGTGATTCAAATGAGCGTGGGTTGAATCCAATACTCGAATCTTATTCCAGGAGTACTCATGAACACTGCAGCCACTTTGTCCCAGACAAACTACAGACCCATTCATGACAGTCTTGCCTCAATACCTACTTCCAAAGTATGACCGACTGTGGATGGTTTGAATAACCTAGTTATTCGGGAAGAATAACCTAGTTATTCGGGAAGTCAAAACATGCAAAGTGAAACACAAGAATAATCGAATCCAATATGGTCTCATAACTTATGAATATATATAAAACACCTTTTATTTAATCACCATATTGATTACACATTATTCATTGCATAATGTTTTGATTTATTAACTTAATACTTCAATTAAAACAATAGTTGTCTCATGCTCCAAGCATGCACACTATGTTTTCTAAACAATAGTTATGCCATACTCCAAGTATGCACACTATGTTTGTCTATGATCCTTACTTTGTGAAATAGATCAATTGAACATGATTCCAATGATGCTCATTTCACAATCCCAAATCCTTACCGTAAATGTAAGAATATCAAATTCTTGTAATTTACTGTAATATGTTAGATTTTAAACTCATATTCATTGATCCTCTTGTAATGACTCTGCACAAAAGTCACAAAGACTTGGCAACAGACATTACAAAGTATTCCAATGGAGATCAATTCCATGGAAACGAAGTCTCACATTCAAAGTACATTCCTTTGAACATCCTTCTTGCATTAAGTTTTCTAATCTTACACAAATTTAAAGAGTAACTTCCACCTATGGAACATTTCCATATTCCCATTTTGAATATCACTTCTGAACAAGAGTTGTCTCTTTTCAGAATATGTCAATATGGTCCCTCTCCAACATTTTACACCATTCTTACAACTGTCCACGAGAAACCAATCTTAGGTAGACCTCAGATTGTCCTCGACAATTGCTTAATCATTTCAGTCATATCCGGTTCTATTACTTTTTCCCTCTTAATGCCCTAGGCATTTGGAAAATTTAGAACAGATAAATATTATAGCACATGCAATCAATCATATATCTGAAGCATACGGGACACGATTCATGATGTCTCTCATAAAGACATGATACTTGACCAGTCTTTTGCTACAATATTTTATAATTTGCCATGTTCTCATAATTCGAATTATGAAGAGGGATGCCGTAATCATAATCGAATTTTAGAGCGCAAATAATGTAATCATGACTAAATTTGATTGAAATCTCACAATCTAAGCTTTTAGATTTGAAATGAAGTATGAATTCCTCTCCCTTAATTATAACAAAACAACTTTTCCAAGCGAATTGAAACTTTTGTTTTCTATAATTAACATTGCTAACTTGCAACATAATAATCATGCTCCCACTAACATGATAATTATATCCTTATAAGCATAACACTTATGCTCCCACTAGCTTTGACATGTACTCAGAAATCATCTGGACTTCTAGAAATCAATACTTTATTGACTTTCTTACCAAAGTTTAGATTTCTGATACGCGATGCTATGATAAGACTTTATCAAAATTATACACCTTTCTGTATATAGCTCACCTGTGTGTCTAAACAATTATGAAGCGGGATTCCATAATCAGAATGTTAAGACCTTTTTTCCATTTCTCACAAGTCCATGTTAGTGTGCCGGTTAACCACACACGCTCCACTAACGACTTTGAGAATGCAAATATCACAATTGCTATCTACTTAAAATCTACTTAGTGAAAGCGTTTCCTCACCATCATTTTCATGAATCAGAGAGAAACCTTATGACACTTAGATTTTATGGCGTATGTGTTCCTATCCATGTGAATTTGTCAAAACCATAATCACAAGACAAGGTTAGTGACAAATCCAAACTCATATGGACCGAACTTGTATAATCTTAATTTCTTGCCACTTGGCAGCACAATGCCTACCATTGCTTCCGAGTTGTGATGAAATCAATTGAGAAATCATAGAACTCATATGCATAGTCAAGTTTAAATGGAATGGGCACAGAAACAAGAATATGTCAACACGATAGGTTACAAACCTCAAGTCGTGTGCCAGTGATAAACAATAGGTTTCATCCTTGATTAGTTCTTGAAACTTTCAAGACCTTTAAGACTCCCACTGTCCTCTTGACATATAATATTCTCTTGTCAAGAACCATTCCTTGACAAATAAATATTCAAGAGATAGTGTGGATTCTTATCAAGACAAACACTTCACACAATTGATCACAGTTGGTCTTTATCTTGTCCAAGACATCATAACTTGCCAATTTCAAATGTACAAGAGTAGAAAAACTTTTACTCTACATTTGATAAGTGTTATAAACCTTTCTTCAGATATGTCACTCAAGGTTACAATCTTGGAGTATCACTCTAAGAATTGTTTTGGAATGAAGTATGACTCATCTGATTGATTTTAACCATTCCAGCAATTCATGATTCCTCTTCTTAGCCATAAGAATGCACTAAGATGTCCTTAGAGGATCAATCGTGATATGGTTTCCCATAATCATTAAGGTGATCATAAAACATGATACTAAAGTACTCTCCCATCTTTTCAGATTGGAGAAACTTTTATCTTTCTGCCTAATTTGATTCTATTCGTTCTGCCATACATCAAAACTTTTCCAACATTTCAGAATTATACTTAAACTTGTAAGTATAACCATATTTACTAAACTTTAGTAAATCATGACGAATAGCCTTATCGATCTTTGTGGTGGATGTGTACTCGATCCCTTAGTCCTTCACTTGACTCACATATACATGTGAACAAGGAATCAGTCTTAATTTCCCAAAGATGAAAAATTCTCATTCATCATACAATACCAGTTGCATGATTCCAAGTTTCTATCCAACTGAAGCTTGGGTGATGAGAATCTTTCCTTATTTGGTAAATTATGACACTACCACGAAGGAATCAAATTCATTTTCCAATATTGCTATTAATGGAATCATATAAACAACAATTTTTCGTAAATGCCATTGTAAGGAAACTTAAAATAAATAAAATCAAAAATTTTTCCTTTTATTTTAAAACTTGCGGAAAAACTTATCCTTACAATGTATTTACAAATGAAAAACATGTTGTTATCTATTCCTAAGCAATTTATCATAACTCTTAAGCATCAACTCAAATTCTGATCTTCGAACCATGCGATCGAAATCCATCTTCGTGATCAGAATCAACTTACTCTTCTTTTATGCTTCCTCTCTTTTCCTTCGATTCTACAAAACATCAAAATGTGACCTAGTCACATCATGTATTAAGAATCTCCAAATAGGAACTTAATTGAGATAGATAGTGGACTTTAATTGAAGTAGAGTCAAAACCTTTTGGCTTTACCATCCTTACAGATTATCAGGTAAATTTGGGCAGCTTCGCAGCCAATGCCCCTTACTTTGGTAAAAGAAACATATGGACTCTTTGGAAGTGGTACACGAGACTATCTCAGACTTAGACTTTCTCTTTACCATTGGGTCAAATGACTTGACCATGGCCGACCCCTTTCCATTGGGAAGAGAAAGCTTTTTCTGGACTTCTAATGTTACCATTTTCAATGTCCATGGAACTTTGGGAAGTTGATCTTCCAATCAAATTTGATTTACGAGTGCTCCAAATCATTACTGATTCAGCAGCAACAAGCAAATAAGTAAAGATCATTAAGGTTCATGTCATGGTCTGTCATACAATAGTTCTTAATGAACTCACTATGTGACTTAGGAAGTGATTGAAGAACCTAGTCTACAACCAACTTCCTCAAGACTTTGACACCCAAATCTCCCGACTTGTCAATATGTGACTTCATCTCCAAGATGTGAGCACACATAGACTTTCCATCTTGCCAATAGGGCTTGAGTGACCTAGAACTTGTGGGTTAGGGAGAATTATTGGAGGAGGTAGAAGAAGTGAAGTATGATTTCCTTGTCCCATTAATTCACAACAAAGGGATTAATCTTTCACCTTTGATTTCCATATGGGATATCATATTCATTAGAAAAGCTTGTTGGGAAGATCATAGTTTTTTGAACTTAGACATCTTAAAAGGGAGAAATTCAAGTTAGTTAATTTAAGTCCTTAATATAACACCCAATATGAAATATTAAGGCTAGGACCCAACACAATATTTTATAACTTGAAAGAGGGATGCCGTAATCCAAGCTATAAAATATTTGAAGGTAGGTAAATGATGATTTACCAATTTCCAGCATGAAAAACGAAATTGTTCATTAAGTTTTAATTGGATTGAAACTCCTAGATCCTTTTGAGATTCATTGAACTATTCAATGACATGCTTAAATCTCGATTGTGCCCTCTCAAGTTTGTGACTGGGATGCCGAGGATCACAAACAAGGTGTGAATAACCATGCAAATTAGCTTGGTACACCCAATGTTACAACCACCTAATCAATGTTCCGGTTAACCACAAACGCTCCATTGATCTATGATTCTCATCAAGCTACCCTTTGCCACGCACTGTCAGTCCAGATTAGTGTGCTGGTTAACCACACACACTCCACTAATGGCTTTACAAGGTGCAAAGTGCAATTTCATGGGTTAGCACCATGTTCACATTTTACTAAAGTAACTAAGATTGGGAATTTATAAGTGTTTAGTTACTTTATATTTATCATTATACCTTTAATGAAAGGAGAATTATAGTCCTATCCTACCCGTTCGGCTAACGACCCTCCACTAGTCAAGGAAGCGGTGGGTGAGAGTGGACACCCATTAAACTGCCATTTTATAGGCAGTAACCTTATACCCCCTTATAGACCGACTTGGTGAATGAGAACTACTAACAGTAAGATTGACTCTTACTCTTATACATATAAATATTAAACCTATAATATTATAATACTATAAGGGTTGAACTTTAAAATATTTTAAATTCTAGGGTTTGGAACCAAAGTATTCAAAAGTGCAACTTTACAAATTCCAAAACTTGAGGGCAAGTTTTGAACAATTCAAAAAAACTTTTGGAATCCATAACATATGAGTTTAATATGGATTTTAATGGCAAGACTCTAGAAAATCCATAACTTGAGGACAAGTTATGGATGTCATAAAACAATTTATGGGAAAAAACTCTTCAAAAACATAACTCATGACTTTAAAGACTCATTAACAAGAAAGACTTTTGGTTTTCCATAACTTGAGGAAAAGTTATGGAATCCATTAAAGGCCATTTAGATCATCTAATAAACAAACAAACATGTCAAGAAAAACTATGATCTAGACTAAACTCATATGAACAAGACAATTCAAATCAAACAATTTTCATGTAATTAGCCTAACCATTAAACTAATACAAAACATGAAACTTTTGATAATTATATTTTGAATTGGATTAGAATGATCATTACCACTTCAAAAACAGGTTTATAAGTTCAAAAACAGCTTAGGGTAATGATTCTAGTCCAATTCCAGCCTTAAAAGTTGAAAATCTGCCCTCTGGAGCACCAACTCGTCGAGTACATGAACAAACTCGGCGAGTTGGATGAATTTGTTCATGGACTCGGCGAGTCCCCCAGTGGACTCGGCGAGTCCACAGTCAAGACAGCCAGAAAATCGATTTTTTCAGCAATTTGCATCAAGCATAAATGAAAACAAGCCTAGGCTCTGATACCACTGTTGGGTTTTGAGCATTCTAACACTCCTACGGTGTGCATGCAACCCTATGTGATTTGGATCTATGTTTTCACTATTATACATGCAAATATACAAAATTCCAAAGCATCATCCTAACTAGCAAATTATGAAGCAACTATACTACAAAAGTCTAGTTAGATGACATACCTTTTGATGGAGCTTGAAGTCTTGAACCTTTAAGAGCTTAGTGCCCCAAGTGTTGCACCTCAAATGGTTCACACAACACCAACAACAATTGGAATAACTTGAGAAGAAGGTTACTTTGGTTCACTCTATGAAATTCGCCCTTGCCCTCTTAGTGACCATACTCTAGTGCCAATTTCATGAACCATGGGGTGCTTTATACAGTGTGGCTTATTAGGGTTACACCATGTAAACCCATGACTTTCCATTTCCTTCATGATCCATGGGTTTTAACCTCCATGGAGTATCCATGGGATACCACATGGGTTAAGCCCAACATGAAGAACAATGGATCACAAGCCCACATATATAAGAATGAATGATTTACATAATCAATCCCCATATATTTAATTAGTCTCTTTTGATCACTAAATTAATTCTAAATTAATTCTTGATCAATACTAATTAAATAATATGATTTCATATTAATATATTAGAACTTATAATATATTAATAAATCATAAATAACCTCTTTCTCAAAATCCATCCTATCAGATTGTCCTGGTGATATGCAACCCGAAATGGACCATGCGACTCTCGGGTCAAGTACATACCAATTATAGTTATGGGCTTAAACACCTAATCCAACAGCAACTTCTTCCACGTCTTTGCCGGCGACAGGAGCACCGGTGGGTTAACCAACAACATGGAGGTGGCAGTTGAGCTGGGCGACGGTGATGGTGGCTGGAGCATAAGGTGGCGGCTCCCAACAAATTAGGGGGTAGGGTTATGTTTTAAGCGATGATAAACGAGGGAAAGGGAGCCGGGTTAAGTCCCCTGTTCCAAATGAAACATTGATATCTTATTACAAGTTTGGCCCCTGACTCCATAAAACCTTTTCAAATTTAATCCAATATTTACCAAATAACCCCCATCTTTAATAATTCATTACAATTCAAGTCCCAGAAGTTACCATTTAACCCTCCACATTCCAAAATCCTTTCAATCAGAGTTACCATTTAACCCTAAACATTTAACCCCCTAACTTCGGAAAATCTTTACAAAATAAATCCTGAAATTACACTTTAACCCCCGAAAGTCCAAATTATATCGTTTGTCTCCCCGAAACCAACACCCCGCTAAATATGATGGATTTTAGGGCTACTATAAACTAATATAAAATATAAATTTACACCTTGTGGTTTAGGATTTATTATTAAATTACTCCATTTCAAACGAATCGTTACAACTCTCCCCCACTTAAATTAGATATCGTCCTCGAAATCATTCCTTACCACCCATGACACGCCAAATAACTTGAGCAACACGGCCACAACCACAAGCATACCCTAGCTTTTCCAAGGCAACCAAAACCATCCCTCGCAGGGTTCTAAAACCCGAAGATGAACGAATTCCTTGCACTATGATCACATCTACTCAATCTGAAATCTGAAGTCTCGAGATGGTCTGCCTCCCTGACAGACCGCCTACACTGAATCCCAAGTCACTAAGCCTATCCATTACTCTGGACTCCTGCATTTGATGCCCTTGGCATATAGATGCCCTAAATCTCATCTCATTGATACGAAATCCTACACTTGCATAGTGCACCACGACTTCATGACATCCCTTACTTGACCGATAAGTAAATACCCTTAAGCCATTCCCCGAAACTACCAGTCTCGCACCTGGTCTAACCACCAGATTCCCCAAGAGATCAATATCGAGGCTAGCCAGCCTAGACTCCTCTGCGTCACATACTGATTATCCACATGATCCTGCAACTCAAGATCCAAACCCTTGACTCAACAGTCTCTACCAGTTCCATCCTGAATTTCCATTAGGAGTTCGGGTCGCACCTATGTATTCCCACTGCTCACTATGCATAATCAAGGCGATGTCGACCGGTGATTGGGAGTTTCCTGAACTCCCACCAACACAACCTAGGTCTAAGCAGCCACTTGCTTCTCCCTCACTTGGGCTCGACGATGTTCTCCCACCTCTTACACCTTATGGACCTCCGATCCATTTCCATCAATATGCATGACCCGACCAAATCCTGCACCGAACAACGCAAGCGCCCCATAGTTAGCCAAATACAATGATCACTCAGCTCTGGAAATCCTGAAGAATACTCTTGTATTCTTAACCAATCAGATGATCCAATAACTTCTTAAGGAACCCTTTTACCAAAGAAATCCGAAGGCAAATACAAATTTACCACCATCTTACCGCTGCCTATGGACCGGTAAATGCTACGGGCTACCCCGCAGTCTTACAACACTCTCGCCTCATCACAACGGTCAAAAATCTTACCACTGATCCATCAGATCGGACACACCCTAAACGAGCACCCACTCGCAATGTCACCCACTAACATGGTAAATCCTGCTACGCTTGTAGCAACCCATAATCTTGGAGCGATGACTCCATCGTACGGTTTCTCGCTCGTGCTGCACTCTATCCGGCCCTGCTGGCCTCTCGAAAGCTGATCCGAAATCTTGGGTCTCTTCCTGGGACCCTCCAATATATGCACCTAATCTGGTCCCCTCTTCCCAATGTGCTCCAAATCAGTCTCCCACTCTTGAGCTCTAAAAATCATATCATTCAGGGTCTCGCACCCTGACACATTCACCAGCTCAATCGTTCACGGCTGAACTGCAGTAGCTGAAGCAATCTCTACCCTAAACCAGGCTACAACTACTCCCACGACATAGTCTCCAATACTGAAAGCACAATAGATCGCAAAATCAATCCTTTTCGCGTGATACAAGATATCTAAGGCGAACTCAAAATCCTGGCAGTCCTTCCGCTAACTGGCTCACCACCGGAGTCGGGACCAAACCCTGGTCCTTCCCCTTGCGTGCTCATCCTCATTTTGCACAACATGTATTCCCACGGTCCAAGCATAACCAAGAATTCTCCTTCCCATAGGCTTCTTAGATTCTCCAAGACTATCACCGGTTCGAGTATGGATCCTGTGCTTTCAGTAGTACAGGCCCAATACTACCTTCCACACCTATCCATACTTTCCTCAACAATCCTCCCAAATCCTCTAAGTCACCTACTCCACTGATGCACCAAATATCCGCTAAAAAGCAGCACAATACCCACCGAAGCAACTCCTAGGCCCCCTAGGTTCCCAACCTCACCGAACCGCCCCAGTAAACTCACTAGAGCGTATCCTAGGCTTTCCTAGGTTCCCAACCTCATCCTATCCTCAGGTGCTGAAAGATTCTCACGAATGTCGACCGACTACCTCATGAATATAGTCACATACAACAGAGATCATATAATCTTTCGAGTAAAAGAGTCAACCCTAGAACGGTTGGACTCAGACGAGAGTTGCGCAATAGGGTCAAATCCATCACTCTTCGATTTTTTAACCTGTACTGCATGTGACCTAACATATTCATTTAATAGTTGATCCACATTACTAGGAATCCCACAAAGCACAAAGCAAGCAGCATTTAGGTAACAGAAAATCTAACCAGCATACACTGATCAAGCCAGTCTATCCACACATAGAATTCGCAATCAGGTAACTCCTGTCACTAATCTCATCCTAGGCTTACCTTAGGGTAATATCCGACCCATGAAACTATTATAGAACATTCAACCCACATACCACATCCCATCCTGTCCACATCCACCCTCACTGCCGGCTGCCTTATGCATGCAAATTATACACATAACTGGATCTAATAGACTGTCAAATAATAGACTTTACCCTAGGACCACAACCAGACAAGGAGCAGGAAATAAGGCCAAATCAATTATTCTAAGGCTATAAGATCCTAACCGTATACAATTTTAAAAGCATACACTTAGCAGTTACTAATACCAATAATCATTCCCATTCTAGCATGGCATCCAGTATCCCCAAGGCTACAAGCATCACATATCATGCCAATCTATCGCTGACTACTCAGCACTAGCATGCAAGTCTATTAGCTCATACAACATATAAAGACATCTCCCCTAGCCCTAACTAGCATGCGATTCTCAGATTCATAAATCAAGTCATAACAGATAACATATATGGGTATTCTGGGGAAACTTTGTGACATCCTCATTTTCACGGCCAGAAAAGACCGATTTTGTTTATGCTTTATAAAAATCAGAGTACTTCTTTTAATAAAAATGTTGCGGAATTTGTTCCCAGAAAAAAACATGATAAATACGTTATCAAAGCATTTCCGAAGAAATGTATTTTTATTCATTTTAAAACATTTGGGATGTCATCGTCAATACAGAAACACAAGCATAAACAGAACTTACATTTATTTACATTAGTGATCTACATCTCTTTTAAATCTCTCAGTGTAAAGTAGCTTCGTATCGACACCTATGATACAAATAAGCTTGAGTGGGTCAGGTTGGGAAACCTGGTGAGTACATAGGAATTTCAATCCCACAATGTTATATCATATAATTTAGGACTTACAAAATATACGATTTCACCATATATATATAAGCAACTCTTACCCCACCTCGTTAATCCTCACAACGAGACTATCCATACTCTCGGACCTTAAATTTTACCTCTTACTTAGTCCATACTCTCGGATCTAATCCATGCTCTCGGATCAATAAGTGTGCCCATTCCATACTCTCGAGTTAGGGACACGTGTCTATGTGTAAATCTAGACTCCCAGATTAATGACGAACAACTATGTCCTGTCCATACTCCCGGACTAAGGACAACTGACTATATCTTAATCCATACTCCCGGATTAATGACATTTGACCGTGTCCAATCCATACTCTCGGACTAGGGACAATGACTATGTCTAATCCATACTACCGGATCAATGACATATACTAAAGTTCTATTCTCTGAGTATAACTCACTCGTACTCGTAAGAAGATTCTACCCAATATTCCTCATAATTAATTTAGGTTTACTCTTTGTCCTAAATCATCATATATAATCAGGTATGTTCTTTAGCACGTATTTCAAGCAACATCAAATAATTCGCACATAAAAATATATTTAATACATCAGTCAATACTTGTATAAGAATCATGTTCATGAAAGGGACTATGCACTCACCTGATTAGGTGGTGATTCCGAACTCAGACAACGCTTCGTTATCTCAAAACAATTTTCCTCCACAAAACCTAGTATCAATACCACTAGGGTTTAGTTTTAACGTTAACCGCGACTAATTAATAGTCTAGCTATTATTACTATTATATAAGCATTAAATAACACTCAATATAACTCATAATAATAGCCCAAATAATTATTTTAAGGTCCTAATAATGTTACTATAATTAAATAAAAGCTATATTAAATATAGTATAGGCGTAGCTCACTTACAGCGAGTTTTTTATTAAAAACCGGGCTTCGCTGGAGCAGCGTTTCCGAGCCGAAAGCTTTTCTTCTCGGAGTCGTCGGGCGCTCCGGGGCTTTCTTCTCGTGCTAGGGAGGTTCCCTAGACTTGGGAGGGGTTTAGGGAGGTTAGAGAGAAGTTAGAGAGAGAAAGAAAGGCTTATGGTGTGAAGAAATTATGAAGAGTTCATCTCTTATTTATAGGAATTTTATAGTAAAGTAGTCTCCAAGCTTCGTCCGTATCTTTCGCGTACGAGCTCCGTTTTCTACATTCTTTATATCCACTCATTGGTATTTACGAGTACTACAACTTTCATTTAGACCCCGTCGGCTAAATCTCCTTCTATCTCAGATTTACAAAAACTGTATCGTATTTATCGCGCACGAAGAGTAGCGACCAAGCTTCGTCCATATCTTTCGCATACGAGCTCCGTTTCCGACGTTATTTATATCCACGTGTTGGTATTTACGAGTACTACAAATTTCATTTAGACCCCGTTGGCTAATTCTCATTCTATCTCGGATTTACAAAACTGTATCGAATTCGCCGCGCTCGAAAAGTAGAGACTAAGATTCGTCCATAACTTTCGCATACGAGCTTCGTTTTTGACGTTATTTATATCCACGCGTAGGTAAAAATAAAATCTACAACTTTCATTTTTACTCCGTTGGCTAATTCTCGACCGATCTTAAATTTAACAGTAGGAGGAGATTATACTGTTAAATGTCCGCGTAAAATTCACAACTTCTACATACGGACTCCGTTTTCGTCTGTCTTTTTACCGTTGAGTTCCTATTAATGAGATCTTCAACTCTCATTTAGGTCGCGTAGGCCAAAAACCGCTCGAACTAAAATTCGAGTTTCAGGCCATGCACTGCTATGCCAAATCTTAGAAAATTCATAACTTCCTCATACGAAGTCAGATTTGGGCGTTCATTTTATGGATGTTCTCGGTTTAACATATTCTACGACTTTCGTTTAGATCACTAAGGCTAAAAGTCGCTCTATCGTAAATTCACTATTTACGTTTCCCGGTGCCGTGCTGGTTTTGCTGAAAAACTTCGACGGCCATAACTTCTTTGTTATAACTCGATTTCGGCGTTCTTTATATGTACGGAACCCTTGTAACATATACTACAACTTGGTTAAGATTAATCCTTATAAATAAACTTCCATCAAAAACTCATTTTTGATGCTCATCGTCTCTAAATTGACTAGCCCGGATCTGCGGGGCGTTACAATTATCTCCCCCTTAGGATGATTACGTCCCGGAATCATCAACGAAACAGGGCTGAATAATGATTCCGTACGTTATCTCTTTATCCTAGCTAATAATTGTAACTTCTATGTTCCTTCGAATTAGTATCTAATTCTTGGACTTCTCGACTGCAGGCGGTGCTCGATCTTGCACTTGCTCCCAATCTCACGTTAGACTCCAAATTATGACCTTCAAGTCGCAATCTCGATCCTCACTGGATACGAACTTAAGATATGTTTTTTTTATTACTACAATGGAACGATGTGTCATATTCTGATGACCTATCATCGTATGCTGCAACGCTTAGACTCAGGTCTCTTAGAGTCTTCCAGAACAGACTATACTTTTTTTCATGTTCTAATCTCATCTTAAAAGGTAGTATTTCTAGCTACAAGCAACTTTTCGCGATACCTCTACTGATCGCTTTTTATTTCAATCTTCCGTCTTAAGTTAGATGCTATATCGAACTTGATTCTCTGAAAACTTTTTCCTTGAAAACATTTTTCTTTTTGAAATCTTTATATATCCTCAGTTTGAGTTCAGACACACCCGAAAATATGTCTGAATCCCTCAAACCAAGGCTCTGTTACCAACTTGTAACGACCCAAAAATAAAGGGTAAAAATTTCATATTTTAATACAGTCAAAACAGATATATCTTTTAAATCCAAGCTTTCCAAAAACATTGCTAATTAAAAACATTTATCGAAGTTCATCCCAAAATCAAATATTGTAGAAAACACGGGTGTGTGCACTGCGATCAAGCCGGGACCTTCCATTCCAAACTGATGATACTTGAAACCATAAACAAAACTGTAAGCACGAAGCTAAGTGAGTTCCCCAGAGCATACCCTACATAATCACATAAACCTTGCATATACACATATAAGGATGCCATGGAAACCTTCCAAGGTCTTATACACATAATCACATAAATCATATCAACTACACAAGACATGCATATAAAAACATAGGAAAGCCATGGAAACCCTCCAAGGTCTTACTCCAGGTGCCATAGGAACCCCCTCATGGTCTTAGCCCACTGCCATGAGAACCCCCCGCATGGTCTTCACCAGCTACCAATCAAAGCATACATCCAATCATATAAGCTAAACATGCAAACATATAAGGATGACCTGGAAACCCTCCAAGGTCTTACACCGGGTGCCACTGGAACCCCCACGTGGTCTTAATCCACTACCATGGGAACCCCCACATGGTCTCACAAACATAATGGAAACCCTCCAAGGTCTTACACCGGGTGCCATAGGAACCCCCTCATGGTCTTAGCCCACTGCCATGAGAACCCCCACATGGTCTGATATCCAACTGCCTCGTGACCCCCCCACCCCCGGGGTCTTCCATGCAAGTATCACATAGACTGCTATCATATCACATATCACATAAACAACTAGTATAACACATATCATATAATGGGCCATGGGAACCCCCACATGGTCTTAGCTAACTGCCATGGGAACCCCCACATGGTCTTTGTATAAATACATAACATACTGAGATCACATTCGCAAGTAACCACTACATGCAAGAGTCACGAAGACAACATGCATACTACATATAACTAATTGCCATGGGAACCCCCACATGGTCTTAACTAACTGCCATGGGGACCCCCACATGGTCTTCACATAAATACACAATGTATCGATAAAACATTCACAATAATCACCACAACTAAATAAATGGGCCAGCCTTGGTGCCTTCGACCCATAGGTATGTGAGGAGACTTACCTCACACTGCTGAAGTCCCGCGGATAAAACTCTAGCTGCTGGTTGACAGATTCCTGAACTGTCAACGTCAAAACGACACCCAATGAATAATTGGGTTCCAATACATAACCATAAGTCCATGCTTGGGGTAAAATGACTAATTTACTCCCAACCTAGCTTGATTCAAGCCTAAGGCCCAAACTCACACTCCAAAGGCCCAAAAGTCAAATAATGGACCAAAGCCCAACATATGGCCTAATTTTCCAAATTGGGCCCAAACCCCTCACATGGTCTTACCTTAAGGCCCAACCATTTATTCTAGTCTAAACACTTGGGATTCTGATGGTCCAATATCTCATAATCATCAAGTCCCAATTATGGCCCACCTATGGCCCAATTTTCTAAATTGGGCCTAAGCCCTTTCGATGGGTCTTATCCTAGAACCCAATAATTTCCTTAGTCCATAACATGTTCTTGGATGGCCCATCAATAGCCCAATCACTAAAGCCCAACAGAAAGGCCTAACTCAAGGCCCGAACAAAATTAGGGTTTTCACATAAAATGACAATTAGGGTTAAGTGTTCTTACTTAACCCTTTAAGGACTTAATCCATTAAGTCCATCACTCCACTAGAACAAACGGTTGGATTAGATGTCTAAGCCTATAACTATTGTTGGTATGTATTTGACCCGACTTGGCATGGTCCATTTGGGTTGCATGGCATCGGAACAATTGGATAGACAAAATGAGAAAAAGGATACTACTGATTTATATTAATATATTATAAGTTCTAATATATTAATATGAAATCATATTATTTAATAAGTATTGATCAAGAATTAATTTAGTGATAAAAAAGGAACTAATTAAATATGGACTCTTATATATATGTGGTGGGCCAAGTTCATTTAGGTTGGGCTAAGCTTTCATGGATAGTCTATGGAGTGTTTAACCCATGGATCCTATGGAAATGAAAGGTCATGGGTATTAGGGTTTACATGAATGTAACCCTAATCCTCCACACTATATAAAGAGGTTCCTAGTTCATGAAATGGCACTAGTGTGTATACACACGAGGGCAAAACCGATTTGGTGCAAGTATCCTTATTCTCTAGTTATTCCAAGGGTTCTTGGTGTTGTGTGAACCATTTGAGGTGCAACACTTGAGGTACTAGGCTCTTAAAGGTTCAATACTTCAAGCTCCATCAAAATGTATGTCATTCTACTAGATTCTTGTAGTAAAGTTGCTTCATAGTATGCTAGTTAGGATGAAACCTAGGAATATTGAATATTTGCATGTATAATAGAGAAAACATAGATCCAAGGCTTATAGGGTTGCATGTACACCATAGGAGTGTTAGAATGCTCAAAAACCATTAGTAGTATCAGAGCCTAGGCTGGTTTTCAATCATACTTGATGCAAACTGCTGAAAAAAGCTGAAAAAATCGATTTTCTGGCTGTCTGAGTTGTGGACTCGCCGAGTCCATGAAGAGTCTGCTGAAAAAACTGAAAAAATCGATTTTCAAGTTATACATGATGAAATAGCTTAAAAATCGAAAAGTCTGGCTTCCTGGGCACTGGACTCGCCGAGTCCATGAAGAAATTCATCCTACTCGTCGAGTAGGTTCATACACTCGACGAGTAGGAGCCCCTTACATCATATTTTCGACTTTTAAGGCTGGAATTGGTCTAGAATCATTACCTTAAACTGTTTTGGACTTATAAAACCTGTTTTTGATGTGGTAATGATTATAGTAAACCAATTTCAAGGTTAATATCAAAATTTCAAGTTTTATGTGTGTTGATGTAATTCTTGAAATTGTTGATATGATTGTTCATACACTTATGAGTTTTGGTAGATCATAGGAATTATTTGCAAAATTGTGTGTTAAATAATTCTTGATCTAAATGTGTTTTAATGTAGTCCATAATTTGTCCTCAAGTTATGGATTACCAAAAGTCATTTCTTTTAATGATCCTTTAAAATGCATAGGTTACAAAAGTTGAAGAGTCTTTTTGTTTTATGAACTCCATAACTTGTCCTCAAGTTATGGATGTTCAAGAGTCTCTTCATTAAAAGTTTTTAAAACCTTAACTAAACTCATAAGTTATGAAAATCCAAAAGTTTTTGAATAGTTCAAAACTTTCCCTAAAGTTTTGGAATTTGTAAAGTTTCCCCTTATGAATACTTTAATTCCAAGTTAAGCCCTTAGAATTTTAAAAGTTAAAATTCAACTCTTTTACTATTATAATATTAATATTTAATAGTTATATATATGTATAAGAACAAAGTCTGTCTTACCGTTAGTAGGCCTCATTCAGTAAGCCAGTCTATAAGGGGGGGTATAAGGTTACTTCCTATGAAATGGTAGTTTAATGGGTGTCCACTCTCACCCACCGCTTCCTTGACTGGTGGAGGGTCGTTAGCCGAACGACTAGGACAAGGACTATAATTCTCCGTTCATTATAAGTATAATGATAAATATAAAGTAACCAAACCTTTTATAAATTCCCAATCTTAGTTACTTTAGGAAAATGTGAATTTGGTGCTAACCCATGAAATTACACTTTGCACTTTGCTTAAGTCGATTAGTGGAGCGCGTGTAGTTAACCGGCACACTAACTTGATTTAACAAGGTAGGCAAAGGGTGGCTTAAGATTTATCATAAGATCGGTGGAGCGCGTGTGGTTAACCGACACATCGATTAAGTGATAAATATTAAGGGTACCAAGTATATTTGCATGGTTATTCACACCTTGTTTTGTGATCCTCGGCATCCCAGTCACAAAACTTGAGAGGGCACAATCGAGATTGAAACATGCCATTGAAAAGTTCAATGAATCTCAAAAGATCTAGGAGTTTCAAATCCAAGTAAAACCTAATAAATTATTTCGTTTTTCATGGTGGAAATTGGTGAATCGTCATTCCCCTACCTTCAAATATTTTATAGCTTGGATTACGACATCCCTCTTCCAAGTTATAAAATATTGTGTTGGGTCCTAGCCTTAATATTTCATATTGGGTGTTATATTAAGGACTTAAATCAACTAACTTGAATATCTCCCATTGTAGATGTCTGGTTCAGACAACTATGATCTTCCCAAATCTCTTGGAACAAGATTTCCTAATGAAGATGATGTCCCAGAAATCATACTTCACTTCCTCCATCTCCTCCAATTAGTTAATTATTCTCCCTAACCCACAAGTTTAAAGTTCTTGAAAAGTTCAAGGTCACTCAAGCCCTATTGGCAAGCAAATTCTATGTGCACTCACATCTTGAAGATGAAGTCACATATTGAAAAGCCGGGCGAGTTGGGTGTCAAAGTCTTGAGGAGGTTGGTTGTTGACTAGATTCTTCAATCACTTTCTATGTCACATAGTGAGTTCTTTGGGACTACTATGTAACAGACTATGACATGCCCTTTAATGATCTCACCTATTTGCTTGATGCTGCTGAATCAGAAATGATTTGGAGCACAGGTAAAGAAAATTTGGTTGGAAGATCGACTTCCCAAACTTCCATGGACATTGACAATGGTAACATTGGAAATCCAGAAAAGCTTTCTCTTCCCAATGGAAAGGGATCGACCATAGTCAACTTGGTTGACCAAATGGTAAAGAGAAAGGCTAAGTCTGAGATTGTCCCGAGTACCATTCCCAAAGGGTCCATATGTTTCTATTGCCAAAGGAAGGGGCATTGGTTGCGAAGCTGCCCTATTTACATGAAAGTTCACTAGGGTAGTAAAAGTCAAAAAGTTTGACTCTGCTTTAGGTAAAGCCCACTATCTAACTCAATTAAGTTCCTAATTGTTGATTCTTAATGCATGATTGATGTTTTGCAGAATCAAGCAAAAGGAAGGAAACTTAAAAAGAAGAGTATGCTGAATGTGATCGTGAAGATGGATTTCAATCGCATGGTTCGAAGATCAGATTCTTGAGCTCCTTCTTAGGAGTTATGATAGATTGCTAGGAAATATGTAATAACATAAGTTTTCATTTAAAGTTGCATTGTAAGGAAAAGTTTTTCCGCATTTTATATATAAATAAAATTTTGTTTTTATTTTATTTTATGGCTTTTATGGAAAATTGATGTTTGTATGTTTCTAGCAATAATGGAAATATGAATTTGATTCTTTCATTTGTGGTAGTGTCCAAATTTACCCAACAAGGAAAGATTCTCATCACCCAAGTTTCAATTGGACCGAAACTTGGAATCATGCAAGTTGTATGATGAATGAGAACTTTCATCTTTGGAAAATTAAGACTAATTCCTTGTTCACATGTATATGTGAGTCAAGTGAAGGACAAAGGGATCGGGTACACATGGTTGTGCGTTGGTTAGGTCCACCATAAAGACTATTTGTCATGATTTACTAATGTTTAGTAAATATGGTTACACTTACAAGTTTAAGTATAATTCTGAAACATTGAAAAGTTTCGATGTATGGTAGAACGAATGAGAAGAATCAAATTTGGCAGAAAGATAAAAGTTTCTCAAATCTGAAAAGATGGGAGAGTACTTTAGTATCATGTTTTATAATCATCTTAATGATTGTGAGACCATATCACAATTCATCCTCTAAGGACATCTTAGTGCATTCTTATGGCTAAGAAGAGGAGTCATGAATTGTTGAAATGGTTAAATCAAGAAGATGAGTCATACTTCATTCCAAAAAAATTCTTAGAGTCATACTCCAAGATTCTAACTTGAGTGACATATCTTAAAGAAGGTTTATAACACTTGTCAAATATAAGAGTAAAATGTTTTCTACTCTTGTACATTTGAAATTGGTAGGTTGTGATGTTTTGGATAAAACAAAGACCAACTAAGGCCAATTGTGTGAAGTGTTTGTCTTGATAAGAATTTGCACTATCTATTGAATATTTGTTTGTCAAGGAATGGGTATTGGCAAGAGAGTCTTATATGTCAAGAGGATAGTGGGAGTCTAAAAGATTCTGAAAGAGTTTCAAGATCTAATCAAGAATAAAATCTGGAGTTTATCACTAGCACACGACTTGAGGTTTACAACCTATCGTGTTGACATATTCTTATTTTTGTGCCTATTCTAGTTAAATTTGGATTTGCATATGAGTTATGAGAGTTCTCAATTGGTTGCATAACAACTTGGAAGCAATGGCAGGCCCTTGTGCTGCCAGGTGGCAAGAATTTAAGATTGCACAAGTTTAGTCCATATGAGTTTGGATTTGTCATTAACCTTGTCTTGTGATTATGGTTTTGACAAATTCATATGGATAGGAACTCATACACCATAAAATCTAAGTGTCATAAGGTTTCTCTCCGATTCATGAAAATGATGGTGAGGAAACGCTTTCACTAAGTAGATTTTAAGTAGATAGCAATTGTGATATTTGCATTCTCAAAGTCGTTAGTGGAGCGTGTGTGGTTAACCGGCACACTAACGTAGACTTGTGAGAAATGGCAAAGGTCTAAACAATTGAGACTATGATTACGGCATCCTTTTTCATAGTTCTAAAAATTATTTATACACACATGTGAGCTATCTAAGAAAGGGTGTATGATTTTGATAAAAGTTCTATCAAAGCATCTCGTATCAGAAATCTGATTTCTAGAAGTCCAACTGATTTCTGAGTACATGTCAAAGCTAGTGGGAGCATAAGTTTTATGCTAACAATTATCATGTTAGTGGGAGCATGGTAATTATGATAAGTGTTGCAAGTTAGCAATGTTAATTATAGAAAAACAAAAAGTTCAATTGGGAAAAGTTGTTTTGCTATAATTAAGGGAGAGTAAATTATACTTCATTTCAGTTCTAAAAGGCTTAGATTGAGATTTTAGTCAATTTTAGTCAAGTATATATATGAATGTTATGCTGGAATGGTTCAATATAAGGAAATTCTATATATGGGAACATTATTTGCATTCTAAAATTCGATTATGATTACGACATCCCTTTTCATAATCTGAGTTATGAGAACATGGCAAATAGACATAGAAATATTATAGCAAAAGACTGGTCTAGTATCATGTCTTTATGTGAGACATCATGAATCGTGTCCCATATGCTTCGGATATAGGATCGATTGCATGTGCTATAATATTCATCCTTTCTAAAATTTCCAAATGCTCAGGGCATTAAGAGGGGAAAAGTCTAGAATTGGATATGACTAAAATGATTAAGCAATTGTCGAGGACAATCTAAGGTTTACCAAAGATTGGTTGCTCAAGGACAGTTGAAAGTATAGTGTTAATTTTTGGAAAGGACCATATTGACATATTCTGAAAAGAGGCAACTCTTGTTTAAAAGTGATAGTCAAAATGGGAATATGGAAATGTTTCCATAGGTGGAAGTTATTCAATCTGTGTAAGATTAGAAAACTTAATGCAAGAAGGATGTTCAAAGCAATGTCCTTTCAATATGAAACTTCGTTTCCATGGAGCTGATCTCCATTGGAATACTCTGTAATGACTGCTGACAAGTCTCTATGACTTTTTGCATAATCATTACAAGAGGAGCAGTGCATATAAGTTTAAAATCTAACAGATTTCGGTAAATGGTAGGAATTTGGAATTCTACATTTACAATAAGGATTTTGGATTGTGAAATGTGCATCATTGGAATTATGTTCAATTGATCTATTTCACAAAGTAAAAATCATAGACAAACTTAGTGTGCATACTTGGTGTATGGCATAACTAATGTTTGGACAAACATAGTGTGTATACTTGGTGTATGGCATGACTATTGTTTGGATAAACATAGTGTGCATGCTTAGAAGCATGGCATGACTATTGTTTTGATTCAAGTATAACGTTTATTAGTTGAAACATTATACAATGAATAATGTGTAATCAATATGATGATAAATAAAAGGTGTTCTATTTATATTCATAAGACTTGAGACCATATTGGATTCAATTATTCTTGTGTTTCACTTTGCATGTTTTGACTTCCAGAATAACTAGGTCATTCTTCCTGAATGACTAAGTTATTCAAACCATCCACAGTCGATAATACGTTGGAAGTAGGTATTAAGGAAAGACTGTCATGAAGTTGGTTTGTAGATGTCTAAGGTATTGGACATAGCAAGAGTTGCTACAACATTCATGAGTACTCATATGTTATGAGTATTGGATTCAACCCACGCTCATTTGAATCACTTCATGGATTTTATCACGAGTGATCATGAGATGAGAATATCTTATATTCTTCAAACCTATATATATGAGTTGTTGACTATGAGTTGGTTATACATTGATTGCACGAAAACGCATTGGTAACTCGATGTTATAAAACGTGCCTTTTTGTATGATTCAACAAGTAGTAGAACAATCATATGAGTCGAAGTTTATCCATTCCTTTTACCCTTGGTGGGATAAAAGCGATATCTGTGTGCCCCTCGATGATTTAGTGATGACACCCCTAAGTGCTTGGCCAAGCCTGGACTGATTTGATTTGTTCAATTAGTCAGTCGTCATAAATCGGAAATCGGGAAACAACAAATGGACAGAGAGAATGATTATAATCCATGTCTCAGTCCATATGATATCTAGAATGGAGGAATATATAATCCCTTATCTAATGTACGCGTCATTGATTTGTTCAGAGTTCGACAACGGCTTTAAGAGCTACGATTGCTAGTCGGGTTTTGGAGTCATACGCAATAATAGTTTTAGACTTATCCAAGTGGGAGACTGTTGGATTAGATGTCTAAGCCCATAAATATTATTGGTATGTATTCGACCCGACTTGGCATGGTCCATTTGGGTTGCATGGCATCAGAACAATTGGATAGACAAAATGAGAAAAAGGATACTAGTGATTTATATTAATATATTATAAGCTCTAATATATTAATATGAAATCATATTACTTAATTAGTATTGATCAAGAATTAATTTAGAATTAATTTAGTGATAAAAAAGGAACTAATTAAATATGGACTCTTATATATATGTGGTGGGCCAAGTTCATTTGGGTTGGGCTAAGCTTTCATGGATAGTCCATGGAGTGTTTAACCCATGGATCCTATGGAAATGAAAGGTCATGGGTATTAGGGTTTACATGAATGTAACCGTAATCCTCCACACTATATAAAGAGGTCCCTAGTTCATGAAATGGAACTAGTGTGTATACACAAGAGGGCAAAACCGATTTGGTGCAAGTATCCTTATTATCTAGTTATTCCAAGGCTTCTTGGTGTTGTGTGAACCATTTGAGGTCCAACACTTGAGGCACTAGGCTCTTAAAGGTTCAAGACTTCAAGCTCCATCAAAAGGTATGTCATTCTACTAGATTCTTTTAGTAAAGTTGCTTCATAGTATGCTAGTTAGGATGAAACCTTGGAATATTGAATATTTGCATGTATAATAGAGAAAACATAGATCCAAGGTTTATAGGGTTTCATGTACACCATAGGAGTGTTAGAATGCTCAAAACCCATCACAAACATAAAATGTGGTTGGGCGTAATTCAAAATACCAAATCCAACAGTCCAAACGCAAGTCCCGACAAGTCCAAAACTCACATTCCCACAATTAGGGTTTTCTAAACCCTAATTAGGGTTTCCAACCCAATCGCGTGCCAACTAGTCCATTGGTTAAGTTTTTTGGTCAATTAGGGCTTCATTAGGTCAATTCGGGATAAATAAGCCGGGCACCACCCAGTACCAACTCAGGTAGCGGTGGTCAACGACGGCTCACGATGGCGGCCACCACCTCACGGTGGTGGTGGTGAGTTTTCCGGCCAAAAATCATACATACAACATCATACCCATAAAAACCCATAAAATACACTCTCACACATGCAAAACCACACACACAGCCACCCCTCACGGTGGCTGGTGGCGGCAGAAGGAGTAACATGGGTAGCAACCACCCTGGTTCGCTGCCATGGTGGCCCTTGTGTTTTTCCGGCTAAACAACACACCTACGCCACGATCTCGACTGAACTCACATATATACATTGACACAAGATGAAACACATATACACACACAATTACATACAAACAAAGCGGTAGGTGGCGGCAACGGAATATCAAATAGAAGGAGAAGAATAGGATAAGGGTTTATGCGTCAGCTCTCGGTTCATCGTCGTCGTTTTTTGGCAGTGGGAGCTACAGGGATGGAGGTTGCGCCTCCACCGGAACACGACAGCAACGACTACGGTTTCCAGTTCCTCCAACCTTCCCGACGTCGCAACTTCGTCCACGCCTTTGCCGGCGACAGGAGCACCGGTGGGTTAAGCAACATCATGGAGGTGGTGGTTGAGCTGGGCGGCGGTGATGGAGGTTGGAGCATAAGGTGGCGACTCCCAAAAAATTAGGGTTAGGGTTATGTTTTAAGCGATGGTACACGAGGGAAAGGGAGCCGGGTTAAGTCCCATGGTTCAAATGAAACATTGATACCTTATTACAAGTTTAGTCCCTGACTCCATAAAACCGTTTCAACTTTAATCCAATATTTACCAAATAACCACCATCTTTAATAATTCATTACAATTCAAGTCCCAGAAGTTACCATTTAACCCTCAACATTCCAAAATCCTTTCAATCTAAGTCCAATAATTACCAAACACCCCATTACTTCTGAAAATCTTTACAAAATAAATCCCGAAATTACACTTTAACCCCCGAAAGTCCAAATTATATCGTTTGGCTCCCCGAAACCAACACCCCGCTAAATATGATGGATTTTAGGGCTACTATAAAATAATTTAAAATATAAATTTACACCTTGTGGTTCAGGGTTTATTATTAAATTACTCCATTTCAAACGAAATGTTACATATATGCACATTTATAAATAGAAGTCATAAAATACATTTGTTGTCTCTTTAACTTTGATATCTATATAGATGGGCATATGTTTAAATTGTTCCAATTGTTTCCATTTACCCTCTAACATGGTGATGAGTGGTCTCTTCCTGGAAACAACAATGGAAAAACTGAAACTTTTTGATATGCCATTTTCATATGCATCATAAGCCCTATCTACTTGAAAGAATGCCATGAACCAAATTTTAGGGTCCCTTTTCATGAAGTGTTCATAAGCCAATGGTTCAATTTTTTTGATTTCATAAAATTTTGCTTCAAATTTAGGCTGGGTAGTACAACCAGCAACATCCTAAAACATCTTCCTAAGTTGTTCACCTTTGAATCTTTTCTTGAAATTAGCATATATATGCCTAAAATATTGTCTACGCTCGACAGCTAGAAACCTTTCTTTGACATCATATAGTAATCCATGAAAGAAAACATGAAATATGGTTGAGTAATACTAAAAAAAACATGAAATATGGTTGAATACTACTAATAGAAAACATAACACAAAATATACCTTGTGTTGGTCTGATATGATGGTCAATCCATTACCAACTCCTATTCTGATTTCCTCCAGCAGGAGGTCAAGAAACCACTTCCATGTTTCTTTATTTTCAACAGCCACCATAGCCAAGACAATAGGATAAATGTGGTTGTTATCATCCCTACCAGCAGCTGCTAGCAGCTGACCTCTGCATATACCCTTTAAAAAACAACCATTTACCCATATTACGTACCTCCTACAACGTCAATCCACCTATCCTTCACACCCTTAAAACAAACACATAATTTAAAAAGTAATTTGTGGAATCAAGCATGACATCCACATGTATCTTTACTGTTGACCCAAGATTTGTCCTCATAATTTCTTATCCATAACTCCATACTTTACCATAATGTTCTATCAAACCACACTTTATCTCATCCAAAGCATATTTCATAGCATTTCTACATTGACCAACACTAACAATCAAGTTAAACTCATACTTACCTTGGATTTCATTTTCCTTATGCTCATTTGGGGGTTTTGCAAAAGCTGATTCTTAAAATGCTTCCCAATCCATTTGTATGTTATAATGGGACCAATTTTGAAGACTTGTGAACAATTATGCTCATCAATTAAGTACTTAATATGGAAAGACCTTTCACTACTCATCCAGGAGGCCCACAGTGTAAAAGAACAAGAGGGGTTCTTGTTATCTTCACAACATCTTATTAACAACCTTTGAATATCATTTTTCTCAAAGCATAGGTTGTAGCTATTCTTTACTGCATAATTAGCCACACAATTCTCCAATTTCAAAGGGTTAGAGAATCTCATATCTAAAATTGGCACCATTTTATCCCAGTTCTGGACAGGAAATACTAGTTTCTCATCTCCATTGTTGGTTTTAACCTCATCATTTATATCCCTGGAAATACCTGACACAAGGTGCAAAAAGTCATCACCAACAGTGTAACACTCGTGTCCAGATTGGTTAAACTTAATTGTAGCAAGGACCTAAGATGGAGTTTTAAAGCAAACTCTATGACACGTCATGGCCAAGGGAGGCCACGACGTGGCAATGGTTAAATGGGTCGTGTGATTTTTAGACCACCACGTCGTGGCCAAGGAAAACCACGACGTGACATCTGATCAGGCCCAAACCCATGACTCTTTTAGGGCTCCCCGTATTTAAGCCTCTCTAACTCGATTCTAGGATTCATTCTCGGCCTCTATCCCCCTCAACCTCAGATAAACCATAATCATTTCCATCTTGGTGGTTTTGGCTCATTTTGGGTGGTTTTGGTGCTTTTGGGAAGGAAGTGAGGAAGAATTGGAGCAAGGATTAAGCAAGCAACTCTTTATCATCTTGGTTATCACCTTCTCGACCACTTGTAAGGATTCAAGTCTTTATCTTTTGAGATATTCAGTTAGATCTAGGTTGTTTTAGTCCCATTTTGGTTCATTAAGTTGATTTGAGTGAAAGTATGGAATAAAGTTGGCAACTTTATTGCTCCCTAGTGTCCCTTGAGCCTCATATCTTATGGATCTGGAGTTTGGTTGTGATTTGAGAATCTTGCATAAGTTTTAGGACATTTTTTTCCGTTTGACCTAAGTTGAGTTAAGGAAATGCATAGGACATGGATGTCCATCAAGTAATCATTTTTATGAACCTTAGGTACCATCTTTAGCTTCTGGAATAATTGGGGTTAAGGACTTTTTCGGATTAAGGACTTAATAGTTAAGACATTATGGCTTTTGGATTTATTTGGACCTAGGATGTGAGATCTTGATCTATTTGGGTGTCTTAACGGATAAAGTTGGAAACTTTATTCATTTAGACCATAGTTTGGACCAGATCTAAGCTTTGGAGCGCTTGGAATCAAGGAAGGCGGCTTAATCCATTAAGCTGCTGGAAACCCAGTGTAACATCCAGATTTTTTGATATATCATCGTAAGGGTAAATTATGAGATTTATGGAGCGACTCGACGAGTTGAGAGTCCAACTCGTCAAGTAGAGTCAAGTCATCCGTGTGGGTTTAATGAGCTGACTCGGCGAGTCAGTGTGCCGACTCGCCGAGTTGGTGTTGTGCGAGGAAACCCTAAATTCCCGGGGTTGGGGCCTATTTGAGGAGACTTATAACCTCAAATGCACCTCACCAGCTGCCCAACTCTCCTGTGTGAAACCCTTAGCAGCCATTGAAGATAAGAGAGAGTGCTTGAGCTAATATCAAGTGTTTTTGGTGAATCTTTGAAAGGAAAGGAGTGAGAAACAAGTAAGGAACAAGAAGAGGCTATGGGATCTAGCATTTCTTAACTTGGAGCTTCTATAGAAGGTATAAAGTCTACACCTTTCTCATCTTATTAGTTGGATCTCATGAGTTTGAGAAGTTAGGGTTTTCATCACATATTATTTGGGACTTCAAGAATACTAAGTTATCAAGAGGTTTAAACCTCATATCTGGACCTTGTGAGGTCCCTAGAGCCCAAAGGTCCCAACTTTATTCATCCATGAGAGGAGTATGGTGTTTAACACCTTGTGAGAACATGTATTGGTAGATTGGAGCAAAACCACCATGCATGAGCGTAAAAATCGAAGCTTTACTTGACAATCGAGCCTTAGGATAGTAGATCTAGTGTTTGGAGTGATAGATCTGCCTTAAATCGTCTGAAAGAGAAATCAGATCGAAGGGACTCACCGAGTCCATGAACTGACTCGACGAGTCGGTTAGGGTTTGTCCCGATGAGCTGGACCATGCAATAGCTCGGCGAGTTAGGGGTTAACTCAGCGAGCTAGACCTTCACGAGACTTATGAGAATAAGTGGACTCGACGAGTCGCATTAGTGCACTCGGCGAGTCGGGTCAAACATGGACTGTTGACTCGAGTTTGACTTTTGTTGAATTTAGGGTTTGGTCAACATGAGTAATGGAGACCATGGAGGGGTAAAATGGTCTTTTACCCAATTCAAGAGTTAGAGAGAGAAGAATAACATTTGTTTATTGAGAATCGAGAATCGAGTATTAATTAGAGATATTTATCCTATGTGTTAGGCAGTGGCTAGTTCGAGATTCGAATTCGAGGATGATTGCTTGCTACTTGCAAGGTGAGTCTTCTCACTATACTTTACCTAGAGTGGTACTTATGTGTGACCTGAGGGTCTTACGTGCTTACATTGAGTATTATGTTATCCTGCCTTATGTTTTGTGTTGTGCATTATGTCTTTGTGATTTATGCTATGTAGAGCTTACAGATCGAACCAGAGGGTCCAACAAACCGTGGGACTGGAGGGTCCCACTGAGACACATTGACCGGAGGGTCTTATAGTGATATAGCCTCGAGTGGCTAATGAGATGTGTGTGTAGTATTTTGGGGAACTCACTAAGCTTCGTGCTTACCATGTTATGTGATATGTGTTTCAGGTTTTCTCAGAATCGCGGGAAGGCACCGACTTGATTGCACACACCAAAGAAAGAGTTATGTTTTGAGGATCCTAGATTATTAATTAAACAATTATGGAGTTGTGTATTGTAAATTAAACCAATGAGATTTTTATGAAATGTATTATGAGAATCATGTGATTTTAAAACGAAAAATTTGTTTGAAAATTTACGGTGTTACACCCAGTGCCCATGGTGTGGCCATAAATCGCCATGACGTGGCGACTGGGAATTTCCCGTAAGTTGGCTGGGTGAAGGCGACGATGTGGCGGTCAGCTAGACTCAACCCTGGCCGTTAACTTTTACTGTTGACTTTTGGTATGGGTTGACTTTTTGGTCAATTTCTATTTTTAGAAGTTAGACTTAGGGTTTTCCTTGTGTGGATTGACAAGAGGTGTTAAGCACCCATCATTTGACAGGAGAGCCATTAACTGTGGTCGACGATTTTGAGTTGAGTGTTGGTCGGCTTTGTGGTTCAGGTGAGTCTCCTCACAGTACTTGCAGGTCGAAGGCACCAATGCCGACCTATTTGATTATGTAATAGTATGCTAGCTGTCTTTGTCACTCTTTCATGTATTGTATGTGTTTGTATGTATACCGGGTGGGGCCCGATTCCAGGCGGAGCATGATGAGTGTGTTGGGAAGGGCCTATCGCATGTTACTGATAGATCTGTTCCGGGCGGGACCCGATGCAGGGCAGAGCCCATTATATGTATGGTATGTGCTTGTAGTCTTTGTGACTCTTGTTGTATGTGTTGTATACCTGTGTTCCTGTTTGATATATGTAAGTGGGGTGAAATAGACCCGGTATAGCCTTGAGCTGGTAGATATGTATGGTATGCAGTATTTTTGGGAACTCACTAAACTTTGTGCTTACGGTTTATGCTTATGGTTTTACGTACTTCCGGTTCGAAAGGGAAGGGCCTAACATGACTTCACTGCATCCCCCAGAGTTTCCCGCATTGGAAAATAAAGATATTACTTTGATGTTTAAATAATATAATTACTTGATCGGTTTTGGAACAACTCGTCTGTATGAATTATTATTTTAGAAATGAAAATTTTACTATGAATTTTTGGGACGTTACAAACAATCTTGTCAAGAGAAGGGACATCATCATCTTCTTCATGATCATATGTCATATCATCATAAAGTTGTGAATTATTATCATCATCTAAGTCTTGCTCATAGTCATGCCCTTCGTCATCTTCTACTACTTCTAGATTAGCCCAATCAAGTATAACTTCATTTTCATGGTCAATATACATACTCATTCTTAGACCATTTTCAATACTATGACCAGTTTCATGAAACTCATAGTTGTCAACATCATCATTAATTCTCCTAATACCCTCTTCCAATGTTTCATTTCTAATTGCAGTTATAAAAATCACCAGAACTCCTTTTAATCAACTTTTGAAGGAACAAAAGAAACTCTTTAAGATTCATTGCACAAAAATCGACGTCACATATTGAAACAACAACAAGATTCAAGTACACTAACGATTTTGGTGTGAAAAAGATTTATAATGAATATCTACAGTCAACTACTTACTTGGTTATGAATCCGAGGCCATCTTCTTTACAATAACAGTCACATTCAATAATTGTCTTAAATTTCGCAACCCTAATCTTCGATTGACATTACAGGGTGTAGAATCGTTGGTTGAGGTGTTCGTAATTGTGATTGTGGAACCCTAGTTTAAGGAGAAAAGGGGTGAAGTGTGTGTTAGTTCCACGTAATACGGCATGTCATCAATAATTAAACGATGTAATTGAAGGAACCCGACAAAACAAGTGATAGTCGGTCAAAAAAGGTTATGGTGAACAGAAACAAGTTAGATGATATATAGCGTACAAAAACGGAAATGGACCAAATGTGAACAAAATCAACAATTAGTTACCCTCCTAAGTATACCCATGACTCTCGTTTGGTGGTCTTCGGTCTTCAAATATTTATAATTTATTTTTCTAATATAATTTTCCTATCTAATCTAATTACATGGTGATGAATCTGAGGCCATCTTCTTCACAATAACAATCACATTCAATAATTGTCTTCAATTTTGTAACCCTAATCTTCGATTGACATTACGGGGTGTAGAATAGGGGATTGAGGTGTTCATAATCGTGATTGTGGAATCGTAGTTTAAGGAGAAAAGGGGTGAAGTGTGTGTTAGTTCCACGTAATACAACATGTCATCAATAATTAAACGATGTGATTGAAGGAACCCGACAAAACACGTGATAGTCGGTCAAAAGGGTTATGGTGAACACAAACAAGTTAGATGATATATAACATAAAAAAAAGGAAAAGGACCAAATATGAACAAAATCAACAATTAGTTACCCTCCTGAGTATACCCATGACACTCGTTTGGTGATCTTCGGTCTTCAAATATTTATAATTTATTTTTCTAATATAATTTTCCTATCTAATCTAATTACATGGTGATGAATCTGAGGCCATCTTCTTCACAATAACAATCACATTCAATAATTGTCTTCAATTTTGTAACCCTAATCTTCGATTGACATTACGGGGTGTAGAATCGGGGATTGAGGTGTTCGTAATCGTGATTGTGGAATCGTAGTTTAAGGAGAAAAGGGGTGAAGTGTGTGTTAGTTCCACGTAATACAACATGTCATCAATAATTAAACGATGTGATTGAAGGAACCCGACAACACACGTGATAGTCAGTCAAAAGGGTTATGGTGAACACAAACAAGTTAGATGATATATAACATACAAAAAAGGAAATGGACCAAATATGAACAAAATCAACAATTAGTTACCCTCCTGAGTATACCCATGACTCTCGTTTGGTGGTCTTCGGTCTTCAAATATTTATAATTTATTTTTCTAATATAATTTTCCTTTCTAATCTAATTACATGGTGATGAATCTGAGGCCATCTTCTTCACAATAACAATCACATTCAATAATTGTCTTCAATTTTGTAACCCTAATCTTCGATTGACATTACGGGGTGTAGAATCGGGGATTGAGGTGTTCGTAATCGTGATTGTGGAATCGTAGTTTAAGGAGAAAAGGGGTGAAAAGTGTGTTAGTTCCACGTAATACAACATGTCATCATTAATTAAACGATGTGATTGAAGGAACCCGACAAAACACGTGATAGTCGGTCAAAATGGTTATGGTGAACACAAACAAGTTAGATGATATATAACATACAAAAAAGGAAATGGATCAAATATGAACAAAATCAACAATTAGTTACGCTCCTGAGTATACCCACGACTCTCGTTCGGTGGTCTTCGGTCTTCAAATATTTATAATTTATTTTTCTAATATAATTTTCCTATCTCATCTAATTACATTTATAATTAAAAGAAAATACATTACATGGAAAAAAAACGACACACATGTTGCGAAAATACAAATTTAAATAAACCAAAATACACCCAAATATCATCATAAACATAGGTCTATTCGAGACAGTTGGTTACAAGATCCATACAACTAATTATAACATTTTTATATAGTTTAAAAGTGTTTGACAATCCTTTGCGACAACATAAAAGTGTCGCAAAAGGTTGTTTTAGCTTATATAAAATTATAATAAATACTACTCATCTTTAGAGATCGTTTTAACTGTCACAAAACAACAGATCGGCTTTATTATAGTCTTTATAAAAAAACCATCAGTTTTAACGGCACATTTTATAAGAATAATTACTTAAGTGAGTTGTGTCAAAACAAACTTTTAATCAATATTTTGATTAAGATCAAATCCATACAATTTGACACTTAATCTTTGATCTTTGTTAACATACTTTTATGTTTTCAAAACGTTTTAAAACTCATAAAACATGTAAACATATTATACACAATTTTATATGATTTTCATGCCATGAAAATTACTTCAAATTTGTACCAACAAATCAAAACAGTGAAGAATATAGAATAACAAATTTAAATAGAAATAGATTTTCCACTTTCTCAAAAAAAAATTCCAAATTAAATTACATAATTAATTAACTAAGCAACAAAATCATAAACAAATAAACATCATGATTGAACCACTGGATCTGATGTTTATCAATTAATAACAACATACTTTATGAATTATAAGAGGGTTAACATGATTATTGAAAAATCAATGGGAAGAAGACCTAGGATCCAAAGTAGAATGTAACATCCCAAAATTCAAGACTAAAAATTTCATTTTAATTAAGTGATTATAAAACCAATAGTATAAGAAAACATCCATAATAACATATCATGTCAAAATGCAAGTGTCAATAATCAAAGCATGTTATCATAAAACAATATCAGAGTGTAATCCCAAAGATCTCATGTGCGGAAAACATAGTGTGATGCGTTGCGATCGAGCAGACTCCTTTCCTTGAAAACCAAGTACCTGAAACCAAAACTGAAAACCGTAAGCACGAAGCTTAGTGAGTTCCCCCATCATACCACATACCATACAATACACATACTGTCAGGCATATCTGGGTGCCCGACCTACCCCTTCAGTCCTACCGACCGGATACTGCCGAGCATATCTGGGTGCTGGCCTCCCCTTCGGTCTATTTCAACCGGATAACTGCCTAGCATATCTGGCTGTTGGCCTCCCCTTCGGTCTATTTCAACAGGATAACCGCCTAGCATATCAGGGTGCTTGCCTACCCCTTCGGTATTTTTCAACCGGTAACCGGGAGCTGGTGTAACACCCAAATTTTCAAAACAATTTTTCACATTTTATAAAACACGTTTTCATTCATAATCGTTATAAAAACACCATTGTATCACATAACATCATATCCCAAGATCATAATAAAATCTCCCCGCGTGTGTACTGATCAAGCCGGCGCCTTCCCGCGATCCTCGCTGGTACCTGAGACACATAACACAACACTGTAAGCATAAATGCTTAGTGAGTTCCCCAAAATACCACACATAACACATATTAGCCACTCGAGGCTATAACTATGTTTGACACTCTGGTCAAAGTGTCTCTGTGGGACCCCCCCCCCCAGTCCCATAACTCTGTGGGCCCTCTGGCCCTAACTCTATGGGTCCTCTGACCCTAACTCTGTGGACCTTTCGGTCCTAACTCTGAAAACTCTGTAACATACATAGCATATAACACATAGAAATCACATCATGCAAAAGCATACATAATACTCTGTCTCATAGCTCTAATTACCACTCTAGGTAAAGTATAGTGAGAAGACTCACCTCGGGTAACTCGGTAAAGCTCGAACTCTGTAAAGTCGGGTCTAGCCTCCGCCTAAATCATATGAAATAAACACTCTGAATCAATACATCTCTCAAGGCTAGACTATTCCTCCTCTTAGTACTCTCAGAAGGGTAAAAGACTATTTTACCCCTCTCATGGCTCAAAGACCCTAAAGTTGACCAAACCCTAAAAGTAAATAAAAGTCAACGGTCCAACTTTTGACCCGACTCGCCGAGTGCACAAATGTGACTCGGCGAGTTCAGTCGTGAACTCGAGTCCTCTATTCCCCCTCTGACTCACTAAGTCATTCCCCCAACTCGGCAAGTCACTCACTGAGTGATTCACGGGAAACCCTAACCCTACTCGCCGAGTCTGCCCTTGGACTCGGCGAGTTCATGTCATGCACCAACTCAAATGACCTCCTGAGGTCAGATCTGTTCCTCTAATCCATAGATCTGACCTTCCCAACCACTATAATCACGTAAAGTCTCGATCTTGATGCACAAGCAACATTTAAATGACCATATATGATGATTTAGCCCCAAATACCTTAACCCAAGGCCATGACCTCTATTGTTCTTCATAAAGCTTGATGAATAAGGCTCTCTGGACCTCTATGGATCCAGATCCAAAGCCTTATCACCAGAAGGGGCTATTTGGACATCAAATCTAACCAACAAAGGGTCTAAGAAACCCTAAATCCATATGATCATCATAAGAACAGAAGGAGAGTCGAATTACTACCTCAAATGTGAAGATCTTAGCTCCAAATCCACAGAATAGCAACCTCCTATGCTTCCTCTTGGCTAGTACCTCCTTCTTCTTGCTAAACAACACTTCCAAGGTCAAGAATGGCTTCCTTTCTCTCTCAAAACGCTCAAGCACTCTAGGGTTTCTCTCTATGGTTTGGTGGCCGCCATTGAAGGCCATAAGGGCCTTTAAATAGGTCCCAAACCCAAGAAATTAGGGTTTCATTAAACAGCGTGGACTCGCCGAGTCCACGTATGGACTCGCCGAGTCCGGTCATTAACCCGGATGGAGATTCGCGACTCTACTCGGCGAGTCTGAGCGCCTACTCGCCGAGTCTCTTTCCAAAACTCAATAAAATACATAATTTAAGATACCTGGGAATCCGGATGTTACAATTCTCCCCCACTAGAATCAGACTTCGCCCTCGAAGTCTCACTCCACAAATAACTTTGGATACTGCTCGCGCATCTCTAACTCCGGCTCCCAGGTCATTTCAGAACCCTTCCGATGTTGCCACTGGACTTGAACCAATGGCACCTCCTTGTTTCTCAAAGTCTTGATCCTTCGATCCACAATCGCAACCGGTCTCTCAACATAATTCAGGCTCGCATCTACCTGAATGTCCTCTAACGGAACCACTGCCGATTCATCAGCGATACACTTCCTCAACTGAGACACGTGGAAGGTATCGTGAATCTGGCTCAACTCCGTAGGTAGCTCCAAACGATACGCTACCCTGCCCACCCTGGCAGTCACCCTGAAAGGACCAATATACTGAGGTCCCAACTTACCCCTCTTCCTGAATCGGATCACCCCCTTCCAAGGAGATACCTTCAGGAGTACTAAATCGCCAACCTGGAACTCAAGCTCCGAGCGACGTCTGTCCGCATAACTCTTCTGGCGGCTCTGAGCGGTCAACAACCTCTGTCTGACCTGCTGAATCTGCTCAGTCGTCTGGAGCACTATCTCTGTACTACCCATCACACGCTGCCCGACCTCACCCCAGCAAATAGGAGTCCGACACCTCCTCCCATACAACAGCTCAAAGGGTGGCATACCGATGCTCGAATGATGGCTGTTGTTATAGGAAAACTCAGCCAAGGGCAAGTATGTGTCCCAACTCCCTCCGAAATCCAACACACATGCCCGAAGCATGTCCTTGAGCGTCTGAATCGTCAGCTCACTCTGCCCATATGTCTGGGGGTGGTATGCAGTACTAAAATGCAGCCTCATACCCAACTCCTCATGAAACTTCTTCCAGAATCTGGAAGTGAAACACACATCTCGATCTGAGACGATCGAGATCGGCACTCCATGCCGTGATACCACCTCCCTCACGTACAACTCTGCCAACCTCTCAGCGGAGGAGCTCTCACTGATAGCAAGGAAGTGAGCGCTCTTCGTCAACCTGTCCACAATCACCCAAATTGCATCGACGCCCCTCGCAGTCTTAGGCAATTTGGTGATAAAATCCATGGTAATCTGTTCCCACTTCCACTCGGGAACCTCCAACGGCTGCAACTTAACATGCGGCCTCTGGTGCTCGGCCTTAACCCTGCGACATGTCAAGCACCTCTCAACAACCCATGCTACATCCCTCTTCATACAGGGCCACCAATAATCTCTTCTCAGATCCAAATACATCTTAGTGGCCCCGGGATGGATCGAAAACCTAGATCGGTGTGCCTCCTCCATCAATATGGTACGTGCCCCACCCACAAATGGCACGCAGATCCGACCCTAGAAGGTCATAAGCCCTCTGCTATCGGTAACAAACTCCGATACATATCCGATAACCCGCTCTCTCTTGCGGTTCTCCGGTCTCACGGCCTCAGCCTGGGCCCCTCGGATGGTGTCCAACACCGGAGTCATCACTGTCAATCTCATACAAACGTCCCGTATCGGGGCGCTCTCCGCTCTACGACTCAGGGCATCGGCTACAATGTTAGCCTTGCCTGGGTGGTACAGGATCTCACAATCGTAATCCTTTACCACGTCCAACCATCTCCTCTGGCGCATATTCACGTTGGGTTGATCCATCAAGTACTTCAAGCTCTTGTGGTCCGTGTATATGGTACACCGAACCCCATACAGATAGTGACGCCAGATCTTGAGGGCGAACACTACAGCCCCCAACTCCAGATTGTGGGTGGGATACCTCGTCTCGTGAGGCTTCAGCTGCCTCGATGCGTATGCTATCACATGCCCTCTCTGCATCAGCACCGCTCCCAGCCCCGATATCGATGCGTCACAATACACCACAAAGTCGTCCATCCCCTCCGGAAGGGCTAACACTGGGGCTTCGCACAGTCTCTGGCGAAGTGTCTCGAAGGAGGCCTGCTGCTCTGGTCCCCATGAAAAAGCAACACCCTTCCGGGTCAACCTGGTGAGTGGCACGGCGATCTTGGAGAAATCCTTGATAAATCTCCGATAATAGCCAGCCAACCCTAAGAAACTCCTGATCTCGGTGGGGGATCTCGGCACCTCCCAACTCATAACTGCCTCAATCTTGGCCGGGTCGACCAATATCCCATTCTGGTTAACGAGGTGCCCTAGGAACTGGACCTCTCGTAACCAGAAATCACACTTGGAGAATTTGGCATAAAGCCTCTCCGATCTCAAAACTCCAAGTAACTCTCTCAAATGCTCCTCATGCTGCTCTCTGGATCTCGAATACACCAGTATATCATCGATGAACACGATCACCGAACGGTCCAACATCGGTCTGCATACTCTGTTAATGAGATCCATGAACGTTGCCGGTGCATTGGTGAGCCCGAAAGGCATCACCACGAACTCGTAATGCCCGTAACGAGTCCTGAACGCTGTCTTCTGGATATCCTCATCTCGTACTCTCATCTGATGATATCCAGACCTCAAGTCGATCTTGGAAAACCAAGACGCTCCATGCAACTGATCGAATAAGTCGTCGATCCTTGGTAAGGGGTAACGGTTCTTGACCGTCAGTTTGTTCAGCTCCCGGTAATCAATGCACATCCGGTGTGAACCATCCTTTTTCTTGACAAAAAGGATCGGCGCTCCCCACGGCGAGCTACTCAGCCATATAAACCCCTTCCCCAGCAGCTCATGAAGCTGCGAGGATAACTCCTGCATCTCTGGTGGCGCAAGGCGATAGGGCGCCTTGGCGATAGGCGCTGCCCCCGGAACCGAATCAATACGGAACTCTACCTGCCTCTCGGGAGGCACACCCGGGAACTCCTCGGGGAAAACATCCGGGAACTCGCGCACTATCGGGACCTCACCGATCGACCTCGGTCTCTCTGCATCTACTCTCGTATCCACCACATAAGCCACAAACCCACTACAGCCCCGCTGTAAACTCTGCCTCGCTCTAGCGGCCGAACAAAATGCTGACCCAGAACGGGAACCCTCGCCGTACACCGTAAGTACTCCCCCACTGGGGTCTCGTATCGTCATCACCTGTCGCTCACAGTTAATCACAGCTCCAAAACGGCTCAACCAATCCATGCCCACTATGACACATACGTCCCCCATAGCAATCGGGACCAGATCTATCGGAAACTCGACACCGAAGATCTTGAGTACACATCCTCGAATCACATCAGTAGCATACACCACTCGCTCGTCAGCTATGGAAAATCGTAGAGGTCGACTCAACGCCTCATGATGGGTACTGATGTGCTGACTAAACGCTAGTGACACAAAAGACCGACTACCACATCGGGTGTTGCGCGGACCTCCTCCGTTGTCAACTGGAAGGCTCTCCCGCGAGCCTTCGGCGCCTCGGCCTTCGCCGGCCGACTCTCTGTAGCTCGAACAGCAGCAGGGGCAGATCCCTGAGAAGCTCCCTGAGCTGACCCTCGTAACTGCGGACACTCGGCCTTCCGGTGTCCGGTCTGGTTGCAGTGAAAACAGACTGCAAACCCCTTGGGGAAATCCTTGGCCATATGCCCCTCCTTGCCACATTTGTAGCAAGACCCTGCTCTGCACACTCCATCATGACTCTTGCCGCACTTGCCACAAGTGCGGCCCCTCTGGCTCCCTGATCTCGAATCGGCGGGCTTGGCCCGCTTGGCTGCCGGCTGAGACTGTGCCGGTCACCGATCCCTACCCTGAGACTCCGCCTCCTCCCTAGCCTGAGTCTCCAGCTCTATCTCCCTCTTCCGGGCATTTGCCTGAAGCTCGGCAAATGTCCGGTACGTCGAGTTCGCCACGAACTCTCGTATATCCCTCCTCAAAATGCTCAGATATTGGCTCATATGTGCCTGCTCGGAGGACACGTGCTCTGGGCAGAACATCGCCCGCTCATGGAACATCCTGGTGATCACTGTAACAGACTTTGTACCCTGCTTGAGGGTCAAAAACTCCTGGGCCAAACACTCCCTCTCCACCTGGGGAACGTACTCTTCTCGGAACATAGCAGTGAACCTCTCCCAGATCACTGCAACAAGCTCAGTAGGCGAATAGTGCGCCGTCACAAACTTCCACCAGTCCTTCGCTCCGAAGCGAAGCTGGTTCAACGCGAACCGAACTCTCAAATGCTCTGGAGATAAGCAAGTAAAGAAACACCCCTCAATGTCTGATATCCACCTCATCGCTGCAATCGGGTCCTGGGTCCCATCAAACTCCGGTGGTTTTGTGTTGCTGAACTCACGAAACAGCAACGCATCACCACCGTGCGGCCTAGTCGCAGCTATAGCTGCAGTGGCCGCAGCAACCGCAGCCTCAGAAAGAGTAGCGTATCTCTCGTCAAATGTCTCTATCAGTGTGGTCTTGATAGACCCGAACATCTCTGGTATCTCTGCCCTGATGGCCGCAGCCACCTCCTCATGAATGATCCTACGGATCTCCTCATCACTAGTACAGCTGCTCTCTGGTGTGTGGCGTGTCCCAACCATGATGTCTCTGAAATACAACATAATAAATATCAGGGACTCGCTCGAGTATACTCGCACTCGATAACTCCACCCTACTTGCTCCTTAGTACCCAATGGATTCTTACTTAGGGTGCACACTGCTTCGGTGTCTTCAGTAGTACGGGCCCTATACTACCGTCCACACCGCATCAGCATCCACTCTAAGTCCTCCTCCTTGGATCCCAAGTCCCAAGTACTCTACTCTCTTTAACCATATGCTACTCACTAGCGACTCTCTCATAAACTCCTTGCTGCTATCTAAACACTCTCAAGTATCCCTAGCAGCAAAACTCCTAGACTAGGGCATCACATATCAGGCCACTCTAGTCCTAAGAATGCTTAGTCTACTCTAGCATGCATAGCATAACTCATCATATATCATAACATAATATATCTCATAACACTAATTACAAGGGTATTTTGGGAAATCACCGTTCGGGCGCTGGCTGATCGTACACACGGCTCTGCTCTGTTTATCTCAAAACTCTTTTTACTCTTTTAAAAAGTTTTTAGTCATCAAAATTTCTCTCAAATCCTCAGTTTGAGTTCAGATACGCCCGAAGATGAATCCGAATCCCTCAAACCAAGGCTCTGATACCAACTTGTAACACCCAAATATTCATAACAATTTTTCACATTTTATAAAACACGTTTTCATTCATAATCGTTATAAAAACACCATTGTATCACATTACATCATATCCCAAGATCATAATAAAATCTCCCCGCGTGTGTACTAATCAAGCCGGCGCCTTCCCGCGATCCTCGCTGGTACCTGAGACACATAACACAACACTGTAAGCATAAATGCTTAGTGAGTTCCCCAAAATACCACACATAACACATATTAGCCACTCGAGGCTATAACTCTGTTTGACACTCTGGTCAAAGTGTCTCTGTGGGACCCCCCCCAGTCCCATAACTCTGTGGGCCCTCTGGCCCTAACTCTATGGGTCCTCTGACCCTAACTCTGTGGACCTTCCGGTCCTAACTCTGAAAACTCTGTAACATACATAGCATATAACACATAGAAATCACATCATGCAAAAGCATACACAATACTCTGTCTCATAGCTCTAATTACCACTCTAGGTAAAGTATAGTGAGAAGACTCACCTCGGGTAACTCGGTAAAGCTCGAACTCTGTAAAGTCGGGTCTAGCCTCCGCCTAAATCATATGAAATAAACACTCTGAATCAATACATCTCTCAAGGCTAGACTATTCCTCCTTTTAGTACTCTCAGAAGGGTAAAAGACCATTTTACCCCTCTCATGGCTCAAAGACCCTAAAGTTGACCAAACCCTAAAAGTCAATAAAAGTCAACGGTCCAACTTTTGACCCGACTCGCCGAGTGCACAAATGTGACTCGGCGAGTTCAGTCGTGAACTCGAGTCCTCTATTCCCCCTCTGACTCACTGAGTCATTCCCCCAACTCGGCAAGTCACTCACTGAGTGATTCACCGGAAACCCTAACCCTACTCGCCGAGTCTGCCCTTGGACTCGGCGAGTTCATGTCATGCACCAACTCAAATTACCTCCTGAGGTCAGATCTGTTCCTCTAATCCATAGATCTGACCTTCCCAACCACTATAATCACGTAAAGTCTCGATCTTGATGCACAAGCAACATTTATATGACCATATATGATGATTTAGCCCCAAATACCTTAACCCAAGGCCATGAGAAATGTACCAGCTACCACATCGGGTGTTGCGCGGACCTCCTCCGTTGTCAACTGGAAGGCTCTCCCGCGAGCCTTCGGCGCCTCGGCCTTCGCCGGCCGACTCTCTGTAGCTCGAACAGCAGCAGGGGCAGATCCCTGAGAAGCTCCCTGAGCTGACCCTCGTAACTGCGGACACTCGGCCTTCCGGTGTCCGGTCTGGTTGCAGTGAAAACAGACTGCAAACCCCTTGGGGAAATCCTTGGCCATATGCCCCTCCTTGCCACATTTGTAGCAAGATCCTGCTCTGCACACTCCATCATGACTCTTGCCGCACTTGCCACAAGTGCGGCCCCTCTGGCTCCCTGATCTCGAATCGGCGGGCTTGGCCCGCTTGGCTGCCGGCTGAGACTGTGCCGGTCACCGATCCCTACCCTGAGACTCCGCCTCCTCCCTAGCCTGAGTCTCCAACTCTATCTCCCTCTTCCGGGCATTTGCCTGAAGCTCGGCAAATGTCCGGTACGTCGAGTTCGCCACGAACTCTCGTATATCCCTCCTCAAAATGCTCAGATATTGGCTCATATGTGCCTGCTCGGAGGACACGTGCTCTGGGCAGAACATCGCCCGCTCATGGAACATCCTGGTGATCACTGTAACAGACTTTGTACCCTGCTTGAGGGTCAAAAACTCCTGGGCCAAACACTCCCTCTCCACCTGGGGAACGTACTCTTCTCGGAACATAGCAGTGAACCTCTCCCAGATCACTGCAACAAGCTCAGTAGGCGAATAGTGCGCCGTCACAAACTTCCACCAGTCCTTCGCTCCGAAGCGAAGCTGGTTCAACGCGAACCGAACTCTCAAATGCTCTGGAGATAAGCAAGTAAAGAAACACCCCTCAATGTCTGATATCCACCTCATCGCTGCAATCGGGTCCTGGGTCCCATCAAACTCCGGTGGTTTTGTGTTGCTGAACTCACGAAATAGCAACGCATCACCACCGTGCGGCCTAGTCGCAGCTATAGCTGCAGTGGCCGCAGCAACCGCAGCCTCAGAAAGAGTAGCGTATCTCTCGTCAAATGTCTCTATCAGTGTGGTCTTGATAGACCCGAACATCTCTGGTATCTCTGCCCTGATGGCCGCAGCCACCTCCTCATGAATGATCCTACGGATCTCCTCATCACTAGTACAGCTGCTCTCTGGTGTGTGGCGTGTCCCAACCATGATGTCTCTGAAATACAACATAATAAATATCAGGGACTCGCTCGAGTATACTCGCACTCGATAACTCCACCCTACTTGCTCCTTAGTACCCAATGGATTCTTACTTAGGGTGCACACTGCTTCGGTGTCTTCAGTAGTACGGGCCCTATACTACCGTCCACACCGCATCAGCATCCACTCTAAGTCCTCCTCCTTGGATCCCAAGTCCCAAGTACTCTACTCTCTTTAACCATATGCTACTCACTAGCGACTCTCTCATAAACTCCTTGCTGCTATCTAAACACTCTCAAGTATCCCTAGCAGCAAAACTCCTAGACTAGGGCATCACATATCAGGCCACTCTAGTCCTAAGAATGCTTAGTCTACTCTAGCATGCATAGCATAACTCATCATATATCATAACATAATATATCTCATAACACTAATTACAAGGGTATTTTGGGAAATCACCGTTCGGGCGCTGGCTGATCGTACACACGGCTCTGCTCTGTTTATCTCAAAACTCTTTTTACTCTTTTAAAAAGTTTTTAGTCATCAAAATTTCTCTCAAATCCTCAGTTTGAGTTCAGATACGCCCGAAGATGAATCCGAATCCCTCAAACCAAGGCTCTGATACCAACTTGTAACACCCAAATATTCATAACAATTTTTCACATTTTATAAAACACGTTTTCATTCATAATCGTTATAAAAACACCATTGTATCACATTACATCAGATCCCAAGATCATAATAAAATCTCCCCGCGTGTGTACTAATCAAGCCGGCGCCTTCCCGCGATCCTCGCTGGTACCTGAGACACATAACACAACACTGTAAGCATAAATGCTTAGTGAGTTCCCCAAAATACCACACATAACACATATTAGCCACTCGAGGCTATAACTCTGTTTGACACTCTGGTCAAAGTGTCTCTGTGGGACCCCCCCCAGTCCCATAACTCTGTGGGCCCTCTGGCCCTAACTCTATGGGTCCTCTGACCCTAACTCTGTGGACCTTCCGGTCCTAACTCTGAAAACTCTGTAACATACATAGCATATAACACATAGAAATCACATCATGCAAAAGCATACACAATACTCTGTCTCATAGCTCTAATTACCACTCTAGGTAAAGTATAGTGAGAAGACTCACCTCGGGTAACTCGGTAAAGCTCGAACTCTGTAAAGTCGGGTCTAGCCTCCGCCTAAATCATATGAAATAAACACTCTGAATCAATACATCTCTCAAGGCTAGACTATTCCTCCTTTTAGTACTCTCAGAAGGGTAAAAGACCATTTTACCCCTCTCATGGCTCAAAGACCCTAAAGTTGACCAAACCCTAAAAGTCAATAAAAGTCAACGGTCCAACTTTTGACCCGACTCGCCGAGTGCACAAATGTGACTCGGCGAGTTCAGTCGTGAACTCGAGTCCTCTATTCCCCCTCTGACTCACTGAGTCATTCCCCCAACTCGGCAAGTCACTCACTGAGTGATTCACCGGAAACCCTAACCCTACTCGCCGAGTCTGCCCTTGGACTCGGCGAGTTCATGTCATGCACCAACTCAAATTACCTCCTGAGGTCAGATCTGTTCCTCTAATCCATAGATCTGACCTTCCCAACCACTATAATCACGTAAAGTCTCGATCTTGATGCACAAGCAACATTTATATGACCATATATGATGATTTAGCCCCAAATACCTTAACCCAAGGCCATGACCTCTATTGTTCTTCATAAATCTTGATGAATAAGGCTCTCTGGACCTCTATGGATCCAGATCCAAAGCCTTATCACCAGAAGGGGCTATTTGGACATCAAATCTAACCAACAAAGGGTCTAAGAAACCCTAAATCCATATGATCATCATAAGAACAGAAGGAGAGTCGAATTACTACCTCAAATGTGAAGATCTTAGCTCCAAATCCACAGAATAGCAACCTCCTATGCTTCCTCTTGGCTAGTACCTCCTTCTTCTTGCTAAACAACACTTCCAAGGTCAAGAATGGCTTCCTTTCTCTCTCAAAACGCTCAAGCACCCTAGGGTTTCTCTCTATGGTCTGGTGGCCGCCATTGAAGGCCATAAGGGCCTTTAAATAGGTCCCAAACCCAAGAAATTAGGGTTTCATTAAACAGCGTGGACTCGCCGAGTCCACGTATGGACTCGCCGAGTCCGGTCATTAACCCGGATGGAGATTCACGACTCTACTCGGCGAGTCTGAGCGCCTACTCGCCGAGTCTCTCTCCAAAACTCAATAAAATACATAATTTAAGATACCTGGGAATCCGGATGTTACAGCTGGCCTCCCTTTCGGTATCTTTCAACCGGTAACTAGGGACTATTTCACCCCTACCACTACCACATAAAACCCTAGGATATATATATATAAATCACATACTGCCTAGCATATTTGGGTGCTGGCCTACCCCTTCGGTCTTGTCGACCGGTAACCAGGGACTATTTCACCCCCTACTACTACCAAATAATATCATATCACATATATCATAATCTGTCTAGCATAGCTGGGTACTAATATACCCCTTCAGTCCTATCGACCGGTAACCGGGGACTATTTTCACCCCTACTACCACTATTACATAACATCATATCATGCTAGCACATAAAACATATAAGGTAGTAGCAAACCTAGATAATTATCACAAAGACAATCATCTATCAAACAACTCCTACTAGTGGGCCGGTATTGTGGCCGTAGACCCACTTCTACTGGAAGGTAACTCACTTCACACTTTTGAAGTCCCGTAGACACAACCCCAGCTGCTGGATGACAGATTCCCAAACTATCAATATCAAAACATCACCCAATTAATAATTGGGTTACAATACATAACCATAAGTCCATGCTTGGGGTAAAAGACTACTCTACCCCCAACTTGGCTTGATTCAAGCCCAAGGCCCAATTCAAAGGCCCAAAAGTCAAACTATGGCTCAAAGCCCAACATATGGCCCAATTTTCCAAATTGGGCCCAAACCTTTACATGGTCTTAATCAAGGCCCAACCATTTAGTCCAGTCCAAAAAATTGGCATTTCTAATGGCCCAATATTTCATAATCATAAAGGCCCAATTATGGCCAATCTATGGCCCAATTTTCCAAATTGGGCTCAACCCCTCATATGGCCTTATCCTAAAGCCCATCCAATTATTCTAGTCCATAAGATGGTTCTTGAATGGCCCACTATTGGCCCCATCACTAAAGCCCAATGGAAATGCCCAACTTAAGGCCCAAGTGAAATTAGGGTTTTCACATAGAATGACGATTAGGGTTAAGTGTTTCTCACTTAACCCATTAAGGACTTAATCCATTATGTCCATCACTCTACTAGATAAGTCATATGGTGTGATTGGGTGTAATTCACCATTCCATTCCAATGGCCCAAATGTGGGTCCCGATAAGTCCAAGGCCCATATATCCAAAATTAGGGTTTTCTAAACCCTAATTAGGGTTTCCAACCCAATCATTGCCAAATAGGCCCAGTAGCTACGTCTTTTGATCAATTAGGGTTCATTAGCCCCATTAGGGTTTCACTAGGCCCATTAGGGTTTCGCTAGTCGGGCACCACCTACTACCACCTCGGGTAGTGGTGGTCAACGACGGCTGACGTCGGCGGTTAGGGTTCTAGTCCAATCGAGTCCAAGCATTCCAAAAGCAATCCAAACACAACTGAGCACACCGCCACCTAGCATGACGGCAGGAGCCGGCAGCCACCACCTCACGGTGGTGTTTTAGATTATTCTAGCTCCGGTTACAATATTACAATGAAAAATACCAAATGGACACACACACACTCACTAAAATACACCCACACACGATGGCAGCCACCACCTTACGGTGGTGGTGGTGGCTGTTCTTGATTTCTGGCTAGACCAAACACACACAGCACACATTAGCAATGGAAATACAACCACACACCTACAACTGAAACACACCGCCAAAACACGTCTCCTGCTCGGGAATGCACACGACCACCCACCTCACGGCGGCGTACGGAGGTCCGGCGACAACAACAGCGGTCCATCGGCGGCATCTTCACGGGAAAATGGCAATAACAACGACATTGACGGCGGCAACAGCCTAAGACTTCATCCTCGATCTTCGACGGTTCTACCTCGGCCGCCCACGACGTCACATGCAGCGGCTGTGGCATTTGGGTGGCGTAGTAGCGGCGCCAATGTAACAGTGGGACGGCAACGATGATTATCGGTAGTCTTAGGGCTCCAACAGCGGCGGCAGATCCGGTCGTCAACCCCCGACCTCCTTAACGGACATAACTCCCCACACGAAACGCACACCGACGGCAGATGGAAGATATGACAGTGGTGGTGGCGCTCCAGTTGCGAAGTAACGGGTGGATGAAACGTCTCGTGGCAGCGACGAAAGAAGGAGAAGGAGAAGAAGAACGGAAGTCCGGAGGTGTTGACGTCGGATGGTGGTCGGAGACAACATAGCGGCGGCGCCGATGGGAAGGCATAAGGGTGGAGAGGTGGCGGCTGGGGATAGTTGACATTAGAGTTAGGGTTCGCTTCTTTATATATGGAGGCAGCTGGTTAAGCATCTTCCCCATAATTACAGATTCGGTCCCTCCCTCCCCCTTTTCTTCAAAATGAGTCCATAAGTTACCCTTTTAACCCCAACCATTTAAAATCTCTTCAAATGAAGTCCAACATTTTACCAAGCAGCCCCTGCTCCCATAAATTCCTTTCATAATAGGTCCCTAAATTACCAATCAACCCCCTAAGCCTTCAAATCTTTTCAATTTAAATCCATTAATTACCAAATGCACCCTGACTTCTGAAATCCTTTTCAAATTAAATCCAGAACTTACACTTTTAACCCCTAACTTCTAAAATTGTAACATTTGGCTCCCGAAAACCAACACCCCACTAAAATTATGGATTTTAGGGCTACTATTCATTCATTAATTCATTTATATATTTATTTAATAAACGGGGTGCTACAACTCTCCCCCACTTAAATTAGATTTTGTCCTCAAAATCATTTCTTACCATTCCTTACACACCCAACCAATCTAGTGACATAGTCACCATCCTGGGCACACCCTAGCCTTCCCAATGTAGCCATGAGCAATCTTCGCAAAGCCCTAAAATCCGCAGATGAACGAACTACTCGCAACAAGATCAAATCTACTCCGTCTAGAACCTGCTGTCTCGAGATGATATGAATCCATGACAGACCACTCATAGTGAATCATCATTGACGAATCCAATCCGCTTATTCCTCAACTGACCACTCAACTTCTGATAACTCGAGGTTCCTACTATAAAACAAGATCACATACCCAATTATCCCTGCAGATCACTTATACTTGGTCTAGGCTCAACTAATCCTGCTGTGAGTGACTTGTCACCTCCCAATCAACCAGCTATTTCGTTCGTACTTGCATCCTAAATCACAAATACTAACACTGCCCAAAACATTGGAACTGTCCGAAACAGCACGCTGCTACAAGGCTACTTTCCAAAATCTACCGAGACCTTCCTAGTCTCCATTCATTCGCCAATCATCTGAAATACTGGGTCCCGGCCTGATTGCGGAGCCAAAAGACCCATGCGCAGTCGCTCCACGCGACTTCTGAACGAAATCCTTGTCTGTCAATAGTTGCCATTAGTTATCCCACCACTATGGCTCTAACAACCTCCCGATCCAACCGATCGGGTCCATGCGTCGAACCCTGATGTCACCAAATCCAAGGCTAAAAGTGATTGCTACCCGACCAATGGTATCCTTATATCACAAACGACCTTAAGCAGTCCATTACTTCCTTGATCTCATAACTGTAGTGGCGCTCCTACCGTCTTATCACTAGCTCAACCAGTTCTAATCCATCTGGGTAATTCCAAAATCCAATCTGTGGACTCCCATATCTTCATTGCTACACCCGAACTGGTGGGTACTACTGTTCCTTCCGCGTTCTAATAACACTCCCATGCTATCTACCAACCTAGTGAATGCTACGGCTACACCCGCCGAATTACAACACTCTATCACTATCTGAACGCTAGTGAATGCTACGGCTACCCCCCGCAGTCTTACAACACTTTCCATGCTAACTGACTACTAGTGAATACTACGACTACCCTCGTAGTCTTACAACACTTTCCATACTAACTGACTGCTTGTGAATGCTACGGCTAACCCCGTAGTCTTACATCACTTTCCATACTATCTGACTGCTAGTGAATGTTATAGCCACTCTCGTAGTCTTACAACACTTTCCATACCAAGTCGAACACGCGCTCGACCTAACACTCAACTGAACTTGAATTCTAGTTGCACCTCTAACCTGGTTCCCTAAACATGTTATCCGATGCCAAGGAAAAGCATGAGCCAACGTTGGAACGTTTTCTGAACTCCCAACTCACCCAATCCTCAACCTAGACGGTCCCTCGACCGCATTTCCCCCTGATGGGGATGCGAAACTCATCCTAGTTTCACACCTATTTCTGTTCTTGAGTACCTGATCGATTCTCCCCCACTTAGATTCGACCAAGTCTTCAGGGTACGCGAGAATTGAAGGATTCCCACTCCTTCTTGCTTTCTAATAATCCAATCATGACAACCTGTGCTTACCAATGCTAGTGATCACTTACCAGTCAAACCCTGAGATCGCCCATCCTCGGAAACCATGATGAGTACTCTTGAAATCTGCTCCAGTCTGACACCTCAATCTACCTCCCATGATGACTACTGGAGATCTTAATCTTCACCCTGGCTGACGAATCCTCATTCCTACTTCCAATCTTGCGGCACCACTAGACTCTAACCGAACACATCCCATGCGAAAATATGATTCTCTTGAACATCCAATGATCAAACACCCATGCGTCTAACACTCGCAACTGACTCCACTATCTTCATGCTACCAGTCCTTCCCTAGCAACGGTAGTGCCTTGAACTCCAAAGTTCATCCATAGATAACTGTCGACCATACCTGAACCATGATAGAACCTTTGAACTCTGACTTCACTGGAGAACTATCGCTCTAACCCTGACCGAATATCATCTAAATAATACTCCTGCACAGATGTCGACAAAGATCCAGAATGATAACGGTAAATGCACAGCCCACTCCGCAAGATGCATCCCTCTGTGGGTTCATCAAGGACTTTTCGGCATGCATGATGGCATATAACAATCCTTGATAACCCAGGCAATGACAGAGAACCGACTCGAGATCTAACTTGTCCAAACTCAATCAAAATTCCAAAGTGGTACAATTCCCAACATCCATCTAGTAGCAGTAGAAGATGACATACCCGCAACGTCTGGAGGAATCCTAATCACCTTTTGCTGACATGACCAACCCCACTACCCTTGTAGCAGCCTAAACCCTTGGAATGTCGAAGTCCCTTGTGTACTTTCCCGCATGTGCTTCACTTACTCCGGCCCTGCTAGCCTTTCATCCAATGATCAGAAGTCTTGGGTCTCTCTCCAGGACCCTCTACTATATGCAACTGGCACGACCCTCTCTTCTCAAAGTGCTCCACATCGATCTCACATCCTCGGACTTTGGAAGTCATATCCTTCAGGTTCTGACACCCTGTCACGCTCACTAGCTCACTCGCCAATGGTTGAGCTGCAACAACTGGAACATCCTCTGTCCCCAAACCGGGTCACAAACTCCTCCCCAAAGCTTCTCAGATTCTCCAAGACTCTCACCGATTCGAGTATGGATTCTGTGCTTTCAGTAGTATGGGCCCAATACTACCTTCCACACCTATCCGTACTTTCCTCAGCAATCCTCCCGAATCCTCCAAGTTACTTCATCAAACTGATGCACCCAAGTCTCATTAAACCTCACTACTAACCCACTGAACATATCCTAGGCTTTCCTAGGTTCCCGAACTCACTCAGTCCTCAGCTACTGAAAGATTCCCAATAATGTCAACTAGCTACCTCATGAATATAGCCACATGCAACAGAGATCAGATAATCATTCGATTAAAAGACCCATACCTAGAACGGTTGGACTCAAACAAGAGCTGCGCAATAGGGTCAAATCTATCACTCTGAGATTATCCAGCCTGTGCCACATGTGACTTAGCATATTCACTTACTAGCTAGCTCACATTAATAAAAGTCCCAAAAAGCACAAAGCACAAAGCAAGCATCATTCAGACAATGGAAAATCTACCATCATATTCCAATCAAACCATTCTATCCTCTAATCAGGAATCTGTACATGCAATTCAAAGGCTCACACAATCAGGCATAACCTGTTGGATTAGTGTCTAAGTGCAAAACTATTTTGGGTATGTACTTGACCCGATTATGAGCATGGTCCTTTTGGGTTGCCTTCACCATAGCAACTGGTAGGATGAATTAAGGAGAAAGAGGATTAATTATGATTTATTAATATCTTATGAGAATAATATATTAAAGGAGAAATCATATTGTTAATTAATATTAGTCAAGAATTAATTTTGTGGCTAAAAGAGATTGATTAAATAAGGGGGACTGTTATGCAAATCATTGATAGTTTCATAAATGGGCTAATGGACTCCATAGAGTTGGAGTGGACAAATTTGATGGGGAAGCCCATAAGAATTCGTCCAAGGCCTCTAAGGAGGGAGTCCATGGGCTGCTTAGGACTTAAGCAGTTAGATTAGGGTTTCATGGCTGAAAACCCTAGAAGCCTACCTATATAAGGAACCCCTATGGCCCCAAAAACATGGCTAAGCCTTCTCTAGGAGATCTTGGACGTTTTTGGTGCCTCTCCACTTCCTTCTTCTTCATCCTTATTGCTAGTGGTGTTTGTGACTCCATTATAGGTGCAACACTTGAGGCACTAGGCTTTCAGAAGTCAATTACAAGAAGGAATAGATTGTTATTGCTACATAACAATCAAAGGTAAAATCTAAACCCTAATTTCGTTCATAGTATCCTAGATTTAGGGTTTATGGCTTTGGATGATTATTGCATGTTCATTAGACAAACTAGATCCAAAGCTTTAGGGTTTGCATGTACACCATAGGATTGATGTAGTGCTCAAAACCCATTAGTGGTATCAGAGCCTAGGCTGTTTGTTTGATGTGTTTGATGCTTGTATGATCATTCTTTGCCTGAAATTTGAAATTTTTTGCCCCCTGCCTGACTAACTCGGCGAGTCAGTGGATAAACTCGGTGAGTCAGCCTGACTCGGCGAGTCCAGGGGTTAGACAGAGGAAATTTCGGGATTTTGACTGTTTTTTATGCTGGATAATTACCAAAAACGTTTTTATTGATAAAATCTGATTTTTGTTGATATTATGTGAGTATCCTTACCAAAATAGAAGATAATTGTCATTTAATTGAATAATTATTTCCTTATATGATAAAATTTGATTATTTGAATTATTTTATGAATTATCTTGCAAGTAATTGAATTAGGTCAAATTCAGATAATCACTAATTTTTGATTAATTGAATTATTTGTGATTTGATCTAATATGTCTTGAAAAGTTTCAAAACATGTCCTCAAGTTTTGGAATTTAAATTTTGATTAAAAGATTTAATTTTAAAATATTTAAATTCTAAGCCCTAAGTTTTTGAAAAAGTTTCAAAACTTGTCCTCAAGTTTTGAATTTAAAATTTGATTAAAAGGTTTGATTTTGAAATATTAAATTCTAAAACCCTTGTATTTTGAAAAGTTCAAATTACACCCTTATGGTTTTATTAAGTTAATTAAGTGTATAATTAAAAGAGAGTTAATAAATCCATAATGATTTGGTTTACATTTAATTAAATTAAAAGTATAATTTATTAAATTAAACCACCTATTATTTTAAAAGTGTAAATGTCACACCCCAAAACCATAACGGCAGAAACGTTCGGGGGTGGAGGACGTCATGTACAGTATCACAACAATGCATAGTAGTAAACAAGCAACAACATCATCCATTGCATTAATAATATAATTTAATACAAGTGTTTTCTGTGAAGTTTATAAGACACCAAAAATGTAAATCAAAATAAGAGATGAGTCTTGAACGAGCTCCATCTTCTCCAACTGGCATCGGTACCTGTCTACTAATGACCTGAGAATACAAGTTATTTTGAAAGAGTTTATCAGCTTTAAAGCTGGTGAGTTCATAAGCATTTTAGTGTCATTGTTTGTATGAAAATGTTTGTAAGTGTTTGATGTATAGGTTTGTAAATGTTTGAATCTCCTAGAAAACCCTATGTTTTCTACTAAACGTAGCCTTCTACCAAGGCTTCAAATGTTCTCTATGTTTGTTTCTTGTAAGAGTGCGTATTTTCCCAAGTATGACTATCATTAACCAAAAATATAGTTTTTACATTACCGTTCATTGTGAGAAGATCACAAAGTGAATGCAATGGAGAAATAAAATTGTACTGTAGTGTTGTATTAAGTAACTACTGCTGTACCAACTACCTTAAACCAATTGTTATTTAAGGTATAATGTGTTATGATTGTACCATGCTATCGACTAAAAACACGACGATGAAAGACGTCGGAAGAAATGACATTTGGTACCCGTAGACTTGCAAGTCCCACTGTAGCGAGCAACAAGGTGTAGTATAGTCAATCCAGTATAGATCTATACACAAATTCAACGCTCTCCCTCAAGGAGATTCTGGCTACAAATCGGGCCATGACATGTGATGTCATGTCCCGAAAACGTGGCTCACACTATGTTATAGTATTCTTGTATATGTATTGTTTCTCATGATAGTATGCTCTCTTGTATTGTATGTATTGTTTCTCATGATAGTATGCTCTCTTGTATTGTATGTATTGTTTCTCATGATAGTATGTTCTCTTGTATTGTATGTATTGTTTCTCATGATAGTATGTTCTCTTGTATTGTATGTATTGTTTCTCATGATAGTATGTTCTCTTGTATTGTATGTATTGACTCATGTATGAACTGACTCTTTGTATGCTTCATTGTACTAGAAGTAATGAGTAGTATCTTCCTAAAGTATACCTATTATAGTTTACTAGTAAAGTCGTTTGTATAACTGAGTGTATTGAACTGAGATAAAAGCCTTTATGTCTATACATATATACATAATATATAACTAAGGATCAAACGACACTCGGACAAACAACAGGGTACTCTAAGTCCACAACCAAACAAGGAACATGAAATAAAGTGTGTCATCAGTCCTAAGTCCTTCAAACCTTACTTATATAACTATACATGCATTAGACATGGTTTTGACAATATATTAGTTTAAAAGAGTTTAACATGTAAAAGAGTTTGATAAACATTTTGAAGTAGTTTGTTTGATAAAACCGCTAACACAATAGCAAATCCATTTGTTTGATAGTTATTAATCACATGTGATTGATATAATAACTATAAAGTTTCAACTTGTATCCCCCCATAAAAGCATTTAAAATCATTTAAAAGATAGATTAAGGGGTATGAACTCACCTGTAATGAGGGATACGGAAGTATGTTTTGGAAACAGGATGTAGAGTGTCAGGTGAAACCTTGAGCATACAAAGATCCTAATAACATATAATGAAATGTATGTGATATAATAACATAATGTCATATGTCTATCATACTGTCAGACGCATCTGGGGTGTCCCACCTACCCATTGGTCCTATCGACCGAATCGGGGACTAGTCCCCTTCTACTGATACCAACTATCATAACACAACAACTAGCATAGACACATATCAAGCAAACTACCATACTCGCATATCAACCAATAGCCAACCAGACAATTATCACAAAGACAATGATCTCAGCTAAACATCTACTAGTGGGTCGGCCTTGGTGCCGTAGACCCACTTCTACTGGAAGGTAACTCACCTCGCAAGGCTGACCGCTGAAAAGCTGATAGGCAAATGTCTGACTGCTGCTCCGGCGATCCTCCGGCTACAAATTCATAAAACACTAAATCAGACACTGATAACTACTCTTAGGGTAAAATGACTATTTTACCCCTGACCAAGTCAAAATCAAAGTCAACTTCCAGTTGACTTGACTCGCCGAGTTGGGTCGCCAACTCGTCGAGTCCCTATATAACTATACATGCATTAGACATTAGTCCTAAGTCCTTCAAACCTTACTTATATAACTATACATGCATTAGACATGGTTTTGACAATATATAAAAGAGTTTAACATGTAAAAGAGTTTGATAAACATTTTGAAGTAGTTTGTTTGATAAAACCGCTAACACAATAGCAAATCCATTTGTTTGATAGTTATTAATCACATGTGATTGATATAATAACTATAAAGTTTCAACTTGTATCCCCCCATAAAAGCATTTAAAATCATTTAAAAGATAGATTAAGGGGTATGAACTCACCTGTAGTGAGTGATACGGAAGTATGTTTTGGAAACAGGATGTAGAGTGTCAGGTGAAACCTTGAGCACACAAAGATCTTAATAACATATAATGACATGTATGTGTATTTGATTAGTGTAAAGACAACTAATTATAAGGGACAAAACCCTAATAGACTAGGAAACTCTTAGATTGAAGGGATACAATCACATATGATTGCATAACTAGGGTGTATTGACACCCTAAAGAGTTTACGGTCCTAAAGACATGACCAAGTGAGCTTACGATCAAAATGGCATGACCATAAGTGTTTACGGTCTAAGTGGTTCGCGGTCCATAGAGTTCACGGTCTTATGACCTTACGGTCCTATGACCTTACAGTCTAGTGATCCAACCGTAATCTCATATCCTTTTGAGCATAGGATGATTTCCAAGCGTTTTGAAGGGTTCTAAGTTCCATTCTAGGCTTTAGGAATGCTTAATGGTCATAATGCACCATTATATAAGAGTTTACGGTCTAAGGAGATACACTTAGACCATGAACACCTTTTGTTCTTGATGTTTTCTAGGTGATTAACTAGTGATACAAGCATATATCAAGCTAAGGATAGTGTACTCACTGATTAGAAGCTTGAAAGGGTGATTAGGATCCAAGAACACTAGTGTGTGTTCTTGGTGTTTTTTGTGAAATGAAGAACACATGAAGATCTATCTAAGTGAAGAGATTTCATGGATGAAATCATGTATAATCACTAGATATAGAAGGATAACCACTAATCAAAGGAAGAGATACTTACAATCTTGAAGATCTAAGAGTAAAGTCGAATGATACTTGAGAGAGAATGAGTTCTTCTAGGTTTGGAATTGTGAAAGTGATCTAAAAATAACTAAGTGTCATTCATATAGGGAGTTTACGGTCACCATGACCGTAACTCCAAGCTTCCTGACCGTAAACTCCTTTTAAGGAGGTTTACAGTCTGCTAGGTAGTTTGGAACATTAACTGATACATCCAAACACTGTTTCCTGTGATTCTCCTGGCTCAGAATGCTCAAAAAGACTCTAAACAGTGCTAAAAGTTAGCAGAAACGAGTTTGACTTTGATTGAAATGAATGGTTTGCACAAGATAGAAATATCGGGTTGTCACATCATCCCCCCATTAGAGAGAATTTCGTCCCGAAATTAGAGTTTAAGAAATTTAAGTTAATACAATTAACTAAGCGAACAGATGAGGATATTTCAGTTTCATTTGATCCTCACGCTCCGAAGTGAATTCAGGTCTTCGCTTGGCGTTCCAGCGAACCTTCACTATCGGGATACGGCTTTGCTTTGTTTGCTTGACCTCTCGGTCCATGATCTCTACAGGTTCTTCCACGAAGTTGAGGCTCTCGTTGATCTCGATCTCGTCGGGTGGGATTACAAGAGACTCGTCGGACAGACACTTTTTCAAGTCCGAGACGTGGAAAGTAGAATGTACGTTACTGAGTTCACGCGGTAGGTTGAGTTTGTAAGCTATAGGGCCGATTCTAGCGAGAATCTCGAAAGGCCCTACGTATCTTGGATTTAGCTTTCCACGCTTTCCGAAGCGTATCAAACCCTTCCAGGGTGAGACTTTCAAAAGAACGCGGTCTCCTACCTGAAATTCCAATGGTTTCCTTCGCTTGTCTGCGTAGCTATTCTGTCGGTCTCTAGAGGCTTTCAATCGTTCATGAATCTGAACGATCTTCACTGTCGTTTCCCGAATGATATCCGGACCTGTGAGAGTGCTGTCAGGAACTCGTCCTTTAGCTAACTGGGTGTCACCCACCTCGGCCCAGCACAGAGCGAATCTGCACTTTCGGCCATAGAGGGCCTCGAATGGAGCAACCTTTATGCTCGTGTGATAACTATTGTTGTAGGAAAACTCGACAAAGGGAAAATGAGTATCCCATGCCTTCCCAAAGTCGATCACACAGGCTCGCAACATATCTTCCAAGGTTTGGATAGTTCTCTCACTTTGTCCGTCGGTCTGTGGATGGTAGGCTGTACTCATGTCCAACCTCGTTCCAAGAGAACTTTGTAGCGACTGCCAGAACCTCAAAGTGAATCTACTATCTCTGTCAGAGATAATGGATATGGGAACACCGTGCAGTCGTACAATCTCCCGTATGTATGTTCTTGTTAGCTTCTCCATCTTGTCTGTCTCTTTGATAGGCAGGAAGTGTGCGGACTTGGTTAACCTGTCTACGATCACCCATATGGTATCGAGACCACCCGTTGTCTTGGGCAACTTGGTTATGAAGTCCATCGTGATCCGCTCCCACTTCCATTCCGGTATCTCCGGTTGCTATAGTAAACCTGAGGGTTTCTGGTATTCGACCTTGACCTTGGCACAAGTAAGGCATTTATTCACGAAGGTAGCAATCACTGCTTTCATGTTAGGCAACCAGTATAACTTTTGAAGATCCAGATACATCTGATCTGAACCTGGGTGGACGAAATAACGAGTGTTGTGTGCTTCGGTCATGACCAAGTCTCTGAAGCCACCGTGTCTCGGTCTCCAGATCCAGTCCATGAGATATAAGGCTCCACCACCCTTGACTTCCAAGTTCTTATCCATCCCTCTCAGGGATTCACTTGCCACATTTTCAAGTTTCAAAGCGTCGAGCTGAGCCTCCTTAATTTGTGTGGACAAGTGTGAATGGATAGTCATAGTCAATGATTTGACTCTACGACCAGAGTATTCTTTCCGACTTAGGGCGTCAGTTACTACGTTGGCTTTACCCGGATGATAACGAATTTCACATTTGTAGTCACTGAGTAGCTCGACCCACCGTCGTTGTCTCATGTTGAGCTCCTTCTGGTCGAATAAGTGTTGTAAGCTTTTGTGGTTTGTAAAGATAGTGCTCTTCGTACCGTATAGGTAGTGTCTCCAGATCTTCAGAGCAAACACAACTGCTCCTAACTCAAGATCATGCGTGGTGTAGTTGACTTCGTGCGTCTTCAGCTGTCTTGAGGCGTAGGCGATGATCTTACCTCGTTGCATCAGAACGCATCCGAGCCCTTAATTGGATGCATCGCAATAGACAACGCGGTCTTCTATTCCTTCTGGGAGGGATAGTATCGGTGCGGTGCATAAGGATCGTTTTAGCGTTTGGAACGCTCTCTCCTGCTTCTCTTCCCAGTCGAAGGCCACGCCCTTCTGGGTCAAAGTCGTAAGAGGTTTCGCAATTCGCAAGAAGTTCTGTATGAACCTGCGATAGTAGCCAGCGAGCCTAGAAATTGACGAATTTATGTAGGCGTCTTCGGTGCTAACTAGTTCTCAATGGCTTTGATTTTGGAAGGGTCCACGTGTATTCCCTCTTCGCTAACCACGTGCCCTAAGAATTCGACTCTTCGTATCCAAAATTCACATTTTGAGAACTTCGCATAGAGCTTCTCCGATCGTAGTGTTTCCAAGACCTGTCGAAGATGTTGACTATGCTCCTACTTACTACGAGAGTAGATAAGTATGTCATCAATGAAGATGATGACGAACTGATCCAAGTAAGGACGACACACCCTATTCATTAAATCCATGAATATCGCGGGCGCGTTGGTTAATCCGAACGACATCACTACGAATTCGTATTGCCCATAACCAGTTCGGAAGGCTGTCTTTGGAACATCCTCCCTTAGCACTCGTAGTTGGTGATACCCGGATCTTAGGTCTATTTTTGAAAAGTAGTTCGCCCCTTGAAGTTGATCAAACAAATCGTCTATGCGAGGCAGAGGGTAACGATTTTTGATGGTTAGCTTGTTGAGTTCCCTGTAGTCGATGCACATACGAAACGATCCGTCTTTCTTCTTGACGAACAAGACCGGAGCTCCCCAGGGTGAGAAGCTTGGTCTTATAAAGCCCTTGCTGAGCAGTTCGTTAAGTTGACCGGACAGTTCTGGCATCTCTGCAGGTGCTAGACGATAAGGCGATTTGACTACTGGGGTAGCCCCTGGAACTAAGTCGATTATGAACTCGACTTGACGTTGCGGAGGTAATCCTGGGAGTTCTTCTGGAAAGATGTCGGGAAAGTCGCATACTACTGGAATGTTCTTGATGTCTTTCGTTTCTTGGCTCACATCGACCACATGAGCAAGGAATGCGCGACATTCCTTTCGCAAGAATTTCTGGGCTTGAATGCTAGAGATGAGGCGAAGGTTAGTGCCGGGTTTGTCGCCATAGACTACTAGAGTTTCGCCAGACGGCAGATTAAGGCGAACAACCTTTTCATAACACATGATGCCGGCACGATGTAGACTCAACCAATCCATGCCGATAATAACGTCGAAACTTTTGATTGAGACCTGCATGAGGTCGATTGAAAATGAATAGCTATCTAGAGTTAGGGTACATCCTATGTATATACTGCTAGTGCTCTCAGTCTTCCCATTAGCCATTTCTACAGTGAACGGTTCCTTAAGTGCTCGTGAATTTTGCTTAAGTAAATGAGCAAATTTTTGGTTCACGAAACTCCTCTCCGCTCCACTATCAAACAGAATGCATGCATAAGAGTTATCGAGGAGAAACGTACCAGTGACCATTGTGGGGTCGGCATTCCCTGCCTTCGGGCAGTCCCTTTTATAGTGGCCCACCTCGCCACAACCGTAGCAAGCTTGGCCCACACCAGCACCGGGGACTTGGTTGATTGGCCTCACCGGAGATTTGCAGAAATGGACTGTGTGCCCCTTCCTGTTGCAGTTTGAACACTGCATTTCCCGGCAGGCTCCTCTGTGGTGGAAGTTGCATTTGTTGCACTTTGGCAAACTTCCAGCGTACTGCTTTACCGGAGCAGTAGCGGCAGGTGCTATTGCAGCATGAACTGCCACGATATGCTGCTTTTTGACAGCCTTCTTCTTCTTATTGTCATCCCAGAACTTTCGCTTGTTGTCAGCGGTCTTGGAGGGTTCTGAGATGGCTAGGGTTGTTGTTGATGACGGGGTACAGACTCCATGGTCAATGAGCCGCTGTGCCAACCGCTTGGAACTATCGAATGTGGTGGGGTTTGAAGCCAAGACATTCCCCTGCAATGGTGGCACCAGCCCCCAGATGTACCTCTCTATTTTTTTCCCTCCGTGTGAACCATGTTGGGACAGAGGGCCACCAGCTCGCAGTATCTGGCGGTATAGGAAACTATGTCGGAGCCCTTCATGGTTAGGCTCCATAGTTATTGTTCTAGTTTCTGGATTTCGCCCCTCGGGCAGTATTCTTCAATCATGAGCTCTCTCAGAGCTTCCCAGCCCATAGCATTTGCCACTATTAGAGTTAGTGACTTGACATGGCTATTCCACCATGTCAGGGCTTTTGCTTCAAAGGTGCATGCAACAAACTTGACTTTGCTCCCCTCTTGGCACGAGCAGATCTCGAAGATCGACTCTGTCTTTTCGAACCATTGCGAGAGGGCAATGACTCCGCCAGTCCCTTTAAAGGAAAATGGCTTGCCATTGGTGAAGTCATTGTAGGAGCACTCTCTCGAGCGCACAAGGAGTTCACCTTGAGTAGAATGAACAGGTGTTCCACCTCAGGTGGCACTGTTAGAATGATATTGAGCCATGGCCGTTGCCACAACCGCAGCTACTACAACATTCAGAGCTGTCGTATCGATTTGTGGAGGATGTGGTGGTGTTGGATTTACTCGAGGATCGCGTCTCGTTGATCGGCGTGGAGGCATCTTTTAACTAAAAGTTTACAAAGATGACGATACTGGTAAGAATTAAATAGAGAGAAATGATGAGAGTGACTCATGGACTAACTCTCCATAGCCCAACAACACTATTGAATAGTATGATTGAATGTCGATCTAGTACTAAAAGATGATAGCATTTGGATATTAATTTCCATGAGATTAGATATCTGTCAATAATACTGTTATTACAGATGTAACAAGTTCGGGAAAAATGACCTAGAAGTAGGTCTTACATCAAACCAAGATGGGAAAATTTTGACAGAACTACGACCTAATCATGACCTAACAGATCCACAGTCTTCACAAAGATAGGAAATTAAACTAGAGCTTTTACATAACTAAGTTATATCCAAAAGAGAAAGTTGAGTAGGCTCTATCTACGACGAGAACCACTAGAATGAGTCCTTGACCCTGACAGACGGCGCTCCATGTCTCTCATGCGCCTTTCAGACATTGCCTGCCACGCTCGAAGTTCCCTAACTTCAGCTTGGGATGCAGCTAGCTGTTTTTGCAGAGTCTCATTGGTTCTCCTAGTTGCTTCCATAGACCCTTCGAGTTGGCGAATGCGGAGCGTGTTAACACCTGAGTTGGCGTCCATTTCCATGACTCGGTCGATGGCTGCTCGACCTTGCTCAACATTCCGAGCAATCCTACAGACCATGATGGGCAGGACTCGGTCAGCTGAACCTACCTCGCTTAGATTGTAAAAGCTTCGGTCTTCATTGAAGGGTAAGGGCTGACCCTGCTCATCATTCCAATGGTTCAAGTTTATCGCCCACAAGGGTGTCAGACCTTGAAATGCTGGTCGGGGGTTAACATTTGGGATTGAGCCTCTTGTGGAAGGTTGTTGACTTTTGGCTTGGAGTCAGTACTATCAGAAAATCCTTCAGCATGGTGATCATCCAAAGGGATTAGATGATCATCTCCTGGATCCTCCTCAAGCCATCCAACATTGCCTTCGTTTGGGAAGTATGGGTCGTCGTGGGGTGGAATCCAGCCATGTTATCTATGCGAGAAAAGGGGTATAAGAAATAATTAAATAGACGTACTAATTAGATAATTATAAGATGATCTTTATCAGTTACTTCAATACTTGCATAGTGCATACCAGTTACATGTAATCAAAACAGGATAGGCCTTCGAATAAGTGACCCTAACTCCAAATCCACAACCAAACAAGGAACAGGAAGTAAAGCAAAGATCACAGATTCTAAGTCTATGCCATCCTAGTCACATATAACCTTAGCGTATCCACTTAGAAATTATTGACCTACTAATAAAGACCTTTATTTCTCAGATAAGTAATTATAGTAACACAAAATACTCCTATAGTATTTCAGGTTTATGTTCTGTTCAAATGTTTTCATTGTAGTATTGTTGGTAAGTTTTTAGACTTGTTGCAACCTCACAACCACTCTTAGGCACATGCTAGTCACTCCTTGGAAAATATAGTTGATCAGGCTATATCCTCCCAGGTTTGACTATATGTCTCTAAGTCTAATTGTGTTGCCCAACAATCGTAATACTTTTGTTCTGTCCTAGTGACACTGATTTTAGTATAATGCAGGTATGTATACTTGGTTAAATATTTTATTATTTAAAATTATAAACTCTTGGTCAGAGTATTTTAATCCCGTTGTGTTTATAGTTTGTATATCTTTTATGGGTTGATATACTCGATTCACTATAAACAATGCTCTGATACCAATCTGTCACACCCCAAAACCGTAACGGCGGAAACGTTCGGGGGTGGAGGATGTCATGTACAGTATCACAACAATGCATAGTAGTAAACAAGCAACAACATCATCCATTGCATTAATAATATAATTTAATACAAGTGTGTTCTGTGAAGTTTATAAGACACCAAAAATGTAAATCAAAATAAGAGATGAGTCTTGAACGAGCTCCATCTTCTCCAACTGGCATCGGTACCTGTCTACTAATGACCTGAGAATACAAGTTATTTTGAAAGAGTTTATCAGCTTTAAAGCTGGTGAGTTCATAAGCATTTTAGTGTCATTGGTTGTATGAAAATGTTTGTAAGTGTTTGATGTATAGGTTTGTAAATGTTTGAATCTCCTAGAAAACCCTATGTTTTCTACTAAACGTAGCCTTCTACCAAGGCTTCAAATGTTCTCTATGTTTGTTTCTTGTAAGAGTGTGTATTTTCCCAAGTATGACTATCATTAACCAAAAATATAGTTTTTACATTACCGTTCATTGTGAGAAGATCACAAAGTGAATGCAATGGGGAAATAAAATAGTACTGTAGTGTTGTATTAAGTAACTACTGTTGTACCAACTACCTTAAACCAATTGTTATTTAAGGTATAATGTGCTATGATTGTACCATGCTATCGACTAAAAACACCACGATGAAAGATGTCGGAAGAAATGACATTTGGCACCCGTAGACTTGCAAGTCCCACTGTAGCGAGCAACAAGGTGTAGGATAGTCAATCCAGTATAGATCTATACACAAATTCAACGCTCTCCCTCAAGGAGATTCTGGCTACAAATCAGGCCATGACATGTGATGTCATGTCCCGAAAATGTGGCTCACACTATGTTATAGTATTCTTGTATATGTATTGTTTCTCATGATAGTATGCTCTCTAGTATTGTATGTATTGTTTCTCATGATAGTATGCTCTCTTGTATTGTATGTATTGTTTCTCATGATAGTATGTTCTCTTGTATTGTATGTATTGTTTCTCATGATAGTATGTTCTCTTGTATTGTATGTATTGTTTCTCATGATAGTATGTTCTCTTGTATTGTATGTATTGACTCATGTATGAACTGACTCTTTGTATGCTTCATTGTACTAGAAGTAATGAGTAGTATCTTCCTAAAGTATACCTATTATAGTTTACTAGTAAAGTCGTTTGTATAACTGAGTGTATTGAACTGAGATAAAAGCCTTTATGTCTATACATATATACATAATATATAACTAAGGATCAAACGACACTCGGACAAACAACAGGGTACTCTAAGTCCACAACCAAACAAGGAACATGAAATAAAGTGTGTCATCAGTCCTAAGTCCTTCAAACCTTACTTATATAACTATACATGCATTAGACATGGTTTTGACAATATATTAGTTTAAAAGAGTTTAACATGTAAAAGAGTTTGATAAACATTTTGAAGTAGTTTGTTTGATAAAACCGCTAACACAATAGCAAATCCATTTGTTTGATAGTTATTAATCACATGTGATTGATATAATAACTATAAAGTTTCAACTTGTATCCCCCCATAAAAGCATTTAAAATCATTTAAAAGATAGATTAAGGGGTATGAACTCACCTGTAATGAGGGATACGGAAGTATGTTTTGGAAACAGGATGTAGAGTGTCAGGTGAAACCTTGAGCACACAAAGATCCTAATAACATATAATGAAATGTATGTGATATAATAACATAATGTCATATGTCTATCATACTGTCAGACGCATCTGGGGTGTCCCACCTACCCATTGGTCCTATCGACCGAATCGGGGACTAGTCCCCTTCTACTGATACCAACTATCATAACACAACAACTAGCATAGACACATATCAAGCAAACTACCATACTCGCATATCAACCAATAGCCAACCAGACAATTATCACAAAGACAATGATCTCAGCTAAACATCTACTAGTGGGTCGGCCTTGGTGCCGTAGACCCAGTTCTACTGGAAGGTAACTCACCTCGCAAGGCTGACCGCTGAAAAGCTGATAGGCAAATGTCTGACTGCTGCTCCGGCGATCCTCCGGCTACAAATTCATAAAACACTAAATCAGACACTGATAACTACTCTTAGGGTAAAATGACTATTTTACCCCTGACCAAGTCAAAATCAAAGTCAACTTCCAGTTGACTTGACTCGCCGAGTTGGGTCGCCAACTCGTCGAGTCCCTATCCTTTCATCTGACCTTCTTCACGATGCTACTCGTCGAGTGTGGCAACGACTCGACGAGTTCTCCTTCTAAAACAACCCCGAATGAACCTTCATCCGACTCGCCGAGTTGTATGAACAACTCGTCGAGGTCATCCCCATCCTATGAACAAGTCTGCCCTTGACTCGCCGAGTTGTATGAACAACTCGTGGAGTTCATCTTCGAACGTTGGGAGATTACCTTGGACTCGCCGAGTCTGTTCATACACTCGCCGAGTCCTATGATTCCCATGTCTATGGCTAAGTCCAATGCGTTGGGTCATTCCCCCGGACCCCTCTAAGATCATTCTCACACTCACTGGGTTCCTTCGAACCTTAACAGAAAAGGGAAGTCAAGCCATGGACTCGTTGAGTCCCAAGAACGACTCGCCGAGTCGAGAATGACCAAGTCTCATTTCTCGATTTCTGACGTACAACACTTGACCAAAAGATAGATCTAGGCTTCTAAGATCGATCTAGCGCGTAAAGTTACAAACTTTACGTGCATGCATGGCACTATGAGCTTAAAAGTCCCTAAATGAGACTCTTAAGATGCATGGGGCTCTCTAAGGCTCCAAGATCAGCCCCTTTCTGACTTGTAACCCCTTAAAGACCTTGGATCTGAAGTCTTAGCCCCCAACCATGCTTGCACTCATGATTGGTCACCATGAATGGCTCCTAAAAGCCCTAAATCACCCCAAAAAGGGATCTAAAACATGAAAGAGCAAGGTATCAGCTTTATACCTCTAGAGAACTGCAGTGGGTGCACAAACTCGAACTCCTCTGGCCTCTTCTTGATTCCTCAAGCCTTTCTACTCCTTCTTATGTTCCAAAATCAGCAAAAACCACCACAAAGGCCTTAGATCTTAACACAAACGATTGGGGTTTCAGTAGGAAGTGTTCTGGGAGCAATAGGGGCGAAGGGAGGCTGAATGAGATGCTTAAATAGGGTGCAATCCCTTAGATTAGGGTTTTGTCCAGACAGGGGCTACTCGTCGAGTCTGGCTTCCGACTCGTCGAGTAGGTCATTAAACTCCCGGGTCCAAGTCGCTCCTACTCGTCGAGTTGGCCACCAACTCGCCGAGTTCTAGGCCAAAAATGAATAATACTCGAATGGAATTCATACCGGGAATCAGGTGCTACAAATCTCCCCCACTTATCATAGACTTCGTCCTCGAAGTCTGCTACTTGATCCTGAAAAAGCTCAGGGTAGTGCTCCCTCATCTCTTCCTCCAGCTCCCAGGTCCACTCCGAGCCCTTGCGGTGCTGCCATTGCACCTTCACCAGCTCCAGTCTCTTGTTCCTCAGATCCTTTGACTTCCTGTCCAGGATCGCCACTGGCTGCTCAATATAGTTCAGGCTGTCATCAACCTGAATATCCTCCAAAGGCACCACTGCCGAATCATCCACCAGACACTTCCGCAGCTGGGAGACGTGAAAAGTGCTATGAATCTGACTGAGTTCGGCCGGCAGATCCAGCCTATACGCCACCTTGCCCACCCGGGCCATAACCCTGAAGGGTCCAATATACCTGGGGCCCAGCTTGCCCCGCTTCCTGAATCGAATGACGCCCTTCCAAGGCGACACTTTCAGGTGCACCATATCTCCGACCTGGAATTCCAGGTCCGATCGACGCTTGTCGGCATAACTCTTCTGCCGACTCTGAGCAGTTTGAAGTCTGCTCTGAACCTGCTGGATCCTCTCCGTAGTCTTGAGTACCACTTCGGTACTCCCCATGACCCTCTGACCAACCTCACCCCAGCATATCGGGGTCCTGCACTTCCTCCCATACAACATCTCGAAAGGAGGACAGTCGATGCTCGCATGATAGCTATTATTATACGAGAACTCCGCCAACGGAAGGTAGGTATCCCAGCTACCTCCGAAATCTAAAATACATGCCCGCAGTATATCCTCTAGCGTCTGGATGGTCCGCTCGCTCTGAACATCCGTCTGCGGGTGAAAGGCGGTGCTAAAATGCAGATGAGTACCTAGCTCGTCGTGAAACTTCTTCCAAAACCTGGAAGTGAACCGCACATCCCTGTCGGAAATCACTGAAACTGGCACACCGTGCCGAGCTACTACCTCTCGGATATAGATGTCGGCCAACTTCTCGGCCGAGATGCTCTCCTGGATCGGTATGAAATGGGCACTCTTGGTCAACCGATCCACGATCACCCAAATCGAATCCACTCCCCGTGCAGTCCTGGGAATCTTCGTGATGAAATCCATGGTAATATCTTCCCATTTCCACATGGGAATATCTAACGACTGCATCTTGCCATGTGGCCTCTGGTGCTCGGCCTTGACCTTCCTGCAGGTCAAGCACCGCTCTACATACCATGCTACGTCCCTCTTCATGCAGGGCCACCAATAGTCAAGTCGAAGATCCCTATACATCTTCGTCGCTCCTGGATGGATAGAAAATCTGGATTTGTGTGCCTCCTCCATCTTCGTCGCTCCTTCACCACATCAAGCCACCGACGATGACTCATATTCAGATTCGGCTGGTCCAGGAGATACCTCAGGCTCTTGTGGTCGGTGTAGATGGTACAACGAACCCCATAGAGGTAATCGTGCCAAATATTGAGGGAAAAAACAACAGCCCCCAGCTCCAAATCATGCGTCAGATAATTTTCTTCGTGAGGCTTCAGCTGCCTCGAAGCGTAAGCAATAACATGTCCTCTCTGCATCAAAACTGCGCCCAAAACCAAGATGGACGCATCGCAGTATACGACAAAATCCTCCATGCCCTCCGGCAGAGCTAAGATTGGTGCCTCGCATAATCTCTGTCTCAATGTCTCAAATGCAGCCTGCTGCTCAGGCCCCCAACGAAAGACTACGACCTTCTTCGTTAGCCGAATCAAAGGTACAACTATCTTGGAGAAATCCTAGATGAATCTCCGATAATAGCCGGCTAATCCCAGGAAACTCCGAATCTCAGATGGAGACTTCGGAACCTCCCATCTCATCGCGGCCTCTACCTAGGCCGGGTCAACCAGAATCTCGTTCTGGTTGACAAGGTGCCCAAGAAACTGCACCTCGCGCAACCAGAACTCGCACTTGGAGAACTTCGCGTACAAGCTCTCCCTCCTCAGAGTATCCAAAACCTCTCGCAGATGCTCCTCATGCTGCTCCTGCGTCTTGCAGTAGACCAGGATATCGTCAATAAAAACTATCACAGACCGATCCAGCATCGGTCTGCACACACGGTTCATGAGATCCATGAACGCGGTAGGGGCATTGGTGAGCCCGAAAGGCATCACCACAAACTCATAGTGACCATAACGCGTCCGAAACGCAGTCTTCTGCATATCCTCCTCTCTGACCCTCATCTGATGATACCCTGAACGCAAATCAATCTTGGAGAACCAAGATGCTCCCTGTAGCTGATCAAAGAGGTCATCAATCCTCGGGAGTGGGTAACGGTTCTTCACTGTTACCTTATTCAGCTCCCTATAATCTATATACATCTGATGCGACCCGTCCTTCTTATTCACAAACAGAATCGGGGCTCCCCAGGGTGAACTGCTCGGTCTAATGAATCCCTTATCTAACAGCTCCTGCAGCTGTGTAGACAACTCCTGCATCTCAGGAGGAGCCAACCGATAAGGTGCCTTGGCAATCGGAGCCGCACGCGGGACTAGGTTGATCCTGAACTCTACCTGCCTCTCCGGAGGTATCCCGGGTAATTCCTCGGGAAATACATCCGCAAACTCTCGTACCACGGGCACGTCGCCCACCGTTGCCTTACCCATCTCTCGGGTATCCATAACATAGGCAAAAAATCCTAAGCAACCCTGCTGAAGGTAACGCCTAGCTCTCGCCGCTGAACATAAAGCAGGTCCTCGTTGTGGCCTCTCGCCCTTAATTACCAGCTCTCCCCCACTTGGGGCCCTGATCCGCACCAACTGATGTGCACAGTCAATCACTGCCCAATTGGGGCTTAGCCAATCCATACCGATAATAACCTTGTTCCCCCGCAAAGGTATGGGAACCAGATCTACCAGATAATGCTCCTCAAACAGCCGCAGGACGCAATCTCGGTAGACCTCTGATGCTCGCACTGACCGGTCGTCCACAATCTCGACCTCTAGAGGGCAATCCAACGTGCCCGACGACTCAGGAAACTTCTTGCTAAGCACAAGTGAGACAAACGATCGGGAAGCTCCCGAATCAAACAATACCTGAACTGGGATACCGTTCACATGGAACGATCCTATGCAGGGCACATACATAACATATCAAAATCACAGCGACATAAACAAAAGCATACGAAAGAGATCATACCTGTCACCACATCGGGTGCAGCGCGTGCCTCTTCGGCTGTCAACTGAAATGTTCGGCTCCGCACCACTGGAGCCTCTGATTTGGCCTTCCAGCCATCTACAACCCGTGCTGTCGCTGAAACCGGTGCCACTGCTGGCGTCGCTGCTGAAGCTGCTGTCAATGTAGGGAAGTTGGCCTTCTTATGGCCCCTCTGATTGCAATGGAAGCAAATCAGGTCTGATATCTGCACTGTGGGGGCGGGGGAAGTACAATCCCTGCCAAAGTGCCCCGTCCTGCCGCACTTGTAGCAGCCGGTCGATCCCGCTCTACAAGCTCCCTCATGCGGCCTGCCGCATTTCCTGCAGCGGCTCTGGCCTGGCTGGCCCTTCGACCTAACATCGGATCCCTTGGGTTTCTTCCCCGAAACCCCTGTCACCTGCTCTATCTCTGCTTTCCTCTTCCTGACGTGGTCTAAATCGAGCTCCCTCTCCCGCGCCCTGGCAATCATGGACTCCAGGGTCGGGCAGGCTGAATAGCTAACATGCTCCCGAATATCAGCCTTCAACATATCATGGTAGCGGGTTTTCCGCATCTCCTCATCCCCCGCATACTGGGGCAACATCAATGCTCTCTCCCAGAACTTGGCGGTGATCTCCGCCACAGTCTCCGTAGTCTGCCTCATATCCAAAAACTCTCTGGCCAGCTGCTGAAGCTCTACAGCTGGCGTAAACTCGGCCCTGAATCTGGTCACGAAATCTGACCACGTCATAGCCTCGACGGCTGGGGCTCCCAATGAGTCACCAACCGACTCCCACCAGTCTCTAGCTCTATCCCTCAAACATCCCGCAGCAAAGCAGACCTTCGACCCTTCCGGGCAGAAGCTCGTCAACTGCGCAGACTCAATGTCTGCGATCCATCTCCTGGCAGCAATGGGGTCTTTCACCCCATGATAATCCGGCGCACCGCTCCCTCGGAAGTCCTTGAAGGACAGTGTGCGCGTACTCTTCTGGCTAGATGCCATATCACTCTTGAATGCCCGGAGGTGATCCTCCATCATCTCAACAATCCCCTCCTTGATCGACCCGAAAATGACCGGGGTCGACTCAAGGATGCCTCTCGTGATCTCAGACGCGATGAACTCGCTCAGCCCATCATCAACCAGGGCTCTGATACCAACTTGTAACATCCCAATTTCCAAGCCCAAATTTTTCATTTTTAATTAAGTAATTCTCATCATAGTTTACCAAAACATTTCCCATGCCATATCATTTGCAAACAAAAATATAACAATGTGTCTGAAATTCATAATGTCAAAGTAAAATCAATCAGAGTACAATCCCAGAAAACTCCATGCGGAAATCATGTGTGTGTGTGTGATGCACTGCTACACTGCCGGCTCCTTCCCCTTAGACGAAGAGGTACCTGAAACCAAAACTGAAACTGTAAGCACAAAGCTTAGTGAGTTCCCCCATCATACCATATACCATACAATCACATAGCGTATATATATTGCCGGGCCATTCTGGGGCGCCCGCCCTACCCATGTCAAGCCATTATGGGGTGCTGACCTACCCATGTCAAGCCATTTTGGGGTGCTGACCTACCCATGTCAAGCCGCTCTGGGGTGCCGACCAACCCATGTCAGGCTATTCTGGGGTGCCGACCTACCCTTCGGTCTTTCAACCGGACTCGGGGACTATTTCACCCCCTACTGCTAACAATTAATGTCATATCTCTATCATACTGATGTGTGTAAATTCAACTGGTTTTAATCCTACTTTTAATTATAAAATTGACACACAAAGGCAGTGGACCTGTCAATTGTGGTGTAGTTAAATAAATAGGGTATCGAACTCAGGGAACGGAAAATTAAAACTAAAAACTAGAATTAACTAAAAACAAGCAATAGAAAATAGGGGTTTCTCTAGTTTTACAATACTAGAAACTTAACTAAAACTTAACTACTCAATTAAAAGCTGAAAACACGTAATAACAAACTAAATTCAATGATCAAAAAGGGTTTCTGTTTAGGTTCAACTCATTTACTCCTATGGTTAATTTTTATGATAATATAATAGATTAATTGTTATTGGTTACCGACTCTAGTGATTAGATTCGCATTCGCTATTACTAATCCTTAGAAAACATACTAATTCAAACAATGGCCAGTTGATTAAACTAATAGATTTCCTAGGTTGATTATTCGGGTTAAATAAGACTTCTAGCTAGCTAATTAAGTTTGGTGATTCAATTAACCTCTTGTTGATGGTGTATCATACAAGCTCACACATTAATTTACCCATTCTCTAGTTAATCCTAGTTTCATGTTCATTATTCCTAGGCATATACTATTGTGTTCACATAATTTATATGAGATAAGCAATTAAGAGATGTTCATGCAGCTTAATCACTTAGCAATTAACAGAAAATAGTTGTAGTTAATGCATAAGGGTCTTTAACAAGCTTAATTTAACAATATCACCAACTAACAATTAATCAAAAGAGTAAATTAAACCATAGGAGCAAATTTGTCTTCCCCAAACAGAAACTAACGAAATTAGTTCATGATTTCAGTGTATGAAAGCTTAAAAACAAATTCAAATAATCCTAACATAATTCAATTCAAAAGTAAGTGGAAAATTAAACCTAAAGTGCCTTAATCTCTTAAGAATGAAGGATTAGGGTTCTTCACACGTTCTTCTGATCTCCAGCAAGTTCCTTAGTCGCCAAGTAAGTTCTCCAAAAAGCCAGAGAGTCCTCAATTTGGGTTTGTGAAGTCTATTTATAATTTTCTCAAAACAGGGGCTACTCGTCGAGTAGGTAACTGACTCGACGAGTCCATTTGTTGAATCCGTATGCGGCAAGGACTTCTCGTATATCTTCGCAAACCTTCGTGTCTACTCGTCGAGTAGACGACCCTACTCGCCGAGTAGCTTTAGATTTAAGCCTTTTTCTTCTTTCTTCCATTCCCGAGCTTTCGTTCATGACTCCTGCTTCCTTTTGCTTCCGAGCACGGCTTCTGGACTGAAAATATAATTCAAACATTATTAAGTACCTTTTGTCCATAATATGCAAATAATTAGCTAATAATTGATAAAAATCTATACTAAATATATGGCTAAATATGCAAATATCAAAATACCCCACACTTGACTTTTGCTTGCCCCCAAGCAAAACTGAATTTTAACACACTAATATCACATAAGACAATCCCAATCAAACCCAGCCATTATGCCAAGACCGCAACGCATGCATTTGTGTCTAACTTTTTCCTAAACGACCCCCCTAATCCTAAATACTCACAATCCTCATAAACACTCGCCCACTTCTTTTGAACAATGCTCATTTTATGCATCCCTCCGAATCCATCCGCAGAAAACCTCCAAGTCTCAAGGTGTTTTTGGTTGAGCAACCCAAGCATACATATTCTAAAAATTACAATTTTTTTATACCACTATGGAGCTTTTTGGAATTCCTCACTTTCTTGATAATTTGAACTTTAATTTCTTTGAATTCTTCACCTTGTTTGATTTAAGTTTTGGTATCTTCAACTTTTGAACTTTTGGAATTTTGACATTTTGATCTTTACTTTAACTGCTCCAAAATTTCTTCAAACTTTTCTTGTAATTCTCTCATGTAACTCACTTTTTTTTTTCACTCAAACCTACATGCTTAAGCAGGGGTGCTCAACTTCAACCTTTATTGATTAAAGATAAAAATTTTCCTAGATACATTTCTGGTACACGATGCTAAACATATTGCATCCCTCAAACTAAGCGAGGTTGTGTTTTTGTCCCATGATTTCACTAGAATAAAGGAGGCCACAAATGCACTAGAACATATATTGGCTCAACTAAACATTTGGGTCTTCATGCAATCATCAAACATAACACTAGCATGATTCCTAATTGATTTACCAAAATTTTCTAAATTAATCCTAGCAATTTTAGTGCAAAAATTTCAAAATTTTCAAAATCTAACTAAAATTCTAACTAATATAAACTAATGTAACCAACCCCCTACCCCACACTTAATTTATGAAATGTCCCCATTGCATATTATGCATGATAAAGAATAATAATAAAAACATAGAGAGAGAATGGGAACAAACTCCCCTGGGGTAGTAGTGGCGAGGTCGATCTGCTTCATGTAAAGCTCCATCTTTAGCTGACTTTAGACATGGGAACAACTCATCCATGTCTTGGGTGTCATAGCTTGTGTGGAAAACCTCCAAAAATGCAGGAAAGATACTCAGAAATCTTCAGAAATGAAACTCTAAGGAATAAGGGCGAAACCCGTAGTGAATATGAGCAGAATATAAGCCTTGAGCATGAAAAGGTGATAGAATCGTTGAGTCTATACGGAAACACGACGAGCAGCAGCGTATCCAGCAGAAAATCGTGGAATTGGACCCGGACTCGTCGAGTAGGAAATGTGCACTCGGCGAGTCCATCGTTGAGTGAAAAATAAAAACATGCTGCTTTTGGGTTCCGTTTCTGATATGGTTGGGTATGATAACGCAGTGTTTTCTTCATTTTTCTTCAACAAATAAAACTCTAAGACCTTCCTTGAGAACGGACTCGACCCTAAACTCATGCACATTCTCATCTAGACCCGATCCTCACTCTAACCTTGACAATTGAGACTCTTTCATGCATCCAATCCTTCAATCTGAAAAAAAAAACAACCACAAAGTGATAAAAGAAAACAATGTCCTACTTAAACATCCTAAAAGTTTATCAACCAAAACAAAGAAAAATAAATAGTCTTAAACATAAAAAAAAACATCAATCCTCCTCCTCGTCTTCATCTCCTCCGGCTCCACTTCCACCCGCTTGGTTTCTTCTCGCTTGCACCCTTTCATCCTAACTGGGCACGTACGGGAATCCGGGCCCGGGCCTTGGCGCAAAATGCATTTGCTCAAATAAATAAGTAAATGAATCATTGACATAGTTCACGCCCCGGCCGAGATCGTCTTGGTACCTTCGCTGCTCAACATTATACCAATCCATCGGTAGCTCCTCATCCACCGGAATAACCGGTGGGTCTCGTGGCACCCGCTCTCTCCTTCCGGCACCAACGGTTCATCATCATTTGGAATGCTAACATGGCCCCCTCCATAATCCTCAATAATCCTAGCCCTCCTAAATAAAGTTGTGGTGAAGGGAGGACTAGGAATCATAGTCAATGCTCGTGCCTCTTGCCGGTCCAAAATACCATAGGTTCTTGCAAGCCTTGTCACAAACGTGCTGCCATTGATTTTTGAAGTCACCCACTCTTTCACTGCCCCCTCGTCCAAGTATTTTGCCATACAATATGGCAAATTGCAAAATACATTAGGAGTAATAATACTCCACATGTAGAAGATGTCTAGAGTGGGGACTTTATCGTCATCCTTTCGCATGTTTATAGAGCTTGCGATCAGACGATGTATTAGGCGATGAATCGGGGATCGAATCATCCCCTCTTGAGCGGATGAAGGGATGTAGACTTGGTTGACAATTGTGTTCCACCAAGTAACACCCTCGGGCAAGTCTTTGTGGCATTGCTCCAAAAATGACTCAAAAGTCTCAGACATGATCTCATTCTGATCATAAATCCCCAGCCTCCATGCCAGCTCTGCCATGCTACACTGGTGAAAATCTCCTCCAAGGCAGAATGAAATAATGTTTGGACTATAGTAGTCGTCACCACCACGGAAAGAGATGGTAGCAAAGAATTCCCAGCAAAGCTCTTGATATATCGGCTCTTGCAGCTTAAACAACCGACTCCACCCGTCACAGATTATTTGTACCCCATTAATTTCACAAGACTTGACCAAATAATGGCTTAGTGCTTCTTCCAGCCCAGCTTGCCCCATCCATGACCAGTCTAACTCATTAGGAACATAAATTTCCTTCCGCCTCAAAGCCTCCAGCTTGTTTCTTGTTCGTGTGAGTGAAGACTTGTTGGTGATGCTTGGAAAAGTCAACCATGGGATGTCCCCATAACCACCTCCTCGTGAGCTTTGTCCTCTCCTAGACATGGTTCCTGCACATCAAAGAAACAAGAAGACCACAAACAAAATACCTAAAGTATTAAAAATTGGAAAATATTGGGCATCAGCAACATGGACTCGCCGAGTCCACGAACTACTCGGCGAGTAGGACGAACTGCTCGAGTCAAAATTTCTTCGCGGCGTAATGTGCTCCATGATGTCCTCCGGTGGGTCCACTATGGCAATGTGCCAAAATTTCTTGACTTTCCTTCCCGAATACACATCTTCTTATCATTCCATCCGCGCAGGTTCGGAAAAGGTATGGCTCGTCCCAAAAGTAGTATTTAATTTCCGAAAAGAATTTCTTCTTTTGTTGGCGAGTCAAATCTTTTGGGATGTATTTAGTTGCTAAGTAATTTGCTATATCCGCAAACCATGGCACTTCTCCCGCTACTACCAAGATATACTCATCGGGAAAATCATCTCCAATTTTATCTTCTTCTAGCTTCTCCAAAAGTGGGTTCTCTAGTCTTGATAAATGATCGGCAGCTACGTTTTCCATCCCCTTTTTATCGCGTATTTCGATATCAAACTCTTGTAGAAGTAGGACCCAACGTATCAATCTGGGCTTCGCATCTTGCTTGGCAAATAGATACTTCAACGCGGAGTGATCGGTAAAAACGATTGTCTTGGATAAGACTAAGTATGGCCGGAACTTGTAAAAAGCGTATACCACCGCTAACAGCTCCTTCTCGGTAGTAGTGTAGTTCTCTTGGGTGGGATTCAATGTCTTTCTTGCGTAGTAGATTGGTTGAAAATGTTTATCAACCCTTTGCCCTAAAACAGCACCCACATCATAATCACTAGCATCACACATTAGCTCGAAAGGAAAATTCCAATTTGGTGCTATCATGATAGGAGTAGTGGTTAATTTTTCCTTTAGCAAATGAAATGCCTCATGACATTCCTTGGAAAAATCAAATGGGGCATCCTTCAAGAGTAATTGAGTCAAGGGCCTAGCAATCTTTGAAAAATCTTTAATAAATCGGCGATAAAATCCCGCCTGGCCTAGAAAGCTTCTTACTCCCTTGACATTTGATGGTTGTGGTAAATTGGCTATCGTGTCAACCTTTGCTCTATCCACCTCTATCCCCTTCTTTGAGATCTTGTGACCCAACACAATGCCTTCCTTCACCATAAAATGACACTTCTCCCAATTGAGAACAAGGTTGGTCTTCTCACATCTTGCTAGCATTAGATCCAAGTTGGACAAGCAATCTTCAAAAGAGGACCCAAAAACCGAGAAGTCATCCATAAAAACCTCCATAAACTTTTCGATCATGTCATGAAAGATAGCCATCATGCACCTTTGGAAAGTAGCCGGTGCATTGCATAACCCAAAAGGCATGCGTCTATATGCAAATGTTCCACTCGGGCATGTAAAAGTGGTCTTCTTTTGGTCTTGTGGGTCGATTGGAATTTGAAAGTACCCCGAAAACCCATCGAGAAAACAATAATAAAGATGACCGGAAAGCCTCTCAAGCATTTGATCGATAAAAGGTAATGGAAAGTGATCCTTGCATGTGGCCTCATTTAGCTTCCTATAGTCGATGCAAACTCGCCACCCGGTTACCGTCCTTGTTGGAATTAATTCGTTGTTTTCATTAGCCACTACCGTCATGCCTCCTTTTTTCGGAACCACTTGGACCGGACTCACCCATGGGCTATCGGAGATTGAATAAATGATTCCGGCATCTAGTAATTTCACCACCTCCTTTTTCACAACTTCTTGCATATTCGGGTTGAGTCTTCTTTGGCGTTGTACTACAGCTTTTGATCCATCTTCTAAGTTGATTTTGTGGGAACAATAGGCCGGACTAATTCCCTTTATGTCGGTTATCTTCCATGCTATAGCACCTTGCCTCTTCTTTAGTACACCCACAAGGCTCTTCTTCTCATGTTCGGCCAAATCAGCAGCTATAATTACAGGTTTTTGCTGGCCATCTTCAAGAAATGCGTACTCCAAGTGATCTGGTAGTGCCTTGAGCTCAGTTTTTGTGTTCTAAATGCTGAATACGTCGAGTCCAGTAAGGAGACTCGTCGAGTCCGGTGTAATATTCGCGACTGTTCGAGTTTCTTCGAGTGGGGTCGCCGAGTCGATCGAGGCTACTCAGCGAGTCGTTCTTCCTGAACTTCTGATCAGATCGTTATACTCAGCTTCCTCGAGCAGTCTTTCTAACTCCATCAGGTCCCTTTCAGCATCAAACTCTTCTTCAAATGAGACGGTGGACTTGCTTGGTTTTTCTTCTTTCCAATCTTCCAACAATTCTTCCAACATGTCAATTGAAAATGCCGTGTCATCACTCCTCCTTGCATGCTTCATGGCTTGATCAACTCCAAATGTGACTGATTCATCTCCTACCCGAAGGGTAAGTTAAGAATCTCGCATGTTGACGATAGCACTTGCCGTATTAAGAAAAGGTCTTCCTAATATGATCGGGACTTGGGGATCCGCTTCCATGTCTAGAACTATAAAGTCCGCGGGGAACACGAACTTGTCCACCTTTACCAAAAGATCTTCACAAATTCCTCTAGGAAATGTAACCGTCTTGTTTGCTAGGTGGATTGCCATACGAATGGGTCTTGGCTCGGGGAGATCTAACTTTTTGAAAAACGAGTAAGGCATGAGATTTACACTTGCCCCTGAATCAGCTAGTGCGTAAATGGTGGCTAAGTTTCCAAATTGGCAGGGCAATGTTAAACTTCCCGAATCTCCTTTCTTCTTAGGAAGTTTGTTTAACATAGCAGCTGAGCAGTTCTCGTTTAGGACCACCTTCTTCACTTCTTCCATCTTCCTTCTATTAGTTAGAAGATCCTTGAGAAATTTGGCGTATTTTGGCATTTGAGCAACCGCTTCTATGAATGGTAAATTAATTTGAAGAGCCTTTATGTGTTCTAGAAACTTCTAGTAGTCTTCTTCATTCTTCTCTTGTCTAGCTCGGGCTGGATATGGCAGTGGAGGCTGATATGGCTTAACATGAGGTGTATTTTTCTGATCAGATGTCGGACTCGTTGAGTCCATATCGTGGACTCGGCGAGTAGGGTCTGGGTTCAGCTGGGTCTGATTTTGGTTCTGCCCTTCTGCCTCATTCTCTTGTACCAGCTTCGGGTCTTCGTTTTGAATAGGGGCCAGAGGGGTTATAATCTTCCCACTCCTAGTTGTGACAATGTTTATATGTGCGCCTTTTGGATTGTTTTCGGTGTTACTAGGAAGTTCTCCCGGTGCTCTTTGATTCATTTGTTGGGCAAGTTGCCCCAGCTGCTTCTGAATGTTGTGAATGGATGCTTGCTGATTCCTTAATATTTTTCTTGTATCTTGTATTGCAGCATCGTGGTCATTGTGTCTTTTTTCGGATGCAGCTACAAATTTAATGAGCATTTCTTCTAGATTTGGTTTCTTTTCTTGTACCGGCTCCTCTTTTGGTAAAAACCCCTTGCCTTTTGTCTAAATTTCTCCTCCCTCGCTTTTTTTTACTCATCATAAGGGAGCCATTCTTTCTTTGGTTTTCGCCAATCGTCATCAAATCTATCACCACTAGAATAGCATACTTGCACTTTCTTATTCCCGTTCTCGTCCAAATCTCAATCTCTAGTTAGATGAGGCCCATTGCAATTCTCACATCCTTCCCGAATACCATGGATTGTTTGATCCTTTTTATCCATCCTCCTATACATGGTTTTCAACATTGCCATAACTGCCGACAAATCTTCAGAAGCTGCATAGGCCGATCCCTTGGTCATATCATTCCATGGATTGTGGTATTCTCTAGAATGCTTAGAGAATTCTTCAATTAGTTCTTTGATCACCGGGGGTGCGTTCTTTGTGAGGGGTCCTTGCGAGTCAAGGAGCTGCCTAGTTGTTATATTGACTCCATCATAGAAAATGGAGACTTCTTGTTGGCTATTAAGATCATGATGTGGGCAATTCCTTAGTAGACTTTTGTATCTCTCCCATGCCTCATAAAGGGACTCTCCAGGTTGTTGTTCAAAGTTGGCAATAGCCTTCTTCAACTTGGCTATTTTCGAAGGTGGGCAAAACTGGTCAATAAATTCTTCCTTCATCTTAGCCCATGTAGTGATGGATCCGGGAGGGAGTGACTTGAGCCAATCCTTTGCAGCACCTTTGAATGTCACTGGAAGCATACGAAGCAGCTGGGTTTCGCGAGGCACATTTGGAACATTAAAATAATCAGCCACATCATTGACTTCATCCAAGTCCTTATAGGCATCTTCGTGGTCTTTTCCGTAGAAGGGGATCTCCTTGAGTTGAGCAAGTATGTGACCCTTAAGCTCAAAAGTGGCAGTCGCGGGAATTGCGGGTTGCACAAGTCCCGGGCCGGTATCATCTCGTATCCTCTTCTTCCATTCGCCAATGGGAACTTCATCGATGTTTGACATGGTGTTGTCAAAGTCACCTTCTAGATCGCTACCTTCTTCAAATTCGCTTTCTTCTCTTTCGGACTCGTTCACGATGTCTTCCTTGATTGGGTCTTTGTTTGCCAAGGAAGAGGTGCTGGATGCTCCTGATTTGCTGCTCTTTTTCTTGCTAAAAACGGATTTGAGATTCTTCAAGGGTGAGTTCTTTGAAGAGGCGGATTCTCCAACGGCTTTTCCTTTGTTCTTTCTTAGAGCGGACTCCGGGTCTTCAAGTGGAGGAACCAAAGACGTATTGGATCCTCGGGTCATGTAACAACTGCAACCAAAGTAAGAAAAACGCGTAAAAAGAACAAAAAGAAAATAAAAATAAAAACTGTGAAACAGCGCTGGACTCGCCGAGTAGCGTCGATTGCACTCGGCGAGTTCAAGGCAGAAACAGAACAAAATCTAATTAAATTTCTAAAACAGAAAACTACGAAAACTAATCCTAATAACTAAATTACCTAAAAATAACTTTGTGCAAGATAAATCTCACACAAAGGATCGATAAAACTAGAAATTAGTGCTAATTTTTGAACCGTTCCACGGCAACGGCGCCAAAAAACTTGATGTGTGTAAATTCAACTGGTTTTAATCCTACTTTTAATTATAAAATTGACACACAAAGGCAGTGGACCTGTCAATTGTGGTGTAGTTAAATAAATAGGGTATCGAACTCAGGGAACGGAAAATTAAAACTAAAAACTAGAATTAACTAAAAACAAGCAATAGAAAATAAGGGTTTCTCTAGTTTTACAAGACTAGAAACTTAACTAAAACTTAACTATTCAATTAAAAGCTGAAAACACGTAAAAACAAACTAAATTCAATGATCAAAAAGGGTTTCTGTTTAGGTTCAACTAATTTACTCCTATGGTTACTTTATATGATAATATAATAGATTAATTGTTATTGGTTACCGACTCTAGTGATTAGATTCGCATTCGCTATTACTAATCCTTAGAAAACATACTAATTCAAACAATGGCCAGTTGATTAAACTAATAGATTTCCTAGGTTGATTATTCGGGTTAAATAAGACTTCTAGCTAGCTAATTAAGTTTGGTGATTCAATTAACCTCTTGTTGATGGTGTATCATACAAGCTCACACATTAATTTACCCATTCTCTAGTTAATCCTAGTTTCATGTTCATTATTCCTAGGCATATAGTATTGTGTTCACATAATTTATATGAGATAAGCAATTAAGAGATGTTCATGTAGATTAATCACTTAGCAATTAACAGAAAATAGTTGTAGTTAATGCATAAGGGTCTTTAACAAGCTTAATTTAACAATATCACCAACTAACAATTAATCAAAAGAGTAAATTAAACCATAGGAGCAAATTTGTCTTCCCCAAACAGAAACTAACGAAATTAGTTCATGATTTCAGTATATGAAAGCTTAAAAACAAATTCAAATAATCCTAACATAATTCAATTCAAAAGTAAGTGGAAAATTAAACCTAAAGTGCCTTAATCTCTTAAGAATGAAGGATTAGGGTTCTTCACACGTTCTTCTGATCTCCAGCAAGTTCCTTAGTCGCCAAGTAAGTTCTCCAAAAAGCCAGAGAGTCCTCAATTCGGGTTTGTGAAGTCTATTTATAATTTTCTCAAAACAGAGGCTACTCGTCGAGTAGATAACTGACTCGACGGGTCCATTTGTTGAATCCGTATGCGGCAAGGACTTCTCGTATTTCTTCGCGAACCTTCGTGTCTACTCGTCGAGTAGACGACCCTACTCGCCGAGTAGCTTCAGATTTAAGCCTTTTTCTTCTTTCTTCCATTCCCGAGCTTTCGTTCATGACTCCTGCTTCCTTTTGCTTCCGAGCACGGCTTCTGGACAGAAAATATAATTCAAACATTATTAAGTACCTTTTGTCCATAATATGCAAATAATTAGCTAATAATTGATAAAAATCTATACTAAATATATGGCTAAATATGCAAATATCACATACTGTCAGACGCATCTGGGGTGTCCGACCTACCCATTGGTCCTATCGACCGAATCGGGGACTAGTCCCCTTCTACTGATACCACTTCGTGCATCGAGTAACCACATCAAGCATAACCTAACCAGGCTATCCTACTGCTGACTAGACTGTCCTAGCATACAGCACATACAACAGGCATTCAAGGCATCCTCCTAGATCCTTAGCCTTAGTCTAGCATGCAGTTCTCAAAATCATATATCATATAACATAAGATAACAAGTATGGGTATCTTGGGGAAAACTTGCTTGAGCTCGGCTGGTCGCACGCATCACACACCCTATTTATCTCAAAACCCTTTGACTCAGTTTTTAGAAAACCATTTTATTTGTAAAAATCTTTTAAATCCCTCGGTTTGAGTCCAGACACTCCCGAGGGTGTGTCCGAATCCCTCAAACCAGGGCTCTGATACCAACTTGTAACATCCCAATTTCCAAGCCCAAATTTTTCATTTTTAATTAAGTAATTCTCAACATAGTTTACCAAAAATTTCCCATGCCATATCATTTGCAAACAAAAATATAACAATGTGTCTGAAATTCATAATGTCAAAGTAAAATCAATCAGAGTATAATCCCAGAAAACTCCATGCGGAAATCATGTGTGTGTGTGATGCGCTGCTACACTGCCGACTCCTTCCCCTTAGACGAAGAGGTACCTGAAACCAAAACTGAAACTGTAAGCACAAAGCTTAGTGAGTTCCCCCATCATACCACATACCATATAATCACATAGCGTATATATATTGTCGGGCCATTCTGGGGCGCCCGCCCTACCCATGTCAAGCCATTCTGGGGTGCTGACCTACCCATGTCAAGCCGTTCTGGGGTGCCGACCTACCCATGTCAGGCTATTCTGGGGTGCCGACCTACCCTTCGGTCTTTCAACCGGACTCGGGGACTATTTCACCCCCTACTGCTAACACATAATATCATATGTCTATCATACTGTCAGACGCATCTGGGGTGTCCCACCTACCCATTGGTCATATCGACCGAATCGGGGACTAGTCCCCTTCTACTGATACCAACTATCATAACACAACAACTAGCATAGACACATATCAAGCAAACTAGCATACTCACATATCAACCAATAGCCGACCAGACAATTATCACAAAGACAATGATCTCAGCTAAACATCTACTAGTGGGTCGGCCTTGGTGCCGTAGACCCACTTCTACTGGAAGGTAACTCACCTCGCAAGGCTGACCGCTGAAAAGCTGATCGGCAAATGTCTGACAGCTGCTCCGGCGATCCTCCGGCAATAAATTCATAAAACACTAAATCAGACACTGATAACTACTCTTAGGGTAAAATGACTATTTTACCCCTGACCAAGTCAAAATCAAAGTCAACTTCCAGTTGACCTGACTCGCCGAGTTGGGTCGCCAACTCGTCGAGTCCCTATCCTTTCATCTGACCTTCTTCACGACGCTACTTGTCGAGTGTGGCAACGACTCGATGAGTTCTCCTTCTAAAACAACCCCGAATGAACCTTCATCCGACTCGCCGAGTTGTATGAACAACTCGTCGAGGTCATCCCCATCCTATGAACAAGTCTGCCCTTGACTCGCTGAGTTGTATGAACAACTCGTGGAGTTCATCTTCGAACGTTGAGAGATTGCCTTGGACTCGTCGAGTCTGTTCATACACTCGCCGAGTCCTATGATTCCCATGTCTATGGCTAAGTCCAATGCGTTGGGTCATTCCCCCGGACCCCTCTAAGATCATTCTCACACTCACTGGGTTCCTTCGAACCTTAACAGAAAAGGGAAGTCAAGTCATGGACTCGCTGAGTCCCAAGAACGACTCGCCGAGTCGAGAATGACCAAGTCTCATTTCTCGATTTCTGACGTACAACACTTGACCAAAAGATAGATCTAGTCTTCTAAGATCGATCTAGCACGTAAAGTTACAAACTTTACGTGCATGCATGGCACTATGAGCTTAAAAGGCCCTAAATGAGACTCTTAAGATGCATGGGGCTCTGTAAGGCTCCAAGATCAGCCCCTTTCTGACTTGTAACCCCTTAAAGACCTTAGATCTGAAGTCTTAGCCCCCAACCATGCTTGCACTCATGATTGGTCACCATGAATGGCTCCTAAAAGCCCTAAATCACCCCAAAAAGGGATCTAAAACATGAAAGAGCAAGGTATCAGCTTTATACCTCTAGAGAACTGCAGTGGGTGCACAAACTCGAACTCCTCTGGCCTCTTCTTGATTCCTCAAGCCTTTCTACTCCTTCTTATGTTCCAAAATCAGCGAAAACCACCACAAAGGCCTTAGATCTTAACACAAACGATTGGGGTTTCAGTAGGAAGTGTTCTGGGAGCAATAGGGGCGAAGGGAGGCTGAATGAGATGCTTAAATAGGGTGCAATCCCTTAGATTAGGGTTTTGTCCAGACAGGGGCTACTCGTCGAGTCTGGCTTCCGACTCGTCGAGTAGGTCATTAAACTCCCGGGTCCAAGTCGCTCCTACTCGTCGAGTTGGCCACCAACTCGCCGAGTTCTAGGCCAAAAATGAATAATACTCGAATGGAATTCATACCGGGAACCGGGTGCTACAAATCTCCCCCACTTATCTTAGAATTCGTCCTCGAAGTCTGCTACTCGATCCTGAAAAAGATCGGGGTAGTGCTCCCTCTTCTCTTCCTCCAGCTCCCAGGTCCACTCCGAGCCCTTGCGGTGCTGCCATTGCACCTTCACCAGCTCCACTCTCTTGTTCCTCAGATCCTTTGACTTCCTATCCAGGATCGCCACTGGCTGCTCAATATAATTCAGGCTGTCATCAACCTCAATATCCTCCAAAGGCACCACTGTCGAATCGTCAACCAGACACTTCAGCAGCTGGGAGACGTGAAAAGTGCTATGAATCTGACTGTGTTCGGCCGGCAGATCCAGACTATACGCCACCTTGCCCACCCGGGCCATAACCCTGAAGGGACCAATATACCTGGGGCCCAGCTTGCCCCGCTTCCTGAATCGAATGACGCCCTTCCAAGGCGACACTTTCAGGAGCACCATATCTCCGACCTGGAATTCTAGGTCCGATCGACGCTTGTCGGCATAACTCTTCTGCCGACTCTGAGCAGTCTGAAGTCTGCTCCGAACCTACTGGATCCTCTCTGTAGTCTTGAGTACCACTTCGGTACTCCCCATGACCCTCTGACCAACCTCACCCCAGCATAGCAGGGTCCTGCACTTCCTCCCATACAACATCTCGAAAGGAGGACGGTCGATGCTCTCATGATAGCTATTATTATACGAGAACTCCGCCAACGGAAGGTAGGTATCCCAGCTACCTCCGAAATCTAAAACACATGCCCGCAGCATATCCTCTAGCGGCTGGATGGTCCGCTCGCTCTGACCATCCGTCTGCGGGTGAAAGGCAGTGCTAAAATGCAGACGAGTACCTAGCTCGTCGCGAAACTTCTTCCAAAACATGGAAGTGAACCGCACATACCTGTCGGAAATCACTGAAACTGGCACACCGTGCCGAGCTACTACCTCTCGGATATAGATGTCGGCCAACTTCTCGGCCGAGATGCTCTCCTGGATCGGTATGAAATGGGCACTCTTGGTCAACCGATCCACGATCACCCAAATCGAATCCACTCCCCGTGCAGTCCTGGGAATCTTCGTGATGAAATCCATGGTAATATCTTCCCATTTCCACATGGGAATATCTAACGGCTGCATCTTGCCATGTGGCCTTTGGTGGTCGGCCTTGATCTTCCTGCAGGTCAAGCACCGCTCTACATACCATGCCACGTCCCGCTTCATGCAGGACCACCAATAGTCAAGTCGAAGATCCCTATACATCTTCGTCGCTCCTGGATGGATAGAAAATCTGGATTTGTGTGCCTCCTCCATCAGTATCTGGCGCACGCCTCCATGATAAGGGACCCACACCCTACAGTGAAGAGTCAATAACCCTCGACTATCATAGTCGAAGGAGGAAACCTGACCCACAAAGCGCTCGCTCTTCCGGTGTTCCTCCCTCATCGCCTCTTGCTGGGCCTCTCGGATCCGCTCTAACAACGGAGCCACCACGGTCATCCTCATACAGATGTCCCTGATCGGCGCTGCCTTGCGGCTAAGCGCATCAGCCACGACATTGGCCTTCCCCGGTGGTAGAGGATCTCACAATCATAATCCTTCACCACATCAAGCCACCGACGCTGCCTCATATTCAGATTCGGCTGGTCCATGAGATACCTCAGGCTCTTGTGGTCCGTGTAGATGGTACAACGAACCCCATAGAGGTAATGCGCCAAATCTTGAGGGCAAAAACTGTTGGATTAGTGTCTAAGTCCATAACTATTTTGGTATGTACTTGACCCGATTATGAGCATGGTCCTTTTGGGTTGCCTTCACCATAGCAATATGTAGGATGACTTAAGGAGAGAAAGGTTTAATTATGATTTATTAATATATTATAAGAATAATATATTAAAGGAGAAATCATATAGTTTAATTAATATTAGTCAATAATTAATTAAGAATTAATTTTGTGGCTAAAAGAGATTAATTAAATTAAGGGGACTGATATTGTAATTATAAGATAGTTACAAAGTTGGGCTTAGGATCCATTAGATGGCAATGGACGAATTCTATATGGAGTACCATAAAGAAATCGTCCAAGGGCCTTCTGGAATGGTCCATTGGACTGCTTAGGGCTTAAGCAGTCAGATTAGGGTTTCCTAGTTGCAAACCCTAATAGCCTACATGTATATATAGGACCCCTATGCCCCAAAAACGTGGATAAGGGTTCCTCTAGGGTTTCCAGCCGTTTTTGGTGCATCCTCTCTCCTCCCTCTTCATCCAAGTTGCTTAGTGGTGTTTGTGACTCCATTAGAGGTGCAGCATTTGAGGCACTAAGCTTTCTGAAGCCAATCAAAGCAAGGATTGATTGTTATTGCTATATAACAATCAAAGGTAATTACTAAACCCTTATTGCAGTTCTTATTTGATAGATCTAGGGTTTGTAAGTCTTGGATTCATTGCATGTACAATAGAGAAACCTAGATCCAAGCATTAGGGTTTGCATGAGCACATAGGATTGTTCTTATGCATAAAACCCATCAGTGGTATCAGAGCCTTGATTGGTTTCTGTTGTATGTGATGTAATTGTCGTTTTTCTGCTGAAAATCAATTTTTTTGCCTCTGCCCGACTCAACTCGGCGAGTCAGTATCTGGACTCGGCGAGTTGGCCCTACTCGACGAGTTCGGGACTGACTCGGCGAGTCCGGGAGTCTGACAGAGTACATTTCGGGATTTACTTACTGTTTTGCTGTAGGATTGATGCCAAAATCGTTTTTTTGATAATAAAATCCGAATTTTATTGTATGTAAATGATTATCCTTACCAAAACAAAAGATAATTTCAAATCTTTTGAATAATAGTTTCTTTATATGATAAATATAGATTATTCAAATTATTTGGTAATTATCTTGTGCCTAAAATTGGATTAGGTCAAATATAGATAATCACTAAATTAATTGTTTGATTTATATTATTTGTTATTTGATCCCTAGTAAGTTTGAATAGTTTCAAATTACTCCCTTTAGGTTTTATAGTTTAAATTTGAACTTAAAAGTTTTGTTTTTGAAATTTAAATAGTTAAACCCTAATGTTTTGAAAAGTTTCAAAACTTGCCCTCAAGTTTTGGAATTTAAAATTTTGATTAATAGTTTAATTATGTAATATTTAAATTCTAAAACTCTAGTATTTTGAAAAGTTCAAATTACACCCTCATGGTTTTGTTAAGTTAATTAAAAGTTTAATTAAAAGAGAAAGTTAATAAAACCACCTAGTATTTTAAAAGTGTAAAATACACCCTATACTATATATATGTAACATTAAAAGTCTAATATTATATATGAGTAAAGATTCAGTCTTACCGTTAGTAGGCCTCATTCACGAAGCTGGTCTATAAGGGGTGTTTAAGGAAATTGCCTATAAAATGGCGATTGAATGGGTATCCACTCTTACCCACTGCACACTCTTGACTAGTGGAGGGTCGTTAGCCGAACGGGTAGGATAGGACGAAACCTTCCATTATAAGTATAATGAAGTACAAAGTAACTAAATGCTTTTACAAATTCCCAATTTTAGTTACTTTAGGGAAAAATGTGAATTTGTATGCTAATCCATGGAATTACACTTCGTACCCTTGTCAAACGTTAGTAGAGCGTGTGTGGCTAACCGTCACACTAATTTGGGATTGACATTGGTGGCGAAGGGTGGCTCGATGTTTATCATAGATCAATGGAGCGTGTGTGGCTAACCTGCACATTGATTAGGTGATAGTAGCAATTGGGTGCACTACATGATTCGTATGGTTATTCACACCTTGTTTGTGATCCTCGGCATTCCAGTCATAAATAGAAGGGCATAATCGAGATTAAACATGGCATTGAAAAGTTCAATGAATCTCAAAAGATCTAGGAGTTTCAATTCATTTAAAACTTAAATTTCTTTTTCGTTTTTCATGGTGGGAATTGGTAAATCGTCATTTACCTACCTTCAAATATTCTGCAACTAGATTACGGCATCCCTCTTCTAGGTTGTAGAATGTTGTGTTGGATCCTAGCCTTGATGTTTCATTTGGGTGTTACATCAAGGATTCTTATCAACTAACTTGAATTTTCTCCCGTTTTGTAGATGTCTAAATCTTACAATGGTCTTCCCAAGTCCCTTGGAACAAGCTTTCCAAATGAAGATGACGTTCCACGATACGATCAAGGAAATGAGAGTCATGCTTCACTTCCTCCACCTCCTCCAATTATTCTCCCTAACCCACAAGTTTAAAGGCTTGAAAAGTTCAAGCTCACTCAAGCCCTTTTGGCAAGTAAACACGAAGATGGGAAACCTGTGTGTGCACACGTCTTAGAGATGAAGTCACACATTGATAGGTTAAGGATGATGGGTGTCGATATCTCAGAAATATTGGCTGTTGACTGGGTTCTTCAGTCACTTCCTGAATCATATAGTGAGTTCGTTAGAGAGTACTATATGATAGACCATGACGTGACCCTCATTGATTTGACCTATTTGCTTATAGCTGCTGAATCAGAAATGATTTGGCGTGCTGATCAAGCAAATTTGTTTGGCAAATCAAACTCCTAAAATTCAATGGACATTGAAAATGGTGACATTGGAAATCCGGAAAAGTTAAATTCTGAGAAAGTTCCTTGTGCCATTCCAAAAGAGTCCATCTGCTTCTACTGCCAAGAGAAGGGGCATTAGAGACAAAGCTGCCCTGTTTACCTGAGAGATATAAGAGATGGGAGAGTCAAGACGTATGGCTCTACTTCAGGTAAAATCTATTAACTAACTCTATAAGTTCCTATTCGTTGATTCTTAATACATGATGTGATAAGATTACATTTTGATGTTTTTGCAGGATCGAAGAAAAGAGAGGAAGCTTAAGGAAGAAGCGTGCTGAATCTGATCATGAAGAAATGGATTTCGATCGCATGGACTCGAGGATCAGATTTTTGAGCTACTACTCTAGAGTTAGGATAGAATGATAAGAAATATGAAATAGCATAGTTTTTCAGTTGAATTGCATTGTAAGGACAAATTTTTCCGCAATAAAATAAATTTTGATTTTATCTTATTTATTTATCCTTGCAATGGTGTGTATGAAAAATTGATGTTTAACTGTTTCTATTATTAGCAATAATGGATTTGATTCTTAATTATGTTATTTGTGGAAATGTCGAGAATTTGCCAAATAAAGGAAGATTCTCATCGCCCAAGTTTCAATTGGACAGAAACTTGGAGTCATGCAACTTGGTTGCGTGATGAATGAGAAACTTCATATTTGGAAATTAGACTAATTCCTTGACAAAGTGTCAAGAGAAGGACTAGGAGATCGAGTACACTAGGTTGTGCATTAATCAAGTCCACCACAAGAGTGATAAAGATATTCATCATGATTTACTAAAGTTTTGTAAATATGGTTATACTTGTAAGATTAAGTATAATTCTGAGTTGATTGAAAGAGATATAATCAATAGCAGAACGAATAAGAAGAATCAAGTAGGCAGAAAGATAAAAGTTTCTCTATTCTAAGAAGAAGGGAAAGTACATATTATTGTGTTTTATTAATGATTAAGAACCATATCTTAATTGATCCTCCAAGTGAGTCTTAGTGCAATTGCATGTCTAAGAAGAGGAATCGAGAATTGTAGAAATGGTTAAATCAAGAAGTCAATCATACTTCGTTACAATATCAAGTCTTAAGAGTAATACTCCAAGATTGTGACTTGAGTGACAAGTCTTTAGTAGGTTTATAACACTCAACAAATGTGGAATTGGAAAAAGTCTTCTTATTCCTACACATTTGAGATTGGTAAGTTGTGATGTCTTGGATAAGACAAAGGCCAACTAGAACCAATTATGTGAAGTGACAGTCTTGATAAAAACTACACTAACTCTTGAATATTTGTTTTGTCAAGGAATGGTTCTTGACAAGAGAACCCTATATGTCAAGGAGTCAGTGGGAGTCTTAATGGTCTTGAAAAGTTTCAAGAACAGATCAAAAGTAAACCTAGTTAATCATCATTAGCGCACGACTTGAGGTTTATAACCTATCGTGTTGACATTATTTGTTTCTGTGCCATTCCAATTAAGCTAAATATGTATGTGAGTTCTATGAGTTCTCATTTGAATGCATAAAGACAAAGCACCTTGATCAATGGAAAGTACATTGATATGTAAGGGTGAGTTGCTAAACCACTTGGAAGACATGGTGGGCACTCGTGTTACTATGAGGCAAGAAATCAAGATTGAACAAGTTTAGTCCATATGGTTTTGGATTTGTCGCAAACTTTCGTTTTGACAAATTCAATGGATAGGAACACATACATCATAAAATCTAAGTGTCATAAGGTTTTCCTCCTTCATGAACATGATTGTGAGAAAATGCTTTCACTAAGAGAGATTTTAAGAAGATAGCAATTGTGAAAATTGTATTCTCAAATTCGATTATGATTACGGCATCCCTTTTCATAGTTCGAATTGTGAGATTTGGCAATTGATCTGAACATTTGGGACTTAGTAACATAAATTCTGAATTGTTTAGACACACGTGTGAGCTATCTAAGGCAAAGGTGTATGAGTTTAAAAAGCTTAGATAAAGGCTTATCAAAGCATTTGGTATTAGAAATATGAACTTAAGGAATTCAATAAGCATTGTTTTCTATAAGTTCAATTGTTTTCTGAATACATGTCAAAGCTAGTGGGAGCATAAGTGTTATGTTGGTAAGAAAATAATCATCATGTTAGTGGGAGCATGATTATTATGGTAATTATTGCAAGTTAGCAATATTAATTATAGAAAACAAAGATTCATTTTGCAAAGTTGCAAGGGTTGAAATGTTGTTTTGCTATAATTAAGGGAGAGAATATTATACTTCGTTTCAAAATTCTAAAGCTTAGATCGAGAAATGTTAATAAATTTAGTCAAGGATACATAGTGCATTCTCAAAATTCGATTATGATTACGGCATCCCTCTTCATAGTTCGAATTGTGGGAACAGGGCACATAAAATATTATGGCAGAAGGATGATGAAGTATCATGTCTTTATGTGAGACATTATGCATCGTGTCCAATACGCTTCGGGTATAGGATCGATTGCATATGCTATAATATTTGATCATTCTAAAATTTTCCAAATGCCTAGGGCATTAAGAGGGAAAAGGGACTAGAACTGGTTTTGACTAAAATAATTAAACAACTATCAAAGGACGATCTGAGGTTCACTGAGGATTTGTCGCTTGTGAGTAGTTGGAAGTATAGTACTGGATGGACTATATTGACATTATTATGAATAAATAAGATTCTATTAAGAATGAGTTGTCATATGGAAAATATGGAAATGTTTCCATTAATGGGAGTTAGACATTAAGAAATATGTCTAGATTAGAAACTATTATGCGAGAAGGATGTTCAAAGGAATGTACTTTGAATGTGAGACTTCACGTCTATGGAATTGTCTTGTAACAATTTCCGATAGAATACCTTGTAATTTCATTAGCCGGGTCTTTGTGACTTTTGTGCTATGACATTACGAAAGAATCATTGCATAAAATGTTAGAATCTGACATATTCTAAAAGTGGCAAGAATTTGGTATTCTTATACTAATAATAAGGATTGGGGATTGTGAAATGAGTTTCATTGGAAAAGTTTTCAATTGATCTATTTCACAAAGTATGGACCATAGGAAACCAAAGTGTGTATGCTTGGAGCATGGGACAATTGTGGTTATAATTCGAGTAATAAGTTGATTTTCTGAAACAGTAAGCAATGAATAATGAGTAATCAATATGGTGTTTAAATAAAAGTGTTTTTATTTACGCTCAAAAGTTTTGGGACCATATAGGATTAATATTGTTATTGCGTTTCATTTTGCATGTTTTGACTTCCAGAATAACTAGGTTATTCGAACCTCCACAGTCGGTCATATGTTGGAAGTAGGTATGAAGGAAGACTGTCATGAATCTGTCTGTAGATTGTCTAAAGTGTTTAGACATAGCACAAGTTTGCTGCAGAGTTCATGAGTGCTTTGATAAGATTAAAGTATTGGATTAAACCCACGCTCACTTGAATCACTTCATGGTTTTATCACGAGTGATTGGTGAGACGATAACATTGTATATTCTTGAAACCGAGACGTGTGAGTTGTTATTTGCTGGTCGGTTGCACATTGATGATAAGTAAACGCACCAGTAACTTGGTGTTATAAAACTTATTGTTGTGTGTGATTCGATTAGTAGGTGCAAGCAAGCATTTGAGTCAAAGTTTATCCATTCCTTTTACCCAAGGTGGGATAAAAGCGATATATGTAGGCCCCTCGATGATTTAGTGATGACAAAGGAAAGTGCTCGGCCGGGCCAGGACTGATTTGATTTGTTCAATTAGTCAGTCATCATAAATCGGAAATCGAGAAACGACACATAGACTGAGAGAATGATTTCAATCCATGTCTCATGTCTATACGATATCTTGTAGAATGGAGGAATATATAATCCCTTATCTAAAGGACACGCGTATCTGATAAGATCAGAGTTGACAGCGACTTTTGGAAGCTACGATTGCTGATCAGGTTCTGAAGTCATACGCAGAATAGTTATTAGACTTATCCAAGTGGGAGACTGTTGGATTAGTGTCTAAGTACATAACTATTTTGGTATGTACTTGACCCGATTATGAGCATGGTCCTTTTGGGTTGCCATCACCATAGCAATATGTAGGATGAATTAATGAGAGAATGGTTTAATTATGATTTATTAATATATTATAAGAATAATATATTAAAGGAGAAATCATATAGTTTAATTAATATTAGTCAAGAATTAATTAAGAATTAATTTTGTGGCTAAAAGAGATTAATTAAATTAAGGGGACTGATATTGTAATTATAAGATAGTTACAAAGTTGGGCTTAGGATCCATTAGATGGCAATGGACGAATTCTATATGGAGTACCATAAAGAAATCGTCCAAGGGCCTTCTGGAATGGTCCATTGGACTGCTTAGGGCTTAAGCAGTCAGATTAGGGTTTCCTAGTTGCAAACCCTAATAGCCTACATGTATATATAGGACCCCTATGCCCCAAAAACATGCATAAGGGTTCCTCTAGGGTTTCCAGCCGTTTTTGGTGCATACTCTCTCCTCCCTTTTCATCCAAGTTGCTTAGTGGTGTTTGTGACTCCATTAGAGGTGCAGCATTTGAGGCATTAAGCTTTCTGAAGCCAATCAAAGCAAGGATTGATTGTTATTGCTATATAACAATCAAAGGTAATTACTAAACCCTTATTTCAGTTCTTATTTGATAGATCCAGGGTTTGTAAGTCTTGGATTCATTGCATGTACCATAGAGAAACCTAGATCCAAGCATTAGGGTTTGTATGAGCACATAGGATTGTTCTTATGCATAAAACCCATCAAAAACAACAGCCCCCAGCTCCAAATCATTCGTCGGATAATTTGCTTCGTGAGGCTTCAGCTGCCTCGAAGCGTAAGCAATAACATGTCCTCTCTACATAAAAACTGCGCCCAAACCCAAGATGGACGCATCGCAGTATACGACAAAATCCTTCATGCCCTCCGGCAGAGCTAAGATTGGCGCCTCGCACAATCTCTGTCTCAATGTCTCAAATGCATCCTGCTGCTCAGGCCCCCAACGAAAGACTACGGCCTTCTTCGTTAGCCGAGTCAAAGGTACAGCTATCTTGGAGAAATCCTGGATGAATCTCCGATAATAGCCGGCTAATCCCAGGAAACTCTGAATCTCAGATGGAGACTTCGGAACCTCCCATCTCATCACGGCCTCTACCTTGGTCGGGGCGACCAGAATCCCGTTCTGGTTGACAAGGTGCCCAAGAAACTGCACCTCGCGCAACCAGAACTCGCACTTGGAGAACTTGGCATACAATCTCTCCCTCCTCAGAGTATCCAAAACCTCTCGCATATGCTCCTCATGCTGCTCCTGCGTCTTGCAGTAGACCAGGATATCGTCAATAAAAACTATCACAGACCGATCCCGCATCGGTCTGCACACACGGTTCATGAGATCCATGAACGCGGCAGGGGCATTGGTGAGTCCGAAAGGCATCACCACAAACTCATAGTGACCATAACGCGTCCGAAACGCAGTCTTCTGCACATCCTCCTCTGTGACCCTCATCTGATGATACCCTGAACGCAAATCAATCTTGGAGAACCAAGATGCACCCTGTAGCTGGTCGAAGAGGTCATCAATCCTCGGGAGTGGGTAACGGTTCTTCACTGTTACCTTATTCAGCTCCCTATAATCTATAGACATCCGATGCGACCCGTCCTTCTTATTCACAAACAGAATCGGGGCTCCCCAGGGTGAACTGCTCGGTCTAATGAATCCCTTATCTAACAGCTCCTGCAGCTGTGTAGACAACTCCTGCATCTCAGGAGGAGCCAACTGATACGGTGCCTTGGCTATCGGAGCCGCACCCGGGACTAGGTCGATCCTGAACTCTACCTGCCTCTCCGGAGGTATCCCGGGTAATTCCTCAGGAAATACATCCGCAAACTCTGGTACCACGGGCACGTCGCCCACCATTGCCTTACCCATCTCTCGGGTATCCATAACATAGGCAAAAAATCCTACGCAACCCTGCTGAAGGTAACGCCTAGCTCTCACCGCTGAACATAAAGCAGGTCCTCGCTGTGGCCTCTCGCCCTGAATTACCAGCTCTCCCCCACTTGGGGCCCTGATCCGCACCAACTGATGTGCACAGTCAATTACTGCCCCATTGGGGCTTAGCCAATCCATATCGATAATAACCTTGTTCCCCCGCAAAGGTATGGGAACCAGATCTACCAGATAACGCTCCTCAAACAGTCGCAGGACGCAATCTCGGTAGACCTCTGATGCTCGCACTGACCGGTCATCCGCAATCTCGACCTCTAGAGGGAAATCCAACGTGCCCGACGACTTAGGAAACTTCTTGCTAAGCGCAAGAGAGACAAACGATCGGGTAGCTCCCGAATCAAACAATACCTGAACTGGGATACCGTTCACATGGAACGATCCTATGCAGGGCACATACATAACATATCAAAATCACAGCGACATAAACAAAAGCATACGAAAGAGATCATACCTCTCACCACATCGGGTGCAGCGCGTGCCTCCTCGGCTGTAAACTGAAATGCTCGGCTCCGCACCACTGGAGCCTCTGATTTGGCCTTCCGGCCATCTGCAACCCACGATGTCGCTGAAACCGGTGCCACTGCTGGCGCCGCTGCTGACGCTGCTGTCAATCTAGGGCAGTTGGCCTTCTTATGGCCCCTCTGATTGCAATGGGAGCAAATCAGGTCTGATATCTGCACTGTGGGGGCGGGGGAAGTACAATCCCCACCAAAGTGCCCCATCCTGCCGTACTTGTAGCTGCCGGTCGATCCCTCTCTACAAGCTCCCTCATGCGGCCTGCCGCATTTCCTGCAGCGGCTCTGGCCTGGCTGGCCCTTTGACCTAACTTCGGATCCCTTGGGTTTCTTCCCCGAAACCCCTGTCACCTGCTTTATCTCTGCTTTCCTCTTCCTGACGTGCTCTAAATCGAGCTCCCTCTCCCGCGCCCTGGTAATCATGGACTCCAGGGTCGGGCAGGCTGAATAGCTAACATGCTCCCGAATATCAGCCTTCAACATATCATGGTAGCGGGTTTTCCGCATCTCCTCATCCCCCGCATACTGGGGCACCATCAATCCTCTCTCCCAGAACTTGGCGGTGATCTCCGCCACAGTCTCCGTAGTCTGCCTCATATCCAAAAACTCTCTGGCCAGCTGCTGAAGCTCTACAGCTGGCATAAACTCGGCCCTGAATCTGGTCACGAAATCTGACCACGTCATAGCCTCGACGGCTGTGGCTCCCAATGAGTCACCAACCGACTCCCACCAGTCTCTAGCTCTATCCCTCAAACATCCCGCAGCAAATCGGACCTTCGACCCTTCCGGGCAGAAGCTCGTCAACTGCGCAGACTCAATGTCTGCGATCCATCTCCTGGCAGCAATGGGGTCTTTCACCCCATGATAATCCGGCGCACCGCTCCCTCAGAAGTTCTTGAAGGACAGTGTGAGCGTACTCTTCTGGCTAGATGCCATATCACTCCTGAATACCCGGAGGCGATCCTCCATCAGCTCAACAATCCCCTCCTTGATCTACCCGAAAATTACCGGGGTCGACTCAAGGATGCCTCTCGTGATCTCAGACGCGATGAACTCGCGCAGCCCATCATCAACCTGCTCGGATCCTACACCCGAGCCTGATCCTGATCCTGATCCGGAACCTCCTGCTCCATGTCGCGTGGTCACCATACTGGAAATAAACGTATAATTGTCAGGATCATACATACTCTCGAGAGGTCTAACACACTCTCCAAGTTTCCCGGTTCTGTCTAAACCTTCCTTGTTTCGAGTACGGATCCTCTGCTTCCAGTAGTACGGGCCCATACTACCTTCCACATCTATCCGTACTTTCCTCAAGAACGGTCTCGACTTCACCAAGTCCCTTAGCCAATATCCTTTTCCAACTAATCTCATCCTAGGCTTCCCTAGGGCACTCTTCAACCTACTCTCCGCCATCAGCTGCACTAGGAGTCCTTACTACCCTTCCCTAACTTGCTTGCGGATACTGTTACATATCCGCTCACTAGTTAGTTAAAGCTAGTCAGGACCCCTACAGCACAAAGCAAGCAGCATTCGTGCATCGAGTAACCACATCAAGCATAACCTAACCAGGCTATCCTACTACTGACTAGACTGTCCTAGCATACAGCTCATACAACAGGAATTCAAGGCATCCTCCTAGATCCTTAGCCCTAGTCTAGCATGCAGTTCTCAAAATCATATATCATATAACATAACATAACAAGTATGGGTATCTTGGGGAAAACTTACTTGAGCTCGGCTGGTCGCACGCATCACACACCCTGTTCTTTCTCAAAACCCTTTGACTCAGATTTTAGAAAACCATTTTCTTTGTAAAAATCTTTTAAATCCCTCGGTTTGAGTCCAGACACTCCCGAGGGTGTGTCCGAATCCCTCAAACCAGGGCTCTGATACCAACTTGTAACATCCCAATTTCCAAGCCCAAATTTTTCATTTTTAATTAAGTAATTCTCAACATAGTTTACCAAAACATTTCCCATGCCATATCATTTGCAAACAAAAATATAACAATGTGTCTGAAATTCATAATGTCAAAGTAAAATCAATCATAGTACAATCCCAGAAAACTCCATGCGGAAATCATGTGTGTGTGTGATGCGCTGCTACACTGTCGGCTCCTTCCCCTTAGACGAAGAGGTACCTGAAACCAAAACTGAAACTGTAAGCACAAAGCTTAGTGAGTTCCCCCATCATACCACATACCATACAATCACATAGCGTATATATATTGTCGGGCCATTCTGGGGCGCCCGCCCTACCCATGTCAAGCCATTCTGGGGTGCTAACCTACCCATGTCAAGCCATTCTAGGGTGCTAACCTACCCATGTCAAGTCATTCTGGGGTGCTGACCTACCCATGTCAAGCCGTTCTGGGGTGCCGACCTACCCATGTCAGGCTATTCTGGGGTGCCGACCTACCCTTCGGTCTTTCTACCGGACTCGGGGACTATTTCACCCCCTACTGCTAACACATAATGTCATATCTCTATCATACTGTCAGACGCATCTGGGGTGTCCGGCCTACCTATTGGTCCTATCGACCGAATCGGGGACTAGTCCCCTTCTACTGATACCAACTATCATAACACAACAACTAGCATAGCCACATATCAAGCAAACTAGCATACTCGCATATCAACCAATAGCCGACCAGACAATTATCACAAAGACAATGATCTCAGCTAAACATCTACTAGTGGGCCGGCCTTGGTGCCGTAGACCGACTTCTACTGGAAGGTAACTCACCTCGCAAGGCTGACCGCTGAAAAGCTGATCGGGAAATCTCTGACTGCTGCTCCAGCGATCCTCCGGCTATAAATCCATAAAACACTAAATCAGACACTGATAACTACTCTTAGGGTAAAATGACTATTTTACCCCTGACCAAGTCAAAATCAAAGTCAACTTCCAGTTAACCTGACTCGCCGAGTTGGGCCGCCAACTCGTCGAGTCCCTATCCTTTCATCTGACCTTCTTCACGATGCTACTCGTCGAGTGTGGCAACGACTCGACGAGTTCTCCTTCTAAAACAACCTCGAAGGAACCTTTCATCCGACTCGTCGAGTTGTATGAACAACTCGTCGAGTTCATCCCCATCCTATGAACAAGTCTGCCCTTGACTCGCCGAGTTGTATGAACAACTCGTCGAGTTCATCTTCGAACGTTGGGAGATTGCCTTGGACTCGCCGAGTCTGTTCATACACTCGCCGAGTCCTATGATTCCCATGTCTATGGCTAAGTCCAATGCGTTGGGTCATTCCCCCGGATCCCTCTAAGATCATTCTCACACTCACTGGGTTCCTTCGAACCTTAACAGAAAAGGGAAGTCAAGCCATGGACTCGCCGAGTCCCAAGAACGACTCGCCGAGTCGAGAATGACCAAGTCTCATTTCTCAATTTCTGACGTACAACACTTGACCAAAAGATAGATCTAGGCTTCTAAGATCGATCTAGCACGTAAAGTTACAAAATTTACGTGCATGCATGGGACTATGAGCTCAAAAGGCCCTAAATGAGACTCTTAAGATGCATGGGGCTCTCTAAGGCTCCAAGATCAGCCCCTTTCTGACTTGTAACCCCTTAAAGACCTTGGATCTGAAGTCTTAGCCCCCAACCATGCTTGCACTCATGATTGGTCACCAAGAATGGCTCCTAAAAGCCCTAAATCACCCCAAAAAGGGATCTAAAACATGAAAGAGCAAGGTATCAGCTTTATACCTCTAGAGAACTGCAGTGGGTGCACAAACTCGAACTCTTCTGGCCTCCTCTTGATTCCTCGAGCCTTTCTCCTCCTTCTTATGTTCCAAAATCATCAAAAACCACCACAAAGGCCTTAGATCTTAACACAAACGATTAGGGTTTCAGTAGGAAGTGTTCTGGGAGCAATAGGGGCGAAGGGAGGCTGAATTAGATGCTTAAATAGGGTGTAATCCCTTAGAACAGGGCCTACTCGTCGAGTCTGGCTTCTGACTCGTCGAGTAGGTCATTAAACTCCCGGGTCCAAGTCGCTCCTACTCGTCGAATTGGCCACCAACTCGCCGAGTTCTAGGTCAAAAATGAATAATACTCGAATGGAATTCATACCGGGAACCGGGTGCTACAATTTACGGTCTAAGTGGTTCACGGTCCATAGAGTTCACGGTTCTTATGACCTTACGTCCTATGACCTTATGGTCTAGTGATCCAATCGTAATCTCATATCCTTTTGAGCATAGGATGATTTCCAAGCGTTTCGAAGGGTTCTAAGTTCCATTCTAGGCTTTAGGAATGCTTAATGGTCATAATGCACCATTATATAAGGGTTTACGGTCTAAGGAGATACACTTAGACCGTGAACACCTTTTGTTCTTGATGTTTTCTAGGTGATTAACTAGTGATACAAGCATATATCAAACTAAGGATAGTGTACTTACTGATTAGAAGCTTGAAAGGGTGATTAGGATCCAAGAACACTAGTGTGTGTTCTTGGTGTTCTTGGTGAAATGAAGAACACTTGAAGATCTATCAAAATGAAGAGATTTCATGGATGAAATCATGTATAATCACTAGATATAGAAGGATAACCACTAATCAAAGGAAGAAATACTTACAATCTTGAAGATCTAAGAGTAAAGTCGAATGATACTTAAGAGAGAATGAGTTCTTCTAGGTTTGGAATTGTGAAAGTGATCTAAAAATGACTAAGTGTCATTCATATAGGGAGTTTACGGTCACCATGACCGTAAGCTCCAAGCTTCCTGACCGTAAACTCCTTTTGAGGAGGTTTACAGTCTGCTAGATAGTTTGGAACATTAACTGATACATCCAAACACTGTTTCCTTTGATTCTCCCGGCTCAGAATTTTCAAAAAGACTCTAAACAATGCTAAAAGTTAGCAGAAACGAGTCTGACTTTGATTGAAATGAATGGTTTGCACAAGATAGAAATTTCAGGTTGTCACAGTAAAATACACCCTTATACTATATATAAATTTAAAAGTTTAACATATTATATATGTATGAGTTAAGAGTCAGTCTTACCGTTAGTAGGCCTCATTCACGAAGCTGGTCTCTAAGGGGTGTTTAAGGAAATTGCCTATAAAATGGCGATTGAATGGGTATCCACTCTTACCCACCGCACTCTTGATCAGTGGAGGGTCATTAGTCGAACGGGTAGGATAGGACACACCTTCCATTATAAGTATAATGAACACAAAGTAACTAAACGCTTTTCAAATTCCCAAATCTTAGTTACTTTAGGCAAAATGTGAACTTGTATGCTAATCCATGGAATTACACTTTGTACCCTTGTCGAGACGTTAGTGGAGCGTGTGTGGTTAACCGACACACTAATTTGGGATTGCAATTGGTGGCAAAGGGTGGCTCGACATTAGTCATAGATCAATGGAGCGTGTGTGGTTAACCGACACATTGATTAGGTGATAATGCCATTGAGTGCACCAAATACATTCGCATGGTTATTCATACCTTATTTGTGATCCTCGGCATCCCAGTCACAAATGAAGGTCATAATCAAGATTAAACATGCCATTGAAAAGTTCATTGAATCTCAAAAGATCTAGGAGTTTCAATTTATTTAGAACTTAAATTCCTTTTCGTTTTCATGGTGGAAATTGGTAAATCTGTTGGGTTTTGAACATTCTAACACTCCTAAGGTGTTCATGCAACCCTAAATACCTTGGATCTATGTTTTCACTAAGTATACATACAAATAGTTTCCAAGGTATTAAACCTACAACTAGCATGCATTTGATATAAACCATATAATATACTAGTTAGGATAACATACCTTTTTATGGAGCTTGAAGTCTTGATGTATCTAGCCTTAAGAGCTTAGCCCCAATAGTGTGGAAGCCTCAAGTGCAATCACAACACATCATGAACAAAGGATGAACTTGAGAGAGAATCTCCATGCACCCAAAACCACCATGAACTCCAAGAATACACTTCTAGCGATTTTGGGCAATGAAGTATGTATTTATATGTGGGATTTCTAGGGTCATGGATATAACCCAAATCCATACCCATGGGTCTTATGATCCATGGTTCATGTGGCCCAACTCTTTATGTATCCATACATAAACTTGGTCCAACATGGATCATAAGCCCAACACATATAAATATAACTAATTGTCACAATTAGTCCCCATAGATTTAATTAGTCTCTTTTGATCACTAAATTAATTCCAAATTAATTCTTGATCAATACTAATTAAAACATATGATTTCATATTAGTATATTATAACTTATAATATATTAATAAACCATAAATTACCTTCTCTCAAAAGTCTATCCTAACAAATTGTCCTGATGATATGCAACCCAAATGGACCATGCTACACTCGGGTTGAGTACATACCAATAATAGTTATGGACTTAGACATCTAATCCAACAGTCTCCCACTTGGATAAGTCTAAAACTATTATTGCAAGTACGACTTCATAACCCGACTAGCAATCGTAACTCTTAAAGCCGATGTTGAACTCTGAACAAATCAATGACGCGTCCATTAGATAAGGGATCATATATTCCTCCATTCTAGATATCATATGGACTGAGACATGGATTATAATCATTCTCTCTGTCCATTTGTTGTTTCCCGATTTCCGATTTATGACTATTGACTAATTGAACAAATCAAATCAGTCCAGGCTTGGCCAAGCACTTCGGGGTGTCATCACTAAATCATCGAGGGGCCCACAAATATCGCTTTTATCACTTTAAGGGTAAAAGGAATGGATAAACTTTGACTCAGATGCTTGTACTAACTACTTGTTGAATCATACACAAAGGCACGTTTTATAACATCGAGTTACCAATGCGTTTTCGTGCAATCAATGTATAACCAACTCATAGTCAACAACTCATATCTCTAGGTTTGAAGAATATAAGATATTATCGTCTCACGATTCACTCATGATAAAATCCATGAAGTGATTCAAATGAGCGTGGGTTTAATCCAATACTCAGAACTTATGAGCACTCATGAATGTTGCAGCAACTCTTGCTATGTCCACTACCTTGGACATCTACAAACCAGCTTCATGACAGTCTTGATTCATATCTACTTCCAACATATGACCAACTATGGATGGTTTGAATAACTTAGTCATTCGGGAAGAATGACCTAATTATTCTGGAAGTCAAAACATGCAAAGTGAAACACAAGAATAATACTAATCCTATATGGCCCCAACACTTTGAGTGTAAATAAAACACCTTTTATCTAAGCACCATATTGATTACTCATTATTCAATGTTTCGATTTTATCAACTTTATACTTGAATTTAAAAAACACTAGTTGTCCCATGCTCCAAGCATGTACACTATGTTTTTCTAAACACCAGTTATGCCATACTCCAAGTATACACACTATGTTTGTCTATGATCCTTACTTTGTGAAACATATCAATTGACAATATTTCAATGATGCTCATTTCATAATCTCAATCCTTATTGTAAATGTAAGAATACCAAACTCTTGCCATTTACTATAATCTATTAGATTCTAAACTTGTATGCAATGATCCCCTTGCAATGAATATGCACACAAGTCACAAAGACTTGGCAACAGACATTACAAAGTATTCCAGTGGAGAGCAGTTCCATGGAAACGAAGTCTCACATTCAAAGTACATTCTTTGAACACCCTTCTTGCATTAAGTTCTTTAATCTTACACAGATTCAAAGAATAACTTCCACCTATGGATTCCACCTATGGAGACAATTCCATATTCCCATTTTGACTATCACTTCTGAACAAGAGTTGCCTGCTTTCAGAATATGTCAATATGGTCCTATCTCTATACTTCTAATTGTCCATGAGCAACCAATCTTTGGCAAACCTCAGATTGTCCTCGACAATTGCTTAATTATTTTAGTCAAATCCAGTTCTATTCCTTTTTCCCTCTTAACGCCCTAGGCATTTGGAAAATTTAGAATGTATAAATATTATAGCACATGTAATCGATCCTATACCCGAAGCATATGGGACCCGATTCATGCTATAATTTTTTTTGCCATGTTCTCAAAATTCGAACTATGAAGAGGGATGCCGTAATCATAATCGAATTTTGAGAATGCAACATAGTTCCTTATGTTGAACCATTCCAACATAACATTCATATATATCCTTGATTAAAGTTGATTAAAATCTCAATCTAAGCTTTTAGAATTGGAATGAAATATAAATCCTCTCCCTTAATTCGAATTTTGAGAATGCAACATATATAGAATTTCCTTATGTTGAACCATTCCAACATAACATTCATATATATCCTTGACTAAAGTTGATTAAAATCTCAATCTAAGCTTTTAGAATTGGAATGAAGTATAAATCCTCTCCCTTAATTATAGCAAAACAACTTTTCAAAGCGAAGTGAACCTTTTTGTTTTCTATAATTAACATTGCTAACTTGCAACACTAACCATAATAATCATGCTCCCACTAGCACAATGACTATTATCTTACTAGCACAACACTTATGCTCCCACTAGCTTTGACATGTACTCAGAAATCAACTAGACTTCTAGAAATCAATACTTTATTGACTTTCTTGCCAAAGTTCAGATTTCTAATACAAGATTGCTTTGATAAGACTTTATCAAAATCATACACCTTTCCTTAGATAGCTCACATGTTTGTCTAGACCTTTTGCCATCCTCACTAGTTAGTGTGTCGGTTAACCACACACGCTCCACTAACGACATGAGAATGCAAATATCACAATTGCTATCTACTTAAAATCTACTTAGTGAAAGAGTTTCCTCACCATCATTTTCATGAATCGGAGAGAAACCTTATGGCACTTAGATTTTTTTTATGGTGTAAGTGTTCCTATCCATGCGAATTTGTCAAAACCATAATCATAAGACAAGGTTAGTGATAAATCCAAATTCATATGGACCGAAATTGCCCGATCTCATTTTCTTGCCACTTAGTAGCGCAGGGCCTACCATTGCTTCTAGGTTGCTATGCAAACAATTGAGAACTCATAGAACTCACAAGCATAGTCAACTTTTAACTGGAATAGACACAGAAATAAGAATATGTCAACACGATAGGTTACAAACCTCAAGTCGTGGGCTTGTGATTAACAATACTCTTGATTAGTTCTTGAAACTATCTCAAGATCTTTTAAGACTCCCACTGACCTCTTGACATATAAGATTCTCTTGTCAAGAACCATTCCTTGAAAAAACAAATATTCAAGAGTTAGTGTGGATTCTTATCAAGATAAACACTTCTCACAATTGGTCTTAGTTGGTCTCTGTTTTATCCAAAACATCACAACTTACCAATTTCAGATGTACAAGAGTAAGAAACATGTTACTCTACATTTGATAAGTGTTATAAACCTTTCTTAAAATTATGCCACTCAAGTTACAATCTTAGAGTATAACTCTAAGACTTGTTTTGGAACGAAGTATGATTTATCTTTTGATATGACCATTTCCACAGTTCATGATTCCTCTCCTTAGCCAAACAAATGCACTAAGGTGTCTTTAGAGGATCAAATGTGATATGGTTTTATAATCACTAAGATAATCATAAAACAAGATACTCAAGTACTCTCCCATCTCTTTAGATTGGAGAAACTTTTACCTTTCTGCCTTATTCGATTCTTCTTATTCGTCCTGCCATACATTGAAACTTTTCCATTGTTTCAGAATTACACTTAAACTTGTAAGTATAACCATATTTACTAAACTTTAGTAATTCATAACGAATAATCTTATCGTTCTTTGTGGTGGACCTGTCCAATGCACAACCAAGTGTACCCAATGTTTTAGTCCTTCACTTGACTCACACATGCATGTGAGCAAGGAATTAGTCTTAATTTCCCAATGATGAAAAATTCTCATTCATCATACAATACAAGTTGCATGATTCCAAGTTTCTATCCAACTTAAACTTGGGTGATGAGAATCTTTCCTTATTTGGAAAATTGTGACACTACCATAAACGAAAGAATAAAATTTATTTCACAATATTGCTATCAATGAAATCATATAAACAACAAATTTTCACAAATGCCATCGTAAGGATACTTAAAATAAATAAAATCAAAACTTTTCTTTTATTTTAAAACTTGCGGAAAACTTATCCTTATAATGCAAATACATATGAAAACATGTTGTTATCTATTCCTAAGCAATATATCATAACTCTTAAGCAGCAGCTCAAAAATTTTGATCACCGAACCATGCGATCGAAATCCATCTTCGCGATCAGAATCAGCTTACTCTTTCTTTAAGCTTCCTTATTTTTCTTAGATTCTACAAAACATCAAAATGTAATTACATTACATCATGTATTAAGAATCTCCAAATAAGAACTTAATAGAGTTAGATAGTGGACTTTACCTGAAGTAGAGTCAAACCCCTTTTTGACTTTACCATCCTTATGATCTTTCAGGTTAAATGGGCAGCTTCGCAACTAATGTCCCTTCTCTTGGCAATAGAAACATATGGACTCTTTGGAAATGGTACACAAGACTATCTCAGAATTAGCCTTTCTCTTTACCATTACCAATGTCCATGGAAGCATGGGAAGTAGATCTTCCAATCAAATTTGCTTTACCATTGCTCCAAATCATTGCTGATTCAGTAGCATCGAGCAAATATGTAAGATCATTAAGGGTCATGTAATGGTCTGTCACATAACAGTCCTTAAAGAACTCACTATATGACTTGGGAAGTAATTGAAGGACCCAGTCAACAGTCAACTTCCTAAACACTTTGACACCCAACTCTCTCGGCTTGCCGATATGTGACTTAATCTCTAAGATGTAAGCACATATAGACTTTGCTTGCCAAATAGGGATTGAGTGACCTAGAACTTGTGGGTCAGGGAGAATTATTGGAGGAGGTGGAGGAAGTGAAGTATGATGTCCAGTCCTATTAATGCACAACAAAGGGATTGATCTTTCACCTTGATTGCCATTTGGGATATCATCTTCTTAAGGAAAGCTCTATCCAAAAGGATGAGGAAGACCATAGTTGTCTGAACTTAGACATCTATGAGGGAGAAATTCAAGTTTTAGTTGATTTAAGTCCTTAACATAACACCCAATATGAAATATTAAGGCTAGGACCCAACAAACTATTTTATAACTTGGAAGAGGGATGCCGTAATCCAAGCTACAAAATATTTGAAGGTAGGTAAATGACGATTTACCAATTTACACCATGAAAAACAAAATAAATTATTAAGTTTTAATTGGATTGAAACTCCTAGATCTTTTGAGATTCATTGAACTTTCAATGGCATGTTTAAATCTCGATTGTGCCCTCTCAAGTTTGTGACTGGGATGTCGAGGATCACAAACAAGGTGTGAATAACCATGCAAATTGACTTGGTACCCTAAACTTTATCACCTAATTGATGTGCCGGTTAACCACACACGCTCCACCAATCTATGATAAACTTAAGTTACCCTTCGCCACACATTTTCAGTCCCATGTTAGTGTGCCGTTTAACCACATACGTGTTGGGTTTTGAGCATTCTAACACTCCTATGGTGTACATGCAACCCTATAAACCTTGTATCTATGTTTTCTCTATTATACATGCAAATATTAACTATTCCAAGGTTTCATCCTAACTAGCATATTATGAAGCACCTATACTACAAAGTTCTAGTTAGATGACATACCTTTTGATGTAGCTTGATGTCTTCAAGCTTTAAGAGCTTAGCCCCAATAGTGTGGAAGCCTCAAATGGAATCACAAATCACCAAAACACCTTGGAAGAACTTGAGAGAATATGTATGCACACTAAAATCGGCCCACTCTTATTTTCACACACTTGTGCCAATTTTGTGAGCCAAGGACCCCTTTATATATTATGGAGGATTAGGGTTACATCCATGTAAACCCTAATACCCATGACCTTTCATTTACATAGGATCCATGGGTTAAAAGCTCCATGGACCATCCATGAAAGCTTAGCCCAACCTAAATGAACTTGGCCCATTCCATATATATAAGAGTCCATATTTAATTAGTTCTTTTTGATCACTTAATTAATTCTAAATTAATTCTTGATCAATACTAATTAAATAATATGATTCCATATTAATATATTAGAACTTATAATATATTAATATAAATCATAAATATACTATTCTCAAAAGACTATCCATATAAATTGTGCCGGTGAAGTGCAACCCAAATGGACCATGCCGGGTCGGGTCAAGTACATACCAAATATAGTTATGGACTTAGACATTAATCCAACAGTCTCCCACTTGGATAAGTCTAAAACTATTATTGAGTATGACTTCAAAACCTAACTGGCAATCGTACCTCTTAAAGCCGCTGTCGAACTCTGACCTTGTCAATGACTTGTCCATTAGATAAGGGGTCATATATTCCTCCACTCTAGATATCATATGGACTGAGACATGGATTATAATCATTCTCTCTGTCCATTTGTTGTTTCCCGATTTTCGATTTATGATGACTGACTGATTGAACAAATCAAATCAGTCCTGGCTTGGCCAAGCACTCACATGTGTCATCGCTAAATCATCGAGGGGCCCACAGATATCGCTTTTATCCCGAAGGTAAAAGGAATGGATAAACTTCGACTCATATGGCTTGTTCTACTACTTGTTGAATCATATACAAAGGCACGTTTTATAACATCGAGTTACCAAATGCGTTTTCGTGCAATCAATGTATAACCAACTCATAGTAACAACTCATATCTCTAGGTTTGAAGAATATAAGATATTATCGTCTCATGATCACTCGTGATAAAATCCATGAAGTGATTCAAATGAGCGCGGGTTGAATCCAATACTCAGAACTTATGAGCACTCATGAGTGTTGTAGCACCACTTTGTCCACCAACTTGGACCTCTACAAACCAACCCATGACAGTCTTGATTCATATCTACTTCCAACATATGACCGACTGTGGATGGTTTGAATAACTTAATCATTCAGGAAGAGCGACTTAGTTATTCTGTAAGTCAAAACATGCAAAGTGAAACACAAGAATAAATGAATCAAATATGGTATCAAACCCTATGAATATAAATAAACACTTTTATTTATCACCATACTGATTACTTATTATTCATTGTTTCGGTTTTATCAACTTTATACTTGAATTAAAAACACTAGTTGTCCCATGCTCCAAGCATGTACACTATGTTTTTCTTAAACAATAGCTTTGCCATACATCAAGTATGCACTCTATGTTTGTCTATGATCCTTACTTTGTGAAATAAACCAATTGAACATAATTTCAATGATTCTAATTTCACACTCCCAAATCCTTATCGAAAAATGTGAGAATTTCAAATTCCTATCATTTATCGAAATCTGTTTAGATTTTAAACTTATATGCACTGACCCTCCTGTAATGAATATGTACAAAGTCACAAAGACTTGTCAACAGTCATTATAAGGTATTCCAATGGAGATCAACTCCATGGAAACTAAGTCTCATATTCAAAGTACATTGCTTTGGACATGCTTCTTGCATTAAGTTTTCTAATCTTACACAGATAACTTCCACCTATGGAGACAACTCCATATTCTCATTTTGACTATCACTTCTAAATAAGAGATGCCTCTTTTCAGAATATGTCAATATGGTCCTTCCAAAATTAGCACTATACTTCCAACTGTCCCTGAGCAACCAATCTTTGGTAAACCTCAGATTGTCCTCGACAATTGCTTAATCATTTTAGTCATATGCAATTCTAGACCTTTTCCCTTCTTAATGCCTCTGGGCATTTGGAAAAATTTAGAAATGACAAATATTATAGCACATGCAATCGATCCTGTACCCAAAGCAAATGGTACACGATTCATGATGTCTCACATAAAGACATGATTCTAGACCAGTCTTTTGCTACAATATTTTTATTTGCCATGTTTTCAAAATTTGACTATGAAGAGGGATGCCGTAATCATAATCGAATTTTAAGAACGCAATATATAGAATTTCCTTCAGTTGAACCAATCCAACATGAAATTCATATATATATTCTTGACTAAAGATGATTAAGGTCTCAATCTAAGCCTTTAGAACTGAAATGAAGTATATCCTCTCCCTTAATTATAGCAAAACAACTTTTTCAATCCCTGCAGTCTCACGAATTGAAACTTTTGTTTTCTATAATTAACATTGCTAACTTGCAACACTAACAATAATTATCATGCTCCCACTAACATGATGATTATTAGCATAACACTTATGCTCCCACTAGCTTTGACATGTACTCAGAAATCAGCTGGACTTCTAGAAATCAATACTTTATTGACTTTCTTACCAAAGTTCAGATTTCTGATACGAGATGCTTTGATAAAACTTTATCAAAATCATACACCTTTCCTTAGATAGCATGCATGTGTGTCGAAACAATTTCAGAACTATGAAAAGGGATGCCGTAATCATAGTCTCAATTGTTTAGACCTTTTGCCATCTGCTTCAAATCTACTTGGTGGAAGTGTTTCCTCACCATCATTTTCATGAATCGGAGAGAAACCTTATGACCCTTAGATTTTATGGTGTATGTGTTCTTATCCATGTGAATCGTCAAAACCATAGTCACAGGACAAGGATAATGACAAATCCAAACTCATATGGACTAAACTTATGCAATCTTAACTTCTTGCCACCTGGCAGTACAGGGCCTGCCATTGCTTCCAAGTTGTTATGCAACCAATTGAGAACTTTCAGAACTCCTATGCAAAGCCAACTTTAACTGGAATGGGCACAGAATATGTCAACACGATAGGTTATAAACCTCAAGTCGTGTGCTAGTGAAGAACCTCAGGTTTTATTCTTGATTAGTTCTTGAAATTCTTTTTAGGATCTTTAAGACTCCCACTATCCTCTTGACATATAAGACTATCTTGCCAAATATTCAAGAGATAGTGCGGATTCTCTATCAAGACAAACACTTCACACAATTGGCCTTAGTTGGTCTTTGTTTTATCCAAAACATCACAACTTACCAATTTCAAATGTACAAGAGTAGGACACTTTTACTCTTACATTTGACAAGTGTTTTAAACCTTTCTTTAAGATATGTCACTCAAGTTACAATCTTGGAGTATGACTCTAAGAATTGTTTTGGAACGAAGTATAACTCATCTTCTTGATCTAACCATTTCAACAATTCATGACTCCTCTTATTAGTCATAAGAATGCACTAAGATGACCTTTAGAGGACTAATTGTGATATGATTTCTAAATCATTAAGATGATCACAAACATGATACTAAAGTACTCTCCCATCTTTTCAGATTTGAGAAACTTTTATCTTTCTGCCTAATTTGATACTTCCCATTCGTTCTGCCATACATTGAGACTTTTCCAATGTTTCAGAATTATACTTAAACTTGTAAGTATAACCATATTTACTAGACTTTAGTAAATCAAATAGTCTTAACGAGCTTTGTGGTGGACATGACCAGTGCACAAGAATGTGTACTCGATCCCTTTAGTCCTTCACTTGACTCACACATCCATGTGAACAAGTAATTAGTCTTGATTTTCCAATGCTTGAAAGTTCTCATTCATCATACTATTCAACTTGCATGATTCCAAGTTTCGGTCCAATTGAAACTTGGGTGATGAGGAACTTTCCTGATTTGGTAAATTTAGACACTACCATAAATGAAAGAATCAAATCCATTTTCCAATATTGTTGTCAGTGGAATCATATAAGCAGCAATTTTCCACAAATGTCATTGTAAGGATACTTCAAATAAATAAAATTAAACAAAGTGCACCTTATTCACATTTTCCTAAGTAACTAAGATTGGGAATTTATAAGTGTTTAGTTACTTAGTATTTATCATTATACTTATAATGAAGGGAGAATTATAGTCCTTGTCCTACCTGTTCGGCTAACGACCCTCCACCGGTCAAGGAAGCGGTGAGTGAGAGTGGACACCCATTAAACTGCCATTTTATAGGTAGTAACCTTATACCCCCCTTATAGACCGGCTTCGTGAATGAGGCCTACTAATGGTAAGACGACTTGCTCTTATACATATAATATATTAAACTTTTAATATTATCATAGTATAAGGGTGTATTTTAGACATTTAAAATACTTGGTGGTTTAATCTATTAATTAAACTAGAGTTTTAATTTAATTAAACTCAAACCATATATTTATGGATTAATAATACTCTTTTAATTAAACGCTTTAATTAACTATTAATAAAGTCAATAAGAGTTAATTTGAATTATTCAACAAAACATCATAATTCCAATTATTAAACTCAAAATTAAAACAATTTAATTAATTGTTTAAGTTATGAACCCAAGAGTTTTAGAATTCACTTCATTTTTTCATAAAAAACTTTTCTCAAATTCCAAAACTTGATGGCAAGTTTTGTAATTCTTGAAAACCTTTGGATTCCATAACTTATGGAATTAATGGTGTTTTATGATGAAACTTTCCATGTTCCATAACTTAAGAACAAGTTATGGAATTCTTTAAAACATTAACACCAAATTTTGTAACTCCATAAAAACTTTGAATCAAATTTTTTTCTTAAAAAAAACTTTCATATCCATAACTTATGGAAGTTTCAAAAACCCTTAAGATCACAACTTTCAAAAAAACTTTTGAGCTCTAAAATTTTATGACAAAATATGTAACTCCTTAAAACATTTAGATCAAACTTTTAAAACTAATAAAATAATCATATCATTTTATCTTTTACAAAATTTGACCTAATTCAACTCATATAACAAATGATTCAAATTTTACAAATATTCGTTTTTCACAAAACAAGTAATTATCTTAAAAATTGACAAACGTCATGTTTTTTTTCCTTTTTTTTTCAACTTGAAAATAAAACATTTGCATCAATATAACAGAAAACAACCCATGGCTCTGATACCACTGTTGGGTTTTGAGCATTCTAACACTCCTATGGTGTACATGCAACCCTATAAACCTTAGATCTATGTTTTCTCTATTATACATGCAAATATTAACTATTCCAAGGTTTCATCCTAACTAGCATATTATGAAGCACCTATACTACAAAGTTCTAGTTAGATGACATACCTTTTGATGTAGCTTGATGTCTTCAAGCTTTAAGAGCTTAGCCCCAATAGTGTGGAAGCCTCAAATGGAATCACAAATCACCAAAACACCTTGGAAGAACTTGAGAGAATATGTATGCACACTAAAATCGGCCCACTCTTATTTTCACACACTTGTGCCAATTTTGTGAGCCAAGGACCCCTTTATATATTATGGAGGATTAGGGTTACATCCATGTAAATCCTAATACCCATGACCTTTCATTTACATAGGATCCATGGGTTAAAAGCTCCATGGACCATCCATGAAAGCTTAGCCCAACCTAAATGAACTTGGCCCATTCCATATATATAAGAGTCCATATTTAATTAGTTCTTTTTGATCACTTAATTAATTCTAAATTAATTCTTGATCAATACTAATTAAATAATATGATTCCATATTAATATATTAGAACTTATAATATATTAATATAAATCATAAATATACTATTCTCAAAAGACTATCCATATAAATTGTGCCGGTGAAGTGCAACCCAAATGGACCATGCAGGGTCGGGTCAAGTACATACCAAATATAGTTATGGACTTAGACATTAATCCAAGAATACGCTCCACTAACGACTTAACAAAGGTGCAAAGTGTAATTTCATGGGTTAGCACTGTTTCACATTTTCCTAAGTAACTAAGATTGGGAATTTATAAGTGTTTAGTTACTTAGTATTTATCATTATACTTTTAATGAAAGGAGATATGAGTCCTATCCTACCCGATCGGCTAACGACCCTCCACCAGTCAAGGAAGCGGTGGGTGAGAGTGGACACCCATTAAACTGCCAATTTATAGGCAGTAACCTTATACCCCCCTTATAGACCGGCTTCGTGAATGAGGCTTACTAATGGTAAGATTGACTTTATCTTATACATATCTATATAATTAAAAATTATAATAATAGTATAAGGGTTGAATTTTAAAATTTTAAAATTTTAAAATTCTAGGGTTTGATTTGGAATTAAAGTATACATGGGGAGGTAACTTTGCAAATTCCAAAACTTGAGGGCAAGTATTGAAACTTTTCAAAACTCTTGGATTTTCATAACTTATGAGTTTAATTAAAGTTTTAAAGACTTTAATGAAAAGAATCTTGAACATCCATAACTTGAGGACAAGTTATGGAGTCATAAAACAATTTAATGAGGAAAAGACTCTTCATTTTGTAACCTATGGCACTTTTATGAGTTTTAAGATTCATAAATGTGACTTTTCATATAACTTGAGCACAAGTTACAAAAACACATTTTATGAACAACTTTTAGATCAATTTGGATTGAAAACAACTAACACATAATTTTTTTTTTCATTAATCTAAATTAACTCATAAAACAAGGTGACACAAAAAACTTGGTAATCCATAACTTGAGGACACGTTATGGAGTCCATACAATGTCATTAAGATCAAGAATTACACTAACAAACAATTTGCACATAATTCCTACGATCTACCAAAACTCATAAGCATGAACAATCCATATCAACAATTTTCAAGAATCATATAAACATATATAAAACTTGAAACTTTGATAATAACTTTGAAATTGGTTTACCATAATCATTACCACATTAAAAACAGGTTTTATAAGTCCAAAACAGTTTAAGATAATGATTCTAGACCAATTCCAGCCTTAAAAGTCGAAAATATGTTGTTAGGGGCTTCTACTCGTCGAGTGTATGAACCTACTCGACGAGTAGGATGAATTTCTTCATGGACTCGGCGAGTCCAGTGCCCAGGAAGCCAGACTTTCCGATTTTTAAGCTATTTCAGCATGTATAACTTGAAAACAAGCCTAGGCTCTGATACCACTGTTGGGTTTTGAGCATTCTAACACTCCTAAGGTGTTCGTGCAACCCTAAATACCTTGGATCTATGTTTTCACTAATTATACATACAAATGGTTTCCAAGGTATTAAACCTACAACTAGCATGCATTTGATATAAACCATATAATATACTAGTTAGGATAACATACCTTTTGATGGAGCTTGAAGTCTTGATGTATCTAGCCTTAAGAGCTTAGCCCCAATAGTATGGAAGCCTCAATTGGAATCACAACACATCATGAACAAAGGATGAACTTGAGAGAGAATCTCCATGCACCCAAAACCACCATGAACTCCAAGAATACACTTCTAGCGGTTTTGGGCAATGAAGTATGTATTTATATGTGGGATTTCTAGGGTCATGGATATAACCCAAATCCATACCCATGGGTCTTATGATCCATGGTTCATGTGGCCCAACTCTTTATGTATCCATACATAAACTTGGTCCAACATGGATCATAAGCCCAACACATATAAATATAACTAATTGTCATAATTAGTCCCCATAGATTTAATTAGTCTCTTTTGATCACTAAATTAATTCCAAATTAATTCTTGATCACTACTAATTAAAACATATGATTTCATATTAATATATTATAACTTATAATATATTAATAAACCATAAATTACCTTATCTCAAAAGTCCATCCTAACAAATTGTCCTGATGATATGCAACCCAAATGGACCATGCTACACTCGAGTCGAGTACATACCAATAATAGTTATGGACTTAGACATCTAATCCAACAAAATCGTCATTTACCTATCTTCAAATGTTCTGCAACTGGATTACGGCATCCCTCTTCCATGTTGTAGAACATTGTGTTGGGTCCTAGACTTAATATCTCATTTGGGTGTTTTAGTAAGGACTCAATAAACTAACTTGAATTTTCTCCCATTTTGTAGATGTCAAAATCTAAGTATGGTCTTCCCAAACCTTTTGGAAAAAGCTTTCCAAATGAAGATGATGTTCCACGATTATCATGGAAATAAGAATCATGCTTCACTTCTTCCTCCTCCTCCAATAGTTCTCCGTGACCCACAAGTTCGAAGACTTGAAAAGTTCAAGATCACTCAAACCCTATTGGCAAAAAGACATGAAGATGGGAAGTCTGTGTGTACACACGTCCTAGAGTTGAAGTCACACATTGACAAGTTGAAAATGATGGGTGTTGTTTTCCCAAGGAAGTTGGTTGTTGACTGGGTTCTTCAATCACTCCCCGAATCATATAGTGAGTTCCTTAGAGAGTACTATATGATGGATCACGACGTGACTCTCGTTGATTTGACTTATTTGCTTATTGCTGCTGAATCAGCGATGATTTGGCACAATGGTAAAGCAAATTTGTCTGGTAAATCAACATCTCATGCTTATATGGACATTGATGATGGCAACATTGGAAGTCCAGAAAAGTTTTCTCTAAGCAAGAGAAAGGCTAAGTCTGAGATTGTCTCGTGTGTTGTTCCAATAGAGATTGTCTCGTGTGTCTTCTATTGCCAAGAGAAGGGGCATTAGTTACGAAGCTGCCATATTAATCTGAAGGATCGCAAAGATGGGAGAGTCAAGATGTATGGCTCTACTTCATGTAAAATCCACTAACTAACTCTATAAGTTCCTATTTTTTGATTCTTAATACATTATGTGATAAGATTGCATTTTCATGTATTGTAGGATCGAAGAAAAGAGAGGAAGCTTAAAGGAAATAAGTGAGCTAAATCTGATCATGAAGAAATGGATTTCGATCGCATGGATTCGAAGATCGGATTTTTGAGTTGCTACTTTAGAGTTAGGATAGATTGCTAAGGAATATTTACATAGTTTTTTAATTGTAATCGCATTGTAAGGAAAAGTTTTTCCGCACTTCTTTTATAAATAAAATAAATTTTGATTTTGTCTTCTTTATTTGTCCTTGTAATGGCGTGTATGAAAAATTGATGTTTGTGTATTTCTATTATTAGCAAAAATGGATGTGATTCTTTATTATGTTATTTATGGTCGTGTCGAGAATTTTCCAAATAAGGAAAGATTATCATCGCCCAAGTTTCAATTGGACAGAAACTTGGAATCATACAACTTGGTTTATGTGATGAATGAGAAACTTCATATTTGGAAATTTAAGACTAATTCCTTGACAAAGAGTCAAGTGAAGGACTAGGAGATCGAGTTCACAATGTTGTGCACTGGTCAAGTCCACCACAAAGAACTATAAGATTATTCGTCATGATTTACCAAAAGCTTGGTAAATGTGATTATGCTTACAAGTTTAAGTATAATTTTGCATCATTGAAAAAGTCTCAATGTATGGCAAAACGAAAAAATAAGAATCAATTAGGCAGAAAGATAAAAGTTTCTTCATTCTGAGAAGAAGGGAGAGTACTTTTGTATCGTGTTTTATGATCATCTTAATGATTATGAAACCATATCTCAATTGATCCTCTAAGTAAGTCTTAGTGCACTTGTATGGCTAAGAAGAGGAATCGATAATTGTTGAAATGGTTAAATCAAGAGGACAATCATACTTCGTTCCAATATCGAGTCTTAGAGATAAGATTGTGACATTGAGTGACACATCTTAAGTAGGTTTGTAACACTTATCAAATGTGGAATAGAGAAAAGTTTCTTACTTTTGCGCATTTGAAAATTGGTAAGTTGTGATGTCTTGGAAAAGACAAAGACCAACTAAGACCAATTGTGTGAAGTGTTTATCTTGATAAGAACCCGCACTAACTCTTAAATATTTGGTTGTCAAGGAATGTGTCTTGACAAGAGAATCTTATATGTCAAGAGGTCAGTGGGAGTCTTAATGATCTTGAAAGGTTTCGAGAGCTAATTAAGAGTAAACCTATAGTTAATCACTAGCACACGACTCGAGGTTTACAACCTATCATGTTGACATAATTTTGTTTCTGTGCCATTTCAATTTTAAGTCAATTATGCATGTGAGTTATATGAGTTTTCATTTGACTGCATAAAGGTAAAGCTCCCTGATCAATGGAAAGTACACTGATTGGTAGGGGTGAGCTGCTTAACAACCTGGAAGCAATGGTGGGCATTCGTACTACCATGAGGCAAGAAATCAAGATTGAACAAGTTCAATCCATATGAGTTGGATTTGTCACAAACATTGTCTTATGATTATGGTCATGAAAAATTCACATGGATAGGAACACATACACCATAAAATCTAAGTGCCATAAGGTTTCTCTCCGTTCATGAAAATGATTGTGAGGAAATGCTTTCACTAAGAAAGATTTTAAGAAGATAGCAGTTGTGAAAATTGTAGTCTCAAATTCGATTATGATTACGGCATCCCTTTTCATAGTTCGAATTGTGAGATTTGGAAATTGGTCTCAACATTTGGGACTTATTGATATAAGTTCTGAATTAGTTTAGACACACATGTGAGCTATTTAGGGAAAGGTGTATGAGTTTAAGAAGTTTTGATAAAGGCTTATCAAAGCATTTAGTATTAGAAATATGAACTTAAGAAATTCAATAAGCATTGTTTTCTGGAAGTTCAACTGTTTTCTGAATACATGTCAAAGCTAGTGGGAGCATAAATGTTATGCTGGTAAGGAGATAATCATCATGTTAGTGGGAGCATGATTATTATTTTAAATGTTGCGAGTTAGCAATATTAATTATAGAAAACAAGAGTTTTACTTTGCAAAATTACAAGGGTTGAAAAGTTATTTTGCTATAATTAAGGGAGAGAATATTATACTTCATTTCGAAATCTAAAAGTTTAGATCGAGAAATTTTAATCGACTTTAGTCATAGGACATATATAAATGTTATGTTGAAAAGATTCAAAATAAGGGAATTTTATATATGGCAATATTATAGCAAGAAACTGGTAAAGTATCATGTTTTTCTTTGCGAATCGTGTCCCATATGCTTCGGGTATAGGATCGATTGCATTTGCTGTAATATTTGACCGTTCTAAAATTTTCCAAATGCCTAGGGCATTAAGAGGGAAAAGGACTAGAACCGGAATTGACTAAAATAGTTAAACAACGGTCAATGACAATCTAAGGTTTGTTGAGGATTGATCGCTTGTGGGCAGTTGGAAGTATAGTAATAAATGGACCATGTGACATTATTATCAATAGATAAGATTTTATTAATAATGGGTTGTCATATGGAAAATAGGGAAATGTTTCCATATTGGGAGTTGGACGTTAAGAATCTATGTCTAGATTAGAAACTTTTGTGCAAGAAGGATGTTCAAAAGAATGTACTTTGAATGTGAGACTTCATATCTATGGAATTGCCTTGTAACAATCTCCAATAGAGTACTCTGTGATTTCACTAGCCGAGTCATCGTGACTTTGTGTTGTGACATCACGAAAGGATCGTTGCATAAAATGTTAGAATCTAACATATTCTAATAGTGGCGAGAGTTTTGTATTCTTACACTATCGATAAGGATTGGGAATTGTGAAATGAGTTTTGTTGGAAATGTTCTCAATTGATCTATTTCAAAAAGTAAGGACCATAGGTAAACAAAGTGTGCATGCTTGGAGCATGGGACAATTGTTATTATAATTCAAGTGTCAAGTTGATTATCTGAAACATTATACAATGAATAATGAGTAATCAATATGGTAACTGAATAAAAGGTGTTTTTATTTATACTCAAAAGTTTTAGGGCCATATAGGATTAAGTATTATTATTGTGTTTCAATTTGCATGTTTTGACTTCCATAATAACTAGGTTATTCAAACCTTCCACAATCGATCATACATTGGGAGTAGGTATGAATGAAGATTGTCATGAATCTGTCTGTAGATTGTCTAAAGTGTTTAAACATAGTACAAGTTTGCTGCAGAGTTCATGACCACTCCTAGAAGATTAGAGTATTGGATTAAACCCACGCTCACTTGAATCACTTCATGGATTTTATCACGGGTGATTAGTGAGACGATAATATTATATATTCTTGAAACCAAGACGTGTGAGTTCTAATTTACAAGTCGGTTGCACATTGATAATATGTAAACGCACCAGTAACTTGGTGTTATAAAACATATTGTTGTGTGTGATTTGATGAGTAGGTACAAGTGAGCATTTTAGTCGAAGTTTATCCATTCCTTTTATCCAAAGTGGATAAAAGCGATATATGTGGGCCCCTCGATGATTTAGTGATGACACCCCAAAGCGATTGGCCAAGCCGGGACTAAGTTGATGTGTTCAATTGTAGTCTGTTGTCAGTCGTCATAAATTGGAAATCGGTAAACAACATATAGACAGAGAGAATGATTAAAATCCATGTCTCGGTCTATACGATATCAAGAATGGAGGAATATATGATCCCTTATCTAAAGGACGCGCTTCTGATAAGATCGGAGTTGACAGCGGCTTTTGAAAGCTACGATTGCTGATCAGGTTCTGAAGCCGTATCTGCAAACTAGTTATTAGACTTATCCAAGTGGGAGACTGTTGGATTAGTGTCTACGTCCAAAACTATTTTGGGTATGTATTTGACCTGTGACACCAGTCAAATTTTGGTTAAAAATAAATTGATCAATAATCGTAACTGGGATGAACCAAGTGGTAGAGTTTGTAACAAGGTTTCCAAAAACATAAAGAACACTGAAATCCGAGTTATAACGAAGAAGTTATGACCAATCGAAAATTCGCGGTAAAACCAGCAAAACACTGTTCAGTGTAAAAAGCGAATTTTCGATAAAAGGATTTTTAGCCTTAACAATCTGAATGAAAGTTGTAGAATATGTTAAACCGAGAACGTTCATAAAAAGAACGTCAAAATCTGACTTCGTATGAGGAAGTTATGATTTTTCGAAGTTTCGGTTTAGCAGTAGACAGCTAAAAATTCGAAATATAAATCGATCAATATTTAGCCGACGCAACTTAAACGAGAATCACAGGTCTCGTCAAAAGTAGCACAACGGTAAAAAGACAGACAAAAACGGACGTCGGATGAAGAAGTTATGAATTTTAACGGAATCCCGTCCCGGTCTGTTTAAAATAATAATATTAAAAATAAAAGTCAAAACCAGACGACGAAGTCTAAACGAAAGTCGTAGAGTATGATTTTACCTACGCGTGCATATAAAGAACGTCAAAAACGGAGCTCGTATGCGAAAGTTATGATTTTCGCAAGTTTTTGGCACAAAAATCAAGAAAATGTGGAAAACCGGGAAATTTCGCTGAGTCACCTCGGACACGTCACCCCTCGCATGCGAGGCCTCCACGTGTCATCCTCTGGTTGGACTGAACTTCGCGTGTCGCCTTCTGATTGGACCAACTCCGCGGTCCACTAAGCTTCGGACACCCTCGCAGGAGACACCCCGCGGATGCTCCTCGGATGATCTCGGACCCTCGTGCCCTCCTTCGCGGTCTACTGTTCGCTACAGTTTGGCCGGCAGGCCTAGGGTGTCAAATATCATTCCAGTTACGACGCCTGAAGAACGTCGCCGCAGGCATATCAGTCATATTAGTATGGTTAATAGGACTCACATGGATAGAACAACGAGTGAATTACAAAGTAATATACTTCTCTTATAACAGTAAGAAAAGTTAATTACATCCCGACCAGATATACCTTCAGTAGTTTTTACTTACAGTAAAAGCTACGTATCATGAAACCAAGTATTGTACTTCTGGTTTTGAACATTTAAAAGCACAAGGCAGTATTACGGATAATACAATACTCTCCAGGATTAATACTAAGGGTTTTACTATAGAACAGATATAACTAAGAAAACTTTTACAAATGAAACGGTTTATGGGATTAAACCATTTTTACAAATGAAACGGTTTATGGGATTAAACCACTTATACCAAGGAAACGGTTTATGGGATTAAACCACTTATCAAATGAAACTTAGTCATTCAATCTTTGTAAACTAGTATAACATAAAAGACCTTTAGTGGTTAATTCTATAATTCCTTAGTTATTACATCAGAGTTGTACATAAGTAATGTCCGATTGACAGTGAAATGTGTGACTTCCGCCTTACTTCCTGTTCCTTGTTTGGTTGTGGGCTTAGGGCAGATATACCCATTTAACTATCAATTCAATATTATGTTATGTATAATCAGTATAAACTAGGTAATTACAGAGGGAAACTATTGAGGTTATCAGTTAATCACCTCAGGAGATATAGGATTTCCTGGAGAAACCAGTGAACTTATTCAAAGAACTTAGGGTATACTTAACAGAACTAAAATACTTATGAACTCACCAGCTTAAATGCTGATCTACTCTTTCCAAATAACTTGTATTCTCAGGAATCCAGTAGACAGGTACACTCCTGAAGCTTTTGAGAAGACCACCTAGTACCGTACTGCGACTCTTGTCGTCTGTTGTACCTACTTTAGTGTTTGAATATGTAATGTTTAAACACTTATGTAAAACTTATACTTATTAATACAATGGTTGTTTGTACTTTGATTACTATATTGTATGTGTTGTGATACTTACCTAAAGTCCTCCGCCCCCGAATGTTTCCGCCATTCTGGTTTGGGGGTGTGACAGATTGGTATCAGAGAAGTGTTTATAGTGAACTCAGTATATCAGTCATAAAAGCTATACAACTATAAACCCATTGGGATAAAAACACTCTGACCAAGAGTTATACTTTAAAAATATATCAATATTTTATAAAAGTATAAGTACATGAAGAGTATATATACCAGAATGAGTATCACAAGAAGAACAAAACTAAGTATTTGGATGTTGGACATTGCAGTTAAACCTAGACAGTGACGTAATCATATCTGGGATCAATATAGCCTGATCAACTATATTCATCCGAGATATGACCAACATGTGTTTAGGGGAGTGATTATAGTGTTGCAACTGGTCTAAAACTTACCTAAGCACCAGAAGAATTCTAGAACCAAAGACTAAAATACTATGGGAGTATTTTAGGATGCTATAACAAGAAAACTGAAAACTTGTCAAATTCTTATATCCATAAGTCCAAGAATCAAACTCATGACTAAAATAACATGGAGGTATGTTACATACCTTTGGGGAAATGTTAAAAAGATCTTTTCTGATAAGTCTATAATTACTAAGTGGATACGTTAAGGTTATATATAGCCGAGATTTTATAGACTTAGAATAGGTGATTTTCACTCTACTTCCTTTTCCTTGTTTGGATGTGGTTTTAGAGTAGGATTACTTATTCAAAGGTCTATTTGATCTGGATTATATCGGTACACACCATGTGATTATAGAAGGACCAGAAAGAATCACCTTCGTAAAAATTTAAATTTTCTCATAGATTCTTTAGACATTCCCATTCTCGTATAAACCCGTTAGGTAAACATAGTTACTCCCGCAATCAATAGACGAGTCAAGGAGGATCCAACAGAATTTCAGTAGGAGGACCCCAAGAAAGAAACATAGGAGAAGTACATAAACTATAGAAATCATTTAGTGCCTTTACCCTCTTAAGGACACTAATGAGAGATTCGCATGAACTTCCAAGATTCAGAATCTTCATTACGAAGTAATGAGGATCAGTGTCAGAATCGGGAGTAAGACAGCCCGGGAATTCAATATACCTACAGAGGAGAAGGACACCCTATAGATACCAGGAGGAAACAAATCATTACCACTCAGAATAGAACAGAGAACAAAGGATAACCACGCATGATTCATGTGAAGTGTTCGAGCACCTTTTCATCTAAGCAATAACTAGTAAATCGATTCAACCTAGTGAGTTAGTGATTTCATTACTCACATTAGGTTTTGAGCTTATCCTCTTTTCCGGTCACGGTTAATAACAATAAATTAGATCACGAAATCTTAATTGATAGTGATTACTTCTCAAATTCATAAGTCTATTTTATGTAGACACTGTTATGAATTATTCTCGAATATTTTCGAAAATTGGGAAACGATATCCACCAAATGAAGGTAACTTAGTTCGGATGATACTCGGTTCCTAACCATTCTAGAAACTTAATTCTGTTCCTTACGAGGACTGCATCATAGGGATGCAGGTCGAATCATTGAGAACAATATAACAAAACGAAAGATTTATACATAGATACAAATGGTTAGAATACATCTAGAGACACGATAGTCGCTCACGAACTCATTTTCTTATCATGTAACAGAATCATGCCTCCAAAGAAGTGTAACCAACCCACCAGCGAAACACCAATCCTTCAGATAGATGCGGCTACGTTTCAAGCTGCGGTCACAGCAGCTGTAGCAGCTGTCATGGCACACCTTAATGCTAACAATGCAAATGTTAGTAGTAATGCTATCGGTAACCCCGATCGTGGTGATGGCCAAGTACAGCAACGAGCACCTACTTGTAAGGACACCTTGAACCTTAAGCCTAATATCTTGAAACGAAAGTTCGAGAACAAGGAAGGGAGTTGTTCAACTCAAGAACCTAACAGAGGGCAACAAACTGGGGCAGTCAATACCCCCATCAGCCCTGTTATTCTAGCACCAACCAAGCCGTACTTAGGAAACCTCCCACACTACAGCAAGTGCAACTACCATCATCATGGAGTTTGCTGAGCTGCATTGCAATAGATGCAACATGAAGGGGCATACCGCCCGCATCTGTAGAACTACGGTTGAGTTCATCACTTCAACTACCGATGTTGGAACCATTCCCATATGTCACCTTTGTGGTGAAATAGGACATTATAAGAGGGATTGTCCAACAGAGAAGAACGACGGGGGAGCAGGAGTATTTTGATCCTAATACATAGGATAGCATCAAAGAACCCTGCTATATTTTGGTACGCTTCCAAACCCCGATAACAATCCATAATTATGATTACTCTTCCGTTCAAATTAAATCATAACACTTATATAAAATTTGAAACCCTAACAGGTAAGCTATGATGACTTAGTGTATACATAAGGGTCATTTATAATTAAGATTTGTAGACTTAGAGTGAGTAATCCCGCCTCATTTCCTGTTCCTTGTTTGGTTGTGGATTTAGGGCAGGGTTGCTCAGTCAAAAGTCTTACCAATCTTAATTATACATGACTTGTATACACCAAGCGATTATAGAGAGACCTAGTAAGGATCGTTTCATGAAAGTTCATAATTTCAAATTATCAGAACCCTCGTATTGGTAGTACCCGCCAATTTCGAATCAAAAAGGGGTTCATAGTGATAATAACATAATAAAACTAGAAGCGTTGAAAACTTAGGTACAGAGGAAATCACCCTAGTAATCATTTCTCCTAGAACGACTTAATATCTTTTTCATCGAGAAAATTCCGACATCCTCATTCGACATGGTTTGGCCTGGACCTTACCATGTGAAAATTCTTATGCTGTATAAGAGAACTTTTTCCTTAATCAGTCGTAAGATGAAATTCTTTCAGTCCATAACACAAAACCCTTAGGTTGTCTCTCGTTTCAAAACTTCAGAAGTACCCATGCGAAGAGTACCACGCCATTCTAACTACTCAGTAGACAGGAAACTTCAAACGAAAAGCACCGAAGTAGTCATAGAAGTCAGTAACTACCGAAGTACCTCAATAGATCTCATAGGAAAATCATTGTACCACAGGTCAAGTTCAAGAATAGAGACTAAGAACTCATTAAGTTAATCTATCGTTGCTAAGTGTATACACGAGAGTGGTATATAAGTTAGACTTAACAAGATTAAGGATGTGTGATTCCGCCCTATCTCCTGTTCCTTGTTTGGTTGTGGACCTGGGGCAGAGTCACCCATCCGAACGTTTTGTGAAATCTAAATTATATACGACTTGTATACATGAGGTTATGATGGATGAGCCAAGTATGAGTCTGATCATGAACTTCGGAGCAAAAGCCAGCATCATGTATTCTACATGGTAGAATTCAACATGAGACCACGACAGTGGGTCGAGCTACTAAATGACTATGAATTTGAAATTCGTTATCATCTCGACAAAGCCAATATAGTAGCTGACACCCTAAGTCGGAAAGAGTACCCAGGTCATAGTGCCAATCACGGACTATGATAACCCTTTTAAATCTCTCCACACAAAGTAAGGAGGCTCAACAGGAAGCCTGGAAACCTGAAAATGTGGCAAGTAGAGAAGATAACTAGAACGTGTGAGTGCACGGTATGCCAATATCTGTTATCTCCACTGAGATAATAGAATCATCTCCCAGTTCATGCCGTCATTCAAAAACCTATAGGAACCAGAGTAGTCATGATTCTATGGGATCGGCTATGGTAAAGAATGGGATATCCATTTACCAATTAGTCGAGTCCTTTGACACGCTAGCATTCAAGTTGCTCCATTTGAATTTCTGTGGTCACAAGTATAGATTCTATCTGCACTGGACTAAAGTAGGTAATACACAACTAGCTAGAGATCCAATTTCCACACAACACCCTCGCTGATCTGGAATTCATCCGAGAAACTACAAAAAACAAAATACGAATCGGAAAACGCCATGAAGCGTCCAGAGTTAACCAGAAAAGCTACGGCTTCAATAAAAGAAAACCCTTGGAATTCCAGAATTGATGACCTTGTCATACGAAGGTCTCACTCAGGAAGGACAAGATGCTCTTGAGAAAGCGTGAAATACAAAACTCAAAGTAAATAGGACCATTTGAGGTTCTTACCAGAATCGGTCTTGTACTTTTAAACTTCCCACCAAAAACTTAATAACATTCATCCCATCTTTCACATATCTAATCTAAAGAGGTGTCTATCCGATAAAACACTTGTTATTTCACTCAATGAAATCAAGTCAAATAAAAGTCTACACTCTGTAGTAGAACCAATGAAAACCGTGGATAGGGAAATCAAAAGAACCAAGCAAAGTCTTATCCCGTTAGTGAAGGTTCACTGGATTACAAACCAGGGACCTGAATTCACTTGGGAAAGGAAAGATTAGACCTAGTCCAAGAGTATCACTTTAGACTTAATTTCGGGACGAAATTCCCTCTAACGGGGGGATAATGTGACACCAGTCAAATTTTGGTCAAAAATAAATTGATCAATAATCGTAATTGGGATGAACCAAGTGGTAGAGTTTGTAACAAGGTTTCCAAAAACATAAAGAACACTGAAATCCGAGTTATAACGAAGAAGTTATGACCAATCGAAAATCCGCGGTAAAACCGGCAAAACACTGTTCAGTGTAAAAAGCGAATTTTCGATAAAAGGATTTTTAGCCTTAACAATCTAAATGAAAGTTGTAGAATATGTTAAACCGAGAACGTTCATAAAAAGAACGTCAAAATCTGACTTCATATGAGGAAGTTATCATTTTTTGAAGTTTCGGTTTAGCAGTAGACAGCTAAAAAATCTAAATATAAATCGATCAATATTTAGCCGACGCAACTTAAACGAGAATCGAAGGTCTCGTCAAAAGTAGCACAACGGTAAAAAGATAGACGAAAACGGACGTCGGATGAAGAAGTTATGAATTTTTAACGGAATCCCGTCCCGGTCTGTTTAAAATAATAATATTAAAAATAAATCAAAACCAACCGACGAAGTCTAAACGAAAGTCGTAGAGTATGATTTTACCTACGCGTGCATATAAAGAACGTCAAAAACGGAGCTCGTATGCGAAAGTTATGATTTTCGCAAGTTTTTGGCACAAAAATCAAGAAAATGTGGAAAACCGGGAAATTTCGCTGAGTCACCTCGGACACGTCACCCCTCGCATGCGAGGCCTCCACGTGTCATCCTCTGGTTGGACCGAACTTCGTGTGTCGCCTTCTGATTGGACCAACTCTGCGGTCCACTAAGCTTCGGACACCCTCGCAGGAGACACCCCGCGGATGCCCTTCGGATGATCTCGGACCCTCGTGCCCTCCTCTGATTGGACCGAAGACTGGTCCTATCCGAAGCTGCCAGCTGCGAGCCGACCATCCGAACCGAGGCCACCTGTTAGAACTGAAGCTCCAGCTTGCCACCTGTCCGAGACATGCATCGCACATGCCTTGCTCCGGATCCGAGGCTGCGGCCTATATAAGGCATGCGAGCCTTCTCGGATGAAAGACACTTTTTCACCCCAATTTTCACATTTTAACCCCGTAAACTTTCTCACGACCCCCCAAGGCCCCGGTATTGTGTCTAAAGCCCGAAGCAAGCCCCGGAGCCCCGGAATTCTCGAAACTCTGCCCGGTTTGAGCCGATTTGTCGTCAAACAAACTCTTTTCCGGGAAACAAAACGCTGCCCGAATCACCGCTTATCAAAGTGAGTTCATACCCCTATAATTTACCTTTTCAATGGTTTTTAAATGCTTTTTAGGGGGGAATACAAGTTTAACACAATATTAAATTGTGTTAATAATTGTATGTGATAATAATCACACAAATGTTTCCGTATGCTTTTAAGAATTACCAAATACTTCCAAAATAACGTGAAGCCATGTTAAATCTTTAAAGTCATGTAAAACTCCGTTAAATTCTTTGAAAAATGTTTTATAAGCTATTTTAAAGTATAAATGCCAAAATCATGTTTATATATGTATAAATATATAAATAATATTTGAAGGGCTTAGGACTAATGAATTATCCTATATCCTTTTCCTTGTTTGGATGTGGAATTAGGGTTGTATTATTTGTCCGAAGGTCGTTTCCTTCTTATATATATATATATATATATATATATATATATATATATATATATATATATATATATATATATATATATATATATATATATATATATATATATATATATATATATATATGAGTACAAAAGGTTACTCCTTTTGGTATCATCACCTTTGTATCAGGCTGAGCAAAGGTGTTCATCCATGAGAAACCATGCTAATCAGATAGAACATATAAATTATAATAGGTATAATTTATGATTCAAAACTAAAGATACAAGTATGATTCACGACTGTATACTTTCTAAGGAAATTACCAAAATACATTCAACTATAACAAGATATGTATAATACCTTTAATATACGAACAACATATTAAAGAAGTAAAGATATGTCATACCTGGTTTGCATTAACAAAGGTACTATACAGAGTACCAGAGTTAGCAAACATGAGGTAATGCCGGGTTTGCATTAGCAAAGGTACTATACAGAGTGCCCGAGTTAGCAAACACGAGGTAATAATACATCATGCCGGGTTTGCATTAGCAAAGGTACTATATAGAGTACCCGAGTTAGCAAACACGAGGTAATAATACATTCTTCCCGGTTTGCATTAGCAAAGGTACTATACAGAGTACCCGAGTTAGCAAACACGAGGTAATAATACATTATACCGGGTTTGCATTAACCAAGGGTACGATACAAGGTACCAGAGTTAGCATTCACAGGGTAATAATAATACATCGTAAATCTCGTTGAAACAATAAATTTGTGAGACCCTTCACAGTGTACTTATCTAAGTACGACCTTTTAAGTCCTGAACTATTAGCCAGAATCTCTTGTAGGGAGAGCGTCAATTTGTGTATAGATCTATATGGGACTGACAATCCCGCACCTCTACTGTTTGCTACAGTTTGGCCGGCAGGCCTAGGGTGTCAAATATCATTCCAGTTACGACGCCTGAAGAACGTCGCCGCAGGCATATCAGTCATATTAGTATGGTTAATAGGACTCACATGGATAGAACAACGAGTGAATTACAAAGTAATATACTTCTCTTATAACAGTAAGAAAAGTTAATTACATCCCGACCAGATATACCTTCAGTAGTTTTTACTTACAGTAAAAGCTACGTATCATGAAACCAAGTATTGTACTTCTCGTTTTGAACATTTAAAAGCACAAGGCAGTATTACGGATAATACAATACTCTCCAGGATTAATACTAAGGGTTTTACTATAGAACAGATATAACTAAGAACACTTTTACAAATGAAACGGTTTATGGGATTAAAACACTTTTACAAATGAAACGGTTTATGGGATTAAACCACTTATACCAAGGAAACGGTTTATGGGATTAAACCACTTATCAAATGAAACTTAGTCATTCAATCTTTGTAAACTAGTATAACATAAAAGACCTTTAGTGGTTAATTCTATAATTCCTTAGTTATTACATCAGAGTTGTACATAAGTAATGTCCGATTGACAGTGAAATGTGTGACTTCCGCCTTACTTCCTGTTCCTTGTTTGGTTGTGGGCTTAGGGCAGATACACCCATTTAACTGTCAATTCAATATTATGTTATGTATAATCAGTATAAACTAGGTAATTACAGAGGGAAACTATTGAGGTTATCAGTTAATCACCTCAGGAGATATAGGATTTCCTAGAGAAACCAGTGAACTTATTCAAAGAACTTAGGGTATACTTAACAGAACTAAAATACTTATGAACTCACCAGCTTAAATGCTGATCTACTCTTTCCAAATAACTTGTATTCTTAGGAATCCAGTAGACAGGTACACTCCCGAAGCTTTTGAGAAGACCACCTAGTACCGTACCGCGACTCTTGTCTTCTGCTGTACCTACTTTAGTGTTTGAATATGTAATGTTTAAACACTTATGTAAAACTTATACTTATTAATACAATGGTTGTTTGTACTTTGATTACTATATTGTATGTGTTGTGATACTTACCTAAAGTCCTCCGCCCCCGAATGTTTCCGCCATTCTGGTTTGGGGGTGTGACATGACCCGACTATGAGCATGGTCCTTTTCGGTTGCCTTTACCATAGCAACTGGTAGGATGAATTATGGAGAAAGAGGATTAATTATGATTTTTATTAATATATTATGAGAATAACATATTAAAGGAGAAATCATATTGTTTAATTAATATTAGTCCAGAATTAATTAAGAATTAATTTTGTGGCTAAAAGAGATTGATTAAATAAGGGGGACTGTTATGCAAATCATTGATAGTTGTATAAATGGGCTAATGGACTCCATAGAGTTGGAGTGGACAAATTTTATGGGGAAGCCCATAAGAATTCGTCCAAGGCCTCTAAGGAGGGAATCCATGGGTTGCTTAGGACTTAAGCAGTCAGATTAGGGTTTCCTGGTTGAAAACCCTAGAAGCCTACCTATATAAGGAACCCCTATGGCCCCAAAAACGTGGCTAAGCCTTCTTTAGGAGATCTTGGAGGTTTTTGGTACCTCTCCTCTTCCTTCTTCTTCATCCTTATTGCTAGTGGTGTTTGTGACTCCATTAGAGGTGCAACACTTGAGGCACTAGGCTTTCAGAAGTCAATTACAAGAAGGAATAGATTGTTATTGCTACATAACAATCAAGGGTAAAATCTAAACCCTAATTTCGTTCATAGTATCCTAGATTTAGGGTTTATGGCATTGGATGATTATTGTATGTTCATTAGACAAACTAGATCCAAAGCTTTAGGGTTTGCATGTACGCCATAGGATTGATGTAGTACTCAAAACTCATCATAACCTACACAGGCTATCCTATTACTGACTGATCGGTACTAACATGCAAGTCTACAAGCACATACAATAGGCATATAAGGCATCCTCCTAGATCCTCAGCCCTAATCTAGCATGCAGTTCTCATAATCATATCATAACATAACATATCATAACATGTATGGGTATCTTGGGGAAAACTTACTTGAGCTCGGTTGATTGCACGCATCACACACCTTGTTCTTTTCAAAGTTCTTTTCTCTTTTCAAATTCTTTTCAAACTTCTTTTTATAAAATGATTTTACTTTTGAAAAATTTTCATACCAAGTCCTTAGTTTGAGTCCAGACACACCCGAGAGTATGTCTTAATCCCTTAAACCTAGGCTTTGATACCAACTTGTAACATCCCAAAATTCAAGACCAAAAATTTCATTTTAATTAAGTAGGCATGAGCAAAAGGACCGAACCGGCCGGAACCGGCCCGACCCGGACCCGACCCGGGAACCGGCTTCGGCCAAAATCAAGAACCGAACCGGCCCGACGGTTCTACCGTTCCGGTTCTGGGTCCGGTTTTTGCCGGGTTTTCAATTTTGGAACCGGTCTTCGACAAATAGAAACGTATTTTGGGGTTACGGTTTCGGTTTATGCCCGGTTATTGAATGTGATTATAAGCTCGAAGATCAATAACATGAATGCAAAACTGTTATGTTTTTTATATACATATACTCATATAGATTGAGTATATACATATACATGGATAAATATTATTGTATTTTGTTTGTTTTTGTTAAATATCCGATTCCAAATGATTTATATAGAAAATACTAGCATGGAACTTGTCAAAAACTTACACATGTAAAAGTCGTCTAACCTAAGTTTTTGTTTTAAAGTAGGTAGCCTTTAAAAGGAAATATAAAATTAAAAAAAAAAAAAAAAAAAAAAAAAAAAAAAACTTTGTATTGTTTCAAAGTATTACTGGAAATCTTATACTTACTTTCAGTTTGAGATAAACAAATAAGGTGAAAAAGGTGGAGGAGTAATAAGAAGATTAACTGTTCTAATATACATATACATGGATAAATATTATTGTATTTTGTTTGTTTTTGTTAAATATCCGAATGATACATAAGAAGATTAAATGTTCTAATATGTGGATTAAAATCTTGGAGTCGTCGTGCTTCAGTGCTTGTTTCCGTGGCTTTTTTTGTACATCGCTTTTTTTTACGTCCAGTCCAACATAGAAGATAGAAGTCCAAACGACATAAAGGCTTGGGGTTTTTTTTAAGACTATCCGGTCCGGTTCTCGGTTTTGGGCCAGTTCCAACAACCGGTTCTTATCGGGTCCCGGTTCCAAAAATTGCTGAGATTATAGTATCGGTCCCGGCCCGACCGGTTCCATCGGGTTCCGGTACTGGGACCGGTTCCGACCGGTTCCCTGGTCCATATGCTCATCCCTATAATTAAGTTATTATAAAATCAACAGTATAAGAAAACATCCATAATAACATATCATGTCAAAACCCAAGTGTCAATAATCAAAACATGTTATCATAAAACAATATCAGAGTGTAATCCAAAAGATCTCATGTGCGGTAAACATAGTGTGATGCGCTGCGATCGAGTCGGCTCCTTTCCTTGAAAACCAAGTACCTGAAACCAAAACTGAAAACTGTAAGCACGAAGCTTAGTGAGTTCCCCCATCATACCACATACCATATAATACACATACTGCCAGGCATATTCGGGTGCCCGACCTACCCCTTCGGTCCTACCAACCGGATACTGTCGAGCATATCTGGATGATGGCCTCCCCTTCGGTCTATTTCAACCAGATAACTGCCTAGCATATCTGGGTGCTGGCCTCCCCTTCGGTCTATTTCAACCGGATAACTGCCTAGCATATCTGGGTGCTGGCCTACCCCTTCGGTATTTTTCAACCGGTAACCGGGAGCTGGCCTCCCCTTCGGTATCTTTCAACCGGTAACCGGGGACTATTTCACCCCTACCACTACAACATAAAACCCTAGCATATATACCTAAATCACATACTGCCTAGCATATCTGGGTGCTGGCCTACCCATTCGGTCCTGTCAACCGGTAACCGGTGACTATTTCACCCTCTACTACTACCACATAACATCATATCACATATATCATAATCTGTCTAGCATAGTTGGGTACTAATCTACCACTTCGGTCCTATCGACCGGTAACTGGGGACTATTTAACCCCCTACTACCACTATCACATAACATCATATCATGCTAGCACATAAAACATATCAGGTAGTAACAAACCTAGATAATTATCACAAAGACAATTATCTATCAAACAACTCCTACTAGTGGGTCGACATTGTGGCCGTAGACCCACTTCTACTGGAAGGTAACTCACCTCACACTGCTGAAGTCCCGTAGACACAACCCCAGCTGCTGGATGACAGATTCCCAAACTATCAATATCAAAACATCACCCAATTAATAATTGGGTTACAATACATAACCATAAGTCCATGCTTGGGGTAAAAGACTACTCTACCCCCAACTTGGCTTGATTCAAGCCCAAGGCCCAATTCAAAGGCCCAAAAGTCAAACTATGGCTCAAAGCCCAACATATGGCCCAATTTTCCAAATTGGGCCCAAACCTTTACATGGTCTTAATCAAGGCCCAACCATTTAGTCCAGTCCAAAAAATTGGCATTTCTAATGGCCCAATATTTCATAATCATAAAGGCCCAATTATGGCCAATCTATGGCCCAATTTTCCAAATTGGGCTCAACCCAATTAATAATTGTGTTCCAATTAATAATTGTGTTCCAATACATAACCATAAGTCCATGCTTGGGGTAAAAGACTACTCTACCCCCAACTTGGCTTGATTCAAGCCTAAGGCCCAATTCAAAGGCCCAAAATTCAAACTATGGCTCAAAGCCCAACATATGGCCCAATTTTCCAAATTGGGCCCAAACCTTTACATGGTCTTAATCAAGGCCCAACCATTTAGTCCAGTCCAAACATTTGGCATTTCTAATGTCCTAATATCTCATAATCATAAAGGCCAAATTATGGCCCATCTATGGCCTAATTTTCCAAATTGGGCCCAACCCCTCATATTGTCTTATACTAAAGCTCATCCAATTATTCTAGTCCATAAGATTGTTCTTGAATGGCCCATTATTGGCCCGATCACCAAAGCCCAATGGAAAGGCCCAACTTAAGGCCCAAGTGAAATTAGGGGTTTCACATAGAATGACGATTAGGGTTAAGTGTTTCTCACTTTACCCATTAAGGACTTAATCCATTAAGTCCATCACTCTACTAGATAAGTCATATGGTGTGATTGGGTGTAATTCACCATTCCATTCCAATGGCCCAAATGTGGGTCCCGATAAGTCCAAGGCCCATATATCAAAAATTAGGGTTTTCTAAACCCTAACTAGGGTTTCCAACCCAATCATAGACCAATAGGCCCAGTAGCTAGGTCTTTTGATCAATTAGGGTTCATTAGGCCCATTAGGGTTTCACTAGGCCCATTAGGGTTTCGCTAGTCGGGAACCACCCACTACCACCTCGGGTAGTGGTGGTTAACGGCGGCTCACAACGGCGGTTAGGGTTCTAGTCCAATCGAGTCCAAGCATTCCAAAAGCAATCCAAACACAACTAAGCACACCGCCACCAAACACGTCGGCTGGTGGCGGCAGGAGGCGGCAGCCACCACCTCACGGTGGTGGTTTTGAGTTTCTTTTTATTATTCTAGCTCTGGTTACAATATTACAATGAAAAATACCAAATGGACACACACACACTCACTAAAATACACTCACACACGGTGGCAGCCACCACCTCACGGTGGTGGCGGTGGTTGTTCTTGATTTTCGGCTAGACCAAACACACACAACATGCACTAGCAATGGAAATACAACCACACACCTACAACTGAAACACACCCCAAAACACGTCTCCTGTTCGGGAATGCACACGACCACCCACCTCATGGCGGCGTACGGAGGTCCGGCAACAACAACGGCAGTCCAACGGGCGGCATCTTCACGGGAAAACGGCAACAACAACGACATTGACGGCGGCAGCAGCCTAAGACTCCATCCCCGATCTTCGACGGTTCTCCCTCGACCGCCCACGACGTCACAGGCAGCGGCTGTGGCGTTTAGGTGGCGAAGTAGCGGCGACAATGTAACAGTAGGATGGCAACGACGATTCTCGGTGGTCTTAGGGCTCCAACACCGGCGACAGCTCCGCTCGTCAACCCCCGACCTCCTTAACGGACACAACTTCTCACACGAAACGCACACCGGCGGCATATGGAAGATACGATAGGGGTGGTGGCGCTCCGGTTGCGAAGTAGCGGGTGGATGAAACCTCTCGTGGCAACGACTGAAGAAGGAACCCCTGATGCCATAAATTTCTTTCATAATAGGTCCCTAAATTACCAATCAGCCCCTTAAGCCTTCAAATCTTTTCAATTTAAATCCATTAATTACCAAATGCACCCTGACTTTTGAAATCCTTTTCAAATTAAATCCAGAACTTACACTTTTAACCCCCAACTTCTAAAATTGTAACATTTGGCTCCCGACAACCAACACCCCACTAAAATTATGGATTTTAGGGCTACTATTCATTCATTAATTCATTTATTTATTCATTTAATAAATGGGGTGTTACATAGAATCTCTATAATGGATCGCACCCATTGGTTTCAAAAACATGAACACCTTCAAGCTTGGAACACAAGAAATTGCAAAACCCTTGTGTGTTTTCTCCTTGGTGCGCCTTCAAAGTGGGAAAGGGAGTAGAGAGGGCTTGGAATATTTGGGGTCGAGCCCCTAGTAGTAGGTATAAATTAAAACTTTGATAACTAGATGTGCAAAAAAAAAAAATCAAATTAGGCCAAAATAAAAAGTTCGATAGACTACATTAACATTAAGGGTTGTGCTATAAGTACCCCCTTTAACCAATTTTACCCCCTAACATCAATCTAATCAATCTTTTACTTTTGATTTGACATCATTTTTTTTCATTTTTTTTTTGTTTTTTCCCATTTTTGTTTTTTTGTTGTTTTTTCTTTTATTTTATATTTTAATCTTATTATTATTATTATTATTATTATTATTATTATAAATTTCGATAACCATATAAAATTCAGAAAACATTTTAAAATTTGGACAACATTATAAATTCGGACAACGTTATAAAATTCGAACGAGTATATAAAATAGAACAAAAGTAAAATTTGTCTTTATTTTATAAAAAAACCGATACCATTAACGTTTATTGATAAATTGCAATTCACCCTAACCATTATGTAATGGTTAATTTACAAGAAGTATATCCAATGTATGATGTTTTGTCCAGGCTTCTCCGTACATACAAATCAGAACATTCGATAGCATGGGTATACAATTGCTCGACTAAATGCTTTCAATCAGCATAACATACCACACAAATGTTATACCAAACTAATTAATATATCCGTGATAAATAAAGACAAACTTTGTTTTTATTCCGTTTTATATAGTCGTTCAAATTTTATTATGTCGTCCGAATTTTAAAATTTCATCTACATTTTAAAATGTTGTCCGAATTTTATACGGTTATCGAAATTTATAATAATAATAATAATAATAATAATAATAATAATAAGATTAAAATAAAATAAAAAAGAATTAAAAACAACAAAAAAAATAGAAAAAAAAAGTCATATACTAGGGGTGAAATTGAAAAAGAATTGGGTACTTATTGCATCAGCCTAACATCATACATACTTATAAAGCTAGCATTTTTCCTTGAATCTCATGCATTTGAAACCCTCATAAAAATTTGCCAACACCTCATGCATTTGAAACCCCCACACCCTTTCACCTTCAAAGTAATGAATCTCATTCATTTGAAACTTCCAAGACTATTCAACTTATATGATTTAATTTGACTTTTGAAATTCCCTTCACATAAATGTAGTTAGCCTATAAATACTTACTTCTATAGAAACAAATATCTAAACCAAAACAAAATACTTCTTTTGTCTAATTAGTGATCCTTTGTTCTCTGTTTTGGTGTAAATGAAAGTCTTGTGTTGTCAATATAATATTGAAGTTCAATAATCTATAATAAGCAAGGTATGCATTTTGTGTTTTTAATCAAAACAATTGGTTTTTTTTGTTGGTTTGTTCACATATTGTGTTTGTAATCGTGAATAAAAGTAGCTCTTAGGTTTGAGAACTTTCTAACATCTATTTTAAAAATTGACACATGCAATATTTTATTGAGCATACAGGTACGAGCAATTATTTTTTGAAAGGCAAGGCTCTACACCATCCATTTCTTATAAGTTTATATTATTGGGGATAAAATTGAAGTGGTGAGTAGAGCAATCAAGGGTGAGGATTTAACTTCAAGTTTTATGATTCTAACTCTACTTGAAATGTGATATGCATAATTTGTTGAACTTATTTATAAACACTCTGAGATTTAATGAATATTTAAGTTGAAGATTACCTCACATTTTGAACAATATGCAAGTTTTTGTGTTGAGTTCATATTGAGATGTAGAAATTCACTTTAATGAGCTGATGAGTTTATTGCTTTATGAGGAAATTTGTAGTTTTTAATGAAATGATGCATTGATGTTTTTAAAGATTATGCCAGAAACTTTACCCTTTACCATTGTTAATTGTTGTAGGTTTGTTGTACAAGTTGTATCTCTTGGTTTTTAATTATATTGTTGTTATCCATTCACATGTTTCATATTCTTGAAAATGATCAATGCAATGATTTTCTTAAATCAACATTAACAGAGTAAGGAGTCAAACACATTAATTGCAATAAAATAATAATTGGACTTTTATGAAGAAACACATAGCTCGAACAAGCTACCTCCACAGCTTAAACCTACAAAATATTCTTAATAATTAATAATAGAAATGATAATAAATGTTGGAACTATAAAACAAACACCTAATAAGATATATCAATGCCAAGATTGTTAAAATGTGTACTTTTTTGGTTATTCACTAATCTTGGTTTTTATTTTATAATAAATGTCATATTAATGCAAAATATTCATTTGAAAGTTACACAAACTCTTGATCTTTCAAGTAATTAACCGAACATACTCGGTTTTTTTAACTTAACTAAATCATTCACTTTAACCTCCTTAATTTGAATTCATTAATACATTAAAATCAATTATTAGTCTAAGTTCAAACCAACTCTTCATTTTTCAACCAAATATATACATATAACTTATTGGTTAAAATAAAAATGGTTTTAAATCACAACCATAAATCAAAATAACATAAGACTATTTTTCTAATAGTTAAAAATTATGTATATTTTTAAATATAAAACCTAAACTGAAATGTATATTTAATTAAACGTCAATGTGAGACTAGCCCACTTAGTATATGTTTTTCTTTTAGATTGAAGGTCTTGCGTTTTAATCCAGACGTTGATGAATTTTATTAACTTGGTCATAGTAACTTCTAACAACTAAACACCCGTTATAAAAATCAAGATTTAAAACAATATAATTGCACACTGCGCAACGCGCGGGAATTCGTCCACTATACTTATAAAGGAAGCATTTTTCCTTTCATCACATTCATTTTAAATTCTCATGACTTTTCAATTTCTTTCTAAAAATTATTATATGTTGGTTAATAAGGTTAAATAAATATCCAACCTAAAGTTTAATCATATATAAACTAAATTTCAATATTAAAAGAATATATTTACTTCTACTTACAAAGTTATATTTTTAACTTTTAACATATTATACTTAACCTATTAGTTTTAATATGATGTTGTATGTAAACCTTTATCATTTTAAAGCTACAACTTTTGATTATAAAATACTTAAATTGTTAATTTAAATATAACATTATAAGTCAACTTAAATAACCCAATGAATATTTTGTAAATAGTTAAAAATGATAAATTGTAGTGTCTTTCTAATAATGATTATAAGTTTGTTAATAAGGTTAAATAGATATCAAACATAAAGTGCAATCATAAATAAACTAAATTTTAATATTAAAATAATATTTTTACTTCTACTTATAAAGTTATGTCTTTAACTTTTAATATATTATACTTAATTTATTAGATTTAATATGTTGTTGTATGTAAACCATTATCAATTTAAAGCTACAACTTTCGAATAGTTTGGACAAAATACTTAAATTGTTAATTTAAATATAACATTACAGTGTCAACTTAAATATAAATTTCAGTTTCAGTTAAAAACCCAAAAAATATTTTGTGAATAGTTAAAAGTGATAAATTATAGTGCTAAATGCAAAAACTAAATTGTAATCTCATTTTAACTAAAATATTTCCTAAATATATTTTTATAATCTATATCATACTATCATACTATCATACTATACTTATAAAGGAGACATTTTTCCTATCACCTCATGCATTTGAAACCCCCACACAAATTTCCAAGCACCTCATGCATTTGAAACTCCCACGCCTTTTCACCTTCAAAGTAATTAATCACATATCATGAAAGGTTTTATAACTTATATAATATGTTTAATTAGCAATTAATGGATAATCTACTATAAAAATGCCATTCTCTTTGAGTAGACACACAAATACAAATCACATACAAAATTCATAAAGAAAATAAGTTTAAATGTTTTGTGTTGGTTTGAGGGCTTTGAACCATTTTTCGAGCCATGTTATTATGTTAAAGTTTTTAATTTGTAAGTTTGTTATATACTATTTTTTTTATATTTTTCTTGGTTTAGTTATTCTTTTAAAACAATCATTGTATGTTGTTGTTGAACCTTTAATGTAAATTTGATTAGATTCATATTATCGATCATATGTTATGCAAAAGTGATATAGATAGTATTTAATTAGATATTGTATATATGTTTGTATGTTTGTGTTGCTTCAAAGTAATAATTAATAAAAAATCATGGATATGCAATATTATACATAATATCAATGTAAGTCTCTTTAAAATGTAAATTGTCTATCTTATCACTTTATATTTTAGTATATGTTTAACATTTTAATTATAATAAAAAGTGTCTTTTAAAAGTTTTCTTTCGTTTATTAATAATAATAAGTGGTTTTAAAACTAATGAACCATAATTATAAATAATAAAATCAAATTATAAAAATCATGGATATGTTATATTATCCATGCAAATCTCTTTTGAAATGCAAATTGTCTATCTTATCAGTTTATTATTTAGTGTATGTTTAACTTCTTAATATTAATATTAAGAGTTTCTTAAAAGTCTTCTTTAACTTATTAATAATAATAGGTGGTTTAAAACTAAAGAACAATAACTTTAAATGATAATAACATTAAATTATAAATTACATAACGTTAAAAACAAATAAATTGTATTTTAAATAAAAATCATTATTGAAATTAGAAAATAATCGCATAAGTAAAAATTTAAATTAATCAACCATAAAAATTGTTAAAAATAATATTAAATATATAATTTTATTTAATTTTATTAATGATGAATGTGGATTAATGTCAATGAATAATATTGTTCAAAATATTATGTCAAAGTTAATGTCAATAATATAACCATTTTGAACATATATTTTTCAACATTTTAACAATATATTTTTAACCTACGCTGCGCAACGCGCGGGAATTCGTCTACTTAATCATGGTATATCTGTGTCGTTAACAAATGTCTTATCTAAAATATGGAAAAGATGTACGTACGTACGTTTTGGTTGAACTCAATGGATGGATGGAACGAATAGAGTTCGTATTTAGTAAGGATAGGGTGGTGCTTAAAAAATGCGAATTCAAAAGAGAGAGGGCAGAGTTGTTTTAGATGAAAGTTGAAGGATGTAAACTTGATATTAACCTTTTCCTTTTCACCCTCCCGACGATAAGATGTTTCGACGGGTCTCCGTTAAATTACAGATAACTGGTATATCGTCGTGGACAGGACCCAAGCCAATAGCAACCTTCTTCTAGTTCTTCAGAACCTAACAACGATACTCGATGCATCTCGTATGTTCTGCCTTCCCTCATTCTTCTACGTAGAATCATACCAAATTGTCCATTCATAGTTCACAGAAACCAGTTTTCCATTTGAATTCCGATTTAGAAATGGCTGTTCTGCTAAATTCGGTGCCTCCGATGACAAGTCTATCCACAGACCACGCCAGAAAACCTCAGACTCCTCAATTTCATTCGTTTTCCCCCAAAAGTAGATTTTCTAGGGTGTTAGCATCTAGTCAGGTAGCATTAGCTTCAAAAGACGCTGTTTTTACTCTTCCCAATTGGAGATCAGGTAGGACCGATCCGAAAAACAAAGACTACAGGCTTAACGATGCGTTCTTGTATTTGGAATACATGGTTGGAAAAGGTCACAGACCTGATGTTTACCATGCCACTCAACTGGTGTATGATCTCTGTAAATCCAAAAAACTCAGGAAAGCCACTAGGGTTATGGAGATGATAGTTGATTCCGGTGGCGTCCCTGATGTAGCCTCGTATAATTTCTTGGTGAGCCAGTTGTGTAAAAGAGGGAACGTTGGCCATGCAATGCAGTTAGTGGAGAAGATGGAGGATCACGGATACCCAACACATACTGTTACTTATAATTCTTTGGTTAGAGGGCTTTGTATGCTTGGGAACTTGAATCAAACCTTGCTGTTCATCGATAAACTGATACAAAAAGGGTTGGTTCCTAATGCTTTCACTTATTCAATCTTGCTAGAAGCTGCTTATAAGGAAAGAGGGGCTCATGAGGCGATGGAGCTGTTAAACGATATCATTTCTAAAGGGGGCGAACCTAATCTTGTAAGCTATAATGTTCTGCTAACTGGATTGTGCAAGGAAAACAGAACCAACGAAGCGCTTTCTTTCTTTAGGGAGTTACCTTCAAAAGGGTTTTCTCCAAATGTCGTGACTTATAACATTCTCTTGAGAAGTTTGTGTCGTGAAGGCAGATGGGATGAAGCAAACGGGCTCTTGGCTGAGTTGGTGGAAGCGGGTTTGTCACCATCTTTAGTTACCTACAATATCTTAATCAGTTCTCTTGCTTTCCATGGTAGAACTGATAATGCACTCAAGGTGCTCAATGAAATGTCAAAGGGAGAGTTCAAACCAATTGCTGCCACCTACAATCCAATCATTGCACGCCTTTGTGAAGAAAAGAAAGTAGAAGAAGTAATGAAGTGTCTGGACTTAATGACATACAGGGATTGCAATCCAAATGAAGGAACCTACAACGCCATAGCTGGCCTATGCAAACAAGGTATGGTGCAGGAAGCTTTCTCCATCATCAACAGCTTGAGCAGTAAACAAAACTCCTCAAATCATGAATTCTACAAGAACGTGATATCAGGATTGTGTAGAAAGGGGAACACTTTTCCTGCATTTCAGCTTCTTTATGAAATGACAAGGTATGGATTCACTCCAGATTCTTATACTTATTCATCTTTGATTAGAGGTTTGTGCATGGAGGGAATGTTGGATGAAGCGATGGAGGTATTTGGGATCATAGAAGAGAGTAGTTACAGGGCTGATATCGACAATTTCAATGCACTTATACTTGGACTTTGCAAATCTCAGAGAACAGATTTGGCTTTACAGATTTTTGAGATGATGATACAGAAAGGGTATATGCCAAATGAGACAACTTATACAATTATTGTAGAAGGGATTGCTCATCAAGATGAGAAAGAGTTGGCAGCTTTGGTTTTGAGAGAGCTACATTTGAAACAAGTCATTGGTCGAAATACAGTAGACAGGCTTCTGATGCAATATGATTTTGAGGATTTCAATGGCTAAATACTCGCAACTTGCAATCATAATGCACTTTTGAGGATCAAGATTTTGTTCTTGAGAAGTGAGCTTATTATGAATATATATATATAATTTGAGGTATGCTAATTAATGTTGTTTTAGGTTTAACTATCTCTGTTGTATATCTTTCTCTAATATGCTGAAGTCATATTTCTTAAATGCAAGTGCGTATGTTCAATTGTTTGTTGGAGATCCAACCAGTTTTGACAACTCATAAAGAGACATTTGTAATTAGTTGAAGTTAAATTTTGGTTACATCGTTAATTATTTTGTATCTTAGAAAAGTTCATGTATCATTTTAAATGAAAACTAATAAATAAGAGTTGATTTTGCCTAGGATTTTAGAAGGCTATGAGTTGGGACAATCTAATCCAGGTAAGATTTATGTTTTGGATGCTATCAACCTTGTAGTCTCGGATTGAACAATTAATGTTGAACAAGAGACAATGACAAATTGTTTTCGACACTGCAAAATTCGGTGGACACACTTGTGAAAACAACATTTATGATCTTGATTTCTCATGATTAATGATCTCAACTATCACAATAAAATGGATGCATAGAGGTCCAGATCTTTGTCTTGAACTCTAACAAGAAAATACCCGGGTGAAAATGATACATGTTTATAGGTCCAGATCTTAAAAGAAATTATGGCTACTATAATTCAAAATAATGTTGATGATGATATAGTACCTTTGGAACCAACAACTCTTACAATTTTTGCCGTGTTTCGCGAACACAACGCCATAAATTTTTGATGTGCAATAAGAAAAGTTAGAGATGTGCTCCAACTAGACTTGGATTTAAAGAAAAAAAACAATAGAATCATATTTCCCTAAATTGTCTTAGTTATGTTTGTGTAGTTTATATAATTGTTAGTTTATGATTTTAATGAGACCCTATATGTATATAGATAGGGGTAGTTTGAAAGTATATAATTTCATTGAAATTTGTTAAATTTTCAACTAGCAGTTTAGACCAAAGAAAAATATTATGTTGGAGATTTTATTAATTTATCGAGTATCAATTTAAAGAGTTTCTATTATACCTCAAGGAGGAAACCATGAAGGAAAAATAAACTAAATGTGTTACAAGAAGCAACAGTTGTAGTGCCAGAAGCTGTTGGGGAATAAGAACCACTTAAATGTCACAAGCTATTGATGTGTAATAAATGATTGAGTTAGGGGTTCTTGAACGACCACTACAACTCTATGCTTTTGTGAGGATAGGGGGAGAGGGATTGCCCTTTGGGCGATATGCTAAGACACCGAAGTACGTCGCATACTCTCTTATGAGCAGTTCCTAATTGAAACCCCAAGACTCGAACATTGAACCTCCCTTATGCAGAGACTAGTGACCTACTCTTACTCGGTAGGTCACCAGATAGTTGGTTGTGCGAATTCAATACATTAGTACTAACAGATTCAATACAAATGCAATGATTATTACTATTACAACATATCTATAACTAAATGACAATTAAGAGTTTATTTTCTTTAACTAAACTTCAACACAAAAAATTATATCTTTCATTTGTGACTTGTAGACAAGCATTTACTCTACTGTTGCTTTGGAAGATTTATAATCACCGGAGGATTTGCGTCAATCCACTCAATAAAAATACAATTTGGCCTAGAAGATAGAGTACATAAAAAAACCTTCTTTAAAGGTTGTCATGGGGTGCAAGATGATGAAGATTTTAACCTATTATTGCCCTTTATTCAACCAAATTTGGATAAGCCCACTGAGCTTATGTCTTGGATCGTCTATTAAAGGAATTAAGGAGGGACATGTGGAATGAGAAGAATGGAGAGAGAGAGAGAGAGAGAGAGAGAGAGAGAGAGAGTTGGGATTTGGGCATGATGTCACATGTCTAGAATTTTCTTTTGAATCATTGTTCTTCGAATTTTAAGCTTGGGCAAAATCATAGTTTAAAATTTCGATTGTTTTGAATCATTTTTCTTCATTTGCCTTCAATTAATACATAAATCTTGTTTCTTTCATTTACTGTTCCATTTTTAAACTAGAATTTCAGATTGTCCGTTTCTATCAATTTATTTCCATTGTCGGATTACCATCCGCCATTATGTTCTCCATTGTTCAACCAACTTAACCCTAATTCAACACTCCCCTCCAATCTCGCATCGATTCCTAGGATAAACAAATCGAACATCTCTCCACACAACTCTAGGATCTGTCCTCTACAGTTTCTTCCATGAAAGGCCTCCTTCAAGAGCTCCCTAAATCTATGGAGAAGATGATTTAAGGCCATCCCAAACCTCCAGAAAAAGCCCCATGACCGACCTTAATGATGAACAATAAGAACTCACGAGCCCCACTAAATCGTACCTTCCCGGTTCCTCCAACTTCCAACCTCCCCGCATCGTCTCTCTCGTCCATCTCTACTGAACTAGCACTTATATCGTCTCCCTCTTAAAAAAAATAATCTTCTAATTTTTTTATAGGAATGGATCCATAGGTTATTTGAGCAAATTCGAGCTCTACTTCCTGGTTCACCAGACTTCTCCGCTACAAAATCTATATCTCTCTAAAATATGTATAGATGGTGCTGCCTTGGTACACTAACTTACTGGTCAAACATCCAACGACTACATGAAAACTTTTTCGAACTAAGCTTCTCAATTGATTCAATGGAACAAAATTTTTCATCATACATAAAGTTCTAGGCTCATTGTTCCAAGACGACAATGTAGAATAATGGGTTGAAGACTTTAAGGATCTCTTCGCACTAATCCCTAATCAGCCAGAAGAACCATCAATCGGTTGGTTTCTTCAAGGATTGAAGCTAGAAATTTGTAATTAGGTTGGAACCCTTAATCCATAAACTTGTGATCAAGCTATGGAATACATTCACAACATTGGAGTAGCCATTGGTGTATCGTCCCAAAAGTAATACCATAAAATTTTCGTGTTTAAATTAATAAACCGTTAATACATATCATTTCCACAAAACCAAAGTGATCAAGATTTATCCAAGACATCATCATACCAGAGTAATTCACAGAATGCGGAAACATGTGGTGTGTGCTCTGCAATCATCCCGAGCTCTTCCATTTGAAAACACAAATACCCGAAACATAAACTGAAAACCGTAAGCATACCACACATACATAAATCACACATTGGGCCCCTGCCCTCCATCGGTCCTCACCTGGTATCGAGTCCCACTCGGCCTCGGGCCCTGCCCTGCATCGAGCCCCGCCCGACATCGAGCCCTGCTCGGATTATAGATCTATCAATCACCAGGCCCCGCTCGATACACACATAATCAAATAACCATATAATCATATAAACATATAGTCTTACTAACACATGCAATAATCACAAAGACCATAACATACCATACAGTCATCGAGTCCCGCCCGGTAAGCATAAAAACACATACTGATAACTAGCATACAATATACTCACCAGGCCCCACCTGGCATCAAGCCTCGCCCGGTAAGCATACCATCACACAACACATGCAAGAGTCACGCAGGTATCTAGCATCCTAACATATAAACCATGGGTCGGCATTGGTGCCTTCGACCCGCTAAACCCAATGAGGAAACTCACCTCGCACTGCGGAATAAAACAGATAAATCCCTGGCTACTAGCTGACAGACCCCCGAACTATCAATACCAAATAATATTCAACTAATAATTGGATTCCCATCCAAAACATCACACCATTACTAGGGTAAATGAACAATTTACCTCTTACCTAGTTTGGGACAAGATTTAAGCCCAAGCCTAAAAATCAAAAAGGCCCAAATACCAAATTAGCCACCCTAGGCCCAATTTTCCAAATTGGGTCCAAACCCATTACATTGGCCTTATCCTAAAGTACAACCATTTTCCTAGTCCAAACATTTGCACTTAGATGGCCCAAAAAGAACTCAAACACCCAAGCCTAAAAGAAAGCCCAAACATGAAGCCCAATATGCAAAATCCCACTTGACTGAGTACGCAGGGCGTATTCAGCTGTACGCTAAGCGTACACGCTATTTGGCTTGTATGTTGCGTACAGACTTGTACGTCCAACGTACTCATCCATTAAGCCAAACTCTTCATTAATCTCTTAATGCTTAAGTCCAGAAGTCCAAACCACAGATCTGAGTCCTAATAAGTGTCTAGAACCATAAAGTCACTGACTTGGTGACTTTGTATGCCCCAAAAGAACCCAACTTCAAGATATAGCACCTTACTTTAACAAAATCGACATAATCTTATGCATGGATGATTCTAAACCCTAAAGGTGACAACTTTATTAATCTAGAACCTTAGAAACACCAAGAGTGGCAACTCATAGCTCCTGGAGTGGTATCAAACCACTAGATCTCATTCTTGGGGCCAAAAAGGGACCAAAACTCATATATAATAGATCTAAGCCATTAATGAACAAGTTCATAGCTTTTTACCTCAAACAAGTTGGAAATGAAGCAAATAATCAAGATCCACAAGCTCTTCGTTGATCCACCACCTTGCACCAAGCTTCTACTTCTTGAATATGGACCAAAACACACCAAAATGGACACAATGAGCTCAAAACACAAAGGAGAGGCTTAGGGTTTCAAATATGAGGCTAAAAGGTCAGAGGAGGCTGAGAAATAAGGGTTTCATGAGCCTTAAATGTGTTTATATAACGTCCAACACCAAAAATTAGGGTTTCTTAAATCCCTTCGTACGCCCCGCGTACTCCTCGTACGCCCAGCGTACGAGGCCTCGTATTCGCGTTCAACCCTTCGTATTACGCTCAGCGTACACCATATTACGCCTCGCATACTCTCCTCCGTAGCAGTGTGCCCCGCGTACTCCCTAGGTACGCCCCGCGTACTAGAGTTTTCCTTAAACCCTAATATACTCCGAAGGCCATAACTTCCTCATTATAAATCTGGTTTCGACGATCCTTATATCCATGAAAAGGTAACGAGAAGATCTACGCTTTAATCAACTCATACTTGCCTTAAAATTTCCCGAATAAACATCCAATTTTCATCAAAACCGAACTGACACATTACCGAAATACCCCTTGACCCCAAAACACAAACCGAACACCCGGATCATCCAAATTACATCACCCGCCTCCAAATGAGAAACGATTCGGAACAGGGCGTTACAATTGGAATCAACAATGGAAAATCATTTCTTAGAAACGATTTGGTAACCCTACTTCGGGCTTCTTTTATTGTAAGGGTACTTTCCACCCTAACCGACTCAATCCCTCCCACCTTACACAAACTAGCCTACTAATAAACTACCCACTTCATGTGGGCCTCCGACCCAACACGTTTCCCTTTCCAAAGAATTGAACCTGCTTCTAAAAGATCAATGTACCTGAAACCTTAATAAACTCGAATGGGAGGATCGTCATCATAATAGATTATGGTTCAATTGTGGTTTGTGATATAATACCCAACATAAATGCACCGACGATGGCATTCGTGTTATTTTGTCGGCCGACGACGAAGATATTACCAACGAAGAGGAAATTTTTTGAGTTGACAACTCTATCGCTAATGAAGAACAACTCAACGGAAAGTGTAAAATACTTGAACCTTATGGTCTTTCTCTTCTACTCCAACACCTCCACTGAACACAATCATATTTTCCAACAATATTTGGATTATCCATTCTCTGATTTCCGTTGACTATAGAGCTTCCTACAATTTTTTCTATCGAAATTTAGTTGTTGCTCTAGGCACAATTCACCCCATTTCTCGATTTGGAATCAAAATGGGGGAAGAATGTCTTGTATGGATGACCGATCAGTATCAGAATACTCTGTCCAGTTTAGATCCTTTTCTTGCAAATTTACGATTTAGGGAACCTTGACATGATTTTAGGTATCGTATGGCTACACACTTTAGCCGATGTATTATGCAATTGGAACACCCACAAAATACAATTTTTGCATAATTATGTTCTCTTGCATCTCCAATGCATCACTCCACCTTTCGAACAACTCTCCACCCTTCACACTTGCATTCATGACCAGTTAGAATGCCAACCTACATCCTTGCTCAACCTGATTTGGATCCAACATAGATTGACCAACAAGAGCACCCTCTTTCTACTTTTGCCTCTCTTTTTCAAACCCATAATGCCTTCCACCATAATGTTCGATTCAACACACCATTAATGTGATCAACAGTCATGATCCTGTTGCTTTTGTCCATATAGATACCAACACATCGATAAAGACGAGATACAAAACAAGTCCTCAAAATGCTTGATCAAGGCATCATCCCAAGTCAAAGCTCTTTTTCAAACCTTATAATTCTCATTTAAAAGGATTCTCCCTGGGGATTATGTATCAACCATAGAGCCCTCAACTAGGGATGAGAATCGGAATCGGCTCGGGAACCGAACTTGGTGGAAAATAGGAACCAAACCGGACCGCCGGTTCTATCGGTTCCGGTTCTTGTCGGGTCTTCAATGTTGGAACCGGTCCTCGAGAAATAGCAACGTATTTTGAGAAATATTTCGGTTATGGTTTCGGTTTTTGTCGGTTCTTGCCGGATCTATGAAAAAGAACAAACAAAATACAATCAAACTTTCATGATGTTGCTGGAAAATAAACAGATTTGGTATGCTATATTCCAAGGCATGTAACTTATTCAGTTGTTTTACAAACTTAAGAGTTTTTATAGTCTAAAAATAACTACAAAACCTAAATAACATGTAGGAAAAAAATCAGGTCAATACAACTTAAAATGAGTGATATAAACACATTTTAACAAAAAAGTCAGATTACGTTTAAGTGCTGAAACAGGAAAAAAAATCTGATTTGATATGCTTCTTTGCGGGGCTTGTAACTCATTCAATTTTTAACCAAATCAATAGTTTTTATGGTCTAAAATTAGCTACAAAACCTAAACAACATGTAGGAAAAAGAATTAGGTCAATACAACTTAAAATGAGTGAGATATGCACATTTTAACAAAAAAGTCATATTATGTTTTAGTGCTGAAACAGAAAAAAAAAGTATGATTTGATATGCTTCCTTGCGGGGGCTTATAACTCATTCAATTTTTAACCGAATCAAGGTTTTTTATAGTCTAAAGTTATCTACAAAACCTAGATAACATGTAGAAAAAAGAATCATCTCCATCACACTTCAAATGGGTGAGATATGAACATTTAAAAAAAAAAAAGTCAGATTACGTTTTAGTGCTAAAACAGAAAAAAAAAATGTGTGATTTCATAACTCATTAAATTTTTAACCAAATCAAGAGATTTTATAGCCTAAAATTATATACAAAACCTAAAGAACATGTAGGAAAAATAATAATGTCAATCCCACTTCAAATTCGTGAGATATAAACATTTTAAGAAAAAGTTAGATTGCGATTTATTGCTGAAACAGAAAAAATATGGTTCGATTCGGTTCCCGGTTCCAAAAATCCATAAGAATATCGTCCCGGTCCCGGTCCGATCGGTTTTATCCGGTTCCGGTACCGGTTTCGGTTCTGATACCGGTTCCCCGGTCCAAATGCTCATCCCTACCCTCCACCGTTCCAATATCCTTGAAAAACATCTAGTTCCAATTGTCGAGGAATTGCTTGATGAGATTCATGAAAATAATAATTTTCCAAGATAGATTTAAAATGCGGCTTTTACCAACTGGCTTTTTACAAAGTATGTGTTCATGAATATGATATCAAGTAAACTACTTTCCGGACCCATAATGGTCTTTACGAATCTATCATAATGCCATTTGGCTTCACAAAGGCCTTAGTAACTCAATTGGGTTAGTGGAACAAACTGTTAGAGGCTTTCTTTTATTTTCCTTTTTATTTTTAATCATTTTGAGCAACTAACCAATGTTTTAGTTTCTAATGGGAATACTCTTACTAGCTTTCATGCTCTCATGACCAATGTATTTTGTGCTCTTCTACGGAAGTACGTACTTCGTTTTTTGACAATATATTCATCTATAACCACACTTGGGATCATCATCTCATGCTTCTCAATATAGTTATGTCCCTTTTACATTCCCACCAACTAGTCGTGAACCATCAAATAAATAGTATTGAATTTCTTTCAATTGATTATATTAGACATGTCATTGACGAATCTAGCAGTATGTATGAATCCATACAAATCGACTCCATTATCAACTAGCCCATCTCTAGAGCCGTTAGGGAGTATGAAGTTTCTTGGTCTCATTGGACATTACGTGAAGGTTATTTAGGGGTATGGAAAAATTGCTAGAACTCTCGCTAACTTCACAAAAACAAAAGATGGATTTCTTTGGATTTCTTCATCCCAAACGACATTTGGGGCTCTAAAATAAGCCATGATCACAACCAGTTCTTGCTCTTCCGAACTTTTCTCTACCGTTTGAAAATGAGTGTGACACATCGGGATAAGGACTTGTCATAATTTTGATGTGATTAAAATGTCCCATTCTTCGGTAAAGCTTTTTCAGACCACAGCCTTAATAAATTCTTCTACGATAGAGCTCATGGCTCTAGTTCTCACAATTCAAAAGTGATGTCCAGATTTACTAGGTAGTCCTTTTTACCATTTACACATAAAAATCTTTGTTGAGTCTATGGGTTGCGCCATTGGGCTTAGATAGTTCGGTCCATTTTGTATTCACGGTTTGGGCCTGTCCAGCCGTTTGTTTATTATTAGGGTTTAGTATTTATGGTGCATGCATGCATCACATCTGTTACGATTCTGAATATTTCCTTTGACAAATATTGTAACCCTAGCACGCCTCTAAAGTAGAAGTTCTTCATCGAGTTCTTCTGAGGTGTTGCAGTTTTAATCTTTCGACATCTGTTTGATTCATAATTATGTTCATTGTTTTCTATTGCTTATTATTATCTCATTGATATCTGTTTGAATCTATCGATCTAAGAGAACTTTATTCTCATCAATTGGTATCAGAGTAGGAGGTTGTGTAAATCATACGCATCTCTTCTGTTTGAAGAATTTTCTTAGGGTTTCCGCTTTTATTGGATCTGTTAAGCCGTCATTCATTCGTTGACATTGTTCATAGATCTCAATATTACCCTATTCAATCTTTACAAGTCTGATTCTTAGCAGATATCTGAAAAAGTTCATCATGTCTCACGAAGATTCTCAAACCAATCCGATCAACATCTCCAACATCATTGGATCCACAACCAGAATCCCCATTCTGTACACTCAAGACTATGACGTTTGGACGCACCACTTTGAGGACTATGTCGTTGGTTCTGAAGACAATGGCTATCTTATCTGGGAAGCAATAACATTGGGTCCTTTTGTTCATTCTGGAACAAATAAAACTATTAAGACTTAAAAGGAGTACAACCAAATCTTGACTGATGTGGAGAAGATTCCTCAAGATGAGAAAGACAAGTTGTTATGCAATATTAAAGCCATGAGAATGATCAGATTTGCTTTACAGTCTGATACTTTTCAGTTGGTAAGCCCTTGCACCACGGCGAAAGAGATATGGGATAGACTCAAAGAGCTGTATTCCACCGATGACGACCTAGAGCACTCTATCCAAACTCTATTGCTCTCTGAGTTCGGTGCTTTCCAACAAAAGTCGGATGAAAAACTTATTCAGACATTCGATCACTTCAATCATCTTTTGAGCAAGATGATCAAGCACGGTATTGGAAGAGAAGTGATCGAACAGAAGGTCACATTTATGAATGGTTTAAGACCCGAATGGATGGCTATGGTATCAAATGTGAAGGCTCACGAGCAGTTCAAAACCTATTCATTGGCGAAGATGGTGGGTATTCTCAAGTCTCATTAAGGCATTGTGACAAAGGAAGCGAAAGTGGTGTCAGGTATGGGATCCTTGGCCCTTCTCTCTAAGGCGAAGAATGTGGCAGAAGATGAAGAAGAGTCTGAAATGTCAAAATGTGATCTGAAAAGCGAGGAGTATGCAATGATGGTCTCTAACCCGAAGCGGTTTGCTCGCAAAAAGTTCCCCATCGCCAAGAACCGAAACTGGCAGGGAAGCTATAGCTCAGAAAAGGCGAAAGAGGAGATCAAAAATAATCCTCAAAAAGAAGAAGAGAAGAAGGAGAGCAAACTGGTGGGAGACTCTGGATATGATTGTAACTTCTGTCATGGCAAGAACCACTTTGCCAAAGATTGCATGTTAAGAAAGCTATCGGAGAAGAAGGAGGGTGAAGATGATGAAGCATACTATGTGCGCAAGCTGGAGGAGATAAAGAAGAAGAAAGCCTCTACCAGTTCAATGAATGATTTGATTATGCAGGAGAACGTTGTGAATGATGAGTTCGGTGGCGTGGAGGTCTGGTCTATAGACTCTGAAGATGAAGAGGTACGCAGACCCACGCATGGCAAGGCATTTGTGGCGAAAGAAGATGGTACTGAGTTTGCAGGGAGATGCTTGATGGTGACAGCTGGAGTGTCACAAATGAGGGGTTATACAACCGAAGGTGAGCGTGAGGAGGCGAATCTGAAGGAAGACAAGTGTTTTGCAGCCAAACCAGTGAGCGAGAGGATCAACGACTGCGATCAGTTGATCAAGAAGGTACAATCAATTCTCGAATCGCTTAAAATACTTGTAACAAACTATGAAAAGGAATTAAACGAATTCAAATTCAAATTTTCTAGTTTAAGAGGCAGTCTAATGCAACCACGCCTCACAAATGCTAACTTAACTGATCAAATTAGCAGGGTGACATCCAAGAATAAGGAGCGAAGGATGTGGATAGAGAAGACGGAGTTAGAGTTAGTTAGGACGAGAGATGAAGTTATTTATTTATAACGTGATAATTTGAAACTTATGAAACAAAGAAACATTTTTTGCTTAATTGCTAAACGTTTATATACAAACATACTCAATTGCACTTAGATTGTGAAATTGGCAAAAAGATTCACAAAATGATTTTTCCCTTCCTGGAATTAAAGGAGGATGAAGTTGACATTGATGGATATAACTGTGAATCTATTGTTTCTTCTGATAATATCTCTGACGCCTACAGGGTTGGTCTGGACAAAATCGAGTCCTTTATCAAGTCCAAAGACCATAAGGACATGCTCAAAAATCTTTTGGACGAGAATGATAAATTGAAAATCAAGACCGACACCATGCAGAAATTTGACTCGTTGAATGCCAAGTTAAGTTCATAAAATAAAATAAATGTTGAGAACGCATCTGAATTTGACGAGGACAGTGACATGAGTGTTCTGAATTTGTCAAAAGCGAAACCGAACCTACCAAAGGTCTTATATCTGAGAATTCGGTTGAGTTCGCTCGGATGTCCCAAGATAAATCCAAAACTCTGAAACCAAAAGAAGTGGTTTATCAAAAGGTACAAACTGTACCAAATCAGGTATACACCATGACAGGGGTTACTCAGAAACAAACAGCCGAACTTACAGCCATTGTAAACGAAGATAACGCTGGTGGTTGTGATAAATTTTTGGTCTACCCCAATCGACAATGCAGATGAGACTGTCGGTTTATCAGAGAGAACCTCATGGAGTGTTAAAGGTAGATATGTGGCAGAACCACTCAACAAGCCTGCAAGCTTTGATGTACCAAGCACAAGTGGTACCAAAGAAATCCCAAGCGAACCAATGACAACTGCAAGTGAAACCTCCTCATTAAAGAGCGAAACTCATGTTGAGAGACCGAAGCCAAGGGCAAACATACACAAGACTCAAGAGCAGCTTGCTGAACAAAAACGCCAGCGAAACAAAAGATATCAAAAGAATCTTAATGAAAGGAAGCAGTTTTGGAACTCTCAAAACTCCAATTATGTTCGCAAAGAAAAGGCGTCAAATCTCAAGGCGAAAGCAGGATCAAAGGATAATTCATATTCGTGCACTCACTGCCAATCCTGCAGTCAAGCGAACCGAAAGCATAGTTTCGGTCCCAGAACAAATGTTGAAAAGAACCAAAAGCCCAGTTTCGGTCCCAATTCTTGCAGCAACAAGAACCAAAAGACTAGTTTCGGTTCCAAGACAAGTCTTGATAAGAACTGAAAGACAAGTTTCGGTCCTAAATCCCATCCTCCTCATTCTCGACCAAAGCAGAATCCTAACAAGGATGTCAAGGATAGCAAGGGAAAAGGGAAGCTCGTCTCTGAAGACAAAATACAAACAAAGAAGACGTCAACTAACCCTAGGAATCACGAAAACAAGTTTGTTAAAGATCAAAGCAAAAATTCTAAATCTGATTTAAACAAACTCAAGGTCTTTACCATCAAAAGAAAAGATAAAAACACATTAATAAAATGAACTTATATGGTTGATCTTTCTATTGCTATTCCCTGTTCTGTAAAAGTCTCACGTGGACCCAAGCAACTTTGGGTTCCTAAATTTGCTTGATTTTTGCAGGTTATAAGTGACGAGCAGTTCGACGACGAATGGTACATTGATAGTGGCTGCTCACGGCACATGACAGGAAGAAGGGAAGAGCTAAGGGAGTTTTGGGCTCTTAAGGATGGTGGATGTGTCAAATACATGAATAATTCATATGACACAATCAAAGGCTATGGAATGATCACAAACGGGGAATTCTTAATCCGAAAGGTAGCATATGTAGAGGGATTGCAACATAATCTCATTAGTGTCTCTCAACTGGTTGTGGGAACTGGCTTGAAGGTTTCGTTCGATGATGAACGTTCAGAGATAGTTGAAAAGAAAATGAAGGTTGTACTGTTAAAATCCAAGCGAAAAGGAGAAATGTATCCTCTAAATCTCAACCCAATTCGAGGAAAGCCAGTTGTATGCCTTTTAACGAAAGCACATTCTGACAAAAGTTGGCTATGTCACCGAAGGCTCTCACATCTCAACTTCAAGGACATCAACAAGTTGGTTATCGGTGATCATGTACGAGGACTTCCACTTCTCAAATTCGACAAGGAGCACCTGTGTGCAGCATGCGAGATGGGAAAGCAAAGCCGAAAGAGTCATCCCACAATTGTCAACACAAAGATCATTGAACCTCTTGAGCTACTTCACATCGATCTATGTGGTCCTTCGGCCATAGAAAGCATCGGTGGTAGTAAGTACATTTTAGTTGTTGTTGATGACTTTTCACGTTTCACCTGGGTTTTCTTTCTTAAACAGAAGTCAAAGGCAATTCCAAAGCTCAAAGCATTTATAAAGCAAGTGGAACTTCAATTGCGAAAGGTGGTTAGAAATGTCCGAAGTGACAATGGGCTGGATTTCAAAAACAAAGAGTTTGAAGAATTTATCGCTGAAAAGGGGTGTCTCACAACTTCTCTGCTCCCTATACTCCACAGCAAAATGGCGTAGTTGAAAGACGAAACCGTTCGTTGTGTGAAGTTGCCCGAACCATGCTAAGTTTCGCTTCTTTACCTCTGTCCTTCTGGACTGATGCAATTGCTGCTGCATGCTATACTCAGAACCGAACCTTCCTCAACAAGAGATTTTCCATCACTCCATATGAAATATTTAATAATCGCAAGCCAAATGTCAAGTTCTTCCATGTGTTTAGTTCAAGGTGCTTCATTTTTCAACTCCAAAGAGAACCGAAACAAGTTCGATGTCAAGACAGATGAAGGGATTTTTCTTGGTTACTTGCTAACTTCAAAGGCATATAGGGGTCTGAATAAATGTACAAAGAAACTTGAAGAAACCTACTATGTCACCTTTGATGATAATTATGTGAAGAAACTGCAATCTAGAAAAGTACCAACAGAGGAAATCTTTCCACAATCAGGTCAAGTCTCGGTTCCTATTTCCAATCTATTTAAGGAATACATGTTGATTTTGATGAACCAGAGAAAGTAATTCATTCTGAGGCAAAGGCAGCTGACAACAAGATCGACAACTTGAAGAAAATTATCGATGAAGCAGCTAAGGAAATGGAAAGCGAACATCAAGGACCAACCGAACAGCCAGATCAAAGCGAACCAAAAGATCAAAGCGAACCTCGAGATCAAGGCGAACCCCAACGCTCAAGCGAACCTACTCATAAAGGTTCTACATTACAGGGGGAGAGTTCATCTACACCAAGGCGACCAGACATACCATTCCAGGGGGAGAACCCATCTCCAACAATGACCCATGAAAGTCCAATTGAGGGGGAGAATTCTGAACCGGATGTTGAGCTTTTCTCGTCATTTGAGGGGGAGAAAAACAATACAAATGACGAAGATTCTCAATCAGAATTCGAAGAAGAAATAAATGCTGAATTGGATCCTGCCTGATATTGCCATATTTATACGTATTTTTAGGCAATATTTAAGTACATTTTTATATATATTTTGGTTATTTGCATAGAATAATGGTACTTATAAGGTTAAATTATATTTTGCAGCCAAAAAGAAGACATTTTGAAGAAAAGGGACTAAAAGCGTTAAAGAATGGAACTTTGGAGGTTAAAGGATTGAAGGACAAGAAGATCAGGAAAAGGCGTATTCACGAGGTGAGAATTATAAGATTCACGAGGTGAGTATGGCCTTCTAGAAGATAAACATCGCGGATCAGGAATCCGTGTTGAATACGGATACTTACGGATTCACGAGGTGAACTTTGAATATTCACGAGGTGAATCAGGAAAATATCAATATTATATATATATATCCTTGATCCCTACGACTTTAAGAAGGTTGGCTGGCTTAGAGAGGTTACAGAAGTCGAAAATTAGAGAGAAAGAAGACCTGGAAGTTGGTCTTAACACCAAGGAAGAAGAAGTCCATAATTTGATTATGGATTGTGTTTGTTTATTTGCTAGGATGTCCAGCTAAATCTAGCTGCTTCTGTTAGCTAGATGAAGCTGGAACTCATGGTTTTATTTAATTAAACTAGACTCTGCTTGTTGGTTATGTCTTGTGTTTGATTGGTTTACATAGCATGCTTGACTTGTTAATTTAATTGCTTAAACTTCTTATTCTGTGTAGTTAATGATCATTATTCTGCATGAATTTGAACACCTAGTAATTTAGTGAACATTAGATTATTAAAGCTAAGATCAAACCAATCTTAGTTAAGAAATTGAATTATTAAATTAGGTTGTGCTAGAGAACTCATATTATGACCATAATTGTGTTTATCAAATCAATCTTACATAACTCCAATCCATTAAATAATTGATTCTGTGTTAGCTATTGTATGACCATACATAGTTCTACATGAATTAGTTAATATTAGTAAATTTAGACTTAAATTGCTAATATTGTTTTAATTGGTAACCAACAGTAATTGTCATGACTAATTTATAAACCATTTAGTGAAAGCGGATTCGAACTAACAGAAGTGTTTTATTTACTGATTGAATTGTGTTAAGAATTAAGTTCGTCTGGTTTTGCAAAATCAGATAAAACCCCTTCCTTTGTTAATAATTAGGTTAACTTAGTAGTAGATAAATTAATTAGTCAAAACCGTTCCCTGAGATCGACACCCGACTTACCCAACTATTCTATAATTTTGACTAGGTGCACTGCCTAGGTGCAATTAGTTAGTTAAGGTAGTTAGGTTATAAATAATAAAATTAGGTGTAGCTATTTGCACGCATCAAGTTTTTGGCACCGTTGCCGGGGAAAGGCTTATTTGATTTGTTTGATTTATTTGCTTTAGGTTGATTGATCCTTTTTGTGGGGTAAAACCTGCAAAAAGTTACTTTTTTCAGCTTAGTTTTTTTTTCTAGTACTAGGCTCACGACGTGAACGTTAAGTTCACGACGTGAGTTCAGTAATTTTTAGATTTTCTGCGATTTTCTTTTCTGTTAGTTTTTCTGCGACAACATGAAGTGGTAGTATTTACCACGACGTGGTGGCCAGTCTATAGGAAATTTTTATTTAGTTTTTGTTCAGTTTTACGTTTTTCATTTTTTTTGTTTTGCAGGAGTTGATGACCAGAGGATCCAACACACCTTTGGTGCCACCGCTTGAAGATCCGGAGTCTACGCTGCACAAAAAGAATAATAAGAAGTCGCCTTTACAAGAACTGAAATCAGCCTTTTCAAGGAAGTCAGGAAAGAAAACGGGAGAATCGAGTTCAGCCTCAAAGAGCAAGTTTGAAGTCTTCGATCAATTTCCTAATCCACACGAGCCCGAGTACGAATCAGAAACATAATTTGGACTTTATACGATTGAACCCGAGAACGAGCCGGAGAACGAAATGGCGAACATTGATGAGATGGCCATGGGGGACTACAAAAAGCGCATTCGAGATGATGTGGGGCCGGGTTTAGTACATCCTACAATTCCTGCCAATGCCACATTCGAGTTAAAGGGACACATCCTTACTGCACTTAAGGATATTCCATTCTATGGAAAAGATCACGAGGATGCTTTCAAACATTTAGATGAAGTGAATGACATTGTTGATTACTTTAATGTTCCAAATGTTGAGAGAAATACTGTCTTGCTGAGGATGCTACCAGTTACTTTCAAAGGAGCTGCAAAAGACTGGTTGAAGGCACTTCCACCTGGCACAATAACTACTTGGGCTCAAATGCGTGAGCAGTTTTTAGATCAGTTTTGCCCACCATCCAAGATAGCTAAACTCAAGAAGGCGATAGCCAACTTTGAGCAACAACCAGGGGAGTCATTATACGAGGCATGGGATCGTTACAAGGGCTTGTTAAGGAATTGTCCTCATCACGACCTCAACATCCAACAAGAAGTATCTATATTTTACGATGGAGTAAATGTCATGACGCGTCAACTTCTTGATTCGCAAGGACCGCTTACAAAGAAAAACCCAAATCAAATCAAGGTGTTGGTTGAAGAATTTGCAAAGCACTCTCGTAAATATCATAACCCAAGGAGTGATGGAATAAAAGGCAGTGGAGGTGCACAAACTGAAGAGATGGTTGTTGTGATGGCAATGCTTAACACCATGGATAGGAGATTGACCCAAATGGACCAATCAATTCATGCAATTCGAGTTGGTTGCGAGAGATGTAGTGGCCCACATTTGACAAAAGATTGCAGTATGGATGAATATGGAAACAAGAAAGCTCGAGTTTGCTATTCAAGTGGGGACAAATACGATGAAGATTGGAGAAAACCAAAGAAGGAGTGGCTGCCTTACGATGAATACAAGAAGCAAAAAGAAGAGAAATTTAGGCAAACTGGCCGGGGCTTCTACCAAAGAGAGCAACCACCAGTTAAGAAGAAAGTTGATCTAGAGACCATGTTAATGAAGTTTACGGAAGCTTCATAAAAAAGGCATGATGCTACTGATACTGCAATGGAGGATCAAAGAACTATGATGAAGAATCATCGTGCTATGATGATTGACCAACAATCATTATTAAAAAGTCAGCAAGCTTCCATCAATAACCTTGAAGTTCAACTTGGTCAACTTACTACTTTGGTAAATACAAGATTGTCTCCACAAATTCCTAAAAAGAAGACTCAATCTCACGTCATGGCCATTGATACTGAAGAAGAGGCGATTTCTGAATTCCTAGAAGCTGTAGAAGTGGAGCCAAAGGAATCTGAACCAAAGCCTAAGAAGACAAAACTCGAAAACGAAGAATCTGCTGGAATAACCAGTTCACGTCGTGAGCCCGCTATGCTCACGTCGTGGGCTCGGTCTGGATAGAAGAATTTCGTATTTGTTCCAGTTTATCACCCGCCTTTACCATTTCCGTCTCGAGCACATCTTAGTCCACTGGAAAGGGAACACCTGGAGTTTCTTCAACAAATAAAGGGTATTTATATTAATACTCCTTTTATTGATTCACTTGCAAAAGTTCCAGAATACGCGAAGTTCCTCCAAGATCTAATAGACACTCGCCAAGAATTGAAGAAGAATTCTAAGGTGATCCTTAGTAAGCAAAGCTCAAGGGATGTATTGGGAGAGATACCTAAGAAGATGGGAGATCATGGACGTCTCACTCTTCCATGTGAGTTTGGTAATAATTTGAAGACATATGCTTTAGCCGATTCTGTGGCTAGCATTAATTTGATGCCTTTGTCATTTTACCAAAAGTTAAATATTCAGAAGATGAAAGCTACAAAAATGACAATCCACATGGCAAATCGTTCAGTGACTCGCCCAAGAGGGATAGTAGAAGACATCCTAGTCAAAATTGGGAAATTCGTTTTCCCAGTTGACTTTGTAGTGATGGATATGAAAGAGGATGTGAATGTCCCCATCATTCTTGGTCGCCCTTTACTAAATATTGCTAGGGCTCTTGTCGATATTCGAGAATCCAAGCTCACGTTGAGGGTTGGTGATGAAGAAGAAACTTTTGGACTACAAGATGGTTTCCAAGGATATGATGTTCAAGGTGCAGTGTTCAATATTAAAGATGATAATGAGCTTGAAGAATTGGAGAAGCTTATGGAAGAAGAAATTAAAACAATTCAGCAAATCAAGCGCACCAAGCCAAGAGCTTCTGTTCCACTTGTATTTGAGGTGTTTGCTTATAAAAACCAACATCTTTGATAAGTGAGGAAAGTGATAAAATGCCGAGTGATGAAGAAGAAGTTACTGTTGGATTAGTGTCTAAGCCCGTAACTATATTTGGTATGTACTTGACCCGGTTATGCATGGTCCTTTTGGGTTGCCTTCACCAAAGCAACTTGACAAGGTAATTTAAGGAAAGAGAGAGGATATTATGGTTTATTAATATATTATAAGAATAATATATTAAAGGAGAAATCATATTTATTTAATTAGTATTAGTCATAAATTAATTAGGAATTAATTTGGTGACTAAAAGAGATTAATTAAATAAAGGGGCATAAACTGTCAAATGTGTGATAGTTGAGTTTTGGGCTGGGAAACATAATGGACTAAGGGGGAACGAAATTATGATGAAGGATCATCATATTTTTGTCCAAGGCCCTATTCCAGAAGGTTCCTTAGGCTGCTTGGTCATTAAGCTGTCCATTAGGGTTTAGACTGAAACCCTAGCAGCCTACAGTATAAATAAGACCCATAGGCTTCAATTTTCGGCCACTTGTTCCCAAGAGAAAACCCTAGGCCGAAATTAAGCATCCTCCCTCCTCTCTAAAAGTTGCCTTCTTGCTTGTGGTGTTTGTGATCCATTAGAGGAGTTACAATTGTGACTCTAAGCTCATGAGAAGAAGATTCAAGCTACTATTTGAAGAGGTAAACATCTAGATCTGATGTTATATGTTAATTTCGAAATTATGTATGCTAGATTAGGATTTATAAGTCTTGGATTCATTGCATGTACAATAGAGAAACTTAGATCCAAGCATTAGGGTTTGTATGAGCACATAGGATTGTTCTTATGCATAAAACCCATCAGTTACATCAAAAGTGACTAGTCCAGTGGTGAAGGAAGAAAAGAATATTATGGAGCTTAAATGTAAATACAATTTAGAGACTAAAGGGATAAAACGCAAGCTCGATGGAGACGAAGTCAAGGCTAAAAAGGAGAATTCTAAAAAGGCGTATATTCGTCAAGTTCAAGCTTACAAGAGACGTTTCAAGGAGAAAAAGATTCAGGTGGTGGACTCTTCTGACGATTCAACGTAAGGAGGCACGGAGTCCGGCTCATGACTCCAAGAAAAAGAAGCGCTTCTCGGGAGGCAACCCGAGCTCGGTTTGAATTTTCTTTTCCTTTATGTCTTTACTTTAGTTTTTGCATACTTAGTTTTTTTTAGATATTCAATCATCTAATCATCCAAATTAAGTGGTAAAAGTTAAGTGTGGGGTTCCTTAATTAAGTGATAAATAATAAGAATTGTTAATTAAGGAATTTATTAGCCCATTATTATGTAATACATACAGGGTGGGACATTTTAACCAAATGAATGTATTAGCCCATTATTATGTAATTAAATGGCCCAACCACGTTAGCCCACAAAAACTCACGACGTGAGTCAGCAAGAACTCACGAGGTGAATCCAAAAGTGTCACGGGACCACATCTTAAACAATTCAGAATCCTTTTGACCAAACAACTTTCTCAACCTCACGAAGTGAAGATTGTTCTTTGGTCCCCCCACCCGATATCCGCCTAGATTGACTTAATTTCATCCTTTTGCTTACGTGTCACACCCCAAAACCGAGAACGGCGGAATACGTTCTGGGGTGGAGGACGTCATGTACAGTATCATAACAAAGCATAATAGTAAAGACAAGCAACAACATCCATTGCATTAAGATAATAATTGCAATACAAACGTGTTCAGTACAAATGTTAGACACCAAAAATACAATCAAAATAAAGTGGAGTCTTATATGTGCTCCGTCTTCTCAAAAGCTGCATCCGTACCTGTCTACTGATGACCTGAGAATACAAGTTATTTTGAAAACGTTTATCAGCATAAAGCTGGTGAGTTCATAAGTATTTAGTGTCATTTCCTGTATAAAAATATTCACAATTATACATTGTAAAAGTAAGTTTCGGTGTTCGAAAATAGTATGAGCCCTAGAAAACCCTATGTTTTCCAGAAAAAGTAGTCTTCACCAAGACCCGATGGTTTGTTTGTTCCTTTGATAATGTACAAGTTTTCTCAATAGTTATTTGTTTGAAAATATAGTTTGACTCTATCCATGTATAGTAATGAGAAAAATGTTTTACCCCAACAGTATCACTGTCGGCCATATGTAATGAAATGCAGGCTCCAGGTAGTATTAAATGTACAATACTCCTCAGGGAGTCTGTTGCCTTTAATTTTTAAAGTATTAATTAAAGGTTTGAATGTGAACTCGTACGTAACCATGCTGATTGACGATCGAATCCCTTTGACCCTCCGAGTCATATGTAGATGTGACATTTTGTCACCCCTGGGCCTAGACGGCTCGGACTGTAGCTAGCAGTCGGGATGTGGGAGTGTCTGTCCCGTATAGATCTATACACATAATGCCCGCTCTCCCTCCAGGAGACTCTGGTTACGCGGTGATAGCACAAAGATGTGTCGTATCGAGAAATAGTATGTCACATTCTATTTTAGTAAGTTCTCTTGTATAGTATGTAGTGTTCTCTTTGTATAGTATATAATGTTCTCCTTGTATAGTATATAGTGTTCTCTTTGTATAGTATATAGCATATATTGACTCACAACTGAACTGACTCTGGTAGTTGTCATGGCAATAGTAGCATTGAGTAGTATCCCTTAACTATATCTATTATAGTTAAATAGTATTGTTGGTTGCATGTCTTTGATATCCAAAGGCATTAAACTGATATGAAAACTTTTATATCTGACACAAATATATGAGATATATAACTAAGAATTCAACGAGAGTCGGACTAATAACAAAATACCCTAAGCCCACAATCAAACAAGAACAGGAAGTAAGGTGAGTTATTAGTCCTAAGTCCTTCAAGTCTTACTTATATAAATATATTGGTGTAGATATGGTTTGGGAATAAAAATAGTTTAAAAGAATTTTCGAAAATAGTTTTATAGTGATTTAACACGAAAATGAATTTGGTAAGCATTTGAAAACAGTTTAATTGGCTATATAGTTGAAAATACAGAAAATCCCTTTTTTGGTGGTAAAAACAGTTAATAGTGTAGAAAATCCTTTTGGTTGCAAGTTATAATTCACATGCGATTGTTACTATAACTTATTTGGTTCAACTTGTATTCCCCCCCATAAAACAGTTAAAAACATTTAAAAAGGTTCATTTAGGGGTATGAACTCACATGTAGTGAGTGAAGTGGATGGAAACGTCGGGTAGGATGCTAGGTGTCAAGTGAGGACTTGAACACACACACGGATCCTATGTAACATGTAGTGATGTATAAAGTATCTAATTAGTTGTGTAATCACTAATTAAGTGAGTAAAGGCACTTCAATGTATGAAAACACTTGGTTTCAAGTGTTAGGAGTGCTAAAGGTGGCATCTAAGGAGTGTATGGCCTCACTATGGAGTTTACACTTCACTTGGCCACACTTAAGTGTGTTTACGGTTGGGAGACCATTTCCCCCATGAGTTTACGGCCGTAAACTCATGGAAATGGTGAGTTTGTGTGTCTAAAGGTCTCATGCATCACAAGGAAGGTTCCTAGGATCAATTCAAGGGCTTGGGAAGTGATTAGGGTTCAAATGGGTACTCCCTTGGAGTTTACGGTCCTTGGACCACTCCTTGGGAGTTTACGGTCGTAAAATCTAGGGTTTACGGCCGTAAACCCTTGACCACTTCAACCATTTCATGTTTCAAGGTCCTAAGCTCATTTACACTAGTTTCTAGTTCATCAAACAAGCTAAGGAAGGGTTTAGGGGCATCAAAACACCATTTGAGGTGTTTACGGTTTTGGGTTTACGGTTCTTGAAGGTTCAAGAACCGTAAACTCGAGTTTATGACCAAAAAGTCATGATCTTGGGTTCCTTAGTCCATGCATGCAAGTATCTAAGCCATATCTAAGCATTAGAGAAGGTTTGGAAGTGTTTTTGGGACTTCTAAACCCCTTTTTGGGAGTTCACGGTTTTGGGAGGCTCCCCAAACCGTAAACACATGCATGTTAAGGCATTTGGATGGTTCAAACTTGAGATGGCATGAATACTAAGTTAAACAACAAGTTAGGAAGATTACCTTTGATTTTTGAGCTTGAATGAGGTGATCTTTTGGCCAAACCCGATTTTAGAGAGAGAAAGTAGAGAGAGAAAGCTCCAAGGTGGGAAAAGGCTCTAAAGGTGGACACTCCTCCTTTATATATGACTGCCTAGTGGGGACCCACCATACACTGTCGTTTGAACGGAGCTAAATGTTTTTACCGGGTAAACTAACCGTAACCCGACTTAGTTGTTTTTATTCCGTCATTATATATTATTTATTTTAATAACTCAAAATGAATTATTTTAATAAATAAAAGTTAACGGAAAATTTTAATAGAACTAACTTTTATTAACGGAAACGGGTTACAGTGACGGAGTAAATTTCGGGTTGTCACATCATCCCCCCGTTAGAGGGAATTTCGTCCCGAAATTCAGAATTCAAGTAGTTACGTTATTACAACACAACTAAGCAAAGAGATGAGGATAGTTAAGTTTCATTTGATCCTCGCGCTCCCAAGTGAACTCTGGTCCTCGTTTGGCGTTCCAACGAACCTTCACAATCGGGATGCGGCTTTGCTTCGTTCGTTTGACCTCTCGGTCCATGATCTCCACAGGTTCTTCCACGAAGTTGAGGCTCTCATTGATCTCGATTTCATTGAGTGGGATTATGAGAGTCTCTTCGGATAGACACTTTTTCAAGTTCGAGACGTGGAAGGTAGGATGCACATTACTAAGTTCGCGGGGTAGATTGAGTTTGTAAGCTACGGGGCCGATTCTAGCGAGAATCTCAAAAGGCCCTATGTATCTTGGATTCAGCTTTCCGCGCTTTCCAAAGCGTATCAAGCCTTTCCAGGGTGAGACTTTCAAAAGGACTCGGTCTCCCACCTGGAATTCCAAGGGTTTCCTCCGTTTGTCTGCGTAGCTTTTCTGTCGGTCTCTTGAGGCTTTAAGTCGTGCTCGGATTTGTACGATCTTTTCGGTGGTTTCGCGGATGATTTCTGGACCGGTGAGAGAGCTGTCAGGAACTCGTACCTTAGCTAATTGAGTGTCGCCTACCTCGGCCCAGCACAGAGGGGATCTGCACTTCCGGCCGTATAGGGCTTCGAATGGGGCAGCTTTGATGCTTGTGTGATAACTGTTGTTGTAGGAAAACTCGACTAGGGGTAAGTGGGTATCCCACGCCTTACCAAAGTTGATCACACAGGCTCGCAGCATATCCTCCAAGGTTTGAATAGTTCTCTCACTTTGTCCATCGGTTTGAGGATGGTATGCTGTGCTCATATCCAGCTTAGTTCCAAGAGCCTTCTGTAGTGACTGCCAGAACCTCGAAGTGAACCTGCTATCCCGATCCGAAATAATGGACACAGGTACACCGTGCAGTCGGACTACCTCGTGGATGTAGATTCGCGTGAGTCTCTCCATTTTGAAGTTTTCCCTGATAGGAAGGAAGTGGGCGGATTTGGTTAGCCGGTCGACAATTACCCAAATGGTGTCGTACCCACTCGGAGATTTGGGCAATTTGGTAATGAAATCCATAGTAATTCTCTCCCACTTCCATTCAGGTATCTCTGGCTGTTGGAGAAGACCCGAGGGTTTCTGGTATTCGGCCTTGACCTTAGCGCAAGTAAGGCACTTATTCACGAAGGTAGCGATTTCCGCTTTCATGTTAGGCCACCAGTACGATTTCTTGAGATCCAGGTACATCTTATCTGAACCTGGGTGAATGGAATATCGAGTGTTGTGCGCTTCTTTCATGACCAAGTCTCTGAAGCCACCGTGTCGTGGTATCCGGTCCATGAGGTAGTAAGCTCCATCATCCTTGACTACCAGATTCTTATCCATTCCTCGCAAGGACTCTCCCGCCACATTTTCCGGTTTCAAAGCTTCAAGCTGTGCTCCCTTAATTTGTGCGGGTATATGCGAATGGATAGTCATGGTTAGGGACTTGACTCTTCGCCCAGAATATTCCTTCCGACTTAGGGCGTCTGCTACTACATTGGCTTTACCCGGGTGGTAACGAATTTCACATTCGTAGTCATTGAGTAGCTCGACCCACCGTCGTTGTCTCATGTTGAGCTCCTTCTGGTTGAAGATGTGCTGGAGGCTTTTGTGGTCGGTATAGATGGTGCTCTTTGTACCATACAGATAGTGTCTCCATATCTTAAGGGCGAACACGACCGCTCCTAGCTCGAGGTCGTGCGTGGTGTAGTTGACTTCGTGTGTCTTCAGCTGCCTTGAGGCGTAGGCGATGACCTTACCTCGTTGCATCAGAACACAGCCGAGCCCCTGATTGGATGCATCGCAATATACTACGAAGTCTTCTGTCCCTTCGGGGAGGGAAAATATCGGCGCGGTGCACAAGGCTCGCTTCAGGGTTTGGAATGCCTTCTCTTGTTTTTCTTCCCAGTCAAAGGCCACGCCTTTCTGGGTCAATGTCGTAAGAGGCTTCGCAATCCGAGAGAAATTCTGAATGAATCTTCGGTAGTAGCCAGCGAGGCCTAGAAATTGGCGAATTTCTATAGGCGTCTTCAGTGCTGACCAGTTCTCAATAGCTTTAATCTTGGATCGGTCCACGTGGATTCCTTCTTTGCTAACCACGTGTCCTAAGAATTCGACTCTTCGGATCCAAAATTCCCACTTTGAGAACTTTGCGTAAAGCTTCTCCGATCGTAGAGTTTCCAGGACCTGTCGCAGATGATCGCTATGCTCTTCCTCACTTCTAGAGTAGATAAGTATATCATCAATGAAGACGATGACGAACTGATCCAAGTAAGGACGGCATACTCTATTCATCAAGTCCATGAAGACTGCGGGCGCATTGGTTAGTCCAAACGGCATCACTACAAACTCGTAGTGCCCGTAACGAGTCCGGAAGGCTGTCTTCGGAACATCCTCCTCGAGCACTCGCAACTGGTGATACCCGGACCTTAGATCAATTTTGGAAAAGTAACTCGCCCCTTGCAGTTGATCAAATAAATCGTCTATACGAGGAAGGGGATAACGGTTCTTGATTGTCAGCTTGTTGAGTTCTCTGTAGTCGATGCACATGCGGAACGATCCGTCTTTCTTCTTTACGAACAAGACTGGTGCTCCCCAGGGTGAGAAGCTTGGTCTTATAAAGCCCTTGCTGAGCAGTTCGTTAAGTTGGCCGGATAGTTCTTGCATCTCAGCAGGCGCTAGACGATAGGGCGATTTAGCTACGGGGGTAGCTCCTGGAATTAAATCGATTCTGAACTCGACTTGACGTTTGGGAGGTAGGCCTGGCAGTTCCTCTGGAAAGATGTCAGGGAAGTCGCACACGACGGGGAAATCTTTGAGTTCTTTCGCTTTCCGGCTCGTGTCGACAACGTGTGCAAGGAATGCGCGATATTCCTTGCGCAAGTATTTCTGAGCTTGAATGCTCGAGATGATGCGAAGGCTCGTACTGGGTTTGTCTCCGTAGATCATCAATGTTTCATTGTTGGGCAAGTTCAAACGGATGGCTTTGTCGAAACACAGGATGTCGGTATGATGGAGACTCAACCAGTCCATGCCTATGATGACATCAAAGCTCTTGATCGCTACTGGTATGAGATCGATAGGAAACGAATGATTATCTAGCGTGAGGGTACAACCTATGTAGATTTCGTTAGAACTTTCCGTCTTGCCGTTAGCCATTTCTACGACGAAAGTTTCTTTCAGTGATTGCGGTGATTGTTTGAGTAAGTGTTTAAAGTTTTGATTTACGAAACTTCTTTCTGCCCCACTATCGAATAGAACACAAGCATAATAGTTATCAAGAAGGAACGTACCCGTGACTACGGTGGGGTCTGCTACAGCCTCATTATGGCCGATAGCAAGTAGTCTACCTGCTCCTCCCGCGTTGCCAGACTTTGGACAATTTCTTTTGAAATGTCCGACTTCGCCACAGCCATAGCAGGCCTGGCTCGCTCCCGAACTGGGAACTTGGGAAATAGGTTTGGGAGGTGCTCTGCAGAACCGGATGGTGTGGCCCTTCCGGTCGCAATTGGTGCAGTGCATTTCACGGCATGGGCCGTTATGATGGAAGGCGCACTTATCGCACTTGGGTAGATTCCCCGCATATGTTTTGGCGGGCACAGGGGCAGTAGGAGTACTGGCAGCATGGACAGCCACTATTTGCTGGTTACTAGAAGAGGGTTTGACTGATTTCCCCTTCTTTCGATCTCCCCGTTTTCTCTTGTTGTCGGAGGCGTGAGTTGGAGCAGTAGTGATGGTTGTGGTTGTTGATGGAGCACGGGGAACTTCATGATCGATGAGCATTTGGGCCAACTCCTTGGCACTTTCGAAGGTCGTTGGTCTTGATGATAGAACGTTCCCACGATACGGAGGCACTAGGCCCCCGATGTATCGCTCAATCTTCTTAGCTTCCGAGGGGATCATGTTAGGGCATAGGGCTACCAGCTCGCAGTACCGGGTTGTGTAAGCTACTATATCGGAACCCTGCATTTTGAGATTCCAGAGTTCCTCCTCTAATTTCTGAATTTCTCCCTTTGGGCAGTACTCTGTCATCATTAGGTCTTTCAGTGTATCCCAACCCATGGCGTTAGCTGCTACCAGGGAGAGGGCTTTGACATGGCCATTCCACCATGTTAGGGCCCTTTGGGTAAGGGTACAAGTAGCAAACTTTATCTTGCTCCCTTCGGGGCAGGAGCACATTTCGAATACTGCTTCGGTTCTTTCGAACCATTGGGTTAGGGCGAGGATTCCCCCAGTCCCGTTGAAGTAGGTAGGCTTGCAACTGATGAAATATTTGTAGGTGCATTCCCGAGCATGGGGGTGGGTTTCACCCTGGCTAGAGTTAGTGCCCAGTCCACCTCCACTGGCACCACCAGAATTGACTTGCGCCAGAGCGGCGGTCACGGCTGCAGTCACGGCTGTTTGGAACAACACCGGGTCGAACTGCGGAGGAACCGGCGATGTAGGTGGTGGTGGTGGAGCTTGAGTTGCAGGAGTTCTCCTGGTTGGACGCTTGCGAGGCGGCATCCTGTACTGAAAGGTTACGAAAACGATGACAATAGTAAGAATCGATTTGTAAACATGATAAGAGTGTTTCTTGGACTAACTCTCTATAGTTTAACAAACAAAGGGAAATGTACCGCTAGGTTAGGGACACCCAAAAGTACAACTTCCCCATCGATTAGATATTGCCAATAGTACTGGTATTACTGATGTATAATGAGTTCGGGAAAGGAAATGACCTAGCAGGAGGTCTTACATCAAACCATCAAGGAAAATGTTGGCAGTTTAGTAGTCTAGCTAGAGTACTTCCAAAGTTAGGAATGTTTACAGGCATGTACTCTATTGACTATAGAAAGAAGGCTATTCCTTAATCAAAGAGAGGGATGAGTTGGCATCTTTTACTGGCGATGGGGATCCTTTGGGGCAAACCCTAAGACCAGCCAGTTGGCGCACAACTCCCTGAAGATGTCGCTCGTGCGTCCTCTGACGTGCTCGGAGTTTCATGACTTCCCCTCGGGATGCGGTTATGCCATTTACGCGAGAGTGGGGAAAGAAAATTGATAGGCGCTAATCTATGATACTTATAAGATGATCGTTATTAGTCGACCCAATATTTGCATAGTGCATACCAATTACATGTAATCGAAGCAGAATAGACCTTCGAATAAGTGACCCTAACTCCAAGCCCACAATCAAACAAGAATAGGAAGTGAAGCAAAGGTCACAGATTCTAAGTCTATAACGCCTTAGTCACATGTAACCATGGTGTATCCACTTAGCAACTATTGCCCTACTAGTAACGACCCTTTTAGTTCTCACATATGTTGTAACTAGAATGCAGAATACTCCTATAGTATTCTTGTTCTGATGTTCTTGTAGCAGTATTGGTAAGTTTTAGACTTGTTGCAACACCACAACCATTCTTAGGCACATGCTAGCCACTCCTAGGAAAATGTAGTTGATCAGGCTACATCCGCCTAGTTTTGGCCATATGTCTCTAAGCCTAACTGTGCTGTTCAACAATCTTAATACTTTTGTTCTGTTCTAGTATGATACTGACCCTTTGTATGAATGAATGTATATATATACTTAGTTAAATATTTTATTATTTAAAAGTATATATTCTTGTTCAGAGTGTTTTAGTCCCGATGTGTTTATAGTTTGTATATCTTTTATGGGTTGATATACTTGATTCACTATAAACAGTGCTCTGATACCAATCTGTCACACCCTAAAACCGAGAACGGCGGAATACGTTCTGGGGTGGAGGACGTCATGTACAGTATCATAACAAAGCATAATAGTAAAGACAAGCAACAACATCCATTGCATTAAGATAATAATTGCAATACAAACGTGTTCAGTACAAATGTTAGACACCAAAAATACAATCAAAATAAAGTGGAGTCTTATATGTGCTCCGTCTTCTCAAAAGCTGCATCCGTACCTGTCTACTGATGACCTGAGAATACAAGTTATTTTGAAAACGTTTATCAGCATAAAGCTGGTGAGTTCATAAGTATTTAGTGTCATTTCCTGTATAAAAATATTCACAATTATACATTGTAAAAGTAAGTTTCGGTGTTCGAAAATAGTATGAGCCCTAGAAAACCCTATGTTTTCCAGAAAAAGTAGTCTTCACCAAGACCCGATGGTTTGTTTGTTCCTTTGATAATGTACAAGTTTTCTCAATAGTTATTTGTTTGAAAATATAGTTTGACTCTATCCATGTATAGTAATGAGAAAAATGTTTTACCCCAACAGTATCACTGTCGGCCATATGTAATGAAATGCAGGCTCCAGGTAGTATTAAATGTACAATACTCCTCAGGGAGTCTGTTGCCTTTAATTTTTAAAGTATTAATTAAAGGTTTGAATGTGAACTCGTACGTAACCATGTTGATTGACGATCGAATCCCTTTGACCCTCCGAGTCATATGTAGATGTGACATTTTGTCACCCCTGGGCCTAGACGGCTCGGACTGTAGCTAGCAGTCGGGATGTGGGAGTGTATGTCCCGTATAGATCTATACACATAATGCCCGCTCTCCCTCCAGGAGACTCTGGTTACGCGGTGATAGCACAAAGATGTGTCGTATCGAGAAATAGTATGTCACATTCTATTTTAGTAAGTTCTCTTGTATAGTATGTAGTGTTCTCTTTGTATAGTATATAATGTTCTCCTTGTATAGTATATAGTGTTCTCTTTGTATAGTATATAGCATATATTGACTCACAACTGAACTGACTCTGGTAGTTGTCATGGCAATAGTAGCATTGAGTAGTATCCCTTAACTATACCTATTATAATTAAATAGTATTGTTGGTTGCATGTCTTTGATATCCAAAGGCATTAAACTGATATGAAAACTTTTATATCTGACACAAATATATGAGATATATAACTAAGAATTCAACGAGAGTCGGACTAATAACAAAATACCCTAAGCCCACAATCAAACAAGAACAGGAAATAAGGTGAGTTATTAGTCCTAAGTCCTTCAAGTCTTACTTATATAAATATATTGGTGTAGATATGGTTTGGGAATAAAAATAGTTTAAAAGAATTTTCGAAAATAGTTTTATAGTGATTTAACACGAAAATGAATTTGGTAAGCATTTGAAAACAGTTTAATTGGCTATATAGTTGAAAATACAGAAAATCCCTTTTTTGGTGGTAAAAACAGTTAATAGTGTAGAAAATCCTTTTGGTTGCAAGTTATAATTCACATGCGATTGTTACTATAACTTATTTGGTTCAACTTGTATTCCCCCCCCCCCCCCATAAAACAGTTAAAAACATTTAAAAAGGTTCATTTAGGGGTATGAACTCACCTGTAGTGAGTGAAGTGGATGGAAACGCCGGGTAGGATGCTAGGTGTCAAGTGAGGACTTGAACACACACACGGATCCTATGTAACATGTAGTGATGCATAAAGTATCTAATTAGTTGTGTAATCACTAATTAAGTGAGTAAAGGCACTTCAGTGTATGAAAACACTTGGTTTCAAGTGTTAGGAGTGCTAAAGGTGGCATCTAAGGAGTGTATGGCCTCACTATGGAGTTTACACTTCACTTGGCCACACTTAAGTGTGTTTACGGTTGGGAGACCATTTCCCCCATGAGTTTACAGCAGTAAACTCATGGAAATGGTGAGTTTGTGTGTCTAAAGGTCTCATGCATCACAAGGAAGGTTCCTAGGATCAATTCAAGGGCTTGGGAAGTGATTAGGGTTCAAATGGGTACTCCCTTGGAGTTTACGGTCCTTGGACCACTCCTTGGGAGTTTACGGTCGTAAACTCTAGGGTTTACGGCCGTAAACCCTTGACCACTTCAACCATTTCATGTTTCAAGGTCCTAAGCTCATTTACACGAGTTTCTAGTTCATCAAACAAGCTAAGGAAGGGTTTAGGGGCATCAAAACACCATTTGAGGTGTTTACGGTTTTGGGTTTACGGTTCTTGAAGGTTCAAGAACCGTAAACTCGAGTTTATGGCCAAAAAGTCATGATCTTGGGTTTCTTAGTCCATGCATGCAAGTATCTAAGCCATATCTAAGCATTAGAGAAGGTTTGGAAGTGTTTTTGGGACTTCTAAACCCCTTTTTGGGAGTTCACGGTTTTGGGAGGCTCCCCAAACCGTAAACACATGCATGTTAAGGCATTTGGATGGTTCAAACTTGAGATGGCATGAATACTAAGTTAAACAACAAGTTAGGAAGATTACCTTTGATTTTTGAGCTTGAATGAGGTGATCTTTTGGCCAAACCCGATTTTCGAGAGAGAAAGTAGAGAGAGAAAGCTCCAAGGTGGGAAAAGGCTCTAAAGGTGGACACTCCTCCTTTATATATGGCTGCCTAGTGGGGACCCACTATACACTGTCGTTTGAACGGAGCTAAATGTTTTTACCGGGTAAACTAACCGTAACCCGACTTAGTTGTTTTTATTCCGTCATTATATATTATTTATTTTAATAACTCAAAATGAATTATTTTAATAAATAAAAGTTAACGGAAAATTTTAATAGAACTAACTTTTATTAACGGAAACGGGTTACAGTGACGGAGTAAATTTCGGGTTGTCACATTACGTAATCTTCAAACAAAGGTACCCCTCTCATATTTCTTTTGGTTAATTTTCATTAATTTGTTGATTTAGGGGCTAGGGTTTTTCATATGCTTAAATGTTGAAATTTTGCCCAAAATGTGTTATTCATCCACTGCATGTTACTTGATTGTGCTTAGAAATGGTTTATGAGTAACCCCTAACAAGAATTAAAGTTTCGATTTTTGATTATTAAGTCCAATCTTCGCTGTGAATAGCGAACTCACGAGGTGAGTTTGTTAAAACTCACGAGGTGAATCCTAGCACCATCAAAACAATTTTCTGTTTATTAATAAATTCTTGGATTTTTGTTTTGTGGTTGTTTGTTGTTTTGTTTTGTAGAAATGGGTCCAAGAAGAGAGGTTCCAGTTGGGGTGGCTAGTTTGCACCCATTTTACGTCTTCCCAACAACTTTGCCTCGGTATATTTTGACACGGTACAACAACCGGTTGGGATGGTTACACAACAGAGATTTTGCTATTGCCCCAACAGTTAATTGGCAAAGGCTTCAGGAGGTTGGACTCGTTGAAAGACTAAACCCGTTTCTTACCAAAACTTTTATGGGAAGCGGGTATTCATTTACATGCAAGGGATGGAGTAACTTGTTCGCCATCCAAGAAAGGGTTTACAAGGAATTGTGTGTTGAATTCTTTTCTACCGTGGTGTTCCATGAAAATGTCCAAGACCCTAACTACTCACAAGCATTGGTCTTTCGTTTGGGTGGGGAATATAGAGAGTGCAGTTTGGTAGAATTCTCATGGAGGATGGGTTTATATGAGGCCCACGAGACCGTGACCCCCGAGTTTTCTATGTTCTTACGGGAGGCTACCCGTACTTATTCCGGGGGAATGACGGGATATGAGTTTTGGAGCCATATCGCTTTTGGTGTTTTCAACTCCGGTGTGTCACCAGAAAGCAGCATCAAATCACCCATTCACCGTTTGCTTCACAGGCTGATCACATTCTCCATCCACCATAAAAAAATTGGAGATAAGGTCACCAAGATTAATTTATTTTTCTTGTGGTCTATTTTACAATCGGGGTTTTGTTGCAATCTTCCCTACTTTTTGGCCCGTTACTTGGCAGAATATGCAGTCAGTTCCCGACCCGGGAGCCCAGTTTGTGGTGGCCATTTTGTCACCCGCTTAGCCAAGTCTTATGGTGTGCTTGTTCCTGCGATTACAAGGACACTTATGTGAATACAAGGGAACGAATTCTCTATGAGATACCTTGAGACCATACGGGTTGTGGTCAATTATGGGACGCATTGGGGGATACCGCACAGCGATAACGAGGGTGAGGACCAACCGATCGAAGATCCCGGGCAACAACCAAGGCCTCGAAGAAGGAACGTGAGGGCCAGGGGGAGATGGGTAGATCCCAACCATACGAGGGTGGCATACCCACCGATCCGTTCCAAATCCGTGTGGGTTCTTATTTGGATAATCTACACGGTGGGGTGACTTATAACACCCAAATTCTTGAATCCATGTTCTCGCATATGAATGTGGTAAGACCACCCACCGTGCCACCTCAGTGCCCTTATATTCCTACGTGGGAAGAATTATGGATGCCGAGAGGAGACGGAGCCGGGACTAGCGGAGCGAACGAGGATGATGAGGATGATTGATCGTTTATTTTTAGTTTTATTTCATTTATTTTAGTTTTGTTTGGTTTGGTTTTATGTTATTTTTAAATTTGTTTGGATTGTAACACTATTAAGATATTATGTTACTTTTTGCTTCCTTTGGTTAATAATTTCCAGATTTGCTAGGAGCCGCATGAAAGGGATGTCGAGATATGAGTGCGTATATGTTTAGCCGGGAGTGTTTAAAGTCGAGAGTCGAGACCCACAATTTAAAATAAGTGTGGGGTGAGTCAAGAGCAAAGGTAGAGTTAGAGAGAAGAGTCCAAGATAATAGGGTTAGAAGAGTCTTAATCCATTAAGACATGGGGTTGAATACAAGAATTGAAAGAAGAGTTGGAGGCAAATTATTTCTGGGATTCCAGTTTTCACCTCGTGAATATTCAATTATTCACCTCGTGAGTTAGTATATGATGACTTCCCAGAACCCGCTTCACACCAACTTCACCTCGTGAATATTCAAATATTCACCTCGTGAATTCAGTAGCCCCACGACATGAATTTATATTTCACAAAAAAATGAATGTTATTATTCCATATTCATTATGTGGTTCACCACCATTCTTTTTAGGATTATCATGATGATAAGAACGGCTCATTTTTCTTTACCATGCAATGTGGCGTATGCTTTCCCACATTGTTCTTTCCGTTTTGGAGTTTTACACCACATTTGTTGAAGATTAAAGTTTTGATTCCATACTTTGCCGGTACATTACATATCTCGCGTGTTCAAGATCCAAGTTCCTATTTCACGAAGTCCGTATTCAAGATGCATTTTGTCCACACTTATGGAGTTCGATCACGCCACTATCCCCGGGGAGTCTGTTCATTTTTGTCCCTTTTATTGCTTTTAATTTATTTTATGCATACAATGAGAGCATTGTTTGTAATAAGTGTGGGGTAGGAGGTCGAAAAAGTAAAAAATAAATTGCTAGAAATTTTAGGAAATTTAAAAAATTTTAGAAATAGATTTGAAATAATAATCTAATATTAGTTCTAGTAATAATATTTTGAACTTAAGTTGCTAGTGTTTCATTGGGATGATCTGATAAAGGCTCAAATGTTTAGTTGAGCCAATATACGTTATAGTACATTTGTGGCCTCCCTTATTCTAGTGAAATCATGGGACAAAAACACAACCTCGCTTAGTTTGAGGGATGTGATATGTTTAGCAGCCTAAACCTGAAATGTATCCAGGAAAATTAATATCCTTAACCAATAAAGGTTGAAGTAAAGCGCCCTTGCTTAAGCATGTAAGTTTTTGAGTGATATAAAAAAGTGAGTACATGTAAAAAAAAAGAGAGAGAGAAATTACCAAAAAGTAAAGAAATTGAAGAATTTTGGAGCATAAAAGTATCAAAGTATGAAGATCAAAGATCAAAAATTCTGAAGTCTCAAAAGTTGAAGATACGAAAGTTACACAAAAAGGTGGTGAATTTAAAGAAATCAAAGATCAAATATCAAAGAAAAGAATAATTCAAGAGCTCCAAGTTGTGGTATCTTCTAAAAGTTGTAATTCTTTAGTTTATGTATGCTTGGGTAGCTTTACAAAAATACCTTGAGGTTTAGAAAGTTTTCTGAGGATGGATTCGGAGGGATGCATAAAATGAGCATTGTTCGAAAGAAGTGGGCGAGTGTTTATGAGGATTGTGAGTATTTAGAATTGAGGGGGGTTACTTAGGGAAACTTTAGACACAAATGCATGCGTTGAGGTCTTGGCATAATGGCTGAGTTTGAGTTGGATTGTTCTATGTGATGTTAGTGATGAAGGTTTAAGTTAAAATAAGTAGATTTGCTTGAGGGCAAGCAAAGCATAAGTGTGGGGTATTTTGATATTTCCATATTTATACGTATTTTTAGGCAATATTTAAGTACATTTATATATATATTTTGGTTATTTGCATAGAATAATGGTACTTATAAGGTTAAATAATATTTTGCAGCCAAAAAGAAGACATTTTGAAGAAAAGGGACTAAAAGCGTTAAAGAATGGAACTTTGGAGGTTAAAGGATTGAAGGACAAGAAAATCAGGAAAAGGCGTATTCACGAGGTGAGAATTATAAGATTCACGAGGTGAGTATGGCCTTCTAGAAGATAAACATCGCGGATCAGGAATCTGTGTTGAATACGGATACTTACGGATTCACGAGGTGAACTTTGAATATTCACGAGGTGAATCAGGAAAAATTCAATATTATATATATATATATATATATATATATATATATATATATATATATATATATATATATATCCTTGATCCCTACGACTTTAAGAAGGTTTGCTGGCTTAGAGAGGTTCCAAAAGTCGAAAATCAGAGAGAAAGAAGACCTGGAAGTTGGTCTTAACACCAAGGAAGAAGAAGTTCATAATTTGATTCATAGTTTGGTACTCTTAAACATGCTTTTGATTATGGATTGTGTTTGTTTATTTGCTAGGATGTCCAGCTAAATCTAGTTGCTTCTGTTAGCTAGATGAAGGTGGAACTCATGGTTTTATTTAATTAAACTAGACTCTGCTTGTTGGTTATGTCTTGTGTTTGATTGGTTTACCTAGCATGCTTGACTTGTTAATTTAATTGCTTAAACTTCTTATTCTGTGTAGTTAATGATCATTATTCTGCATGAATTTGAACACCTAGTAATTTAGTGAACATTAGATTATTAGAGCTAAGATCAAACCAATCTTAGTTAAGAAATTGAATTATTAAATTAGGCTGTGCTAGAGATCTCATATTATGACCATAATTGTGTTTATCAAATCAATCTTACATAGCTCCAATCCATTAAATAATTGATTATGTGCTAGCTATTGTATGACCATACATAGTTCTACATGAATTAGTTAATATTAGTAAATTTAGACTTAAATTGCTAATACTGTTTTAATTGGTAACCAACAGTAATTGTCATGACTAATTTATAAACCATTTAGTGAAAGCGGATTCGAACTAACAGAAGTGTTTTATTTACTGATTGAATTGTGTTAAGAATTAAGTTCGTCTGGTTTTGCAAAATCAGATAAAACTCCTTCCTTTGTTAATAATTAGGTTAATTTAGTAGTAGATAAATTAATTAGTCAAAACCGTTCCCTGAGATCGACACCCGACTTACCCAACTATTCTATAATTTTGACTAGGTACACTGCCTAGGTGCAATTAGTTAGTTAAGGTAGTTAGGTTATAAATAATAAAATTAGGTGTAGCTATTTGCACGCATCACTGCCTATGATCCAAACTACCCTCCTCTCACAAAATGGACAAAAGATCATCCAAAAACTCAAGTAATTGGTGAAACATCTGAAGGAGTTCTTACTCGGTCTCAAATAAGAGCGAAGCAAACTGCTCTGTTCTCTCAAGTAGAATTTTGCATGTTTAATTCGTTCGTCTTGAAAATAGAACCAAAAACGGTTAATATTGCACTCAATCACTCCGATTGGTTACAGGCAATGCAAGAAGAACTCCACGAGTTTGAGCGAAATCAAGTCTGGAGACTGATTCCCACACTGAAGGATGCATCTGTGGTTGGATTAAAATTCATTTTCAGAAACAAGATGGATAAAGAGGGGAATGTAATTCGCAACAAGGCAAGGCTGGTGGTCAAGGGATATTGTCAGGAAGAAGGTATAGATTACGAAGAAACCTTTGCTCCTGTAGCAAGGTTAGAATCAGTTCGGATCTTTCTGGCATACGCTGATCACAAGAATTTTGAAGTCTTTCAAATGGACGTCAAATGTGCATTCTTGAATGGAGAACTAGAGGAAATTGTATATGTTGAGCAACCACCGGGTTTCGTGAACGAAAAGTACCCTGATCACTGCTATATTCTGGATAAAGTTGGCTATGGTTTGAAGCAAGCTCCTAGAGCCTGGTATGAAACCCTTACTCGATTTCTAAAAATGTCCAAGTTTAAACAAGGTTCGGTTGACCCAACCTTCTTTCGCAAGAAAGAGGGTGACCACTTAATGATCGTCCAAATTTACGTCGATGATATCATCTTTGGTTCCACGAATCCTAGCCTCACAGCTGAATTCAGGAAGTTGATGGAGACTAAGTTTGAGATGAGCTCAATGGGTCCAATTAACTTTTTCCTTGGATTGAACATTAGACAGGGACCCAAAGGCATATTTATTAATCAGGAGGCTTACACAAAGACCCTACTGCCTAAGTTTGGCATGATGGGAGATTCCAAAGTAAAGGTTCCTATGGCATTTGGAACGAAGTTAACACCATCTTTGGAGAAACCGGCTGTTGATATGACCCTCTATCGGCAAATGATAGGGTCACTAATGTATCTAACAGCTAGTAGACCAGATATTATGTTTTCTGTATGTTATTGTGCCAGGTTCCAAGCTAACCCACGCGAACCTGATATGGTGGATGTTAAGAACATCTTCAGATATTTGAAGCGAACCTCATCTCTCGGTCTATGGTATCCTGCTAAATCAGGATTTTTCGTTCAAGCATTATCTGATGCTGATCTTGGAGGATGTGGTTTGGACCAAAAGAGCACTACATGCGGATGTCAATTCCTCGATGGTAAACTTGTCAGCTGGCAGTCCAAGAAACAAACATGCGTTTCACTCTCTATAGCCGAAGATGAATATATTGTTGCAGCATCTTGTACTTCCCAAGTCATTTGGATCCAAAGCCAATTAAGAGATTATGGCCTGAACATGAAGAAGATTCCACTTTATTGTGACTTAGAAAGCGCTATTAGAATATGTCACAATCCAGTGCAACACTCCTAAACGAAACATATAGCACTGAGATACCATTTCATCAAAGATCACGTTGAAGATGGTAATGTGGAAATCCACTTTGTTAGATCAGCTGATCAACTAGCTGACATCTTCACGAAAGCCTTACCTGAAGTATGTTTTAATAAAATTCTCCAAGGCTTAGGAATGATGGAAGCTGAATCAGTACCGAAACTACTTTCGCCTCATTAAAATTGATCAAGAGAAATAGAGCGAACGCTCGGTCTATTTTGGCTCCAGAATTTTCGGGAACCGAAATGGACCGAACGCGAAATAGAGAGAACGCTCGGTCTATTTCGGCTCCTGATTTTTCGGGAACCGAAATGAACCGAGCGCTCGGTCTATTTCGCTTCTCTACTTTTAGGTGAAGTTTCGGTTGTATACTTTGTACACTATGTATATCTTTTCTCACTTCCTTTCTTTTCATAAAACCCAAAAATATTTTCTTTTCTGTTTTTAATTCTTTTTCAGAAAATTCATAAAACCCAAAAATATTTTCCTTTCTGTTTTTAATTCTTTTTCAGAAAATTCATAAAACCCAAAAATATTTTCCTTTATGTTTTTAATTCTTTTTCAGAAAATTCATAAAACCCAAAAATATTTTCATTTCTGTTTTTATTTCTTTTTCAGAAAATTCATAAAATCCAAAAATATTTTTTTGCTTGTTGCTTTATTATAAAAATCAAAAATACCAAAAGTATCACTGAAAGGTATCTTCAGTCATTCAAATGATGGAGCTGGGACATGTATAAACTTCTTTATCTTTGTACTAGCTAAGTGTCCCTAGAAGCATGCTGCTGTATGTAGACCAAAGCCTCAAAGACTTCAAGTGAAGCGTTACTGATTTGATATACACCAATCAAATCTTCCCAATCAGGCTGATAATTTCACTTATGTCATGAGCTACCTTACTCGTCTCACATTGAGTTAAGAGTTGTCTGCTCGGTCTTTACTATATAGCAGAGGTACTTTCGGTTCTTTAACCTCCTTATAACTTTTCTCCATCTCATTTCAGTTCATAATCGTAACCCTTGAGACTCTCAGTCTTTACCACTGAGGTTTTTGGTTACACAACATCTGTGTAAATGATATTAGCTTCGTTTCACCACGTGCTAAGTGAAACCCAAAATCCAACACCGATAACGAATTGACAGTGAACAATCAAATGTTCTGGTTTTCACCCACGTTTTATCGAAACCACTTTAGTGGAAGGTACCAAAAAATCTCTTTTTAATTTTTGTGCGATCTTTATGAAATTGTCTGACACCAAGGCGTTTCTTCCTATAAGATCCAGTTTATATTTTTGTTTTTGAGATTTCTGCAAATATCACCAAGTCACTGAATATATTATCTAACCTACTTGTTTAATAGACTACATTGGTCTCACAAGTACTTCATCCCACTTTCGGTCTTATGTTAAGTACTGAAGTTCGGTTGAAGCTAAGCCACCCATTATAGCTTAAATTTGAAAAGATGCCTTTCAATGTTTCTTAATAAACATTTGATCGTACTTCAACGGGAAACCACACAGGCACTTCTAAGTCTCTCTTGACTTTGAAGGATGAGATTCGTGCCCGGGATCCACAGTTTCGCGTGTAAAATAGACATCACTTAAATCCCACAAATGTTTTGCTTTATTTCTTTTCAATTGGCACACTCTTGCATGAAGATCATTATGATTTTCCCAATTATTGTCCGTGGTTCTAATGGCAATTTTTCAGATTTGATGTTTCGGTTGTAAATGATATGGTGGTCTACAATGTAAAGGGCGAACATTGCAAGTCTTATATGAAGCGAAAGAGTTTGTCACCGTTTGAAAAGGAATTTGAAAAGTTTTTGAAGTTCAAACGGCGGTAACAGGATAAGATTTGAAACAGGCACGTGAATTTGAAACAACTCCTAACATCACGCCTGATGACGTCTTTCTAGGGAAACACAACTGTCAAATCGCGCTTTTTCAGGCGTCGATTCAGAAGATCGTCAAGTCATTATTGTGGATTTTTTCTCTCTCCTAGAGATGGTATAAAAGGTTTTCTCACACCTATTCTATCACTTTACCAATTCCCTATTCTCTCAAGCACACACCGGCGAATTTCTCATGTTCATCTTCTTCAAAACACCTGCAACAATGGTTGTATCTTCATCTGTTTATGAACAATCCACCCAGTCCTCTCTCCTCGCCATTAAACCTCATTATTGATCTCTCACCTTTCCAGTATGATCCCTACATGCTGCAAGTGGTTGAATGCCTTAAATATTCACCACTTGAAGTTGCCCTAACCAAGGTGGAGTGTGTTCCGATGTCGATGCTTTCTCAGGTCTACTCAACCGCTGTCTATGATAAAGCCAAGGAACAAATTTTCTTTGAGTTTGTCAATCACAAGACGTTGATTTCCAAAGCTAGGTTTTGTCTGCTGCTAAGGATTGCTATCGACGACTCCATGAGTAACCCTGATTCCATCACCACCACTCAACTCTTCACCATGTTCTATGATATGGGGTACACGGAGGTTCTCACCACTCTCACAAAGTTCAAGAAATTGTGCCTTCCTCCTCAGTGGAATGGTCTATTTACCCTCCTCTCTAAGGGTTTATCGGAGAGGGTTGCAGGCTCTGACGGTGCAAGCAACGCGTTCATGACCCTTCTCTACGGCCTGTACCATGGGGTTAACATGGACTTTGGATCAATCTTATGGTCTATACTGGTTCAAAGTATTAGTTCTACTTCACGCTTCTCTGAAATTTCTTGCGCTAGGTTTTGGACCCTTGTTACTCAATGGGCGATGGAGAAGCTTCACGTTCCAACAATGGCGGACTCCTTGATGTCATCTATTGCTACTTTCCACACGACGAAGATCATTGTTTCTGATCCATCAAAATTTCTGTTTATTGGTTCAGTTCCGGAATCTATGTACAGGTGTGTTTCAAGCGAAAGTAAAGTGATCGTTGAGTACAAGAAGCTACCTCCTTCAGGGCCAAGGCAGCTTACTCCTGAAATGCAAAACTCCTTAGATGTAGCAGACAAACCATCGAAAATAGGGAAGAAGCCTGAACGAAAAGGGGAGAAAGAAAATCAATCCTCCAAAGTTTCAACTCCCAAGAAGCGAAAGGTTGAACAAGCAGCCCCTACTGCTCCAAAGAAGCGAAAGGTTAAGAAAAAGGCCCACATGCCGAAGGTTCCTTCTCCTTCCTCAAGTGACTCTGAGTACGTTCCATATGACCATCAACCCGAACCAGAGTCCAGTGATGATGACACTTCTCAACACGAAACTCCGCCTCGAGGTAATTCGCCTCCACCCTTACCAACTCATGAAGGTAACTGAAACTCACCTCCTCCTTCTCCTACACAATTGGTTCCAATTACCATTTCTCCGTTCCCACCTCCCATCTCATCTTCAACTACAACTTCCATTCCCATTCCTACCCCTTTATTCACCGAAGTTACTACTACTACTACCACAACCGAACCGACTGTGCGTGTCAACGTATCTGATACGGGGGCACTTACTTTCGAAACTAAAATCCCAATTACCTCAAAACCTCAATCCCCACCTCCCTCACACGAATCTGACACTGTTCTTGGAGGTGCAGAAATGGAGTTTGATTCTGTTTACTTTAGCCCATACCGAGTGCAGAGCGCTGAGGATGATGATGCTCCTGTCACTAAGAGGCACATCAAAGATTTGAATAACAAGATTGATCAATTGATTTCTTCCTCTTCTTCTTCAAGCAATGCATATTCTGAAGCAGCTATCAAGGCTTTGTTGGCAACCTTTGTCAAAGAGCATGACACTTCTATTTCCAATGTTGTCAAAGCAATTGATGCTTCCACTTCCACCTGTCAGAAAGCTTCTAGTGTCATTGAAGAATCATCCAAATATTGCAAGCAAGCGACCGCAAATGTCGAAAAACTAGTTTCTGACACTTACATTTTTCTTGATTCTCTTCAGGCTGCAGCTCAGAAGAATGCTCAGATGGTGAATGCTTCTGTGGATACTCTTACCAGCACACTTCAAGCTGAAAAGAAGCATTTTGAGGAAACGCGAAAAGCTATTCAGTCTGCTAACACTGAGCTTCACACATCTGTTGATGCACGTCTAACTCAGCTTGAAGCCGAACTCGCTGTGGAGAGCAAGATAATGGATGAGCTGGATAAACGAACTTCTCAGCTTAAAATTCAAAACTTGAAGCTCAGGACGGCGACTAAGGAAATTGAAGAGCTTAAGTCTGAGTGAGCTGTTGTCAAAAGCTCTGTTGGTGATGTGCACTCCATTCTTCTAAATCTTTTGGAAGCCCATGATTCGGTCCTTACCATCTCCATTCGATGCCATTTGGCTGAGAAATTGAGGCCTGCTCTCGACATATTGAGCAGAATAGAATGTGTTCCGGAGTCATTAGTCCCTCCGAAACAAGGGGGAGAAAATGTTACCTAGGGTCAGGGTCAATCAAAACTACCTCCAGTAAACAAACCCATCAACCAACCGAAAGTCACTGTTGAACCGAAGGGTAATGAAGCTTCGGGCAGTATGAGGGACAAGCGAAAGAAGAAAATTGGTGATGATGATGATGATGATGAAACAGAAGATGTGGTTGTTATAGAAGAAAAAGGTTATAAAACCGAGAGCCTCAAAATAAAGCCAACTGATCAAGAGCTTATGGAGAGACTTCGTAAAGAGAAGGAAGAAGTCGATAGGGAAAGGAAAGAGAAAGAAGCGAACGAGGTATTAGAACAGAGGAAATCAATGTTCCCTCTGTGGACCATGGAAAAACTCTTGAAGGAATTCATTGAAGCTGCAAGCTCACATTGGCTCGAACCGGTCCTTTCGTTCGATCTTGAGAATTCCAAGGATTCTCAATTTCATATGCCAATCACCCGAAAGGCATTCATCTTCCATTGTTTTGAGTCAACAGTTGCCATCCCCTCTCCAGACCCGAAGGTTGATCGAGACCTAATTGAGTACTATCTTACGTTCTCTCAACCTTAATACCTGACTTGGAGCAAACAGAAAATCACAACAATCAAGGTGTTGAAACCCACTTCAGCAGGGAAATTCATCAATGTCAAATTCAAAGTGACCCAAGGCTCAGACAGTTCAGTTCACACGATCTCCCTTGCTGATCTTTCAAACTTGAATCCTCATGACTGGATTCTTCTGAACAATATTTTGCTAACTAGTCAATAAGAATATGAGCCTATCGTTGTGTAACGTCCGTGTTTCTAGGCTAGGCATTAATATTGACATAATAGTCTAGGTTAACCTTTGTAACTCATTTAGAAGAAATGAAAAGGAATTATGTGAATATTATGTGAATTATGTGTTTTATGCTTAATTATTAGGGTTTACTTAATTAAGAATAAAAATGAGCGTCAAAAATAAATATTAGATAAAGCCGATATCTATTAAGAAACTTGTAGTGGGCGTGACAAGGATTACAGATATATAAAGAATACCGAAATCCGAGTTATAACGAAGAAGTTATGACTTGTCGAAGTTTCGCGACAAAACCGGCACGGTGCCGAATGTCGTAAAAAGTGAGTTTTTGATAAACTACTTTTTAGCCTTGGTGATCTAAACGAAAGTCGTAGTGTTCATGAAACCGAGAGTATGTATAAAAAGAACGCCCAAATCTGACTTCGTATGAGGAAGTTATGATTTTTCGAAGTTTCAGCCTAGCAGTAGACAGTTAAAAACTCGAATTTTAGATCGAGTGATTTTTAGCCGACACAACCTAAACGAGAATCGAATGTCTCGTCAATAGTAGCACAACGGTAAAAAGACAGACGAAAACGGACGTCGGATGAAGAAGTTATGAATTTTTAACGGATTTCCTGTCCCGGTCTGTTAAAATAATAATATAAAAATTAAAGTCAAAATTAGCCGACGAAGTCTAAACGAAAGTTGTAGAGCGTAATTTTACCTACGCGTGCATATAAAGAACGTCAAAAACGGAGCTCGTATGCGAAAGTTATGGATTTTAGAAGTTTTTGCACAAAAATCGAGAAATTTCGCATAGGTGGCTTCGGCCACGTCACCCTCGCCCAAAATGTGCCACGTGTCCGAAATGGCTGAGTCATCCGAGCAGCTGGCAGCCGCTTGTCGCTTCTGGATTCGACCGAAGTCTCGGCCCTCACACATCCGACGCGTGTGCACCTCCGTGTCCGAGCTCGGTGAGTCATCCGAAGCTGGTGAGTCATCCGGAGCTGGACCAATCCGAAGATAACACCTGTCCGAGCCTCGCACCGCCTTCAGCTTACGAAGCTCGTAGTTGCGACACGTGTCTTCTCCTCGTTGCTTCGGATCCGAACCTCGGCCCTATAAATAGAAGGGCTGCGAGATCTTCCGGGTAGAATTCCAAATTTGTCATTTTCACCCATTTTTCAATATTTTGGCTATTTTCACATCCCCCGATGCCCCGAGATCATTTCCAACGCCCGGAACACGTCCCGGAGTGCCCGAGAAGCCCGGGAAATTTATTTTTTTCGGTTTCGAAGCCCGACCCACGCAGAGCCCGGTTTCTCAATAAAACTCACGGTTTTATTAGAAACGATCGTTTTAGGCAACGAAGTGCTGCCCGGTTATCGTTAAATCAAGTGAGTGTATAGTCACTTTCACCTTACACATATATATGAAGTATTTTCTTTAAAATACGTGCTATGTGTAATTATATTAATTGTTTAATTAAGGTGACTGTTGAATAGATGTTTTATACAAAGTTTAAACTGTATATGTATTTTTATCTACAAATATGTTGGGTAAAACATGGGTAGATGAATTAGATGATGTGTGATGAAATAAAAGTGATGAGAGGTATCGATGTTTAAGATGATCTAGTCATCTAGCAGAGTATAGACAACGGCCACAGACTATTTTAGATAGTCCAGTGGAACGTTAGCAGACTTGTAATCGGTAGGTATGTTTGATCTATATGTTCATAAGGTGTTCTCGAACTATATGTTCATTAGGTGTTTTTGAACTATGTGTTCATCCGTTAGTTCTTCTTTTTGACACTATTACGTGTCGGGAGCGTACGGGAGTACTTTATTAGTATTTTCCCTATACCTTTATTTTGAAGAGCTTTGGAGTCTTTGTTTCTTTTATGAAGTGATCGGACGAGCTTTATGTATCAGCGTTTCCATTGCCGGATAGGGTGAGTCTGGGGGTTCAGATCACAGCCTAGGCATTAGTCGGTGTTTCCATTCTCGATGCCGGATAGGGTGAGTCTGGGGGTTCAGACCACAGCCTAGGCATTAGTCAGTGTTTCCATTCTCGATGCCGGATAGGGTGAGTCTGGGGGTTCAGACCACAGCCTAGGCATTAGTCAGTGTTTCCATTCTCGATGCTGGATAGGGGTGAGTCTGGGGGGTACATACCTCACGATATTCAGACCACAGCCTAGGCATTAGTCAGCGTTTCCATTGCCGGATAGGGTGCGTCTGGGGGTTATATACCTCACGATATTCAGACCACAGCCTAGGCATTAGTCATCATTTCCATTGCCGGATAGGGTGCGTCTGGGGGTTATATACCTCACGATATTCATACCATAGCCTAGGCAAAGTTCGATGCTGGATAGGGTGTGTCTGGGGGTTACATACCTCATGATATTCAGACCACAGCCTAGGCATTGATAACTACCCCTGACTTAATTCTCTTGTGCTTCTTTCTTTTACGAACAAAGGTTCGTGGTTAAACTTATTCCATTCATTTGATGTCTTCTTCGATCCTCGTTTGCTGCTAGGGAATTTCTGAAGAAGTTTCGTTAGTTGGTTGTTCATATCGATCCTTTAGGCTAGATCTAGTAAGATCACTGTATAGGATCAGTATGTGGGGATCGACGTTGTTAGTGCTTGTAATATAAACCTTGGGCAGCGATGGACTTCGTGCCTATTCCTTAGGATGAATCCTTAGGAATGAGTGATAGTTTATTCTTAGGGTAAATCTTTAAGAAATAAATAAGATAATGGGAATTGGGTAATTGGGTTGATTGTTTGATGTTTAAGCATAATAAATTTATTTATTGTGGGGTGAAAACCCTATATGCTCACCAGGCTCCCAAGCCTGACCCACTTAGTTTAATTGTATCACAGGTATCGATATGAAGTTGCTTTACACTGAGAGATTAAAAGAGAAGTAGATCACTAGTGTAAATGAATGTAAGTTTTGCTTATGCTTATGTTTTTGTATTGACAATGACATCCCAATGGTTTAAGTGAATAAAATACATTTCTTCGGAAATGATTTGATAACATATTTATCATGTTTTTCTGGGAACAAATTCCGCAACACTTTTAATCAAATGATTACTCTGAAATTATTTTAAAAGCATAAATTAAACCGGTCTTTTTTGGCCGTGAAATTGGGGATGTCACAGTTGGTATCAGAGCATTAGTTTAAGCGAACTAGGAATTTGTAGGATTTCTAGACTTAAACTTAGAATGCTAAGCGATGATTGTGAGATGAGTGTCTGCTATATTTTAGACACGAGCACAAGTTTATTTTAGGAAAGATGCCTAAAATGTTTTATGTGTTAAATATTTTATGTTATAGCTATAAGGATGCCTTATATGCTATTATTTGTTCGGATCTATGGTCTGTTGCCGACCGGATCTGGAAACCTTATGTGTGTAGGATTCTAAGCGTATGATTACGAGATTAGAACTAACATGTAAACGTTTCGAAGTGATAAGAAGATTTATACGTCTATCGTAAATAAAGCTTTCCTATCTTAAGTTCTCGCCCAGTACACCGAACGTCTGCTTGGGTGTACAAAACGTTATGGTGAAGACTCGTAGAGAATTGAGTAGATGGAGGAAATGAAAAGCTTATGATAGTGAATGATACCTATCAGAAGATATCGTAAGAATGGTATCTTGCCTTTAGAATATGTCTAATAAAATAACGGAATGTTTAGAGGGGTACGGTACGTCTGAAGTACACCTTCGATTGGCAGGATGATGGAATGATTGGTGTAATTTTTGAAGTTGCCCCATCATCTGGAATTTCCATCACCAACCAAGTTGAAGTAGAATTGACGATTGAAGATATGCATGGAAAAAGTCCTAGTAAAGTCTAGGAAAATTTTATGATTAATTGGACACATTCGTATGTGTTAAATTGTTTTGTGATTTTAGGACTTGGGGACTGCGAGACAGTACTTGGGACGAGTATGAGTAGGTGTGAATAGTAGTAGAGATCTATACTACTGGAAGCACAGGACTCACACTTGGATCAGGGAAAGTCACAAGGTTACCAAGGAACTAGTAATTGATTCCGTCTTATTCTAGTCTGTCGTTACCATCGTTTCAGTAATGACTAAGAAGATGATTGTTATTCCGACCCTAGTGGTCATATCAAATTGAGTCCGACTACGATGAGTTTGTTACGTGGTTCAGAGAACCAAGTTCAATGTAGTAGTTGACTTAAGCCGAATTGAAGTAAATGATGATCAAAGCGATCAATAGAAGTATCGCATTCATTGTTAAAGAACTTGGGTTAGGTTGTGTTCTGACCCAAAGGGATAAAGTGATAGCGTATGCATTGAGGCAATTGAAGGAGCACGAAAAGAACTACCCCACTCATGATCTGGAGTTGGCAGTGGTAGTATTCGCCTTAAAGATAGGGATGCACTATCTTTATGGTACTAAACGCAAACTTTTCCCTGATTATAAGAGTCTTCAATATCTCTTTAATCAGAAGAAATTGAACATGAGGCAACGACGCTGGCTAGAGTTACTCAAGGACTACGACTGTGAGATACTTTACCACCGTGGTAAAGCAAATGTTGTTGCTGATGCTCTCAGTCGGAAGGTGAATCTTGAAAAGAAAAGGCCAAGAGCGTTGAGAATTGAAGTTGTCTCTACAATTGTGGAAAGTATAAAGAAAGCTCAGGAGGAAGCTTTAGAGAAAAATGACCGGAAGGAGGAACGTTTGAGCAAAACGTTGGTGTTTGATACAAACGGTCAAGGACTGAAGGTATTCAAAGATAGGATTTGGGTACCTAAGACGGGAGGAGTAAGAGATCTTCTGATGGAAGAAGCTCACAAGACCATGTACTCGATTCATCCCGGCAGTACGAAAATGTATAGGGATCTAAAACCCTATTACTGGTGGCAGACGATGAAGCTCGATGTTGCTAAGTATGTGGCCGAGTGTGTAACATGTGCTAGGGTTAAGGCACAACATCAGAAACCGTATGGGAGTTTAGAACCTTTACCTGTACCCATGGGTAAATGGGAGGACATCACCATGGATTTTATGACTAAACTGCCCAGAACAAGGAACGATCACGACATGATTTGGGTGGTCGTTGATCGCTTCACTAAGAGTGTGCATTTCATAGCCGCCAACAAGAAATGGTCTATGGATAAACTTGCGAATTCTTACGTGAAGGAAATTGTGAGGCTTCACGGTGTTCCGTTAACGATTGTATTCGATCGTGACATCCGTTTTACCTCAAGGTTTTGGAGAAGTCTACAAGAGGAATTGGGTACCAAGTTGTGTTTGAGTACAGCTTACCATCCTCAAACCGATGGTCAAAGCGAACGAACGATTCAAACATTAGAGGATATGCTGAGAGCATGTACCCTGGAATTCCAAGGTAACTGGGATGAACACTTACCTTTAGTAGAATTTTCCAATAATAATAGTTTCCACTTAAACATCAAGATGGCACCTTATCACGCTTTGTATGGGGAAAAGTGTCGAATGCCGTCATGTTGGCTGGAAGCTGGGGAAAAGCAGTTTGTGGGACCTGAAATAGTCCATCAGACTGCTGAAAAGTTGAAAGTGATTAGGGAAATGATGTTAGCAGCTCAAGAATCGTCAAAAGAGCTATGCTGACAAGAAAAGACAACCGATATCATTCGAAGCTGGAGATTCGGTTTTACTTAAAGTCTCGCCGTGGAAGGGACTTATAAGGTTTGGTAGAAGGGGAAAGTTGAGTCCAAGGTTTATTGGACCATTTAAAGTTCTTCAGATGATCGGGAATCAAGCTTACAAGCTAGAATTACCGAAGAACTAGAGGGTATTCATAACACCTTTCATGTGTGTTATTTGAAAAAGTTCACGGGAGGTGTGCCCGACATAATTCCCATTTCTGAATTAAGGTTGGATGAAAACAAGAGGATAATTGGAGAACCTGAGGTAATCGTTGACCGTAAGACTAAGAAGTTGTAACGTAAGATGGTCGATTTAGTGCTTGTGCATTGGAAACATACGAATGGGCCAAATCTCACCTGGGAAACGGAGAGTGACATGATGAGTCGCTACCCGTAGCTGTTTGTCGATGTGTGATTCCGGGGACAGAATCATTCTAAGGGGGAGAGAATTGCAACGCCCGTGTTTCTAGGCTAGGCATTAATATTGACATAATAGTCTAGGTTAACCTTTGTAACTCATTTAGAAGAAATGAAAAGGAATTATGTGAATATTATGTGAATTATGTGTTTTATGTTTAATTATTAGGGTTTAATTAATTAAGAATAAAAATGAGCGTAAAAAATAAATATTAGATAAATCCGATATCTATTAAGAAACTTGTAGTGGGCGTGACAAGGATTACGGATATATAAAGAATACCGAAATCCGAGTTATAACGAAGAAGTTATGACCTGTCGAAGTTTCACGACAAAACCGGCACGGTGCCGAATGTCGTAAAAAGTGAGTTTTTGATAAACAACTTTTTAGCCTTGGTGATCTAAACGAAAGTCGTAGTGTTCGTTAAACCGAGAGTATGTATAAAAAGAACGCCCAAATCTGACTTCGTATGAGGAAGTTATGATTTTTCGAAGTTTCAGCTTAGCAGTAGACAGCTAAAAACTCGAATTTTAGATCGAGTGATTTTTAGCCAACACAACCGAAACGAGAATCGAATGTCTCGTCAATAGTAGCACAACGGTAAAAAGATAGACGAAAACGGACGTCGGATGAAGAAGTTATGAATTTTTAACGGATTTCATGTCCCGGTCTGTTAAAATAATAATATAAAAGTTAAAGTCAAAATTAGCCGACGAAGTCTAAACGAAAGTTGTAGAGCGTAATTTTACCTACGCGTGCATATAAAGAACGTCAAAAACGGAGCTCGTATGTGAAAGTTATGGATTTTAGAAGTTTTTGTACCAAAATCGAGAAATTTCGCATACGTGGCTTCGCCCACGTCACCCTCGCCCAAAATGTGCCACGTGTCCGAAATGGCTGAGTCATCCGAGCAGCTGGCAGCCGCTTGTCGCTTCTGGATTCGACCGAAGTCTCGGCCCTCGCACATCCGACGCGTGTGCACCTCCGTGTCCGAGCTCGGTGAGTCATCCGAAGCTGGTGAGTCATCCGGAGCTGGACCAATCCGAAGATAACACCTGTCCGAGCCTCGCACCGCCTTCAGCTTACGAAGCTCGTAGTTGCGACACGTGTCTTCTCCTCGTTGCTTCGGATCCGAACCTCGGCCCTATAAATAGAAGGGCTGCGAGATCTTCCGGGTAGAATTCCAAATTTGTCATTTTCACCCATTTTTCAATATTTTGGCTATTTTCACATCCCCCGATGCCCCGAGATCATTTCCAACGCCCGGAACACGTCCCGGAGTGCCCGAGAAGCCCGGGAAATTTATTTTTTTCGGTTTCGAAGCCCGACCCACGCAGAGCCCGGTTTCTCAATAAAACTCACGGTTTTATTAGAAACGATCGTTTTAGGCAACGAAGTGCTGCCCGGTTATCGTTAAATCAAGTGAGTGTATAGTCACTTTCACCTTACACATATATATGAAGTATTTTCTTTAAAATACGTGCTATGTGTAATTATATTAATTGTTTAATTAAGGTGACTGTTGAATAGATGTTTTATACAAAGTTTAAACTGTATATGTATTTTTATCTACAAATATGTTGGGTAAAACATGGGTAGATGAATTAGATGATGTGTGATGAAATAAAAGTGATGAGAGGTATCGATGTTTAAGATGATCTAGTCATCTAGCAGAGTATAGACAACGGCCACAGACTATTTTAGATAGTCCAGTGGAACGTTAGCAGACTTGTAATCGGTAGGTATGTTTGATCTATATGTTCATAAGGTGTTCTCGAACTATATGTTCATTAGGTGTTTTTGAACTATGTGTTCATCCGTTAGTTCTTCTTTTTGACACTATTACGTGTCGGGAGCGTACGGGAGTACTTTATTAGTATTTTCCCTATACCTTTATTTTGAAGAGCTTTGGAGTCTTTGTTTCTTTTATGAAGTGATCGGACGAGCTTCATGTGTCAGCGTTTCCATTGCCGGATAGGGTGAGTCTGGGGGTTCAGACCACAACATAGGCATTAGTCAGTGTTTCCATTCTCGATGCCGGATAGGATGAGGCTGGGGGTTCAGACCACAGCCTAGGCATTAGTCAGTGTTTCCATTCTCGATGCCGGATAGGGTGAGTCTGGGGGTTCAGACCACAGCCTAGGCATTAGTCAGTGTTTCCATTCTCGATGCCGGATAGGGGTGAGTCTGGGGGTTACATACCTCACGATATTCAGACCACAGCCTAGGCATTAGTCAGCGTTTCCAATGCCGGATAGGGTGCGTCTGGGGGTTATATACCTCACGATATTCAGACCACAGACTAGGCATTAGTCAGCGTTTCCATTGCCGGATAGGGTGCGTCTGGGGGTTATATACCTCACGATATTCAGACCATAGCCTAGGCAAAGTTCGATGCTGGATAGGGTGCGTCTGGGGGTTACATACCTCACGATATTCAGACCACAGCCTAGGCATTGATAACTACCCCTGACTTAATTGTCTTGTGGTTCTTTCTTTTACGAACAAAGGTTCGTGGTTAAACTTAATCCATTCATTTGATGTCTTCTTCGATCCTCGTTTGCTGCTAGGGAATTTCCGAAGCAGTTTCGTTAGTTGGTTGTTCATATCGATCCTTTAGGCTAGATCTAGTAAGATCACTGTATAGGATCAGTATGTGGGGATCGACGTTGTTAGTGCTTGTAATATAAACCTTGGGCAGCGATGGACTTCGTGCCTATTCCTTAGGATGAATCCTTAGGAATGAGTGATAGTTTATTCTTAGGGTAAATCCTTAAGAAATAAATAAGATAATGGGAATTGGGTAATTGGGTTGATTGTTTGATGTTTAAGCATAATAAATTTATTTATTGTGGGGTGAAAACCCTATATGCTCACCAGGCTCCCAAGCCTGACCCACTTAGTTTAATTGTATCACAGGTATCGATACGAAGTTGCTTTACACTGAGAGATTAAAAGAGAAGTAGATCACTAGTGTAAATGAATGTAAGTTTTGCTTATGCTTATGTTTTTGTATTGACAATGACATCCCAATGGTTTAAGTGAATAAAATACATTTCTTCGGAAATGATTGGATAACATATTTATCATGTTTTTCTGGGAACAAATTCCGCAACACTTTTAATCAAATGATTACTCTGAAATTATTTTAAAAGCATAAATTAAACCGGTCTTTTCTGGCCGTGAAATTGGGGATGTCACACGTTGATCACATTAACGAATGCTTGTGTGCTATATTCTTGAAGTTGTAAACATGGATCAGGAAATCGCCTCTGCCTTGAGAAGGAGGCCCACTATCAAACCAATAGGAAAGGCAAGCGACATCAACTTGATGATGAAGGGTAAAATCGACCCTCAGTTTCACACAGTCATGTTCCTCAGGGGCGAAGGTCACAAATGTATGTTCGCTCTTGTTGACAAATACGTGTTCTCCACTTCCTGCTTGGAGCACATTCTCGATATCATACACAGGTGCAATCAGAACAATGAAGCCGATAAGAAGATGTTTACTGATATGCTTCGGTGGTACATTCATTTTCGTCAAACTCTTCTTGCCATCATTCCAAAACTGTTCAAGACTGTGAAGAAAGTTATCGTTACTCAACATAAGTGATCTAGTTCACAACCAGTTCTTTGGATTTCTTCATCCCAAACGACATTTGGGGCTCTAAAATAAGCCATGATCACAACCAGTTCTTGCTCTTCCGAACTTTTCTCTACCGTTTGAAAATGAGTGTGACACATCGGGATAAGGACTTGTCATAATTTTGATGTGATTAAAATGTCCCATTCTTCGGTAAAGCTTTTTCAGACCACAACCTTAATAAATTCTTCTACGATAGAGCTCATGGCTCTAGTTCTCACAATTCAAAAGTGATGTCCAGATTTACTAGGTAGTCCTTTTTACCATTTACACATAAAAATCTTTGTTGAGTCTATGGGTTGCGCCATTGGGCTTAGATAGTTCGGTCCATTTTGTATTCACGGTTTGGGCCTGTCCAGTCGTTTGTTTATTATTAGGGTTTAGTATTTATGGTGCATGCATGCATCACATCTGTTACGATTCTGAATATTTCCTTTGACAAGTATTGTAACCCTAGCACGCCTCTAAAGTAGAAGTTCTTCATCGAGCTCTTCTGAGGTGTTGCAGTTTTAATCATTCGACATATGTTTGATTCATAATTGTGTTCATTGTTTTCTATTGCTTATTATTATCTCATTGATATCTGTTTGAATCTATCGATCTAAGAGAACTTTATTCTCATCAATCTTGAAGCTCCTACTATAACAACACATTGCAACAACCGATCAACATAATTAGGTAGCTAAACTTATAGGCTACCACTTTTATAACTAATATAACCCTGAAGACTAAAATTAGGCCACCGATGACCTGTCTTGTATCTTAGAAGGTGAGCTTTGCTCTCTTGTCTCAAGTCCTACATGTCTTCCTGGTTCTCAAATTCTGGATGGAATCGACCATGACCCACAACTCCGAAAGATTTCCCAGGCTCTGCTTCTCGATCCATACTCTAAACCATGCTTTTCTTTGGTCGCAAACAAACTTTATATAAAGGAAGGTTGGTCATTCTTTCTAATTCAAACTGTAGATTCCTTTCCTGATTAATGAATTCCACACTAACCCTTCCTGGGGACATTCAAGCTTCTTTTAGACATTTTGATGATTGGGAGCTCAACTTTATTGGATTGACATGTTTCAAAATGTGCAGGTATGGGTCTATTCGTGTGACGTATGGCAACATTTTAAAGCCTCTAATCTCTCCTCCAATAGTATATTATAGCCCCTCCCCATTCCTAATTTGTTTTGGGAAGACATATTAATAGACTTTATTACCAACCTTCCAAAATTAAAGGAAGTTTTGAGGTTGTACTTGTGGTCGTGAACCGTCTCTCATAAGTATTGTCATTTCATCCTAATAAAGCACTCATTCACAATTTGTTCCCTCACTGAAACATTTTTAAAGAGAATCATCCACTTACACGACATCCCAAATAGCATTCTTAGCGATAGAGACCCTCTCTTTTAGCACTTTCTAGAAATAAAACTTCTCCCTACAAGGTATCAAATTAAAATTTAGTTCAACCTACCATCCTGAAATTAATGGTCAAGATAAAGTTGTTAATCGTAGTTTAGAGACTTACTTGCGATGTTTTACTATTGAACAACCATAAACCTAGTCCTCCTGCCTGCTATGGTCTGAATAGTGGTACAATACGCCTTATCATGTCTCTAATAACACTAATCCCTTCGACATAGTTTATGGTATGCCTCTTCCTTCCGTTCTCCTATTCATTCTTGATGAAATTTAATTTAGTGACAGTAAACCTCAGCTAATGATCCCACATGTAAAGATGCCTTCACAATTCAATCTAAGTTTCTCGATTTTAGGCTTAAGGACAAACCTATTGCTCAAGGAGTCAACATTGATAAAGATCTTAACCCTTATTTCTTTGGAAAATCTGTAGAAAGAAAAAAACCAAAATAGGACACATAGAAACAAAAGAATGGAGAAGACCGTTATGCATGAACAATAAGTGAGGAAGAATAATATATAGTTAGATTTTGGCATGATGTCACATACCCATAATTTCCTTTTGCATCCTTGTTCTTAGACTTTTAAGCTTGGATAAAAGGAAATCATAGTTTGATTTTTTTGGTTGTTTTGAATCATTTTGTTTCATCTGCCTTCGATTAATAGATAAATCTTGTTTCTACAATTCCATTTCATTGTTCTATTGTTTGATTTTGAACTTCCATTTATCCATTTCTATCACACTATGTTCATATTATTGATGGATTCTCACAATGACAACGATTTGTAGGACAATTATGAGATTATACGATTAACTTCTAATTTTAATTCTAGCCCATCGGTATCAGGTGTTGTCTCCCTTTTTGAGGTCGAGGGTTTAAGTCATGTCTGTGGCATATATGGATTAAGGGGTAGTTTAAAAGTAGATTACATTTACCTTTAAAAAAACCCTTAGTTGACATTAAGATTTTTGTAGGTTGAAACCAAATTAAATCTATATATCTATATATATCTGTATATCTATTATCATAGAGATCAAAATATTTAAACCTCATACACTTGAAACTCCAATGGCTTTTCAATTGTCTTTTAATAATTATTGTAATTATAAATCATTAATATTATGACAAATTTTGATATTATGACATACGTAAGTTAAAATATAACATTAGGTGGAGGTTAAAAGAGTCATGACATTAAATAAGCAATCAATGAAATTAACCAATTTTATCATATATGTACATATAAATAGTTATCTACAAGCATCCTAAAAAACTTCATTTTTACTAAAAGTTTCATTACTGAATTGACATACGTTAAGATAAGTAAGCTTAATCCAGCGAAAGAGTATTGGGTTATCCATGTGTAATTGTATAGGATGTGGGAAACACTGAATCATAAAAATGAAAAACGATATAATAGGGTTGGAGATGGTATCTATTGATGATAATTGATTTTTTTATTTTTTATTTTATTTATGTTATCTTTTTAGTTATTTAGTTATTAGTGATAGATGTATAAAAATGATGTTAAATAAATTAATCGTTGAATTGTGTGTCTACATATTGTTAGGGTGAATCAATTCAGATTTTCATCACGAAGAACCATATTAACAAGTACAAAGTTATTTTGGAAGAAAAAGAGTTCTACACTATGAATTTTAAAGTCGCCAAATAAACATGCTTCTTCGTAAATATGTGTTTTTCTTGGCTATTCTAGATAGACAATCTACGCTATTATAAATGGGTTTCCTTGTAAAAATGTGTTCTTCTTTGGTTGATGATCAAATACAATTTATATGTTTTATGTAATCTCTTAAGTTTTTTAAAGATAAAAAAGTTAATAACTATATGGATTTAATTTTCACTATTTTATTACCATTTTATGTTTCAAGTTTTTTAAGCTTCTAACATTCTCATGAAGATCAAAAAGTTAATAACTATACGGGTTTAATTTTCACTATTTTATTACATTTTTATGTTTCAAATTTTTTTAAGCTTCTAACATTTCCATTATCGTTTAAAGAGTAAATAATTGACATCACATCTTATTATGTTAATCCTTAAGATGTCTAAAAAGTAATTATTTAGTTCTATATTGTCAATATTTGACCTTATATATAATTTTAGTTTTTAGTTTTGTTTATTTTTCTACTTTTATTTTTGATCTTTGAAGTTTTATTTTGTTTTTGTTATTCAATTCATTATTAGTTAAAATATCATTCAAATTAGCTTTAGTGTGAAACGTTATGAATATTTTCATATATAGACATATTGGATACCTAATGGTATTCATATATTTTAGTTCCTTTTAATATGTTTTACATAACAAAACTTAGTATTATCATTACTATGTTTATTTTCTCTTACATTTTACATTTTGAACTTATTAATATAAATACGTTTCCTTATGTTTTAAAGTTAGTTGTAATAAGTTAAATTTTTGTTAATTAACCATTGTGTTTTTAGTTAAATTTTTATTGAAGTATTAATTATATAGGATATGCTTCATTTTGATCCCTATTAAAATAATTTTTGGGTTTGTCACTACTTACAACTTAAAACATCCTATGACCCAAACATCCTAGGATTATTCTAAATAGCATATAAATTCAGTATTTTAACTTTGCAATATATTTCTTGCGCAACACTTTCTACAATAAAAGAAATCAAAAATATATAAAAATAGTTATCAATAACCAATTTAAATTATTGAAAAAATTGGTAACCCATATTATCCTAATTTCAACTTCTCATTTCATATAACTATTTATCTTTTATTTTTTAAGAACTCATACTTAAGAGGTATCCATAATACATTAAATTAATTAAAATTTAATTTAATTGATTGACACATTATTATTTTCCTTTCTATGCAACTCTACTAAAATCATATATGCATTGAACTCTTCAAAGTTTATTGGATCATATTTTTAGTTATTAAAAGGTTTCATATTTTCCATTAAACTCCAGCCAATATTTTCCATTAAACTCCAGCCAAAATATACACTGAACTCTTCAAAGTTTATTGGATCATATTTTAGTTATTAAAATGTTTCATTTTTTCAATGAACTCCATATTGATTGAATATCAACATGATATCATACAATGATAAAATTCAATTCATTGAATCCAAATTATACATGCCACATCATTAAACTCTCTCGGTAAACTATGCATTATGTATATTCTTACCGCTCTCCACATCATGCCCAAAGTGATGAGGTGGCTGCTTGCCACAGCATACACACCACCTCCTATGGGAATGTTGTTGTGGTGGTGTTGTATCAATGGTGACATATCGATTAGGAAAAACATGGCCTCTGCCACACTAAACCAAAGAAGAATTTCACTCAATTCCCCCACCGCCTTTAACATGCTCGAAGTTTGTAGACATTAAAATGCTAAACGTTTCTATATCTAACTATCTTGTGTTCCTCCCCAGCCTTCTATTCTTATAATTAAAACAATTGTCTCCATTTTATTGTTTTATTAGATTGAGAGTGTAAAATGATGACAAAGTTTTTAATATTCATAAAATTAAAAACAATCGTCTCCATTTTATTGTTTTATTAGATTGGGAGTGTAAAATGATGCCTAAAGTTTTAATTATCTTGAATAGGAGGATGTGAAAAAACAAAATAACAAGTTTTAATTAATCTAAAAATATACGTAAATAAGCTTCACAAAAACAAAGCAAAATAAAACTGTTGGAACTTGGAACATTTGTTTTGTTTTTTTAATGTTAGATTTGTTCTTAAACATAGTTACATATGCCAAGGTTGTTAATAGCGATCGCTACACTAGCTATAGCGAATAGTAGCTGTGATGGGTCGCTACGATGCCTGTAGCAAGGCAATAGCGTGTGTAGCGATGTCCGGCAAAAATTTTTATTTTTTTTTCGTTTAAATCGGTAAGAAACGTAGCAATTAGGCTCGGAATAGGTTTAGGCGGGCAATCATACAGTCAATTTCATGTCTTCCCCTCTTATCGACTAAGATTGTACGATCGACGCCAAAATCGATTTTGACGGGTTATTTCTCACTTCTGCGATAGTAGCGACAATAGCACACCTCACCAAAATCTTCTCACTTCTGCGATAGTAGTGACAATAACACATCTCACCAAAATCGATTTGTGGTACTAAAACATAGTTTTAGACTTTAGAGTCTAAAAATAACCATTCTTTTGTGGTATTAGTCTATTAGAACTTAATTTTAGACTTTAGAGTCTAAAACTAACGAATCTTTTGTGGTAAACATCTTTTGGAACTTAATGTTATCTTAATAGAACTTGTACTTGTTAGTTCTATGTTATTTTTGATTGCTGCATAGGTGCAAGTAAATATAGTGTTAAATTTTATAAGAAATCACAAAACATAAAATACTGTCGCTATTTCATTGCTATCACTATGTCGCTATTTCATTGCTATCACTACGTAGCGTATAGGTGGGTTGTCCTTATTTCTTCGTTATAACCTTGCCATATGCCCAATTACATTTCAATAAAACCTTCAAAAATATATGTAAAATTTCATAACATCAAACACATAACCTTGCCATATGCCCAATTACATTTCAATAAAACCTTCAAAAATATATGTAAAATTTCATAACATCGAACACATGATCCTGAGATGTAAAACATGCTTTTTCATAAACTATATGTGGCAAATGAGTAATTCCACTTTAGAAATCATATGGTGAAATAATTAAAATGAGATAGGAACCAGCAAAATTTAGTAAAACATGAATAACAGCATCAACCAAAAGTAAAAGTTGGATGTCTTAGATAAAAAGCAATAAAACCTGATGAAGTTTCCGAACAAAACTTCAACCCTACCAGCACTACAGAATCAAAAAGCTACCATCAGTGACTAGACAATATACAGCTCCATCATAAAGCTCAATACCAACTCCATGGCTGCAGAAGGTGATGAATGAATGAAAGAAGCTATCCTACTGTCTACTTAGATCTCTGCCTCATCTTTCGGCGCTTCCTCTTTAGTCTCCTCATTCGCTTCTTCTTCCACTGCAATAAAAAGATCCTAGAGTTAAATGCTACTCATCCAAATCTAGAACTCTAGCAACAAATCTACACAGAGATATCAAATTTCCAAAGCCTAAATACTTGAAAATCCGATGGTTAAGAGTAGTAACAAACTTAACAAAAACATCCGGGAGGCGGATGTCAGAAAACCGAATGAATCCATGCAAACGCGGACAACTTAAGAATGATTAATCACAAAACAAGTAATATGTTGATACGAAGCTTCAGATTCCTAGGGTTTTAGATTGTTTAAACGAACGATCGAAGCCAATAACAAAACAATTCGAGTAAAGATGAGGAAGAATTTTACCTTTGCACGCATGGTTCAAGCTTTCTTGGGTTTTCGCTCTCTTTTTTCTTGGGTTCTGATCGGCCGATAGACAGTGTCGAATCAATATGGACGAAGAAAGGCAAGGCGTGTTGGCTTTTATTTATAGCTAGGGTTTGGGTTAGAACATAGCAGTTGGGCTTTAGATATATTTAAATGGGCTTAAGCCCACTTTTCTCGTCAAGACGTAATTTTCCGATGCCAAACTTCATACCACGGCCTTGAAATCTTGATTCCTACCACCCAAAAAAATGTCCGACGAAGGGCGGCAGTACGATTCCGGCGAAGAACATACCGGTGATGTCGTTAAGGGTAACCCGTATGATAAAAACATAGCTTCTGATACTGCCAATGAGCTTCCGGAGGAGGCGACCACCTCTGCCACCGACGGCGTTGACAGTAAAAATGATAACATCGCTTCCACGTCTTCTTCATTGGGCAAGGGCTTATCTTACACCATATCTACTATAATTAGGGATTTCGATAGTCAAGCCCAACAGACTTCTCGAAGTCAAGATCAGCTATCTTCCTCCATCGATCGTCTCACCCGCGGTAAGTCTACAAACCTACTGCAATTTGGGATTTTGATAACCCGGCTTTGATTCATGATTTGATGTTCAATTTTCCTGCTAAATTTCACCTCACATAGATCTTTAGTCACTAAATCAATTAGGTGCTTTTTCAGCTAAGCAATGGCTAAAATGCGTAATGTAGTGGGTTGTTGATTGAACAGGTAAGATGTTGAAGCAATAAATAGAATTATACTTTCTTTCATACCCACCCACAACAAGCATAAAGCTTGGGGAAAGGGGTAAACAGTTTGTTTCAAAATCAGAGTCGCTATTAATGCAATAACCCCAAATTCTGGCAACTACATCCATCTTTAATACTTGCAAATTTGATTACGTTGTGACTGATTTTTATTATGCAGAATTGGATCAACTTCTAGCAGATGCACCATCACCTTTCATTATGCAGCATGCTGCAAAAATATCTGGTGTTAGAAAACGAGTATCATCTCTAAATTTAGTTTTGAAGTCCATACAAAGGCGTGTTGACAATATTGATCGATTGCTCTCATCTGGCTTGCCTAAAGGTATCTATCTAATCAACAGCTCATTGTTTATTTCATGGATTTGTGTGTCCATTTCAATTGATTTATATTCTTGATTCTTGGCAGATGAAATAGCTAGTGGAAGTGGAAGTGGAAATGGAAGTCCTGCAGAACATTGATGGGGTTCCATTTGTTTGAAAGTGAAAGATGTAGAGGTAGTAATTAGTAAATACCTTATCCTCTATATCTACTATTGATTTTTTACATGGCTCAAATGCATGTTTGGGAGGTGACACTGATATTTCTATAAGAGCTAAAAGAAATACCAATGTACTTCCATTTATTTATGTATTATAGCATTCTATTTTCATTTTTTGGTAGACCATTGAAGTTTCAGTTTTTTCTTCTTACTAAAGCATTGTACTTTCTATATCATTGTACTTTCATTTTTTTTTTCATATGTGGACATTATACTTTGGAAAACTTGTGTTTATAGCAGTGGAAGTTGTTTTGTATTTAGATGACATTGCTTTATATACATGCTGTAATAGAAAGTAGGATGATATAATACTCGAATTAATGAAAGTAAGTTATTATTTCTTGCAATTAATTTTTTTTATTAGGGCAATATATAGAAAGCCAGTATATTTTTGGTCATTTTTGTGGTTTAACTACTATATTTCAGTTCCTTCAATGAAAGTATTAAAGTTTGACAATTTTTTCTATGTCCACCACTTATCGTAACTACCGAAAATTATGTCAAAGTTTAGTGGCTTTAGTCAAACTTCCAGACACTAAATATTTTCTTTTGGTACACAACAGTTTTGTGGGAAGTGATTCGTACACAACAGTTTTTTGCCATACACAACAATTCATGCATTATATAGTTGTACAATACAACATTTTAAAGCACCACTTGTTGTGTATGGAGAAATTTTGTTGTGTACGGATCAACTCCTTTTGTTTTGTTATAAATTTATTAAAGGATTTGGGATGTAGGTAGTTAAATTACAAATGACAGTTGCTTTTCATTTATTTTTTTCTAAGTTATTGCTTGTTATGTAAATACATTCTTGAAAATCAATTATATGTACTTGTGAAAAACTGAAAATAAATAAACTACCCTTTTATTAATTAATTGTTCATAAAATGAGGCACCATTGGAATTGAAAATGTGGTGTGGTAATAACCTATTCATGCAACAAGAGCATTGATTGTGCTAAAAAGTTGTGTCTGTGTTTGGCTGCAAACTAAGGGGTTGTTTGATAGTTGCTGACCGAGTCAGATCTGACTGAGTAAGGGCCTGGGTATGAAGGTCTGACTGCATCTGCTCCTGACTGAAACCTTGTTGTTTGATTATGCATCTGATTAACTATTCTGACCACTAAAAATGACCATTTTACCGTCAACATTTATAGAAAATATTTCTTAAATATATGTTTATTTGGTTACATTTATCTAACATACTGAATAAAACAATCATATAGAAAAGACTTCTTAAATATAAATCCTGGATTTCATTGCATTCTATCTATTTATTGTATGAAATCTTGACACCATTTTGATGTAATCAAATGCCATGGTTCCAACAACCATCCCACCTCACAACAAGTTTTTTCTCCATTCTTTTATTGAGCTCCACAAGTTCTTGAACATAATCTGTCATAACAATGAAAACAAATTAACCACATATACCATACTTTATGATTTCCTTTTGGGCATTTTAATAATTAACCTCAAATATTATCATATATTGAAGTATATTATACTTTTAATTAAAGCACCATTATACCAAATCATGTCTCCAATTGGTTTTTACGAAATTATCATATAACTCAACTTCACAATGTGGCATGAAAAAAAATCTACAACAAGAAAGAAAGAATATGCTACAAGAAGATCAGACATTAGTCAAACAAGAAGATCACTCATGCATTCTATCAAACACTTGGCTGGCATGGAAAAGTATCAAATACAAACATGATCAATTGACAACCATAGACAGAAAGTCATTTGTACAAGAGCACAAATAAAAAAAAGTCAGTTGTACAACATTATAAGATCACGTTCTTCACCATTAATTCCAATATCATTTTCAATACCCAAAATTGAATGTTCAAATCAAACTAACTATGCAAATCCCGGATTACATCAACAATTTTTGATCAGACGTCTTCATCGATCATCAAATACATGAGAGAAGAAAGGTGAAGCATACCTGGTATTTAATAGCCACCAAAGCAAACTAGAATCACTGTATTTGTGACGTGTTGGACCTAATTTGAAGAAAAATATCGTTGATTGAAGAACTTTGTGTCAATAATGTCGATTAAAGAACATTCACCCTTATTGACGTTCTCACACATGGAGGTCGGAGAAGGGAGGAGCAACGTTGGACGGAGGTCGTAGGAGGGAGGTTCGGCGAAGGAAGGAGCTAGAGAACGGAGGTGATGAAGAAGGCGCTCTATTGAAGGTGTTGGAAAGAGACGTGTTTTTTTTATCAGGGCACGAATGTCTTTCTTCCATCACTTACTCGGTCAGCTTCTATTTTCTATAGGACCGAATCAGATCAATTTTTTGGATGGAGACCGGGTCAGATGCTCAATCTACACAAATCAAACATTCTGACCGGACCGAATAAGACAAAAATGTCTGACCGGACCGGGTCAGCACCAAATCAAACAGGCCCTAAGTGATGGAAGAAAGACATTCGTGCCCTGATAAAAAAAACACGTCTCTTTCCAACGCCTTCAATAGAGCGCCTTCTTCATCACCTCCGTTCTCTAGCTCCTTCCTTCGCCGAACCTCCCTCCTACGACCTCCTTCCAACATTGCTCCTCCCTTCTCCGACCTCCATGTGTGAGAACGTCAATAAGGGTGAATGTTCTTTAATCGACATTATTGACACAAAGTTCTTCAATCAACGATATTTTTCTTCAAATTAGGTCCAACACGTCACAAATACAGTGATTCTAGTTTGCTTTGGTGGCTATTAAATACCAAGTATGCTTCACCTTTCTTCTCTCATGTATTAGATGATCGATGAAGACGTCTGATCAAAAATTGTTGATGTAATCCGGGATTTGCATAGTTAGTTTGATTTGAACATTCAATTTTGGGTATTGAAAATGATATTGGAATTAATGGTGAAGAACGTGATCTTATAATGTTGTACAGCTGACTTTTTTTTATTTGTGCTCTTGTACAAATAACTTTCTGTCTATGGTTGTCAATTGATCATGTTTGTATTTGATACTTTTCCATGTCAGCCAAGTGTTTGATAGAATGCATGAGTGATCTTCTTGTTTGACCAACGTCTGATCTTCTTGTAGCATATTCTTTCTTTCTTGTTGTAGATTTTTTTTCATGCCACATTGTGAAGTTGAGTTATATGATAATTTCGTAAAAACCAATTGGAGACATGATTTGGTATAATGGTGCTTTAATTAAAAGTATAATATACTTCAATATATGATAATATTTGAGGTTAATTATTAAAATGCCCAAAAGGAAATCATAAAGTATGGTATATGTGGTTAATTTGTTTTCATTGTTATGACAGATTATGTTCAAGAACTTGTGGAGCTCAATAAAAGAATGGAGAAAAAACTTGTTGTGAGGTGGGATGGTTGTTGGAACCATGACATTTGATTACATCAAAATGGTGTCAAGATTTCATACAATAAATAGATAGAATGCAATGAAATCCAGGATTTATATTTAAGAAGTCTTTTCTATATGATTGTTTTATTCAGTATGTTAGATAAATGTAACCAAATAAACATATATTTAAGAAATATTTTCTATAAATGTTGACGGTAAAATGGTCATTTTTAGTGGTCAGAATAGTTAATCAGATGCATAATCAAACAACAAGGTTTCAGTCAGGAGCAGATGCAGTCAGACCTTCATACCCAGTCAGGCCCTTACTCAGTCAGATCTGACTCGGTCAGCAACTATCAAACAGCCCCTTACTCGGTCAGCTTCTATTTTCTATAGGACCGAATCAGATCAATTTTTTGGATGGAGACCGGGTCAGATGCTCAATCTACACAAATCAAACATTCTGACCGGACCGAATAAGACAAAAATGTCTGACCGGACTGGGTCAGCACCAAATCAAACAGGCCCTAAGTCGTATACTATAGCATTCATAGTTGATGTATTAAAGATGTCGACGCCTTGTGTTTCATGATATTGACTCATGATAGAGAGATTTGGATTGGGTATTTTTTTTTTTTGATCTGTCATAAAATTGCTATTATAGCCAGGATACATGATTGATAATGTGTGAATAGTTTTTATGGGTTTTGTGTAATGTGTGAATAGTTTTTATGGGTTTTGTGTAATGTGTGAATAGTTTTTATGGGTTTTGTGTTTATTTATAGTTCCATTTTTTTTTCGTGTTGCTACGTATTACAAATTCTACACTAAATAGAGTAGTTTGTAAAATACGTCAACTTGGTCTTCGCAAAATTTGAACATGTCCTTTTTTAAAGCCCAAAACAAATATATAATATTTCCACTGAGATTGATATCGGTTAAATTAATTTACTTTATTTCATTATAACATGATATGATTTTTACTCCACAAGTATTTAATTTAATTTATGTTTTTTGCTTTGTTCTTCATATGATTTTCAAGGGCCCAGATAAAATGAGCAAGGCATCTCGTTTGAGAGGCAAAAAGCCAAAAAAACAGGCTATTGCTGCGACACAGTATATATACTGTTACTCGAATCCTGTTTATATCTTTATAAATATAAAATCCTGTGGTAGATAAATAATTACATATCATATTCATTAAATTTTGTTACGTGTTTTATATACTGGAGTAAATGAATCACAGACCACTCGCTAAATTGAAGAACTGGTCCAAAGCCTATTTTTGAACGCTTTAGAGGCCTTGTTTTATGCGTATAAGTTAAACAGTCAGACTGGGTTTTGATTTTATATCAATTCAGTATTTTGAGTTCAACTGTAGCGTATGATGCTGCTTTTGACTGGTCTACTTGTACCATTCCCAAGCAAATTGCAAGTGAAAAGAGCAAATGAGAACTCCATAAACCAATCAATGATTTAAATATTAGTTTACAAGAAAGATGATGTTTTCATAACAAATTGATTCTTTATAAAACCTGGCTATAATAGATGATAAGATTTCAAATTTGGATTAGATAAATTATAATATATAATAAAAAGAACAGACTGTTATATGAATAGTAAACTCTTGGATTTTAGAGATTGATCATAATAGTTTTGAGTTTTAGATTTTGGCCGTAATACTTTTGTATGTCGGTGGGTTTGATCTCTATCTAAAAAATAAATTACAAAAGTTACCCATATAATTTACAGAAAATATCCAAGTGCAATTTTTTTTATAGAAATTTTGTATAATAATAGGGTTGGTCCCTTGTGTAGAAAACAAATTACGAAAGATGTTCCTGTAATTACAGAAAATGTCTGTCTGTAGTTTTTTTTTACAGATATGGTTCAGGTGCTTAAATAGTATACTCTTTAGGTTTGAGACTTTGACTACAAGACTTTCGTATGTGGACAGGTGTGGTCCCTTTGTATAAAATTAATTATAAAAATGTCCCTGTTATTTACAGAAAATATCACAGTGCAGATTTGTTTATACAGCAAATGGTACATATGTTTAAAACAAAAATTAGAAAAATAGTTTATGCCTAATAGAAAATTTATAGATTACTCCCTCGTAAAGCGGACATTATAATTTATAAGTTTGGCAAAGGCATGTCAAAATTACCGTTGTGTCCCCGTGAAACGAGGAGGGAGCTATTTCAACTATTAAATATAATGCATCTAAACTTAAAATAATTAATCTTTGCGTTAAGGTTACATTTGACCACTTAACTTTTAGCTTTGTATTCATTTGGTCTTACAATGTTCCGATCTTACGATCCAATCCTATAATCCTACTTTGATCTTATCCAAAACGACTCGCGTATGATCAAGATCAAATTGTCTTGGTGGCATCGTAGGATCGTACTATCCTACAATCAAAATCGGGATTTTAAAAAACTTGCATTAAACTTTCGTTTTACTTTAGTCATTAAAATTTTGAAAATTTGTTAATTCGGTTTTATATGTTTTTTTTTCATAATCCATTTCCACTTAATTTGTTTACTTGTTTTTACATGTTTTTTTCACAATCTATTTTTACAACTCAAATTTTTCTTGAGAAAATTTTCATAATGGCTAATATGCCAAGGTTTTTCCCAAAAAAAAAACAAAAACTAGAAAAACTACCCCAGGTAGCCATAACTTTCGCAGGCGATCACCAATGACAAATTGTGGTGGCATGTGATATATATATATATATATATATATATATATATATATATATATATATATATATATATATATATATATATATATATATATATATATTAATTATAGCATCCGGTTTTTAGGTATTTACATTTTTGGTCCTTGTGTCAAGATTTATTGCATTTTAGTCCATAAGTTGGGCGTACGTGAGGTACGTGCAGCGTACCTGATCGAAACTTGGAACGGGGACTCTCCCTAGTACGCTGTACGTACATGTGGTACGTCGGGCATATTAGCTCAGACCTTAAACCCTAAATTTTAGTGTTTGTTCCTTATTTAAACAACCTTATACCTTCCAAAAACATCCTTCACTCCTTCCAAACCCTAATCTCGAGTCTCATCCATGTGTGTGAAGATTTTGAAGCTTTTGGTGATTTTGGTGCTTTCTTGTTGAAGAAGAAGGTCATTAAAGAAGGTGGTGTTTCATGCAAGCTTGTGGATCCAGAAACTACCTCACCTTGTGTATCTTTTGAAGGTATAAAGTCCATACCTTGTTGTTCCTTCTAGATTTCACTAGTGGGTTAATTTGAGTTATTTGTCCCAAAGGTTGGACCTTTGTGGGTATGGAATAACCCCAAAGTGTATTGGCTGTCTTTTTTGGTGTTTTAGAGTGCCTTGATTCATAAAAATAGTTGCTTGATCGTTGGCTTTGGCTCATGCAAGAGTTAAGTGACTTTGAGTGTTGTAAAAGTTAAGGTTTTGTGTTTTAAGCCCTATCTAGCCATGCAAAGGCTTAAAGTCAGTGACTTTATGGGTTAAGACGTTCTATAGTGGTCAGATTTGAAGTTGGAACAAGTGTCTTAAAGGATTAAGACATAAAAGTTGGAGTTTTGGGACCAGGCAGAGTACGATGGGCGTACTCCTAGCTACACCCCACGTAGCTAGGTCTGTCCCCGACTTCACCGATCCGAGACGTATGCCCCGCGTATGGACCGAGACTATTGACTTTTGCTGACTTTTGACTTTTGGTCAAACATTGTGAGTTTTGGGCCATGGAGGGGCGAAATGGTCTTATCGCCTCTTGGGGACTTAGTTGAGGATTTTTGACTTGTGAGTCGGGTTAATGGCCCTAATTATTAATAAGGGTTAATTTTTGAAATTAATAGGCGGAGTCTAGTTTCGACAGTTCGGGTGTGAGATTTATCAGTTATCTGTTCGAGGTGAGTCTCCTCACTTATTCTTACATGTGTGGTAGGATAGTTGTGTATAGATATATATGTGATGACCGGTTGGGTCTAAGTGTTGCTACTGTATATGTGTTGAAACTTCGAGTAGTCCCCAGGGTTGTTGATAACCCACAGGGCGTGTTGTTGCCTATTGAGACTTCAGGTAGTCTCCAAGGTTGTTGACAACCCATAATTGTGTTATGTGTTGTGATGTATATGATATTTTGGAGAACTCACTAAGCTTTGTGCTTATAGTTGTTGATTAAATGTGTTTCATGTGCGTCTGAGGATCGCGGGAAAGCGAATGCTTGATTGTACATATTCGCTTGGAGATTTTGTTACTGGATATTTTGGGACACTCTGGTATTTTGATGTGGAAATTGTATTTGATATTATGACTTTTCTGAGATAGTTATTATGAAAACTATTTTCTATAGGTTTAAAAATGAAAAATTTGTGTTTGAAAATTATAGGTGTTACAAATTGGTACCAGAGCACTGGTTTGAGGGATTTGGATGAACTCTAGGGGAATTCCAAACTCAAACTAAGGATCTGTAGATTTTCATAAAAACTTTTTCAAATAAACGAAAATTTTTATAGGAGAAAAACTCAGTGAAACAGTGTGTACAATCAACCAGAGCTCGAGTGGTAGTTTCCAAAAATATCTCAAATTATTTTATGAGTAGTGTAGAGCTGATATCTTATGATCCGATAGAACTGCATGATAATGATAGGCTAAGGATCCTTAAGGAAAAGTGTCGTAGGGTTGTCTGATTTGTGATGCATTTAGCCTAGGAGTTTGCTCCCACAAGATTGAATCTGTCATTTCTATTTGCTTGGTGTATACTGCATAATTATACATAGTTAGGATTGTATAGCCTTAGAATGCCTGGTTTAGACTTTCTTCCTGTTCCTTGTTTGGTTGTGTATTTAAGGTAGAATCATTTATTCGAATGTCTATCGAATCTTGTATTGTGTACGATTGGCATGCGCGAAGTGAATGGAGAGGATAACGGAGGCCTTGTGAGGCAGAGCAATGCTGGGGAGCAGCCTAGGATGGCTGCCTAGATGCTTAGTAGTGGTTCTGGGGAACCGACAGGGCGGTGTATAGATACTCTTGAGGAATAAAGTCCTTGTGAATTAGGGTCTGGAGAGGACGAATTGAGACAAATACTGGTTGGTGTGGAAGGTAGTATTGGGCCCATACTACTGATAGCACCGGATTCGTGTGCGACTCAATAAGGATTCTTAAGGAACTAAGGAGCTTGCAGGAGTGTGTGGATGTTTGTGTATGCGCTTTAGCCTAATTCTGATGATTTTCTGGTGTGTTTCATTATGGTGGTTACGCGAGGTTCATGCTCCAACGACATCGAGAGGCCGAGTGTCAGTGATGATGAGATTCGTAGGATTGTTGTCGTCAAGGTGGTCGCGACGATCAGAGGGGATATACCATAGATGCTTGGGTCTTTTAAGACCATGCTAATTGAGACTTTAAATGAGCGCTATGTCGCCGTCACTGATGTTGCTGCTGCCGCAGCCACCGCATCCGTTACTGCTGCGAGACCGCACGGGGTGATTCGTTGTGGTACCGGGAGTTCAACAAGACGAAGCCACTCGAGTTTGATGGGACCCAGTACCTGATTGTTGCAATGAGAAGGATTTCTACTGTTGATGGTTGTTTTTACACTTACTCTTGTCCGGAGAATTTGAGGGTTCGTTTCGCGCTGAACCTGTTTCGCTTGGGACCGAAGGATTTGGTGGAAATTTTTGACGGCTGACTATACTCTTGCAGAGTGTTCTACAGTGATCTAGGAGAGATTTACTAAGATGTTCAGATATAAGTTTGTACCAGTAGTTAAGAGAGAGAGAGAGAGAGAGAGAGAGAGAGGTTGGCCCAGGAGTTCCTGTATCTCAAGCAGAAGACAGAGACGATGACTGAGTTCACCAGGATATTCCATGAGAGGGCCCTATTTTCCCTGAGCATGTGTCGACTGATCAGGCATATGTGAGTCGGTACCTGAGTATTCCGAGGAGGGATATTCGTGAGTTCGTGGTGAATACCTCGTACTGGACATTGGCTGAGTTGCAGACCAATGTTAGGAGGAGATACATCGAGTTAGAGACCCAGGTGAGAGAGGATAGGGAGATTTAGGTGAGAGATAGAAGACCAGTGCAGTCGCAGCCGACAACTAAGCTGCCAAAGCCCGCTGTCTAGAGAGTTAGAGGCCAGAAGGGCCGCACTTGCAGCAAGTGCAACAATGGGCATGAAGGACCCTATCGGTCGGGGACTATTTTCTACATATGTGGCAAGGAGGGGCATATGGCTAAGGATTACCCCAATGGATTTTGGGTTTGCTTTAATTACAACCAAACAGGTCATTTGAGGACCGAGTGTCCACAACTTGCTTCTAGGGCGGTTCAGATTCAGGCCCCCGCGACCCTGCATATTACTGATGGCCGGTAGGGGAAGGCTGAGGCTCCGAGGGCTCGAGGGAGAGCATTTCAGTTGACAATAGAGGAGGCCAGAGAAACTCCAGATTTCATGGCTGGTATGTGTTCTTTATTATTTATGTTGATTTATTTATGTTGCTTATGATATTGTTCATGTTAGGTAATTTCCCTGTGAATTATGTACCTGCGCTTGTGCTGTTTGACTCGGGTGTGAGTCGGTCTTTTGTGTCACCATATTTTTTGTCGTGGTTTTAGTATTGCGCGGTAGGCCTTGAGTAGGCCATTAAGAGTCTCTACACCTGATGAGCATCCGGTCTCTGCTACTGACATCTTTCGGGGTTGTGTGTGTAACATCCCAAAAATACGGCCCGAAAATTTCATTTTTAAATCATTAGTGAAAGCCATCATAATCAACCATTTCATATATAAACAAGATTGTTATATCAAATCAGAGTATAATCTTAAAACATATTCTTTTTATCAGAGTAAAACATCTCAGGCTAAACAACAATGGTGTGTGCCGTGCGATCACCCCGAGCTCCTTCCTCCGCTATCGGAAGTACCTGAAACCAAAACTGAAAACCGTAAGCACGAAGCTTAGTGAGTTCCCCAACCTACCACATACCATACATAATCACATACCGCGAGCACTGGGCATCGCCCGCTACATCGGGCCCCGCCCGACCCCAGACCCCGCCTGGCTTCGGGGCCCGCTCGGTATACAAATCTGTTTCTCTTAGGCCCCGTCTGTCTCAGGGCCCCGCCTGCTAAACATATACAAGCATATAAATAATTCATAACACATAAACTAACTTAGTCTACTATATTCCTGTACTAAGGCCTCGCCTATCTCGGGCCTCTCCCCTGTCCTGCTACTGGTGAGTCATGAAACCCCGTCCATGCTCCTGCTGTTAGTGAGATACGGGCCCCCGCCCACAATCAATCCTCTCCTATCTCGGGCCTCGCCCCTGCTCTGCTACTAATGAGATATGGAACCCCGTCCATACTGTGGTAAGGATGAGATACGGGACCTCACCCATACTCACCTCCCTACCAGGCACATACAAGTATCACACAGACAACAAGTATAATCTAACATGCAAACATTCCTCGGGCACCCGCCCGACATCAGACCTTGGTCCGGAATTACATACTAGCATACAGTGCCTAGGGCTAACCCCCGGGTCTTCCTACTCATAACTACATGGGCCGGCATTGTGGCCTTAGACCCATTCACACAGTGAGGAGACTCACCTCGCACTACTGAACCCTGCTGATACTCCTCTGGCTGCTGACTGGCAATTACCGAACTGCTGACCCTTCGGCTTGCCAACTACCAATACCAAACATCACTTAGTCCAATACAATAACCCTTCCGGGGTAAAATGACCATTCTACCCCTAACCCAACTTGGTCCATATCTAAGGCCCAAAACTAAGTAAGCTTCCCAAGCCCACTAATGGCCCACTAATGGCCCAATTTGCTAAATTGGGTCCATTCCCTCTATTGGGCCTTACTCTAAGCCCAACTATTTCTTTGGCCCATATTATCTTACTACTGATGGCCCACTAAGGCCCAAGAACCCAAAGCATGGCCCAAACCGAGGCCCAATAACACATGGCCCATACAGACACATTATGCGGGGCGTACATCTGCGTACGCTAAGCGTACAGGCACAATGGTGAGTACGCTGGGCGTACCTGCACGTACGCTCAGCGTAATCCTCCTGTTAAGTCCTTTTTCCATTAAGTGCTTATTCCTCCACTCTAGAGGCTACAAACTCAGATCCATGTCCTTTTCCACGTCTTAATCCATAAAGTCATTGACTTGATAACTTTACTTGGTCCAAACCAACCCAAACTCCAAAAATGATATTCTACTTCCATAAGAGAGCTAGATCTCATGCATGAACACAAAAGGACCATCAAGATGAAAACTTTACTACTTATGGGACACTTTTAGCTCTGAGGGTGGCAATCCCAAGCTCAAGGACGAAGTTTTACCATAAAGGCACAATCTTTGGACCTAGAAAGGTCCAAAGCTCCATAAACCTAGATCTAAGCTTCTATGAGGAAAGTTGGAAGCTTTTTACCTTCAGAGTGTCTCAAATGATGATGCTATCCCAGATCTATAAGCTCCAGCCACCCAAATCCTTCCTTGCCAACTTTTTCTTTCTTCTTCCAAGCTCTTCTTTGCTAAACTAAGCTTCACAAGGTCAAACACCCACAACAATGGAGGAAGGACGACTATCTAGGGTTTCTTTAGGGTTGAGGGATAGATAAGGAGGCTAGGGTTTAGGCCATTATGTTCCTTATATAGTGGCATGCCCTAAAATTAGGGTTTTGAGACTCTGAGCGTACGCTAGGCGTACATCTCGTACGTTGGGCGTACGCCTCTCCGCATCCGCGACCAATCCTCCTTATACGCTGGGCGTAACCCAACTTACGTTGGGCGTACCCATCCAAACACGTGCATGCATCCCTTGCTTGCATGGGACTTACTTGCCAAATATTTCCTTTAGGGACCATTTATTTCAATAACTTCAAAGTGCTATAACTCATTCATTCTAAGTCCGTTTCCGACGAACTTTATATCCATGAAAAGGTGGCGAGAAGCCCTACGCTTCTAGCAACACACCCCGGCCTGAAACCTTCTTGAATCGAACTCAAGGTCCATGAAGGACCAAAACGCACCCAGCCTTGGCCTTTGGAATCCATAAACAAACGCTTTTAGAACAGGGTGTTACAGTGTGCTAGATATTTTTAGTGTTGGGTATCCGATAGATCTTATCCCTATTGCGATGCGAGATATCTGTGTTATCATGGGTATGGATTGGTTGAGCCGGTTTGGGGATCTAATTGACTGTGAGCGGAAGATGGTGATGGTTTGACATCCTAGTGGGGAAGTGCTGACCATTTATGGCGAGGTTACTAGGTCAAGATCGGCTTTATGTTCTGCCGCTAGGGCGAGGCAGAGTATACAGCATGTGTGTATGGGTTATATGGCATATATAGCAGATACATGGGTTGATGAGAAGAGATAGGTTTCTACTGCTGATGTTCACGTTATGCGTGATTTCCCTGATGTTTTTCCAGAGGAGTTGTCGGGTGTGCCTCCTAAAAGTCAAGTGGAGTCCGGATCGATTTTATCCCTGGTGTGACGCCAATTGCCAAGGCATTGTATCGTCTTGCACCTCCTGAGATGCAAGAGTTATCCTCTCAGCTGCAGGAGCTGTTAGGAAAGGAGTTTATTCGACCGAGAAGTTCTCCGTGGGGAGCACCGATTATTTTTGTCAAGAAGAAGGATGGTTCACACCGGATGTCTATTGATTATCGAGCGTTTAACAAGCTGACGGTGAAGAACTGTTATCCATTGTTGAGTATTGATGATCTCTTCGATCAGTTGCAGGGGGGATCTTGGTTTTCCAAGATCGATTTGAGGTCTGGTTACAATCATATGAGGGTGTGAGAGGAGGATATTCATAAGACGGCCTTCCAAACTTGTTATGGGCATTACGAGTTTGTGATGATGCCTTTTGGACTCACCAACGCACCAACAACGTTCATGGATCTCATGAACTGGGTGTGTAGGCCTATGTTGGATCAGTTAGTGATCGTCTTCATCAATGACATTCTGGTTTATTTGAAGAACAGAGAGCAGCATGAGGAGCATTTGTGCGAGATTCTCGATGTTTTGAGGATGGAGAGGCTATATGCCAAGTTCTCCAAGTGTGATTTCTGGTTGCGCGAGGTTCAGTTTCTGGGACACCTCGTCAACCAGAACGGTATCTTGGTTAACCCAGCCAAGATAGAGGCAGTGATGAGGTGGGAAGTATCGATGTCTCCATCTAAGATTCAAAGCTTCCTCGGTTTGGAGGGATATTGTCGGAGATTCATTTGAGACTTCTCCAAGATTGCAGTTCCTCTCACTAAGTTGACGAGGAAGGATGTTGTGTTCAGTTGGGGGCCTGAGCAACAGGTGTCATTCAAGACTGTTCGTCAGAGACTTTGTGAGGCGCCAGTAGTTGCCCTCCCTGAGGGAATTGAGGATTTTATGGTCTACTATGATGCATCCATTAAGGGTTGGGTGTTGTGTTGATACAGAAGGGGCACGTGATTGCATATGCCTCGAGGCAGCTGAAGCCTCATGAGGCGTAGTATCCCACACATGATTTGGAATTAAGGGTGGTGGTTTTTGCTCTCAAGATTTGGCGTCGCTACCTTTATGGAGTTCGATGTACCACATATACGGACCATAAGAGTCTGAGATATCTTATGGACCAGCCTAAATATAACTGTGAAATTCTATTTCACCCAAGCAAGGCCAATGTGATGGTCGACACCTTGAGCGGGGGGGGGGGGGTCAGCACCCTGATTCAGGATGTGTGTTTGAGGATGACTATGATGACCCCCGTTTTGGAAACGATCAAAGAAGCCCAGTCGTAGGTCATAAAGGAAGAGAACCGGAAGAGTGAGTGGGTGATCGGTTAGGTTTCAGCCTTTGATATTAATAGTAAGGGAATTTTGATTCTTCGTGGACAGGTTTGGTACCGTATGCGGGTGGGGCTCGACGGGTATTGATGGAGGTGACCCACAAGTCGAGATTTTCTATTCATATAGGGGCTCCGAAGATGTATCTCGACCTGAAGCATAGTTATTGGTGGCCCGTGTATGAAGAGGGATGTGGCCTGGTTTGTAGAGTGATGTTTGACCTGGCGGAAGGTCAAGGCCGAGCACTAGTGCCCTCACAGAAAGTTGCAGATTTTGGAGGTCACACTGTGGAAGTGGGAGCAGATCACGATGGATTTCATTACAAAATTTCTGAAGAACTCAAGGGGATTTGATGTTATATGGGTGATAGTTGATCATTTGACGACAAGTGCTCACTTCTTAGCCATACGTGAGGCCTCTTTTGCAGAGAAACTAGCTGAGATTTATGTTCGGGAGGTGGTGGCTCGACATGGGGTGCCGAATTCTATTGTGTCGGATCAAGATGTTCGTTTCACTTCCAGGTTTTGGAAGAGGCTTCATGAAGAATTGGGCACCCGGTTGCACTTCAGTTCCGCCTATCATCCGCAGACCGACGGGAAGACCGGGCAGACTATTCAGACGCTTGAGGATATGTTGCGCACCTGCATCATTAATTTTGGTGGGAGATGGGACTCCTATCTTCCCTTGGCTGAGTTTTCTTACAACAACAACCATCATGCCAGCATTGGTATGCCTCCTTTGAGCTTTTGTATGAGAGGAGGTATCGGAGTCTTATTTGTTGGGGCGAGGTTGGTCAGAGGGTCATGGGGAGCACTGAGATAGTGCTCAAGATGACCGAGCTTATCCAGCAAGTCAGACAGAGATTGCTGACGACCTAGAGTCGCCAAAAGAGCTATACATATCGAAGGCGTTATGAGTTAGAGTTTCGGGTTAGTGATTTATTCTTCTAAAGGTATCGCCTTTGGAAATGTGTTATTCGATTCATGAAGAGGGGAAAACTACGCCCCAGGTTTATTGGACCTTTCAGGGTGTTGGCCCGTGTGGGCAAGGTGGCTTACCGGTTGGAGCTACCTGAAGAGTTGATTCAGATTCATGACACCTTTCATGTTTCCCAACTGAGGAAGTGCGTGCTGATGAGACAGCTGGGGTCCTTTTGGAGGACATTCAGGTCGATGATCGCCTGAATTACATCAAGAGGCCAGTGTCGATTCTGGATAAGAGAGTGAAGAACTTGAGGAACAATGTAGTGAACTTGGTCAAAGTTCAGTGGCAACATCGGAAAGGCTCGGAGTGGACTTGGGAGCCCGAGACTGAGATGCACTATCACTACCCTGATCTGTTTTCTGAGGCTGACTTCGAGGGCGAAGTCTGATTCTAGAGGGGGAGAATTGTAATATCCGATTTTTAGGTATTTACATTTTTGGTCCTTGTGTCAAGATTTATTGCATTTTAGTCTGTACGTTGGGCGTACATGAGGTATGCGTAGCGTACTTGATCGAGACTTGGAACGTGGGACTCTCCCTAGTACGTTGGGCGTACATGTGGTACGCTGGGCATACTAGCTCATACCTTAAACCCTAATTTTTAAGGTTTGTTCCCTGTTTAAAGAACCTTATACCTCCCTTGGGCCTTCCAGAGACAGCCTCCACTCCTTCCAAACCCTAATCTTGAGTCTCATCCTTGTGTGTGAAGATTTTGAAGCTTTTGGTGATTTAGTGACTCTTGTTGAAGAAGAAGGCCATTGAAGAAGGTGGTGTTGCATGCAAGCTTGTGGATCCAGAAACTACCTCACTTTGTGCATCTTTTGAAGGTATAAAGTCCATACCTTGTTGTTGTTCTTTCTATATCTCACTAGTGGGTTAATTTGAGTTATTGTCCTAAAGGTTGGACCTTTTGTGGGTATGGAATACCCCAAAGCGTATTGACTATCCTTTTTGGTGTTTTAGAGTGCCTTGATTCATAAAAATGGCTGATTAATCGTTTGCTTTGGCTCATGCAAGAGTTAAGTGACTTTGAGTGTTGTAAAAGTTAAGGTTTTGTGTTTTGAGCCATATGTATCCATGCAAAGGCTTAAAGTCTGTGACTTTATGGGTTAAGACATTCTATAGTGGTCAGATCTGAAGTTGGAATACGTGTCTCAAAAGATTAAGACATAAAAGTTGGAGTTTTGGGACCATGCAGAGTACGCTGGGGGTACTCTTGGCTACGTCCCACGTATCCAGGCCCGTCCCTAACTTCACTGATCCGAGACATATGCCCCGCATAGGGAGAGTACACCCTGCGTACGGATCGAGACTGTTGACTTTTACTGACTTTTGGTCAAACTTTGTGAGTTTTGGGCCATGGAGGGGTGAAATGGTCTTATCGCCTCTTAGGGACTTAGTTGAGGATTTTGGACTTGTGAGTCGAATTGATGACTCTAAATATTAATCAGGGTTACTTGTTGTATTTAATAGGCGGAGTTCCGCCAGTGGTAGGATAGCTATATATATATATATATATATATATATATATATATATGTGTGTGTGTGTGTGTGTGTATGTGTGATGACCAGCTGGGTCTAAGTGTTGCTACTGTGTTTGTGTTGTTTATATGTGTTGAGACTTCGGGTAGTCTCCAGGGTTACTGATAACCCGCAGGGCGTGTTGTTGCCCATTAAGACTTCGGGTAGTCTCTAGGGTTGCTGATAACCTATAGTTGTGTTACGTGTTTTGTTGTATGTGATATTTTGGGGAAATCACTAAGCTTTGTGCTTATAGTTGTTGACTAAATATGTTTAAGGTGCGTCTGAGGATCGTGAGAAAGCAAAGGCTTGATTGTACACATTTGCTTGGAGATTTTGTTACTAGATATTTTGGGACACTTTGATATTTTGATGTGGAAATTGTATTTGATATTATGACTTTTCTGAGATGGTTATTATGAAAACTATTTTCTATGCGTTTAAAAATGAAACTTTTGGTTTGAAAATTTGAGATGTTATATATATATATATATATATATATATATATATATATATATATATATATATATATATATATATATATAAAGTTCGATCGGGTGAGGACTAAAAAATAAGTGACGACTGTGATGACAAATCATTGTCGTATGATTGAAAAAATAAAATTCTAGGATTTAATTTTATTTATCGTCAAAATCTCGTGATATGATATAACGTTTTTGTAATTATGTGTGAGATTTTGGTATTTTGCGTCAAATGTTAAATGTCTGGAGTTTAAATAGGTAAAACAAAAAAAAAATACTTATGAATCCCACTGATCATGAAAATTTGAAAATAAAATTATTTATTTATTATTATTTTTTATAAAAAAACCCCAAAAAAAATCTCCAAAAATCATGAAAATTTAAGGGATACTTCTATTCATTATACTAGTGATTTTCTAAAAAGAGTTATTTTTTAATAAGTTTTTGAAGTGTTTATTTTTATTTTAAGAAATATTAGTTTTTTTTAAAAAAAAATGTTGAGCATAATATGATATAAAATGTGTGATTCAACTTGTTTATGATTTTTAATTTGTTATGATCTAAAAATTATTAGATTCAAATATTTTATAATCCTTAGTTATATCTTTTATGATTCAAAATATATAATGATCCATAATTTTTTTTGAACAAAAACTTTATTTAATTGAATATATTATTGATCCAAAATCATATGATTTCAAAATGATTTGATTCAAAATACTATGATTCAAAATTTTATAATCCAAAAATAATATGATTCAAAAATAGTATAAACGAAAAATATTATGACCATTAATATTTTTCTTATTTAAAGTTTTATAGTTGTTAAACATTAAAAACTCGAACACATATTTAGTTTAAAAAATAAAAAAATTAGAAAATAAAATCATAAATAAAAAAAATACTAGTATCTTCAAGTATGTAGTAAAGACATTAAAAAAAGAAAAAAAATACTTTCTATAAAAAAACGAAAATAAATAACAAAAAAACGAAATAATAAAATAAAAAACCTGAAACCCGAGTATATATATGTTTAAAAAAAATCAAAATAAATAATAAAGCCACTGAAATGACGTTCCATTGACGTTCATCGCACATGATTAAATTCTCGAGTTCGTATTAATTACCACGGACGTGGGTCGCATGCGAACGCGCCACACCCAAGTATTGAGAGAGAGAGAGAGAGAGAGAGAGAGATGTTTATTTGAGACCATGTTAATTTTGTTATACATGGGGACGCGATTCTAGCCACTCATCTTGGAGATAAAAAAATAAAAAAAATTATAAAATACAAAATAATAAGAAAAATCCAAAAATTCTTTTTCTAAATATTATTTTCGATATTTAATATATCCAAAAAAATAAAAAAAAATAAAAAAAAAATAAAAAATATCATTGCTTTTTTTCAAATATGAGTGAAATATTCTAACACAATATTACACTATAAATAATCAAATCGAATTTTTAGAATGTTAAAATATTCTAATATTCTACTAAAATTTGTGGATATGTTAAAATGTTCTAATATTCTACTCGGACCGCAAACACCACCGAGAACTCCCCTTGACCGAAAACTCCTCTTAGACCGAAAACCCTCTCTATATATACGATTTCACCCAAAAACATAAGTCATTCTCACTTTTCAAACCGAAAACACACTCATTTTGCTCTAAAGTATCATCCAAGAATCTTCAAATCTTCAAGCGAAATCCTTCAGATCTTCAAAAAATTCACCAAGAACACCAAGAACAATCTTTAAATCTTCAATCTTGACAGAAAACCACCTGGACCGAGAACTCACTCAGACCGAGAACCCCATTAAGACCGAGGACTTGGTTCTCGGTTGATGTTTTAGACCGAAATCAAAGGATTTCGGTGAGGGCTAGACCGAAAACACATAGGATATCTCCAAATAATTTTTTTAAGTATTCCTTACATAATTAAAGTGTTGTCTAACACTTTAATTATTATTTAAATCACTATTTAACTTTATTTAAATTAATATCTTATTAATTTAAATACGATATCGTGTATACTTATTATTAGGACACGACTACGCACGCGGGGTCTAACCCGAGGATCATCGTTGCCACTTTACATCCATACACGAACTTACATTCGAGGTGAGTTCATACCCTACGCTTTCACTATTTTTCAATGTTTTTAGGGGGGGGGGGGGGTACAGGTAAAACACAAGGACTCTTGTGTTAATATTCAAACCGTTTGCAATTGTTTCAACCCGATTTATCGCTGCATTTTATCAAAGTATATATATATATATATATATATATATATATATATATATATATATATATATATATATATATATATATATATATATATATAAGGTTCAACAGACTTAGAATTGGCAATTCCGCCCTAAATCATGTTCCTTGTCTGGTTGTGGGTTTAGGATAGAATTACTTATTCGACTATCTTTTCACTCTTAATTATATGTGCTGTGAATATATATGAATATAAAATATATTCCATTATATTGATAACCATTTTGTAACATGTAGCGCAAAATGGTATTTTTCACAAATCTATTATTACCGCTTAATACACGCTATGAAATTACAAGGTTTTCAGTTCATTACAGAGCATACATTTAAACTATAATAGGTATAATTTGTGAACCACTACACTATTTTACTAATTTCAAGAAATGGTACAAGAACATACTTTTGAACTATAATAGGTATAGTTGAGAAACACTACACTATCTTACAAGCTCAAGAACACTATACAGAAACAAGTATATAAACTATAATAGGTATAGTTTATGGAACGCTACTCTATTACACTAACTCAAGGATACACTATTAAAATAATTATTTTACATTATGAAGTACGCTACTACAAGGTAATACATACAGTTTCAAGTACAAGAGAACACTATAACACTATACGTAAACCAGTTAATACAGGGTTGTGAGGCACTACTTCGTTGTACCCATCAGGGTACAGGTTCAAGCCCTATAAATTATAACTGGAGTCTCCTTGAGGGAGAGCGTGAATTTGTGTATAGATCTATACGGGACTGACAATCCCACACCTGAGCTGCTTGCAACAGCTAGGCCGGCAGGCCTGGGGTGACAAATGTAATAACATTCCGACGCCTGAAGAACGTCGTAGAGGCCACTAGGTCATATTAGCATGGTTATATGAAACTCACAATAGTATCAATTAAAATATTGTTTACGGGATTAATACTACTTCAAAGGTTTTATTTTAAATAATGAAACTACAGTACACTATTTACACTACAGCTGGTGGATTCCAGGCACTCATACAAAAGGTTTTCATACAACACTACTACGACACGCTACTATTCTAGCATAGAGTACACTAGTACAACATATAATTTTGAAGAAACATTTATGATACAGTTTACTATCTCAGAGCACAGAACAAAACATACATTTTGGTCTTAAGGCGAATACTACATATCATATACTAAAGAAAATATTGGATTTTTGTCACACCCCCAGCCGTCGGCGAAAACACCGGCTGGTGTAACGTCATTCTTCGTATCACAGTTATATAACATACACTGAACAGTACTAAAGAAAATACATACCTTTTATTGATGATTGAAAGTTACAATATTGTTTTCCTAGTACTTATTACATAATATCCGACTATGGCATACTTCTTAATGAACAGAAAGGTAATAGTAAAACTTCTCCTGTTCGAATACATACTAGCTTTTCAAGTTCCTGAAAACACATGCATTTTAAAATACGTCAACATAAAGTTGGTGAGTCCACAGGTTTTGACTCCATATAAAAATAATACATTTTCCAAGTTCAAAAGTATAGTTTTGAAAGTACATTTTGACTCTCCAACATTTAGTATATATATTGGGTATAATAGTTTACTTATCAATTAAGTGTTATACATAAACATTCCTTGAGCCTAAGGTATAAGTAGGGAGAAACTTATACTTAACATTAATACTTGTATACGACAAAGTATAATGTTTCTAACAATTTGCTACCATGAGCCTGTAACCACTGCTACCACACAATACCTCTGATAAAACACACTCATGATTTCCATGAGAAACAATACACTCATGATTTCCATGAGAAACAATACACTCATGATTTCCATGAGAAATAACATCGTACGCTTCAACGACGCAGGAACAATAACAAGTAAAAGGATAGTTCGTCACTCGCTTATGGTTGACTGTAGATAACAATCACAAGTGGGGTGGTCAACCCGTATACTAATTATACACGACTTCCTCACTCACACGGGATTAACGGTTACAGTTCAGAGGATTTCCGCTAAGATCCCCAATCTTAGTTGATGAATAAAATTACTCATGTAGACTTCGGCGGCTTCCTATAGCTCTAACAACAAAAGCATTCTCATGTCTCAAATCCTAAGTTACTAGACTATGCTTTTAAACATTACTCCTAACTTCATAACATTTAGGCAGTATAACAGCTATAACTTGAAGTAAAACCAGGTTTTATCTTGACATAAAACCAATAACAACAACAACATATAACATACCAAGTTTTATCTTGTCATAAAACTAACAATAACAACATATAGCATACCAAGTTTTATCTTGACATAAAACCAATAATAGCAACATACTTTATAAATTAACATATAGAACTTCCGAATATAACTTCGGAACTATATTGCACACAACATATATATAGAATCCTAAGTATAACTCAAGATCTACATTCGTATAATAACATGCTAACAAGTTGATAATAGTTGTATATATTCAAAATATTATATTTAAATAACTATATCCCGGTTAATATAACTATCTACGTTGATACTAATATACTATTATATAGACATAATATCAACGTATATACAATATTTAGCATGCATTTTCCCCCGAAAATATTAGAAAGTGGGGCCGTGAAACTCACCCTAGTAGCGTGATTTTATGTAATCTAAGCAGAAATGGTCAGCGGTACGAGGTCGTCGGGGCTCGGGATGCAAGAGGGCTTCAGCAAATAAGAGAAAGGAAAGAAGTTCATGTGTAAGAATGGCTGGAATCGGACCTGCTATTTATAGGAAGATTTTTGGCCTCTCATGTCGTGAGCCATATAGTCTCATGTCGTGAGCCATGGCTGGTCACTCCGTAGACTTGCCATTTGTGTCCCTAGCTTCGGAAGGTGGCCATGTGACTCCTCACGTCGTGAGATATCCTTGCTCACGTCGTGAGCTTAGAACTTATCCCTTCATAGCCTCGTCACACACCTTCTAGATCCGAAATGTGGCAAAATGACTCCTCACGTCGTGAGTTTCTATGCTCACGTCGTGAGCTCAGTCGGATTAGGATTTCTGACAAGTGTATCTTCGGTAGGTAGTAACTTTCACATACGAACTCCGTTTTTGACGTTCTTTATGTGCACGCGTAGGTATTTACGAGTACTACAACTATCATCTAGACTCCAATAGCTAATTCTAAGTCTATTTTAAATTCCTCTTATTATAATGATTTATAGTGTTCGGTTTATCATAACTTCTTCATGCGAAGTCAGATTCAGACGTTCTTTATATTTTTGGAATCGTATGGACGTATACTTTGAGTTGCATCATAAAGAAAGTTCGTATTTGTATTAGAATTTATCATGGAGTACATATCACGTTTATCACATTACTAGTTTAACAAAATAACATTACATGATTAGCATAATCACATGTGATTGTCTATTGACCTATTTTGACTGGTGTTACATTCTCCCCCCGTTAGAATAATTTCGTCCTGAAATTTATCTTATGGATGGGATTTTGTCAAACAGTTGGGGGTATTTTTCTTTCATCTGATCTTCATGTTCCCAAGTAAATTCAGGTCCTCGTAAAGAGTTCCATCGAACTTTCACTATGGGAATACGACTTTGCTTTAATCGTTTGAGTTATCGATCCATGATCTCAACAGGTTCTTCTACAAAGTTGAGTTTCGTATTGACTTGTATCTATTCGAGAGGTATAACAAGAGTGTCATCGGATAGACATCTTTTGAGATTTGATACGTGAAAAACATCGTGCACATTACTTAGTTCTTGAGGCAACTTGAGTTGGTATGCGACAAAACCAATTCTTGCTAGAATTTCAAAAGGTCCTATATACCGTGGGTTTAGTTTGCCTCGTTTCCCGAATCGAATTACGCCTTTCCAATGAGAGACTTCAACATTACTTTATCTCCAACTTGGAATTCTAAAGGATTACGTCTTACGTCAGCATAGCTCTTTTGTCGATCACGTGCAACCTTTAATCGATCCTTAATTTGCACGATCTTTTCAGTTGTCTCGTGGATTATTTCTGGTCCAGTACGTAAGGTATCGCCTGTACGTTCTCTGGCCATCTGCGTATCTCCAACTTCTGCCCAACATATTGGGGAACGACATTTTCGTCCATAAAGAGCCTCAAACGGTGCAGCCTTGATGCTGGTGTGATGACTATTGTTTTAGGAAAACTCAATTAACGGTAAATGAGTATCCCACACATTTCCAAAGTATATTACACAGGCTCGGAGCATATCTTCTAAAGTCTGAATGGTTCTCTCACTCTGACCATCAATCTGTGGATGGTAAGCTGTACTCATATCTAGACGTGTTCCTAAGGATTTTTGTAGAGATTGCCAAAATCGTGAAGTGAATCTACTATCTCGGTCAGAAATAATAGAATTTGGAACTCCATGCAATCTGACAATTTCCTTAAGATAAATTATAGTCAGCTTCTCCATCTTGTCGTTCTTCTTAATTGGTAAGAAATGGGCGGACTTAGTCAATCTATCGACTATTATCCAAATAGTGTCGAACCCACTAGGAGTTTTAGGTAACTTAGTGATGAAGTCCATTGATATCTGCTCCCATTTCCATTCAGGTATTTCCGGTTGTTGAAGTAAACCTGAAGGCTTTTGATGTTCTGGCTTTACTCTAGAATAAGTCAAGCATTTGCTCACATAAGTAGCAATTTCAGCCTTCATGTTTGGCCACCAATAATGTACTTTTAAGTCTAAGTACATTTTGCCAGAGCCTGGATGCACGGAATATCTGGACTTGTGGGCTTCTTCTAAGACCAAGTCCCTGACTCTACCGAACTTAGGCGTCCAAATTCGGTTCATAAAGCGTCGCGTTCCGTCATCTTTTTGTATAAGTTGCTTTTCCATTCCTCGCAAAGCTTCGTTCTTGATGTTTTCTTCTTTTAGAGCCTCAAGTTGAGCTTCTCTAATTTGTGCGGTAAAGTTAGAATGGATAGTTATAGTTAATGCTCGTACCCGACAGGGTTTAATATATTCTTTCCAGATCAAGGCATCTGCTACCACGTTTTCCTTTCCGGGATGATAACGAATCTCACATTCGTAATCATTCAACAATTCGAACCATATTCGTTGTCTCATATTAAGATCTTTTTGGTTGAAGATGTGCTGGAGACTCTTGTGGTCAGTAAAAATAGTACACTTAGTACCGTATAAGTAATGTCTCCAGATTTTTAGTAAAAAAACTACAGCTCCCAATTCAAGATCATGGGTAGTGTAATTATTCTCATGCACCTTAAGTTGTCGTGATGCATAGGCGATAACTTTTCCTCTTTGCATCAACACACATCCCAATCCTTGATTTGATGCGTCGCAGTATACTATGAAATCTTCTGTCCCATCTGGAAGGGATAGGATTGGTGCACTACACAAGATTTGCTTCAGTTTCTGAAAAGCAGCTTCTTTTTTGTCTTCCCAGTTGAACTTCGTATCCTTCTGTGTTAGTGATGTAAGCGGCTTGGCTAATTTTGAGAAATTCTCTATGAATCTGCGGTAATAGCCAGCAAGTCCTAGGAATTGACGCACTTCTGTTGGCGTCTTTGGTGCTTCCCAATTCATAATTGCTTCAACTTTGGATGGGTCAACATGAATTCCTTCGTTGCTAACTACATGACCTAAAAATTGTACTTCTCTAATCCAAAACTCACATTTGGAGAATTTGGCATACAACTTTTCTTTTCTCAGTAACTCCAAGATTATTTGTAAGTGTTGACCATGTTCTTCCTTGGTTCGTGAATATATCAATATATCATCGATAAATACGATCAAGAATTTATCCAAGTATGGTTTGCAAACACGATTCATGAGATCCAAAAACACTGCTGGGGCATTGTCCAATCCAAAAGACATAACTAAAAACTCATAATGACCATAACGAGTTCTAAACGCTGTTTTTGGAATATATCTTCTTGTACTCTGAGTTGATGGTATCCTGATCTGGGATCTATCTTTGAGTAGTAGCTGGATCCTTGCAGTTGATCGAATAGATCATCAATTCTTGGAAGCGGGTAACGATTCTTGATCGTTAGCTTATTCAGCTCCCGATAATCAATACACATTCGAAAGGATCCGTCTTTCTTCTTGACAAAAAAGATTCATGCTCCCCAAGGTAAAAAACTTGGTCGGATAAAGCCTTTGTCAAGATGTTCTTGTAGTTGGCTAGACAATTCTTGCATTTCGGATGGAGCCAACCGTTAAGGAGATTTCGCTACTGGTGCTGCTCCTGGAATTAAGTCGATTCGAAACTCGACTTGTCGGACGGGAGGTATTCCAGGTAGATCTTCAGGAAACACGTCAGGGAAATCACATACTTTAGGTATGTCCTTGATTTCTTTTGTCTTTCTCTTCTTATCTACAATGTGGGCTAAGAATGCGCTACATTTCTTATGTAGATATTTCTGGGTCTTAGTACAAGAGATGACTTTGAGGTTCTTCCCAGATTTATCACCATAGATAATTAGGGCTTCGCCGTTTGGTAAGGGTAGTCATATGGATTTCTCATGACATAGAATTTCGGCGTGGTGTGAAGATAACCAATCCATTCCAATTATGACATCAAAACTACCGATAGGCATTGGCATGAGGTTGACGTGAAAAAGGTAGTTATTAAGAGTTAACTGACAGTTTTCTATGATTTCATGTGTTTTCTCGGTTTGACCGTTAGCGATTTCTACTTCATAGATTTCTTTTAATTTGCTAGACTCATGACTTAACAATATTCTAAACGTCGGAGTTATAAAACTTCTATCTGCTCCAGAGTCGAAGAGTATGGTAGCATATAAATTATCTATGATGAACGTACCAGATACGACCGAAGGGTCCTGGATAGCTTCTCTGCTTCCGATCACAAACGCCCTGCCACGCCCTATGATCCTTGACTCCTTAACTTTGGACATTCTTTCTTGATGTGTCTAACCTCTCCACACTCATAGCACTTTCTTCCTTCACCACGACCTATTCCAATATTTGTTTGCTGATTGACTGTTGCAGGTGTTGTGCTCCTGCAGTAACTAGCAGTATGCCCATTTTTCTTGCACTTCGTGCAGACAAAACAGTCACCTGGATGATGACGGTTGCACTGATTGCACCATGAAGATTTTGGTTGTGTGCGTACTGCTGTCGTGGCTGCATAATTGGTTGCCACTTCTTGTCTTTTCTCCGATTTTTGTTTGGGATTCTTCCCATTAAACTTGCGCTTGTTTGTTCCAGATTTGGGAGACTCAGCCTTTGAGACCACTACTGTTCCTTCGATCTCTGTGAGGGTTAGCTGATGAGCTATTCTCTTGGTGCTTGTAACACCAATCAAATTTAGGTCAAAAATAAATTGTTCAATAACCTTGATTGGGATAAATAAAGTGATAGAGATTGTAACTAGGTTTCCAAAAATATAAAGAACACTGAAATCCGAGTTATAACGAAGAAGTTATGACCAATCGAAGATCCGCAACGAAACCGGTAAAATACGGTTAAGGGTAAAAATACGAAATTTCAATAAAATACTTTTCAACCTTAGGTATCTAAATGAAAGTTGTAGATATCCCAAAACCATAAACATACATAAAAAAAACGCCCAAATCTGACTTCATATGAGGAAGTTATGATTTTTCGAAGTTTCGGACATAGCAGTAGACAGCTAAAAACTCGAAATCGAGATCGAGCGACTTTTTGCCAACATGACCTAAACGAGAATCGAAGATCTCATCAATGGTATTGCAACGGTAAAAAGTCAGACGAAAACGGACATCGGATGAAGAAGTTATGGATTTTTAACGGACTTTTCCAGTCCCAGGCTGTTAAAAATGTAATATTAAAAATAAACTCAAAATTAGCCAACAAAGTCTAAATGAGAGTTATAGAGCATAATCTCACCTACGCGTGGATATAAAGAACGTCGAAAACGGAGCTCGTATGCAAAAGATATGAATTTCTGAAGTTCGAAGCACGAGTTTCGACGTTGTGTCAGAATTTTCAGAGTTCACGACGTGAACACCAAAACTTACGACTTGAACTTCGATTTTTAGCCTATATATAGAAATTGAAGCCTTTCGAGTTTGGCTGCTCATTCCTATCCTCTCTCCCACTTCTACTCTGTGTTAAGCATCCCGAGACCACCCCAAAGCCCCGATAACAACCCTAGCACACGACGCAAGGCTCGAAGTCCCGAAGTTCCCGAGGAACTTGCTTATTTCCAGTCGAAGTACTGCCCGAGTTTAGTCTCGCCTTCTTCAACTCACCACTTCTATCAGGTGAGTTCATACCCCTACACTTTTCTAAGCTTTTTATATGTTTTATAGGGGGGGAATACAAGTACACCCGGTTAATCCCGAGTGAAAACATCAATCTTTTGCTATACCTTTCATGTTACTTTTATAACTATCATATGGAAATTGTTAACATGCAAAACACCTCACAACACAACTTTACCCTTATGGGATACAATATGTTTTATAAATGAAATACATTTTATTTATACGTTTGCATACTACATTATATCAAGGCTAACCATTTCAACTATAACACCATGTAGTTACAAGTAAATATAACTCATCATTATGTTATTATTAACACTGTCGAAAGGATAATCTTTTCATACAATATCATATAAATTATATTGATTATACTTTACAAATCAATCCAAATTTTCTATCGTACAAGGTTATAAATAAAAATCGTTATTTTTATTTACTAAAAGGTTTTTCATATATTACTAGTGAACTTATTGTTAGCGAATCATCTGTGAGACAGCGACTTTGTTTAGTAATAAACGAAAGTCCATCACTTATAGCCAGAGTCTCCTGTAGGGAGAGCGTGAGTTTGTGTATAGATCTATACGGGACCGACAATCCCATGCCCTGACTGTTAGCTACAGTTGGAACGAAAGTTCAGGGGTTACAAATGTCATTTACAGTAAGGATATCCGTCATATTAGCATGGTTATAGGAACTCGCAACGCGGAAACAATGACTCATACATGTAGTAATACTCAACTCAATCAAGCTCGGGGGATAATAACTATATGATCACTTAGTATTTACATCAGGGTTATATATGGTTTTCATTTGATAGACAGTGGGATGTGTGATTTCCGCCTCATTTCTTGTTCCTTGTTTGGTTGTGGATTTAGGGCAGAATCACCCAATCGACTGTTGGTTCCAGTCTTAGGCATATATAACTTGTAGGGACTAAGTAATCATGATAGGGTATTATCAGCACATTCAGAATTCAGTAAACGCAACTTTAACTAGTTTTACTTAATAATAAAACTACAAAGTTATAAAGCTAAGTATGTCATAGTTACTTACATATCACGGTCTTGGTCATTTAAGACTGCCTCTCATCTATTAGGGAAAATATGGGATTTTCTGGATCTAATACATTCATTTTCAACACAACGAATCATAACTCTTTTCATTTGAAAATATCGGATTTTCAGGAGACATATACAAGTATTTCTATATTGATGTGATCACTTAGTGGGTATGTTTGGGTTATATAAAATGAAGATTCGATACATAGTGGAATGTGTGGTTTCCGCCTCATTCCCTGTTCCTTGTTTGGTTGTGGGCTTAGGGCAGATCTACTCATTCGACTGTCAGGTCGATCTTTGATTTTATATAACTTATATGCACTAAGTAATCATGGTAGGAAATAACATTGGTCACTTTTCATATACAAATTCAAAGTATCATATATCACTCTTTAAACATAAGAATCAAATATATTTTGTCATCAATGCTAAGGGCTACACTTCAAGCTATTAAGAAAATATAGGATTTTCTGTAATATCATACGAACATTTTCAAGAAACAATAAACTTACCTTCTAAATCAAATACTTATGAACTCACCAACTTAAATGTTGATACACTTTCCAAATCACTTGTATTCTTAGGAAACTAATAAGCAGGTACTCGTACAAGTGTCAAGAAGATGGAGCATAGTAGCTTCAAGTCTTTGTTTTGGTCATCTACTTTTGAAATCACACTATCTACTTTATGTATTCAATGTAAACACTTTATTATCAATACAATGGTTGTTGTTGCTTTGATTACTATTTTACATTTGTTATGATACTGTACATGACGTCCTCCGCCCCCGAATGTTTCCGCCGTTCAGGTTTGGGGGTGTGACAGATTGGTATCAGAGCATTGTTTATAGTGAACTAAGTATATCAACTTATAAAAGATATACAACTCTAAATACAATGGGACTAAAACACTCTTACCAAGAGTTATACTTTTAAATATAAAAATATTTTTGTAAAAGTATACACGCGAACATATATACAAGGAAAGTATCATAATTAAAACAAAACAAAAGTATTAAGATTGTTGAATAGCACGAGTAGGCCTTGGAATATATAATCAGGTCTGGGATGAATATAGCCTGATCAACTATATTTATTCGAGAGGTGATTAGCATATGCCTAGGAATGGTCGTGGTGTTGCAACAAGGTCTAAAACTTACCAAACTTTTCATACAAAGAAACTTAGGAACCAAACATAAAGTTAAAAATACTATAGGAGTATTTTAAAGTACAATAAGATAACTTATGTGAAAACTAAAAGACCCTTGCTGGCAGGTCTATAATTGCGGAGTGTATGCTCCAAGGTTATATATAATTAAGATTTCATAGACTTAGAAGTAGTGATCTTCGCTCTACTACCTGTTCCTTGTTTGGTTGTGGTTTTAGAGTAGGATCACTTAATCGAAAGTCTATTTAATCTCAATTATATACAACTGGTGTACGCTGCATAATTATAGGAGGACCCAATGAGGATCACCATAAAAACTATTAATATTCTTTAGACATCCCCATTCTCGCACGACAACATAGTTAGATATAACCACTCCACTACATCAGTCAACAGAGGAGTCAAGGAAGATCAAAAAGTGACTCATAAAGAGAATCCCGAGAAGGGAACAGACGAGGATCAAAGAAATAGAGAAATCATCAAGGACCTGATGCGTCATACTAATAACTAATATAACCTAGTGAGTTAGTGATTACACTACTCACACTACATGTTAGGCTTAATGCCTTTTTCCGACATGACAAATAACAGTAAATCGAATCACGGAATTTCAATTGAGGATATTCAATATCAAAAATTCATAAGTTTATTTTTTTACATAAACCTCTGTTATGAATTGTTTGTAAAACACTTTCGAATCATGATGCATTCAAAGCTAAGATAGCCAAGTTCGTATGACATTCGATTTATAACCATTTCCGATATCTTACCAACCTTTCATCTTCTGACAGAAGGATGCCTCCTCGTAGATATAACAGGCGTAATAACAACATGTCAACAAATCCACCACCGCTTCCACCACAGTTTGATCCTGTTGCGTTCCAGGCTGTCATAACTGCCGCTGTAGCAACTGTCATGACTCAAATTCATGCGAATGGTGCCAGTGGGGTGGGAAGTGGTACAAACAACTTTAACTTCGGAAATAGCCACGGACACTCTAGGGAGTGTACATACAAAGACTTCATGAACTGCAAACCCAAATCCTTTAGTGGAAGCAGGGGAGTCATTACTCTGATGCAATGGTTTGAAAAATCAGAATCGGTATTCGAGATATGCACGTGCCCGGAAGGAAGCAAAGTTAAGTTTGCTGCCTGCACCTTCTCAGACAGGGCCCTTACATGGTGGAATAGCCATGTCAAGTCACTAACACTCACAATGGCAAATTCAATAGGCTGGGAAGGCTTGAAAGCAATGATGATAGAAGAGTACTGCCCAAGGGGCGAGATACAGAAGCTAGAGCAAGAACCGTGGAACCTTACTATGACAGGCTCTGATATAGTGGCCTATACTGATAGATTCAGTGATCTAGCAACACTAAGCCCCGAGATGGTTACCCCGGAAAACAAGAAAGTAGAGAGATACATCTGGGGACTATCTCCTTAGATTCAAGGACATGTATTAGCTTCAAACCCAACTACTTTCGATAGCGCTAAACGCTTGGCCCAGAGACTCATCGACCATGAAGTCCGCCAAGGCGTGATGACCCCCACTCTTGAGCTAACAAAAATGGACGACTATAAGTGGAAGTCGTGGAATGAGGAAGAGGGACCACAAACACAAGAAGCCTCGAAAAGACAACAGATAGTGGTTGTTCATGCCACCACAACATCTTCCAATCCAGCACCTACTAGTCGATATGCTGGGAACCTTCCGAAATGCAATAAGTGTAACTTTCATCACACAGGAGCTTGTCGGAGGATGCATTGCAAGAACTGCAATAGGAAGGGACACACTACTCGTATCTGTAGAGTACCGGCACAACCTATCTCGCAGATTCCTGGCTGTTACAGGTGTGGCGAAACTGGACACTTCCAGAGGGATTGAACAATAACAAGGAACTCTGGCGGAGATGGAAGAATACTAATGATCACCGCAGGAGAGACTACGTCGGAACCCCTATGAACAACGATATGCTTTTCCCAGTAAAATATATATAAAGCTTAACTTTTTACTAAAATCTAGTACCAAATAAAAAGTAGTTATAAATTACTTTCACGTCCAAACAATCGCTAAACGAAGTACAATTTTCGCAATAGTAATAACAAGGATAAACTAAAATGCACTGAAAACACATACGTAGAATGCACTATCGCGGTAACGAACACTTTTTCCTAATCATCTTAACACCCGTTACGATAAGAAGTTCCTACATCGTCATTCGACATGGATTGGTCTAGTCCTCACTATACCAATTGCATGTGCTACGAAAAGATCCTTCGCTTTAACCGCCGACTAACGAAACTCCTTCAATTTATAACGACAAACCTGACACAACTCCCAAATCGTTTCTAGTTTCAAAAAAAATCCCGAAGTACTCTTGTGAAGAGGGCTATATCTTTTGAAACCTTCCCGAAGAATTACCGCCAGACCATTTAGGAATAGCACGAGTGCAACGAGTCAAGTCCAAGCATAAAGGCTAGGAATGAATACAGTTACCCTATCACTACAAAGTACATATACGACCTTTATACTTCAGGGGTCAATAGATGGACCAGGCAAATAAACCCAAATCCACACAATCTATGTCGATCAAAACAAGAGACAGGATAATGAAGATCCGCTGGAACACCCACGCTAATAGTTGGATTCACTAGAGAACAAGAAGAACTAATGATTCATAAGTACGCTCACCTTTCCTCAGCCATCGATGACCCATTCAAAATGCGAATTTCGGGACGAAATTCTCTCCAACGGGGGGATAATGTAACACCAGTCAAATTTAGGTCAAAAATAAATTGTTCAATAACCTTGATTGGGATAAATAAAGTGATAGAGATTGTAACTAGGTTTCCAAAAATATAAAGAACACTGAAATCCGAGTTATAACGAAGAAGTTATGACCAATCGAAGATCCGCAACAAAACCGGTAAAATACGGTTAAGGGTAAAATACGAAATTTCAATAAAATACTTTTCAACCTTAGGTATCTAAATGAAAGTTGTAGATATCCCAAAACCGTAAACATACATAAAAAGAACGCCCAAATCTGACTTCATATGAGGAAGTTATGATTTTTCGAAGTTTCGGACATAGCAGTAGACAGCTAAAAACTCGAAATCGAGATCGAGCGACTTTTTGCCAACATGACCTAAATGAGAATCGAAGATCTCATCAATGGTATTGCAACGGTAAAAAGTCAGACGAAAACGGACATCGGATGAAGAAGTTATGGATTTTTAACGGACTTTTCCTGTCCCGGCCTGTTAAAAATGTAATATTAAAAATAAACTCAAAATTAGCCAACGAAGTCTAAATGAGAGTTGTAGAGCATAATCTCACCTACACGTGGATATAAAGAATGTCGAAAACGGAGCTCGTATGCGAAAGATATGAATTTCTGAAGTTCGAGTCACGAGTTTCGACGCTGTGTCAGAATTTTCAGAGTTCACGACGTGAACACTAAAACTCACGACGTGAAAAGTCTGACTGAACATTTCAGAGACACTTGACAGATGACGCATGCCATGAGCGAATCGGGACAAACTCACGACGTGAATTGGCAAAAACTCACGACGTGAACTTCGATTTTTAGCCTATATATAGAAATTGAAGCCTTTCGAGTTTGGCTGCTCATTCCTATCCTCTCTCCCACTTCTACTCTATGTTAAGCATCCCGAGACCACCCCAAAGCCCCGATAACAACCCTAGCACACGACGTAAGGCTCGAAGTCCTGAAGTTCCCGAGGAACTTGCTTCTTTCCAGTCGAAGTACTGCCCGAGTTTAGTCTCGCCTTCTTCAACTCACCACTTCTATCAGGTGAGTTCATACCCCTACACTTTTCGAAGCTTTTTATATGTTTTATAGGGGGGGTAATACAAGTAAACACCCGGTTAATCCCGAGTGAAAACATCAATCTTTTGCTATACCTTTCATGTTGCTTTTATAACTATCATATGGAAATTGTTAACATGCAAAACACCTCACAACACAACTTTACCCTTATGGGATACAATATGTTTTATAAATGAAATACATTTTATTTATACGTTTGCATACTACATTATATCAAGGCTAACCATTTCAACTATAACACCATGTAGTTACAACTAAATATAACTCATCATTATGTTATTATTAACACCGTCGAAAGGATAATCATTTCATACAAAATCATATAAATTATATTGATTATACTTTACAAATCAATCCACTTTTTCTATCATACAAGGTTATAAATAAAAATCGTTATTTTTATTTACTAAAAGGTTTTTCATATATTACTAGTGAACTTATTGTTAGCGAATCATCTGTGAGACAGCGGCTTTGTTTAGTAATAAACGAAAGTCCATCACTTATAGCCAGAGTCTCCTGTAGGGAGAGCGTGAGTTTGTGTATAGATCTATACGGGACCGACAATCCCATGCCCTGACTGTTAGCTACAGTTGGAACGAAAGTTCAGGGGTTACAAATGTCATTTACAGTAAGGATATCCGTCATATTAGCATGGTTATAGGAACTCGCAACGCGGAAACAATGACTCATACATGTAGTAATACTCAACTCAATCAAGCTCGGGGGATAATAACTATATGATCACTTAGTATTTACATCAGGGTTATATATGGTTTTCATTTGATAGACAGTGGGATGTGTGATTTCCGCCTCATTTCCTGTTCCTTGTTTGGTTGTGGATTTAGGGCAGAATCACCCAATCGACTGTTGGTTCCAGTCTTAGGCATATATAACTTGTAGGGACTAAGTAATCATGATAGGGTATTATCAGCACATTCAGAATTCAGTAAACGCAACTTTAACTAGTTTTACTTAATAATAAAACTACCAAGTTATAAAGCTAAGTATGTCATAGTTACTTACATATCACGGTCTTGGTCATTTAAGACTGCCTCTCATCTATTAGGGAAAATATGGGATTTTCTGGATCTAATACATTCATTTTCAACACAACGAATCATAACTCTTTTCATTTGAAAATATCGGATTTTTAGGAGACATATACAAGTATTTTCATATTGATGTGATCACTTAGTGGGTATGTTTGGGTTATATAAAATGAAGATTCGATACATAATGGAATGTGTGGTTTCCGCCTTATTCCCTGTTCCTTGTTTGGTTGTGGGCTTAGGGCAGATCTACTCATTCGACTGTCAGTTCGATCTTTGATTTTATATAACTTATATGCACTAAGTAATCATGGTAGGAAATAACATTGGTCACTTTTCATATACAAATTCAAAGTATCATATATCACTCTTTAAACATAAGAATCAAATATATTTTGTCATCAATGCTAAGGGCTACACTTCAAGCTATTAAGAAAATATAGGATTTTCTGTAATATCATACGAACATTTTCAAGAAACAATAAACTTACCTTCTAAATCAAATACTTATGAACTCACCAACTTAAATGTTGATACACTTTCCAAATCACTTGTATTCTCAGGAAACTAATAAGCAGGTACTCGTACAAGTGTCAAGAAGATGGAGCATAGTAGCTTCAAGTCTTTGTTTTGGTCATCTACTTTTGAAATCACACTATCTACTTTATGTATTCAATGTAAACACTTTATTATCAATACAATGGTTGTTGTTGCTTTGATTACTATTTTACATTTTTATGATACTGTACATGACGTCCTCCGCCCCCGAATGTTTCCGCCGTTCAGGTTTGGGGGTGTGACAGTGTTGTCATAGGTTGTAGGCTTTGATGCAACAATCATCATGCCTTTGATTTGCGATGCTAAACCCCAGATATATCGCTCAATTTTCTTATAATCAGGGGTTACAAGTGCTGGACACATTACTGCAAGATCATTAAATCTAGCGGTATAAGCTTTTATCTCTGAACCCTTCATGGTTAGGGTCCACAATTCTTGTTCCGACTTATGTATTTCCTCCCTATGACAATACTCCTCTACTAGCATCATTTTTAGCTCTTCCCATTTCATGGAATTTGCAGTATCTATTCACATGGCTGTTCCACCATGTAAGTGTTGCATCAGCGAAAGTACATGCTGCAAATCGTACTTTACAATCGTCTGGACAGAAGCTTATTTGAAAGACGGACTCTGTCTTTTCTATCCACCTAGTCAAATTAACAACCCCTTCATTTCCATGAAAGCTCTTTGGCCTGCAATTCATAAAGTCTTTGTAGGTACATGTTCTAGCGGTCCCTACATTGCCTTCATTTCTAACTCCACCTCTTGTTACATTAGATAGAGCCGCAACGATTCTTTGAGCTATGATTTATTCAAGTTCTGCTGTACTCATTGGGGGGTTTGGTTCTGGTGGTTGTTGTTGTGGTGCTGATCGTTGGTTAGGGTTTAGCCGAGCACTACTCCTTCTAGGCATTTTGTTTTAGTTGCTATTATAATTAATAAGAATTTTTATGAGTTTTATTAGTCATTTAATACATAAGTACTAAATTATTCTTCAAAGTGTAAGACATAATAGACAACACAATGATTACTATAATATATGCTTCATATTATTACCAACAGTTACATCAGTTTATTTAGGCTTATAAGAGAAAAGTTTCTATAAACATTGCAAAATTTGCAAGTTTTTCTACATCCTTGCTATAAACTTTACTCTTCTTACCTTAACTAGTCTGGTTTCTCTATTTACACAACCACTAGTTTTAGCTTATCTACCAGTAACCTAGGTGATGACCTAGCACGTCAGTGACATTAACCACTTGCTCCTCCAGTGCTTGAGTTCTCTGTTCAAGACCTCTTGTGCGCTCCTCGTTTCTCGAGGTTTGATTGTAAAGCTCTAACTCTGCAATCCTTGCATCGTGAGTAATCATTTCATTATAAGCAAAATTTATACTATGATGGACATCCATCACTGATTCCTGATCTCGCGTCCTTTGTCCTTCTAGCCTTCGTACTCTTCCGGAGAGATGAGTAGCCCTTCCTTCAACAATTTCCATCTTATCTTCAATTTTCACACTTTTCTCAAACAATTGAGATAAAGTGTTATCTTCAGAAGAATGTGGGGGATGTGGTTGAGATGATTGACTAGTCTCATACATCTTAGCAGCTCTTTCTTCTGCCACCCACCTATCAACGGTTTGTGCTATCCGTGCAGGTTCATCTTGAACTCTATGACTTCCTGAAGATGTCGCCTTCTGATTCTTCTTAATCCTTTGCCATATCGGTATGGATTTACGAGCCGTGCATTTCATCTTCGCTCCTCCTGGAACTTGACGGTAAAGAGTGTTCATTGGTGGTAAAGATGATGCCACCGATTTTTTCTCCTCCATTGGCTCGCTTTCTTCCATTGGTTCACTCTCTTCCTATTCGTTAGAAGGTAAAGATGTTCCATCGTCAGAAGGTATTGGATGAAAGGTGGTTGGATTTATAGGGTAGTAAGGATCGCCTACCATTATGGGGAATGAAACTTCCTCTTCTTCATCCGTATCCTCGATGATTATCCATTCTCGTGAATGTGCCATGTCAAATTCATATACATTTTGGATCACCAAGAGTTTAGTCTATCAAATATTACTCCCAAATTAAATAGTTCATATGATCTGATCATAATAAAATGTAGTTGCGCACCTACACCTAGTTGTGATAGGATATATGCACATATAAACTTTAGTTGGAATATTTGATCTAAATCCATGAGATCAAAAACATTCCGGGTATTAAGGTGTATTCTCATCGCGGGTCTGAGTCTTTATATATGATTCTATATTCTTATTTATTGTCACGCTTTAATTATTGTTTGTTACTTCAGGTCTATCTGATAAGGCACCGGCCAGTCAGGACAGTCGAAATGGCAGGATCATTTTAGCATATAGCCGTTCTGAAATCTAGCAACCCAAATCGACATGTCTATCCTGTCACCGCTCCCGTAAGTAGTTTTTCAGTAGAAAAATTAATAATACTTTTTATTGTAGGCTAAGGGATATACCTAAACCTAATAGAGTAAACCCTAAACTATAGACGTGCTTTCCTAAGAAAGTACTAGTTCACTGTAGTTAATAGCTCTGATACCAATCTGTCACACCCCAGCTGTCGGCGGAAACACCGGGTGGTGTAACGTCATTCTTCGTATCACAGTTATATAACATACACTGAACAGTACTAAAGAAAATACATACCTTTATTGATGATTGAAAGTTACAATATTGTTTTCCTAGTACTTATTACATAATATCCGACTATGGCATACTTCTTAATGAACAGAAAGGTAATAGTAAAACTTCTCCTGTTCGAATACATACTAGCTTTTCAAGTTCCTGAAAACACATGCATTTTAAAATACGTCAACATAAAGTTGGTGAGTCCACAGGTTTTGACTCCATATAAAAATAATACATTTTCCAAGTTCAAAAGTATAGTTTTGAAAGTATCATTTTGACTCTCCAACATTTAGTATATATTAGGTATAATAGTTTACTTATAAATTAAGTATTATACCTAAACATTCCTTGAGCCTAAGGTATAAGTAGGGGGAAACTTATACTTAACATTAATACTTGTATACGACAAAGTATAATGTTTCTAACAATTTGGTACCATGAGCCTGTAACCGCTGCTACGACACAATACCTCTGATAAAACACACTCATGATTTCCATGAGAAACAATACACTCATGATTTCCATGAGAAACAACACCGTACGCTTCATCGACGCGGGAACAATAACAAGTAAAAGGATAGTTCGTCACTCGCTTATGGTTGACTGTAGCTAACAATCACAAGTGGGGTGGTCAACCCGTATACTAATTATACACGACTTCCTCGCTCACATGGGTTTAAAGGTTATAGTTTAGAGGATTTCCGCTAAGATCCCCAATCTTAGTTGATGAATACAATTACTCATGTAGACTTCGACGACTCTCTATAGCTCTAACAACAAAAGCATTTTCATGTCTAAAATCCTAAGTTACTAGACTATGCTTTTAAACATTACTCCTAACTTCATAACATTTAGGCAGTATAACAGCTATAACTTGAAGTAAAACCAGGTTTTATCTTGACATAAAACCAATAACAACAACAACATATAACATACCAAGTTTTATCTTGTCATAAAACTAACAATAACAACATATAGCATACCAAGTTTTATCTTGACATAAAACCAATAATAGCAACATAATTTATAAATTAACATATAGAACTTCCGAATATAACTTCAGAACTATATCGCACACAACATATATATAGAATCCTAAGTATAACTCAAGATCTACATTCGTATAATAACATGCTAACAAGTTGATAATAGTTGTATATATTCAAAATATTATATTTAAACAACTATATCCCGGTTAATATAACTATCTACGTTGACACTAATATACTATTATATAGACATAATATCAACCTGTATACAATATTTAGCATGCGTTTTCCCCCGAAAATATTAGAAAGTGGGGCCATGAAACTCACCCTAGTAGCGTGATTTTATGTAATCTAAGCAGAAACGGTCAGCGGTACGAGGTCGTCGGGGCTCGGGATGCAAGAGGGCTTCAGCAAATGAGAGAAAGGAAAAAAGTTCATGTGTAGGAATGGCTGGAGTCGGACCTGCTATTTATAGGAAGATTTTTGGCCTCTCACGTCGTGAGCCATATAGTCTCACGTCGTGAGCCATGGCTGGTCACCCCGTAGACTTGCCATTTGCGTCCCTAGCTTCGGAAGGTGGCCATGTGACTCCTCACGTCGTGAGATATCCTTGCTCACGTCGTGAGCTTAGAACTTATCCTTTCGTAGCCTCGTCACACACCTTCTAGATCCAAAATGTGGCAAAATGACTCCTCACGTCGTGAGTTTCTATGCTTACGTCGTGAGCTCAGTCGGATTAGGGTTTCTGACAACTGTATCTTCGGAAGGTCGTAACTTTCACATACGAACTCCGTTTTTGACGTTCTTTATATGCACGCGTAGGTATTTACGAGTACTACAACTCTATTTTAGACTCCAATAGCTAATTCTAAGTCATTTTAAATTTCTCTTACTATAGAGATTTATAGTGTTCGGTTTATCATAACTTCTTCATGCGAAGTCAGATTCAGACGTTCTCTATATTTTTGGAATCGTATGGATGTATACTTTGAGTTGCATCATAAAGAAAGTTCGTATTTGTATTAGAATTTATCATGGACTACATAGCACGTTTATCACATTACTAGTTTAACAAAATCACATTACATGATTAGCATAATCACATGTGATTGTCTATTGACCTATTTTGACTGGTGTTACAATTTTCTAGAAGTACACTATAACATTTTCAAAGAACCAAGACAAGTTTTCCATCTCAAAAACATACTTATGAACTCACCAACTTAAATGTTGATACACTTTCAAAACCACTTGTATTCTCAGGTAGGGATGAGCATATGGACCGGGGAACCGGCCGGAATCGGAACCGGAACCCGATCGAACCAGTCGGGCCGGGACCGATACTATAAGTTTGTCAATTTTTGGAACCGGGACCCGGTAAGAACCGGTCGTTGGAACCAGCCCAAAACCGGGATCCGGACCGGATAACTCACTTAAAATTTGAAAGTTGCATAACTCACTCAATTTAACTTTTTTTTACCTGAATCTTTTTCCTACATGTACATTATGATTTGTAGTTAAGTTTAGACTATAAAAAAGCTTGATTTGGTTAAAAATTGAATGAGTTACAAGACCCGCAAGGAAGGGTGTCAAATCAGAATTTTTTTTATGTTTCAGCAATTAAATGTAATCTGACTTTATTGTTCAAATGTCCATAACTCACTCAATTTAACTTGTTTTAACCTGAATCTTTTCCTACATGTAGATTAGTATTTGTAGTTAAGTTTAGACTATAAAAACGCTTGATTTGGTTAAAAATTGAATGAGTTACAAGCCCTCCAAGGGAGGTTGTCAAATCAGAATTTTTTTATGTTTCAGCAATTAAATGTAATCTAACTTTGTTGTTCAAATGTGAATAACTCACTCAATTTAACTTTTTTTGACCTGAATATTTTTCCTACATGTATATTAGGATTTTTAGTTAATTTTAGACTATAAAAATGCTTGATTTGGTTAAAAATTGAATGAGTTACAAGCCCCGCAAGGAAGGGTGTCAAATCAGAATTTTTTTATGTTACAACAATTAAACGTAATCTGACTTTGTTGTTCAAATGTGCATAACTTACTAAATTTAAGTTTTTTTGACCTGAGTCTTTTTCCTACACGTATTTTAGGTTTTGTAGTTAAGTTTAGACTATAAAAACTCTTGATTTGGTTAAAAATTGAATGAGTTACTATCCCCGCAAGGAAGCGTGTCAAATCAGACCGGTTCCAAAATCGAAAACCCTTCAAAAACCGAACCCGAAACCGGAACCGGTAGAATCTCCGGGACGGTTCGGTTCGTGATTTTGGCCGAAGCCGGTTCCAGGGTCGAGCCGATTCGGTCCGTTTTCTCATGCCTATTCTCAGGGAATCAGTAGACAGGTACACCCATAAGTTTTGAGAAGACGGAGCTTTGTAGAGTCGCGCCTTTTATACTTTTGCTATACACTTTTGATGTCATACAAAATATGTATTGAACAGATGTATATATTATACTTTATCAATGTAATGGTTGTGTTTGCTTTGATTACTATTATACAATTGTTGTGATACTGTACATGAAGTCCTCCGCCCCGAACGTTTCCGCCGTTCCGGTTTGGGGGTGTGCCAGATTGGTATCAGAGCATTGTTTATAGTGAATAAGTATATTAAACCATGTATGATATACAACTATAAATACAATGGTGCCAAAGTGCTCTGACTAAAAGTATACTTTTAAAATATAAGTATTTTATAAGAAGTATACAAACACACATACATACCAGAAACAGTATCACGGTGAGAACTACATAAAAGTATTTAGATGTTGGACACTACTAGTTAAACCTAGACAGTTATGTAATCATACCTGGAATAAATATAGCCTGATCAACTATATTTATTTGAGATACAACTAACATGTGCTTGGGAGTGATTGTGATGTTGCAACACGTCTAAAACTTACCAACAATACATATAAGAGAAACTCTAGAACCAAACATAAAGATAAAATACTATAGGAGTATTTTATGATCCTACAACACTAGAACAAGAACATTTAGACCTCGATAGTTATGTATAAATTGTATACACTAGGTGATCATGGGGAGACCCAGTGTGAGCCACACTATACAAATTATTTACAAGTGTTGCTATAAATGAAGTTAGCGATTGTTTACTTATATTAGTAGACTTCCACTGTAAATCGCTTAATAGAACACTATAACAGTCAGGATAAGATATATCTTGTTCATTATCACCTGAATCATGACCACTATAGAGAACTTATCATTACTTTCTCTTTAATCGTTATAGATAAAGATGCCTCCAAATAAGTCCAACCGAAACAAAAATAACCCGCCAACTAATCCACCACCGCCACCACCTCCACAGTATGACCCTGATGTCTTCCAAGCAGCAGTAACCGCCGTCGTAGCAGCCGCCATGACGCAGATCAATGCAAGTGGCACTAGCGGGGTGGGTAGTGGTGCCAACCCTTCTAACCACAGAGATAGTCATGGACACCCAAAGGAGTGTTCATACAAAGACTTCACGAACTCTAAACCTATATACTTTGATGGCACCGGAGGTGTCATTACTTTAACACGCTGGTTAGAAAAGACCGAATCAATATTTGAAATCTGTGCGTGCCCCGAATCTAGCAAAGTGAAATTTGCTGCATGTACTTTCATAGACAGAGCCCTCACTTGGTGGAACGGCCAAGTCAAGTCATTGACTCTCCCAATAGCCAATGCCATGAGCTAAGATGACTTAAAGGAACTAATGCTAGCAGAATATTGTCCCATAGGCGAGATACAAAAGCTAGAGTAGGAGCTCTGGAGTCTGAAGATGAAGGACTCCGATATCGCTGCTTACACTGCTAGATTCAGTGACCTGGCTCTTCTGTGTCCCGAGATGGTCACCCTGGAGAGTAAGAAGGTGGAAAGGTATATCTGGGGATTAACTCACCCGACTCAAGGAAACGTTATAGCTTCCAATCCACATACTTTTGACAGTGCCAAGCGTCTGGAACAGACACTAGTGGATCATGGGGATTGTCAAGGCTCCATGACAACCATTTCTGAACAACCTAAAGAGGGTGGCGGCAAAAAGAAATTCTGGAACAAAAGAAAGAGGCAATCGTCACAGGAGCCCTCAAAGAGACAACAAACAGTAGCAGTCCACGCTGCTACCATTCCTGCGGTTACTCCTGCTGCTCCAACACCTCCTAGTCGATATGTTGGCAACCTGCCGAAGTGAAACAAATGCAACTTCCACCACCATGGGCCTTGTCGGGAATTGCAATGCACTAACTGCAACAGGAAAGGGCATACTGCCCGCTTCTGTAAGACACTGACGCATCATAACGCCCAGGCCCCCAGAGCTGGAGTAGGCCAGGCCTACTATGGGTGTGGTGAAACATGGCACTACAAGAGGGATTGCCCGAAAGCAAGGAACGCTGGCAATACAGGAAGAGTACTAGCAATGGGTCAGGAGGAGGCAGTAGCGGATCCCACTGTAGTCACGTGTACGTTCCTTCTCGATAACTCTTATGCATGCATACTCTTTGATAGTGGTGTGGAGAGGAGTTTTGTCAGCCATAAATTTAAACATTTACTCAAACACAAACCACAAACACTAAACGAAACATTCAATGTCGAGATGGATAACGGGAAGAAAGAGAGCACTAACGACAAATTCATAGGTTGTACCCTCACTCTAAACGACTATTCTTTCCCAAATCGACCTTATGCCGGTCTCCATAAAAAGCTTCGACGTCATCATCGGCATGGACTGGTTAAGTCCTCACGGTGCTGATATTCTATGCTACGAAAAAGCCATTCGCCTCAATCTGCCAAGTGGCGAAACCCTCGTTATCTACGACGACAAACCCAGTACGAACCTTCACATCATCTCTTGCATCAAAGCCCAAAAATACCTGCGCAAATAGTGTCACGCATTCTTAGCCCATGTTGTCAATGAAAAACAAGAAGTAAAAGACCTCGAGAGCATTCCCGAAGTCTGTAATTTTCCTGATATCTTCCCCGAAGATCTTCCAGGAGTTCCTCCTGAACGCCAAGTCGAGTTTCGAATCGACTTGATTCCTGGAGCTACCCTTGTAGCCAAATCCCCGTATCGCCTGGCACCTGCAGAGATGCATGAATTATCCAACCAATTAAACGAACTGCTCAGTAAGGGATTCATTCGACCGAGCTTCTCACCCTGGGTGTCACAACTAGCATTTTGCTAGGAAATTCTACTCTCATGTAATCATTCACCTAGTGTAATAACTTGTACTCTAAGAGAATATCATACTCTATGCTCATTCAAATACATCTCATATGTTCAACTATGAGTTGAAAACCCTAGACATCCTGGTTCAAGTTCGCTATGGACTAGGATTCTCTTATTGGGCCTAATGGACCAATAAACCTTCAACTTGAACTACTTTGCGCCTAGAAACTTTGAATTGGGTTCAAATTGGACCCACACTCACAAATCTATAACATTTTGGACCATTTGGGCCTAGAATGATTCATTCTAACCTTAATGGACCTTAGAACCCATTCTTTTATACTATTGGGCCGAGAGATACCCTAAAGGCCCAATGGGCCGAAAGATTTTATGATTAGGCTCCAAAAATCCTAACTAAAGTTTAATGGGCTCAAGCTATTCCAATTCCTACCTTCTTGGCCCAAAAGCTCGGCCCAACATCAATTAAAACACAAAAAAAAGAGAAAACTAATGGGAGAAAATGGGGTGACACCTCATTGTTGTCTAACATATTTCCATGTCTTGAACCACCAAACATCTAGGCACATCACATCCAAGATTAAAGAAGTCAACTCCTACTTCTCTCCTCCCTCCTCTACCCCTCGGCCATACACATACACACAAACAATTCACACTTTTCTCTCAACACTCAAAGATTCTCTCCTCCTCTTCTTCAAAGATTCATGGGTTTGTGAGGGTGTTATTCAAGAAAGTCTTCTCCAAGCTTCATAACTTGGTAAGCCATTGGTTAAACTCTTTTGTTATGTCAAAGTTTAAACAAAAATCCTTCCTCTTACACTCCATTTTCGTAAATATGGGTCTTAGAGCAACCATCAATTCGAGATCTCTTCAAGGCACAAGCTAGGACTCAAAAATCCCTCTCCTTCTTCATCTACATCTTGAAAACCCCAAGGTGAGTTCATACCCCCTATTTTCGATTTTTACTTTGTTTTGGGGGAGAATACAAGTTGTGTTGTGTAGATCTATGTGCGTATGCATGAATATGTGTGTTTTTCATGATTTATTTGGTGGTTATGTGTTATTTACTTCATAAATCTAAAAATATGTTAAGAATATTAAGTTTATCACTTGGATCCACATGAAAACCTTGAGAAAAGTATGTTTTATCACATATAATACATGTAAACTAGTAGATCTGGGATTTATACATTTAAAATAGTAAAAATGAGTGTTGTGTTCCAAGATCTATAAACTAAACTAAAAAATCAGCCATTCACAGAAAAGTTTTGGTCCAATCTCGAACTGTTTTGACCATCTAAATGATAATACTTTTCAAAACTGTTTTACATGCAAAAACTTCAGGTTTATACCTTTAAAATGACTACGCTCACGTTTGATTTTTCTATAATTTTTGGCGAATTTTACAAAACTGCCTATCAGATTTGAAATAATTTCGGACCAGCCTGTTGGTGAGCAATTTCACACTTGTTAGAAGCCATTAAAAATTATGAAAAAAAATTGTGAACAAAGTAGACAAAATTTCCAAACTTCCAGAATTTACGGATCTATATTTTGACTTATGGTGATTTTTCTACAAATTTTGCAACAACTAGGCCGGAAAAGCCCAAAACCAGAAAAATGTGTATTTTCACAAAAATCAAGCCAAAAATCATATTTTTGACAAAAATAGGTTTAAAATGTTAGTTTTACCACAAACTAGTCATCAACACAAGTTTTGAACAAAATGGAGACTAAAGTGTTATTCTTACAAAAATTGGGCCTTAATTGTAAATTTTTGGCTTATTGGGCCAAGAACGTCATTTTTACAAAAAGTGGGCTTTTATGCTATTTTAGTGAATACTTGAACTAAAACCAACGATAAACTAACAAACGGATTAATTTGATCAATTTCTAGGTTATTGGGCCTTAGTGGCCCATTTTTATGTGCGATAGGTCCTGTATACTATTTATATGTTTATTGGGCCTCATTGACCCATTAACATGTGCGACGGACCTTGGATACTATTTGTGTGCTATTTGGGCCTGTAAATACCTTACATGTGAAATGGGCCTTCGTTGTCCTTTCATATATATTTCGGGCCCATGTTATATAATCTCATTCCAATTGGGCCTTGAAATGATTTACATGTTTAGCGATGCCTTAGTGGTTCACTTACATGGTTCATTGGGTCTGGAATGAGATTATACCTTTCTTCGCGTAAATTCGATAAGGATCTAGTGAGTTTTATCGGTTGACACCTATTAAGTGATCGATCGTAGCATGTAGTTATAACCAGAGTCTCTTAGAGGGAGAACGGGGATCTGTGTATAGATCTATACGGGGATGACACCCGACACCTGAGCTGTTCGCTACAGTTAGACTAACTCAGTCTAGGGTGACGAAAACCTTATAATCAAAACCTTATAATCAAAACCGGCGTTCAACAACGCCAAGACAGGCGAAATTGTCATTATTTAGTATGATTATGATGGATCACTTAGAGGAATTAACGTTATGAAGTTTACGGAAGACCATTCTCTTTTCTTTTGGATTACTCGGAAACATACTCTCACTGGTACTCAACCTCGGGGGTTGGTATGACAGCTTTCTCTTTTACAGACCACATCGGGTTGTCTGGGAACATTCTCTATACATGCTCTTTACATTCTCTCTACGTTCTCTTTACCCTTTTATTCAAATAAACAATAACATACATGCATTAATACAAGATCTGACACAAACGTACTAAACAATTTTCAGAAAAATATAGGATTTTCTGGTGGTTTCAAAGTTATACAAATAAACAATAACATAGATGCATTAACTTGTATTCTCAGGAAACCGTTGAAGCAGGATGAATGAAACAAACTAATGGATATTGTGTTATATTTTGTTTCATCATAATCTGACTATTTTGGCATGTAATATTCAAATACAATACTCGATGTAAACAATGAATGTTGTTATATTACATGTGTGATGATGATGATGTTATGTTTCATTTATATTCACTGTAATGATATCTCAAGATGAAGTCACGCACAAGCCCCCAGACGTTTCCGTCGTCTGGTTCGGGGGTGTGACAGATTGGTATCAGAGCATTGTTTATAGTGAACTAGCATATCTAATCATACAGGATATGCAACTATAAATACAATGGGACTAAACTACTCTGAACATAATAATTAAAATACATACTTATGTGTGCATTTTAGATTAATAACACAAGAAGAACAGTAAAAGTCTTTGGAGGATTTGAACATCGCTATTAAACCCGGACAGTTATCTAGTCGTGTTGGGGGTGAATGTAGCCTGATCAACTACATTCATTCAAAGTACGACCAACATGTGTTCGTGAGTAATTGTGATGGACAATGAATCAAAAACTTACCATTTAATTATCCAAAGAGCTTATAGAATCAAACCTAAACAAAATTTAAATACTATAGGAGTATTTGGTGTACTATTTGTTTCTAGTAGGTATACCCCTTCGTGCAATACATTATGGACGAGCATCATTAGCCAGGAGACCCCTATTTCCCTAGTCAGGGGAATGCAGGGTGGCTTGACCCAGAAGAAGACTCAAAGGAAGAACCAGAAGAGGAACATGAAGTAGAACTTACAGATGAACCCGCCGAGCCAGTAGTGAACCTCGAAGAGGAAGAGCTCGAGGGCGATGATGATGATGACTCGGATGTAGAATCCGTTGTCATCAATCTTCCATACATGGCTAGAGTACTGGATTATCGTAAGGGCCCTGATGTCCCCAAGCCCCATGGGCACACGATATTTGGAGATGGAGTCACCAGCAGGGAATATGACCACACTACGGTAGGAACCGAGGTTTCTTCGATCTTATTCATAGAGGACTAGCTGACCGGTCCCTCCCAGGCATGGTCCGACGCACTCAAGACATTGGCAACCAAGCTCAAGACACCCCAAATCAAACGGACCAAATGCGGTTGCTGTTGAGAGAGATGAGAGACAAACACAGGAGGTGAACGGAGACTCCCAAGCAAGACAGTTAGTTTGGGAGGTACGACTACGAGATACCGAGCGACAAGTAGCTCGTCTCTGAGGTGCATCCACTTCATCAGAACCACCACCAGACACTTTCTGCCACGATTAGGATCAATCTTTTCTTTTTCCCCCTACTATCTGATATGACTCTCTTTCGTGTACTAAGATGGTACTTGCCAATGAAACAATTATGTGCTATCTTTATTTCATGTTATTGCATAAATTCAATTATATGCACAACCGAACCCTAGAAACCGCTAGATACTTAAGGACCTCGAAACTAAAACAACCCGTATACTCTAAGGATAGACGTAACGATCGTGCCAAATCTGCAATTACCTACTACCGTAAATACATCATAGGGATGTAGATGGAAACAATGAGAATCATACGACAAGACGCGAAATTTATAGAGTACAACCAGGAATGACGATCATTGCTTACGATCTGGCTTATCAACATGCAGCAGGAAAATGTCATCCCATAGAAATAACAAGCACACCCACGAGACACCGCTCCTGCAGATGGACTCTGCTACATTCCAAGCTGCTGTAACAGCGACAATAACTGCTGCTATGGCACAACTCAACGCAAACAACACCAATAGAGGTGGAAATAGCATCGACAACTCCAGCCGTAGGAATGAGCACGGAAACCCACAAGTGACAGCTTATCAAGGCACTCCAAACCCCAAGCTTAAGAACAGGAAGCGGAAGTCTGGAAGTAAGAGAAAGGGACAACCCACTCAAGGGTTCTCGAAGAAGCAACATGTTGTTGCTGTCCATGCGACCATGACCCCTACTACATCAACACCAGCGAGAGCATATGCTGGAAGTATTCCAAAATGCAACCAGTGCAATTTCTATCATAAGGGAGCCTGCCGGGAGCTACATTGTAAGAAATGCAACCGAAAGAGTCACACCACCAGATACTGTAGAACTTATCCACGACAGAATCATCAGCCAAACAAAAACAACAACAATCGCAACAACCTTAACAACAACACCAATGATGAAACCAGTCACACCTGCTATGGGTGTGGAGGAACCGGTCACTTCAGGCGCAATTGCCCCAAGGCTAACAATCAAGGAGCAAAAGGATCAGGAAGGGTCCTGACCTTGGGTCAAGGCGAAGCAGTCCAAGACCCGACAGTTGTTACTGGTACGTTCCCACTTAACAACTCTTTTTCTTGCATCTTACTTGATAGTGGAGCTGAGCGAAGCTTCGTTAATAACAAATTCGAGCACTTACTAAGACAACAACCCCAGAAACTAAACAAAGCCTTCACGGTGGAGATGGCTAATGGGAAAAACCGAATTAACCTAGGATATTTATGTAGAGTACACCTTAACACTAAACAACCATTCATTTTAAATAAATTTAATGCCAGTAAATATTAGGAGTTTGATGTGATAATCGGCATGGTTGGGTTAAGCCCCCACCGTGCTGATACTATGTGTCGCGAGAAGGCCGTTTGCCTTCACCTCCCTAATCACGAAACTCTAATAATCTATGGTGATAAACCTGGCGCCAATCCTCGTCCTATCTCGTGCATCAAGGCACAGAAGTGCCTGCATCAGAAGAACTACGTTTTCCTCGCTCATGTTGTGGACAAGACCAAGGAAGAAGAAAGCATACAAGGTATTCTAGTAGCATGCGATTTTCCGGATGTATTTTCCGAAGAACTTCTGGGAATACCCCAGAGAGACAGGCCGAATTTCGAATCGACCTCATACCGGGAACCACATCAATTTCCAATTCACCCTATAGGTTGACTCCCGCCGAAATTCAGAAGTTATCCAGTCAATTAAGAAAATTTTTGAGCAAAGGATCCATCAGACCAAGCTTTTCAACCTGGGAAGCTCCAGTCTTGTTCGTCAAGAAGACGGATCCTTCAGAATGTGCAGCGATCTTTGGGAATTAAATAAGCTCACTATCAAAAACCGATACCCACTTCCTCGGATTTACGTCTTATTTGACCAGCTTAAGGAGTTAGTTACTTCTCCAAATAAGAGCTAAGATTCGGATATCATCAGCTCCGAGTCCGAGAAGAGGACATTCCAAAAACTACCTTTCGAACTCGATACGACCATTTCAATTTCATTGTGATACCCTTCGGTCTAACGAATGCCCCCACGGTATTCATGGACCCTACGAACCGAGTTCTCCCAACCATTCCTAGTCAGCCTTTTTAATTATTTTCATCGATAACATACTCAACTGCTCATGAAGCAAGGACAAAACACTGTCAACATCTACGACCAGCCTTGAAAGCATCAAAGCCGGAGAATATCGCGAAGAAAGCACTACATGGATGGATAAAACCCTCGAAGTCGAAGGACGAAGCTTATAGTTATAATAGTTGAGTTGGGCGTTATCTGGGTGATCGTCAATAGGTTAACCCAATCTGCTCATTTCCTGCTAATACAGAAATAAAACAAGACGGAAAGATTAGCTTGAATCTATATCAAGGAGATCGTGAGACTCCATGAAATATCGGTATCTACTATCTCGGATCGAGATAACGGGATTACTTCAAGACTTTGACAGTCACTCCAGAAGGCTATAGGAACATAGCTAGATATGAGCGTTGCTTACCACCCTCAAACCGATAGCCAAAGCGAACGGACCATCCAAACGCTCGAAGACATGCTCCGAGCTGGTGTGATTGATTTCGGCAAGTCATGGGATACCCACTTTCCCTTGGTTGAATTCTCATACAACAACAGTTATCACACGAGCATCAAGGTTGCTCCTTTCGAGGCTCTTTATGGTCGTAAATGCAGATCACTCGTCAGTACTCTCACGGGACCAGAAAACCATCCGCGAAACGACAGAGAAGATAATTCAAATCAGAACTCGACTTCAAGCATCACGAGATAGACAGAAGAGCTATGCTGACAAGTGGCGTAAGCCATTAGAATGTCAAGTCGGGGATCGCGTGTTATTAAAGGACTCTCCTTGGAAGGAATGATCCGCTTTGGGTAACGGGGAAAACTGAACCCGCGATACATCGGACCGTTCGAGATTCTCGCCCGAATTGGTCCGGTAGCCTATAAGCTGCAGCTGCCTTCGGAGCTCAGTAATGTACACCCCGAGTTCCACATTTCAAATTTGAAAAAGTGCTTAATAGATGAAACCCTTGTTATTTCTTTAGAAGAAATCGAGATAAACAAGAATCTTCGGTTCGTCGAAGAACCGGTTGAAGTTATGGACAGGGAAGTGAAGCGTACTAAACAAAATCGCATTCCGATTGTGAGGATTTCGATGGAACGCTAAGCGTGGACCGAAATTCACATGGGAACGCAAAGATCAGATAAAGCAGAAGTGCCCTCACCTATTCCCTCATTCATGAACCTATCTTTCGAAAGAATTTCGGGACGAAATTCCCTCTAACGGGGGGATGATGTCACAACTAGCATTTTGCTAGGAAATTATACTCTCATGTAATCATTCACCTAGTGTAATAACTTGTACTCTAAGAGAATATCATACTCTATGCTCATTCAAATACATCTCATATGTTCAACTATGAGTTGAAATCCCTAGACATCCCGGTTCAAGTTCGCTATGGACTAGGATTCTCTTATTGGGCCTAATGGACCAATAAACCTTCAACTTGAACTACTTTGGGCCTAGAAACTTTGAATTGGGTTCAAATTGGACCTACACTCACAAATCTATAACATTTTGGACCATTTGGGCCTAGAATGATTCATTCTAACCCTAATGGACCTTAGAACCCATTCTTTTATACTATTGGGCCGAGAGATACCCTAAAGGCCCAATGGGCCGAAAGATTTTATGATTAGTCTCCAAAAATCCTAACTAAAGTTTAATGGGATCAAGCTATTCCAATTCCTACCTTCTTGGCCCAAAAGCTCGGCCCAACATCAATTAAAACACAAAAAAAAGAGAAAACTAATGGGAGAAAATGGGGTGACACCTCATTGTTGTCTAACATATTTCCATGTCTTGAACCACCAAACATCTAGGCACATCACATCCAAGCTTGAAGAAGTAAACTCCTACTTCTCTCCTCCCTCCTCTACCCCTCAGCCATACGCATACACACAAACAATTCACACTTTTCTCTCAACACTCAAAGATTCTCTCTTCCTCTTCTTAAAAAATTCATGGGTTTGTGAGGGTGTTATTCAAGAAAGTCTTCTCCAAGCTTCATAACTTGGTAAGCCATTGGTTAAACTCTTTTGTTATGTCCAAGTTTAAACAAAAATCCTTCCTCTTACACTCCATTTTCGTAAATATGGGTCTTAGAGCAACCATCAATTCGAGATCTCTTCAAGGCACAAGCTAGGACTCAAAAATCCCTCTCCTTCTTCATCTACATCTTGAAAACCCCAAGGTGAGTTCATACCCCCTATTTTCGATTTTTACTTTGTTTTGGGGGAGAATACAAGTTGTGTTGTGTAGATCTATGTGTGTATGTATGAATATGTGTGTTTTTCATGATTTATTTGGTGGTTATGTGTTATTTACTTCATAAATCTAAAAATATGTTAAGAATATTAAGTTTATCACTTGGATCCACATGAAAACCTTGAGAAAAGTATGTTTTATCACATATAATACATGTAAACTAGTAGATCTGGGATTTATACATTTAAAATAGTAAAAATGAGTGTTGTGTTCCAAGATCTATAAACTAAACTCAAAAATCAGCCCTTCACAGAAACGTTTTGGTCCAATCTCGAACTGTTTTGACCACCTAAATGATAATACTTTTCAAAACTGTTTTACATGCAAACACTTCAGGTTTATACCTTTAAAATGACTACGCTCACGTTTGATTTTTCTACAATTTTTGGCGAATTTTACAAAACTGCCTATCAGATTTGAAATAATTTCGGACCAGCCTGTGAAGGTGAGAAATTTCACACTTGTTAGAAGCCATTAAAAATTATGAAAAATTGTGAACAAAGTAGACAAAATTTCCAAACTTCCAGAATTTACGGATCTATATTTTGACTTATGGTGATTTTTCTACAAATTTTGCAACAACTAGGCCGGAAAAGCCCAAAACCAGAAAAATGTGTATTTTCACAAAAATCAAGCCAAAAATCATATTTTTGACAAAAATAGGTTTAAAATGTTAGTTTTACCACAAACTAGTCATCAACACAAGTTTTGAACAAAATGGAGACTAAAGTGTTATTCTTACAAAAATTGGGCCTTAATTGTAAATTTTTGGCTTATTGGGCCAAGAACGTCATTTTTACAAAAAGTGGGCTTTTATGCTATTTTAGTAAATACTTGAACTAAAACCAACGATAAACTAACAAACGGATTAATTTGATCAATTTCTAGGTTATTGGGCCTTAGTGGCCCATTTTTATGTGCGATAGGTCCTGTATACTATTTATATGTTTATTGGGCCTCATTGACCCATTAACATGTGCGACGGACCTTGGATACTATTTGTGTGCTATTTGGGCCTGTAAATACCTTACATGTGAAATGGGCCTTCGTTGTCCTTTCATATATATTTCGGGCCCATGTTATATAATCTCATTCCAATTGGGCCTTGAAATGATTTACATGTTTAGCGATGCCTTAGTGGTTCACTTACATGGTTCATTGGGTCTGGAATGAGATTATACCTTTCTTCGCGTAAATTCGATTAAGGATCTAGTGAGTTTGATCGGTTGACACCTATTAAGTGTTCGATCGTAGCCTGTAGTTATAACCAGAGTCTCTTGGAGGGAGAGCGGGGATTTGTGTATAGATCTATACGGGGATGACACCCCACACCTGAGTTGTTCGCTACAGTTAGACTAACTCAGTCTAGGGTGACGAAAACCTTATAATCAAAACCTTATAATCAAAATCGGCGTTCAACAACGCCAAGACAGGCGAAATTGTCATTATTTAGTATGGTTATGATGGCTCACTTAGAGGAATTAACGTTATGAAGTTTACGGAAGACCATTCTCTTTTCTTTTGGATTACTCGGAAACATACTCTCATTGGTACTCAACCTCGGGGGTTGGTATGGCAGCTTTCTCTTTTATAGACAACATCGGGTTGTCTGTGAACATTCTCTATACATGCTCTTTACATTCTCTCTACGTTCTCTTTACCCTTTTATTCAAATAAACAATAACATACATGCATTAATACAAGATCTGACACAAACATACTAAACAGTTTTCAGAAAATATAGGATTTTCTGGTGGTTTCAAAGTTATACAAATCATTTTCACAAACATGCTTATGAACTCACCAACATTTTTATGTTGACCTTTTTTAACTTGTATTCTCAGGAAACCGTTGAAGCAGGATGAACGAAACAAACTAATGGATATTGTGTTATATTTTGTTTCATCATAATCTGACTATTTTGGCATGTAATATTCAAATACAATACTCGATGTAAACAATGAATGTTGTTATATTACATGTGTGATGATGATGATGTTATGTTTCATTTATATTCACTGTAATGATATCTCAAGATGAAGTCACATACAAGCCCCCGGACGTTTCCGCCGTCTGGTTCGGGGGTGTGACACTGGGGAGCACCAAACCTGTTCGTGAAGAAGAAGGATGGATCTTTCCGAATGTGCATAGATTACCGCGAAGTAAACAAGCTTACCATTAAGAACCGATACCCTCTTCCGCGAATAGACGACCTCTTCGATCAACTCCAAGGGGCCAGCTACCTTTCATAGATTGACCTAATATCGGGTATCACCAATTACGGGTCCATGAGAATGTTGTTCCCAAAACAGCATTCCGAACTCGTTATGGTCACTACGAGTTTGTAGTAATGCCCTTCGGTCTAACAATGCACCCGCAGTATTCATGGATCTAATGAATCGGGAGTGGCGTCCCTTCCTCGACAAATTCGTGATAGTATTCATAGATGATATACTTATTTACTCACGAAGTAAGGAAGATCATAGCCAGCATCTGAGACAAGTCTTAGAAACTCTAAGGGCGGAAAGGCTTTATTCGAAGTTCTCAAAGTGCGAGTTTTGGATTAGGAAGGTAAATTTCCTTGGTCATGTGGTCAGCGAAGAAGGAATACACGTGGACCCTTCCAAAATAAAGGCAATTGAGAACTGGTCAGCACCTAGAACGCCAACAGAAATCCGCCAATTTTTAGGACTTGCTGGCTACTACCGCATGTTCATACAGAATTTCTCTAGAATCGCTAAACCGCTTACCACCCTAACTCAGAAGGGTGTAACTTTTAGTTGGGGAGAGAAACAGGACATTGCGTTCCAAACACTGAAGCAAGCCATGTGCAGCGCACCTATCTTGTCTCTCCCAGAAGGGACAAAAGACTTCGTAGTATACTGCGATGCATCCAATCAGGGGCTAGGCTGTGTGCTTATGCAGCGAGGAAAGGTTATTGCCTTTGCCTCGAGACAGCTAAAGGCACACGAGGTCAATTACACTACTCATGATCTTGAGTTAGGAGCAGTAGTGTTTGCTCTAAAAATCTGGAGGCATTACCTTTACGGTACCAATTGCACCATCTTTACCAACCACAAAAGCCTCCAACACATCTTCGATCAGAAAGAACTTAACATGAGACACCGACGATGGGTAGAGCTACTCAATGATTACGAATGCAAAATTCTCTATCATCCCGACAAAGCCAAAGTAGTAGCAGATGCCCTTAGTCGAAAGGAGTAATCAGGTCGTAGAGTGAAGGCACTAACCATGACAATCCATTCACATCTGTCCACACAGATCAAAGAGGCTCAGTTAGAAGCCTTGAAGCCGGATAATGTGGCAGATGAAGTCCTAAGAGGAATGGAGAAGAACTTAGAAATCAAGGGTGACGGAGTTCGTTACTTCTTAATCAGATCTGGACACCGAAGTTTGGTGGCTACAGAGATGTTGTCATGAACGAAGCCCACAAAACTCGATACTCCGTTCATCCAGGTTCAGATAAGATGTATCTGGATCTCAAGAAACTTTATTGGTGGTCGAACATGAAAGCCGAGATCGCTACCTATGTGGGCAAATGCCTAACTTGCGCCAAAGTCAATGTAGAATACCAGAAGCCCTCAGGTTGATTACAGCAGCCAGAGATACCTGAGTGGAAGTGGGAGCGGATTACAATGGATTTCATAACCAAGTTACCCAAAACCAAGGATGGTCATGACACCATTTGGGTAATCGTCGATAGATTAACCAAATCCGCTCACTTCCTACCAATAAAGGAAACAAACAAGATGGAGAAATTAACCAGAACTTACATCAGAGAGATAGTACGACTGCATGGTGTGCCAATATCTATTATCTCGGATAGAGGCAGTAGATTCACCTCGCGATTCTGGCAGTCATTACAGAAATCTCTGGGAACTAGGTTGGATATGAGTACAACCTACCACCCACAAACAGACGGGCAGAGTGAGAGAACTATCAAAACTCTAGAAGACATGCTGAGAGCCTGTGTGATCGACTTCGGTAAGGCATGGGATACCCACTTGACACTTGTCGAGTTTTCATACAACAATAGCTATCACACTAGCATCAAGGTTGCCCCATTCGAAGCCCTCTATGGCCGTAAGTGCAGATCCCCTCTGTGCTGGGTTGAAGTGGGTGACACGCAACTAGCTAAAGGCCAAGCTCCTGACAACACTCTCACTAGTCCAAAAATCATTCGAGAAACCACAGAAAAGATCATCCAAATCTGAGAACGACTGAAAGCCTCTAGAGATAGACAAAATAGTTACGCAGACAAGAGACGGAAACCCTTGGAATTCCAGGTGGGTGACCGCGTTCTGTTGAAGGTCTCACCCTGGAAGGGCATGATACGCTTCAAAAAGCGTGGAAAATTAAATCCAAGGTACATTGGGCCGTTCGAGATTCTCGCTAGAATCAGCCCAGTAGCTTACAAACTCTGTCTAACACAAGAACTTAATAACGTATACCCTATCTTCCACGTGTCAAACCTAAAGAAATGCCTATCCGACGAAACTCTTGTGATTCCACTCGATGAAATCGAGATAAACGAGAGTCTAAACTTTGTGGAAGAACCAATAGAAATCATGGATAGGGAAGTCAAACGAACGGAACAAAGTCGCATACCAGTAGTGAAGGTTCGCTGGAATGCCAAGCGGGGACCTGAATTCTCTTGGGAGCGAGAAGGTCAAATGAAACAAAAGTACCCGCATCTTTTCCATAGTCCATGATGTACTCTCTATAGAAAGAATTTCAGGACGAAATTCCCGCTAACTGGAGGGGGGGGGGGATAATGTAACAACCTGTTATTTTCAAGTCATTTACGTCAAAACAAAAGTCAATTAATTAGAGATTTTGGTTTAATAATGGAAAATTCTTTGTTTTATATGTGTTTTTGAATTTTTAGAAATTAAAAACACTTAGACCAAAACACAATTTTGGGCCAAATTAGAGCCGAGAACATGCGAAGGGTCCTACTCTTCGGACCGGAAACTCAAGACGAGAACCTCACTTTCGGACCGCAAACACCACCGAGAACTCCCCTTGACCGAAAACCCTCTCTCTATATATGATTTCACCCGAAAACATAAGTCATTTCTCCTTCAGATCTTCAAAAAATTCACCAAGAACTCCAAGAACAATCTTCAAATCTTCAAGCTTGACCGAAAACCACCTGGACCGAGAACTCACTCAGACCGAGAACCCGCTTAAGACCGAGGGCTTGGTTCTCGGTTGATGATTTAGACCGAAATCAAGGGATTTCGGTGAGGGCTAGACCGAAAACACTTAGGATATCTCCAAATAATTCCAAATAATTTTTGTAAGTATTCCTTACATAATTAAAGTGTTTTCTAACACTTTAATTATTATTTAAATCCCTATTTAACTTTATTTAAATTAATATATTATTAATTTAAATATGATATCGTGTATACTTATTATTAGGACACGACTACGCACGCGGGGTCTAACCCGAGGATCATCGTTGCCACTTCACATCCAAACACGAACTTACATTCGAGGTGAGTTCACACCCCTACGCTTTCACTATTTTTCAATGTTTTAGGGGGGGATACAAGTAAAACACAAAGACTATTGTGTTAATATTCAAACAGTTTGCAATTGTTTCAACCCGATTTATAGCTGCATTTTATATATATATATATATATATATATATATATATATATATATATATATATATATATATATATATATATATATAAGGTTGAACAGACTTAGAATTGGCAATTCCGCCCTAAATCATGTTCCTTGTCTGGTTGTGGGTTTAGGATAGAATTACTTATTCGACTATCTTTTCACTCTTAATTGTATGTGCTGTGAATATATATGAATATAAAATATATTCCATTATATTGATAACCCTTTTGTAACATGTAGAACAAAAGGGAATTTTTCACAAATCACTTATTACCGCTTAATACACGCTGTTAAATTACAAGGTTTTCAGTTCATTACAGAGCATACATTTAAACTATAATAGGTATAGTTTGTGAACCACACTATTTTACTAATTTCAAGAAACGATACAAGAACATACTTTTGAACTATAATAGGTATAGTTGAGAAACAATACACTATCTTACAAGCTCAAGAACACTATACAGAAACAAGTATATAAACTATAATAGGTATAGTTTATGGAACATTACTCTATTACACTAACTCAAGGATACACTATTAAAATAATTATTTAAGTATAATTATTTTACATTACAAAGTACACTACTACAAGGTAATACATACAGTTTCAAGTACAAGAGAACACTATAACACTATACGTAAACTAGTTAATACAGGGTTGTGAGGCACTACTTCGTTGTACCCATCATGGTACAGGTTCAAGCCTTATAAATTATAACCAGAGTCTTCTGCAGGGAGAGCGTGAATTTGTGTATAGATCTATACGGGACTGACAATCTCACACCTGAGCTGCTTGCAACAGCTAGGCCGACAGGCCTGGGGTGACAAATGTCATAACATTTCGACACCTGAAGAACGTCGTAGAGGCCACTAGATCATATTAGCATGGTTATATGAAACTCACAATAGTATCAATTAAAACATTTTTTACGGGATTAATACTACTTCAAAGGTTTTATTTTAAATAATGAAACTCCAATACACTATTTACACTACAGCTGGTGGATTCCAGGCACTCATACAAAAGGTTTTCATACAACACTACTACGACACACTACTATTCTAGCACAGAGTACACTAGTACAACATACAATTTTGAAGAAACATTTATGATACAGTTTACTATCTCAGAGAACAGAACAAAACATACATTTTGGTCTTAAGGCTAAGACTACATATCATATACTAAAGAAAATATTGGATTTTCTGGAAGTACACTATAACATTTTCAAAGAACCAAGACAAGTTTTCCATCTCAAAAACATACTTATGAACTTACCAACTTAGATGTTGATACACTTTCAAAACCACTTGTATTCTCAGGGAATCGATAGACAGGTGCACCCACAGGTTTTGAGAAGACGGAGCTTTGTAGAGTCGCGTCTTTTATACTTTTGCTATACACTTTTGATGTCATACAAACTATGTATTGAACATATGTATAAATTACACTTTATCAATGTAATGGTTGTGTTTGCTTTGATTACTATTATACAATTATTGTGATACTGTACATGACGTCCTCCACATCCGAACGTTTACACCGATCCGGTTTGGGGGTGTGACATATTCTATTAGAATATTTCATGTGTTTTTTGAAAAAAAAAAGAGTAACTTTTTTAAATTTTTAGGATAAAAAAATGACGAAAATAATATTTTAAAAAAATCGAAAATTTTCATTTATTTTGCATTTTAAAAATATATTTTTTTGATTTCCAAACGAATGGCTAGAATTGCGTCTCCATGTCTCACAAAATATGATGGTCACACATGATCTAACCATATATATATATATATATATATATATATATATATATATATATATATATATATAATGGGACGTTTAAATAAGAACAATTATGGATTTAAGAACATGAGATCAAATCTTAACCGTTAATTTAATAAGGTGATAGACTTGTAAATATACAAAACTGTAGGGGTGTTTTGGTAACATAATTACAACACGTAGCCACTCATCATTCCCTCGCGTTTTTCAATACATCATTCTGGCTTCGTCACTTTTCTTTCTTGTCTTCTTTATAAAAAACACTCAAAATATCTCACAAACTGTTCACATTCAACCGGTCATACAAAATAATCAAAAGTGTCCGGAGAAAACAAGTTAGCGACAAGAGATTCATCATCAAAATGTAAAGAATCGGCATATTGACTGTTTATTTTTAAGTTGATGATCTATTTTTGAAATCGAACAACTTATTGAGTGTTTTTTTGTTTGATATCAATCGATTTTCATTATTATCGAAGGTTCTTTTATTGTTATATGAAAATCTACTTCTACCATTCCAAAGAAAATTGAAAGTGAAATATGATGTTTTCATAACAAATCGATTATTTGCAGTAGTATAAAACCTACCTTATGATAGATGTTATGTGTTTCAAATTTGGATTAGGTAAACTATTATATATAATAAAAAGCAATTGTTTTATGAATAGTAAATTTTTAGGTTTTAAACATTGACCATAATAGTTTTAGGTTTTAGATTCTGGCCATAATATTTTTGTATGTTGGAAGGTTTGGTCTCTATAATATATACACTTTATCCCTATAATTTACAGAAAAAGGTCTCTGTGTAGTTTTTTTATAGAAATTTCATATGTTAGCAGGTTTGGTCCCTATATAGAAAACAAAATACGAAAGATGTCCATATAATTTACAGAAAATGTATATATGCAGTTTTTTTACAAATATTGTCCATGTGCTTAAAAAGTATACTCTTTGGGTTTGAGACTTTAGCCATAAGAGTTTCATATGTGGGCATGTTTGGTCCTTTAGAATATTCATTACAAAAAATGTTTTTGTAATTTATCGAAATGTCCATGTGCAGAATTTTTTTTACAACAAATGGTTAATGTGTTAAAAAAATAAGAAAAATGGACCATGCCTAATAGAAAATTTACAGATTTACTCCCCTCGCAAAACGAACATTGGAACTTATAAGTTTGACAAAGACAATTGGAAATTACCGATGTGTCCCTTGCGAAACGAAGAGGGAGCAATTTCTAGTTTTAAATATATATGAACTCAAGCTTAAAATAATTAATTTGTGAGTTAAGGTTGACGAATAAACTTTTAACATTGTATTCATTTGGTCGAGAAACGATCCAGTCCTACAATCATATTATAATCTTACATAAAAATGACTCACGTATGATCAAGATCGATTTGCTTTGGTGGGGCCGTAGGATTGAACTATCTTACAATCAAAATCGCGATTTTTACAAATTTGCATTGAAATGTTTTTGTTATAATTAGTCATTAAACTTCTGAAATTTTGTTAATTCGATTTTATAAGCTTTTTTTTCACAATCTATCTTAAAAACTCAAATTTTACTGAGAAATTTTCCATAATAGCTAATATGCCAAGGTTTAAAAAAAATCTAACCAAAAATGTAGAAAAACTACCCCAAATAGCCACAACTGTCGTAGGCCATCACCTATGACAATCTCGGTGGCCTGTGAAATGATAACAATTATCGATTTAAGAACATGAGAACAAATCTTAACCACTAATTTAACAAGATGACAAACTTGTAAATACACAAAACTGCAGGGGTATTTAGGTAAAAGAATCACAACACGTAACCACTCATTCATTCCCTCTTGTTTTTCAATACATCATTTTCGCTTCATCACTTTTCTTTCTCGTCTTCTTCATCAAAAACACTCAAAAGCTCTCACAAACGATTCACATTTAACCGATCTTACAGAATAATAAAAAAATGTCATGAGAAAACAAGTTAGCGACAATAGATTCATCATCAAAAGGTTAAAAAATCGACATATTTACTGGTTATTTTAATTTGATGATTTATTTCTGAAATCGAACAACTTACTAAACGTTTTTGTTCGATATCATTTGATTTTCATTATGATCGAAGGTTTTCTTCATTGTTATATAAAAAATTTCTTCTACAGAAAATTAAAAGTGAAATGAGCAAATGAAATATGTATGAGACCTCTTACGAGCAAAGGAAGAACCCATAAGCAACCTAACTCATCCATAAACCCAAAAACAAGACCAAAATCATAATAAACTAGCCATGAAGAGATCTAATCATACACAAGTCAAGATGCAAACTTGATACCTCAAAAAGCTTCCCCACAAGATGATGATTTTGGGTCAAAAGTCTCCACCAAGCCAAACAACTTCAAGCTCCTCTTCACTCATTCCCAAGGGAAAAATGTGCACCAAAAACCTTCTAAGAGCTCAAGAATACCACCAAGAGACTAAAAGGGTGGATCTAGGGTTTTTAGAGTATGGAGGCTAGCTTAGAAATGAACCAAAGGGGATAACATAAAGCTTATATAGGGTACATCCCTACAAATTAGGGTTTCATCCTTTCCCTCGTACGCCCAACGTACTCCTCGAATGCCCAGTGTACGAGGTCTCGCACCCTGATCCTATATCCGCAGTACGCTAAGCGTACGCTCCATTACGCATGGCGTAACCCCCTCACACGAGTACGCCCCGCGTACTGGGGTTTTCCCCTCAAACCCTAATTCACTCCGAAGGTCATAACTTCTTTGATACAACTCCGATTCCGACCATCCTTATATCCATGAAAAGGTATCAAGAAGATCTACATTATTATCAACTCATACTTAACATAAAGTTCCCCGAACACAAAATCCAATTTCCATAAAAGCCCGCTGCCAATTAACCACAATACCCCTTGGCACCAAAACCAATTCCGAATGCCCGAACCATCTACATTCCATCACCCACACCTAAATGGGTAACGATTTGGAATAAGGCATTACAACTCTCCCTCACTTAAATTAGATTTCGTCCTCGAAATCAGACGCCAACATCCTGAGCAACACGACCACAATCCCGAGAATACCACAGGCTTCCCAAGGCGACCGAAACCAACCCTAGCAGAACTCACCAAACCTAAAGAAGAACGAACATTAAACCCTTGCAGAGAATCACCTCTACCTTTCCCGAAACCCGAAATCTCAAAATGATCTGACTTCCCGTCAGACCGCTCACACTGAACCACTAACATGTCATATCCTAATTGAATACCAGACTAAACAAAACACTTCCAATACTGATTTTCTTGATGCTTCCATTCGAAAACCAAAATCACTGACCTTATACTGCTGCAGAACACTTATGCTTGATAATAGGCTCAGATAATCCTTCTAGTAGAAGATTCATCCCTGCAACGTTTAGACTCAAACGAGAGTTGCGCAACAGGGTCCAATCAACCACCATGAGATTATTTAATCCAATTGCAAGCGACTCAGCATATGGCCCAAATAACAAGCGACCCCACACATGAATCCCAATTCACTGAAACCTCCCCGACTCATCTTGCTGCCCCGTAGCTGCTTTCCAAAAGTAGCCGAGACCTCCCTGGTCCCAACTTGTCTGGCAACTATCTGAAACACCGAACTCCTGCCCGGTTGCTGAGTCGAAAGACCCACATACACAGTCGCCCCACGCGACTCCCGAGAAAAACATTATCTGGCGATAACAGCCCAAACCATCTGGCCACCAAATACAATGCTAAGATGATAGCTACATGACCAACTGAAGTCTCATATCATACCCGATCTCCAACGACCTACTATTTCCTGATTCCAAACATGTTGTGGCCCTCCCACAGACTTACGGGCTGACCCACTCTGGTCCTAACCATCTAAAGAAATATGTGACCAATCATGGATTTACCACAGCCTCACTGCTACACCGGAACCGGTGAATGTTATGGGTCACCCCACAGTCATACCACACTCCCACGCTAACTTCCAACTAGTGAATGCTACGGACCACCCAGTAGTCTTACAACACTTCAACTTTGCCATAGCTACCGCTCATGGTCCAACTGCTCATCTATCAATCCGAACGCATCCAGAGTCGAGCATGCACTAGACCAAGCACCCAAGCTGAACTCGAATCATGACTGGAATCCGCAACCTGGGTCCACCAAAACACTGCTAACCATCACCAAGAGGGCGCTAACCAACTGTTGGGAAGTTTCCCGATCTCCCAACTTGCACAATCCTCAATCCAGACGGCCACTTGAGCTGCCCTCCTCCCCGACGGGGATGCGAAACTCATCCTAGTTTCACACCTGCTTCTGCTCCCAGATATATGAACGGTTCTCCCCCACTTCGATTCGACCAAGCTCTTACAACACCCAAGGTTTGAAGGATTCCCAATCTATCTTACCCTCTAATGATCGAACTGCTGACAATCTGCGCTTACCAATGCTACTGTTCCATTACTAGCCAAACCCAAAGACCGCAAACCCTTTAAGACCTGATGAACACTCCCCGAAATCCCATCAAAACTGATAACCCCAGACGCTTTTAATGATACAACACCTGAATCTTGAAGCCCTCTGAACTGACGAATCTTCATCCCAACTCCCACTCTCGCAGAATCATTGAATCCTAATCGACTGCAACCTGAGCGAACATAAAACTCCTCTGACATTTCCAATGACCAAATGACTCATGCAACTGACACCACCATCTTCCTGCTACCGCTCCTCTCCTAGCAACGGTAGTGTTTGAACCCAACAGTTCTTCCGTAGGCAACTGCAGCTCCTACCATAAAAATACTAAAACCACTGAACCCTGACGATACTGGAGAACTAAACCACTGAATCCTGACCAAAAACCAGAATAACAACCGAACACATTGGAACCCGCTACACGATATACAACCCCTCAATAACCCACTAATGATTCACGACATGAAAAAGGCATATAAAAATTCTCGAAGATATAACCCAACAATAACAGAACATTCCAAGCAACATAAATACTGATAACAACCGAAAAGAAAGCAGGAGATAATATACTCGCAATATCACCTGCTGGAGCACTGGCCTCCTTTGATTGACACTGCAATGGCAGGCTCCTCTCAACGGGGGATCCTGCCCTACCCACATGACTACCAGAGATCCAAAAAATAGTCGGACCAGGTGCACTCGCTGCTCCTCCCCTCCTCATCGGACAAATAACCCTCTTGTGGCCCACTTGGTCACAGAGAAAACATAACATGCTTACCCCCCGAGGACTATCCTTGCTGACATGATCAATCTTGCTACACTTGTAGCAACCCATACCCCTGGAACGGCAAGCTCCATCGTGCAGTTTCTCGCACGTGTTGTACTGACTCCGGCCATGCTGGCCTCTCAAACGTTGATCAGGAGTCTTGGGTCTCTTCCCGGGACCGTTCACTACATGCACCTGATCTGGACCACTCTTCTCTAGGTGCTCCAAATCGATCTCCCGCTCTCGGTTTCTAGAAATCATAACATTCAGGGTCTTACACCCTGAAATACTCACAAACTCCCTGATATCAGCCCGCAGCATATCATGATACCTTACTTTCTTCATTTCCTAACCTGCTGCATACTGTGGAACCAATAAAGCCCTCTCCTGTAACTTGGCAGTGATCTCTGCCACAATCTCTGTAGTCTAGCGGAGATCCTGAAACTCTCGTGCCAACTGCTGCACCTCAATCACCGGTGCAAACTCAGCTCGGAACCTGGTCGAAAAATCATCCCAAGACATGGCATCAACCGCATCATCACCGACCTCACGTCCTACTTTTTCCCACCAATCTCATGCCCTATCCTTCAATAGGTAGGAAGCATATCAGACCTTCGCCTCCTCCGGGTAGAAACTCGTCCTAAACGCGTTCGCTATATCTGCTAACCACCTCCTACTGGCAATGGGGTCCCTCTCCCCATGGAATGCAGGAGCTCCGCACGCACAGAACTCACGGAAAGAAAGAGTGTGAGCTCCAACGATGGCCATAACCTCAGCACGGAACGCGCCCAAGCGCTCATCCAAGATCTCCAAATTCCCCTCCTTGACCGAACCCAAGATCACAGGAGTCTTCTCCAAAATACCGTGTGTAATCTCCGATGAGATGAACATTGGCATCTGCTCGCTAATCGGCTCAGTACTTGCACCTAAGCCGGAACCAGAACCTGAACCTCCTCGCTGAGTTCTCATCACCTAACTGGAATACATCAAGCCAATGATCAAAATATACCCACAAATCCTCCTCCCATAAGCTTCTTAAGACTTTCCCTGATTCGAGTATGGATCCTGTGCTTTTAGTAGTACAGGCCCAATACTACCTTCCACACCTATCCATACCTTCCTAAAGAATCCTCTCGAATCCTCTAAGTCACCTGCTCGAATCCATATACCAAACACTCGTTACCCAGCGCAACAAACCCACTGAAGCAATCCTTAGGCCTTCCTAGGTTCCCGACCTCATTCTACCATCAGGTGCTGAAGAACTCTCCAGAATGTCAGTCACCCACCTCATGAATACCATCATATTCACTTAGTAGCTAACTCCCATCATCTAAGAGTTCCACAAAGCACAAAGCAAGCAGCATTCGTGCAGTAACACTCCAAACCATAGAACGATCATATAACATTCAACCCACACACCACAACTCATGCTAGAAATTTCCACCCTTACTGTCGGTTGCCTTATACATGCAAATCATACACATAACAGGATCAAATAGACCGTCGATTAAATTACGCTACCCTAGGACCACAACCAAACGAGGAACATGAAATAATGCCAAATAAATTATTCTAGGGCTATAAGATCCTAATCGTATACAATTTTTAAAGTATACACTTAGCAATTACTGATACCATTAGATATTCCCATTCCAGCATAGCATCCAATACTCCCAAGGCTACAAGGCATCACATATCAGGCCAAATTATAACTGACTAATCAGCACTAGCATGCAAGTCTACCAACTCATACAGTAGACATATAAATGCATCTCTCCTAGTATTCTATCATGCAAAAACTGAGCAGATCCTTAGCCCTAACTAGGATGCAATTCACAGATTCATAAATCAAATCATATCAGATAACATGTATGGGTAATTTGGGAAAAACTTACTTGAGCTCGGCTGATTGTATGCACCACACCCTTTCTCATTTTAGAACAGCTCCTTTATTAAAAATACTTTTCTTTTGAAAACTTTACCAAATCCTCAGTTTGAGTTCAGACACACCCAATAGTATGTCTGAATCCCTTAAACCAAGGCTCTGATACCAACTTGTAACGTCCCAAAAATCATGACATAATATTTTTAGATAATAAATCGTTAATACATATCTTTCCCATACAACCAAGGTTTAACAAAACATCATCAAATCAGAGTAATTCATAGAATGCGGAAACATGCGGTGTGTGCTCTGCAATCATCCCTAGCCCTTCCAATTGAAAACCGGAGTGCCTGAAACATAAACTGAAAACCGTAAGCACAAAGCTTAGTGAGTTTCTCAAAACACCATATAACATACAACCACAGAATATCCTACGACATATATATAGTTGCCCTGGGCTCCCCCTATGGTCTTTACCTGGAATGCTATGGGATTCCCTCCATGGTCTGATATCCAAGTGCCATGGGCTCCCCCATGGTCTTTACCTGGAATGTCATAGGCTCCCCCCATGGTCTGATATTCAAGTGCCATGGGTTACCCCCATGGTCTTTCATGCAAGTATCACAGAGACAACTAGCATTCCAAAAAACAAGTAATGGGCCGACATTGGTGCCTTCGACCCATGGATATAATGATAAGACTCACCTCGGACAGCTGAAACCCATGGATACTCTCTGACTGCAGATCCGCTAAAATCCCCACACTATCACACAAATAACACCCAATTAACAATTGGGTTCCACTTCTAACCCAATAATCCATATATGGGGTAAAAAGACCATCTTACCCCTTACCTAGTTTGGTCAAAGACTAAGGCCCAAACTCTCAATCATAAAGGCCCACAAACCAATAATCATCCAAAGCCCACTTATGGCCTAATTTTCCAAATTGGGCCCAAACCTCTTACACGGGCCTTACCCTAAAGCCCACTAACTTTTCCCTAATCCAAAACACACATTCTCAGATGGCCCAACAAAACCCCAAACAACCAAGTCCAAAAGATATCCCAAACTGAAGCCGAAAACATACAAGGCCCAACATACCGAGTATGTGGGGCGTACAAGCACGTACGTGCAGCGTACTGGCTTGAAGGCTTGTACGCTAAGCGTACCTGCTTGTACGCCCAACGTACTCACCCTTATTCAGCCTAAACTCGATTTTCACTTAATCCATTAAGACAAAGCTTCCAAAACACAGATCTGACCTCCTTGAGCTGGATTATCACGTAAAGTTGCCAACTTTACGTCCATACATGACTAAAAGAAACTCTTGAGCTTAAAAGGGGATTAATGGTTGACTTAATGCATGCATGATACCAAAATACACATAAAGCTTGCACCTTTATGCTCAAGGATACCAAAACAAACTCATATCTGAAATGAAAAACCCATAAGCAACCTAACTCATCCGTAAACCCAACAAGAAGACCAAAATCATAATAAACTAGCCATGAAGAGATCTAATCATACACAAGCCAAGATGCAAACTTGATACCTCAAAAAGCTTCCCCACAAGATGATAATTCTGCATCCAAAGTCTCTCCACCAAGCCAAACAACTTCAAGCTCCTCTTCACTCCTTCCCAAGGGAAAAATATGCACCAAAAACCTTTTAAGAGATCAAGAACACCACCAAGAGATTAAAAGGGTCGATCTAGGGTTTTTAGAGTATGGGCTAGCTTAGAAATGAACCAAAGGGGAACATAAAGCTTATATAGGGTACATCCCTAAAAATTAGGGTTTCATCCTTTCCCTTCCCCATCTCCGCAGTATGCTAAGTGTACGCTCCATTACGCATGGCGTAACCCCCCTTGCACCAGTACGCCCCACGTACTTCCTTAGTACGCCCCGTGTACTAGGGTTTTCCCCTCAAACCCTAATTCACTCTGAAGGTCATAACTTCTTTGATACAACTCCAATTCCGACCATCCTTATATCCATGAAAAGGTATCGAGGAGCTCTACACTATTATCAACTCATACTTGACGTAAAGTTCCCCGAACACAAAATCCAATTTCCATAAAAGCCCGCTGCCAATTAACCGTAATACCCCGTGGCACCAAAATCAATTTCGAAATGTCCGAACCACCCACATTCCATCACCCACACCCAAATGGGTAACGATTCGGAACAGGGCGTTACAAATATATTCCCATTTCCACATGGGAACCTCCAAAGGATGCATCTTGCCTTGCGACCTTTGATTCTCGGCCTTGACCATCCTACATGTCAAGCACCTCTCAATGTACCAGGCTATCTCCCTCTTCATATACGACCACCAGTAACTTAGTCTCAAATCCCGATACATCTTGGTGGCTCCCAGGTGTATCGAAAAACAAGATTTATGTGCCTCTTCCAAAACTATCTGTTTGAATCCTCCTGAAACCAGAACCCAAACCTGATGACACTGGGTCAACAGTCCCCGACCATCGGTGATAAATCTATCGATCTCGCCCATGATCCTCTCCTGTTTCTAGTTCTCCTTAACTTCTTCTGCTTGTGCCCCTCTGATCAAATCCAAAAGTGGAGAATCAGTGGATATCTTCATACAGATATCCCCAGCTGAGGATCCAGCCGACTTGCGGCTCAAAGCATCCATGACCACATTCACTTTACTCGGAAGGTAAAGGATCTCGCAGTAATAATCCTTGACCACATCAAGCCACCTACGATGTCTCATGTTCAGGTTCGACTGGTCCATAAGATATCACAAGCTCTTGTGATCCGTGCAAACGGTACACTGAACCCCATACTAATAATGTCTCCAAATCTTAAGGGAAACACTACTGCCCCCAACTCTAGATCATGAGTAGGATATCATGCCTCACGCGGCTTCAGCTGCCGAGAAGCATACGCAATCACTCACCCCATCTGCATAAGAACCGCCCCCAAACCGGTGATGGATGCATCACAAAATACAACGACATCCTCAACACCCTCCGAAAGGGTCAACACCGGGGCCTCACATAATCTCTATCGCAACGTCTCAAATGTCATCTGATGATACTACATGCCCATAACGAACTCGTAATGCCCATAACGAGTCCGGAATGTTGTCTTCTCCACGTCCTCATCTCTAACCCTCACCTGATGATACCCCGACATCCAATCGATCTTGGAGAACCAATATGAACCCTACAACTGATCAAAGAGGTCATCAATCCGCGGAAGTGGATAACGGTTCTTCACCGTCAACTTGTTCAACTCCCGGTAATCAATGCGCATCCGGTGTGAACCATCATTCTTCTTGACAAACAATATCGATGCCCCCCACTGCGAACTGCTCGGTCTGATGAATTGCTTGCCTAGAAGATCTTGAAGCCAATAGGTAACCCCTATATCTCAGGTGGTGCCAAACGGTACGACGCCTTGGCAATTGGATCCGCATCTGGCACTAGGTCAATCCTGAACTCAACCTACCTCTCGGGAGGCACACCAGATAACTCCTCCGGAAACACATCAACAAACTCCCTAACGATTGGCACCTCTAAAACCGGTGCGTGCTCCTCCACCTGCATATCATGGGCGAGATAACCCCCACAACCATGCTGAATATACTGTCGAGCCCTTGCCGCCGAACAAAACCCTGATCCAACCCTGGTACCCTCTCCATAGATGACCGGTTCTCCCCCACTTGGGGTTTGAACTACTACTCGCTGACCATCACAGTCAATCATAGCACCAAACCTGCTCAGGCAATCCATCCCCACTATCACGCATACATCCCCCATGGGGATGGGAATCAAAGAAATTGGATAAGGCACCTCGAAAATCTCCAAGACACAACTCGAATACACTCTGGATGCAGAAATCCCATGTTCGTTGGCGATAGAAACCCGTAATGGACACTCCAACTCGCCAAGGGTCATATCGAAATCCCTACTAAAATATTAGGCTACAAAGGACCGACTCATTTGCTCGATTATAAACTTTTTAATAGGTTTAGGATCCATAAAGTAAGTAAGTAATTTTGTCATACCGTGTTCATTGTACACCCTTATGACTTTATGCTCCTTCACATATTAGGCAAGATTATGAAGGTCATCATCGTTTCTTAGGGCACGTAGTCCAAAATGCATGTCTTCCTTGGGCAACCGAAAATGATAGGGGATAACCAAAAGAACTAAGTATCCTAACGCTTTCATGATGACATCCATTTCATGAACAAAAAATTCTTATATATCCACCATATTAACATATGTCACAGTTCCATCAATCTAGTTGACATTTGGAAACTTTGTGAATTCACCCCCATGATGTAGCTTGATGGTAAACAATGTAGGGTGTCCATCTTCAAAATATGAACAAAAAAGAAGTTTTGGATGAGAGGATTGCACATAAAAAATGCAACTTAGTGAGCAAAAAGAAATACGTACCTTATGCCACCCTTTCGTTGAATTGCTTCTTATACAACCTTACGCTCCACATTGGTATTTGCATTCACTGATCAACTTGCCTGATCGAAGCTTATAACTTGGAAATAGGATTAGGTTTCTTGATCCTCACTTAATGACGAACAAATTTGAACAGACTAACTATCTAATTAGGACTATAAATGCGAGTACGGTCGATGCTTTTATCCATATGACGGTAAGGGGAAATACGTATGAGGGTTTTATTAATTAAATAAAGGGAGTGAAATAGGGAATGACGAAAATACCCTCCCTTTGACAAGTCAAATACATGTTAACGAGGGAAAAGTGACAACAATTAAGGGTTTGGACAAAAGTAGCAACAAAATGAAAACCTTTGGACCATGAGTGCTAGTCCAAACCTTTTTGGCCCAAAATGGTAATTTCCACCTAACCACAGGGACCATTCTTTCAATTTTGTCTAAAATATAATAATCAATTAAAAATTTTCTTCAAAAACCATTGAGTAACATTTGATTGATTTGAACAATACATTATTAGAGTTAAATTTACAAAAATGTGGAAATGAACATCTTCGATGCGTGTGTACAGTCCCACCGAGCTCTTCTCACGAATCGACCTGCAAAATGTTTAATCCACAAATGTAAGAATAAAGCTTAGTGAGCAACAAGTCCATATATTCCATCATACATACAATGCATTCACACAAGAACTCGACTCTGGCGTTGAGCAACAAGTCTCCTATCCATATACATGCATCATATCCAATGGGCCCAACCCAACTCATATAATGGGCCCAACCCACCATACCAACGGGCCCAACCCAACATGAAAACGGGCCCAACCCAACATGAAAACAGGCCTAACCCAAGGAGTAAACGAGCCCATCCCAACCCCCACTGCCTGGATCCACCTCCTAGTCCTCTATACAAGACATAAAGTTGTATGTAGTCAAGGATCATACAGATAGCCGAGCAGATGATCCACCCAAGAGTGAACAATCAGACAAGAACATCACAAGTATGCATTAGACCAAGAGTTCTCAGGCTATCCAACTTAGACTACATAAGACCCACTATGTCACTACCACATAACCATATATCAAACACACATGCATAAATACCATAGTGCATTCCCTTGGCAACTAGCCTTCCCTAGCTACCCTGCCAAACATGCCTCCAAACAGAATCATACGATCAACAATCAAATCCTACTAGTCTAGCATACAAAAGCATCAAGTGCCCTAACTGCAAGGCATAACAAGAGCTCCCCCTAGGTTACTAGCATAATTGTACTCTAACAATACCTCTATCCTACCATGCAAAGAATATACAATGGGATACCTGACATAGTAAGAAACTTACCTAAACTGATAAACCAAAGAAACATAACGCTTTCATACCTTACACTACTTAATCTCGTGAACCGACTAACACCAAGACAGATAAATCCTCAATCAGCAACCCAAATCCTCCAAGTTTGACTACAAGTAAAACTAGTCAAAGGTCAACAGTCAACTTGGTCAAAGTGAACGCCACGTCATGGCCCCTATTTGGCCACGTCGTGGGAACGCAAGGTCAAATAGTCAACATGCATGACACTGCCATGTCATGGGCTCTCATTGGTCACGTCATGGAAATGCCAGGACAAAATAGTCGCTATTCCAAGCACCGCCATGTCATGGAAAACCCTAGGCCACGTCGTGGCTTCTGACAGAATACCAAAATCTCCATCAGGTGCTTAATTCCTTCAGACCAAAGCCAAAAACTTCACATCTAGTTATTTTTACTAACTTAATGGATAAAGTTTCCAACTTTATCCATTAGGACACCATCATAAAGCTTCATCTATAATTCTATGTCCATAATAACATAAAACCCTTCCTAAAACATGCATGGCTTCAAGAACAAGATCAAGATGAAAACTTTCCCAATCCAACATGATTATGAGATGATAAAATAAGCTTAAGAAGTTTTAGAGTTCACCCAACACCAAGCACAAGCTCACAAGGACCAAAAAGGGACATAAATATCAAACTACAAGATCTAGCAAACTAAAGATCAAGATGAAAGCTTTTTACTCACAATGGTCTAGAAATGAAGTCCTCTTACTAGATCTACACTTGAGCCCTTCAACAAAACACTTTGCAAGAAACTTGGCCTTCAAGATCCACACCAAAATGTGAGAAATGAGTCTTCAAATTGCCAAGAACACTCAAAGGGGGTAGGGTTTTCGAAATGGAGAGGTTGGAAGCTGGAAAGGATACCCTAACTTGAAGTTCAGGAGCTTAAATATAGAGAAACCCCTAAAAACTCATGGGCTTGGGCTGCCACGCTCGCCACATTATGGCCAATCTACTTCCACGTCGTGGAGTCTTCCAAAATATGCATTCAACAAATTTTATGCCACGTAGTGGCATAGGATTTTTCTCAAATCCATGCCTCTGACTCCCTTATGCCATCCATTGATCCATTCAAGGAAAAGGGTGTTACAACTCTCCTCCACTTAAATTAGATTTCTTCCTTGAAATCAATCCTTATCAATATTTCCTTAAACACCCTCTGAATCCCTTGTGGGTCTTCCGATCCCATTTCCTTCAATACGAGTCGATGCACCTTGAATGCCAAACGTTGTAATGAATAACACGGACATACCCCAAAACCAAGCACATAAGTCAAAACATGACGAAAACATCCAAAAGTCAAACCCTAACAATTTCAGCCATGGTTAACACCCTAACCGACATCTCCTTTTTCCGACATAGATGTTGATTTAAACCCTAGCGAGAAACATGCGACCCAACGAAGAACAATGCCATCACAACTATCTAACATCAAAGAAAGTTATTTCCTCATCTAATTCTGAAAACTCCAAAACCATGCCCGAATTCCAGACAGAAAGTCGCCCGAATCTCAACCATGCCGACCAGAAACTCGCCACTCCGATTCGATCGAGGTCTCCCCAACCTGGTCTACCAAGAGGAACCCCATCAAAAGCCCATCATGCAAAGACTACACCAGCTTGTACTTCAATCATGCAGACCAAAAATTCGCAAATTTTATCTAACCAAAATCCTTACCACCTTGTTCCATCTTTAACCCACGTCTAACCACTAGAGCCAACAATCTCACACTTGGACGCGAAAGCAAACCCTAAAAAAAACCTATCCACATAAAACATGTTCGCACCCGAGCCTCAACCAAGATAACATAACCAAACAGACCTCGCCAATGGGTCTCACCCAAGACATCATAAACAAACGGGCCTCGCCCACGGGTCTCACCCAATATATCATAAACAAACGGTCCTCACCCATGGGTCTCACACAAGATAACATGAACAAATGGGCCTTCCCTACGTGTCTCACCCAAGATTGCATGAACAAACGAGTCTCACCTATGGGTCTCACCCAAGATAGCATAAAAAAATGAGTCTCGCCAACCATCAAAAGCTATACATGCCTAAACATCGACACAACTCTAACAACTTTCATATCTACACAAGGAACGGCTAAACAACAATGACAAATCCGACTCAACCCAAGAGAAAACTGTGATCCTCCCACAACCTTACAATCACCACCGCAATGGACTACCACGACCAAATGAATGCTACGAAACTGATAAATACTTACAACATTCCGGAGATTGCCACAGGCTCCCCCGTGGTCTTCCACACAGACCTACCAAGATAGAAAGAACAACTAACACAGGACGGACCCCTACTTTGCTAGACCCTGTCAGGTATTCGGGTCGTGCTTCGAACCCCAAAGCCTTCATTAGACAAGAACAACCAGAGAGGCCCTTACACCACCCTCAAACTGAATCTAGAAACTAGCCCAAAAATTACGTTGCTGTCGATGCCTTAAGCCTTCAAACGAGATAACCTGGAATCCTTGACATCTGCTTCCCTTCTCACAATTGAATGATGAACACTACTTCTTACACGAGCTTCATTCTTGACGACCATCTGAACCTATTACCCACTATCCTTGAATGCGAAACACCTAGATAACTTGAACTCGAAATATTTCCATATGAAGAAGAGATGCTCCCCTACTTAGATTCGACTAAACCCCGAAAACTTCATAACCATTCGAAATTCTCAAGTCAATCCAATAACTCCAACACATGGCTCCTAACAATTACTCCTCACATCACCCAACATAAAGGAATCTGAATCCTTCAACAAAACTTAAGAGCTTCAAAATAACGACAACTCATAACGACAAAATCCAAAGAGTTCCAACACACATTTACAACCTTACAATAGAAACGATCCAGACATACATAAATTTCATGTTAGAACCAAAATTGATCAATATAATAACTTTCAATAGATCGCCCAAGATTACAACTGAAACAACCAAAAGAAACAAGACAGAAGAGATTTTGTTGACACCAACGAACGCTGCACCTAACCGAACTGGATAACTGATAACTCAAACCCCCCGCCTCGGAACTCTAGCCACCCCATATCATCCATATGGAAACTGCCAAGCCAAATGTAACACCCCGTTTATTAAATAAATAAATAAGATTAAATTAACCAAATAAATAAATGAACCCCGAGGTGAGAAATGTATTTTTATATTATTTTATTTGAGCCCTAAATCCGTATTAATTTTAGGGATGTTAGCCATGTGAGTTAATTGTCAAAATTGTTGGAATTGTGGGGGTTAAGTGTAAATTTTGGAGCCACTTTGTAAAGATTTCTGAGGGCAAGGGCTAAAAGGTAAAATTTGGAATTAAATTGAAAAATCTTTATGGAGGAGGGATCAAAGTGTATAAAAATGAATTAAGTTTGAAGGAAAAACACGGGACTTAACCCATTCCTTCCCTTCCCGTTTCATTATGATGCATCAAGAAAACCCTAACCCTAAATATTTGAGCTAGCCGCCACCTTATACCTCCTAACCACCGGTCGCCATCACCACCCGCTTCCCTCTTGTTTTTCGACCGACGAAGTGCCAAATGACCGCTGCCTGCTGAGTTGTCATCGCAACATCACCATACTACCCTCCTGTCGGATGTCGTGGATCGCCGGAAGAGCCACCGAGACCGGTGGCAGTAGCCGTTTTCGCCACTGAGAAGGTCATGCGTGACCTGAGGGTTCTCGGTAAGGATCGTCACCTACCACTTCTTCTTTCCTCTCATCTGTTCGACGTCATAACTACCATCGGTGGCCTTTGGCCGTTGATCTCGTCATTTTCGGCGACGTCAGCCACTTGAAAGGTGGCCGGATGTTTATGGGTTCAAATATATAAGCTGTTCATCGTGGTCTTGGAGTTGTGGGCGCGATATATGGCCGGAAAACCCACCACCACCACCTCAAGGTGGTGGCTACCGCCTCTTATCACCGCTTCGCCACCACCAGCCACCGTATGGTGGTGGCTGTGTGTGTATGATATGATGTTGTGAGTATTTTTAGTAAAATGGGACTTTTATAAACGTTTTTGGAGGAAGGATTGAAGGAAAAGCCACCACCACCACCACTACAGCCCGAGGTGGCAGTGGGTGGTGCTCGACATGATGAAACCCTAGTTGACCTAAAAGCTTAATTTTGGACTTAGTTGGATGGTGATTGGGTTAGAAACCCTAATTAGGGTTTAGAAAACCCTAATTTTAGAAAATATTGGTTTGGACCTATCGAGACCCGCGTTTGGACCAATGGACTGAAGTTATGACTTATGCCGACTCCATTGTATGATGGCTTAGTGGAATAATGGACTTAATGGGTTAAGTCCTTAATGGGTTAAGTGAGGACACTTAACCCTAATCGTTATTTCATGTGAAAACCCTAATTGCATTGGGTTTTGAGTTGGGCCTCTTCTTTTGGGCCTAGATGTTTGGACTATTGATGGGCCATCCAAGAACAAGTATGGACTAGAATATTTGGATTGGGCCTTAGGATAAGGCCCATTGGACCGGTTTAGGCCCAATTAGGAAAATTGGGCCATAAATGGGCCTTGATGATTATGAGATATTGGACCATTGAATTTCCAAGTGTTTGGACCAGAATAAATGGTTGTGCATTAAGGTAAGACCATGTAAGGGTTTGGGCTTAATTTGGAAAATTGGGTCATATGTTGGGCTTTGGTTCATTATTAGACTTTTGGGCCTTTAGATTGGGCCTTGGGCTTGAATCAAGCCCAGTTAGGGGCAAAGTAGTCTTTTACCCCAAGCATGGATTTATGGATATGTGTTGGGACCCAAATGGTTAATTGGGTTTTATTTTGATATTGACAGTCTAGGGATCTGTCAGCTAGCAACCAGAGATTTATTCGCGGGACTCCAGCAGTGCGAGGTGAGTCATCTTCCAGTCGGAACGGGTCTAAGGCAACAATGCCGACCCGTGTAGTTTATATGTTCTTGATAGGAACAGAGAGTGTGGGCGGGCCCGTATCCCATTATTACCAAAGTATATATATCAGTCAGATTGTTGGATTGCTATACTTGTTGTCTGTGTGATACTTGTATGTGTTTGTTTATGTATGTGAGTGTGGGCGGGGCCCGTATCTCATTATTATTCGAGTGTGGGTGGGGCTTGTATCTCATTATTAGCTGAGTGTGTGCAGGGCCCATATCTCATTATTATTTGAGTATGGTTATTGGTATCATGGTAGGTTGTGTATTTTTTATCTGTGTGATACTTGTATGTGTTTGTTTATGTATGTGAGTGTGGGCGGGGCCCGTATCTTATTATTATTCGAGTGTGGGCGGGGCCCGTATCTCATGATCAGTTGAGTGTGGGCGGGGTCCGTATCTCCTAGTCAGCAGAGTGTGGGCGGGGCCCGTATCTCCTAGTTAGCGGAGTGTGGGCGGGGCCCGTATCTCATAGTCAGAGGAGTATGGGCGGGGCCCGTATCTCCTAGTTAGCGGAGTGTGGGCGAGGACCGTATCTCCTAGTTAGCGGAGTGTGGGCGGGGCCCGTATCTTCTAGTTAGCGGAGTGTGGGCGGGGCCCGTATCTCCTAGTTAGCGGAGTGTGGGTGGGGCCCGTATCTCTCAGTAGCATGATTATGTGTATGGTATGTGGTAGTTTGGGGAGAGTCACTAAGCTTCGTGCTTACGGTTTTCAGTTTTGGTTTCAGGTACTTCGGTTTTCAAAAGAGGAGCTCGGGATGATTGCAGTGCACACACCATCTGTTCATCCTGGGATGTTTATACTCTGATATATTTGACAGATGTTATGATATTCTTGAGATACACGATTTATGATTTTTATATGTTGAAAGATAATTATAGATTTATTAATGATTTAAAACGAAATTTTTAGACTATATTTTTGGGATGTTTCAAGTTGGTATCAGAGCCTTGGTTTGAGGGATTCGGGCACATTCTCGGGTGTGTCTGAACTCAAACTAAGGACATGGTATGAAATTTTTTAAAGAAAATCATTTTTACAAAAAGGATTTTGAAAAGAGAAAAGAACTTTGAAAAAAGAAAAAGGGTGTGGTGCATGCAATCAGCCGAGCTCAAGTAAGTACTCCCAAATTACCCATACAAGTTTATGTTATGATATGTTATGAGAGCTGCATGCTAGATTTGGACTAAGGATCTAGGAAGGATGCCTTATGTGCCTATTATATATGTATCAACTTTATGAGAATTGCATGCTAGATTAGGACTAAGGATCTAGGAAGGATGCCTTATGTGCTTATTATATGTGTATCAACTTTATGAGAACTGCATGCTCGATTAGGACTAAGGATCTAGGAAGGATGCCTTATGTGCCTATTATATGTGTATCAACTTTATGAGAATTGCATGCTAGATTAGGAATAAGGATCTAGGAAGGATACCTTATGTGCCTGTTATGTGTATCTCAGCTTTATGAACCGCATGCTAGTACAGATTAATCAGTGATGGCCTGAATGTGATATGTTTGATTATGTTTACTCGATGCTCGAATGCTGCTTGCTTTGTGATTTTAGGAGTTCTAGTTATGTTTTACTAACTAGTAAACAAATATATTAAGTTACATATCGCGATGACTAAATAATTTCAGAAGTTTAGGTTTAGCCTTATTTCGCAACTCTCGTTTGAGTCTAACCGTTGTAGGGTAGAACCTATCATTCGAAGAATTATTTAGTCTTAGTGATTACCCTAGGGCAAGCCTAGGATGAGTTTAGCATGAGATCAGCAGTAGTAGTAGAAGGGACTTGGTGGAGTCAAGGCAGTTCTTGAGGAAAGTACGGATAGATGTGGAAGGTAGTATGGGCCCGTACTACTGAAAGTAAAGGATCCATACTCGAATCAAGGAAGGGTGAGATGAACCCAGGAAACTTATAGTGTGTGAGATCCCTCGAGTTATGATGAGTATTATGATGATTGTGATGGTATATTTTCGAGTATAGTGACGCTACGTGTTATACCAGATGGCAGTTCTGGTGCTAGCAAGGGTTCAGGCTTGGACTCTGGAGCCGGGCAGCTCGATGATCAGATGAGGGAGTTCATTCCATCCGAGATTATGCGCAATATCATTGACTAGACTCCTGTGATCTTCAGTATGATCAAGGAGGGCATTTTAGAGCTTTGTCATGAGAGGCTGAGTGTATTCTGCACTGAGATAGCAGCCATGTTAGGGATGCGTACGCTGATGATTCGGGAATTCAGAGCTTGATAAGCTCCGTATTATCATGGGGCTAGGGACCCCATTGCTAGCAACAGGTGATTGGCAGATGTCGCCAATGTTTTCGTACCAGCCGTAGTCTCGAAAGGGGACAAGAACTGACTTGCTTCCTGCCTCCTGAAGGACAGGGCACGTGATTGATGGGAAGAGGTTGGTAGTGAGTTGGGTGATGATGCAGTCGATGCTATGTCATGGGATGACTTTTCGACCAGATTCGAGGCAGAGTTTTCCCAGACGACTGAGGTGCAACAATTGGTGCAAGAGTTAGTAGATCTCCGCTAGACTATTGAGACTGTGGCAGAGATCACTGCCAAGTCTCGGTAGGGAGCTTATTTGGTACTGCAGTATGCAGAAGATGAGGAAACGAAGAAAGTAAGGTATCATGACATACTGCAGAATGATAGCAGGAAGATCGTGAGTATCTCGGGGTGCAAGACCCTGAAGGATATGACTTCTAGAGCTCGAGAACGGGAGATGGACTTGGAGCACATTGGTAAGAGGGAATCAGATCAGTTGCTTATACTGAAGGGTCTCAGGAGGAGACTCAAGCTTTAGGATTAGCTTTTGAGAGGCCAGCAGGGCCAGATTCGGTGCAGCACTTGCGGGAAACTGCATTGTGGAGCCTTTCGTCTCAAGGGTTTGAGTAAGTGTAACTATGGGCTATCCTCTGTTTGTGTTTGAATTATGTTTTTGAGAGATGTCATATGCCAATTGCATACCGAGAATTATTAGTGGGTAGCGGAAGGTTATTTCCCTAATTGTGGATTCGGGAAGTATTCATCGGGTTCTTAGAAGTTGTGTGATCTTTTAGATTGGCTAGTATTGGAACACTAGCGATGGTAAGCGTTGGTTTCCAACAGATTGGTCATGGTATGGTAAGAAGAATTAGGAATCCTTTCCAGTATTGTGTGCTGTAAGATGTTTAGTTGAATCAAAGTGGGGGAGAATCGTCTAGGGATTCAGAAGCAGGAGTAGTTTTGAAACTGGGATAAGTTTTGCATCCTTTTCAGGAAGGAAGACAGCCCAAGCGGCTGTATGGAATGAGGATAGTATGAGTTGGAAGTTCGAAAAACTTTCCAATAATGAGACTGCGTTCTCGGAATGCTTGATAGCAGGCCTTAGGGAAGCAGGTTGGGGATTCCAGTCAGGACATGGGTTCAGTTTTGGATGATAGGTCGTGTGTATGCTTGATATTGGATGTGTTCGAATTAGTAATCAGCAATTTAGACAACATGGAAAGTGTTGTAAGACTGCGGGATAGCCGTAGTATTCACTAGCAGCCAGATAGTATGGGAAGTGTTGTAAGTCTGCGAGTGTAGCCGTAACATTCACAAGGTTAGCAGATAGTGCTAGAGTGTTGTAAGTCTGTGGGTGTAGCTGTAGCATTGACAAGGTTAGCAGATAGTGTTGGATTAATGTCTAAGTCCATAACTATATTTGGTATGTACTTGACCCGACCCGGCATGGTCCATTTGGGTTGCACTTCACCGGCACAATTTATATGGATAGTCTTTTGAGAATAGTATATTTATGATTTATATTAATATATTATAAGTTCTAATATATTAATATGGAATCATATTATTTAATTAGTATTGATCAAGAATTAATTTAGAATTAATTAAGTGATCAAAAAGGAACTAATTAAATATGGACTCTTAGATATATATATATGTGTAGTGGGCCAAGTTCATTTAGGTTGGGCGAAGTCTTCATGGATAGTCCATGGAGCTTTAACCCATGGATCCTAGGAAATGAAAGGTCATGGGTATTAGGGTTTAACCCTAATCCTCCACACTATATAAAGGGTCTTATGGTTCACGAAATTATGCTAGTGGCTAGTGTGGATACACTAAAGAGGGCAATAACCGATTTCATAGTGTGAGCCAAGTATCCATATTCTCTAAAGGTTTTCCAAGGTGTTTTGGTGATTTGTGATTCCACTTGAGGCTTCCACACTATTGGGGCTAAGCTCTTAAAGCTTGAAGACATCAAGCTACATCAAAAGGTATGTCATCTAACTAGAACTTTGTAGTATAGGTGCTTCATAATATGCTAGTTAGGATGAAACCTTGGAATATTTAATATTTGCATGTATAATAGAGAAAACATAGATCCAAGGTTTATAGGGTTGCATGTACACCATAGGAGTGTTAGAATGCTCAAAACCCAACAGTGGTATCAGAGCCATGGGTTGTTTTCTGTTATATTGATGCAAATGTTTTATTTTCAAAGTTGGAAAAAAAAAGAAAAAAACATGACGTTTGTCAAATTTTAAGATAATTACTTGTTTTTGTGAAAAACTAATTATTTGTAAAATTTGAATCATTTGCTATATGAGTTGAATTAGGTCAAATTTAGTAAAAGATAAAATGATATGATTATTTTATTAGTTTTAAAAGTTTGATCGAAAGAGTTTTTTGAAACCTCCATAAGTTATGGATATGAAAAGGTTTTAAAAAAATTGATTCAAAGTTTTTTATGGAGTTACAAAACTTAGTCTTAATGTTTTAAAGAATTCCATAACTTGTTCTTAAGTTATGGAACATGAAAAGTTTCATCATAAAACAAGTATTTAACTCCATAAGTTATGGAATCCAAAAGTTTTCAAGAGTTACAAAACTTGCCCTCAAGTTTTGGAATTTGGAAAAAGTTTTTTTATGATAAAAAAAAAGAATTGAATTCTAAAACTCTTGGGTTCATAACTTAAACAATTAATTAAATGGTTTTAATTTTGAATTTAATAATTGGAATTATGATGTTTTTATTGAATAATTCAATTAACTCTTATGGACTTTATTAATAGATAATTAAAGTGTTTAATTAAAAGAGAATTAATAATTCCATAATGACATGGTTTAAATTTAATTAAATTAAGAGTATAGTTTAATTAATAGATTAAACCACCAAATATTTTAAATGTCTAAAATACACCCTTATACTATTATAATATTAAAAGTTTAATATATTATATGTATAAGAGCAAGTCGTCTTACCATTAGTAGGCCTCATTCACGAAGCCGGTCTATAAGGGGGGTATAAGGTTACTGCCTATAAAATGGCAGTTTAATGGGTGTCCACTCTCACCCACCGCTTCCTTGACTGGTGGAGGGTCGTTAGCCGAACAGGTAGGACAAGGACTATAATTCTCCCTTCATTAAAAGTATTAATGATAAATACTAAGTAACTAAACCTTTTATAAATTCCCAATCTTAGTTACTTAGGAAAATGTGAATAAGGTGCTAATCCATGAAATTACACTTTGCACTTTGTTTAAGCTGTTAGTGGAGCGTGTGTGGTTAACCGGCACACTAACCTGGACTTAACAAGGTAGGCAAAGGGTAACTTAATGTTTATCATAGTATCGTTGGAGCGTGTGTGGTTAACCGGCACATCGATTGAGGGGTAAATATTAAGGGTACCAAGTATATTTGCATGGTTACTTCACACCTTGTTTTGTGATCCTCGGCATCCCAGTCACAAAACCTGAAGGGCACACTCGAGATTGAAACATGCCATTGAAAAGTTCAATGAATCTCAAAAGAATCTAGGAGTTTCAAAACCAATTAAAACCTAATAATACATTTCGTTTATCTTGGTGGAAATTGGTGAATCGTCATTCACCTACCTTCAAATATTTTATAGCTTGGATTACGGCATCCCTCTTCCAAGTTATAAAATAGTTTGTTGGGTCCTAGCCTTAATATATCATATTGGGTGTTATATTAAGGACTTAAATCAACTTTACGTGAATTTCTCCCATTGTTGATGTCTGGTTTAGACAACAATGATCTTCCCAAACCAAGCTTTCCTAATGAATATGACTTCCCGAGTTTGGCTCATGGAAGTCATACTTCTCTTCCTCCACCTCCTCCAATTATTCTCCCTAACCCACAAGTTCAAGGTCACTCAAGCCCTAATGGCAAGCAAGGTCTATGTGTGATCACATCTTAGAGATGAAGTCACATATTGACAAGCCGGGAGAATTGGGTGTCAAAGTCTTGAGAAAGTTGGATGTTCAATCACTTTCTAAGTCACATAGTGAGTTACTTTGGGACTACTATGAAACAGACTATGACATGAACCTTAATGATCATATCTATTTGCTTGGTGTTGCTGAATTAGCAATGATTTGGAACGATAGTAAAGCAAATTTGATTAGAAGATCAACTTCCCAAAAACTTTATGGACAGTGACAATGGTGACAATGGAAATCCAGAAAAAGCATTCTCTTCCCAATGGAAAGGGATTGACCATAGTCAACCCGGTTGACCAAATGGTAAAGAGAAAGGCTAAGTCTGAGATAGTCCCATTACCAAAGGGTCCATATGTTTATTTTGCCAAAGGAAGGGGCGTTGATTGCAAAGCTGCCAAATTTACCTAAGGATGTTAAAGTCAATAAGTTTGACTCTACATCAGGTAGAGCCCATTATCTAACTCTGTTAAGTTCTATTATGAGATCCTCATTACATGATGTGACTGGGTCACATGTTGATGTTTTAAGAATCAAAGAATAGAGAGAAATCTTAAAGGAAGTATATGCTGATTCTGATCGCTAAGGTGGATTTCGATTGCATCAGAATTTTGAGCAGTTGCTTAAGAAGTTATGATATATTGCTAAGGAATAGATAACAACAATTTTCCATGTGGATTGTAAGGATAAGTTTTTCCGCAAAGTTTTAAAATAAAAGAAAATTGTTTAATTTTATTTATTTGAAGTATCCTTACAATGGCATTTGTGGAAAATTGTTGCTTATATGATTCCACTGACAGCAATATTGGAAAATGGATTTGATTCTTTCATTTGTGGTAGTGTCTAAATTTTCCAAATCAGGAAAGTTCCTCATCACCCAAGTTTCAATTGGACCGAAACTTGGAATCATGCAAGTTGAATAGTATGATGAATGAGAACTTTCAAGCATTGGAAAATCAAGACTAATTACTTGTTCACATGGATGTGTGAGTCAAGTGAAGGACTAAAGGGATCGAGTACACATTCGTGTGCACTGGTCATGTCCACCACAAGCTCGTTAAGACTGTTTGATTTACTAAAGTTTAGTAAATATGGTTATACTTACAAGTTTAAGTATAATTCTGAAACATTGGAAAAGTCTCAATGTATGGCAGAACGAATGGGAAGAATCAAATTAGGCAGAAAGATAAAAGTTTCTCAAATCTGAAAAGATGGGAGAGTACTTTAGTATCATGTTTGTGATCATCTTAATGATTTAGAAATCATATCACAATTAGTCCTCTAAAGGTCATCTTAGTGCATTCTTATGACTAAGAAGAGGAGTCATGAATTGTTGAAATGGTTAGATTAGGAAGATGAGTCATACTTCGTTCCAAAACAATTCTTAGAGTCATACTCCAAGATTGTAACTTGAGTGACATATCTTAAAGAAAGGTCTAAAACACTTGTCAAATGTAAGAGTAAAAGTGTCCTACTCATGTACATTTGAAATTGGTAAGTTGTGATGTTTTGGATAAAACAAAGACCAACTAAGGACAATTGTGTGAAGTGTTTGTCTTGATAAAGAATCCGCACTATCTCTTGAATATTTGGCAAGATAGTCTTATATGTCAAGAGGATAGTGGGAGTCTTAAAGATCCTAAAAAGAATTTCAAGAACTAATCAAGAATAAAACCCGAGGTTCTTCACTAGCACACGACTTGAGGTTTATAACCTATCGTGTTGACATATTCTGTGCCCATTCCAGTTAAAGTTGGCTTTGCATAGGAGTTCTGAAAGTTCTCAATTGGTTGCATAACAACTTGGAAGCAATGGCAGGCCCTGTACTGCCAGGTGGCAAAAAGTTAAGATTGCATAAGTTCAGTCCATATGAGTTTGGATTTGTCATTATCTTTGTCTTGTGACTATGGTTTTGACGATTCACATGGATAAGAACACATACACCATAAAATCTAAGGGTCATAAGGTTTCTCTCCGATTCATGAAAATGATGGTGAGGAAACACTTCCACTAAGTAGATTTGAAGCAGATGGCAAAAGGTCTAAACAATTGAGACTATGATTACGGCATCTCTTTTCATAGTTCTGAAATTGTTTAGACACACATGCATGCTATCTAAGGAAAGGTGTATGATTTTGATAAAGTTTTATCAAAGCATCTCGTATCAGAAATCTGAACTTTGGTAAGAAAGTCAATAAAGTATTGATTTCTAGAAGTCCAGCTGATTTCTGAGTACATGTCAAAGCTAGTGGGAGCATAAGTGTTATGCTAATAATCATCATGTTAGTGGGAGCATGATAATTATTGTTAGTGTTGCAAGTTAGCAATGTTAATTATAGAAAACAAAAGTTTCAATTCGTGAGGCTGCAGGGATTGAAAAAGTTGTTTTGCTATAATTAAGGGAGAGGATATACTTCATTTCAGTTCTAAAGGCTTAGATTGAGACCTTAATCATCCTTAGTCAAGAATAAATATGAATTTCATGTTGGATTGGTTCAACTTAAGGAAATTCTATATATTGCGTTCTCAAAATTCGATTATGATTACGGCATCCCTCTTCATAGTCAAATTTTGAAAACATGGTAAATAAAAATATTGTAGCAAAAGACTGGTCTAGAATCATGTCTTTATGTGAGACATCATGAATCGTGTACCATTTGCTTTGGGTACAGGATCGATTGCATGTGCTATAATATTTGTCATTTCTAAATTTTTCCAAATGCCCAGAGGCATTAAGAAGGGAAAAGGTCTAGAATTGGATATGACTAAAATGATTAAGCAATTGTCGAGGACAATCTGATGTTTACCAAAGATTGGTTGCTCAGGGACAGTTGGAAGTATAGTGCTAATTTTGGAAGGACCATATTGACATATTCTGAAAAGAGGCATCTCTTATTCAGAAGTGATAGTCAAAATGAGAATATGGAGTTGTCTCCATAGGTGGAAGTTATCTGTGTAAGATTAGAAAACTTAATGCAAGAAGCATGTCCAAAGCAATGTACTTTGAATATGAGACTTAGTTTCCATGGAGTTGATCTCCATTGGAATACCTTATAATGATTGTTGACAAGTTTTTGTGACTTTGTACATATTCATTACAGGAGGGTCAGTGCATATAAGTTTAAAATCTAAACAGATTTCGATAAATGATAGGAATTTGAAATTCTCACATTTTTCGATAAGGATTTGGGAGTGTGAAATTAGAATCATTGAAATTATGTTCAATTGGTTTATTTCACAAAGTAAGGATCATAGACAAACATAGAGTACATACTTGGTGTATGGCAAAGCTATTGTTTAAGAAAAACATAGTGTATATGCTTGGAGCATGGGACAACTAGTGTTTTTAATTCAAGTATAAAGTTGATAAAACCGAAACAATGAATAATGAGTAATCAGTAAGGTGATAAATAAAAGTGTTTATTTATATTCATAGGGTTTGATACCATATTTGATTCATTTATTCTTGTGTTTCACTTTGCATGTTTTGACTTCCAGAATAACTAAGTCGCTCTTCCTGAATGATTAAGTTATTCAAACCATCCACAGTCGGCCATATGTTGGAAGTAGATATGAATCAAGACTGTCATGGGTTGGTTTGTAGAGGTCCAAGTTGGTGGACAAAGTGGTGCTACAACACTCATGAGTGCTCATAAGTTCTGAGTATTGGATTCAACCCGCGCTCATTTGAATCACTTCATGGATTTTATCACGAGTGATCATGAGACGATAATATCTTATATACTTCAAACCTAGAGATATGAGTTGTTACTATGAGTTGGTTATACATTGATTGCACGAAAACGCATTTGGTAACTCGATGTTATAAAACGTGCCTTTGTGTATGATTCAACAAGTAGTAGAACAAGCCATATGAGTCGAAGTTTATCCATTCCTTTTACCTTCGGGATAAAAGCGATATCTGTGGGCCCCTCGATGATTTAGCGATGACACATGTGAGTGCTTGGCCAAGCCAGGACTGATTTGATTTGTTCAATCAGTCAGTCATCATAAATCGAAAATCGGGAAACAACAAATGGACAGAGAGAATGATTTTAATCCATGTCTCAGTCCATATGATATCTAGAATGGAGGAATATATGATCCCTTATCTAATGGACAAGTCATTGACAAGGTCAGAGTTCGACATCGGTTTTAAGAGCTACGATTGCCAGTTAGGTTTTGAAGTCATACTCAATAATAGTTTTAGACTTATCCAAGTGGGAGACTGTTGGATTAATGTCTAAGTCCATAACTATATTTGGTATGTACTTGACCCGACCCGGCATGGTCCATTTGGGTTGCACTTCACCGGCACAATTTATATGGATAGTCTTTTGAGAATAGTATATTTATGATTTATATTAATATATTATAAGTTCTAATATATTAATATGGAATCATATTATTTAATTAGTATTGATCAAGAATTAATTTAGAATTAATTAAGTGATCAAAAAGGAACTAATTAAATATGGACTCTTAGATATATATATGTGTAGTGGGCCAAGTTCATTTAGGTTGGGCTAAGTCTTCATGGATAGTCCATGGAGCTTTAACCCATGGATCCTAGGAAATGAAAGGTCATGGGTATTAGGGTTTAACCCTAATCCTCCACACTATATAAAGGGTCTTATGGTTCATGAAATTATGCTAGTGGCTAGTGTGGATACACTAAAGAGGGCAATAACCGATTTCATAGTGTGAGCCAAGTATCCATATTCACTAAAGGTTTTCCAAGGTGTTTTGGTGATTTGTGATTCCACTTGAGGCTTCCACACTATTGGGGCTAAGCTCTTAAAGCTTAAAGACATCAAGCTACATCAAAAGGTATGTCATCTAACTAGAACTTTGTAGTATAGGTGCTTCATAATATGCTAGTTAGGATGAAACCTTGGAATAGTTAATATTTGCATGTATAATAGAGAAAACATAGATCCAAGGTTTATAGGGTTGCATGTACACCATAGGAGTGTTAGAATGCTCAAAACCCAACAGATAGTTCTAGAAGTGTTGTAAGTCTGCGGGTGTAGCCATAGCATTCACAAGGTTAGCAAATAGTGTTAGAGTGTTGTAAGTCTGCGGGTGTAGCCGTAGCATTCACTAGATTGGTAGTTAGCATGAGCGTGTTGTTAGAACGCGGAAGGAACAGTAGTACCCACCAGTTCGGGTGCAACAGTGAGGGTGTGACAAGTCCACAGACTGGGTTACAGATTTCCCCAGATGAATTAGACCTGTTTGGGCCAATGATAAGAGCGTGGGAACGCCACTACAGTTATGAGATCAAGGAAGCAACAGCCTGCTTAAGGATGTTTGTGATATAAGGCTATTATTGGTCATGTAGCAATCACTTTTAGCCTTGGATTTGGTAACGTCAGGACTCAACATATGGACTCGATCGGTTGGATCAGGAGGTTGTTAGATCCATAATGGCAAGATAACTAATGGCAACTATTGACAGACAAGGGTTTCGTTCGGAAATAGTATGGAGCGACCACGTGGGAGTCCGTTGGCTCCGCAACCGGGCCGGAACCCGGTATTTCAGATGACTGACAAACAAATTAAGACCAGAGAGGTCTCGGTGGATTTTGGAAGGCAGCCAGGGTGCAACATACTGTTTCAGATAGTTCATTGTTTCAGGCAATACAGTGCTTCAGACAGTTTCAGTGTCTCAAGCAATAATGGTATTTTAGGATTTCATGTATGGTTAGAGTCACAGATGGCTTGGTTATGCTAAGTCACTCACAGCGGGATTATCCGAGTTTTGGTCAAGTATAAGTCATCTGCTTGGATAATTGGGTCCGTGATTCGATTTTCTAGTGGGAACCTCGAGTTATCAGAAGTTGAATAATCAGTTGAGGGATATGTGGACTGGATTCAGCAATAATGAATTCGGTGTCGGCGTCTGTCAGGGAGTCAGACCATCCCGAGACTACAGATTTCAGAATGAGTAATGTGATCATAATGCAAGGAATTCGCTTATCTTTGGGTTTTAGAACCCTGCGGGGGATAGTTTTGGTTCCCTTGGGAAGGCTGGGGTTATGTTCGGGATTGTGGTCGAATTGCTCAATTTGTCTGGCGTATCAGGAATTGTAAGGAAGGATTTTGAGGACGAAATCTAATTTAAGTGGGGGAGAGTTGTAACACCCCGTTTATTAAATAAATAAATAAGATTAAATTAACCAAATAAATAAATGAACCCCGGGATGAGAAATGTATTTTTATATTATTTTATTCAAGCCCTAAATCCATAATAATTTTAGGGATGTTAGCCATGTGAGTTAATTGTCAAAATTGTTGGAATTGCGGGGGTTAAGTGTAAATTTTGGAGCCACTTTGTAAAGATTTCTGAGGGCAAGGGCTAAAAGGTAAAATTTGGAATTAAATTGAAAAGTCTTTATGGAGGAGGGATTAAAGTGTATAAAAATGAATTAAGTTTGAAGGAAAAACACGGGACTTAAACCTGTGCCTTCCCTTCCTGTTTAATTATGTTGCATCAAGAAAACCCTAACCCTAAATATTTTAGCTAGCCGCCACCTTATACCTCCTAACCGCCGGTCGCCGTTACCACCCGCTTCCCTCTCGTTTTCCGACCGACGAAGTGCCAAACGACCGTCGCCTGCTGAGTCGTCATCGCAACATCACCGTACTACCCTCCTGTCGGACGTCATGGATCACCGGAAGAGCAACCGAAACCGGTGGCAATAGCCGTTTTCGCCACTGAGAAGGTCAGGCGTGACCTCAGGGTTCTCAGTAAGGATCGCCACCTGCCACTTCTTCTTTCCTCTCATCTGTTCGACGTCGTAACTGCCATCGGTGGCCTTTGGCCGCTGATCTCGTCATTTCTGGCGACGTCAGCCACTTGAAAGGTGGCTGGATGCTTATGGGTTCAAATATATAAGCTGTTTATTGTGGTCTTGAAGTTGTGGGAGCGATATATGGCCGAAAAACCCACCACCACCACCTCAAGGTGGTAGCTGCCGTCTCCTGCCACCGCTTTCGCCACCACCAACCGCCGTATGGTGGTGGCTGTGTGTGTATGATGTGATGTTGTGAGTATATTTAGTAAAATGGGACTTGTATAAACGTTTTTGGCGGAAGGATTGAAGGAAAAACCACCACCACCATCGTGAGGTGGTGGCTGTCGCCGTGTGCCGCCGTCGACCACCACTGCCCGAGGTGGTAGTGGGTGGTGCTCGACATGGTGAAACCCTAATGGACCTAAAAGCTTAATCTTGGACTTAGTTGGATGGTGATTGGGTTGGAAACCCTAATTAGGGTTTAGAAAACCCTAATTTTAGAAAATGTTGGTTTGGACCTATCGGGACCCGCGTTTGGACCAAAGGACTGAAGTTATGTGCCACACCCCCAAACCAGACGGCGGAAACGTCTGGGGGTGGAGGACTTCATTTGTAGTATCACAACACATGCATTATAGTAATCAGAGTACAAACAACCACTATATTTAAAAAGTATAAGTATTTACATGTGTTTCATCATAGTATACTAAAACCAAATAATTATACAAAAAAAGGAGACAATACATAAATAGCTCCATCTTCTCAAAATCTCGGGGAGTACCTGTCTACTGGTTCCCTGAGAATACAAGTAATTTGAAAAGAGAGTATCAACATAAAGTTGAGTGAGTGCATAAGTATTTATGTTTGAAAGAATGTTTTCTGTTTCTTGAATATGTAAACTGTTCCAGAAAATCCTATATTTTATGCTGTATATGAAAAGTAGTTTTAGTTACATAAAACTGTTCTAACTGTAACCAATGCTTTGTATTTGAAATCCTTTTGTAAACTTGTATCTGAAAGTGTGTCTAATTTCATCAACTGTTATTGTAAACTGTAATGTAATACTGTAAACTGTATCTTGTAAACTAGTACTTTGAAAATGTACTTAGGTTTAGTTAATTATACACTAACGTATTATTAATATCTTTTATATGAGTTATAATAACCATACTGACTTGATGGCCTGACCCAACGCTATGAATGCGCTGAAAGCTGTTGATAACAATTTTTCACTCACATGCGTGTATGCCTGACTGTAGCTAGCAGTCCGAGTGCGGGGTTGTCAATCCCAATATAGATCTATACACACATTGTTTTGATCCCCCGCTCGAGACTCTGGTTATAATGTCAGGACTATATTATATTGTTTAAATGAATTAAACAACCTGTTCCACTTGACTCATAAAAGCATATAAACGTTACATGTATAATAGTTAAGAAAAACTCAATCGTTCTGAAATAAATGACTGACTGTATGTTCTTGAATTAGTATGCTTGACATGTATCTGAAAGATGTATACTCTTGTTTAGTTTTGAATCAAACCTTTGTTCTTGTAAAACTATTTATTTTAGTATACTTGAATCGTGAATTAATGTTCCGTGAATCATAAATTATACCTATTATAATTTATATGTTTATAATTTATATGTACTTCCTGAACTGATACTAAGTATTCATGAATGCAACCCCTTGCTCAACATGTTACAAAGGGTTATTGAAACTTATTGAACTAACTTTTATATTTGTATACATATACAAATATATATAAGTAAAATTTAAATGACACTCAGACAGATAACTGATGCTTATAATCCCACATCCAAACAAGGAAAAGGAACCAAAGTGGGTTATCAGTCCTAAGCCTTTTAAATATTATTTATATAAATATATATATATACAAATATGATTTTTGGAGGAAAATATAAGTTTATAAAACATTTAAAAGAAGTTTAATATTTTGAAATTCATTTTGGTGACTTGATTTCATTTTGATACAATCATTGATAACCATTTGATTTGATAATAACTGAAATCCATTTAGATAAGATATTTGAAATCATTTGTTTATAACACAAAATCTTTGTGTTAGACTTGTATTCCCCCCCCCCCCTAAAACAGTAAAAACTATGAAAATACGGGGGTATGAACTCACCTGTAGTAAGTTATTCAAATGTAAGATCGGTGTAGGATGCTAAGTGTCAAGTGAAGTCTTGAGCACAAACGGATCCAAATAGCATATAATGACACATATATGAATATAATTAGTATTTATACAACTAATTATGCTAAGAAACCACCTTAGGGACCAGGAATCACTTAGATTGAAGTGTATCAATCACATGTGATTGCATTAAAGGGGTTTATGGTCACTTAAGGGAGTGTACGGTCTTGTTGTGTGCGGCCCTTGATGTGTACGGCCATGGAGTGTACGGCCGTACACTCATGGGAAAACATGCAAAAATGGGTGTTTGATCATTGGAGAAACTAGTGTGACAATTGCACAACAAGAGGATGGACAAAACTATCATTTTGGAAGGTTTTGAGGTGTGTACGGCCACACCAAGTGTGTACGGCCACACCAAGTGTGTACGGCCATACACCCTTGATGATCTTGCGTCAGATGACGTTTTAAGGCTTTGAATAAAGTGTTTAACATGTCTAACTAGATGATAGAAGGAATACTCACACTTTTGAGGGCTTCAAAGAAGTTCAATACTCAAGAACAAGTGTGTGTTCTTGGTGAAAGATGAAGATCTAACCAAAGATGAAATTCATATAATGAAAACACGGATTCTTCACTAGTTAAAGCAATGAAGCAACTAATCAAGGTAGAAAACACTTACATCTTTGAAGATCTAAGTGAGAAACTGGATGATAGTTGAGAGAGAATCCGAATTCTTGAGGTGAAAGTGTGAAAAATGAGAGAGAATGAAGGGAAAACATATATATATGTTTGGGTTCACGGCCACACTTGGGTGTACGGCCGTACACCCATGTATACGATCGTGCACATGTGTACGGTCGTACACTCCTCTTGAAGGAGTGTTTGGCCCGAATGCTATACGATGAACTTAAGTTAACTCATTCCTAAACCTAAACATTGAATGTACTAGACTTAGAACACTCAAACAGACCCTGAACAATGCTAAAAGATAGCAGAAACGAGTCTAACTGTGATTGAATTTGAAAGACTGTACATGATAGAAATTTCAGGTTGTCACATTATCCCCCCCGTTAGAGAGAATTTCGTCCTGAAATTAGAGTTTAAGCAATTAAGCAATTAGAAATAACTAAGGAAAAAGATGAGGATATTTCAGTTTCATTTGATCCTCGCGCTCCCAAGTGAATTCAGGTCCTCGCTTGGCATTCCAGCGAACCTTTACTATAGGAATACGGCTTTGCTTCGTTTGTTTGACCTCTCGGTCTATGATATCTACTGGTTCTTCCATGAAGTTGAGGCTCTCGTCGATCTCGATTTCATCGAGTGGAATTACAAGAGTCTCATCGGGCAGACACTTTTTCAAGTTCGAGACGTGGAAAACAGGATGTATGTTACTTAATTCTTGAGGTCGTCGGAGTTTGTAAGCTACTGGACCGATTCTAGCAAGAATCGCAAATGGTCCTATGTACCTTGGATTCAGCTTGTCACGCTTTCCAAAGCGTATCATGCCTTTCCAGGGTGAGACCTTCAACATGACGCGATCACCAACCTGGAATTCCAAAGGTTTTCTTCTTTTGTCAGCGTAGCTTTTCTGTCTATCTCTGGAAGCTTTAAGTCGCTCTCGGATTTGTACGATTTTCTCCGTGGTTTCGCGAATGATTTCCAGACCAATGAGAGCACCGTCAGGAACTTGACTTCTATCTAGCTGCGTGTCACACACTTCAGCCCAGCACAGAGGTGATCTGCACTTGCGGCTATAGAGAGCTTCGAAAGGAGCTACCTTTATGCTAGTGTGATAACTATTGTTGTAAGAGAATTCGACAAAGGGTAAATGAGTATCCCATGCCTTACCAAAGTCTATCACGCAAGCTCGCAACATATCTTCTAAAGTTTGAATCGTCCTCTCACTTTGTCCGTCAGTTTGTGGATGGTAGGCGGTACTCATGTCTAGCCTAGTTCCCAAAGATTTTTGTAAAGACTGCCAGAAACGAGAAGTGAATCTACTATCTCGGTCAGAAATGATAGATATTGGCACACCATGCAGTCTAACGATTTCGTTGAGGTAAGTTCTTGTTACTTTCTCCATCTTGTCGGTCTCCTTGATTGGTAAGAAGTATGCGGATTTGGTTAATCTATCGACGATTACCCAAATAGTATCATAACCACCCGATGTCTTGGGTAACTTGGTTATGAAATCCATTGTAATCCGCTCCCACTTCCATTCAGGGATTTCCAGTTGTTGTAATAAACCTGAACGTTTCTGGTATTCTACCTTAACTTTGGCACAAGTAAGACACTTGCCCATAAAGGTAGCAATTTCGGCCTTCATGTTAGTCCACCAGTATAGTTTCTTGAGGTCCAGATACATATTGTCGGCACCTGGATGAATGGAGTATTGGGTTTTGTGTGCTTCATTCATAACCACGTCTCTGTAACCACCGAACTTTGGTGTCCAGATCCGGTTCATGAAACAATTGACTCCATCATCCCTGACTTTGAAGTTTTTATCCATTCCTCTCAAAGTTTCACCTGCCATGTTTTCAGGTTTTAAGGCCTCGAGTTGACCCCCTCTGATCTGTGTGGACAGATGTAAATGGATTGTCATGGTCAACGACTTTACTTGGCGTCCCGAGTATTCTTTTCTGCTAAGGGCGTCAGCTACTACTTTAGCTTTACCAGGGTGATAAAGAATCTCACAATCGTAGTCATTCAGTAGCTCCACCCATCGTCGTTGTCTCATGTTCAACTCTTTCTGATTGAAGATATGCTGGAGACTTTTATGGTCCGTGAATACTGTGCATTTCGTGCCATATAAATAATGTCTCCAGATCTTCAGAGCAAATACCACTGCTCCTAGTTCAAGGTCATGTGTTGTATAGTTGACTTCATGTGTCTTTAGCTGTCTTGAGGCATAGGATATAACCTTTCCTCTTTGCATAAGAACACATCCAAGCCCTTGATTAGAAGCATCATAGTACACTACGAAATCCTCTGTCCCTTCAGGAAGAGACAGGATCGGTGCACTACACAAAGCTTGTTTCTGCGTTTGGAATGTTGTTTCTTGCTTATTCCCCAGCTAAAAGTTACACCCTTTTGCGTCAAGGTGGTAAGAGGCTTAGCTATTCGAGAGAAATTCCGGATGAATCTGCGATAATAGCCAGCAAGACCTAAGAATTGACGGATTTCTGTAGGTGTTTTGGGTGCTGACCAGTTTTCAATTGCCTTTATTTTGGAAGGGTCGACGTGTATTCCTTCTGAACTGACCACGTGACCTAGGAAATCAACCTTCCTGATCCAAAATTCACACTTTGAAAACTTCGCATAGAGTTTCTCTGATCTAAGAGTTTGTAATACTTGACGAAGATGTTGGCCATGTTCCTCTTCACTTCTTGAATAGATAAGGATGTCGTCAATGAAGACTATGACGAATTTGTCCAGGAACGGACGACACACTCTGTTCATTAGATCCATGAACACATCAGGTGCATTCATCAATCCGAATGGCATCACTACGAAAGCGTAATGACCATAACGAGTTCTGAACGCGGTTTTGGGAATGTCATCCTCCAAAATCCATAATTGGTGATACCTGAATCTTAAGTCTATTTTTGAGAAGTAGCTCGCACCTTGAAGTTGGTCGAACAGATCGTCAATTCGAGGCAGAGGGTATCGATTCTTAATGGTAAGTTTATTCAGCTCGCGGTAGTCTATGCACATACGGAATGATCCATCCTTCTTCTTCACGAACAAGACCGGTGCTCCCCAGGGTGAGAAGCTTGGTCTTATGAAACCTTTGCTAAGGAGTTCATTAATTTGGCTGGATAATTCCTGCATTTCAGAAGGTGCAAGACGATAGGGGGATTTGGCTATAGGGGTAGCCCCAGGGATTAAGTCGATTCTGAATTCGACTTGTCGTTCGGGAGGCACTCCTGGAGGATCATCGGGAAAAATATCGGGAAAGTTACAGACCTCAGGAATGCTCGCGATATCTTTCACTTCTTGCTTTTTGTCTACCATGTGAGCTAAGAAAGCATAGTACTCTTTGCGAAGGTACTTCTGTGCCTTGATGCAAGAAATGATCTGGAGGTTCGTTCCGGGTTTGTCGCCGTAAATAACAAGAGTTTCGTTAGTTGGCAAGTTCAGAAGAATGGCTCTTTCATAGCATAGGGTGTCAGCATGGTTAAGGCATAACCAATCCATACCTATTATGACGTCGAAACTTTTGATAGAGACCGGCATAAGGTCTATTAGGAATGAAAAGTTATTCAAGGTAAGAGTACATCCTATGTATATATCGTTGGTGGATTCGGATTTCCCGTTAGCCATTTCGATTGTGAATGTTTCTTTGAAAGGTTGGGAGTTTTGATTTAGCAAGTGTTTGAAATTATGGCTCAAAAAGCTCTTCTCAGCACCACCATCAAATAGAATGCATGCATAAGTGTTGTTGAGAAGGAACGTACCCATGACTACTGCGGGGTTTGCCACCGCTTCTTAGTGACCCAATGCTAAAATCCTCCCAACTCCACCGACATTTCTAGCTTTAGGACAATCTTTCTTGAAATGCCCCACTTCACCACATTGGTAGCATGCTTGACCTACTCCAGCGACAGGTACTTGGTTAAGCGGTTGGGGTGGTGCTCTACAGAATCGGGCAGTATGCCCTTTTCTGTTGTAGTTACGACACTGCATTTCCCTGCAATTTCCATTATGGTGATAATTGCACTTGTTGCACTTGGGGAGATTACCAACATAAGTCTTAGCTGGTGCAGGGTTAGCAGGAACAACAGGTACAGTAGCAGCGTTGACTGCAACTAGTTGTTGCTTCTTTGAGGATTCCTGTGAAAACTTGCCCTTCCTCTTGTTCCGACCCTTCTTCTTGCTGTTGTTGTTGTTGTTGTTATTGTTGTTGCTATTGTTTCCCTTCGGCTGTTCTGGTACAGCAACCACTGAGTTTTGACGGGCTCCGTGGTCGATAAGAGATTGTGCTGGCTCTTTGGCACTGTCAAAAGTAACAGGCCTCGAAGCTAAAACACTTGAATGAATTTGGGGCGACAGACCCCAAATATATCTCTCAATCTTTTTGCTCTCCAGAGCAACCATATCCGGGCACAGAATTGCCAGATCACAGAATCTACTAGTATAGGTTGATATGTCAGAACCAACCATTGTAAGACCCCAGAGCTCCTGCTCGAGTTTCTGAATTTCCCCTCGCGGACAGTATTCCCACATTAACATGGCTTTTATGTTCTCCCAGCTTATCGAGTTAGCCACTACAAGAGTCAGTGACTTAACATGGCCATTCCACCACGTTAAAGCTCTATCCGAAAAGGTACAAGCAGCGAATTTGACCTTGCTGCTCTCAGGACAGGAGCAGATTTCGAAAATTGCTTCTGTCTTTTCAATCCATTGCCTTAATGCCATAATTCCCCAAGTCCCGTTAAAGGTCCTGGGTTTGGCATTCGAAAAATCTTTATAAGTGCACTCTCGCGAGTGCCCATGACTTTCGCCATGGTTAGAAGGATTTGTACCAGCTCCCGACCCACTAGCACCAGGAGTATTGATATGAGACATGACAGCCGCTACAGCCGCCGTAACTGCCGCTTGGAACATAGCAGCGTCGAACTGTGGAGGTGGTGGCAGAGGTGGCGTCGGTGCTTCATTAAAAGTGTTACGTCTTGGATTTCTACGAGGATGCATCTTTTTCTATAAAATTCAAAAGATACAAAGATGGTAAGATATGAAGAGTGAATATGAATTTTGATATCTCTGAACTAAAACATATAGTTCAACATGAATCTTGTAATGAATTGGAAATAGAAGTCTACGATAAGTACAACTTGTAACATAATGATATGAAATTGAATGGTTATTTTTCAAAGACTATGAAAATGCATGTCGATTAAATTGGCATATTGAATACATAAAGTCTGGAAAACTTGACCCTAAACAGGTCTATAATATACCCAATTCTGGGAAAAACATCGACATCATACAGACCTACCGAAAATAAAATTTTCATGGTCTTATTGAAATACATGAAAAATAACGTTAAAACATATTTGTAGACTTTAACTATAATCAAAAGAGTGAACAGAGAATGAGTAGAGCATCTCCTACTGGCGACGGGTATCACTTGGATGAAACCTTAACTCAGCCAGTTGACGCTCCACAGCAAGAAGATGTCTTTCATATACTGTCAGACGTGCTCGAAGCTCTATGACCTCAGCTCGAGTTACAGCTAACTCTTGCAGTAAAGCTTCATTGTCTCTCATTACTCTATCATGAGCATCTTCAAGACGATGAATGTGGACTGTATTAACTCTTGCGTTGGCATCAACTTCCATGATTCGGTTGATGGTTGTCCTACCCTGTATTTCATTTCGGGCAACCATGCGGACCAGAATTGGCAGGACTCTGTCTGCTGAGCCTCCTTCGCTCAGGTTGTAGAATCTTCTGTCTCCGTTGTATGGCATAGGTTGACCCTGCTCTTGACTCCATGTTTCCAAGCTTTCATCCCACAGAGGTGTCGGGCCTTGAAAAGCCGGACGAGGGTTAGGATTTTGGGCAATTGGTGGTGGATTATAGGCTTCTGATTCGGAATCATTGTTTTCAGGAAAATTTTCTGCAAAATCGTCATCTAAGGGAATTTCGTGATTTTCTTCTGGCTCTGCATCTTTTCCTTGACCGGGAAAGTACGAGTCTCCGGGTAAGTGAAATCCAGCCATTGTTATCTAAGCAAGAATAGGGATAAGAGATATAGAATATAGTTAGTAACGATAGATTAAGGACACAAGTTTCTACGAGGGAGACCTACAGTTAACAAGTAATGTATTCTGTATGACCTGTTCTAGGTAGTACTATAACTATAAAGTGTATACTAATTATATATAACTTGGGTATATTCGACCTTTGATTAAATGACCCGGCTCTAAATCCACAACCACACAAGGAATAGGAAGTGAAGCTAGATCACTTATTCTAAGTCTATATAACTTTAATTATATATAACTATGATATACCCTTAATATTTATAGTTCTACCCTCAATTGTTCTATTGTTTTCACATGTTTGTTATTAGTATATAGTGCCTAAAATACCCCTATAGTATTTTAATCTTTATGTTCTGTTCTAGAGTTCTTTTGAATATGTATAGTTGGTAAGTTTTAGACTTGTCGCAACACCACTATCACTCCCAAACACATGTTGGTCATATCTCAAATCAATATAGTTGATCAGGCTATATTAATCCCAGATATGATTACATAACTACCCAGGTTTGACTGTAATGTCAAACATCTAAATACTTTTAAGTTCTTATGACTGTGATACTGTACTTGTAAGTATGAGTGTTAGTATACTTCTTGCAAAAATACTTAAATTTTTAAAAGTATACTTGTAGTCAGAGCTCTTAGCCCCAAATGTATTTACAGTTTGTATATCTTTTATGGATTGATATACTGAGTTCACTATAAACAATGCTCCGATACCAATCTGTCACACCCCCAAACCAGACGGCGGAAACGTCCGGGGGTGGTGGACTTCATTTGTAGTATATCACAACACATGCATTATAGTAATCAGAGTATAAACAACCATTATATTTAAAAAGTATAAGTATTTACATGTGTTTCATCATAGTATACTGAAACCAAATAGTTATACAAAAACAGGAGACAAGACATAAATAGCTCCATCTTCTCAAAAGCTCGGGGAGTACCTGTCTACTGGTTCCCTGAGAATACAAGTAATTTAAAAAGAGAGTATCAACATAAAGTTGAGTGAGTGCATAAGTATTTATGTTTGAAAGAATGTTTTATGTTTCTTGAATATGTAAATTGTTCCAGAAAATCCTATATTTTCTGCTATATATGAAAAGTAGTTTTAGTTACATAAAACTGTTCTAACTGTAAACCAATGCTTTGTATTTGAAATCCTTTTGTAAACTTGTATCTTAAAGTGTGTCTGATTTCATCAACTGTTATTGTAAACTGTAATGTAATACTGTAAACTGTATCTTGTAAACTAGTACTTTGAAAATGTACTTAGGTTTAGTTAATTATACACTAACGTATTGTTAATATCTTTTATATGAGTTATAATAACCATACTGACTTGATGGCCTGACCCAACGCTATGAATGTGCTGAAAGCTGTTGATAACAATTTGTCACTCACAAGCGTGTATAGATCTACACACACATTGTTTCGATCCCCCGCTGGAGATTCTGGTTATAATTTCAGGACTTTATTATATTGTTTAAATGAATTAAACAACCTGTTCCACTTGACTCATAAAAGCATATAAACGTTACATGTATAATAGTTAAGAAAAACTCAATCGTTCTGAAATAAATGACTGACTGTATGTTCTTGAATTAGTATGCTTAACATGTATCTGAAAGATGTATACTCTTGTTTAGTTTTGAATCAAACCTTTGTTCTTGTAAAACAGTGTATTTTAGTATACTTGAATCGTGAATTAATGTTCCGTGAATCATAAATTATACCTATTATAATTTATATGTACTTCCTGAACTGATACTAAGTCTTCATGAATGCAACCCCTTGCTCAACATGTTACAAAGGGTTATTGAAACTTATTGAACTAACTTTTATATTTGTATACATATACAAATATATATATATAAGTAAAATTTAAATGACATTCGGACAGATAACTGATGCTTATAATCCCACATCCAAACAAGGAAAAGGAACCAAAGTGGGTTATCAGTCCTAAGCCTTGTAAATATTATTTATATAAATATGTATATACAAATATGATTTCTGGAGGAAAATATAAGTTTATAAAACATTTAAAAGAAGTTTAATATTTTGAAATTCATTTTGGTGACATGATGTTATTTTGATACAATCATTGATAACCATTTGATTTGATAATAACTGAAATCCATTTAGATAAGATATTTGAAATCATTTGCTTATAACACAAAATCTTTGTGTTAGACTTGTATTCCCCCCCCCCCCCCCTAAAACAGTAAAAACTATGAAAATACAGGGGGTATGAACTCACATGTAGTAAGTTATTCAAATGTAAGATCGGTGTAGGATGCTAAGTGTCAAGTGAAGTCTTGAGCACAAACGGATCCAAATAGCATATAATGACACATATATGAATATAATTAGTATTTATACAACTAATTATGCTAAGAAACCACCTTAGGGACCAGGAATCACTTAGATTGAAGTGTATCAATCACATGTGATTGCATTAAAGGGGTTTATGGTCACTTAAGGGAGTGTACGATCTTGTTGTGTGCGGCCCTTGATGTGTACGGACATGGAGTGTACGGTCGTACACTCATGGGAAAACATGCAAAAATGGGTGTTTGATCCTTGGAGAAACTAGTGTGACAATTGCACAACAAGAGGATGGACACAACTATCATTTTGGAAGGTTTTGAGGTGTGTACGGCCACACCAAGTGTGTACGGACGTACACCCTTGATGATCTTCAATCAGATGACGTTTTAAGGCTTTGAATCAAGTGTTTAACATGTCTAACTAGATGATAGAAGGAATACTCACACTTATGAGGGCTTCAAAGGAGTTCAAGACTCAAGAACAAGTGTGTTCTTGGTGAAAGATGAAGATCTAACCAAAGATGAAATTCATAGAATGAAAACATGGATTCTTCACTAGTTAAAGCAATGAAGCAACTAATCAAGGTAGAAAACACTTACATCTTTGAAGATCTAAGTGAGAAACTGGATGATAGTTGAGAGAGAATCTGAATTCTTGAGGTGAAAGTGTGAAAAATGAGAGAGAATGAAAGGAAAACATATATATATATATATATATATATATATATATATATATATATATATATATATATATGTGTGTGTGTGTGTGTGTGTGTGGGTTCACGGCCACACTTGGGTGTACGGCCGTACACTCATCTTAAAGGAGTGTTTGACCCGAATGCTATACGATGAACTTAAGTTAACTCATTCCTAATCCCAAACCTTGAATGTACTAGACTTAGAACACTCAAACAGACCCTGAACAATGCTAAAAGATAGCAGAAACGAGTCTGACTGTGATTGAATTTGAAAGACTGTACACAATAGAAATTTCGGGTTGTCACATTATGACTTATGATGACTCCATTGTATGATGGCTTAGTGGAATAATAGACTTAATGGGTTAAGTCCTTAATGGGTTAAGTGAGGACACTTAACCCTAATTGTCATTTCATGTGAAAACCCTAATTGCATTGGGTTTTGAGCTGGGCCTTTTCTTTTGGGCCTAGATGTTTGGACTATTGATGGGCCATCCAAGAACAAGTATGGACTAGAATATTTGGATTGGGCCTCAGGATAAGGCCCATTGGACCGGCTTAGGCCCAATTGGGAAAATCGGGCCATAGATGGGCCATAACTGGGCCTTGATGATTATGAGATATTGGACCATTGAATTTCCAAGTGTTTGGACCTGAATAAATGGTTGGGCCTTAAGGTAAGACCATGTAGGGTTTGGGCCCAATTTGGAAAATTGGGCCATATGTTGGGCTTTGGTTCATTATTAGACGTTTGGGCCTTTGGATTGGGCCTTGGGCTTCAATCAAGCCAAGTTAGGGGCAAAGTAGTCTTTTACCCCAAGCATGGATTTATGGATATGTGTTGGGACCCAAATGGTTAATTGGGTTTTATTTTGATGTTGACAGTCTAGGGATCTGTCAGCTAGCAGCCAGAGATTTATTCTCGGGACTCCAGCAGTGCAAGGTGAGTCCTCTTCCAGTGGGAACGAGTCTAAGGCACCAATGCTGGCTCGTGTAGTGTATATGTTGTTGATAGGAACACATAGTGTGGGCGGGGCCCGTATCCCATTATTACCAGAGTATAGATATCAGTCAGATTGTTGGATTGTTATACTTGTTGTCTGTGTGATACTTGTATGTGTTTGTTTATATATGTGAGTGTGGGCGGGGCCCGTATCTCATTATTATTCGAGTGTGTGCGGGGCCCGTATCTCATTATTAGCTGAGTGTGGGTGGGGCCCGTATCTCATTATTATTTGAGTATGGTTATTGGTATCATGGTAGGTTCTGTATTTGTTATCTGTATCATACTTGTATGTGTTTGTTTATGTATGTGAGTCTGGGCGGGGCCCGTATCTCATTATTATTCGAATGTGGACGGGGCCCGTATCTCATGATTGGTTGAGTGTGGGCGGGGCCCGTATCTCCTAGTCAGCGGAGTGTGGGCGGGGCCCGTATCTCCTAGTCAGCGGAGTGTGGGCCGGGCCCGTATCTCCTAGTTAGCGGAGTATGGGCGGGGCCCGTATCTTCTAGTTAGCGGAGTGTGGGCGGGGCCCGTATCTCCTAGTTAGCGGAGTGTGGGTGTGGCCCGTATCTCTCAGTAGCATGATTATGTGTATGGTATGTGGTAGTTTGGGGAGATTCACTAAGCTTCGTGCTTACGGTTTTCAGTTTTGGTTTCAGGTACTTCGGTTTTCAAAAGAGGAGCTCGGGACGATTGCAGTGCACACACCATCTGTTCAGCCTGGGATGTTTATACTCTGATATATTTGACAGATGTTATGATATCCTTGAGATACACAATATATGATTTTTATATGTTGAAAGATAATTATAGATTTATTAATGATTTAAAACGAAATTTTTAGACTGTATTTTTGGGATGTTTCACCAAAGGTGTCACATCCAAAACCACACCATCTCCTCCCAGAGGACAATCGACCTTAACATGGTCTGTTTGACTGCAAAAGAAACATACCTTCGACTTTCCTCGACTACAATCCTGGCTGAAATGACCCTCCTACCCACACCTGATAAATCTAGTAACAGGAACGAGAGAAGTACCCCAATAAATCAGACCATACTCCCCGCATAACATATACGTCTCTCGATCTCCTGCCCGCAATCCCGCCGCCTAGAGCCTTCTTGGTTGTCGTTGAAGATGCATGAATATGATTCTGCCTTCTCTTCCGTTGCCGAGTCTCCAACTCCAGCTCTCTCTCCTTGGTGCTTCCACCAAACTGGAGAGAGTCTTATGACTTGAGATACTCACATGCTCCCGGATCTACATCCTCAACATGCCATGGTAGCGAGTCATCCTCATATTCTTTGAAGTCGCATACTAAGGGCAACACATTACTCTCTCTCTCTCTCTCTCTCTCTCTCCATAAACTTGGCGGTGATCCCAGTCACCGACTCTGTAGTGTGCTCAAGTGTTTAAAATTCTCGTCCTAACTGCTGAACCTCGATCGCCGACACAAATTAATTCTTAAACCTAGTGACAAAATCCTCCCATGACATGAACTAGACTGCATATGATTTGATGCTTTGGACCACCTCACACCACCAATCCCTAGCTCTGTCACGCATACGAGCTTCATTCTTGATGACCATCTGAACCTGTTACCCGCTATTCTTGAATGCGAAACTCTAAGATAACTTGAACTCGAAATATTTCCATATGAAGAAACAATGCTGCCTCACTTGGACTCGACTAGACCCCGACAACTTCATAACCATTCGAAATTCTCAAGTCAATCCAATAACTCCACCACATGGCTCCTAACAATCACTCCCACCACCCATCATAAAGGAATCTAAATCCTTCAATAAAACTCAAGAGCTTCAAAATAACTACAACTCATAACGAAAAAATCCAAAGAGTTACAACACACATTTACAACCTTGGAATAGAAACAATCCAGACATACATAAATTTCATGTTAGAACCAAAATTGATAAATATAATAACTTTCAACAGATCTCCCAAGATTACAACTGAAACAACCAAAAGAAACAAGACATAAGAGATTTTGATGACACCAGCGAACACTGCACCTAACCGAACTGGAGAACATATAACTCAAACCCCCAACCTAGGAACTCTAGCCGTCCCATATCATCTATCCGACAACTGCCAAGCCAAAGGCATCACATCCAAAACCACACCATCTGCCCTCAGAGGACAATTGGCCTTAACATGGTTTGGCAGACTGCAAAAGAAACATACCTTCGACTTTCCCCAACTACAATCCCGACTGAAATGACCCTCCTACCTACACCTGATAAATATAGAAACAGGCACGAGACAAGTACCCAAATGAATCAGACCATACTTCCCGCATAACATGCGGGTCTCTCGATCTCCTGCCCGAAAGCCGCCACCCCGAGCCTTCTTGGTTGTCGCTACAGATGCATGAATATCACCCTACCTTCTCTTCTGTTTCCGAGTCTCTAACTCTAGCTCTCTCTCCTTGGCTGCCTCCACCAAACTCGAGAGAGTCTTATGAATCGAGATACTCACACACTCCCGGATCTACGTCCTCAACATGCCATGGTAGTGAGTCATCTTCATCTTCTCTGATGGCGCATACTGAGGGAAACACATTACTCTATCTCCCTCTCTCTCTCTCTCTAAACTTGGCGGTGATCTCAGTCACCAAATTTGTAGTCTGCTTAAGTGCCAAAAATTTCCGTGCTAACTGTTGAACCTCGATCGCCGATATGAATTCCTTCTTAAGCCTGGTGACGAAATCCTCCCATGAAATGGACTCGACTGCATCTGATTCGAGGCTCTGTACCACCTCGCACCACCAATCCCTAGCTTTGTCGTGCATAATACATATTGCAAATCTGACTTTGCTTCCGTCGGATAAAAGCTGTCGCGAAAGGCACTCTCCACATTAGCAACCTAACGCATACTAATGACAGGCTCCATACTCCCAAAGAAATATGGGGCTCTACAAGCATCAAACTCCATGAAAGAAATCTCTCGAGCCTTGAGACGAACGGTCTCCAAATCAGCTCGAAGAACCCTGAGTTGCTCATCTATCATTGAAATCAACTCATCCCTGAGTGGGCTGATCAAATCAGGCAAATCCTCTCTCATGAACCTTGAAATCTCTACAGCTATGAAGTCGCAAACAACTTCCTCACTCAGCTCAGAATCACCAACATGGAAGATCACCATCCTAAATCTGAAAGATAATGGAAGCGCATAAAAATCAATGCACGGTGCAATCCAGACTATGCATACCCACCTACAAGTTCCTTGGAAATCTTGAAACACTCCCTGACCCAAGCATGGATCCTGTGCTTTCAGTAGTACCCATACTCGTTCCAATACTACTTTCCACACATATCCATACTCGTTCCAAGCACTATTCCAAGACTCCAAAGTCACTTCGTATCACTCCAACAATCTCCTCACGTGCATGTATATGTCTATTCATATGCATAATACCATACTTTCTAGACTCTCCCTCTAGGATCCTCCTCTCACTCCATTTCGCACTGCTAGAATCTTTATGAACACTGCCGGTTGCCTCGTGCATGCAAGTTATACACAATATAGGATCAAACAGAATATCGAATGAGTGATTCTACCCTAAGCCTACAACCAAATAAGGAACAGGAAATAAGGCTAAATCAATCATTCTAAGCCTATGCAATCATGATCGTATATAACTCTAAAACATACACCTAGCAAATAACATTACCAATCAAGACTTCAAGTAGCACATAATAAAAAAATCTCTAGGCTATAAGGCATCACAGATGTCAGGTAGTTCTATCATGCAATTCCTGAGCGACTATACAACCTACATTCTAGCATATAACAATTCATATCACAAATTCAAGATCATATGAGTACATTGGGAATTACTTACTTCCTGAGATCCGGACGACTGTACACATCACATCTTCCAGTTATTGAAAAAACCATTTTAGAAAACCATTTTCTTTGAATAAAGGCATTTTCTTCCAAAAACTTGTTTTAGAAAATCCTTCAGTCCTCCGTTAGAGTTCAGACACACCGCAAGGTGCGCCCGGATCCCTCAAACCAAGGATTTGATACCAACTTGTAATGTCCCAAAATATACAAAAAGATTTTTCGATTTTAAAATATAATAACCAATTAAACCTTTGCTTCAAAAACCATTGAGTAACATTTGATTATTTGAAACATACATTATCAGAGTTAAATTTACAAAAACACGGAAACGAACATCTTCGATGCGTGTGTACCGTCCCATCGAGCTCTTCTCATGAATAGACCTGCAAAATGTTTAATCCATAACTATAAGCATAAAGCTTAGTGGGTTCCCCAATATAACACTTATTCCATCATATATACAATGCATCCACACAAGATCTCGACTCTAGCGTCGATTGACAAGTCTCCTATCCATATAAATGCATCATATACAATGTGCCCAACCTAAGAGTTCACGGACCCAACCCAACTCATATAACGGGCCTAACCCAAAATACAAATGGGCCCAACCTAACATACAAATGGGCCCAACCCAACCAATAACAGGCCCAGTCCAACATACAAATGGGCCCAACCCAACATGCAAATGGGACCAACCCAAGGAATAAATGGGCCAAGCCCAACCTCCATTGACAGGAGCCACCTCCTAGCCCTCCATACAAGACATAAAGTTGTATGTAGTCAAGGATCAGATAGACAGTCGAATAGATGATCCACTCGAGAGCGAACAATCAGACAAGAACATCAAAAGCAGGAATTAGACCAAGAGTTCTCAGGCTATCCAACTTAGACTATACAGGACCCATTCTATTACTACTACACAGCCATATAGCATACACACATGCATAAATAACATAGTACATTCCCTTGGCAACTAGCCTTCCCTAGCTACCCTTCCAAACATGCCTCCAAACAGAATGATATGATCAACAATCAAGACCCTACTAGTCAAGCATACAAAAGCATCAAGTGCTCTAACTGCAAGGCATAACAAGAGCTCCCCCTAGGCCATTATCATACTTGTACTCTAACAATACCTCTATCCTACCATGCAAAGGATATATAATGGGATACGTGGCATAGTGAGGAACTTACATGAACTAATGAACCGAAGAAACACAACAACACTTGCACACCTTGCACTACTTAATCCGCAAACCAACTAACACCAAGATAGATAAATCATCAACCAGCAACCCAAATCGTTCAATTTTGACTCCAAGTCAAACAAGTCAAATCTCAACGGTTAACTTGGTTAAAGTCAACAACATGTCATGGGCCCTCTTTGGCCAAGTCGTGGGAATGCAAGGTCAAATAGTCAACATGCAAGACATTACCACATTGTGGGCCCTACTTGACTACGTCATGGCAATGCCATGACAAAACAATCACGATTCTGAGCACCGCAACGTCATGGCAAACCTTAGGCCACGCCGTAGCTTCTGGCAGAATGCCAAAATCTCCATTAAGTGCTTAATTCCTTCAGACCAAAGGCTAAAACTTCAGATCTAATTATTTTTACTGACTCAATGGATAAAGTTTCCAATTTTATCCATTAGGAATCCATCACAAAGCTGGATCTACAATTCTAAGTCCTCAATAGCATAAAACCCCTCCCAAACATGAATGACTTAGAACAAGATCAAGATGCAAACTTTCCCAATCCAATAAGATTATGAGATGATAAAATAAGCTCAAGAGGTGTTGGAGTTCACTCAATTCCAAGGACAAGCTAATAAGGACCAAAAAGGGACATAAATGATCAAACTACAAGATCTAGCAAACTAAAGATCAAGATGAAAGATTTTTACTCACAATAGTCTAGAAATGAAATCCTCTTGCTAGATCTACACTTGATTCTTTCACCAAAACACTTTGCAAGAAACTTGGCCTTCAAGGTCCGCACCAAAATGTGAGAAATAAGTCTTCAAATGGACAAGAACACCAAGAATACTCAAAGGGTGTATGGTTTTCGAAATGGAGAGGTTGGAGGCTGGAAAGGAAGCCCTAACTTGAAGTTAAGGTGCTTAAATATGGAGAAAACCCTAAACACTCATGGGCTTGGGTTGCTACACTCGGCACGTCGTGGCCACTCTACTACCACGTCGTGGAGCCTTCCAAAACGCGCATTCACCAACTTGCATTCAACGTCGTGGCACTCTACACACCACGTCGTGGCATATTGTTTTCCTAAAAACCATGTCTTTGACTTCCTTATACCATCCACTGATCCATTATGGGAAATGGGTGTTACAACTACTCATAGTTATGTTATCCTAAGTTTGTATGTTGATGATATGCTTATCATTAGAAGTGATGAAAAGATGATAAGGTCAACTAAGGATATGTTAAGATCTAAGTTCGACATGAAAGACATGGGTTTAGCTGATGTGATTCTTGGAGTCAAGATCATGAGAACCTAGGATGGCTTGATATTAAGTCAAACACATTATATGGATAAGATTCTTAAAACGTTTGCTAAGGGAGATACGAGAATAGATAGAACTCCTGTTGATACTAGTCAACATTTATATAAAAATAGAGGAGAGAGTGTTGCACAAGTGGAATATTCAATAATCATTGGCAGTCTGATGTATCTAATGAATTGCACTAGACCTAACTTAGCATATGCTATAAACAAGATAAGTAGATATACTAGTAAACCCAATTCTGAACAATGGAAGAGCATTACTAGAGTGTTAAGGCAGTTGATATATATATATATATATATATATATATATATATATATATATATATATATATATATATATATATATGTGTGTGTGTGTGTGTGTGAGTATGGATTTCATTATGGCATACATCCAACTATACCTAAATAATACAACGATGTAAATCAGATATTTGATATAAAAGATTCTAGATCTATAAGTGGTTATATGTTTACACTTGGAGGTGCGGCTATATATTGGAAATCATAAAAAAAACTGTTATAGCCAGGTATACGATGGAATCAAAATTTATTGCCCTAGATATATGTGGTGAAGAGGTGGAGTGGTTACGTCAGTTTGTGGAGGACATTCCTAGATGGCCTAACCCTAATACGTCGGCAATCGAAAGAGCTCAAAGTACAATGTATGATGGGAAGTCAAGGCACATTAGACGTAAACATAAAACAATACGACAACTAATCTCTATAGGAGTTATCTAAATTTACTATGTGAAGTTAAAAGATAACATTGCGGATCCGCTTACAAAAGGTTTGAGTATATAGGTAGTTTATAATTCATTGAGAGGAATATGACTAAAGCCCTTTGAATGAATAAATTCACACAAAGGAAACCTTACCCAGAAGAATGGAGATCCCAAGATATGAGTTTAAAAGGACAACCTAGTTGTATGAGTGAGGGAGGTCACTGTCGGGTGGGGTGTTAATAAACTTCCTAGTCCATTTCTATTATTAGTGACAAGTTAGGCTAAGAATATGGCTTTTAATGATTATTTGAATCACTTATGTGAGAGAGAAGTGGGGTCGCTTCAAAAGGAGTTATGGGGGCCTAGGTTCTAAGAGCTCTTGCAGAAGCATGTTACGTTTCATGACCATAACGAACATGGCGATACATATATGCCCTTTTTAGGAAGACTCTTGTGTGAATTATACTGTCGTTTATATAAATGGCAGCCCGGTTCAAGAATATCGTGTCTACTAACAACTACGAGATTAATTATAGTCCGTAAGGGATGGTTTAAATGGTAAGACCTACCTATCCTATGCAAGATTTAACTATTGGAAATTTTGTATGAATATTTTATGTGTAGAGACCGATCAACATTTATGTGGAGGATTGTTGGAAAAGTTAATAAGAATTATGTAGTTTTATTAAACTTGGACACAATTATATATATATATATATATATATATATATATATATTGTCAATCCTTAGTGGGTTATGAACTCCTCGGTGAGAGCTTCGAAACCATATATGTTGTGTCCAAAAATAAAGAATGAGTGAATGCGATATTTATACTCAAAGTTGAGTATTTGGAATAATACTTAGCAAAACAAATGGGCATGGAAATGTGTCCCACATAGGAGTAAAAAGAAAACTCTTAGTGGGTTTATGTCCATGGTAGTGTAAAGGCTTACAAGCTGCTTTGTATTATTTTACTCCAAGACCTATGTGTATGCAGGGGGTTGCAAATTATGGGTTTTGTAGACAAAAATCACCAAACTCGTGTGTGGGCGCGACTTGCAGACACAAATGCAACTTCGAAATTCTAGGCTCGTGCAAGCCATGTATTTTTCCCAGAACTTTACCATTTTTGGCGCGACTTGCAGACACAAATGCAACTTCGAAATTCTAGGCTCGTGCAAGCCATGTATTTTTCCCAGAACTTTACCATTTTTGTCCCTATTATAACTTTGTGACTGATGCATTTACTGTGAGATTAATGCATAATTAACTCATTTAATTTTGAATTAATGAATATACTTACATATATCAGTATATAAGGAGACATATGCTTCTCATTCGAATACACCTGAACGAATACTCTTTTCTCCTTCTCTCTTCATATATTTCCTAACGAATTTTTCAGGAAAGTGGTCTAATCCAACATTTTACACTGCTTCAGTTGTAGTACCCTGGAAACAAACGATGAATCTTTTTAAAGGAATCATGTCCACCACGAGCTTCAACATTCCGTTTATTACTAACTTTGTTTTGTAGATACGAAGTCATTATAGAAAACGCATAAAAGAACTAACAATTTATTGGTGTAGAGATGAAGCGGTTCTAAGTCTTCTATTCCTATGGTTGATTGCATATTATTGTAATTTACTTTTCAAGCATTTAGTTTAATCTAACGTTTGAAAGTGACACCCTGATACACTTCACATTATTGTTACCTTGTATTTATTTGGTATATGTTTAATGCAATTTAAGGGAAATACAATGAAGTTGTTACTTGTTAGATATCAATATAAATAAGGTTTTAGGGTGTTATCATCAGGGCCGATCCTGAACACATGCGGGATGTGCGATTGCATAGGGCATGCGTTATCACTAATCTATCGCTAATTCGTTCACTATTCGTCATTACTTTTTCACTAATATGTCGCTATTATATCCCTATCTGTTGCTAATCCGAAATTTTTGAGACCTATTTTTCATTTTTTTTTCATACATGACCTTCAAAATCAACAAACCGACCATAATTATCATTAAAACAAATACGAGATTGTCAAGTAACCATTAAATGTGAATTCGAAGTACTTGCACCAACAATCTAGATACTTTTGGGTTTTGGGGGCACACTTACTAAATAAAAAGGCATATGTTTAATATGCTTGGTTAACCAAATTTTATCAGAATTGTTCTCTAATAATTTAGGTGTTTAGATTGATGAAATCTGTCTTCTTAGCTACCATGTATGTTATGTGTATTGTAGGTCTTATAAATGGTTCACTTGAAAAAACTACCAGGCCATCAAAGAGATGCAAGTCTCGCGTTTGAGTTAAACGGGTATTTTTTGTAGTAGTTAAACTTGAATAATATTTTTTTAAGAATTTTGAAACTTAATTACCATCTTAAGTCATTTTTCTATTATAAGTGTGATATTTGTGAGATACTATCATGCTACCTTATAAATCAAGTCACAAAGAAAATATACCACATCTATATAAGTATATGAAAGATGATATGCTTCTCTACTAACATTAAAGTGGCAATGGAAACTTTCCAAAACAAGCATACATTTCAAATCGACTGTCACTAGTAAAGAGCCATTGAGATATAAGAAGGGCTACTAATTTAAGTTTTGTCATTTAATAGAGAGCCATTGAGATATAAGAAGGGTTACTAGTACTAGCTGGTTTAAGTTTACTAAATGTCCTTCAAAAGTCATAAACTCGGCACTTATAAAAATAATGCATATATATTAATACAACCAACACCAAAGTAAACAAAGAATTAGAGTGAGATCTGCATTATAAACATTTATAAAAAATGAATTGATAATTGAATTTGTTTTACAGAATAATAAACTATAGTTCTGGGATATAAAATATCTTTTTTTTTAACAACAAATCTAAATACACTACTCCTAAATTTCCACCTATGTCTCTCACGGGACTTGAACCCTCAACCTCAAGGAGGGATGACAACACTGGATACTGCTAGGCTAGAAGCCCTTTGGTATAAAATATCTAAATTAACAAACAAATAACTTTAATTTACTATTATTGTTTAGAATGATGTAATATTAAATATTTGTTATGTGACTACGATTGAAAACAAGATCAAATGTGATATTTACAGGTAATTACTGACTGAAAGGAATAATTTATTTAGTGATTATGACAAGAAAAATAAAATCACTCAGGAGACAACTAATTATTCTTGGTAATAAACAAAATATTAATGGAAATTTAATAGAAAACTATTATTTAAGAAAAAAACAACAATAAAAGAGGCATGCATATGCATATCCATGTGGGAGAATTTAAGTAAAAATGGCCATAGATACTTCCCATGTACCTTCCTCTCCAACAAAACACTCCTTTCTTTATTATTATCGCAATTATTTTTATTTTTTGCTTTTTTGGACTTATTATGCAGAAAGGTTGGAGCCACATCATCGCATGTGGACCCCATATCATCTTCTTCTTTATTTATATCAATTGACACTGATAAACCCTAGCTATCCACCGTCAATTTCCCTAACGTCTCTATCTACATTCTAGATCTCCTTCACGCATTTCAAACTTTCAGCGTTTCCCACTCCTCCAACAGTGTATCATTGAGTTTCTCAGAGCAATTTATGGCTTCCGCTTGCGTAAATAGCATCGGGATGTCGCCTGAGAATTTATTGGAACGTTCACAGACTTACTCTTCATACGGTTGGTTGAAGCCTCGTTTCTCATTAGGCCGTGAAATCACAGATGGAGATACATCCAAATCCAAGACAAAGAGGTTTTCTTCTCCGGCGAAGGAGCTTGCAGATCTGCCGGAGGAATCAGATCCAAACGAGTTTGATGGTTTTCAGTTCAGTCTTGAAGATCCGGTTATGATGCTTCCCGCCGACGAGTTGTTCTCCGACGGTAAACTTATTCCGCTGCATTTGTCAGTGATCCGCCAGGAAGTTGCTTCGTCGACAACAACGATAATGTCCTCTCCAGATACTCCGAGGTCTCACCGGAGAATGGACGACGCCTTTGCTTCCGATCCCTACTTGCTTTCCCCTAGGGCGCCGAGGTGTTCGAGCAGGTGGAAAGAGCTTCTCGGTTTCGGAAAGCTTTACCAAAGCAGCAACAACAATGCTAAACAAGACAACAACAAACGGACATCGTTAGCGTCTTCGCACAACGCGACCGGAGCAACAAAGTCTATTAGACATTTTCTTCACAGAAGTTCAAAATCTTCAAACGATTCGTCTGTTAACCTTCCGTTACTCAGGGATACAGATAACGAATCTGTGTCTGTCTCTTCGCGCCCATCTCTTTCTTCCTCTTCTTCCAGTCACGATCTCGACGATCTTCCCCGTCTCTCTCTCGATTCCGATAAGCCTGGGAAAGTGAACTTGCACGCAAACCCTAGCAGTCGTCCAAAAACTAGAATGGTAAAAACGAGGACACAGTCAACGGAATTAAGAGCATCAACGCGCGTTGGCCGAAGCACGATGCGTCGTTCATCGGACTCCGCAATCACCACCGCCCGTGGCGTGTCAGTCGATAGTCCACGAATGAACTCCTCAGGAAAAATCGTTTTCCATAGCTTGGAGCGAAGTTCGAGTAGTCCAAGTAGCTTAATCGGTGGACCTAGATTCAAACATAGAGGAATGGAGAGGTCATATTCCGCCAATGTGAGAGTCACACCGGTTCTAAACGTTCCGGTTTGTTCCCTTAGAGGTTCATCCAAGTCCGGCGGTATGTTTGGGTTTCCGATATTCTCCTCCCAGCAGAAACGGGAATGTTCTAGTACAAGTAGTAACGGCGGAGCAAACCGTAGTCAACGATTCGCCGGAAAGTCTCGAACAGATTGTTCTTAATTCAGCATTCAGTAATCGGTATAATTTGATCCTCTTGATAACTGTTTTCACTTTTTTTTAGTGTTCTGAGTCCATTACCTGCAGCAATCAATCAATGGCGTTAGCGTAGGATAGCTTTAGGCATCTAGCTCTAGCATATGTTCCATTGCATTTTAACTTTCTCTTTTTGTTGAATCATGTATCTATTTTTGTTGATTTCTTTTCACCGCTAATTCCTAATGTTAGAATCAGATTCTTCCCAGTCTTCAAACATAACTTTTTATTTTTATTTATTTATTTATTTATTTTTGTAATTTAATAATGAAACGTCTGTTTGATAAATGGGGTTACTGAATGCAAAATATAATGTTGTCGGTAAAGGAATCTGGTTTAATATAATATAATAATTTGGATATATGTAATTTAAAAGAGGCATGTTATCTCAGCTGGTTTTGCCAGACGAGATAATTAAAAGTACAAATTCATTGAATAAATAATTGACGGTTATTTTGTGTATTAAAATAATAATTAAAACAGTTTTGTAATATGTGAAATGATGGTGACACTTTATACGAATATAAATAGTGTCAGGCAGTGTTGCCGGTGACAGCTTTGCTTTGCTGCGTTGCCTCTGCCCCAGCCCGGCAGCCCCCTATCTCCACCATCCGCCCCCTCTTGGCTCTTGCCTCTTGCCTCTTGCCTCTTCCTTTTATTTACCTCCGGACAAAACAACTTCAAAATTATTTTATTGCAAGATAATAACCTATTTTATTATATTTCGATTTAATTTCATATACTTGTTTATAAAACAAATATGGCAATGCCTTGTACATGTTAAAATAGGATAATTACCGGAACGACCACTTTTCTGTGTAATGAAAGGGATAATAACTTAAAAGGTAATATATTATTGGATTTGTACATATTTGGTTACTGAGTTTTTTTTGTCTATATTTACCCCTTCAACTTGTTAAACTGTACACATTCAGTCATACTCCAGGTTAGGCGGGAGAAATGACTTAATAGGGTAATATATTTTTCATTTTGTACACATTTAGTCCTTGATATTTTTATACACATTTAGTCTTTAATATTTTTTTGTTTCAAAATAAGTCATTTTTGTTTTTGTACTCATTCAGTCCAAAAAAACTTCATTTTTAAATAAGGCAAAACTCTCTAATTATAAATCTATTATTAAGAAAAAACGTTTATTCCAAAATACATTTATCGAAAATCAGAGTAATATAGGAAACGCGGAATCCTCAATATTGTTGATGAGTGTGTACAGTCCTGCATTCGCCTTCTCACGATCAACGATAGAACCTAAAAACATAAACAACTAGGTAAGTGTCACACCCCAAAACCAAGAACGGCGGAAACGTTCTGGGGCGGAGGACGTCATGTTTAGTATCACGAGATATGTATATGGTAAGCAAGTAATGGACAACCATTTCATTTCGAAAGAAAAGTGTTTACAATGTGTGTGTTCACAGAACATAGAATTCATACACAAATAACAAAACAAGACTTGAAGCTATAATGCTTCATCTTCTGAATCTCCAGCACGAGCACCTATCTAATAGTCTCCTGAGAATACAAGTTATTTGAAAGAGTTGATCAGCAATTAAGCTGGTGACTTCATAAGAGTTTAGTGACGTAAGTAAGTGTAAAGTGTTGTTAAAAATGTATATGTAAAATGGTGTTGAAAATGTAAGTTCTGTTTTGGAAAGTTCGTCTGTTCCTCTAGAAAATCATATATTTCCTACATGAACGAAAGTTAAGTAAAATGTCACTACAAGCCTTTCTATGGGTACTAAGTGGGTACAAGTTATATAAGACTCAGAGTAAACAAACAATCGATTGTGCGCATCTGCCCTAAGCTCACAACCCAACGAGGAAAAGAAATTAAGGCGGATAGCACACATCCCATTGGTTGTTAGATCATTGTCATATATAACCCTGGTGTATTCACTTGTTACTCATGGAGTTAATTGTAATGGTTCCTTTATATGTAATGAAAAGTTGTTTAAGAAAACCTATATTTCTTATAGTAAAATAGTGACTACTTTTATAATAGCTTAGTTTATACTGCTATATATAACCTAATATCGGATAGAAAGTTAATTGAATGAATCTACCCTAAGCCCACAACCCAACGAGGAACATGGAGTAAGGCGGAAAACACACATCCAACTACCTATTGGGTATTAGTTTTATATATAAACATGGTGTATAAACTACGGTATTATAGAGTTACTCACCTAAGGTCTTTTAAATTGTACTGGTCTAATAAAATGGATTAAACCCTTTACTGGGAAGTTTCTAGTTTTGTATACCAAAAGTACTGATTTTGGAAAGTATGTTTTGTACTAGAAAAACTATGTTTGACTCTGTGTCCTATAACCTGACCCATACCTGGTACCCTTATGATGACTTAATGTATACTAAGCATACATGTATATAGAATCGGGTAGATAATAGATTGGGTGAATCCATTCCAAGCCCACAACCCAACGAGGAACAGGAAATGAAGCGGAGAGCACACATCCTATTAGCTGTCGGACCCTATTGGTATATATGTATCCTGTGATGTATATATTAAGGAATCATAAGACTAGCATTATGGTCCTATCTTTTAATCGCAACCTTCTACCAAGGCATCTTCCGTTATGTGCTAGACTCGACTGTTCCCTTTGTCGTTTGTAAAAATGTATATTTTCCCTAGTTTATAACTATCTTGACTCGAAAATAGTTTAAGTTTGACTTTCAAGTGGTACTGTCACTTTATGAAAGTAATGGGAAATGTAAGTACACAGTTGTCGTTTATAATGACATGCGGATGCACTAATAACCTAAAAACATATTTGTTTTATTACGGTCATAATGTGAAGGCTAGAACCCCTACTAGACGCTCTCCCTATCAAGAGATTAAGGGTACTAAACGCAACCTCTGCAAATTCTTGCAAGCCGTGTAATTCACATTAAAGTTATATGATCATGTATACCCAATATAACTATCACCTTTTGTTTAAAACAATGAGTTAGTGATTCATTGGTATAATTAGATCCTGTATGTGTTCTCATGCTATAGCAACCTAACTTGTTTGTTCTGTTTGTTTCTCTTTATTGTGTGTTCTCTCTGTATGGTATTGTTTGATTCTCTTCACTGTATGTTCTGTTATGGTATTGTCTCTTTGGGTGCTTCATTGTACTAGAAGTAATGAATAGCATTCTCCTAAACTATACATATTATAGCTTACTAATGTTCTACTTGGACTGTTATTGAAAAGACTCATTTATCTACTAAGTTATGCTTGTACTTTAAAACAGAGTTTTGTATAACTAAAAAGTAACATAACTTTAAAAGAGTTTTGAAATGTTTTGACAACTTATAAGTGACATAAGTAACATTTTGAAAGATGTTTATAACAAACATTTACACAATTATCATTGTTTTCAACTTGTATTCCCGCTTAAAATAGTTAAAATAGCTAAAAGATTCATTACGGGGTATGAACTCACCTGATGTGGGTGATTCAAACGGGTATGCGTGTAAGGATGAGAAGTTCTACGAATGAAGTCCCGAGACACAATAAGTCCTAAATGACATATAAGGACACATATTGACATGAATATAGTGTTTATAAACAACTATATGAAAGGAAACACCTTCCGGGACTAGGAAACACCTTGATCAAGTGTTATAGGTACCGAAGGGTTGCATCGAAAGGTTGTATGGCATGGCATTGGAGTTTATGGCCCAAGGACCACTCCTTATGGAGTTTACGGCCTAAGGTCACTTCCCCCATGAGTTTACGGCCGTAAACCCATGGTACTAAGTGCCATTGTGTGATTTAAGGTCTTATAAGTCAAGGGCAAGCCTTCTATGATCAAGTCCAAGCCTTAGGAAAGCATTAGGGGCACAATAAGACTGCTTTGTAGAGTTTACGGCCTAAGGACCATATCCTTATGTGTTTACGGCCGTAAACTCCTATGGGGACATGTTTTGATTGTTGTTTAAGGTCTTAAACACTTCTAGGAAGGATCAAGACTAGTATCCTAGGCTTAGGAAGGGACTAGGGTTCATTTAACCCCATTTAGAAGGGTTTACGGCCCAAGAACCTCCCTTGGCCGTAAACTCCTTTGATCCTATGTTTCTTGGTGATTTTCAAGTGTTATCAAGTTCATATTAAGCACACAAGAAGCTAGGGCAAGTGTACTTACAAGATAGAAGCTTGATTGGGTGTTTAAGGTCCAAGAACACTAGTGTGTGTTCTTGGTGTTTTTGAAGATCTAAATGAAAATCAATAATGAATGGATGAAATGATGTATAAACACTAGGTGATAGGGTATAACAACAAATCAACTCAAGAAAAACTTACGATTTCGGAAGATCGGGTGAAGAACGGGATGCTACTTGAGAGAGAAAGGTAAATGTTCTTGAGGGTGAAAGTGAGAAATGAACCAATTGGGGAGTAAAGTCATGTCTAAGCCATGAGTTCACGGCCATGATAGAGTTCACGGCCCAAACTCCCTTTGTTTGGCCGTGAACACCTAACTACGGTGTTGGTTGTTCCATTGCTATCTCGATATTCTAGAAATCACTTCCTTTTATCCTTTCGATTCATGAATAATTAATAAAATTACTCAAACGGACTTTAAACCGGCTAAAAATTAGCAGAAATGAAATTGACTTTTAATTGAAGTGTTGGACTGTAGAGTTTGTACGAATGAAAATTTCGGGTTGTCACATCATCCCCCCGTTAGATGGAATTTCGTCCCGAAATTAGCTCTCTTAGCATTACTACTGGGGTTGCTCTCTTCTGATTGGCAGAATACTCACTCGTAGACTTGGCAACTTTGCCCTTCTGTTCATGATCGGATTCATACTTGGTCCATCTATCACCACCTCGTGTATACAAGCCGTATATAATTAGGATTAGTAAGACGGTCGGATGTGCGACTCTGCCCCAGGTCCACAACCCAACGAGGAACAGGAGAAAGGGCGGAAACACACATACTAAGTCTGCGTAATCATAATCATATACCACCCTCGCGTATACACTGAATAGTAATAGGTGGGCTGTATTCGTCCATAGCCTCTGTGCTCAAACTTGGTCTGCTGGACGAGCGGTATTTCGTGACGGTCTGCGGACATCTGACGATAAGGCTTCGGAGGACAAAGTACTCTTCGCACGAGTACTACGGGGTTTAGAATACGAAAGATAAAACTGAGGTTTAGGTCGGACTTTCTATACGAAGGACGAAAGTTTCGAGAACTTGCCGATCGAGGGGATAGAAACATATGAACTCAGTATGGTGAGGACCACGCCAATTCATGACGAATGAAAACAACGGACTCTTTACCGAATTAAGTTTTGGTCAAATAAAAGAAAACGTCTGATAAACGACGATGTATCCCTGGTATGCTCGATACTGTACTCCTAGTATGTTCAACTATGTACTCTTCGTAACTGTTCTCGTGTTTCCTATTTTCTATTTGAAGTTAACACTCCTACGTATCGTACCGCTATGTGCGCATACATACGAACAAAAGTGCTCTATTAACTGTGGGGATACTTTATACCATAATCCTCCTTGGTACCACTACCATCGCCTGTCATATACAAGTTATGAATATTTAAGATGAACCAGGCAGTCGACTGAGTATTTCTGCCTCAAATACTCAACCAATTAAGGAAAGGGGACCTAAGCGGAGTCACTCACTCTAAGTCTGCAACATCTTAGTTGCGCACAACCCTGATGTATATGGTGAGCCATAATAGCTTCTCTAAGGGATCTTTTAGTTCTCTTGAATACTGTGACCTATTTCAACATGTGAGTTGTTATAGTTACTTTTAAGTGTTATCCCCAAATTTTAATCTTATATGAATATAAATTAATTTTAAAAGTAATTACTATTTTGAAAACGTACCACTACTCATCGACGACTCCGGGGTAGATTCTCCTGCGGTGATCATTAGAATGCGTCCATCTGCGCCTGAGTTCCTTTGTATCCGGCAGTCCTTTTGAAAATGTCCAATCTCACCACAGCCATAGCAGGCTCGGTTTTCTTCAGCTCCGAGGACTCGGGAGATTGGTTGAGCCGGTGCTTTGCAGAAACGGACTGTGTGTCCCTTTCTGTGGCAGTTCAGACACTGTATTTCCCGGCATACTCCGGTGTGGTGAAAGTTTCACTTTCCACACTTCGGAAGGTTTCCAGCATATCGACTGGCAGGTGCTGAAGCAGTAGGCGTCGTAGCGGCGTACATAGTATTCGCTCGTTGTTCTTGCGGGGTGTCTTGTGTTGTTCGCTTCTTCTTCCTCTTGTTCCCTGACTTCCGATTATAGTCCTCTTCCCTCGATGGTTCGGGAGTAGGAACTTTTACACCATGGCGGACTCCATGGTCGATGAGTCGCTGAGCCAGGCGTTTAGCACTATCGAACGTGGCTGGGTTAGATGACAACACATTTCCTTGGGTCGGAGCAGTCAGACCCCAAATGTATCTTTCTATCTTCTTGCTCTCCGAGGTAATCATCCCAGGGCATAGAGCTGCTAGTTCGCTGAACCGGTCAGTGTAGGTCACTATGTCTGAGCCGACCATAGTGAGATCCCACAGCTCTTGTTCCAGTTTTTGAATCTCGCCTAACGGGTAGTATTCCTCCTGCATTAACTCTTTTAGGTTTTCCCAAACTAATGAGTTAGCCACTGATATGGTCAGTGACTTAACATGGCTGTTCCTGTTGGATGAATGTCTAAGTCCATAACTATAATTGGTAAGACTTGACCCGACCCGGCATGGTCCATTTGGGTTGCATGACATCATGCATTTGGATAGACTATAATGAGAGAAATAACACTTAAGGTTGGTTAATATATTATAAGTTCTAATATATTGATAAGGTTATTTAATTAGTATTGATCAAGAATTAATTTGGAATTAATTAAGTGATCAAAAGGAGACTAATTAAATATATGGGTTGATTGTGTAAATCATTCATTCTTATATATGTGGGCTTGTGATCCAAGATTCCTTATGTTGGACTAAGTCCATGGGGTGACCCATGGATACTCCATGGAGGTTAAAATCCATGGAGCATAAGGAATGAGTAAAGTTATGAGTTACATGGTGTAACCCTAATAGCCACCATATAAAAGAATCCCATGGCTCCAGAAATCGTGCACTAATGTGTGAATATGAGGGCTAGACGATTTCAAGGAGTGTTCCATTTCTCTCAAGTCATTCCATGTGCATTTGGTGTTGTGTGAACCATTTGAGGTGTCACACTTGGGGCACTAGGCACTCAAGCTTCATGGAGACAAGCTAAATCAAACAAAGGTATGTATTCTATCCATTTGATTACCCAAGTATCAAGTATTGTATGCTAGATAGGGTAATACCTTGGAAAGTTCATAATTGCATGTATAATAGAGAAAACATAGATCCAAGGTATTTAGGGTTTCATGTACACTTAGGAGTGTTAGAATGCTCAAAACCCTTCAGTGGTATCAGAGACTAGGCTTGTTTTCTTGTTATACTTGCAAAATTGGCTGAAAAATCGAGTTTTTATGCTGTCTGCTCAGCAGACTCGCCGAGTCCACTGATGGACTCGCCGAGTCCAAGACAAAACGCATCCAACTCGCCGAGTTGGTTCGTGCACTCGACGAGTTGGACCCCCAGACAGCATATATTCGATTGTTTTGGCTGGAATTGGACTAGGAACATTACCCTAAGATGTTTTTGGACTTATAAACTTGTTTTTGATGTGGTAATGTTCATGCTAATCCAATTTCAAAGATAATTGTCAATAGATTCATGTTTTGTATTAGTTTAAGGTTTAGACTAATTATATGGAAAAGTTTGATTTGAATTATCTTGTTCTTATGAGTTGCTTAGATTAATAGAAAAGTTAATTGATTATGTGTTTTCAATCCATTTTAATCTAAGAGTTGATTCTAAAATGTGTTTTTGTAACTTGTCCTCAAGTTATATGAAAAGTCACATTTAAGTTTCATAAAACTCATAAAAGTTGGCAATGGTTACAAAAAATGAAGAGTTTTGTCCACAAGTTATGGAGGTTCAAGAGTCACTTCATTAAGTAATAAAATGTGTAACCTTAATTAATTCCATAAGTTACAAAATAAAGAAAAGTTACATTCTTTTATTAGTTTAAAGTCTTCCATAACTTGTCCTCAAGTTATGGAACTTGAAGAGTTTTTTAATTAAAACTACTTTAAACACATAAGTTATGGAATTAATTAGTTTTGAATAGTTTCAAAACTTGCCCTCAACTTTTGGAATTTGAAAAGTTTTCACTTATGAATACTATAATTCCAAGTTAGCCCTTAGAATTTTAAAAGTTAAAATTCAACCCTTATACTTTATAATATTATAAGTTAATAATATTTATATATATGTATAAGAGTAAATTCAGTCTTACCGTTAGTAGGCCTCATTCACGAAGCTAGTCTATAAGGGGGTATAAGGTTACTGCCTATAAAATGGCAGTTTAATGGGTGTCCACTCTCACCCACCGCTTCCTTGACCGGTGGAGGGTCGTTAGCCGAACGGGTAGGACAAGGACTAGAATTCTCCCTTCATTAAAAGTATTAATGATAAATACTAAGTAACTAAACTCTTATTAATACCCAATCTTAGTTACTTAGGAAAATGTGAATTTGGTGCTAACCCATGAAATTACACTTTGCACTTTGTTTAAGTCGTTAGTGGAGCGTGTGTGGTTAACCGACACACTAACCTGGACTTAACAAGGTAGGCAAAGGTTAACTTAATATTTATCATAGTATCGGTGGAGCGTGTGTGGTTAACCGGCACATCGATTAAGGGGTAAATAATTAAGGGTACCAAGTATATTCGCATGGTTACTTCACACCTTGTTTTGTGATCCTCGGCATCCCAGTCACAAAACCTGAAGGGCACACTCGATATTGAAACATGCCATTGAACAGTTCAATGAATCTCAAAAGAATCTAGGAGTTTCAAAAACCAATTAAAAACCTAATAATACATTTCGTTTATCTTGGTGGAAATTGGTGAATCATCATTCACCTACCTTCAAATATTTTATAGCTTGGATTACGGCATCCCTCTTCCGAGTTATAAAATAGTTTGTAGGGTCCTAGCCTTAATATTTCATATTGGGTGTTATATTAAGGACTTTTAATCAACTATCTTGAATATCTCCCAAAATATGTCTAGTTCAGACATCTATGATCCTCCCAAATCTCTTGGAACTTCACTTCCTCCACCTCCTCTAATTATTCTCCCTAACCCACAAAGTTCAAGGTCACTCAAGCCCTATTGGCAAGGCAAGGTCTAGGTGTGATCACATCTCGGAGATGAAGTCACATATTGACAAGCCGGGAGAGTTGGGTGTCAAAGTCTTGAGAAAGTTGGTGGTTCAATCACTTTCTAAGTCACATAGTGAGTTCCTTTGGGACTCCTATGAAACAGACTATGACAAGACCCTTAATGATCTTATCTATTTGCTAAGATCAACTTCCTAAAACTTTATGGACATTGACAATGAAGACACTGGATATCCAGTAAAGCTCTCTCTTTCCAATGGAAAGGGATCGGCCATAGTCAACTCGGTTGACCAAATGGTAAAGAGAAAAGCTAAGTCTGTGATAGTACCGGTACCATTACCAAAGGGTCCATATGTTTATATTGCCAAAGGAAGGGGCATTAGTTGCGAAGCTGCCAATTTTACCTAAGGATGTTAAAGTCAATAAGTTTGACCCTACTTCAGGTAAAATCCACTATCTAACTCTGCTAAGTTTCTATACTGAGATTCTTGATACATGATGTGACTGGGTCACATGTTGATGTTTGTAAGAATCAAAGAAAAGTGAAGAAACTTAAAGAAAGAATATGCTGAATCTGATCGCGTAGATGGATTTCTATTGCATAGTTTGAAGATCGGATTCTTGAGCTACTTCTTAGGAGTTATGATATATTGCTTAGGAATAGATAACAACAAAGTTTTCATGCTCTTTTGCATTGTAAGGATAGTTTTTCCGCAAAGTTTTTAAAATAAAAGGAAAAATGTTGATTTTATTTATTTTAAAATATCCTTACAATGGCATTTGAGGAAAAAAATTGTTGCTTATATGATTCCATTAATAGCAAGAGTGGAAATATGAAATTGATTCTTTCATTTGTGGTAATGTCTAAATTTACCAAATAAGGAAAGATCCTCATCACCCAAGTTTCAATTGGACCGAAACTTGGAATCATGCAAGTTGTATAGCATGATGAATGAGAATTTTTCATCTTTGGAAAATTAAGACTAGTTCCTTGTTCACATGTATATGTGAGTCAAGTGAAGGACTAAGGGATCGAGTACACATTCTTGTGCACAGGTCAAATCCACCACAAAAGATCGATAAGACTATTCATCATAATTTACTAAAGCTCAGTAAATATGGTTATACTTACAAGCTTAAGTGTAATTCTGAGACATTGGAAAAGGTTCCAATGTATGGCAGAGCGAATAAGAAGAATCAAATTAGGCAGAAGGATAAAAGTTTCTCAAATCTGAAAAGATGGGAGAGTACTTTAGTATCATATCATATGATCATCTTAACGATTAAGAGACCTTATCGCAATTCATCCTCTAAGTGCATTCTGATAGCTAAGAAGAGGAGCTATGAATTGTTGAAGTGGTTAAATCAAGAAGATGAGTCATATTTCATTCCAAAACAATTCTTAGAGTCATACTCCAAAATTATAACTTGAGTGACATGTCTTAAAGAAGGTTTAAAAACACTTGTCAAATGTAAGAGTAAAAGTTTCCTACTCTTGTACATTTGAAATTGGTAAGTTGTGATGTTTTGGATAAAACAAAGACCAACTAAGGCCAATTGTGTAAAGTGTTTGTCTTGATAAAGAATCCAAACTATCTCTTGAATATTTGGCAAGTGAGTCTTATGTGTCAAAAGGATAATGGGAGTCTTAAAGATCCTGAAAGGATAATCAAGAATAAAAACCTGTAATTTTATCACTAGCACACAACTTGAGGTTTATAACCTATCGTGTTGACATATTCTGTGCTCATTCCAGTTAAAGTTGGCTTTGCATATGAGTTCTCAGAGTTCTCAATTGGTTGCACAACAACTTGGAAGCAATGGCAGGCCCTTGAGCTGCCAGATGGCAAGAAATTAAGATTGAGTTCAGTCCATATGAGTTTGGATTTGTCATTATCCTTGTCTTGTGACTATGGTTTTGACAATTCACATGGATAAGAACACATACACCATTAAATCTAAGTGTCACAAGGTTTCTCTCCGATTCATGAAAATGATGGTGAGGAAAAACTTTCACTAAGTAGATTTTAACTAGATAGCAATTGTGATATTTGCATTCTCAAAGTCGTGTGGTTAACCGGCACACTAACCTGGACTTGTGAGAAGTGGCAAAGGTCTAAACAATTGAGACTATGATTACGGCATCCCTTTTCATAGTTCTTAAATTGTTTAGACACACCTGTGAGCTATCTAAGGAAAGGTGTATGATTTTGATAAAGTCTTATCAAAGCAATCTAGTATCAGAAATATGAACTTTGGTAAGAAAGTCAATAAAGTATTGATTTCTAGAAGTCCAGCTGATTTCTGAGTACATGTCAAAGCTAGTGGGAGCATAAGTGTTATGCTAATAATCATCATGTTAGTGGGAGCAAGATAATTATGATAAGTATTGCAAGTTAGCAATGTTAATTATAGAAAACAAAAGTTTCAATTCGTGAGGCTGCAGGGGTTGAAAAAGTTGTTTTGCTATAATTAAGGGAGAGGAAATTATACTTCATTTCAATTCTAAAAGCTTAGATTGAGATTTTAATCAAATTTAGTCAAGAATATATATGAATTTCATGTTGGAATGGCTCAACATAAGAAAATTCTATATATGGGTTCATTATTTGCGTTCTAAAATTCGATTATGATTACGACATCCCTTTTCATAATCTGAATTATGAGAACTTGGCAAATAGAAATGGAAATATTATAGCAAAAGACTGGTTTAGTCTTTATGTGAGACATCATGAATCGTGTCCCATATGCTTCGGATATAGGATCGATTACATGTGCTATATTCATCCTTTCTAAAATTTTCCAAATTCCTGGGGCATTAAGAAGGGAAAAGGTATAGAACTGGATATGACTAAAACGATTAAGCAATTGTCGAGGACAATCTAAGGTTTACCAAAGATTGGTTGCTCAGGGACAGTTGGAAGTATAGTGTTAATTGTTGGAAGGACTATATTGACATATTCTGAAAAGAGGCAACTCTTGTTCAGAAGTGATAGTCAAAAAGGGAATGTGGAAATGATCCCATTGGTGGAAGTTGTTCAATAAATATGTGTAAGATTAGGAAACTTAATGCAAGAAGGATGTTTCCAAGGAGTTGATCTCCTTTGGAATGCTCTGTAATGCTTGTTGTCAAGTCTTTGTGACTTAGTGCATAATCATTACAAGAGAATCATTGCATATAAGTTGAGCATCTAACAGATTTCGGTAAAATGGCATGAATTTGGAATTCTTGCATTTGCCATAAGAATTCGGGAGTGTGAAATTAGAATCATTGAAAGTTTGGTCAGTTGGTTTATTTCACAAAGTAAGGGTCATAGACAAACATAGAGTGCATACTTGGTGTAAGGCAAAGCTATTGTTTACAAAAACATAGTGTACATGCTCGGAGCATGGGACAACTATTGTTTTAATTCAAGAATAAAGTTGATAGATGAAACAGTATGCAATGAATAATGTGTAATCATATGGTGATAAATAAAAGGTGTTTTATTTATGTTCATAGGTTTTGATACCATATTAGATTCAATTATTCTTGTGTTTCATTTTGCATGTTTTGACTTCCAGAATAAACTAGGTTGTCCTTCCGGAATGACTAAGTTATTCAAACCATCCACAGTCGGTCATATGTTGGAAGTAGATATGAATCAAGACTGTCATGGGTTGGCTTGTAGAGGTCCAAGTTGGTGGACAAAGTTGTGCTACAACACTCATGAGTGCTCATAAGTTCTGAGTATTGGATTCAACCCGCGCTCATTGGAATCACTTCATGGATTTTATCACGAGTGATCATGAGACGATAATATCTTATATTCTTCAAACCTAGAGATATGAGTTGTTACTATGAGTTGATAGTACATTGATTGCACGAAAACACATTGGTAACTCGATGTTATAAAACGTGCCTTTGTGTATGATTCAACAAGTAGTAGAACAAGCCATATGAGTCGAAGTTTATCCATTCCTTTTACCTTCGGGATAAAAGCGATATCTGTGGGCCCCTCGATGATTTAATGATGACACATGTGAGTGCTTGGCCAAGCCAGGACTGATTTGATCTGTTCAATCAGTCAGTCATCATGAATCGGAAATCGGGAAACAACAAATGGACAGAGAGAATGATTTTAATCCATGTCTCAGTCCATATGATATCTAGAATGGAGGAATATATGATCCCTTATCTAATGGACAAGTCATTGACAAAGGTCAGAGTTCATCGACAAGGTCAGAGTTCGACAGAAGCTTTTGAGAGCTACGATTGCTGATCGGTTCCTGAAGTCATACGCAATAATAGTTTTAGACTTATCCAAGTGGGAGACTGTTGGATTAATGTCTAAGTCCATAACTATAATTGGTAAGACTTGACCCGACCCGGCATGGTCCATTTGGGTTGCATGACATCATGCATTTGGATAGACTATAATGAGAGAAATAACACTTAAGGTTGGTTAATATATTATAAGTTCTAATATATTAATAAGGTTATTTAATTAGTATTGATCAAGAATTAATTTGGAATTAATTAACTGATCAAAAGGAGACTAATTAAATATATGGGTTGATTGTGTAAATCATTCATTCTTATATATGTGGGCTTGTGATCCAAGATTCCTTATGTTGGACTAAGTCCATGGGGTGACCCATGGATACTCCATGGAGGTTAAAATCCATGGAGCATAAGGAATGGGTAAAGTTATGAGTTACATGGTGTAACCCTAATAGCCACCATATAAAAGAATTCCATGGCTCAAGAAATCGTGCACTAATGTGTGAATATGACGGCTAGACGATTTCAAGGAGTGTTCCATTTCTCTCAAGTCATTCCATGTGCATTTGGTGTTGTGTGAACCATTTGAGGTGTCATACTTGGGGCACTAGGCACTCAATCTTCATGGAGACAAGCTACATCAAACAAAGGTATGTATTCTATCCATTTGATTACCCAAGTATCAAGTATTATATGCTAGATAGGGTAATACCTTGGAAAGTTCATAATTGCATGTATAATAGAGAAAACATAGATCCAAGGTATTTAGGGTTGCATGTACACTTAGGAGTGTTAGAATGCTCAAAACCCTTCAGTTCCACCATGTTAGGGCCTTGCCAGAGAAGGTGCAGGCAGCAAACTTCACTTTGCTTCCTTCTGGGCATAAACAGATTTCGAAGAGCGACTCTGTTTTCTCGAACCATTGCATGAGGGCAATGACTCCTTCAGTCCCATTAAAGGACAATGGCTGGCATTTGGTGAAATCCTTGTAGGAGAACTCTCTCGAGCGCACGAGGACCTCACCTCGAGTAGAATCAGTAGGCATTTCACCTCCGCTGGTACTGATGGAGTGATATTGAGCCATGGTTGTTGCCACAGCCGCAGCCACTGCAGCGTTTATAGCTGCCATATCGATTTGCGAAGGAGGTGGTATTGGAGTTATCGGGGTAGTGCGTCTGTTTGATTTGCGAGGATGCATCTTTGCTAAAAGAATACAAAGATGAGACGGAATAAGTCTAAAGCAATGGACACAAGCCGAAAGCTGAAAAGACAAGGTTATCCTAGTTCTGGATGTATCGGGTCCTGACTTCCACAGGGTTCTAAAAACAATTCATAAATGAGTCTATACCTAATAAACTCTATGAATTTGGAATAACTATCCTCGAATGAATATCTGTTTCCTGAATAACTGTTACTAGCTGCATGTAAGAAAATAATCCTAACATATGTAATGTGAGCAGTGTTTCCACTCGCTCAACAAATTAACAGGATTAATATTTATTAGTGTGACGTGTAAGACGTTTTGGTTACTTCGGCTGATCTCTCCTTGAAAACTTCTCATGAACTTGTTCTTGTTCCTCCTGGACTCTTCTGTTGTCTACTACGAGGAAGTGGTTACATCTATCTGGGCTTGTCGTGCGAGAATGAAAGTGACTAAAGAATCTATGAGCTTTAAGGTAACTTTATGGGGTGATCCTTACGGAGTCTTCCTATAATTTTACAAGGTACACAAGTTTGTATATAATTGAAGATTAAGTGATCCTACACCAAAACTATATCCTTAAGAGGAATAGATAGCGAAGCGTAGGCCACAGATTCTAAGTCTATAAGATCTTGATTATATATAAAACTTTAGGAATATACTTTGCAAGATTATAGACCTATCCGCAAGGGTCTTTTAAGTTCTCACATAAGTTATTTATCTGGACTAAAATACTCCTATAGTATTCTAACTCTGAATGAACTTGTTCTGGTGTTCTGGTAAGTTTTAACACTGTTGCAACACCCCATCATTTCCAAACACATGTCGGTCAGATCTTGAATGAATATAGTTGATCAGGCTATATTGATCCTAGCTATGATTACATAACTGTTCAGGTTGATGACAGTGCCCAACCTTTAAATACTTTAGTTCTGTTCTCCTCGTGACACTAGTTCTATTATGTACATGTATAAGCAAGTAGGTATATTTTTATAACTTGTAGTTATACTCTAAAATATATCATTATCCAGAGCACTTAAGCGCCATTGTATTTATAGCTGTATATCTTTTATCGGTTGATATACTTAGTTCACTATAAACAATGCTCTAATACCAATCTGTCACACCCCAAAACCAAGAACGGCGGAAACGTTCTGGGGCGGTGGACGTCATGTTTAGTATCACGAGATATGTATATGGTAAGCAAGTAATGAACAACCATTTCATTTCGAAAGAAAAGTGTTTACAATGTGTGTGTTCACAGAACATAGAATTCATACACAAATAACAAAACAAGACTTGAAGCTATAATGCTTCATCTTCTGAATCCCCAGCACGAGCACCTGTCTAATAGTCTCCTGAGAATACAAGTTATTTGAAAGAGTTGATCAGCAATTAAGCTGGTGAGTTCATAAGAGTTTAGTGACGTAAGTAAGTGTAAAGTGTTGTTAAAAATGTAGATGTAAAATGGTGTTGAAAATGTAAGTTCTGTTTTGGAAAGTTCGCCTGTTCCTCTAGAAAATCATATATTTCCTACATGAACGAAAGTTAAGTAAAATGTCACTACAAGCCTTTCTATGGGTACTAAGTGGGTACAAGTTATATAAGACTCAGAGTAAACAAACAATCGATTGTGCGCATCTGTCCTAAGCTCACAACCCAACGAGGAACAGAAATTAAGGCGGATAGCAAACATCCCATTAATTGTTAGATCATTGTCATATATAACCCTGGTGTATTCACTTGTTACTCATGGAGTTAATTGTAATGGTTCCTTTATATCTAATGAAAAGTTCTTTAAGAAAACCTATATTTCTTATAGTAAAATAGTGACCACAGTGACTACTTTTATAATAGCTTAGTTTATACTGCTATATATAACCTAATATCGGATAGAAAGTTAATTGAGTGAATCTGCCCTAAGCCCACAACCCAATGAGGAACAGGGAGTAAGGCGGAAAACACACATCCAACTACCTATTGGGTATTAGTTTTATATATAAACATGGTGTATAAACTACGGTATTATAGAGTTACTCACCTAAGGTCTTTTAAATTGTACTGGTCTAATAAAATGGATTAAACCCTTTACTGGGAAGTTTCTAGTTTTGTATAACAAAAGTACTGATTTTGGAAAGTATGTTTTGTACTAGAAAAACTATGCTTGACTCTGTGTCCTATAACCTGACCCATACCTGGTACCCTTATGATGGCTTAATGTATACTAAGCATACATGTATATAGAATCGGGTAGATAATAGATTGGGTGAATCCGTTCCAAGCCCACAACCCAACGAGGAACAGGAAATGAAGCGGAGAGCACACATCCTATTAGCTGTCGGACCCTATTGGTATATATGTATCCTGTGATGTATATATTAAGGAATCATAAGACTAGCATTATGGTCCTATCTTTTAATCGCAGCCTTCTACCAAGGCATCTTCCGTTATGTGCTAGACTCGACTGTTCCCTTTGTCGTTTGTAAAAATGTATATTTTCCCTAGTTTATAACTATCTTGACTCGAAAATAGTTTAAGTTTGACTTTCAAGTGGTACTGTCACTTTATGAAAGTAATGGGAAATGTAAGTAGACAGTTGTCGTTTATAATGACATGCGGATGCACTAATAACCTAAAAACATATTTGTTTTATTACGGTCATAATGTGAAGGCTAGATCCCCTACTAGACGCTCTCCCTGTCAAGAGATTAAGGGTACTAAACGCGACCTCTGCAAATTCTTGCAAGCCGTGTAATTCACATTAAAGTTATATGATCATGTATACCCAATATAACTATCACCTTTTGTTTAAAACAATGAGTAAGTGATTCATTGGTATAATTAGATCCTGTATGTGTTCTCATGCTATAGCAACCTAACTTGTTTGTTATGTTTGTTTCTCTTTATTGTGTGTTCTCTCTGTATGGTATTGTTTGATTCTCTTCACTGTATGTTCTGTTATGGTATTGTCTCTTTGGGTGCTTCATTGTACTAGAAGTGATGAATAGCATTCTCCTAAACTATACCTATTATAGCTTACTAATGTTCTACTTGGACTGTTATTGAAAAGACTCATTTATCTACTAAGTTATGCTTGTACTTTAAAACAGAGTTTTGTATAACTAAAAAGTAACATAACTTTAAAAGAGTTTTGAAATGTTTTGACAACTTATAAGTGACATAAGTAACATTTTGAAAGATGTTTATAACAAACATTTACACAATTATCATTGTTTTCAACTTGTATTCCCCCCTTAAAACAGTTAAAATAGCTATCACACGTATCTTGGCCCACACCAGGTATCTTGGCCTACAACATATAGCACAGCCGCATCAACCCATCCCACCACCATATGGCTATCACACGTAAGATGTCGTGAGAAAAACTTAAAGAAATCATTCTTAAGTACTGAATGAGTACAAAAACAAAAATAACTTATTTTGCAACAAAAAAAATATTAAGAACTAAATGTGTACAAAGTGAAAAATATATTACCCTATTAAGTCATTTTTACCGGCTAACTTAAAGTAGCCGGTCATAAAGACTAAATGTGTACAGTTTAACAAGTTGAAGGGGTAAATATGGACGAAAAAAACTCAGTGACCAAATATGTACAAATCGAAAAATATATTACCCTTTTAAGTCATTATCCCATAATGAAATTATCAAATTTTTCAGAAAATGTAACATGGATAATACCTATTTGAAATCCGATCTTGAAACTATTTAAATATACAACAACGGGAATTTTATTGTTTTGTAGCTGGATTTTTGCTTTAACATTTTTGAAACTCAGTTCATTAGTTATATTGTTTTGTCTATTGGTTATATTTAGGCATCAGCAATTATACATTGATGAACATATTCAATGAATAAGTTGGAAATTGATCAGATTTTTGAATTCGTAAGAAGTCTGTTATTTTTTGTGATTTTGTTATAGCGTTATGTCCTTCACGACACATTCCACCTTAATTTGTAAAATCTTATCCGGGTCTACAATAAGGAATATGTTGACTCCACTACAACAACATAAATTTAAGAAACGTCTCTCATCTCATAAGGACGCTTAAGGCTTGAGGGAGTGGCCGCGGTTTGGGGCCGCGATTTTGCAACCTTAGCCACGCACACCGCCCCTTGACCGCGGTCTCCTGCGGTTTTGGCCGTGGTGCGGCCCTTTACAGCCGTGCAATCTGATTGGTTGGGGAGGAAACAGTCACATATTCGACCGTTGAATATATATATATATATATATATATATATATATATATATATATATATATATATATATATATATATATATATATATATATATATATATATATATATATATATATTAAAGTTGTGGACGAAAGGAACAGTGAATTTGGCATACTTTGTCCAGGTTTGGTCCCTTGATTTACATATCCGGTCCCTGTACTTCTTTAATTAATTTATACATATCCTTTTGTTTGTGTTCCATTCCATTACTTTAATTTATTACTTTCTTTAATTTGTTAATTGGGGAAATGTAAATACTGTATTTTTAATAGACTTGCTTTTGGGAAAATCTAACCGGTTTGCTGGTCATTTTATCCCCACAGCTGTAAGTAATCGATCCTTCCAGTTTCTTCCTTCTACCGTTCCTTATCCACATCCTTTTGATAAGAAATCCAGCCAGTCTTCTTCACCGCCTTCTGTATTTGGGAATTTTTGGTCACCCTCCCCATGAAATTTTTTGTTTCAGGACGATGAGTTGAAGAAGAGCACAATGCTCGGATATGGGTTTCTATTTGGGCATCAGAAATCGGAACTCTGAAGCGATTTAATCCGCCGTTCGCGCACCCTTCGTCACCACAGTCGCTACACCCACCCACCTACGAGTGCTCCTTTTGTCGAATTGTCAAAGGGTCGAGGTTTTTCTATTTGGTTACGTTTCAATGGGAAACAGAGCACACTTCTTTGTCAAATATTGCATCAAACCTTTGTTGCCCGCTCCGTTCGGCCATCCGCTTCTTCACCAGAACTACTAAACCCTACCACCATCTCCGACCTGTATTGGTCTTGGTCGGTTGCGGATTGTAGTCGACACTTCAGGTATGTCGTGTTCTTAAAAATTCTCCCTGCTACTTTGTTGTTTTAATCGGTCAATCACTAACCGTCGAGATATTATTTACGCTCAAGTCCCGATTACTTCTTCATCCACCTTTCTAATTTGTCGCCTCCAGGACAGAAACAACAGAACGAAGCCATCAGCAAGCAGCAGTGGCGATGGTGGTGTTATTTAGAGTAAGGAACGGAAGGGTTCTGTCCCATACCTCCGATTTGGGTTCCGAAGTGTGGATTTTTAGCGAGATGGATGTCGACTGCCATCTTCACCGGTTGTCGATGGTTTATCCGGTTTCCACAGACCATCAACTCGCGTTCATATATATTCTTCCTGTGATTCTTCTTCTGATTAGAAGTTGTTAACTTGCTTCCCTCTCCTACTGCCGCCTCAGCCTTTCGTTCCCAAACCCCTTGCATCACTTCCAGTTGAAGAAAACCTTTCTCCAATTTAAAGGTACATTCCTGCTTGCCTTCGATTTTGAAGGTACGTATGCAAATTTTTGATATTTTTTTCGAATTAAACAAGCATCCATGTGAAAACCTAACTTCTACTCTACTGAAGATTCGATTCAAATTCCAGGGGATTGACATTTTCTACCATCAGTGTCTTGGGCGTGTGTGCTACAAATGGTGAGGCTAATGACAACCCTAACCAAGGTTATTGACAAGCGAAGCGACTCAGCAGCTTCCGCCACCATGATTGTTCCCGTGGCCACGAAAACCCAATTTCGCCCCATCTCTGATCTGTCTACCCTAATCCATGGCTTCCTCCACTGATGGCGTTGAAAATTAACACAACGTTGTTGTCGAATGATGATAAAGTGAACTTTCTCATCGGTGACGTTGACGTAAACAACGTAGGGTTTTGTTTCCTTTCAAAATCTTCATATTTACTAATTTTTCCACTCATATAACCCTTTCAGACAATAACATTGATCTAAACCCTAATTCTTATGTGGGCTTTGTTGATCGGTTTTTATTTACGTGTTTCTTACGAGCATTTGATGTAATTATGTTGTTTTTTGTAGGATAGTTTCAGTCTTCCACCTGATTACTTTTCACGATCTGGGAAATCTTTACAGTTTAATAATTATTCTTATGAATTTTAGTGGAAATTGTGTAGCTCAATGATGCTGCTTTCGATATCTCAAATGGACCAGTGATTGAGCAGGTTAGGAGTTTCTTACCTTTTGTTTCGTCCAAGAATTATGCTAATTTGATTGGGATTTATCATTTGGTCAATAGATAAGTATGAAAAATTTGAATACTCTGAGATACAATGATTTGACCTTTAAAGTCAAAACTGCTCCAAAATTCAGTCGTCTACATCTGTTCCCTCCACTGCTTTTGTCAACCAAACGTCTGCTTAGCTGAGGTATGCTGATTTTCCTTTTTTTACCTAATATTTGTTCAGTTTTGCTTGATTTAGTTTCTCTATTTTTCTTTCTCATTAGTTTTTTTTGTCTATTTCCAGTGTCCCGCACAGCTTGAAAGAGTAAATTCATCACAAAAAAAAAAAAAAATTGGTTCAGGTAAGTATCCTCACATATTTTTGTCATAAATTCATGTTAATTTACTTTGTCCCATCTTACATTGAAGTTAAGTAAGGTTGGTAATTATATCGACAGACATAACAAAGAAACATATTATTGGATTGAAATTAGAATTGTCGAGTATGGTTTGGACAGCATAGAAGATCTTCCACCTCATGAATTTGATTGTAAATCGAGGCAACAATTGAATGGATCTATTAAAACCCACTTTCTTTGAGCATTACAAGCCATTAACATATATTTCACTTTCTATTTTTCAGTACATGCCATTGTTTCTGGATTTGCTATGTAATTGTTGAATTTGCATCGCAACTTGATTATCAATTATTCTTATTAGGTTTACATCTGGATGTTGCTGGAACTTCCCACGCCCTCATATATCTTGAACGGGTTAGTTCTTTTTTAGTGTACTTCACATTTTTGGTCGCTAAGTAAACTGACTCTTTCAGTTTTTTTCCCAAAAAATATCTCTTGCTGTTTTCGACCTTATTTGAGGTTTTTTAAACGTTTTGTTCTTTGTTCCAAGTAAAATGACTATATGTAAAAAAAAACTGAAAATGAGGACCAAAATTATAAAAATCATCTATACTTAGGTACCAAAAGTGTGCTTATACTCTTCTTTTTCAACCTGTGTATGCAGATGACAAAATGACTTATATACCCTTCATTTGTTTCTATTTTGTCGTTCATAAGTGGATAAAAAATCATAAGGTAAAGAGTAAAATGGACCATTAATGAAATACAAATATGAGCTTACTAAAGTTGTAGAAGAATTAGGAACCGGTGAAATTTTGCTCAACTGTGATGGTATCTAATCAATAATCAAACGACACGCACATTTTGCAGTTTCTTTCTTTCTTTATTTCTTTTTGAAAAAATGTTGTAATATTAACATGATACCTTAGAACATTCATAGAAAAAGTTTTCTACATCCTAAACATATCAAACTAACTCAAGTATATTATCATTTATGCATTATTTTATGATAATTTGATTGGTTTACCGTGTGTGCTATGCTATTTCTGACATTTTTTTAGTTTGTGTTATTTAAACACCAATCATCTTTATCATTTGCTCTTTAAATAGGAAAATGCAATTTACATTTCTTTTTTTATGTTAGCATGATAGTTGACAGAAATGGTCCCTGTTGTACAATAGACAACATAAAAAATCTGCATTTGTCAATTACATATCTGGTGCCTGATGTAGCAAACAATTACGTCATTGGTCCCATCGTAGTTAAATGTTACAAAAAAGTCCCTATGACATTAAATTCTTACGTAAATGGTCCCTGTGACAGTTTACTATTACAAAAACCAATTATGTAACAGTTAACCATAACATGGACCATTTATGTATCAATTTACTGCCATATGGACCATTGTTGAACAATTTACAACAATGATTTAGAATTGAAGTTTCAAGATATTATAAATTCTCCTTCTATTGATGTTGATTGTAGGAAAATTAATAATTTGGCTGGAAAAAATCGATTGGATTCAACATTCTTTTTGATGATTACAAAAGTTTGGTTAGGTGCAAAGGAGACAAAACATGATGAAAGATGAGGTATGGGGAAAGAATGGAATTGTATATTTCATTGGAATCAATAACGGCTATTGGAATGGAATGGAATGAACCATTTCTGAATCATATTACTTATAACAGGTGAAAGACATATTGTATCATTTTTTGAATGAACCATTTTTATAGTTTTGTCCCAAAGTTTAGAAAACGTATGAAGGTTGGATGTTAGCAACCTTTTTTGTCTGTGAAGAATATCGATTCTAAATTTATTGAGTAAATATGTTTGAAATGGTGTAATATAAACTAACGGGTTCAATTTTTTTTATATGAAGGTCCTTTTTGACAGACCTCTCTATGAGATTGGTCATTTCAGCCAAAGACTTTATCAGGTGAGATACATTCCCTTTTCTTTTTGTTTTGAAATTCAATTTTTTTAGATGCGATTTATGTTAAATCGACGGTTTCCCCTTTTAACAGTCTTTTCATTTGAACTATTTTTTTATAAATTAAAGTGGTTCCCTATTTTCATTATTTTTTATATAGCCGTCGGTTTAAGGGGGAAAGAAGAAACAGCTACAGACTTTTCTTTTTGTCCCAAAAGTAACAAAAAAAGATCAACAAATATGTGCAGATGTTTAGAAGGTCACTCTTGGTGTTTTTTCCACAACCAACTAGAAAAATGTTTTCTTGGATTAGTTTCTCACTGTTGGTGTTTTTTTTCCCTAAAACTAACTGGAAAAATGGTTTCTTGGATTAGTTTCATTGACATTTTATGTGTGGTTACTAGGAAAACCTTTTTAAGTTTCGACTAAGTAACTATCATTCAATTTTCATGGATCATTTCTAATTGAAAGATTGAAAAATCCATTTCAGTTTTGACATTTCGTTCCTGACAGTTTTTGACATTTTCTTATGCAAGATTTTTTGCCTATATTTCCAAAAATGACAGGATAAACACATACAATGGATTCTATTGCGACACTTTTACTCCTAACAAACAATATAAGACCGCAATATGGACAGAAGCATGGAGTGGATGGTTAATTGTTATTTATTCTTGGATTAAATACAAGAAGTACCAATGTACCTTCATTGATTTGTTTTTCAGTTATAGTAATGCAATTAAGAAATAGCAATGTACATTCATTTTGTTCAACATATTTGACTATTATGCATTTGTAAATGGTCAAATTGTAGAGAATAGCAACATACTTTACTGTGGCTACCAAACATCTTCCAACCCCCGCAACGCGGGGGACCCTTTCTAGTATATATATATATATATATATATATATATATATATATATATATATATATATATATATATTTCTTTCCTTTTTCCTTTCTTTCCTATAAATACACATACATTTCATTTTTTTTTCAAACAAAACAAACCCTTCTCTCTCTAATTTATTAAAAAAAATTCACCAATCTCTCTAAAAAATGTCATCTTCTTCATCTTCTGAAGAATTTCAAGTTATTTTTGATGTCGCTGTTGCGTGTGCTCAAATGGCGGAACAAACATACGATTCTTTATGCAATAACGCAGCTGAAAGTTCTCAACGGTGAACACGAAGATATATTTTCAGAAATCGTGAAGAAGCCAACCAACGTTTGGTACAAGACTATTTTCAAGAGAATTCCACTTATCAAGGGTACTATTTTCGTAGGCCCTTCAGAATGTTTAAAGGTTTATACGAACGTATAGTTGAAGATGTAACGAGGGAGTGTAGTTTTTTTCAACAAGGCTACGATGCTAGAGGTACACCCGGTTTCACTCCCTTACAAAAATGCACAGCCACACTTCGTCAGTTAGTATATGACATTCCGCCTGATGCGTTAGACAAAAGTTTTAGGATGTCTGCTAGGACCGCACGAGACAATCTCCACTATTTCTGCAAAACTGTGATTCAGTTTTATGGTCCAAAATATTTACGTAAGCCTACACGTAATGACATCTTGCAATTGCAAGCTCATCATGCTAGTGTGCATGGGTTTCCTGGAATGTTAGAAAGCTTAGATTGTCTCCATTGGGCATGGGAAAATTGCCCTACGTCATATCATGGGCAATTTACCCGAGGTGATCATGGTCTCCCAACGGTCATACTTGAAGCAGTTGCATCACAAGATCTGTGGATTTGACATGCTTTTTTTGGTTCTCATGGTTCGATTAACGACATCAACGTTCTTAATCGTTCACCTATATTTAACAACATATACGATGGATCTGCACCAGATTCTTCTTTTGAAGTGCGTGGAACACCATATAAGTATGGTTATTATCTGGTCGATGGAATCTATCCTGAGTATACTGTGTTTGTTAAATCGTTTACGTGTCCACATGGTTCTAGACGAAAAAAATTCAAGAGAGCTCAAGAAAGAACTAGGAAGGTGTTGAGCGTGCTTTTGGAGCTCTGAAGAAACGGTGGTTCATATTGAAAAAACCAACAATTAATTTAGGCGAGGAAAAACTTCAAGAAATCATGTATACATGTCTCATATTGCATAACATGATTATTGAAGACGAAAGAAGAGCGATATGTGCGTTTGACGAGGAAGAAACCATACCAGAGACACAACCAATATAAATTGGTGGCGAAGAGTATATGAACAGGAGAGCAGAGATACGTTGCACTGAAACATTTCACAATCTTCGCAATGACTTGGTGGAACACATTTACGGGGTTCAAAACATTAACCTTAAATTGGATCCACCGGATGACTCCGAAGACGAGTTCTCGGAGAACGACTTTATGTAGTTTGCTTTAGTTATTTTATTTGTGTTTTTTTTAAGTTTCTAGGATTATTTTAATGTCATGTTTTTTTTGTTTTTTTATTTTTATTTTTTATTTTTTTTGTTGTTGTTGTTGTTGTAATGCAATGTAATGTTTTTTGAATTTTCAATGTAATGTTTTTTTTTAATTTTCAAGTAATGAAAAATTATGTTTTTTATTAAAAAAGAAGTTTTATTAAATTAAAATAGTTAAAAAAAACAAAATAAAAAAGAAAATAAAAGTGTGGCACCACTCCCATGGTGTGGCAAGAAACCACACTTGTGTGGTAAAAAATGATGGGACGCTTATGTGGCGGTGAAGGGAGTGCGGTTTCGGTGACAACAATCCCTCCAGCCTAAGGCAAGAATACCGAGGGTAAAAGTTTTTTGTATATTGGTATTCTAGTATAGAATATCTAAGTCTCATATATATATAAAGTGTTTGGACCATACAAATCTAAACTTACTTAAAACATGGATGTACATGATCCACATTTAAAAATTCAAATGTATCATACCTATTACAAATTATTCAAAACTAGATATGAGACTTATGTACTATACGAGTTGATTAAAAAAAAACAAAGTTAAATACCAATATTTAAATAGTAAACATTTTTTAAAGTAATATTTTAAAATAAATACAAATGAAATGATGAATATGTAATTTAATCTATACTATAAAAAACTATTAATATATTTTAAAATAATTGTGTTGAATATGAAAGTGTAAACATTAAACACTTTTTAAAGTAAACTTTCGAAATAGATACAAATGAAATGATGATAAGTAGGTAATTGAATCTATGCTAATAAAAAAAGTATTCACATATTGTAAATAATTGTTATGAATCATAAATTTCTAAAGATTTCCTTAAATACAATATTAGATGTTTTATTCATAAGTTTATCATAATTGTCTAAAATTAATATCTTTAATTTGTCTTTGGTTTTAACTATTGACAATGCAACATACAACTGTCCATGAGTGAACACTGGTTGTCTAAAATACAACCTCACTTTTGATAGCAACTATCCTTGTCGTAATACATTAATTAGTAAACTAAACAACAATTTATAACATAAAAATAAGGATGAAAAGTCAAATAAATTGCATGAAAGACAAATAAATTGCATGAAAGACAAAGAAATATCATTTAGCGTGGTGGTAATATCATTAGATCGTCTTTTATCAAAATATAGTTTTCTAAGTTTTCTTTTAGCATCATTAGATAAAGGGCTTCTGCAAATTAAAATTGGAAGTAGATTTTTCATAAAATGTAACACCCATTTCACAGGTACTTGTAACGACTCAAAATCCCAATAAATTCAAACTTTTAAAAACAACCCATACTCATAAATTGTTTGCAAAATCATTGTTTCCAAATTGTTTATCAATATCAGAGTATCCAAAAATCATAAAACCATAAAACAGGGGATGTGTACGTTCACGCCTTCGCCTTCCCGTGATCATCAGAAGTACCTGAAACAATAAACTAAAATCGTAAGCCAAAGCTTAGTGAGTTCCCCCAAAGACCACCACACAAGCAGATAACATATACAAACAAACATGTCGGGTCCAATCAACCATCAGGGTTGAATACCCCAGGCCAAGTCAACCTCCGGGTCCAGTTACCCTCGGGATGGAATACCCCAGGTTGGAATGCAAATATACAATGGGTCTAGTCATCCTCGGGATGGAATACCCTCGGGCCCAATCAACCATCGGGTTGGAATGCCTCCGGTCTGTTGGCTCACACATATAGCAGTAAAGCCTCAACCACAAACTAAAATATGTGCACATATAACAGATAAACATATAACCGACCAACAAACTATCAGACAGATCACTACAGCATAACGGCATACTATCATAGAGCAGGATGTCCAATCCAATGGGCCGACCTTGGTGCCTTCGAACTATAAGTATAGTGAGGAAAACTCACCTCTCAGTTTGAGCAAGATCGCTGAACAGAACACAGCTCCGAATAGTAGCTCAACGGTAATCTATTCATCAAAAATGAAATTTTTGGTCATGAATTTTGGGATGTTACAAGTTGGTATCAAAGCCTTGGTTTGAGGGATTCAGACACACTTTCGGGGGTGTCTGAACTCAAATCGAGGGTTTGAGAGGTTTTTACAAGACAAATAATTTTTCTAAAATTAAAATTAAGGGTTTTTGATAAAGAGCAACGAGTGTGATGCGTGCAATCGGCCGAGCTCAAGTAAGTTTTGCCAAGATACCACACATGTTTATTATGATATATGATATGGTTATGAGAATTGCATGCTAGATTAGGGCTAAGGATCTAGGAAGGATGCCTTATATGCCAGCTGTATGTGCTTATTGAACTGCAAGCTAGTACTGATTAGTCAGTAATATGATGTCCTGATTAGGATATGCTTGGTTTTGGTTACTCAATGCTCGAATGTTGCTTGCTTTGTGCTATTAGGAGTTCTAGTTATATTTAATTAATGTGACAACCCAAAATTTCTAACTTGTGCATTTTTCATTTTTATCAAAGTTAGCCTCGTTTTGTTATTTTGTAATGAAGTTTTGGGTCTATATGAGTGCTTGAGACTTAGTATAACCTAGATATGAGTCTTAGAAGGGGTTAGAATGTGTGTAGCATCACAATATCGGGCCAAACACACCCAGCAAGGTGTGTGCGGCCGCATACCCGAGTGTACGGCCAGCCAGCCGCACACAGCCAACCGCACACCCTCCCAGCCTTACACTCTAGCCTATATAAAGGACCCTAAGCCAACCTTACACCCCTTTTCACACTCCTTCAAAGCTGGAACATTTTCTCTCAAGAGTTCTTCAAGTTTTCCTCTCCAATCGTCAAAACAAGTAAGTAAACATCTTTAGATCATTGATACAACACATTAGAAAGCCTTTTCCTCGAGTTTGATCCATGAAATCATCGTTCTAGATGACATTCATATGTGTACGGCCGCACTCACATCATGTGTGACCACACACACATCTTTTGGTCCTAAAATGGACTTAAACACTCATCTAAACCTAGCATCGGCCAAAGCACCTTCTTAGGATCATCACAAAGCCTTGGAAAATCGAATTGGACACATTTCTATGGGAGTGTACGGCCGTACACAGGCCTGGCCGCACAACCTGGCCGTACACCTGGCCGCACACACATAAAAGTCGAGTTTGGTGGCCTTACACTCAGATCTAAGGCCCTACACTCATTTAGGGACTTCAGTAGGTGTTTGTAACACTTAATTCTAAGTGTTTTCATGTCCCTAAGGCATGTCCATGTGTCCATTAGTGGTTATTTACCCTAAGTGTATTCATATATGTGTTATTACATGTAAAATAGGATTCGTTTGTGCGCAAGACTCCAATTGACACCCGACAATCCTATATCGACCTTTCATTCGAGTTACTCACTGCAGGTGAGTTCATACCCCTACACTTTTCTGAGCTTTCATGTTTTAGGGGGATAATACAAGCAAAAGTACAAGGATACTTGTGCTCAAAGTTATCTCATTTGCATAAAATAATTATATGTTCAACATGCTTTTAACACAGAAAACCGTTTTACCAAACGATTAAGAAATCAACCTGTAGAAACAGTTTTCAAAACTAAAGCAAGGAACTTGTAAATCTTGTCATAAATGTGATATTTTGTAAAAGGGTTTATACAAATCATAAATAGGGTTTTCGGTATTATTACTTGTAAATTTGTTATTTTAAGTTGGTGACACGTCCTTGGTAACACTCCACCGGATTCGAGAGTGTAGGACTAACCCTTGTAACCAGAATCTCTTGTAGGGAGAGCGTGACTTTTGTGTATAGATCTATACGGGACTGACTATCTTGCACCTAAACTGCTAGCTACAGTTAGGCAGCCATGCCTGGGGTGACAAAGTCATAAAAGATACTGGCCCTGTTTCGTGCCATATCCAGTTTAATGTATGGTTATAAAACTCGCAACCTAGATAACAGAGATTTACTTTTGTAATAATGAATCAAATGAACTAACCTCAAAGTAATAATCCATAGATTATTTGAGGGTATTACTAACAATACCTTCAGGACTTAGTTCATCACGGTTTTCTTTTATTTAGTTTTATTTATGTAATAAGGCTAATATACCTCTCTGGGTGTAACCAGAGTTTTTAAAAGAAAACTGCTTTTCGAGTATGGTAGTTACTTGTGTACCTCAGTTTAGAACGGATAAACAAATGATCAACCTTTAGGGAAAATATAGGATTTTCCCGGGATAACCCGGCTATTCAAAAACAGATTGTTTGACATGTAATCAATGGATATTCATACTCCTTCCATGACTCCTTGGATTGTATATATCTTGTATGAATCGGGAAGTCATGGAAGGAAATGGGTTTTCAAACACGTTCTTCCATAAGAAAATATAGGATTTTCTTGAGGAACACTTTTCAAAAGGATTCAAAGAACTTTTTTCCACCAAAACTAAATGCTTATGAACTCACCAGCTTTATGCTGATATTCTTCAAAACTGCTTGTATTCTCAGGAAATTAGTAGACATGTACTCCCAAGAGTTTTGCAGAAGTCGGAGGGTTAGAGTCACGTCGTTCTATCTTGCTTTTGATATGAACAAAACTATGTACTAAATAATGTAAACCTTTTTCATATATGTATTCAATGTCTGGTTGTGTTTACTATGCTTGCTATGATACAATTGTTGTGATACTACGCATGACGTCTTCCACCCCCGAACGTTTCCGCCGTTCCGGTTGGGGGTGTGACAATTAACTAGCAAACAAATGCGCTAAGTTACATATGTTGGATTAGGTGTCTACGTCCATAACTATAATTGGTATGTACTTGACTCTAGAGTAGCATGGTCCATTTTGGGTTGCATTCACCAGTACAATTTGATAGATGGATATTTGAGAAAGAGGTTTATTATTTAATTAGTATTGATGAAGAATTAATTTAGTGATCAAAAGAGACTAATTAAATATAGAGGGGCTGATTGTGTAAATGAATGATACATATAGGTTGGGCTAATAATCCATGGTGGATTAGTGATGGACTAAGCTTATGTAAGGTTCCATATAGTGTTAGTCCATTACAAGCCCAAGTGTGAGAATTAGGGTTTACACATAACCCTTGGAATTCTACACTATATATATGTAACCCCTTGGCCTAAAATTGGGACACAAGTAATCTTAGAGATACTATAGCCGATTTTTAGTGCCTCATATCCTCTCTCTTAAGCTTCCAATTGTTGGTGGTGTTTTGTGAACCATTTGAGGCATCACACTTGAGGTGCTATGTTCTTAAAGGCCAAATACAACAAGCTACAACAAGAGGTATTCTTCTAACTAGTTTTATGATTCATATACCAAAATTGTCTATGCTAGTTTAGGCTTTATGCTTTGGAAACAATATTGCATGTATAATTAGAGAAAACTTAGATCCAAAGCATTAGGGTTGCATGTGCACCATAAGGTTGTTATAGTGCTCAAAACCCAACAGTAGTATCAGAGGCTAGGATTGTTTTCTGTTATATTGATGCTTGGTTATTTTTCAAAGCTGAAAAAATCGAATTTCTGGCCTTTGACTGATGAACTCGACGAGTCCAATGATCAGACTCGACGAGTTCACTCACAAAAGGGCAACTTGACGAGTCCAGTTCATGCACTCGTCGAGTAGATACTTTTGTTTGCAGAATTTCGAGTTTTTTTGGCCAGAATTGGATTAGGATCATTACCACAAACTGTTTTGTATCATAAAATTCGTGTTTTCTGATATAGTAATGATTATCCACATCCAATTAAAGGACAATTGTCAAATTTTAAGATAATAAGTAGCTTATTTGTATAATTTGATATGAATTGCCTTGCTATATGAGTTAGATTAGACCAATGGTAAATTATATGATAATGTTGTTAATTAAAATTGATCTAAAATGTTTTTTAATGAACTCCATAACTTGTCCTCAAGTTATGGAACATCAAGAGTCTCATTCATTAAAATACATTAACTCATAAGTTATGGAAACCCAAAAGTTTTGAAGAGTTTCAAAACTTGCCCTCAAGTTTTGGAATTTGTAAAGTCCCACTTATGAAACATTTAATTCCAAACCTTAGAATTTTAAAAGTTTAAAATTCAACCCTTAAATGAAACAACCCAAAAATACAGACCAAAAATTTCGTTTTAAAATCATTAATAAAACCATAAATCATCCATCATCATAAAGAAAATCAAGCATCATGTATCTCAAAACATTATGTCAAACACTGTATCAAATCATATGAGAAAATATCAGAGTCTAAACAATACCAGGCTGAAACTGTGGTGTGTGCCATGCGATCATCCCGAGCCCTTCCCCTTGCTAGTGGAAGTACCTGAAACCAAAACTGAAAAATGTAAGCACCAAGCTTACTGAGTCTCCCCAAACTACCACATACCATACACATAACATATAAGCTACATCGGGACGATCCCGTCATCGGCTTACCCGGCATCAGACCGCGTCTGGCATCGGACCCCGTCCGACATTAGGCTTGCCCTGAAATTCATACAACATATCATATATCATAACACATAAATTAAGCATATAGACATTCATCGGGCTTGCGCCGGCATCGGACCGAAGCCCGTCACGCATAACACATTACATACAAGCTAATATACATCGGGCTTGCCCCGACATCAGACAGAAGCCCTGTTCACATAACAAATAATATATAAACTAACATACATCGGGCTCGCCCCGACATCAGACCGAAGCCCGGAACATATAACACATAACATGCAAGAATCATAAAGACATCAAGCATACATAAACGCTTCTCGGGACCGCCCCGACATCGGACCGTAGTCCGAAACTACTAACATCTAAATGGGCCGACATTGTGGCCGTAGACCCATTACTACAGGAGAAAACTCGCCTCGTAAGGCTGACTTCTGAAACTCGAGAGAAGAATCTTTGACTACTGCTCCGGCGACTCCCCGACTATCAACTACATAATACACTTAATCAGAAATCTGATAATCCTTCTCAGGGTAAAATGACCATTTTACCCTTGGTCAAAGTCAACATCCAGGTCAAAGTCAAAGTCAAGGTCAACTCCCAGTCAACCCCAACTCGTCGAGTTATCTCCCAACTTGGCTAGTTCATGTACTACTTAGACTCGTGGTCAACCGAGTCAACTCATCGAGCCCCTTCCCAGACTCGTCGAGTTTTTCCTGTCATATAATCGGGACATAACGACTTTAACTCATCGAGTCCCTCCTTGAACTCGCCGAGTTCTTCAGCTTCCGAGTCCTAATATTGCCCAACTCACTGAGTCATCTCCTAGACTCAATTGTTTCATTCAAAACCAGAAAAGGTTTAGGGGTTCGGACCCGAATCGCCGAGTCCAAGAACAATTCGTCGAGTCCTCCATATGACAATTCCATTCAGTCAATTCTAATCCATTCCAATGCTTCCAACTCGAAGATCTGGACTCCTTAAACTAGCATTACACGTAAAGTTGCTAACTTTACGTGTATGCACGGTGTTATGAAGCTAAAATACCCATTACAAGCTAAGATGGAGGTCTAAGTCATGGAATAGGGCCATGGCTGAATAAAGGTGGCAACTTTGCGCTTCTAAAGCTCAAGAGTGCCCAGATCTGAAGTCCTTTCATCCCAAAGAGTTCAAATCTCGGAATAACCTTGGAAATGGCACAAAAGTGACAATATACAAGCTCAAATGAAGATCTAAGTGAATAGAAGCCAAGGTATAAGCTTTATACCTTTATCAAGACAGAAATGAGTCCTTAGCTCTGGATCTTCAACCTTCCTTCTGCAACTCCAAGTCTTTACTTCCTTCTTCTAGCTTTCAATCACAAAAATGGCAAGGAAAATAGCTCAAAATCACTCAAGGTTGATTAGGGTTTGGAGGTGATGGAGGATGGGCTGGAGGCCATATATGATGCTTAAGTAGGGTGCAAGCACTAAAGATTAGGGTTTCTTCCAGGCTGTCCTACTCGTCGAGTCAGGACATCAACTCGTCGAGTAGTTCACTAAAACCCCGCACATACACTGCCTTCTACTCGACGAGTTAGGGCCACCAACTCTTCGAGTAGCCCTTCCAAAATGAATAAAATAATTAAGTTTAAATGCATGCGAGGAACCAAACATTACATTATACTATTATAATATTATAAGTTTAATAATTATATATATATATATATATATATATATATATATATATATATATATATATATATATATATATATATATATATATATATATATATAAGGCAAGTCAGTCTTACCGTTAGTAGGCCTCATTCACGAAGCCGGTCTATAAGGGGGGTATAAGGTTACTGCCTATAAAATGGTGGTTTAATGGGTGTCCACTCTCACCCACCGCTTCCTTGACTGGTGGAGGGTCGTTAGCCGAACGGGTAGGATAGGACATTAATTCTCATTAAAAGTATAATGATAATTATAAAGTAACTAAATGTTTTATTAAATTCTCAATCTTAGTTACTTTAGGAAAAATGTGAAAATGATGCTAATGAAATTGCACTTTGCACCTTGCCAAGTCGTTAGTGGAGCGTGTGTGGTTAACCGGCACACTAACTTGGACTAACAAGGGTGGCAAAGGGTAGCTTGATGTTTGTCATAAATCAATTAAGCGTGTGTGGTTAACCGACATATTGATTAGGTGATAAATGCCTTCGAGTGTACCAAGTATATTTTCTTGGTTATTCACACCTTGTTTGTGATCCTCGGTATCCCAGTCATAAACCTGAAGGGCATAATCGAGATTTAAACACGCCATTGAAAAGTTCAATGAATCTCAAAAGAATCTAGGAATTTCAATCCAATTTAAAACTTAATAATCAATTTCGTTTTTCATGGTGGAAATTGGTAAATCGTCATTTACCTACCTTCAAATATTTTGAAATTGGATTACGGCATCCCTCTTCCGAATTGTAAAATATTGTGTTGGGTTCTAGCCTTAATATTTCATTTGGGTGTTATATTAAGGATTCTTATGTAATCTAAACTTTGTCTTTCTTTTTCAGATGTCTTCCAACACCGCTTCTAGCTCCAACCCTTCTGGCTTTTTTCTCCCTCATGAACTTGTGTGGGAGGGTCATCTTTGATGGTTCGAATTTCAATGATTGGATTCGAAACATTAGGGTGGTTAATCGTTACGAGGACAAGGAATATGTCCTCGACAAAGAGCTTAAGGAGGTTGATGAAGCCATTGCTACTCCTGAAGAGGTTGATAAATTTAGGACACATGAGAAGGACGCCACAAAGGTCATGCATCATGCTTGCCACAATGTCAGCTGAACTTCAAAAGTCCTATGAGGACTACTACCCTTTCGAGATGCACCAAGACTTGATGGAAAGATACCATCAAAGTGCTCTTCAGGAAAGGTATGAAATCATCGCCTCCATGATTACAACAAAAATGAAGGATGGAGAGTCCATCACGGCCCACTTGCAGAAAATGCAAAGGTTTGTGGACCGCTTGCTGAAGTTGAATGTGAACTTCGATGAAGAGTTAGCCATTGATATTATCCTACACTATTTGGGTCCTTGATATGATCAGTTTTGTATGACTTATCATATGAACAAGGAGGAGGTCACTCTTAGCAAGCTTCAAGGCCTTTTGAGGACTACTGAAAGTAGTCTAAAAGGAAAATTTGGTGTATCTACTCCTACTCCTACTGCTGCTGCCCCAGTCTTGGCAATTGGACATAGGAAAGGGAAGAAGAGGAAGGCTCCTTCTAAGATCCGCAAGGGAAAGTCTCATGATGGATCCTCTTCTAGTGGGACCAAAGCTGGTTCTGCTAATCCTTCTACCAATCCAAAAGAAGGAGAGTGCTTCTACTGTTATGATAAAGGGCACTGGAAGCGAAGCTGCCCCAAATACTTGCAGGATGCCAAGGATGGGAAGATAAAGCCCACCCATGCAGGTATTTACACTATTCTGTCTAATAACTCATCACATGCTAATTCTTGGGTCCATGATATAGGTTGTGGTATTCACATTTGTTCTGATATGTAGGGACTAAAAGGAAGCAGGGATGTGGAGCACGGGAAGATGAACTTGATCATGGGGAATAGGAAAATGTCGCCTGTCACCAAGATTGGAGTTTATTCTTTATTGCTTAGTAATGGGTTAGAATTAGATTTGAATAACTATTGCTACTCATCCGATATGGCGAGAAACATTATTTCCTTTCATGGTTTGTACAAACAAGGTTTTAGATTTTCATTTGATAATGAAATTGAGTCTATTAATGCTTTTTATAATGGTGTATTTTATTTTAAAGCATCGCCTTGTAATGGTATATATGAAATTGTGATGTTTGTAGACAACTTAGGAAATAATGTACTGCATATTGATTGGTCCAATAATTTGGACAAGGCATGCTAGTGGCATTGTCGTCTTGGACATGTCAACTAGAAGCGCATAGGCCAACTCCAAAAGGCTGGTGTGTTGGAGTCATTCGACTTAAATTCGGATGACACTTACGAATCTTGTTTGCTTGGAAAGATGACCAAGTCACCCTTCACTGGTACTTGTGAAAGGGGTGAGGGTTTGTTGGATCTCATACACATCGATGTGTGTGGACCCTTCAGATCCGGCACAAGGGATGCTAACTGCTTCTATGTGACTTTTACTGATGATTACAATAAATATGGCTATATCTACTTAATCAAGCATAAGTCAGAAACCTTTGAAAAGTTCAAAGATTTTAAACAAGAAGTGGAGAATCAGCTGGGCAGGAAGATAAAGATGCTCCGATCCGATCGAGGTGGTGAGTATCTAGTATCGAGTTCCACGACTATCTTAAAGAATGTGGAATTATTTCACAATTGACGCCACCCAGGATACCACAGCTTAATGGTGTGGCTGAGAGGCACGATCGAACCTTCTTGGACATGGTTCGTTCCATGATGAGTCGAGCTTCGTTACCAATCTCATTCTGGGGGTATGCCTTAGAGACTGCCGCCCATATCCTTAATCTAGTCCCTACTAAGAAGGTTGCCAAAAAAACTCACGATATGTGGACATGGAAGGTTCCCTCGTTAGCACACATCAAGGTTTGGGGTTACGAGGCTTTCATGAGGCGTGAGACTAACGACAAGCTCGAACCTCGTAGCGAGCGTTGTATTTTCATCGGCTACCCACATAAGTCTTTTGGATATCTCTTATATAGACCGAGTGACAATTTTGTCTTTGTTGCGAGGAGAGGGGTTTTCCGACAGAGAGAACTCATATGCCAAGATGACAGTAGGAGGAAAATTGACCTTGAAGAGCTTCAAGAGTTAAGTGATAAAGGAACCTCAAACACTAGCACTCAACCTGAGGAGAAAACTCCTGTTGAACCAGTTGACGAGTCCTTACCTCTGAGGCGTTCCAGTACAGTTAGTGTTCCACCTGTGTTATATGGTTTCCATATTACTACAACTGGTGATACATTTATCAGTGATAGCACACTGGTAAATTTGGATGAACCTAACAACTACAAGGAAGCCATGGCAGGCCCCGAGTCTGCAAAATGGAAAGAGGCTATGGACAACGAGATTTAGTCCATGTATGACAATCAATGTTGGAACTTGGTTGACAATGTACCAGGTCGTAAGACAGTTGGGTGCAAATGGAACTTCAAGAAGAAGACCAACATGAATGGGAAAGTACACACATATAAGGCGCGATTGGTTGCGAAGGGATTTACTTAAACTCCTGGAGTTGAATATGATGAGACCTTCTCACCAGTATCGAAGATTAAATCTATAAGGGTTATGCTTGCCATAGCTGCATTTCATGATTATGAAATATGGCAAATGGATGTTAAAACCGCTTTCCTTAATGGGAAGTTGGCTGAAGATGTTTACATGAGTCAGCCATAGGGTTTTGTCAGTACTAAGTAACCTAATAGAGTGTGTAAGCTTGATAAATCCATTTATGGATTGAAACAAGCATCTCGTAGATGGAATCTTTGTTTCGATGAGAAAGTCAAAGAGTTTGGATTTTCGAGAAGCGAGGATGAGTCCTGTGTATATGTCAAAGCTAGTGGGAGTATAGTTAGCTTTCTGGTGTTGTATGTGGATGATATACTTCTCATAGGAAATGACATCCCAACCTTGCAGGAGGTTAAGTCCTGGCTTGGGAAGTGTTTCGTTATGAAGGACCTTGGGGAAGCTGCTTATATTCTAGGGATAAGGATATTGAGAAATAGGAGTAAAAGGCTAATAGGACTTAGTCAAAGTACCTACTTGGACAAGGTGTTGAAGCGATTCAACATGGAGAATTCCAAGAAAGGTGAATTACCTATCCAAAGCAATACCAAACTGAGTAAAACGCAGAGTCCGAGTACAGAGGCTGAGATAGCAGAGATGAGTCGAGTACCATATGCTTCTGCAGTTGGCTCGATCATGTATGCTATGACTTGTACTCGCCTTGATGTGGCCTTTGCTTTGAGAATGGTCAGCAGATATCAACGGAATCCTGGTAAAGCTCACTGGATTGTGGTAAAAAACATTCTTAAGTACCTGCGGAGGACTAAGGACTAGGTCCTTAATCTCGGTGGGAGTGATGACTTGAGAGTGACAGGGTTTAGTGACGCCAAGTTTTAGACCGACATAGATAATTTCCGCTCTCATTCGGGCTGGGTATTTACCCCGAATGGAGGAGCAATAACTTGGAAAAGTTCCAAACATGAGACTGTAGCTGATTCAACGTGCGAATCAGAGTACATAGCAGCAAGTGAAGCGTCGAAGGAGGTGACATGGCTGAAGAACTTCATCGGAGACCTTGGAGTTGTACCAGCTATAAAGGAGCTTATGGAGATTTTTTGTGATAGCAAGAGTGCGGTCGCCTTAGCCAAGGAACTGAGGGATCATGGCAGATCCAGACACATCGACAGAAAATATCACTTCATAAGACATTGGATAGAAGAAGGACTCCTCGTAGCAAAGAGGGTATCGTCAGAGGAGAACCCAGTAGATCCCCTTACGAAGGGACTGAATAGGGTTAAGCATTTGCAGCATGCGAGGAGCATTGGGCTGAAGGACGATATTAGTTTTAATGATTAGATAGTTGTTAAGAAACTTGTAATAGATAAAATGTAATTGACATTTGATGATTAAATAAAAGGAGTTTTATTTATGAGTACAGTTACTATCTTGTGTCAATTGCTTACTATTGTTTCATTTTGCATGTTTTGACTTCCAGAATAATAAAATTATTCAAACCATCCACAGTCGATCATACTTTGGAAGTAGGTATTGAGGCTAGACTGTCATGAATTTGGCTTGTAGATTATCTAGAGTGTTTAGACATGACAAAAGTTGGCTACAACATTCATGAGTGCTCATAAGGTCTGAGTATTGGATTAAACCCACGCTCACATGAATCACTTCATGGAATTTATCACGAGTGATTATGAGACAATAATATCATATAGTCTTCAAACAAAGATGTATGAGTTGTTGACTATGAGTTGGTTGTACATTGATAGTGCGAAAACGCATCAGTAACTTGATGTTATAAAACGTGCTATTGTGTATGATTTAACGAGTAGTTAGTACAAGCATATAAGTCCAAGTTTATCTGTTCCTTTTAGTCCTTGGAGGATTAAAAGCGATATCTTGGGCCCTTCGATGATTTTGTTTTGACTTATGCGTCGGGCCCGGTCAGAACTAAATTGATGTGCTCAATTAAGTTCTATGTAAAACAAATCGGAAATCGGGAAACAAACTGCTGGAGAATAAGTATGACTATGTTCCATGTATTTGTCCGCACGATATCTTGAAGAACATAGGATTATATGACCCCTTATCTAAAATGGCGCGTCAGAGTTCGACAACGGCTTTTAAGAGCTATGATTTCTAGTCGGGTTTTAAGTCGTACTTGCATTTATAGTTATTAGACTTATCCAAGTGGGAGACTGTTGGATTAGGTGTCTAAGCCCATAACTATAATTGGTATGTACTTGACTCGAGAGTAGCATGGTCCATTTTGGGTTGTATTCACCAGAACAATCTGATAGGATGGATATTTGAGAAAGAGGTTTATTATTTAATTAGTATTGATCAAGAATTAATTTGGAATTAATTTAGTGATCAAAAGAGACTAATTAAATATATAAGGGGTGATTGTGTAAATCAATGATACATATAGGTTAGGCTAATAATCCATGGTGGATTAGTGATGGACTAAGCTTATGTAAGTTTCCATATAGTGTTAGTCCATTACAAGCCCAAGTGCAAGAATTAGGGTTTACACATAACCCTTGGAATTATAAACTATATATATGTAACCCCTTGGCCTAAAATTGGGACACAAATAATCTTAGAGATACTATAGCCGATTTTGAGTGCCTCATATCCTCTCTCTCTCAAGCTTCCAATTGTTGGTGGTATTTTGTGAACCATTTGAGGCATCACACTTGAGGTGCTAAGTTCTTAAACGCCAAATACAACAAGCTACAACAAGAGGTATTATTCTAACTAGTTTTATGATTCATATACCAAAATTTTGTATGCTAGTTTAGGCTTTATGCTTTGGAAACAATATTGCATGTATAATTAGAGAAAACTTAGATCCAAATCATTAGGGTTGCATGTGCACCATAAGGTTGTTATAGTGATCAAAACCCATCAACATATAACGAGGACTAAATAATTTTAGAAGGTTAGGTTTAGCCCTATTGTGCAGCTCTTGTTTGGGTCCACCCGTTATAGGGAGAGACCTCTCATTTGAAGAATTATTTGGTCTTAGTGATATGTAATGGTATTTGCAAGCTAGTTAGGGAGAGGTAGCAGGGACTTCTTATGCAGCTGGTGGCAGAGAGTGGGACAGAGATTACCCTAGGGTAAGCCTAGGATGAGATTAGTGACATGAGTTATTTAAAGGTGAATTGTATGTATGAATAGGAAACGACTTTGGTGACCCAAGGCAACCCAGGAGGAAAGTACGGATAGATGGGGAAGGTAGTATGGGCCCGTACTACTGGAAGTAGAGGATCCGTACTTGACTCTTGGAGGGCTGCGGGGAACCAGGAGTGGACGAGTGTGAGATCTCTCGATAATTATGTATGATCCTGAAAATTGCATGGTTTGTTTTATAATGGTGGTGTTAATAGAAGAACTTTGGGAAACACTTGAACAAACGTTAGTACAAGTTGATAATTGCAGAATAAGTTAATCTCAAAGGTGTTGGGTTTTGGTATAATACAATATCCTATGGTGCACATACAACCCTAAAAGCTTTGGATTTATGTTTTCTCTAATTATACTTGCAATTATTTTTCCAAAGCTTTAAGCCTACAACTAGCATACAAATGATATTAAAAACATAAAACACTAGTTATGAGTTTACCTATTTATGTAGCTTGTAGAACTTGATGAACTTGATGTATTTGGCCTTTAAGAACTTAGTGCCCCAAGTGTGACACCTCAAATGGAATCACGACACACCTTTGGACAAAGGATGACTTTGAGAGAATATTCTTGCAACCAAAATCGACTCATGGAACTCCAAGGATCACTAGTGTGTCATTTTGGATGCTAAGGGGCTTCTTATATAGTGTGGCTAGGATTACGGTTTCACCATGTAAACCCTAATGTGCATGACCTTCCATATTCCTTAGGCTCCATGGGTTTAAACCTCCATGGACTATCCATGGGTTGTCACATTGGTTTAGCCCAACCTAAAGAATTATGGATCATTGGCCTACATTATAAGAATCAATGATTTACAAAATCAATCCCTATATATTTAATTAGTCTCTTTTGATCACTAAAGTAATTCCAAATTAATTCTTGATCGATACTAATTAAATAATATGATTTCATATTAATACATTAGAACTTATTATATATTAATAAATCATAAATAACCTCTTCTCAAAAGTCCATCCTATCAAATTGTCCTGGTGATATGCAACCCAAATGGACCATGCTACTCTCGGGTCAAGTACATACCAATTATAGTTATGGGCTTAGACACCTAATCCAACAGTCTCCCACTTGGATAAGTCTAATAACTATTATTGCAAGTACGACTCCACAACCCGACTAGCAATCGTAGCTCTTAAAACCCGTTGTCAAACTCTGACCTAGTTAATGACGCGTCCATTAGATAAGGGATCATATATTCCTCCATTCTAGATATCGTATGGACTGAGACATGGATTATAATCATTCTCTCTGTCCATCTGTTGTTTCCCGATTTCCGATTTATGACGACCAACTAATTGAACAAATCCAATTAGTCCAGGCTTGGCCAAGCACATAGGGGTGTCATCACTAAATCATCGAGGGGCCTACAAATATCGATTTTATCCCTATAAGGGTAAAAGGAATGGATAAACTTCAACTCATATGCTTGCTCTATTTACTCATCAAATCACACACAACAATACGTTTTATAACACCGAGTTACCGGTGCGTTTTCATATTATCAATGTGCAATCGACTTGTAAACTACAACTCACATGTATTGGTTTCAAGAATATAAGATATTATCATCTCATGATCACTCGTGATAAAATCCATGAAGTAATACAAATGAGCGTGGGTTGAATCCAATACTCAAATCTTTTTTCAGGAGTACTCATGAATACTGCAGCAAACTTGTGCTATGTCTAACACCTTAGACAATCCTACAGACCCATTCATGACAGACTTGCCTCAATACCTAATTCCAAAGTATGATCGACCGTGGATGGTTTGAATAACCTAGTTATTCGGGAAGTCAAAACATTCAAAGTGAAACATAAGAATAATACTAATCCTATATGGCCTCAAAACATTTGAGTGTAAATAAAACACCTTTTATCTAATCGCCATATTGATTACTCATTATTCATTGTATAATGTTTCGAATAATCAACTTAATACTTGAATTAAAACAATAGTTATGCCATGCTCCAAGCATGCACACTATGTTTGCCTATGTTCTTTGTGAAATAGATCAATTTACAACATTTCAATGATGCTCATTTCACAATTCCAAATTCTTACCGTAAGTGTAAGAATACCAAATTCTTGCCATTTACAGTAATCTATTATATTCTAAACTTATATGCAATGATCCTCTTGTAAGGACTATGCACAAAAGTCACAGAGACTTGGCAACTAACATTACAAAGTATTCCAATGGAGAGCAATTCCATGGAACTGAAGTCTTAAATTCAAAGTACATTCCTTTGAACATCCTTCTTGCATTAAGTTTTTTAATCTTATACAGATTTAAAGAATAACTTCCACTTATGGAAACATTTCCATATTCCCATTTTGACTATGATTTCTGAACAAGAGTTACCTCTTCTCAAAGTATGTCAATATGGTCCTTCCAAAATTTACAATATACTTCCAACTATTCATAAGCAACCAATCTTTGGTAAACCTTAGATTGTCCTCGACAATTGCTTAACCAATTTAGTCATATCCGGTTCTATTCATTTTTCCCTCTTAGTACCCTAGGCATTTGGAAAAATTAGAACACGAGAATATTATAGCATATGCAATAGATCCTATACCCGAAGCATATGGGACACGATTCATAATGTCTTACATAAAGACATGATACTTGATCAGTCTTTTGCTACAATATTTCTATTTGCCATGTTCTCACAAATCGAACTATGAAGAGGGATGCCGTAATCATAATCGAATTTTGAGAACGCAATAAACATTTCTATATATATAAACCATTCCAACACAACATTCATATATATATATATATATATATATATATATATATATATATATATATATATATATATATATAATATATATATATATATATATATATATATATATATATATATATATATATATATATATATATATATATAACATTGCTAACTTGCAACAATAATAATTATGCTCCCACCAGCATAACAATTATTTTGTTACTAGCATAACATTTATGCTCCCACTAGCTTTGACACATACTCAGAAATCAGATGGACTTCTAGAAATCAATAATTATTGACTTTCATTACCAAAGTTCAGATTTCTGATACGAGATGCTTCGATAAGACTTTATCTAGGCTTCTTAAGCTCATACACCTTTCAGATTAAATTAGCACAAGTGAGTGTTTGAACCTTTCAGAACTTAAACTAATAAGTCTCTAATGTTCAAACTATTTGCCATTTCTCACAATTCGAATTATGAATAGGGATGCCGTAATCATAATCGAATTTTAGAATGCAACTATCACTACTGCTAACTCTAATCCTATATAAAAGCTACTTAGTGAAAGCGTTTCCTCACAATCATTTTCATGAATTGGAGAGAACCTTATGAAACTTAGATTTCTATGGTGTATATGTTCCTATCCATGTGAATTTTTCAAACCATAATCATAAGACAAGGTCAGTGACACATCCAAACTCATATGGACTGAACTTGTTCAATCTTAATTTCTTACCACTTGGTAGCACAAGGGCCTATCATGTCTTCCAAGTTGTTAAGCAGCTCACCCTCACTGATTAATGAGCTTTCACTGATTAAGGTGCTTTGCCTTATGCAAACAATTGAGATCTCATAGAACTCACATGCATAGTCAACTTTTAACTGGAAAAGGCACAGAAATAAGAATATGTCAACACGATAGGTTACAAACCTCAAGTCGTGTGCTAGTGATAAACGACATGTTTATTCTTGATTAGTTCTTGAAACTTGTCAATATCTTTAAGACTCCCACTGACCTCTTGACATATAAGATTCTCTTGCGAAGAACGATTCCTTGACAAACAAATATTCAATAGTTAGTGCGTATTCTTATCAAGAAAAACACTTCACACAATTGGTCTTAGTTGGTCTTTGTTTTATCCTAAACATCACAACTTACCAATTTCAAATGTACAAGAGTAGAAATAATTTTACACTACATTTGATAAGTGTTATAAACCTACTTAAAATATGTCACTCAAGACACAATCTTGGAGTATGACTCTAAGATTCGATTTTGGAACGAAGTACGATTCACCCTAATTGATTTAACCATTTCAACAATTCATGATTCCTCCTCTTAGCCATACAAATGCACTAAGGTGTACTTAGAGAATCAATTGTGATATGGTTTTCATAATCTTTAGGATGATCATAAAACACAATACTCAAGTACTCTCCCATCTTTTCAGATTGGAGAAACTTTTATCTTTCTGCCGACTTTGATTCTTCTTATTTGTTCTGCTATACATTGAAACTTTTCCAATGTTTCAGAATTACACTTAAACTTGTAAGCATAACCATATTTACTAAACTTTAGTAAAATATGATGAATAGTCTTATCGATCTTTGTGTTGGACCTTGACCAATGTACAAGAATGTGTAGTCGATCCCTTAGTTCTTCACTTGACTCACATATACATGTGATCAAGGAATTAGTCATAATTTGCCAAAGATGAAAATTCTCATTCATCATACAATACAACTTGCATGATTCCAAGTTTATGTCCAATTGAAACTTGGGTGATGAGAATCTTTCCTTATTTGGTAAATTTTGACACTACCACAAACGAAAGAATCAAATCCATTGCTATATATAGAAACATACAAACATCAATTTTCACAAATGTCATTGCAAGGAGATATAATATAAAATAAAACAAAATTTTATTTCTTTATAAAATGCGGAATTTTTTTTCTTACAATGCAACATCAAATGAAAACTATGTTATTACAAATTTCTAAGCAATCTATCATCACTCCTAAGCAGCAGCTCAAAAATCCGATCTTCGAACCATGCGATCGAAATCCATCTCTTCACGATCAGATTCAGCATGCTCTTACTTTTAAGCTTCCTTCCTTTTGCATGATCCTACAAAACATCAAAATGAAATACTTGTCACATTATGTATTAAGAATCAACAATTAGGAACTTAATAGAGTTAGATAGTGAACTCACCTGAAGTAGAACCATACAATCTGATTAAACTTCTCAGGTAGTCAGGGCAGCTTCGCTTCTAATGTCCCTTTCCTTGGCAATAGAAACACACAGACTCATCTGGAGCAACACATGGAACAGTCTCAGAATTGGCCTTTCTCTTATGATCAAAACTTTTGACCATGGCCAATTCCTTTCCTTTAGGAGAAGGAATCATTTCTGGGATGTCAATGTCATCTTGGGATGCAGATCTTCCAATCAAATTTTTTTGACCATTGCGCCAAATCATTGCTAATTCAGCATCAATTAGCAAATAGGTAAGATCAATAAGAGTCATGTCGTGGTCTGTCACATAGTAGTCTTTAACGAACTCACTATATGACTCGGGAAGTGACTGAAGAACCCAGTCAATAGCCAACTTCCTTGGAAAGACGAAACGCAACATCCTCAGCCTGTCAATATGCAGCTTCATGTCCAAGACATGAGCACATATAGGCTTTCCATCTTTGTGTTTACTAGCCAATAGGGATTGAGTGATCCTGAACTTTTCAAGTCTTCGAGCTTGTAGGTCAGGGAGAATAATTGGAGGAGGTGGAGGAAGTGAAGTATGATTTCCACTTCCACGATCCAATCGTGGAACATCAAATTCAAGAGAAAAACTTGTTCTTAAAGATTTAGGAAGACCATAGTTGTCTGAACTAGACATCTACAAGGGAGAAATTCAAGTTAGTTGATTTAAGTCCTTAATATAACACAAATGAAATATTAAGGCTAGGACCCAACACAATAATTTACAACTCGGGAGAGGGATGTCGTAATCCAATTGTAAATTATTTGAAGGTAGGTAAATGAATATTTACCAATTTCCACCACAAAAAACGAAAAAAAATTTTAGGTTTTTAAGTGAATCGAAACTCCTAGATCCTTTGAGATTCATTGAACATTTCAATGGCATGTTTAAATCTCGATTGTGCCCTTCAAGTTTGTGACTGGGATGCCGAGGGTCACAAACAAGTTGTGAATAACCATGCAAATTAGCTTGGTACACTCAATGTTACAACCACCTAATCAATGTGCCGGTTAACAACACACGTTCAATTGATCTATGGTTAACATCAAGCTACCCTTTGCCACACACTGTCACTACCAGATTATTGTGTCGATTAACTACACACGCTCCACTAACAACTTAACAAGGTGCAAAGTGCAATTTCATGGGATAGCACCAAATTCACATTTTTCCTAAGTAACTAAGATTGGGAATTTATAAGTGTTTAGTTACTTAGTATTTCATTATACTATTAATGAAAATTTAAATGTCCTATCAAACCCGTTCGGCTAACGACCCTCCACCAATCAAGGAAGCGGTGGGTGAGAGTGGACACCCATTAAACTGCCATTTTATAGGCAGTAACCTTATACCCCCCTTATAGACCGGCTTCGTGAATGAGGCTTACTAACGGTAAGACTGACTTTATTCTTATACACACACACACACACACATATATATATATATATATATATATATATATATATATATATATATATATATATATATATATATAATTAAACCTATAATATTATAATAGTATAAAGATTGAATTTTAAATTTTTAAAACTCTAGGGTTTGGAACTAAATGTTTCAAAGTGAAACTTTGCATTTACAAATTCCAAAACTTGAGGGCAAATTTTGAACTATTAAAAAACATTTGGTATCCATAACTTATGAGTTTAATATAGGTTTTATGAAAAGACTCTTGACATTCCATAACTTGAGGACAAGTTATGGAGTTTATAAAAACATTTATGAAAAAAAATCTTCAAGTTCCATAACTTGAGGACAAGTTATGGAAGACTTAAAACCATTTTATGATGATATTTAAAAATGAGACTTTTCACTTTCCATAACTTGAGCACAAGTTATGGATTTTATCAAAAACATTTAGATCAAAAATTGTAACTAACAAAATCAAACAATTTGTTTATGATATAATTAAACTCATAAGTTAAGATAATTCATATCAAACAAGTTTCAACAAAATTAGTATAATCATATAAACTAATACAAATCATGAAACTTTGACAATCATCTTTTATTTGGTTGAGAATCATCATTACCATATCAACAAAATCAGATTTTATGAACTAAAACATTTTGTGGTAATGATTTTAATCCAAAACAGGCCCAAAAACTTGAAAAGCTGCAGTCTGGACAGGCAACTCGTCGAGCCCCTTACTGCACTCGTCGAGTCCTAGACTGTACTCGTCGAGTAGGGATGTAAAACAACATTTTTCAGCTTTAAAAAACACAACTTTGCATCAAATATAATAGAAAACAACCCATGGCTCTGATACCATTGTTGGGTTTTGGTATAATACAACATCCTTTACGGTGCACATACAACCCTAAAAGCTTTGGATCTATGTTTTCTCTAATTATACATGCAATGATGTTTCCAAAGCTGTAAGTCTACAACTAGCATACAAATGATATAAACAACATAAAACACTAGTTAGGAGTTTACCTCTTTATGTAGCTTGTAGAACTTGATGAACTTGATGTATTTGGCCTTTAAGAACTTAGTGCCCCAAGTGTGACCCCTCAAATGGAATCGCAACACACATTTGGACAAAGGATGACTTTGAGAGAATATTCTTGCAACCAAAATCGATTCATGGAACTACAAGGATCACTAGTGTGTCATTTTGGATGCTAAGGGGCTTCTTATATAGTGTGACTAGGATTAGGGTTACACCATGTAAACCCTAATGTGCATGACCTTCCATATTCCTTAGGCTGTATGGGTTTAAACCTCCATGGACTATCCATGGGTTGTCACATTGGTTTAGCCCAACCTAAAGAATTATGGATCATTGGCCCACATTATAAGAATCAATGATTTACACAATCAATCCCTATATTTTAATTAGTCTCTTTTGATCACTAAATTAATTCCAAAGTAATTCTTGATCAATACTAATTAAATAATATGATTTCATATTAATATATTAGAACTTATAATATATTAATAAATCATAAATAACCTCTTCTCAAAAGTCCATATTATCAAATTGTCCTAGTGATATGCAACCTAAATGGACCATGCTACTCTCTGGTCAAGTACATACCAATTATATTTATGGGCTTAGACACCTATTCCAATAAAAAGATCATGAAAGCTCAACAATAATAAGTTAGATGTTAGATTTGTTAGTTGCGGAAATGTAAAGTGCCGAAATGTTAAGGAAATGTAAAAGACAAGTTATATCAAGTAAACACCAAACTGATACAAAACACAGTTTGCATTCAAACACGAGTTAGTAAGTGAGATCAGTTTAAGGTGAAGTGATAAGAGATAAGAAGTAGAGAAAAGATATGAGATAAGAAGTGATAAGAGATAAGAGAAGTGATAAGATATAAGAAGTAGAGAAGAGAATTCAGATGTGAGATTAGAAGTTGTAGAAGTGGTGTTTGATACAAAGTAAGAGCACTCTATTTATTGAGCCTCAAAGACTTCCAATCAAGATAAACTATTAATAAACTACTGAATAAAAGACCATACAATGTCTATTGGATAAACAGATGCTATTACGTCAGTACAAAAGCTAAGTCTTCATTGCGGTAGTAGAGGAAATTAATTGCGGTAGAGAAAAGAACAGGTTGCGGTAGACACAGTAGTTGCGGTAGAAGAGATGATTGCGGATTTCCAAGTTTAAGAGGGTCACTTTTATGCTTCAACAATTTCCCCCTAAGTCACCTCTTCAACTTGTCTTCATCACTTGTCGAGCTTCAAAATTTTGATGAGGAGCAACCAAAACTTTCTAACTTCACCTAGCCAGGTGATTCTTCTCGAAATCTCGAATTTCACTTCTTTTATGGTGTGCTTGGATCTATGAACCGAGGTCATAGTAACTTCAAGTTGTCTGCGGGTCAGACGATGCATTGCAGTGATCAGTATGAAGTACTTGATGTCACTGTTGACTCTTTGAAAAACAACTCCAAGTTCAGGGAAGTTGGTTGCTCCTAGGGACCTTTCTTGATATCCTTCGGTGAACGTTGGTGCAGGTTCAAGAGCTGGGAGATTGAATTTTTGGGCAAGTAGTGCATGAATATCCGCATCGATTTTTGCAAAGTCACAGACAGTTTCTTTGAGATATACACAGGCTTTCTCATACACAATCTTCATCTTCGGATGTTTCTCTGACTTGAATTGAAGGACCCTTGCGATCAGGAACACTTCCTCAGGGTTCATACAAGGGAAGTCAGCTTGAGTTCTGATGTAATCATCACCTCTTCTCGTCAGTGTATACTGATGGAAATCCGTCTTCATGAACTTTCTTATCTTGTAGCTTTTCACTGCGGATGGCCTATCAGTAGACCATATACTTTTAAACTTAGATCCATGTTTGGCATTAAATTGACTAACTCGTTCAATTTCAATAGGAAGCCTATTTTCATCAGGGAGGCTACAGTCAAAAGGCTCAAATATAGTGAAGAACTTGGCATTGGGAGAGATTGGGACATCCCAGTATCCATCAGAAGGCGGTTCCGCATAAGTGAGAATTGGCCTGTAGTCTTCATCAAAAAGTCTCCAAGAGGGATTGACCCAGGAATGGATCAAAGTTTCATCAATTGTCGTGTTAAAGCCGTGATTTCTCCAGATCTGTTCAGCAAATTTTGCAGCTCTCCAATCTTGTTTTCGTTGAAGAGTGGCAGGAGAATCCATGGAGTGAACTGATGACATTGATGATTCCATATTCTTGAGATGAGGGGGAGTTTCTTGGTGTGGAGAAGACTGGTGTTGACCTTCTTGCTGCGGAGATTCTTGTTGTGGTGGAGGAGACTTAGTTGAGTGCGGTGGAGTGTGAACCTGAGTTGTTTGTTTGGGAGATACTTGCGGTGGAGGTTGCTAAGTCTCGATTCTTTGTTGAGTTGGACCAAAGGATGGGATTAGAATTCGAATTGGGATTAATGCGGTAGATTGACGGTGCTGAGGATCAAATTAGCTGTAAAGCTATCCCTACCACATATCACACGTCAATTGGCTGTGAAGATATCTCTACCGTTTGCCACAAGGGGTATCTCTACCACTAGCCACAAGGCTATCTCTACCATTAGCCACAAGGATATCTCTACCATCATCCATAAAGGCTGTCTCTACCATTAGCCCTAAAGGGCTATCTCTACCGCATACCATACATACACACATATCACACCTCTACATAGCAAGTAATCCAACTAATCTAAAATGGGCCGGTCTTGGTGCCTTAGAGCCATTGGTATGGTGAGAAAACTCACCTCACAAAGCTGAATCGGAAACTGAATTCAGATATGACCTGCTGCTCTTCCCAAACTGCCTATAACCAATAAGTAAATTATCTTAACTCAGCCCCTAAGGCTCCTCTGAGTCAAACTTGGTCAAAGTCTAGGTCTATAGTCAATGTCAACAGTCCATATTGACCTTGACTCGACAAGTACAATCAGTCACTTGCCGGGTCCCTGCTTAACTCATCGACTCGCCGAGTCACCAAAGGGACTCGTCGAGTTCCTTCATGTTCACGGACGTATTCCACCAACTGAACACCCTTTACCGTTAACCCTTGGCCGTGAACCCTTTGTCGTGAGTGGGGAAAACCCTCTCGACTCGCCGAGTCTCTTACACGATTCTCCGAGTCCCCCTTAGTCCCTTATGTTTACGGTACTTTCCAGTGGGACTCAGGGTCCCAAACTTCAGATCTATCCTCTACTAGTGCAGATAACACGTAAAGTTGCAAACTTTACGTGCATGCAAGGCCTCTCATGGCCATAATACTCAAAACTAACCCTTAACAAGGTTTTCATGCATGGAGAGGGAATGAGTTCATAAAGAGATGTAACTTTATGATTTCTGGGACCTAAGAAGGTCCAGATCTGGACTAATATCCTTGTGATAGGTCCAGATCCAACCTTGTTTCCCTTTCCTTCTATGATGGCCATAATCTTCCAAAAGAAATTTAAGGATCTTAAACTGAACGTGACAGATTGATACCTCAAACGAATGCCCAACACGAAATAGACGCTTGAGCTAGTGCTTTTCCTCTTGGTACTTCCTCTTCAAGCTTGGAATTCTCCCCAAAATTCCAAAGATAGCCCCAAATGCACTCACTTCACACCTTTGAGAGTTTGCGACCGTAAACGGTCTTTTATCGTGATAAGGGAGGTCACAAGGGTTTATAATGATGTTTATATACGGGGCAAAACCCCAAAATTAGGGTTTTCTTTAAACAGCTCGGACTCGCCGAGTCGACCCTCCGACTCGCTGAGTCGATCCCGTCCGCGTTTCATGATATCACGACTCTACTCGACGAGTCGGGCTCCCAACTCATCGAGTTCATGCATAAATCCTTTCCAATTCAGACCAGGTGTTACAAGTCTCCCCCACTTGAACTAGACTTCATCCTCGAAGTCTGGCGAAACGAATACTTCCTAATAGTTCTCTCGCATCTCCTCTTCCGGCTCCCAAGTCCATTCGGAGCCTCTCCAATGCCGCCATTGTACTTTCACCAGTCTTACTTCCTTATTACGAAGAACCTTCGTCTTCCTATCCAGAATGGAAACGGGCTTCTCAATGTAGTTCAAGCTCTCGTCCACCTGGATATCGCCCAACGAGACAACCGCAGCCTCATCTGTGACACACTTCTGAAGTTGTGACACATGGAATGTGTTGTGAATCTGGCTAAGCTCCTCTGGCAGATCCAAGCGATATGCCACTTTGCCCACCCGGTCCGTGATCCTAAACGAGCCTATATACCGAGGCCCCAGCTTGCCCCTCTTCCTAAACCTGATGATCCCTTTCCAGGGCGACACCTTCAGCAACACGAAATTCCCCACCTGAAACTCAAAATATGATCGCCGTGCGTCGGCATAGCTTTTCATACGGCTCTGCGCGACGCGCAACCGATCGCGCACCTGCTGAATCAATCCGGTGGTCTTGAGCACAACCTCAATGCTTCCCATGACCCGGTGCCCAACCTCATCCCAACAAACCGGGGTCCTACACCTCCGACCATATAACATCTCAAACGGAGCTCGGTCGATACTGGTATGATAACTGTTATTGTACGAAAACTCTGCCAGTGGGAGATACGTATCCTAACTCCCTCCAAAATCTAACACGCATGCCCGCAACATATCTTCCAGTGTCTGGATCGTTCTCTCACTCTGATCGTCGGTCTGGGGGTGGTACGCCGTGCTAAAATGTAGCTGAGTTCCCAGCTCCTCGTAGAATTTCTTCCAGAACCTAGATGTAAACTGAACATCGCGGTCAGAAACTACCAACACAGGCACCCCATATCTAGCCACCACCTCACGCACGTAAATATCTGCCAACTTCTCTGCGGATATACTTTCGGATATCAGAATGAAATGTGCACTCTTCGTCAGTCTATCCACAATCACCCATATGGCATCCACACCCCTCGCCGTCCTTGGCAACTTCGTAATGAAGTCCATCGTGATCTCCTCCCACTTCCACATGGGAATGGGTAGCGGCTGGACCTTACCATGAGGCCGCTGATGCTCGGCATTGACCTTCCTGCAAGTCAAGCACCGCTCTATAAACCAAGCAATTTCCCACTTCATGCATGGCCACAAATAACTCAACCTCAAGTGCCTATACATTTTCGTAGCTCCTGGATGTATAGAGAACTTGGACTTATGCGCTTCCTCTACTATATTTTTTTTTCTCACTCCCCCGGTCACCGGTACCCACACCCGGCCACACTGGGTCAAGAGGATATTGTCCTCGGATCCTCTCTAGTCTCTACCTTCCAATTCTCTTTCTTCACTCCCTCAACCTGAGCCTCCTTGATCATCTCCAACAATGGAGAGATCACCCTCATCCTCAAACATACACTCCCAATCGGGGAAACTACCGTCTTACGGCTCAAGGTATCGACCAGTACGTTGGCCTTCCCAGGGTGGTATAGAATCTTGCAATCATAGTCTTTTAGCACGTCCAACCACCTTCTTTGTCGCATGTAGAGGTTCTGTTGGTCCATCAAATACTTTAGACTTTTGTGGTCAGTGTAAATGGTACACCGCACTCCGTACAAGTAATGCCCCCAACTATTGAGGGCAAACACCACTGCCCCCAGTTCCAGATCATGAGTAGGGTAATTCACCTCATGTGGCTTTAACTGTAACATCCCAAATTTTGAGTCCAAAAATTTCAATTTTGATATAACGATTTAGAAAACAATTATAAGAAAACATCATCAAGTCATATCATTTCGTAAAACCATAATCTCAGGTCTGAAATCGTATGATAAAATTAGTAACAATGTCAGAGTACAATCCCAAGAAATCTCATAGTACGGAAATCCAATGTGTGTGTATGATGTGCAGCTACCGCGCCGGCTCCTTCCCCTTCACTGAAGAGGTACCTGAAACAAAACTGAAAACTGTAAGCATGAAGCTTAGTAAGTTCCCACATCGAACCACATAGCATACAACCACATAGCCTACATACTGCCGGACAATTCTGGGGTGCCCGACCTACCCGGTACGACCATTATGGGGTGCCGACCTACCCGGTACGACCATTCTAGGGTGCCGACCTACCCGTGTCAAGACGTTCTGGGGTGCTGACCTACCCATCGGTCCTAACAACTGAACCTCGGGGACTATTCCACCCCTACTGCTACTATCACATATATCATAACATAAACATACTATCAGACATATCTGGGGTGTCCGACCTACCCTTCGGTCCTAACGACCGAACTTGGGGACTATTCTCCCCCTACTACCACTATCACATATAACATATCATGCCAACATATAACATATCAGGTAGTAGCAAACCTAGATGAACATCACAAAGACAATCATCTAACATACAACTCCTACTGGTGGGCCGACATTGTGGCCGTAGACCCACCACTACTGGAAGGTAACTCAGCTCGTATGAATGAATGCTGTCAATCCGAGTGAGAAGTCTCTATCTGCTGCTCCGGCAATTCTCCGGCTATAATTCCCATAAAGACACTTAGTCAGAAGCTGATAACTATTCTTAGGGTAAAATGACTATTTTACCCCTGGTCAAAGTCAATATCCTGGTCAAAGTCAACTTCCAATTGACCTGACTCGCCGAGTTGGGCCGCCAACTCGCTGAGTCCCTATTCTTTCATTTGTCCCCTTCCTCTACTCGTCGAGTTTAGCAAAGACTCGACGAGTTCTCCTTCTATAATATCATCAAATGAACCTTCATCCGACTCGCCGAGTTGTATGAGCAACTCGTCGAGTTCACCTTCATCCTATGAACATGTCCAGTCTGTGACTCACCGAGTTGTATGAACAACTCGTCAAGTCCATCTTCAAAGGGTTGGGAGATTGCCTTGGACTCGCCGAGTCTGTTCATACACTCCCTGAGTCCTATGATTCCCAGGTCCATGGCTAAGTCAAATATGTTGAGTCACTCCCCTGGACCCCTCTAAGACCCTTCTAACACTCAACTGGGTTCCTTTGAACCTCAACAGACTGGGGACTCAAGCCCTGGACTCGCCGAGTTCCAAGAACAACTCGACGAGTCGGTGTTGTCGAAGTCTTATATCTCGATTTCTGATGTACAACACTCATCCAAAAGACAGATCTGGGCTTCTCAAATCGATCTAGCACGTAAAGTTATGAACTTTACGTGCATGCATGGGAGTATAAGCTTAATGGACCCAAAAATGAGGTCTAAAGGTGCATGTGGCTCTCTATGGCTACAAAGTTGGCCACTTTAGGCCATGTAGTCCCCTAAGGACCTTGGATCTGGAGTCTTAACCCCCAACCATGCTTGCACTCATGATTGGTCACCAAAAATGGTTCCTAAAAGCCCTAATTCACTCCAAAAGGGATCTAGAATATGAATGAACAAGGTATAAGCTTTATACCTCTAAGGAACTATAGATGCTGCACAAACTCGAAATCTTCTGGTTTCCTCTTGGCTCCTCAAGGTTTTCCTTCTTTCTTGTGATCACAAACCACCAAAATCACCAAAAAGGGCCTTAGATCTCACAAAACGATTAAGGTTTCAGTATGAGGTGTTCTGGGAGCATAAGGGACGATGGAGGCTGTATTAAGACGTTTAAATAGGGTGCAATCCCTCAGATTTAGGGTTTTGTCCAAACAACAACTACTCGTCGAGTCGGTTCGCCGACTCGTCGAGTAGGTCACTAAACTCCCGTGTCCAAAGTCGATTCTACTCGACGAGTTGGACCTTCAACTCGCCGAGTCCCAGGCCAAAATGTTATAATTACTTGAATGAAAATACGTACCAGGAACTGGGTGCTACAAATCTCCCCCACTTATTTTAGACTTCGTCCTCGAAGTCTGCTGCTCGATCCTGAAAAAGCTCTGGGTAATGCTCCATCATCTCGTCCTCCGGCTCCCACGTCCATTCCGAGCCCTTTCGGTGCTGCCATTGCACCTTCACCAGCTCGATCCTCTTGTCCTCAGATCCTTCGACTTCCGGTCGAGGATCGCCACAGGCCACTCAATGTAGTTCAGGCTGTCATCCACCTGAATATCCTCAAGAGGTACCACTGCCGAGTCATCCCCCAAGCACTTCCGCAGCTGGGAGACATGGAAAGTGCTATGGATCTGATTGAGTTCCACTGGCAGATCTAGCCTATACGCCACCTTGCCCACCCGGGCTATAACCCTGAAGGATCCAATATACCTGGGGCCCAGCTTGCCCCGCTTCCTGAATCGGATGATGCCCTTCGATGGCGACACCTTCAGGAGGACCATATCCCCGAACTGGAACTCCAGGTCCGAGCGGCGCTTGTCGGCATAACTTTTCTGCCGACTCTGAGCAGTCTGAAGCCTGCTCCTGACCTGCTGAATCCTCTCTGTCGTCTTGAGCACCACTTCGGTGCTCCCCATGACCCTCTGGTCCACCTCACCCCAACATATCGGGGTCCTGCACTTCCTCCCGTATAACATATCAAAGGGAGGACGATCGATACTCGCGTGGTAGCTGTTGTTGTAGGAGAACTCAGCTAATGGGAGATACGTATCCCAACTACCACCGAAGTCTAGCACACATGACCGCAACATATTCTCCAGAGTCTGGATGGTCCGCTCGCTCTGTCCATCCGTCTGCGGGTGAAAAGCGGTGCTAAAGTGTAGACGAGTACCCAACTCGTCATGGAATTTCATCCAAAATCTGGAAGTAAATCGCACATCTCTGTCGGAAATCATGGAGACTCGCACTCCATGCCGAGCCACCACCTCTCGAATGTAGATGTCGGCCAGCTTCTCGGCCGATATACTCTCCTGGATCGGTATGAAATAGGCACTCTTGGTTAATCGATCCACGACGAACCATATGGAATCCACTCCCTGCGCGGTCCTGGGAAGTTTGGTGATGAAATCCATGGTAATATCTTCCCATTTCCACATAGGAATATCTAACGGCTGCATCTTGCCGTGTGGCCTCTGGTGCTCGGCCTTGACCTTCCTACATGTCAAGCACCGCTCCACATACCCTGCTACATCCCGCTTCATACAGGGCCACCAATAGTCAAGACGAAGATGTCAATGGCACATTCTTCTTGGTTAGTCATGTGAATGGCACAACAATCTTGTAGAAGTCCTGAATAAATCTCCGATAATAACCCGCTAAACCCAAGAAGCTACGAATCTCTGATGCATTCTACGGTACTTCCCACCGCATCACAGCCTCAACCTTGGTAGGATCAATCGAAATACCCTCCTAGTTGATGATATGCCCCAAGAATTGTACCTCTCACAACCAAAAATCACACTTGGAGAACTTGGCATACAACTTCTCCACCCATAGGGTCTCCAGCACCTCCCTTAAGTGCTGTTCGTGTTGGTCCCTGGTCTTAGAATAGACCAGGATATCATCAATGAAAACGATCACCGACCTGTTGGGTTTTGAGCATTCTAACACTCCTATGGTGTACATGCAACCCTAAATACCTTGGATCTATGTTTTCTCTAATATACATGCAAATGCTAATATTCCAAGGTATTACCCTATCTAGCATACAATCATAGATACTTGGGTAATAATATAGATATAATACATACCTTTTGTAGTGTAGCTTGACTCCATGGGGCTTGAGTGCCTAGTGCCTCAAATGTGACACCTCAAATGGCTCACACAACATCAAATGCTCTTGGAATAACTTAGAGAGAAATCCACACTTCAAGAAATCGGCTAGCCCTTCTTTTTCCCACACTAGTGCCAAGTTTGGTGAATAATATGATACTTATATAGTATGTTACAATTAGGGTTACACCATGTAAACCCTAATTGTCATGACCTTTCATTTCCATGACCCATGGGTCAAGTAACCTCCATGGAGCATCCATGAAGCATCCTATGGGTTTAACCCAACTTGATTATCCATGGAGCTTTGGCCCACTATATAAGTTATGGATGATTTACACAATCAACCCATATATTTAATTAGTCTTCTTTTGATCACATAATTAATTCTAAATTAATTCTTGATCAATGCTAATTAAATATTATTATTCTTATTATTAATATATTAGAACTTATAATATATTAATAACCATAAGTGTCTTATTTCTCTCATTTAGTCTATCCAAGTGCATGATGCCATGCAACCCAAATGGACCATGCCTGGTCGGGTCAAGTACATACCAAATATAGTTATGACTTAGACACTAATCCAACAGTCTCCCACTTGGATAAGTCTAAAACTATTATTGTGTATGACTTCAAGAACCAACTGGCAATCGTAGCTCTCAAAAGCCTCCGTCGAACTCTGACCTTCCCGATAATCTCTGACCTTTGTCAATGACTTGTCCATTAGATAAGGGATCATATATTCCTCCATTCTAGATATCATATGGACTGAGACATGAATTATAAATCATTCTCTCTGTCCATCTGTTGTTTCCCGATTTCCGATTTATGACGACTGACTGATTGAACAGATCAAATCAGTCCTGGCTTGGCCAAGCACTCACATGTGTCATCGCTAAATCATCGAGGGGCCCACAGATATCGCTTTTATCCCGAAGGTAAAAGGAATGGATAAACTTCGACTCATATGGCTTGTTCTACTACTTGTTGAATCATACACAAAGGCACGTTTAATAACATCGAGTTACCAATGCGTTTTCGTGCAATCAATGTACTATCAACTCATAGTAACAACTCATATCTCTAGGTTTGAAGAATATATGATATTATCGTCTCATGATCACTCGTGATAAAATCCATGAAGTGATTCAAATGAGCGCGGGTTGAATCCAATACTCAGAACTTATGAGCACTCATGAGTGTTGTAGCACCGCTTTGTCCACCAACTTGGACCTCTACAAGCCAACCCATGACAGTCTTGATTCATATCTACTTCCAACATATGACCGACTGTGGATGGTTTGAATAACTTAGTCATTCAGGAAGAATAACCTAGTTTATTCTGGAAGTCAAAAAATGCAAAATGAAACACAAGAATAAATGAATCTAATATGGTATCAAACTATGAATATAAATAAAACACTTATTATTTATCACCATACTGATTACTCATTATTCATTGTTTCGGTTTTATCAACTTTATACTTGAATTTAGAAAACACTAGTTGTCCCACGCTCCAAGCATGTACACTATGTTTTCTAAACAATAGCTTTGCAATGCACTCTATGTTTGTCTATGATCCTTACTTTGTGAAATATGTCGATTGAACGTACTTTCAATGATTCTCTTTTCACACCCCCAAATCCTTATCGAAAAATATAAGAATTCCAAATTCCTAACATTTACCAAAATCTGTTTAGATTTTAAACTTATATGCACAGACCCTCTTGTAATGAATATGTACAAAGTCACAAAGACTTGTCATCAGTCATTACAGGTTATTCCAATGGAGATCAACTCCATGGAGACGAAGTATCAAAGCACATTGCTTTGAATATCCTTCTTGCATTCAGTTTTCTAATCTTACACATATAACTTCCACCTATGGAGTCAACTCCATATTCTCATTCTGACTCACTTCTGAACGAGAGATGCCTCTTTTCAGAATATGTCAATATGGTCCTTCCAATATTAACAGTATACTTCCAACTGTCCTTAAGCAACCAATCTTTGGTAAACCTTAGATTGTCCTCGACAATTGCTTAATCCTTTTAGTCATATCCAATTCTAGACCTTTTCCCTTCTTAATGCCCTAGGCATTCGGAAAATTTTAGAAAGGACAAATATTATAGCACATGTAATCGATCCTGTACCCAAAGCAAATGGGACACGATTCATGATGTCTCACATAAAGACATGATTCTAGACTAGTCTTTTCCTACAATAATTTTTGTTTGCCATGTTTTCAAAATTTGACTATGAAGAGGGATGCCGTAATCATAACCGAATTTTGAGAACGCAATATATAGAATTTCCTTAAGTTGAACCAATCCAACATGAAATTCATATATATATATATATATATATATATATATATATATATATATATATATATATATATATATATATATATATATATTCTTGACTAAAATGATTAAAATCTCAATCTAAGCCTTTTAGAATTGAAATGAAGTATAATTTCCTCTCCCTTAATTATAGTAAAACAACTTTTTCAACCCTTGCAACCTCACGAGTTGAACTTTTGTTTTCTATAATTAACATTGCTAACTTGCAATACTTATCATAATTATCATGCTCCCACTAACATGATGATTATCAGCATAATACTTATGCTCCCACTAGCTTTGACATGTATTCAGAAATTAGTGGACTTCTACAAATCAATACTTTATTGACTTTCTTACCAAAGTTCAAATTTCTGATACTAGATTGCTTTGATAAGACTTTATCAAAATGATACACCTTATTGTAAATAGCTCACTGGAGTGTCTAAACAATTTAAGAACTATGAAAAGGGATGCCGTAATCATAGTCTCAATTGGTTAGACCTTTGGTATTTCTCATAAGTCCATGTTAGTGTACTCTACTAACGACTTTGAGAATGCAAAGATTACTATTTACTTAAAAAAAAACTACTTAGTGAAAGTGTTTCCTCACCATCATTTTCATGAATCGGAGAGAAACCTTATGACATTTAGATTTTTATGGTGTATGAGTTCCTACCATAATCACAAGACAAGGTTAGTGACAAATCCAAACTCATATGGATTGAACTTGTGCAATCTTAAGTTCTTGCCACCTAGCAGCACAAGGGCCTGCCATAGCTTTCAAGTAGTTGTGCAACCAATGGAGAACTCTCAGAACTACTATGCAAAGTCAACTTGAATAGGCACAAAAATATCAACACGATAGGTTATACACCTCAAGTCGTGTGCTAGTGAAGAATTCCAGGTTTTATTCTTGATTAGGTCTTGAAACTTTCAAGAGCTTTAGGACTCCCACTGTCCTCTTGACATATAAGACTCACTTGCCAAATATACAAGAGATAGTGCGGATTCTTTATCAAGACAAACACTTCACACACATGGTCAAAGTTGGTCTCTGTTTTATCCAAAACATCACAACTTACCAATTTCAAATGTACAAGAGTAGATAACCTTTTACTCTTCCATTTGACTAGTGTTAATAAACCTTCTTTAAGATATATCACTCAAGTTACAATCTTGGAGTATGACTCTAAGAATTGTTTTGGAACGAAGTATGACTCATCTTTTTGATTTAACCATTTCAACAATTCATGACTCCTCTTCTTAGTCATAAAAATGCACTAAGATGACCTTAGAGGATCAATTGTGATATGATATCTTAATCATTAAGATGATCATAAACATGATACTAAAGTACTCTCCCATCTTTTCAGATTTGAGAAACTTTTATCTTTCTGCCAAATTTGATTCTTCTCATTCGTTCTGCCATACATCGAGACTTTTCCAATGCTTCAGAATTATACTTAAACTTATAAGTATAACCATATTTACTAAACTTTAGTAAATCATGACGAATAGTCTTAACGAGCTTTGTGGTGGACATGACCAGTGCACAAGAATGTGTACTCGATCCCTTTAGTCCTTCACCTGATTCACACATCCATGTGAACAAGTCTTAATTTTCCAATGCTTGAAAGTTCTCATTCATCATACTATTCAACTTGCATGATTCCAAGTTTCTATCCAACTGAAGCCTTGGGAATGAGAATCTTTCCTTATTTGGTAAATTATGACACTACCACAGACGAAAGAATCAAGTCCATTTTTTTTCCAATTATTGCTATCAATGGAATCATATAAACAACCATTTTTCACAAATGCAACTTGTAAGGATATTTAAAATAAATATAAAATTAAAACCTTTTATTTTATTTCAAAACTTTGCGGAAAAAACTTATCCTTACAGTGCAAATGCATATTAAAAACTTGTTGTTATCTATTCATAAGCAATATATCATAACTCCTAAGTAACAGCTCAAAAATTCTGATGCGATCGAAATCCATCTTCGTGATCAGAATCAGCATGTACTTCCTTTAAGTTTCTTCACTTTTCTTTGATTCTTAAAGCATCAACATGTGACCTAGTCACATCATGTAATGAGAATCTCATAACAGAAACTTAACAGAGTTAGATAGTGGACTTTTACCTGAAGAAGAGTCAAACTTCTTGACTTGATCAACCTTTTGATCTTTCAGGTAAATAGGCAGCTTCGCAATCAATGCCCCTTCCTTTGGCAAGATAAACATATGGACTCTTTGGTAATGGGACTATCTCAGACTTAGCCTTTCTCTTTACCATTTGGTCAACCGGGTTGACTATAGCCAATCCCTTTCCATTGGGAAGAGAATGCTTTTTCTGGGTATCCAATGTTACCATTGTCAATGTCCATTGAAGGTTTGGGAAGTTGATCTACTAATCAGATTTGCTTTACTAGCCTTCCAAATCATTGCTGATTCAGCAGTACCAAGCAAATAGATAAGATCACTAAGGGTCTTGTCATAGTCTGTATCATAGGAGTCCCAAAGGAACTCACTATGTGACTTAGAAAGTGATTGAACCACCAACTTTCTCAAGACTTTGACACCTAACTCTCCCGGCTTGTGAATACTTAACTTCATCTCCAAGATGTGATCACACATAGACCTTGCTTGCCAATAGGGATTGAGTGACCTTAAACTTTTCAAGAACTTGTGGGTTAGGGAGAATAACTGGAGGAGGTGAAAGAAGTAAAGTTCCAAGAGATTTGGGAAGATCATAGATGTCTGAACTTAGACATCTTTTGGGAGATATTCAAGATAGTTGATCTAAAGTCCTTAATATGATACCCAATATGAAATATTAAGGCTAGGACCCAACAAACTATTTTATAACTTAGAAGAGGGATGCCGTAATCCAAGCTATAAAATATTTGAAGGTAGGTGAATGACGATTCACCAATTTCCACCAAGATAAACGAAATGTATCATTAGGTTTTAATTGGATTTGAAACTCCTAGATATTTTGAGATTCATTGAACTTTTCAATGGCATGTTTCAATCTCGAGTGTGCCCTTCAGGTTTTGTGACTGGGATGCCGAGGATGACAAAACAAGGTGTGAAGTAACCATGCAAATTACTTGGTACCCTTAAGTGTTTACCCCTCAATCGATGTGCCGGTTAACCACACACGCTCCATCGATACTATGATAAACATTAAGTTACCCTTTGCCTACCTTGTTAAGTCCAGGTTAGTGTGTCGGTTAACCACACACGCTCCACTAACGGCTTAAACAAAGTGCAAAGTGTAATTTCATGGATTAGCACCTTATTCACATTTTCCTAAGTAACTAAGATTGGGAATTTATAAGTGTTTAGTTACTTAGTATTTATCATTAATACTTTTAATGAAGGGAGAATTATAGTCTTTGTCCTACCCGTTCGGCTAACGACCCTCCACCAGTCAAGGAAGCGGTGGGTGAGAGTAGACACCCATTAAACTGCCATTTTATAGGCTGTAACCTTATACCCCCCTTATAGATCGGCTTCGTGAATGAGGCCTACTAATGGTAAGACTGACTTTACTCTTATACATATATATAAATATTATTAACTTATAATATTATAAAGTATAAGGGTTTAATTTTAACTTTTAAAATTCTAAGGGCTAACTTGGAATTAAAGTATTCATAAGTGAAAACTTTTCAAATTCCAAAACTTGAGGGCAAGTTTTGAAACTATTCAAAACTAATTAATTCCATAACTTATGTGTTTAAAGTAGTTTTAATTAAAAGACTCTTCAAGTTCCATAACTTGAGGACAAGTTATGGAAGACTTTAAACTAATAAAAGAATGTAACTTTTCTTTATTTTGTAACTTACGGAATTAATTAAGGTTACATATTTTATTACTTAATGAAGTGACTCTTGAACCTCCATAACTTGAGGACAAGACTCTTCATTTTTGTAACCATTGCCAACTTTTATGAGTTTTATGAAACTTAAATGTGACTTTTCATATAACTTGAGGACAAGTTACAAAAACACATTTTAGAATCAACTATTAGATTAAAATAGATTGAAAACACATAATCAATTAACTTTTCTATTAATCTAAGCAAGTCATATGAACAAAGATAATTCACATCAAACTTTTTCAAGTAATTAGCGTAACTTTTAAACTAATACAAAACATGAATCTATTGACAATTATCTTTGAAATTGGATTAGCATGAACATTACCACATGAAAAACAAGTTTATAAGTTCTAAAACAACTTATGGTAATGTTCCTAGTCCAATTCCAGCCAAAAATTTCGAAGATATGCTGTCTGGGACACAAACTCGTCGAGTTCTTATAGGAAACTCGTCGAGTTCATGCCTTAACACATGAACTCGCCGAGTTTATGGCCAGAACTCGTCGAGTTTTCTGTCTGGACAGATTCTCAGCCTTGAAAAATAAGTTGCATCAAGTATAATTGAAAACAACCCTAGGCTCTGATACCACTGTTGGGTTTTGAGCATTCTAACACTCCTATGGTGTATATGCAACCCTAAATACCTTGGATCTATGTTTTCTATAATATAGATGCAAATGCTAATATTCCAAGGTATTACCCTATCTAGCATACAATCATAGATACTTGGGTAATAATATAGATAGAATACATACCTTTTGTAGTGTAGCTTGACTCCATGGGGCTTGAGTGCCTAGTGCCTCAAATGTGACACCTCAAATGGCTCACACAACATCAAATGCTCTTGGAATAACTTAGAGAGAAATCCACACTTCAAGAAATCGGCTAGCCCTTCTTTTTCCCACACTAGTGCCAATTTTGGTGAATAATATGATACTTATATAGTATGTTACAATTAGGGTTACACCATGTAAACCCTAATTGTCATGACCTTTCATTTCCATGACCCATGGGTTAAGTAACCTCCATGGAGCATCCATGGAGCATCCTATGGGTTTAACCCAACTTGATTATCCATGGAGATTTGGCCCACTATATAAGTTATGGATGATTTACACAATCAACCCATATATTTAATTAGTCTTCTTTTGATCACATAATTAATTCTAAATTAATTCTCGATCAATGCTAATTAAATATTATTATTCTTATTATTAATATATTAGAACTTATAATATATTAATAACCATAAGTGTCTTATTTCTCTCATTTAGTCTATCCAAGTGCATGATGCCATGCAACCCAAATGGACCATGCCTGGTCGGGTCAAGTACATACCAAATATAGTTATGACTTAAACACTAATCCAACACGACCGATCCAGCATCGGTCTACACACCCTATTTATAAGGTCCATGAACGTTGCTGGGGAATTGGTGAGCCCAAACGGCATCACTACAAACTCATAATGCCCATACCGAGTCCAGAAAGCCGTCTTCGGTATATCCTCATCCCGAATCCTCATCTGATGGTATCCCGACCGAAGATCAATCTTGGAAAACCAAGACGCACCATGTAGCTGATCGAAAGAATCATCGATCCTTGGCAACGGATAACGGTTCTTCACCATTAGCTTGTTTAGTTCCCTATAATCAATACACATCCTGTGGGATCCATCCTTCTTTTTCACGAAAAGGATTGGTGCTCCCCACGGGGAACTGCTCGGATGAATGAACCCTCGGTCTAACAGCTCCTGAAGCTGTGTAGATAATTCTTGCATCTCGGGTGGTGCCAACCGATATGGTGCCTTTGCTATAGGAGCGGCACCCGACACCAAATCGATGCGAAAATCCACCTGCCTCTCCGGAGGCACCCATGGTAATTCTTCGGGGAAAACATCCTGAAAGTCTTGAACAACTGGCACACTGCCTACATCCTTCGTGATCTCTACCATTGTATCCGAGATATATGCCAGAAATCCCGAACAACCCTTCTTCAGGAACCTCCTAGCCTCGCATCCGAACAGATGGTCGGCCCCTGCGATGCGCTATCACCATGTATCACCAGTTCTCCCCCACTTGGGGTTCGAACCCTCACCAACTGATGCTCACAGTCAATCATGGCCCCGTTGGCCCCCAACCAATCCATTCCGATAATCACTTTCATCCCTCGCAACGGTATCGGGACTAGGTCGACACGAAATCTCTCACCAAGCACATTCAGGACACAGTTCTGATTCACCCTCGCTGCGCTAATGGTGCGGTCATCTACAATCTCCACCTCGAGCGGGGAATCTAAGGTTCCCGACGCATCCTGGAACTTCTTGCTAAGCGCAAGGGATACAAACAATCGGGTAGCACCCGAATCAAATAAGACATGAGCAGACATACCATTGACCAAAAAGGTCCCTATACAAGCATATAGTACACATAAGTGAAACAGATCCATAGAGTAGAGAAGAATAAATACGTACCAGCCACAACGTTTGGCGTTTCCCGTGCCTCCTCGGTAGTCAGCTGAAATGCCTGGCTCTTTACTGCTAGAGCATCCGCTTTAACAGGGCGATCATCGGTAATCCTCATTGTGGCGGGCGCAGACGCCTCCATTGCTCCTCCTCCTCCCTGCAACTTCGGACATTTGACCCGCTTATGGCCGGTCTGGTTGCAGTGAAAACAGATCAAGCCCTTCGCGGGGCAGTCTCTGCTCATGTGGCCCTGTTGGCCACATGCATAACATCCCGAGCCTGCGATACAGCAAGCCCGATGTGTACCCGGTTACACTTGGCACATCGGCCCCGAACCTGCTGACCCTTGCTGGGAGTGTCTGACGTCTTAGGCTTCTTAGCCTGTCCTACTGCTAGATGAGCCTGCTCAGGCTTCAGCTTTGTACGAGATTCCAACTCTATTTCCCATTCCCGAGCCTTCTCCACCATTTCATTTAGAATCTTGCTCCCCGTAAAGCTCACAAACTCCCGAATATCGTCTTTCAACATGGAATGATATCGGGTCCGCCTCATCTCCTCATCGGTAGCATATTGCGGAATCAACAAAGCTCGTTCCCAAAACTTGGCGGTGATCTCCGCCACCGTCTCGGTGGTCTTCTGCAAATCATGGAACTCTCGCACTAGTCGTTGCACCTCAATGGGTGGTGCTAACTCCAGATCGAATCGCCGAACAAACTCGTCCCACATCATCTCAGCCACCCCGGCTGGTCCCACCTGTCTAGTAACCTCGCCCCACCAATCCTGGGCTCTGTCTCTCAGCATTCAAGAAGCAAACCCAACCTTCGCCACATCCGGGCAAGAACTCGTGCGTTGGGCGTTTTCGATATCCGCCACCCAGCATCGGCTAACAATGGGGTACCTGACCCCGAAAAACTCCGGCGCCCCACACGCCTTGAACTCCCGGAATGAGGGAGTTCGGGCTCCCAACTGGCCCGTAGCAATCTCAGTCCTGAATGATCTGAGTCTCTCCTCCATGATCTCCATTATGCCCTCCTTGACCGTCCCAAAAATCAATGGGGTAGCGTCAAGGATACCCTTCGTAACCTTGGCTGCAATGATCTCGCGTGGCCTCTCATCTATTCCGTCTGTAGTGTCACCCGATCCATTCCTGGATCCAGATCCTGATCCTGATCCTCCCATTCTGAAATGTGTCACCACCATGCTGAACTGGAATGTCATAAATCATAACTATCAGGATTTCCATAAAACAGATCTATCTACACCGGTCCTCCTTGAAGTCGTTAGATCTAACATTGGTTCGGGTATAGGTCCTGTGCTTCCAGTAGTAAGGGCCCAATACTACCTTCCACACCTACCTGTACCCTTCCCCAAGGCTCTACGTGATAACTCCAACTTGTCCCAAAAGGAACCATATACTACAAACCACCGCATAACCCAAATCCTAGGTTGTTCTAAGATTTTCTCTACCCACATCAAACAGGCCAATCATAACAGGTTGCCTTTATGCATGCAAATTATACACAGAAGAGGATCAAATAGACTTTCGAATAAAAAATTCTACCCTAGGACCACAACCAGAAAAGGAACAGGAAATAAGGCCAAATCGATCATTCTAAGGCTATAAGCTCCTAACCGTATATAATTTTAAAAGCATACACATAGCAAATTCCATACGATCATCCAAGTTCAAATATCAGAATAGCATGGATAGCATATTGGGGAACTACTTACTTGGCTCGGCTGATCATGCGCGTTGCACTCTCATCTTTTCCTTATTTCAAAAGCTTTTTATGTCATATTTGCAAACCAATTTACCATTTCCTTAGTTTGAGTCCTGACACACCCAAGAGTATGCCTGAATCCCTCAAACCAAGGCTTTGATACCAACTTGTAACGTCCCAAATTTTACAAAGAAAATTTTCATTTTTAATTAGTCAACCATATTTCATAAAACATGAAAATCCCAATAATTGTTTTCAAAACCACCATCATTACAACATTATTATTTTCAAAACATCATAGTGTCCCCCAACCCGTATCGGAAAAGAGAGATAGAGTGCACGCCGCATCATCACGCATTGCCTTTGCCCTTGGGCTCCGATGTACCTGAAACAAATCCACAAACGATAAGCTGAAAGCTTAGTGAGTCCCCCAGAGCATACCCCACACAAACCACATATCACATTACCTATAAAGCTATCTCCACCACATATCACACGTCAATTAACTGTGAAGCTATCTCTAGCATTTGCCACAAGGGCTATCTCTACCACTAGCCACAAGGCCATCTCTACCATTAGCCACAAGGCTATCTCTACCATCAGCCATAAAGGCTGTCTCTACCATTAGCCCTAAAGGGCTATCTCTACCGCATACCATGCATACAAAATATCACACCTCTACAGAGAAAGTAATCCAACTAACATAAAATAGGCCGGCCTTGGTGCCTTAGACCCATTGGTATGGTGAGAAAACTCACCTCACAAAGCTGAATCAGCAACTGAATTCAGATATGTCCTGCTGCTCTTCCCAAACTGCCTATAACCAATAAGTAAATTATCTTAACTCAGCCCCAAAGGCTCCTCTGGGTCAAACCTGGTCAAAGTCTAGGTCTATAGTCAATGTCAACAGTCCATATTGACCATGACTCGACGAGTACAATCAGTCACTTGCCGGGTCCCTGCTTAACTCATCGGCTCGCCGAGTCACCAAAGGGACTCATCGAGTTCCTTGATGTTCACGGACGTAATCCACCAACTGAACACCCTTTAACGTAAACCCTTGACCATAAACCCATGGCCGTGAACCCTTGGTCGTGAACTCTTTGCCGTGAATGGGGAAAACCCTCTCGACTTGCTGAGTCTCTTGCACGACTCGCCGAGTCCCCCTTAGTCCCTTATGTTTACGGCCCTTTCCAGTGGGACTCAGGGTCCCAAACTTCAAATCTATCCTCTACTAGTGCAGATAACACGTAAAGTTGCAAACTTTACGTGCATGCAAGGCCTCTCATGGCCATAATACTCAAAACTAACCCTTAACAAGGTTTTCATGCATGGAGAGGGAATGAGTTCATAAAGAGATGTAACTTTATGACTTCTAGGACCTAAGAAGGTCCAGATCTGGAACCATATCCTTGTGATAGGTCCAGATCCAACCTTGTTTCCCTTTCCTTCTATGATGGCCATAATCTTCCAAAAGAAATTTAAGGATCTTAAACTGAAAGTGACAGATTGATACCTCAAACTAATGCCCAACACGAAATAGACGCTTGATCTAGTGCTTTTCCTCTTGGTACTTCCTCTTCAAGCTTTGAATTCTCCCCAAAATTCCAAAGATAGCCTCCAAATGCACTCACTTCACACCTTTGAGAGTTTTCGGCCGTAAACGGCATTTTATTGTGATAAGGGAAGCCACAAGGGTTTATAATGATGTTTATATACGGGGCAAAACCCCAAAATTAGGGTTTTCTTTAAACATCTCGGACTCACCGAGTCGACCCTCCGACTCGCCGATTCGATCCCATCCGCATTTCATGATATCACGACTCTACTCGACGAGTTGGGCTCCCAACTCGCCGAGTTCATGCATAAATCCTTTCCAATTCAGACCAGGTGTTACACGTCTCAATTCATTGATGGTTGTTTGAAGTACCGCAAGAGCAGACTCATACGCATTGTGCATTTCTTGTACAAGGTTTTTAGAATTAGCTGCTTGACGATCAAGAGTGGATTTGATTTCTTCTTTGATTGCTAACACTTCTTGAATGAGAGTTTCAGCAGTGGAAAGGAACTGTTTGTGATCCGCAGTACGAGAGGTGTCAAGGGATCGAATACACATTTCAACCTTGAGTGAAATTTGCTCAACAGCCAAACGTTCTCTGGCTTCTAATCTTTCTACTCATTCTGCTAGAGACTGCGGTCCAACAATGTCTGATTGTTGCGGTTAGGAAATGGTGATTGCGTCCAGAATCTGGTCGACTTTTGATTGTAGGGAGAGAAATTATTTTCTTGTAACCGCTATCTTCTTTTTCTTCTTCTTTTCTTTGGGCTTAGAAGTAGAGTGTTGGGACCCACTTGATTCTTCTTCTTCATAAAAAATCATCATGAAGTCGTCTGAGTGAGCAGATTGGTTAATTTTATCAACATCCAGGTCATCCATTCCAAACATCAGACCGGAGCTGACTTCTATTACGGTCCCATTAGCGTTTGAGTCATGTTTTTCAGCAATGGTAGGAGGCTTAGATGGACCAACACCATCTTGAAGATTTTGAGCTTGCTGCACCATAGCTTCCATTCTGGTCATCCATTCCTGAATCTTTAGAAGATCATGAGCAGTCTTAGCATTATTGATTGCATCTGCCCAGTATTTGGCTACGGTCTGAACTTCATGTACCCGTTGCTGTTGTTGCTTTGTCTGTTGAGCCTTGCGTACCTGGAACGCCCTGCGGAAAACTTCATATTTCTTCATTTCGGACTCGGTGCTTGGTTGAAACCGAGTCCAGGAATCATCATAACAGTAACCGTCAAATCATTGTGTTCGCACCGGAGTGTCCCCCGTGATCATGGATCCTTGCACGTTTGTGCTCACCACACCTAAACCACTTGAATGTAATGGTGGTGGAGTGGGATTTCCCGAACTTCCTTGGTCTCCTTGACCCGTAGTCAAGTGTGGCCTCGTTTCGGTTCTGGAATGGGCGGAAGAATTGCCATGCAATTGGTCTGGTGTATGTAGTTTTTGTGTAACAGAAATGAGGATGGAGCGCAAGTCCTCAGGCTCAAAGACGTGTAGGTGTGCTGCCCTGGAAACCTTAGGGCGTGTCTTACTACTGAGATACTCTTGGGATCCCGATGCGGTGTTATGTCCATGTTCAAGTGAAACATATACACCTTCTGTATCTGAGTAGGAAGGGAGGGTGGAAGCGAATAAGCCTGCAGGGGCTCCACGGACTACCGGAGTCTTTCGAGAGACTGCGGTATGAGTCCGGTCACGCATTTGGCTATGACTGTCGGAAAAGACCACTGGAGTCGTGATCAGAGCCTTCTACAACGTTGACACGGGTGTCATGAGATTCAGAAGGATAGGGAGTGTCATATGAGGATTCAATAATCCTTGTCTTGCGTTTCCTGGAGGGATTGTCACCCTTTGTGACTATGTTGCGGGGGGATCTCTTAGAGAACACAATCTGTTTGCGGCGCGTGGTTTTGGGAGGGTTAGATTGTTCTTCGGTAGGAGGGACTGAAGTGGAAGTATGAGCTGCGGTACTAGAGGGACCTTGGGATTTGGTAGGAACTACAACAGCCTAACTGGGATAAGGTGGGGAGGAATGGTATGGGTCAATACCATCCGTAGCCTCAATATGGCCAGTGACTTCAAGAGAATTGAGTCCAAGAGACTCAAGGATGTGTCCAGGTAGTCTCCTAAGTGGTCCAAAAAGATATTGATCTTTTGAGGGGTGTACCTTTTCAAGTCGCGGGTGATGAAGAGTGTGGAATCGTCACCCATATCTAGCTTCGCCTCCTTGTGAAAATCTGAGACGCAAAGAGACCAAAAACGAGAAAAAGTAAGCTCGGTAGCATCAAATCGTGGAGCCTCCTTAGGGATGTACTGTAGGAAGTTATCCCACAGAATTTGACCAAAATTGACTGCATTGCCAGTGAAGATGCTCCACACAAGCTCGAGCATCTTGATCCCCATATTGTCTGTGCTACCTGTTCTGCCGGACAAGCTTCGAATCACAAAGTGACAAATAAATTGCCACACCGCCGGTAACTGGTTTTTCTTGAATTCGCAAATGCCTTTAAGCTTCTTTTGGTACCTCATCTGGTACAGAGTAGTGATGATATCTTGTGTGCTTGGAGAGAAGACCTTGGTATTGGGTGGAACTCTGAGATTAATGGCTTCCATAAACTTGTTCTTTGTGAGCACGACCAGGGAATCATCGATTAAGTTCAAATGCACTTCTTGAAGGTTATGGAGTGGTCGAAATGCAGAGAAAGCACACTTGAATAGTGTGGGGAGAGGAACAACATCGGTAAAAGCATCGAATGCACCAAACAGTGGATGGGAGGGAATGAATTTGATCATGAGACAGATTGCGTTATTGTAGTGGGGTTGATCTTCAAATATAGCCCTAAAGTTGCTTAAAGAAATGGCTAGCGATTGAGCCTTGATCGTCGAGTCTGAACCTGTGGGTTTCGCTGGTGCTGAGGCCTTTGATTGCTTCTTGGAAATACCGAATTTCACCATTGTTAAAAAGGTTTGGATGAACTTGAAGGAAAACAGTTTGTTCAAGAGGGAAGAAGATGAAGATTGTTCGTCGATTAGGGATTCAGAAAGCGTAAAGCTTTCTTGGGGGGGGGGGGGAAGGGTTTTATACCTCCATATTCCAAATTTTATTAAAATTGACTTTTACAGCTGTTAATGGTAAAAACCCTTTGGGTTTAAGCCATTATCAGCCATAGAAAAGAATAATTTAAAAAAAAAAGAAGAATAAACTCGTCTTGGAAATCGGGGCATTAAATGGGTTGTCAGGCCCATAATCATGCAAAATAGGATATGTGGTTACTGGGTTATATCCGTTGTAAAAAGGAGAATTTGAAACGGATTTGACAGTTTGGGGGCTATGAGACGTGACACATTACATGAAAATATTTTCTCAAAAGATTTCTTTTATGGGAAAAAAAGATTTATTTGTTTTATAGCCCAATAGGTCTGACACCGAAAAGTGATTTTGAAAGCAACTGAAACGTTGTATGCTACAAAACGAGTGTTTCGCTTTTATGAGGAATTTTTTATTTAATGAGAAACATTAAATAGCACACAATGTGACCGGAAAGAATTATAATTGTGGAATACTTTAATGCGACTGCGGTGAAGGATGATGACAACGGTTGAAATATGGTATGACTGCGGTAGCTTGTGCTGAGGAAACACTTGATCAAACAGTTAGAAATAAAAGAAGTTAGGGACCCAAAGAATATATAATGAGTATATTGTTCTAGAACCACAGTGAAGAGAATGCTTCTAGAATTTTGTTTTGAAAAGAAAGGAAGCAAGTTATTCACAAGAAAAGGAATGCGGTATATATCAATTTAAAAAGAATTGTGGGTCAGGATTCATCATTCCTAACATTTCTATAAAGCTATTTAATTTTGTGGCATCAAGTGCTTTTGTGAAATCATCAGCGAATTCCTCGTGTGTAGGAACAAAAATTAGTTCGATGTTACCTTTAAGTATGTGGTCTTTGGTAAAATGATACCGCAATTCAATGTGCTTCGTCTTTGAGTAGTGAATTGGATTGTGAGACATCACAATGGCACTCTCTTAATCACATAAAATTGGTACTCGCAACATTTTGTACCCGTAGTCCATCAGTTGAGTCTTCATCCAAAGAACATGAGAACATCAACTGGCTGCGGCCACATATTCTGCCTCTGCGGTAGACAATGAGACACAAATTTTGTTTTCTTGAAGACCAGCTGACTAATCTTCCTCTAAGAAATTGGCAGCCACCGAAAGTACTCTTTTGATCTAATATACAACCGGCATGATCCGCATTGTTGAAGGCTTGTAGGCTGAAGTCGTTTCCTGCGGGGTACCAGAGGCCATGAGCTTTACTTCCATTAAGGTATCTGAAGATTTGCTTGACTGCGGTCAGATGTGATACTTTAGGGTTGGCTTGGTATCGAGCACATAAGCTTGTGGACAAAACAATGCCTGGTCTGCTTGCGGTTAGGTACATCAATGACCCAATAATTCCTCTATAAGTTTTGTGATCCACTGACTCTCCAGTAGGATCAGCAGAGATCTTATATCCAAAAGCCATCGGGACTCTGGCTAAGCAACAATTATCCAACGAGTATTTCTTCAGCAGCTCTGAGGTGTATTTTTCCTGATGGATGAAGATCCCTTGAGGGATTTGTTTTACTTGAAGACCTATAAAGAAATTAATCTCTCTATTCATGCTCATTTGAAATTTGCAGGTCATGAGCTTTGCAAAGTCATCCACCATACTTTGGTCTGTTGAGCCAAAGATGATATCATCCACATATATTTGGACGAGCATTAAGTGTTTACCATTTCCCTTCTAAATAAAGTGGGATCAATCACACCTCGTTTGTATCCGGACATGACAAGAATTTCTGAAAGAGTCTCATACGTTGCCCTTGGAGCTTGTTTGAGACCGTAGACTGCCTTTTCAAGCTTGTAGCAATAGTTTGGAAACTCATGACTTTCGAAGCCTGAAGGTTGTTGCAAGTATACCTCCTCCTTCAGTTCATCATTAATAAAGGCACTTTTTTGTTGGGTACAAAGTTATCCATGTATGACTTTGTAAATGGTTTGACTTTTGTAGACCCGCTTGCCTGTGGTAAATTAGCCTTGTGACATGAGAGAGAGAGAGAGAGAGAGAGAGAGAGAGAGAGAGATGTAAACACCTCTATATAAGGTGGGTTCATTCCACTTATAGAGGTGTGCTTGAGAGATGTAAAATTGAGAGTGTTAGTCTGTGTTAATTATGTAGATTTAGATCTAGATCCTTTTTTGTAACATCTTTCATAATCGAATGCATCTCTTAAACACCGAAATCACCATGTTCTTTGTGTGTTCTTTAATTCCGCAATCCAAACCAATGTTCATAATTCACATCAATTGGTATCAGAGCAGGTATTCGAAGATAAGCATGATTTTTGAAGAAACGATTCTCGGTTTGGCTAAATTCGTCACAATTAGAGCATTTATGGTGAGTCTCTCTATGATCTTTCTTAATCTTGTTGATTCGTGCGTTACGTTCTTGAATTTTGATCGTTTTTATTCATTGGATCTAATTCATTTCAAATCCCTTTGTTTAATCCAATTAATTTTTGTTTAGATCAAGCCCAAACAAAAACAAACTCAATAATGGTTACTGTTCATCAATTATTTTTTTAGCCCAAACATCTTGTTTCGATCTGGTCACTATTTCTATTAAGCCCAAATATCGAATTCATTACTATTCACAAATGATCGAGTCCATATGTTACTTTGATCCAATGTATTAAAAGCTTGAAACGAAAATCCTTTAAAATCAGATTTAGTATCGATATCTTCTTTGGTTCACACCTGGCTTGTCATACGCTGTATCTCTCATGTTCGTGATTCGTTTTCTGTTTTCGAGTTTTTGAGTCCGACTTCTTCTAATCATTCTGAGCAATTAATGAGTTTTGATTGTAGAGATGATCTTGTGAATCGATCATAAGTATTGAGTTTTATCTCATAGATCGATCATGATCAAGCCAGAAGAAATAAGTCGATAATTGAATCTACGGTATTGATGAAATTGGTCAAGATCTATGTAATTTTTGTGAGGAACATGCGAAGGACAGTTAGTTTATCACGTTTTTGATCTGAAATTGGGCAATAGAATCATGAATTTGGTGTTTGATTTTGAAAAGTCAAATCTAGAAAAAGTCAAACTTGACTTCTATAGGTTGATTTGCTGAATTAAAGGTTGAAATTGTTGGATTTGAGTTGAATACAAGATATAGATGTCGAAATCATGATTGATTTGGGGTTCAATTTCGAATATTGGTTGGGTATACGTTTTTGATGTCGAAAATATAAGGCTAAGAACGAAGAAATGAATGAAAAGTCTTGAAATCGAATTTAGTTACTGATGGCGAATGGAAAGATCTATTTCGTGTAGAATCGATTTTTGATGTCGAATGAAAATGACTGAATCTGGACGTGGTCAATAGAAGTTCGTTGGGTATACAAGGGATCTTCGTTTTTTTGTTCCCTTTGGGTTTGCATATTTTGAGGTCGATACTTGATAACGAACAGATGAAGATTTATTATTTTGGGTTGGTGATTGAAAAACGAAGATGTTGATAACAAATATTTTGAATGGATACGAATTTGTTGGTCAATGTGCGAAGATTTTTATGAAGTGTTGATGGCTTGTTTCAACTAACGAAAATGTGGTTGTGAGAATTGGGTAACAACTAATGAAGATTTTGGGTTTCATCTAACGAAGGTTTTGTGTCAATGTGACAGACGTTTTGTAGAAGCTGGAAATATTCGTTAACTGGGAAACGAATTGGGGAAGAAAACATAAAAGTTTCGAAAGTGGACCCTAAACTTTCGAAAGTTTGACACTCTATCCTACATTCGAAAGTTGGACAAAATTTCGACAATTTGGAAGAAAAGGCAAAGTTACGAAATTGATCATTTAAGTTTCGGAAGTTTGCCAATATGTACCCAGTTTCGTGAGTTTGAAGAAGTGTGCAGAAGTTTCGAAAATAGTACCCGAAGTTTTGAAAATTTGGCAGACCATACCCAAATTCGAAAATGTGCTAATGTTCTGAGAAATTGAAGAATGTACATTTCAAGTCCATGCAGTTTGTGCGAATTTCCGCTTTATGCCCAGTTTCGCAAATGAGGTAGAGTTTCACATATTAGGTTGTTTTGGGCGCACCGTGTCACTGCAGAATTTTGAAATTGACAATTTCTACCTAATTTTAAGAAATTTTGTCAAAGGCGGTCCGTGAACGAAGCTAAAAATTGAATATTTTTTAGATTTTTCGGATTGAAGCAAAATGTTTATGCCATGTGTTAAGGGGGAGTTTTGTATAGAAAAACTCTAAATTGAGCGCTTTCTCATTCCTTTTTAGTTTTATAATCATTTTTTTATTATAAAAAGGGGGAGAGAGTTAGATATGGAAATTCGAAAGTTGAATTTTTCATATTACGCAGACTTGAAGACCAAAGTGACCTCGAGTATTTGAAGTTTATGAAATGACTCGATTGGAGATTCGGAAGTGATTTCGGTTCATGATGGGTTTGGGCTTATTGAAGATTTGTGGGGTGTGCTTTTATGCTCAACTTTAGGGTGATTATTTGGAGATTGAGAAACTCCTAATTATCCGTTGATGCTCGGTTCGTATGGTCTCACATTCTAGAACCCAAATTGAAGAATCATGGAAGAATTCAAGATTTAATGTTGATCTCTACATGTGTCACGCTTGAGGCTTGGTTCGTGTAGTTGCTTGATTTTGGAAGATTTGAAGTGGGTCATCCATTCCTAACTTTGAGGGGGAGAATGTTGGGTACAAAGTTATCCATGTATGAATTTGCAAATGGTTTGACTTTTGTAGACCCACTTGCATGTGGTAAATTAGCCTTGTGACATGAGAGATAGAGAGAGAGAGACATGTAAACACCTCTATATAAGGTGGGTTCATTCTACTTATAGAGGTGTGCTTGAGAGATGTAAAGTTGACAGTGTTAGTGTGTGTTAATTATGTAGATTTAGATCTAGATCCTTTTTTGTAACACCTTTCACAATCGAATGCATCTGTTAAAAACCGAAATGACCGTGTTCTTTGTGTGTTCTTTAATTCCGCATGCCAAACCAATGTTCATAATTCACATCATAGAAACGCTGTACGTTGAACAACCTCCAGGTTTTATTAACGAAGAATTCCCTAACCATTGTGATATCTTTGATAAAGCTATATATGAGTTAAAACAAGCACCAAGAGCATGGTATGCAACTCTTACCACTTTCTTAAAACAATCAAAATTTAAACAAGGATCAGTTGATCCCACACTCTTTCGAAAGAACGTTGGGGATCATCTTATGCTTATTCAAATTTATGTCGATGATATTATTTTTGGCTCTACTGACCCTGCTTTATCAAGAGATTTCGAAAATTTAATGAAAAGCCAGTTTGAGATGAGCATGATGGGGAAGATAAACAATTTTCTGGGATTGAATATTCGTCAGAGCAGAGATGGAATTTTTATCAATCAGTAAAAATACATGAAGAATCTGCTGGAAAAATTTGGATTGACGAATAGCACGAAGTAGAGAGTACAAATGGCTGTTGGAACAAGACTAAATCCTTCGTTAGATAAACCAACTGTTGATATTACATTGTACTGAAGCATGATAGGTTCGTTACTTTATCTCACAACAAGTCGACCTGATATCATGTTTTCTGCGTGCAATTGTTCTAGGTACTAATCGAATCCCAGGGAACCCACTTAACTGCTGTACAGAATATATTTCGTTATCTCAAAGGAACAACTTCATTAGGATTGTGGTATCCTTCGAAGACATGCTTCTTTATACAAGCATTTTCAGATGCTGACTTAGGAGGTTGCAATCTTGATCGAAAGAGCACAAGTGGCAGATGTCAACTACTGGATGGGAAGTTGGTAAGCTGGCAATCGAAAAAGCAAATATGCGTTTCGATTTCGACAGCAGAATCAGAGTATGTAGCTGCTGCAGCTTGCACTTCACAAATCATTTGGATTCAAAGTCAACTGCGTGATTATGCAATCGACATGAAGAAAATTCCATTGTATTGTGATTCATAAAGTGCCATATACATCTGCCATAACCCTATGCAACATTTAAAAAACAAACACATTGCTCTTCGTTATCACTTTATACAACATCATGTTGAAGATGGGAACATAGAAGTATACTTTGTAAAGAACACTAATCAGCTTGCTGATATCTTTACAAAACTTTTGGATGAAAAATCGTTTGTGAGAATTTTAAACAACTTAGGAATGATGAATGCAAATTTAGTTCCTGGACTACCTTCGTTAGAATAACAAGTCCAAAGTGTCGAAAAGGTGTCGATTCAGCGGTTACTGTTCATGATTCAGAAGTTACTGTTCATAGTCAACGCTTCGACATGCTTCTTTTTCGACAATTGTGCTCAAATGGTTTGACAAAAATCTTCGTTAGTTTAGTCATTTGTTAAATTTTCAATAGTAATGTTTTTCAATTCCACTATCAAAAGTACAAAAAGATTTTTCGTTACTTTTGCATTTTCTTTCCAAAACAAAAACACCAAAAATATTTTTATTTTTTGTCTTTTGTTATTAAAAATTCAAAAATACCAAAAAGATTTTTCGTTAGTTTTGTTATTTTCATTCAAAAATCCAAAATTCCAAAAATATTTTCTTTGTCTTGTTTTTGTTTTTCTTTTTGTGTGTAGGAATTCACGATGTTTTTGATGGTTCATGCTTGCTGCTTGAGGGAAAGGTAAACTTTCGAAATAATGTCATAGTTAGGATGTCCCTAGAAGCATGCTGCAACATGTCGACCCAAGCCTCCACGACTCAATAGGTTTTGAAGCCTTAATGAATTTTTCATTATAAGAATTCTTCCCAATCATGTTATATTACCATTAGTCATTGAGCTACCTTACTCTTTTCATATGAGTTAAAAGTTTACTGCTTGGTCCAAAAATAGTAGAGGTACTTGTGTTTCTTAAACCAAATCTTTTTCATCCTAAAGTTCTTTCACGATCACACACAATGACATATGTCCAAGAGATTTCTGATTTAAACCAATCAGAATCTAGACATATCAAATCTCTGAGTTTATGATCTACCATCATGATACCGTGATGAAAGTGAAAACAAAACATACGAAACTTAAGGAATTGACGAGGAACTATGTTCCAGAGTTAACGAAACTTTTGTTTCAGTACCCATTTTCGATACTCAAAATCATATTCTTTCTTTCATAGAAATCTTGATTAAATGTACGAAACCCACGACGTTTGTTACCCAACAAGATTTAGGAATATTTTGGTTTGAAGAATATGATTTCCATTTGAGTATCATCCTTAACCTTCGTTACTTCATATCTTTTCCAAAGCCTACTTGTCACTGACTACACTGGTCAAACAAGTAATTTCGTTTACAACTTGTCACTCTTATGTTTAGATGTGCTTTATAACAAAATCTTAAACAACCCTCAGAGTTTGATAAAATAAACCCTTCGTTACTTCTCTACAAGTATTCAATTGTATTTCACGGGAAACCACACAAGCTGCTGATTATCTATCTTGATAATTCGCGAAGCGATCTTTGCCTGGGATCTAACTGCCTTTATGTCGAAATTTTGATTTTCGACATCACAGATCCAAAAATTTTTATCTTTGATTTTTATCTTTTTCTTGGCACACATGCACTCAAGAAATCCTTGAGGTTCTGAGTATTACCAACTCAGGCTGATGATTTCGAAAGTCTGTCACATGACTTCGCTTTTAAACCCAAAAGTGAAAGGGCCTAACCTCCATCCGAAGGTTAATGACGGTTCTTATCCATTTGGGATTTTCGAAACGACATGCGATGTGATATTTGGTGTTCCAACCCGAGTTTCAAGGATAAAGTGCTGATCTATTGTACACACATGCCTACTTTTCTGGTAACTGTTGCAACTTTCAAGGAGACACATCAGCCACATTTAATGCAGAAACCGCTTCAAATTCAAAATCCTAGTCAACTATAAAAAGGGATTTGGAGGATCAATTACTAATTTACGCATACTTCAAATTCACAAGAGATTTGTTCTTTATTCTCTCTGATTTCTTCAGGAACTCCAAACGCTAACAATGACGGCCAATCAATCCTAAACCACTGAATATATTGTTTCTAATCCAATCATGAAAATATAGAGCACAAATTATCAAGTTCTTGGTGATCTTGATGCTTATCCAGAGGAATTACGAATGCTCATTATTGCTCTTCAACATTCTATCTTATCAACTGCCATGTTCCGAACCTTTGTAGTTCCTCTTTCATGGTTGTCTCTTGCTGGTTCAACTGCAACTTACAGCAAGACGATGTAGATTGTTACTTTTCAACTCACGAATGACAAGAAATTCAGGTTATCCAAGAAACTAGTTGCTCAAATTCTGAATATCCCCAATGTTGAACCTTTTTATAAGGTCAACAATGCCGAAATCATTCATATGTTTAATGAGATGGGTCATCAACCAGTGATGACCAAGATGAGCGATTTCAAGAAATCGGGTCTACCTTGTCTTTGGAATTTTTTTGTTTGGTATCTATCTTCGCTGTTTAACTGGACGAATAGTTGGATTAGACAAGGGAAAATTGGAAGTTTATGCAATGGTTGCTGGAATCTACTATGACTTACAAGTAGACTACGCAACTCAGTTATGGAAGGAATTTCTCAAGAGTATTGAGAACACGAATGTTGTTGATGGGATTTCGTGTGCTCGATACTGGAGATTGATCTTGGAGTTTGGTTATGTGAAGGAAGGGACTCAAGTTTCAGATACTGATGACTTGGCTGAGTTTGCTACCTACCATTATCCAAAGACTGTGGAAGACGATGCATAAGTTTTTCCGCATGTAGCTCGTATTCCTGATGCGATGCTTCAAAAAGTTGATCCAGTCAATTCTATTTTGGTCGAATATTTGACTAAAATTAATCCTTCAATTAAAACTGGAAAATTGTTGGATGTCTCAGCTGAAGGTTGAAAGAAGAAGAAAAGGGTTTCAAAGAAGGAAGCTGAGCCAAGCCCTTCGAACGTTGCTGAAAGACAAGAAAACTCTCCAAAGAAGGTTACTGTTAAAGTAACAACTTCGAAGAAAAGTTCAACGAAGGAGGCAATTGCTACTGAAGATGTTAATCTGTCGAAAGAAGTGGTCCCTTCGAAAATATAGTGATTTCAAAAGACTCAAGAAAATGTCTCATAAGTCTAGCCATTCACCTGAAAGGTCTAGTAGTTTTTCACCTTCGTTTGTGAAAAAGCCCCAAATTGGTCGAAAGGGTGTTCTTATTCGTGAAGTACCTGTTCCTGTTTCACCACATTATAAGAAAAGGAGAGTAGAAGATATGGCAAAGAGGATTTCGAATAAACACAAGAAACAAAAGGAAACAGAGGAAGATGGTGTTACAAGAAGACGCATCTAATGACGAAGTGGGTCCTGACACTCAAATTACAGATACTATTTTGGGAAATCCTTCGCCTGTGAGGGATTCTCCAGTCAAGTCGACTTTCGAGGAGACTGGAAATCTTGATGGCTCTATGAAAATTTCTATAGTGGACACAACCATTAATCATTGTGAATAATTGACGAATTCAACTCCTGAGCAGACAATGGTCACACCACTTAAGGTTTCGAATACTAAGTTATTTCATGAGGAGGATCGAACCTTAGACATCACTGCAAACGTATCTGATATAGATGCAAATGTTAACAAGGGTGATGGAGTTTTGAAAAATGAAGCCCAACGTAATCCTTCGATTGTTGTATCCTCTACTTTGGAAACCGTAGTCCTTGATACTACTGTTTCGTTACCACCATACATTGTACCAAATACATCTCATTCCCCAACATTCGACACTATGTTACAATAACCCTCTTTCACTTTATTTCCATCACAATCCCCTAACACACCACCAGTTCACGACACCGAAACTGATGAAGAAGAATTTTAGGGTTCGTTTGCTGAAATAGAGTTTTATTCTGAGGAAGAGAAGATCCCAGATTACATTATCATGTCTGGGAAGCAGTTTAAAATTCTTATTCGGAAACTCAATTCTTTGTTACAGTCTCAAGCCAATGATGGTAGTCATCACTCTATATCAGGAATCGAAGTGGATGTGATGCTTAATGCTCAACAACATCGTATTCAGAGTAAAGTTGACAATGTCCATCAAGATCTTGAATCTAAGCTCAAGTTTCATTCTGATTCCTTTAATGATGCTTTGAAAGAGTTAAAGGTGGTTACCAAAGAGAGACATTCTCTTTTCGTTCAGGAAGCCAGGACTGTTCGTGAAAATGTTAATCTCAAGATTCAAGAACTTCGTTATGATATGGCGAAGGAAGTTGCTGAGTTAGGTCATAGCTATTCCAATCTTCATAACAAGGTGGATGTATTTGCTGCTACAATTGCGAAAGTAGCAGAATGGCAAACAACATTCATTTTGATAGTTGATAAAATTGGTGATGATGCAGTGAAGGGATTTGAGAAAGTTGAAAAGGTGTTGGGCGAGTTGAAGGATCTTGTGGCTAAACTGACTATTCGAAGGTTATGTCAATTTCTCTTGAACTGATAGCTGAAAAATTTCAAAAGGTAGAGTCTTAAATTCACTCTGAGTTGGCTCCACTTGCGAAGTTTGCTCACTTCATGCCAACAAATGCCCCGCCTGTTAACACAGGGGTGCAAGGGGGAGAAAAGGGAGGTGTTGGCACTGGCACAAGTTCGAAAGTGAGTGCTTGGGGAAGTGGTTCTGGAAATGTTGAAGGTGACGCTAAGGTGGTTGGAAGAGTTTTGAGTACTCAGATTACAACATCTTTACCAACAACAACACTGATTTCAACATCAACCACAACAACAACAAGACCAATAGCAAAGGGCATAGTTATTGGGTCAGCTGGTGGAGAATCAGATCCGTCAAAGCCTAAGCCAACTAAAGCTAATAAAGGAAAAGGCAAAGGTATCATTTTTGAACCTTAAAAAGATGAGATCAAAGTTGCTCAAGAAGATGAATTAGAGAAACAAAGGCATTATTAAAGTATTCTAAGACAACGTGCAAATGATCCTCCTAGTTTGAACAAAGGTGATCCAACGAAGTTATATCATTATGAGTATATTGAGGCCTTGACAGTGACTGGAGCTATGCATGAGTTTGAAAAGATTCCCAAAAGAAGTTTCAACATTGTGAACTCAAATCAAAATCAACAAGATTTTCTAGTGAATATAATGATGGTCCTGGATGAGCTGTTTGAACTTGCTGACAAGTAAAAGGATAAGTCTGAATTCAAACGTCTTAAGTTTAGTTTTCATGTTGTACTTGGAAATAAGGAGGAGGATGTATGGTCTTTAGTCAAAATAGTTCGAGTTCTTGGCATATCCAAAGACATTTTATTTGAGGGTATGTTACAGAATTATCGCTATTATGCTGTCCGAGCAAACAATGTTCAATTCAACTTCTCGGTTGCAGACTTTCCCATTATGAATCTTCATGATTTAATAGTGGTGGCCATGATTATGAAGAATGTTGATGTTTTGAAGCTTCAAGTTACGAACAAATAAGACTTCATGAATCATTATGCTCATTTGAAAACTTTTATTGATGGGTATTATGGAGCTTTGTCTTTAACATATATTGAATTGCCCAAGGCTGTGGACAGAGAAATATCTGTTCCTCAAACTATTCATGTGAAAAAGGCTATTTTAAACAAATTCGAAGATGGATAAATTTGTTTAAAGCCACTGGGAATTGTGTTTGTTGGGAAGAATACAAAGGGAAATAATTCGAAGTTTTTGTTCCCTGTGTGTCATGTTGACAGGTTTAAAACACCTCATTACACAAATCTTCTTATTCGAATGAATAATTGTACCAAGCACAATGAGATGGACAAGGCCAAGATTCGAAAGATTATGAATTGGTATGCTGAGATCAGAAGAGTTATTTATCAGACTGCGAATATTTTAGTATCTTGATTCGTCACTGCTCACAAAGGGGGAGAATGTAGAGGTCTATTTTTGTTGTGAGGTGTCGAATCTTTTAGATAGCTTCGTTAGTTTGTGATTTAGTCCCTTGTATTTTTTGTTCGCTTTCATATTTCCTATTAATAGGGAAGTATACAAGAGTAGATGAGAACTTCGCTTTTTGCTAATTCGTGTAATCTTAGCTAAACTCTCTGTATTCGTTGAAAGCTAATTTGAGCCAAACAGATTATATTTACTTCTTGTGTTCATCAATCATACTTTACTCGGATCTAGTTTATCAATCTCGATGTAATTGCAACTACATTTTTACATCCATTTGGTGTACCTTGATGTTCTTATGTGCCGCATACGGCAAGAAGATGCTTATGGCTTCCATTCGGGCTACAGGGGCATATGTTTCATCGTAGTCAACACCTTCCAGTTGACTGTACCCCTTAGCAACAAGTCTTGCTTAGTTTCTTATCACCATACCGGATTCGTCAAGATTGTTCTTGTAAACCCATCTAGTACCGAAGATTGAATGGCCTTTTGGCTTCAGTACCAGCTTCCATACCTTGTTCCTTTCAAACGCAACAAGTTCTTCTTGCATTGCAGTGATCCAATCAGGCTCCATAAATGATTCTTTAATGGTTCATGGCTCGACTGCGGACATGAATGCTGCGAAATGGCAGTGGTCCGTTAGATCACTAGAAGAGCGAGTTTGTACACATACAGATGAGTTACCAATTATTTGTCCTGGTGGGTGATCTTTCATCCAGATGTGAAGACAAGTTTGAAGGTGATCAGCGGCTGCGGTAGAGGGAATATCTTCAACATCAGATAAATCTGTGGTTGGATATGGTTGTTCCCCCTCGACTTGAGAGCAGCCCGCAGAAGAATCTTGGACTATAGGAGCTTGAACTGCAGTTGTGGAAGGAGGTTCCCCTAAACTGCGGATGGGAGTTCCCCATGGATGGAAGATGGTTGCTCCTGGAAAGATGAATGCGTGATAATCCTTGAGTCTGATCTTGTGTTAATAGTTTCAATATCTTCATCCTTAGAGTCTAAAGGAGCTTAGATTGGGAGTCTGTGAATAGATACCAAAGCTGCATCTGTTAGTACTGGAACCTCGATGGTTGTCGTTTGAACCGGAGTTGAACTTTCCCCCTCACCTGGCGAGGTGGAAGTGTTGAGTGACAAGTCATCACAGAGAGATGTACCAGATACTTTAGTGTGTTGTTGCTGAGCTACCGGAGACACAAGAATTTCAGAAAGATGTGTTGTTTCAACCGGATCAAATAAATCATCATAGTTAACTTCAACTATGTTAAGTGGACCCGAAGAATCTGGGATATCACTTTCCAGGATGAATTTGGTTTCAGTGGAAGGAGCAGTGTTGCAGACATAATAGTCATCAAATTTAACATCTAAGCTTTCGAATATCAGTCTCGTTCGTCTGATGAGAACCCGATAAGCCACTTTGTTGGTAGAGTAACCAAGAAAAATGCCTTCATCTGATTTGGGTGCAAATTTGCTAAGATGATCCTTGTTGTTGATCACAAAACATCTGCAACCGAATATGTGAAAGAATCTGACATTTGGTTTGCGGTTGTTTAGGCCCTCGTATGGAGTTTTGTTTAGACGCTTGCAAGTGATGCTTCGGTTTTTCACAAAGCAAGCAGTTGCCGCTGCTTCAGCCCAAGAGTATAGAGGAAGGTTGGCAAAATTTGTTGGATTAATGTCTAAGTCCATAACTATAATTGGTAAGACTTGACCCGACCCGGCATGGTCCATTTGGGTTGCATGGCATCGGGACAATTGGATAGACAAGATGAGGAAAAAGGATACTAGTGATTTATATTAATATATTATAAGTTCTAATATATTAATATATAATCATATTATTTAATTAGTATTGATCAAGAATTAATTTATAATTAATTAAGTGATCAAAAAGAACTAATTAAATATGGACTCTAAGATATATGTGTGTGATGGGCCAAGTTCATTTAGGTTGGGCTAAGCTTTCATGGATAGTCCATGGAGTGTTTAACCCATGGATCATATGAAATGAAAGGTCATGGGTATTAGGGTTTAACCCTAATCTCCACACTATATAAAGATGTCCTTGGTTGGTGAAATGGGCACTAGTGTGTGTACACAAAAGGGCAAGGCCGATTTCACTAGAGAGAACCAAAGCATCCTTATTCTCAAGGTTATTCCAAGTGTTCATGGTGTTGTGTGAACCATTTGAGGTGTCACACTTGGGCACTAGGCACTCAAGCTTTATGAAGACAAGTTACATAAAAAAAAGGTATGTATTCTATCTATTTTATTACCTAAGTATATGATATTTGTATGCTAGTATAGGGTAATATCTTGGAAACTTCATATTTGCATGTATAATAGAGAAAACATAGATCCAAGGTATATAGGGTTGTATGTGCACCATAGGATGTTGTAGTATACTAAAACCCAACAGTGGTATCAGAGACATGGGTTGTTTTCTGTTATATTCATGCAAATGTTTGATTTTCAAAGTTGAAAAAAAAAAGAAAAAAAAACATGAAGTTTGTCAAATTTTAAGATAATTACTTGTTTTGTGAAAAACTAATTTTTTGTAAAATTTGAATCATTTGCTATATGAGTTGAATTAGGTCAAATTTAGTAAAAGACAAAATGATATGATTATTTTATTAGTTTTAAAAGTTTGATCTAAATGTTTTAAGGAGTTACAAATTTTGTCATAAAATTTTGGAGCTCAAAAAGTTTTTTTTAAAGTTGTGATCTTATGTGTTTTGAAACCTCCATAAGTTATGGATATGAAAAGGTTTTAAAAAAAAAGTTTTGTTTTTATGGAGTTACAAAATTTGGTGGTAATGTTTTAAAGAATTCCATAACTTATTCTTAAGTTATGGAACATGAAAAGTTTCATCATAAAACAAGCATTTAACTCCATAAGTTATGGATTACCAAAAGTTCTATGTTTCCTTGATTTATGAGTTAGTTTAGATTAATGGAAAAAAATTTGTGTTTTAGTTGTTTTCAATCCTAATTACTCTAAAAGTTGTTCATAAAATGTGTTTTTTTGTAACTTGTCCTCAAGTTATATGAAAAGTCACATTTATGAATCTTAAAAAACTCATAAATATGCCTTAGGTTACAAAAAAAAATGAAGAGTCTTTTCTTATAAATAGTTTTTATGGCTCCATAACTTGTCCTCAAGTTATGGATGTCCAAGAGTCTCTTCATTAAAGGTTTTAAAGCTTTACTTAAAACTCATAAGTTGTGAAAAATCCAAGAGTTTTGAATAGTTTCAAAACTTGCCCTCAAGTTTTGGAATTTGAAAAGTTTTCTCTAATGAATACTTTAATTCCAAGTTAAGCCCTTAGAATTTTAAAAGTTAAAATTCAACCCTTATACTTTATAATATTATAATTTAATAATATATATATATATATATATATATATATATATATATATATATATATATATATATATATATATATATATATATATATATATATGTGTGTGTGTGTGTGTGTGTGTGTATAAGAGCAAGTCAGTCTTACCATTAGTAGGCCTCATTCACGAAGCCGGTCTATAAGGGGGGTATAAGGTTGTTGCCTATAAAATGGCAGGTTAATGAGTGTCCACTCTCACCCACCGCTTCCTTGACTGGTGGAGGGTCGTTAGCCGAACAGGTAGGACAAGGACTATAATTCTTCGTTCATTAAAAGTATTAATGATAAATACTAAGTAACTAAACCTTTTATTAATTCTCAATCTTAGTTATTTAGGAAAATGTGAATTTGGTGCTAATCCATGAAATTACACTTTGCACTTTGTTTAAACCGTTAGTGGAGCGTGTGTGGTTAACCGGCACACTAACCTGGATTTAACAAAGTAGGCAAAGGGTAACTTAATATTTATCATAGTATCGGTGGAGCTCGTGTGGTTAACTGGCACATCGATTGAGGGGTAAATATTAAGGGTACCAAGTATATTTGCATGCTTACTTCACAACTTGTTTTGTGATCCTCGGCATCCCAGTCACAAAACCTGAAGGGCACACTCGAGATTGAAACATGTCATTGAAAAGTTCAATGAATCTCAAAAGATCTTGGAGTTTCAAATCCAAGTAAAAACCTAATTAAATTATTTCGTTTTTCATGGTGGAAATTGGTAAATTGTCATTTACCTTCCTTCAACTATTTTATAACTCGGATTGCAGCATCCCTCTTCCAGTTATAAATAGGTTGTTGGATCCTAGCCTTAATATTTCATATTGGGTGTTATATTAAGGACTTTAGATCAACTATCTTGAATATCTCCCAAAAGATGTCTAGTTCAGACATCTATGATCTTCCCAAATCTCTTGGAACTTTACTTCCTCCAATTATTCTCCCTAACCCACAAGTTCAAGGTCACTCAAGCCCTAATGGCAAGCAAGGTCTATGTGTGATCACATCTTAGAGATGAAGTCACATATTGACAAGCCGGGAGAGTTGGGTGTCAAAGTCTTAAGAAAGTTGGATGTTCAATCACTTTCTAAGTCACATAGTGAGTTCCTTTGGGACTACTATGAAACAGACTATGACATGAACCTTAATGATCATATCTATTTGCTTGGTGCTGCTGAATCAGCAATGATTTGGAACGATAGTAAAGCAAATTTGATTAGAAGATCAACTTCCCAAAAACTTTATGGACAGTGACAATGGTGACACTGGAAATCCAGAAAAAACATTCTCTTCCCAATGGAAAGGGATTGGCCATAGTCAACCCGGTTGACCAAATGGTAAAGAGAAAGGCTAAGTCTGAGATAGTCCTATTACCAAAGGGTCGATATGTTTATTTTGCCAAAGGAAGGGGCGTTGATTGCAAAGCTGCCAAATTTACCTAAGGATGTTAAAGTCAATAAGTTTGACTCTACATCAGGTAGAGCCCATTATCTAACTATGTTAAGTTCTATTCTGAGATCCTCATTACATGATGTGACTGGGTCACATGTTGATGTTTTAAGAATCAAAGAATAGAGAGAAATCTTAAAGGAAGTATATGTTGATTCTGATCGCGAAGGTGGATTTCGATCGCATCAGAATTTTGAGCAGTTGCTTAAGAAGTTATGATATATTGCTAAAGAATAGATAACAACAGTTTTCCATGTGGATTGTAAGGATAAGTTTTTCCACAAAGTTTTAAAATAAAAGAAAATTGTTTAATTTTATGTATTTGAAGTATCCTTACAATGACATTTGTGGAAAATTGTTGCTTATATGATTCCACTGACAGCAATATTGGAAAATGGATTTGATTCTTTCATTTGTGGTAGTGTCTAAATTTACCAAATCAGGAAAGTTCCTCATTGCCCAAGTTTCAATTGGACCGAAACTTGGAATCATACAAGTTGAATAGTATGAGGAATGAGAACTTTCAAGCATTGGAATATCAAGACTAATTACTTGTTCACATGGATGTGTGAGTCAAGTGAAGGACTAAAGGGATCGAGTACACATCCTTGTGCACTGGTCATGTCCACCACAAAGCTCGTTAAGACTATTTGATTTACTAAAGTTTAGTAAATATGGTTATACAAACAAAGTTTAAGTATAATTTTGAAACATTGGAAAAGTCTCAATGTATGGCAGAACAAATGGGAAGAATCAAATTAGGTAGAAAGATAAAAGTTTCTCAAATCTGAAAAGATGGGAGAGTACTTTAGTATCATGTTTGTGATCATCTTAATGATTTAGAAATCATATCACAATTAGTCCTCTAAAGGTCATCTTAGTGCATTCTTATGACTAAGAAGAGGAGTCATGAATTGTTGAAATGGTTAGATCAGGAAGATGAGTCATACTTCGTTCCAAATCAATTCCTAGAGTCATACTCCAAGATTGTAACTTGAGTGACATATCTTAAAGAAAGGTTTAAAACACTTGTCAAATGTAAGAGTAAAAGTGTCCTACTCTTGTACATTTGAAATTGGTAAGTTGTGATGTTTTGGATAAAACAAAGACCAACTAAGGCCAATTGTGTGAAGTGTTTGTCTTGATAAAGAATCCGCACTATCTCTTGAATATTTGGCAAGATAGTTTTATATGTCAAGAGGACAGTGGGAGTCTTAAAGATCCTAAAAAGAATTTCAAGAACTAATCAAGAATAAAACCTGAGGTTCTTCACTAGCACACGACTTGAGGTTTATAACCTATCGTGTTGACATATTCTGTACCCATTCCAGTTAAAGTTGGCTTTGCATAGGAGTTCTGGAAGTTCTCAATTGGTTGCATAATAACTTGGAAGCAATGGCAGACCCTGTACTACCAGGTGGCAAGAAGTTAAGATTGCATAAGTTCAGTCCATATGAGTTTGGATTTGTCATTATCCTTGTCTTGTGACGATGGTTTTGACGATTCACATGGATAAGAACACATACACCATAAAATATAAGGCTCATAAGGTTTCTCTCCGATTCATGAAAATGATGGTGAGGAAACACTTCCACCAAGTAGATTTGAAGCAGATGGCAAAAGGTCTAAACAATTGAGACTATGATTATGACATCCCTTTTCATAGTTCTGAAATTGTTTAGACATACATGCATGCTATCTAAGGAAAGGTGTATGATTTTGATAAAGTTTTATCAAAGCATCTCGTATCAGAAATCTGAACTTGGGTAAGAAAGTCAATAAAGTATTGATTTCTAGAAGTCCAGCTGATTTCTGAGTACATGTCAAAGCTAGTGGGAGCATAAGTGTTATGCTAATAATCATCATGTTAGTGGGAGCATGATAATTATTGTTAGTGTTGCAAGTAAGCAATGTTAATTACAGAAAACAAAAGTTTCAATTCGTGAGGCTGCAGGGATTGAAAAAGTTGTTTTGCTATAATTAAGGGAGAGGATATACTTCATTTCAGTTCTAAAGGCTTAGATTGAGACCTTAATCATCTTTAGTCAAGAATATATATATGAATTTCATGTTGGATTGGTTCAACTTAAGGAAATTCTATATATTGCGTTCTCAAAATTCGATTATGATTACGGCATCCCTCTTCATAGTCAAATTTTGAAAACATGGCAAAAAAAAATTGTAGCAAAAGACTGGTCTAGAATCATGTCTTTATGTGAGACATCATGAATCGTATACCATTTGCTTTGGGTACAGGATCGATTGCATGTGCTATAATATTTATCATTTCTAAATTTTTCCAAATGCCCAGAGGCATTAAGAAGGGAAAAGGTCTAGAATTGGATATGACTAAAATGATTAAGCAATTGTCGAGGACAATCTGAGGTTTACCAAAGATTGGTTGCTCAGGGAAAGTTGGAAGTATAGTGCTACTTTTGGAAGGACCATATTGACATATTCTGAAAAGAGGCATCTCTTGTTCAGAAGTGATAGTCAAAATGAGAATATGGAGTTGTCTCCATAGGTGGAAGTTATCTGTGTAAGATTAGAAAACTTAATGCAAGAAGCATGTCCAAAGCAATGTACTTTGAATATGAGACTTAGTTTCCATGGAGTTGATCTCCATTAGAATACCTTATAGTGACTGTTGACAAGTCTTTGTGACTTCGTACATATTCATTACAGGAGGGTCAGTGCATATAAGTTTAAAATCTAAACAAATTTCGATAAATGATAGGAATTTGAAATTCTCACATTTTTCGATAAGGATTTGGGAGTGTGAAATTAGAATCATTGAAATTATGTTCAATTGGTTTATTTCACAAAGTAAGGATCATAGACAAACATAGAGTGCATACTTGGTGTATGGAAAAGCTATTGTTTAGAAAAACATAGTGTACATGCTTGGAGCATGGGACAACTAGTGTTTTTAAATTCAGGTATAAAGTTGATAAAACCGAAACAATGAAATAATGAGTAATCAGTATGGTGATAAATAAAAGTGGTCTATTTATATTCATAGGGTTTGATACCATATTTGATTCATTTATTCTTGTGTTTCATTTTGCATGTTTTGACTTCCAGAATAAACTAGGTCATTCTTCCTGAATGACTAAGTTATTCAAACTATCCACAGTCGGCCATATGTTGGAAGTAGATATGAATCAAGACTATCATGGGTTGGCTTGTAGAGGTCTAATATGTTGGACAAAGCGGTGCTACAACACTCATGAGTGCTCATAAGTTCTGAGTATTGGATTCAACCCACGCTCATTTGAATCACTTCATGGATTTTATCACGAGTGATCATGAGACGATAATATCTTATATTCTTAAAACCTAGAGATATGAGTTGTTACTATGAGTTGGTTATACATTGATTGCACGAAAACGCATTGGTAACTCGATGTTATAAAACGTGCCTTTGTGTATGATTCAACAAGTAGTAGAACAAGCCATATGAGTCGAAGTTTATCCATTCCTTTTACCTTCGGGATAAAAGCGATATATGTGGGCCCCTCGATGATTTAGTGATGACACATGTGTGTGCTTGGCCAAGCCAGGACTGATTTGATTTGTTCAATCAGTCAGTCATCATAAATCGGAAATCGGGAAACAACAAATGGACAGAGAGAATGATTGATAATCCATGTCTCAGTCCATATGATATCTAGAATGGAGGAATATATGATCCCTTATCTAATGGACAAGTCATTGACAAAGGTCAGAGTTCATCGGCAAGGTCAGAGTTCGACAGAAGCTTTTGAGAGCTACGATTGCTAGTCGGGGTTTGAAGTCATACTCAATAATAGTTTTAGACTTATCCAAGTGGGAGACTGTTGGATTAATGTCTAAGTCCATAGCTATAATTGGTAAGACTTGACCCGACCCGGCATGGTCCATTTGGGTTGCATGGCATCGGGACAATTGGATAGACACAATGAGGAAAAAGGATACTAGTGATTTATATTAATATATTATAAGTTCTAATATATTAATATATAATCATATTATTTAATTAGTATTGATCAAGAATTAATTTATAATTAATTAAGTGATCGAAAAGAACTAATTAAATATGGACTCTAAGATATATGTGTGTGATGGGCCAAGTTCATTTAGGTTGGGCTAAGCTTTCATGGATAGTCCATGGAGTGTTTAACCCATGGATCATATGAAATGAAAGGTCATGGGTATTAGGGTTTAACCCTAATCTCCACACTATATAAAGATGTCCTTGGTTGGTGAAATGGGCACTAGTGTGTGTACACAAAAGGGCAAGGCCGATTTCACTAGAGAGAACCAAAGTATCCTTATTCTCAAGGTTATTCCAAGTGTTCATGGTGTTGTGTGAACCATTTTAGGTGTCACACTTGGGGCACTAGGCACTCAAGCTTTATGAAGACAAGTTACATAAAAAAAAGGTATGTATTCTATCTATTTTATTACCCAAGTATATGATATTTGTATGCTAGTATAGGGTAATATCTTGGAAACTTCATATTTGCATGTATAATAGAGAAAACATAGATCCAAGGTATTTAGGGTTGTATGTGCACCATAGGATGTTGTAGTATACTAAAACCCAACAAAATTTAACATTGATCTATCTGCTTCAACCAATGTACTATTTCTTCGCTCTACGACTTCATTTTGCTACAGTGTATAGGGAGTTGATAAGTTGCGACTGATGCCTTTGGAAACCAAGTAATTTTTCAAGAGATGATTAGTGAACTCGGTTCCATTATCAATTCTGATTCTTCGAACTGGTAACTTGATTTGGAGCTCGATCTCTTTGATGAAGTTAATTAGTACCTGCGGTGTCTCTGATTTGAGTCTCAAGAAGACGACCCAAGTGAAACGAGTATACTCATCAACTATAACCAGGTTGTACTTGTTATGATGAAGAATGGCTACGGTAGAGGGACTGTAGAGGTCAATATGGAGCAGCTCTAATGGTTCAGAAATCGAAGAATCAATAATCAGTGGATGGCTTCCCTTTTATTGCTTTCCACACTCACAAGCTGGGCAAAGAGAATCATTATTTTACTTGAGAATGGGGAGACCTAGGATAAGTTCTTCTGTGACGAGGTTGTTGATATATCGGAAGTTAAGATGAGCTAGCTTGCAGTGCCATAACCAGCTAACTTCGGACACTACTTTGGACAGAAAGCATAATTGTGGTTTGCCGATGATCAAAGAGACATCCAAAGGGTACATTGTTCCTTCGGACTTGGATTTGATCAAGCAGGTGCTTCTATTGCTTGTCATGATGTAGCAATATTCATTATCAAATTCAACCCTGTGACCTGCTTTACATAGTTGTCCTACACTGATGAGATTATTCTTGAGGCCTTCCACATAAGCAACCTTTTGGATTGAGAAGCTTCCTGTTGTCAGCACACCGTAACCCCTGATGATACCGTTTGCATTGTTTGCAAATGTGACATGTCCACCGTTGCATATAGGCCTGAAGTCCCGAAGGTATTCTAACCTTCCGGTCATGTGCAAGGACCAGGAACTATCAGTTAACCACTTCTCTTCTTGTTCCTCCTTGCACATTGCCTACAAAATTAAAGGGTTAGTTTGTGCACCCAAACAAGTTTGGAGACCGGGGAAAAACTGGAATATTTCTGACTTGATTCATGCACATGAGTTATAGTGACAGGTTTCGTGTTAGTGGTTAAACCTAGTCCTGGATACTTGGTAGCTTTGGGAATGTTACGAGGTTGAGTTGGACATGATGTTTTCAAGAGAAAAAGTCCAGAGGAAAGAGGCTTTATCCAGACACCGGGTATGCTCAATGGTCTGGAGGGTGTGTTCTGATTCTTTTGTCCGGTCCATGAATGACTTTTAACTACATAAACCTTGGGACTTGAAAAAGTGTTTACACGTGAATTACTCGAAGGTTTTGACTTATGTAGTGACTAAGATGAATTTCTAGACTTGGGAGTTGGCAAAAGACCTTTCCATTTTGGATCTTTTATGGAATAATTTTTAAAAATATACCTTTGAAAAGATGTGACTCACTTTTGGGACTTAGCAGAAGAGTTTGAAAAAGGTTTTGTTACTGTACACTCCATTTTGTCTAAGTCTTTGACTTCAGTGATTTTCGAAAGATTTTTGTCATTGATGGGTTTTTCGAAATTCTTTTGTTTTGAAACTTTGGGATGTATGAAATTATTTTTGAGTTTATCTCGTTTGTTGTTTCGAGACTTAAGATGTTCTTTGAAAACTAACTTCGCATGAGTTTTTGGAGAACCGCAGTCCGAAATGTTCAACTGCGGCTTCTTGACAGATTTAGACTGTTTTGAAAACCGAGGATTGGAATCATCTGAACAAGAGAGTTCAGGATTTTGTGAACATTGACCATACTCAAAGTTTTCAATTGGCAATTCATGATGGATGGGATGAAGGGTCAAGTGCTCTTGACTGCGGTTTGCGGTAAGGATGTCTGGACTACCGCAGAGTATGTCAATGATGGATTATTGTTGGGACTCACTATAGAAGGTAAGGATGTACAATCATCGACTAATCTTGTCCTTACAAAACAATTTCTTCATCTACATCCGACGATGATTGAGAGTTGGGACAATTTGTGGTAGTGACTGGGATAGGATCAGAGGATTCTGGAAGAATTTCCTCAATAACACAATTATTACTTAGTTCATCAAGTTTACCGAAGTGACATATTATGTCTTCGGGCAATGTTTTGTCATTGACTGGGAAGTGAAACTCTCGATCCAGAGGGACATATGGATAATCTTTGTTAAATCGAGGTGATGAGTCCTCTGCGGTTGCAAACCCATTGGACCAACCCCAATTATATGTGTTATCTGTAGTCCCATTATTCACGAGATTTTCAATAGCCTCACTTTCATTAAAGAATTTTTCGATTAAAAGATTTAAGCGTACATTTTCCTTTTGGGCTAGATCCCTTTGATTCAAAGCAATTCCTAATTGAGTTTCACATATCATTCTAGCATCTTTTTCTAACACTAAGTCCTTTTCTAACATGGCAACTTTAAGTCTCTTATCTTCTAGTTGTCCTCTCACATGAAACATTTCTTGGGACGCTATGTTCTTTTCATTTAATGCCTTGTTATAGTCTGAAAGGACGGCAACACAAGTGTCAATAATTTTGTCCAAGAAAGGTTGACAATCATGCATGCTGTAATTAGTAGATTGGATCATGAGTTTTACCTGTTCGATGATGCTTAGAGTTCCATCTTTCGCCATGAAGCAATAGTTTTTCTCCAACTTTGTTGATCCATTCTCATCACCAGTTGCTACCATGCATATTTTTCCTTTGCCCTTGATGTTATGATATTCACCTTCATCTCCGGATGACCATACTTGATGATCCCTTTTTACATGGGCCACGTATGCCCGTGCCTTCTCTTTTTCTTCCATCTCCTAAGCCATTCTAAGATAGAATGCTTTATCTTTCACAACATTGGATTTGCAATCTTTAGCAAAATGATTTTCTTTATTGCATTTGTGACAAATAATCACATCATTCTTGTCTTCAGATGAGGTACCGGAGTCAGTTGACTTGATGGACTGCGCTGCCTCTTTGGGTTGAGTGTTTTGTGGTTGCGGGGACTGGTGAGGGTTTCTGGGATATCGAGAATGATTGTTCTGCGGATTGAAGTTACGATTGAAGGGTGGTTTGGTAAAATGCTAATTTTTACGAAAAGAGGTTAGTGGTAGCCTGTTGAATTGTTGGCTAACTATAGCAATGGCATTTTGAAATTCTTCTTCATCATAATACTCTATATCAGCTTCATAGGATTGCGATGGGTTGTCATATGAGAGTGGATATGGTTCATAGGAATGGGTGGTTTTGCTTTGAGTTTGGGCTTTGAGAGCAAGTGGACCTCCGAAGTCTATACAATCTTTTAGCACTGTTGATTCTTGTGCCTGAAGTTCACCATACAACTTGAAGAGAGACAGTGTGTGAATCTTTCTATCTCCTTGGACTATCATCTTTGCCTTAGTCCAATGTTTACCCAAACCATTGACAAATTGAAGATTTGTTTCGTGATTGCTTCGGACAGTGCCAACGTTTGATAACTTTGTGACAATAAGATTGAACCTTTTGAATGAGTCTTCTAGACTTTCACCCGGATGAACTTTGAAGTTGTTAAACTCGTTGAGAGCAGTGGTGAGTTTCTTGTCTTGAGCTTGCTCGGAACCTTCATACAAGTTTTTGAGAACATCCCAGATTTCTTTGGCTGATTTGGAGTTGATGATGATGTCAAAGTTATCTGGGGCAACTCCGCACGAGATTTAATAGAAGGCGACTGCATCACTTTCCATTTTTTCCAGATCATCTTTAGTGGGACGGTTCATTGCAACTTGACCACCTAGTCTAGCTTGAGCACCATCAGCTTGAATCGGAGTAAGGACAGGAACGAGAGGTCCTTCTTCCACAGATCTCCACACATCTCTACCCTGCCTTTTCAGATACCTCTCCATTCTTTGAGACTAGTGATGATACTCGCTTGCAACAAGTATTGGGGCTTAGTTACAACCTCCAACACTGTTCGAAACGTTGAGTAATAAAGCTTGTGCCTTTTCCTCTTTTTAAGATTTTTGTTTTTTTTAAGAAATGAGCTTCAGTGGTAAAGAAGGCTTTTCAAACTCAGAGTTTTGTTTAAAAAGCAACCACTTTGGCTCTGATACCAGTTGTTAAGAGAAGAACTTTTGGAAACACTTGAACAAACGTTAGTACATGTGGATAATTGCGGAATAAGTTAATCTCAAAGGATCATGAAAGCTCAACAATAATAAGTTATATGTTAGATTTGTTAGTTGCGGAAATGTAAAGTGCTGAAATGTAAATGAAATGTAAAAGACAAGTTATATCAAGTAAACACCAAACGGATACAAAACACAGTTTGCATTCAAACACGAGTTAGTAAGTGAGATCAGTTTAAGGTGAAGATCTTAGATGATGATCAATAAGTAAGATGGAAATATGAGATATGAGAAGTGATAAGAGATAAGAAGTAGAGAAGAGAATTCAGATGTGAGATTAGAAGTTGTAGAAGTGGTGTTTGATACAAAGTAAGAGCACTCTATTTATAGAGCCTCGAAGACTTACAATCAAGATAAACTATTAATAAACTACTGACTAAAAGACCATACAATGTATATTGGATAAACAGATTCTATCACGTCAGTACAAAAGCTAAGTCTTCATTGCAGTAGTAGAGGAAACTAATTGCGGTAGAGAAAAGAATAGGTTGCGGTAGACACAGTAGTTATGGTAGAAGAGATGATTGCGGATTGCCAAGTTTAACAAGGTAACTTTTGTGCTTCAAAAGGTGGTGACGCGCCATGGACAAGGGGGCTCAGGTTTTGGGTCTGGTTCGGGTACCAGTTCCAAAACGATTGATGATGGATTGTGCGAGTTCATTGCATCTGAGATTATAAGAGGTATCCTTGAGGCGACTCCGGTGATTTTTAGGTCGATCAAGGAGGGTATCATTGAGCTTATGGAGGATCGCCTTAGGGCATTCAGGAGTGAAATGGAACCTGACCAATCTGGGACTTGTACGCTCTCCTTCAAGGATATCAAGGGATGCGGGGCACCAGACTTCTACGGGGTGAAGGAACCTATTGTAGCTAGGCGATGGATTGCAGACATAGAGTCTGCACAGATGACGAGCTTCTGCCTTGAGGGGTCGAAGGTCAGGTTTGCTGCTGGTTATTTGAGGGAGCGAGCTAGGGACTGGTGGGAGGCAGTTAGTGATACTTTGGGAGCCACAGCCATTGAGGCCATGACCTGGTCGGATTTTGTGTCCAAGTTTCGGGCAGAGTTTGCGCCAGCTGTGGAGGTTCGGCAGTTGGCCATGGAGTTTTTGTATATGAGATAGACTACTGAGACGGCGGCGAAGATTACCACCAAATTCAGGGAGAGGGCCTTGTTGGTGCCCCAGTATGCGGGTGATGAGGAGATTAAGAAAACCCAATACCATGATATACTAAGGGCGGATATTAGGAAGTATGTTAGCTATTCGGCGTGCCCGGATTTGGATGATATGATAGCCAGGGCACGAGAGCGGGAGATTGATATAGAGCACATTAGGAAGAGGAAGGCGGAGACTGGGCAGACGATTGGGGTTTCAGTGAAGAAACCCAAGGGATTCGACTCGCTGTGGAAAATGCGGCAAGGCGCATGAGCGAGTTTGTAGAGTAGGGGGATCGGGGCTGCTATAAGTGCGGCAAGACTTTGCACTTTAGCAGGGATTGTACTGCCCCTCCCCCACTGTTCAGACATCAGGCCTGCTTTGTTTTCACTGCAATCAGCGAGGCCATAAAAAGGCCAACTGCCCACGATTTGTACCAGGAGCGCCAGTGGCGGCGTCAGCTCCAGCGATCCTGCGAATCATAGATGCCCGTCAGGGTAACCCAGATTCTCCTGTGGTGAGGAGCCGAGCCTTCAAGCTGACCGCCGAGGAGGTGCGTATCTCACCAGATGTGGTGACGTGTATGTTTCTTCTCCCTAACTTTTATTATATGTTAGTTTTGATATTTATGTTTCATGTATTTTGTTTTTGGATCGTTCCATGTGAACGATATCCCAGTGTTGGTATTATTCGACTTGGGGGCTACCTAATCGTTCGTATCTCTTTCAGTCAGCAAGAAGTTTGACGAGTCTACGAGCAATGATGGACTATCCTTTAGAGGTCGAGATTGAGGACGATCGATCTGTACAGGCTTCAGAGGTTTATAGGGATTGTGTTCAGAGGATGTATGGCGAGAGTTATCTCGTGGATTTGATTCCCATTCCTTTGTGTATGGACAAGGTCATCATATGTATGGATTGGTTGAGCCCCAATGGGGCAGTGATCGACTGTGAGCAGCAGTTGGTTCGGGTTAGGACCCCAAGTAGGGGAGAGCTGGTGATCAGGGTGAGAGACCGCAGCGTGGACCGATTATGTGCTCTGCAGCTAGAGCCAGACACTACCTTCATCAGGGATGTTCAGGTTTTGTCTCCTACGTCATGGATACCAGGGAGAAGGGTAAGGCGACCGTGGATGATGTGCCAGTGGTACGGGAATTTACGGACGTATTTGAGGAGGATTTGCCTGGGATACCTCCGGAGAGACAGGTGGTGTTCAGGATTGACCTAGATTCGGGTGCAGCTCCGATAGCCAAGGCACCGTATCGGTTGGCTCCTCCCGAGATGCAGCAGTTGTCTACACAGCTGCAGGAGCTGTTAGACAAGCAATTCATTATACCGAGCAGTTCACCCTGGGGAGCCCCGATTCTATTTGTGAAGAATAAGGACGAATCCCACCGGATGTGCATAGACTAACGAGAGTTGAATAAGGTAATGGTGAAGAACCGTTACCCACTCCCGAGGATCAACGATCTCTTCGACCAGCTTCAGGGAGCATCTTGGTTTTCCAAGATTGATTTGCGATCAGGTTATCACCATATGAGAGTCAGGGACGAAGATGTGCAAAAGACAGCCTTTCGGAATCGATATGGTAATTACGAGTTCGTCGTGATGTCGTTTGGGCTCACCAATGCTCCTTCCTTGTTCATGAATCTCATGAACCGCGTATGCATACCGATGTTGGATCGGTCTGTGATAGTCTTTATCGATGATATATTGGTTTACTTCAAGACATAGTAGCAGCACGAGGAGCACTTGAGGGAGGTGTTGGAGACGTTGAGGAGGGAGAGACTTCTCGTAAAGTTCTCCAAGTGCGAGTTTTGGTTGTGCGAGGTGCAGGTTCTAAGGCACCTTGTCAACCAGAACGATATACTGGTCGATCCGGCCAAGGTAGAGGCTGTGATGAGATGGGAGGTTCCGAGGTCTTCATCCGAGATTTGGATTATTCTCGGTCAAGCGAGTTACTATCGTATATTCATCCAGGATTTCTCCAAGATTGTTGTTCCAGTGACCCGACTGACCAAGAAGTCGGTGACATTGTTGGATTAGTGTCTAAGTCCATAACTATAATTGGTATGTACTTGACCCGACTCGGCATGGTCCATTTGGGTTGCATGGCATCGGAACATTTGGATAGACCGTTTATGAGGAAAAGACATTTTGTGACATATTAATATATTATAAGTTCTAATATATTAATATGAAATCATGTTATTTAATTAGTATTGATCAAGAATTAATTTGGACTTAATTTAGTGATCAAAAAGAGACTAATTAAATATATGGGGATTGATTGTGTAAATCATTCATTCTTATATATGTGGGCTTATGATCCAAGATTCCTTTATGTTGGGTTTAACCCATGTGGTGATCCATGGATACTCCATGGAGGTTAAAACCCATGGAGCATAAGGAATGGGTAAAGTCATGAGTTACATGGTGTAACCCTAATAGCCACACTATATAAGAACCCCTTTAGTTCAAGAAATTGGCACTAGTGATACATATTTTGAGGGCTAGCCGATTTGAACATGTATGTCTTCTTCTCATGGTTATTCCAAGAGTTCATGATGTTGTGTGAACCTTTTGAGGTGTCACACTTGGGGCACTAGGCTCTCAAGCTTCATGGAGTCAAGCAACAACAACAAGGTATGTATTCTATCTATTTTAGTATCCTAGTATCAATGTTTTGGTATGCTAGTTAGGATAATACCTTGGATAATCATATTTGCATGTATAATAGAGAAAACATAGATCCAAGGTATTTAGGGTTGCATGTACACTTAGGAGTGTTAGAATGCTCAAAACCCATCAGTGGTATCAGAGCCTAGGCTTGTTTTCAATTATACTTGATGCAAATTGCTGAAAAATGCTGAAAAAGTCGAATTTCGGGCATTATGGGCACTGTACTCGCCGAGTCCACTGATGAACTCGCCGAGTCCATGAAGAAAATCATCCTACTCGGCGAGTAGGTTGATACACTCGACGAGTAGGAGCCCCAGACAGCATATTTTCGAGTTTTTTGGCTTGAAATGGACTAGAAACATTACCCTAAGATGTTTTTGAACTTATAAACTTGTTTTTGATGTGGTAATGTTCATACTAATCCAATTTCAAAGATAATTGTCAATAGATTCATGTTTTGTATTAGTTTAGTGATTAGTCTAATTACATGAAAAAGTTTGATTTGAATTATCTTGTTCTTATGAGTTGCTTAGATTAATAGAAAAGTTAATTGATTATGTGTTTTCAATCCATTTTAATCTAAGAGTTGATTCTAAAATGTGTTTTTGTAACTTGTCCTCAAGTTATATGAAAAGTCACATTTAAGTTTCATAAAACTCATAAAAGTTGGTAATGGTTACAAAAATGAAGAGTCTTGTCATCAAGTTATGGAGGTTCAAGAGTCACTTCATTAAGTAATAAAATGTGTAACCTTAATTAATTCCATAAATTACAAAATAAAGAAAAGTTACATTCTTTTATTAGTTTAAAGTCTTCCATAACTTGTCCTCAAGTTATGGAACTTGAAGAGTTTTTTTAATTAAAACTAATTTAAACACATAAGTTATGGAATTAATTAGTTTTGAATAGTTTCAAAACTTGCCCTCAAGTTTTGGAATTTGAAAAGTTTTCTCTTATGAATACTTTAATTCCAAGTTAGCCCTTAGAATTTTAAAAGTTAAAATTCAAACCCTTATACTATTATTATAATTTTAATTATATAGATATGTATAAGATAAAGTCAATCTTACCGTTAGTAGGCCTCATTTACGAAGCCGGTCTATAAGGGGGGTATAAGGTTATTGCCTATAAAATGGCAGTTTAATGGGTGTCCACTCTCACCCACCGCTTCCTTGACTGGTGGAGGGTCGTTAGCCGAACGGGTAGGAAATGACTATAATTCTCCCTTCATTAAAAGTATTAATGATAAATACTAAGTAACTAAACACTTGTAAATTCCCAATCTTAGTTACTTAGGAAAATGTGAATTTGGTGCTAGCCCATAAAATTACACTTTGTACCTTACCAAGTCGTTAGTGGAGTGTGTGTGGTTAACCGACACACTAACATGGACTAGTAAGAGTGTCAAAGGGTAACTTAACTTTATTATAGATCGATGGAGCGTGTGTGGTTAACCGGCACATCGATTAGGTGATAAAGTTAAGGGTACCAAGTCAATTTGCATGGTTATTCACACCTTGTTTGTGATCCTCGGCATCCCAGTCACAAACTTGAGAGGGCACAATCGAGATTCAAACATGCCATTGAAAGTTCAATGTATCTCAAAAGATCTAGGAATTTCAAATCCAATTAAAACTTAATTATATTTCGTTTTTCATGGTGGAAATTGGTAAATCGTCATTTACCTACCTTCAACTATTTTATAACTTGGATTACGGCATCCCTCTTCCAGTTATAAAAAGGTTGTTGGGTCCTAGCCTTAATATTTCATATTGGGTGTTATATTAAGGACTTTAAATCAACTATCATGAATATCTCCCAAAAGATGATCTTCCCAAATCTCTTGAAACAAGTTTTCCTAAATGAAGATGATGTCCCATGGAAATCATACTTCTTTCACCTCCTCCAATTATTCTCCCTAACCCACAAGTTCCTGAAAAGTTTAAGGTCACTCAAGCACTATTGGCAAGCAAAGGTCTATATGTGATCACATCTTGGAGATGTAGTCAGATATTGACAAGCCGGGAGAGTTGGGTGTCAAAGTCTTGAGAAAGTTGGTGACTCAACTATTTTCTAAGTCACATAGTGAGTTCCTTTGGGACTCCTATGAAACAGACTATGACAAGACCCTTAATGATCTTATCGATTTGCTAAGATCAACTTCCTAAAACTTTATGGACGTTGACAATGATGACATTGGATATCCAGTAAAGCTCTCTCTTCCCAATGGAAAGGGATCGGCCATAGTCAACTCGGTTGACCAAATGGTAAAGAGAATGGCTAAGTCTGAGATAGTCCCATTATCAAGGGTCTATTGCCAAAGAAATGGGCATTGGTTGCGAAGCTGCCAAATTTACCTAAGGATATTAAAGTCAATAAGTTTGACTCTACTTCGGGTAAAGTCCACTATCTAACTCTGCTAAGTTTCTATTCTGAGATTCTTGATACATGATGTGACTGGGTCACATGTTGATGTTTTAAGAATCAAAGAAAAAGTGAAGAAACTTAAAGAAAGATTATGCTGAATCTGATCGCGTAGATGGATTTCTATCGCATAGTTTGAAGATCGGATTCTTGAGCTACTTCTTAAGAGTTATGATATATTGCTTAGGAATAAATAACAACAAAGTTTTCATGTGCTTTTGCATTGTAAGAATAGTTTTTCCGCAAAGTTTTAAAATAAAAGAAATTTTTTTTTTTGATTTTATTTATTTTAAAATATCCTTACAATGGCATTTGTGAAAACTTTTGTTGCTTATAAGATTCCATTAAGAGCAATAGTGGAAATATGAATTTGATTCTTTCATTTGTGGTAGTGTCTAAATTTACCAAATAAAGAAAAATTCTCATCACCTAAGTTTCAGTTGGATAGAAACTTGGAATCATGAAAGTTGTATAGCATGATGAATAAGAACTTTCAAGCATTGGAAAAATTAAGACTAACTACTTGTTCACATGGATGTGTGAGTCAAGTAAAGGATCGAGTACACATTCTTGTGCACTGATCAAGCCTACCACAAATAATCGTTAAGACTATTCGTCATTATTTACTAAAATTCAGTAAATATGGTTATACTTACAAGCTTAAGTGTAATTCTGAGACATTGGAAAAGGTTTCAATGTATGGCAGAGCGAATAAGAAGAATCAACTTAGGCAGAAAGATAAAAGTTTCTCAAATCTGAAAAGATGGGAGAGTACTTTAGTATCATGTTATATAATCATCTTAATGATTAAGAGACCTTATCACAATTCATCCTCTAAGTGCATTCTGGTAGCTAAGAAGAGGAGCTATGAATTGTTGAAGTGGTTAAATCAAGAAGATGATTTATACTTCGTTCCAAAAACAATTCTTAGAGTTATACTCTAAGATTGTAACTTGAGTGACATGTCTTAAAGAAGGTTTAAAACACTTGTCAAATGTAAGAGTAAAAGTTTTCTACTCTTGTACATTTGAAATTGGTAAGTTGTGATGTTTTGGATAAAACAAAGACCAACTAAGGCCAATTGTGTGAAGTGTTTGTCCTGATTAGAATCCACACTATCTCTTGAATATCTGACAAGAAAGTCTTATATGTCAAGAGGACAGTGGGAGTCTTAAAGGTCTTGAAAGTCTCAAGAACTAATCAAGAATAAAACCTGAAGTTCTTCACTAGCACACGACTTGAGGTTTATAACCTATCGTGTCGACATGACTGTACCTATTCAAGTTGGCTTTGCATAAAAGTTCTGAGAGTTCTCAATTGGTTGCACAGCTACTTGGAAGCAATGGCAGGCCCTTGAGCTACCAAATGGCAAGAATTTAAGATTGCACAAGTTTAATCCATATAAGTGTGGATTTGTCAGTAACCTTGTCTTGTGATTATGGTTTTGACAAAATTCATATGGATAGGAACTCATACACCATAAAATCTAAGTGTCATAAGGTTTCTCTCCGATTCATGAAAATGATGGTGAGGAAACACTTTCACTAAGTAGATTTTAGCTAGATAGCAATTGTGATATTTGCATTCTCAAAAGTCGTTAGTGGAGCGTGTGTGGTTAACCAGCACACTAACATGGACTTGTGAGAAGTGGTAAATGTTTAAACAATCGAGACTATGATTACGGCATCCCTTTTCATAGTTCTTAAAATTGTTTATACACACCTGTGAGCTATCTAAGATAAGGTGTATGATATTGATAAAGTTTTATCAAAGCAATCTAGTATCAGAAATCTGAACTTTGGTAAGAAAGTCAATAAAGTATTGATTTCTAGAAGTCCAGCTGATTTATGATTACATGTCAAAGCTAGTGGGAGCATAAGTGTTATGCTAATAATCATCATGTTAGTGGGAGCATGATAATTATGATAAAGGTTGCAAGTTAGCAATGTTAATTATAGAAAACAAAAGTTTCAATTCGTGAGGCTGCAGGGGTTGAAAAAGTTGTTTTGCTATAATTAAGGGAGAGGAAATTATACTTCATTTCAATTCTAAAAGCTTAGATTGAGATTTTAATCGTATTTAGTCAAGGATATATATATATATGTATGAATTTCATGTTGGAATGGCTCAACATAAGGAAATTCTATATATGGGTCCATTATTTGCGTTCTAAAATTCGATTATGATTACGGCATCCCTTTTCATAATCTGAATTATGAGAACTTGGCAAATAGAAATGGAAATGTTATAGCAAAAGACTGGTTTAGTCTTTATGTGAGACATCATGACTCGAGTCCCATATGCTTCGGATATAGGATCGATTACATGTGCTATATTTATCCTTTCTAAAATTTTCCAAATGCCTGGGGCATTAAGAAGGGAAAAGGTCTAGAACTGGATATGACTAAAAGGATTAAGCAATTGTCGAGGACAGTCTAAGGTTTACCAAAGATTGGTTGCACAAGGACAGTTGGAAGTATAATGATAATTCTGGAAGGACCATATTGACATAATCTGTAAGGAGGCAACTCTTGTTCAGAAGTGATAGTCAAAATGGAATATGGAAATGTTTCAAAGTTGGAAATTATTCAATCTGTGTAAGATTAGGAAACTTAATGCAAGAAGGATATTTCCAAGGAGCTGATCTCCTTTGGAATGCTCTGTAATGGTTGTTGTCAAGTCTTTCTGACTCTGTGCATAATCATTACAGGAGGATCAATGCATATAAGTTTAGAATCTAACAGATTTCAGTAAATGGCATGAATTTGGAATTCTTGCATTTGCAGTAAGGATTTGGGACTGTGAAAGAGGATCATTGGAGTTATGTTCAATTGATCTAATTCACAAAGTGAAGATCATAGACAAACATAGTATGCATACTTGGTGTATGGCATGACTAGTGTTTAGAAAACATAGTGTACATGCTTGGAGCATGGGACAACTATTGTTTTAAATTCAAGAATAAAGTTGATAGCTGAAACAGTATACAATGAATAATGTGTAATCATATGGTGATAAATAAAAGGTGTTTTATTTATGTTCATAGGTTTTGATACCATATTAGATTCTATTATTATTGTGTTTCATTTTGCATGTTTTGACTTCCAGAATAACTAGGTCGTTCTTCATGATTGACTAAGTTATTCAAACTATCCACAGTCGGTCATATGTTGGAAGTAGATATGAATCAAGACTGTCATGGGTTGGCTTGTAGAGGTCTAAGATGTTGGACAAGGGGCTACAACACTCATGAGTGCTCATAAGTTCTGAGTATTGGATTCAACCCGCGCTCATTGGAATCACTTCATGGATTTTATCACGAGTGATCATGAGACGATAATATCTTATATTCTTCAAACCTAGAGATATGAGTTGTTACTATGAGTTGGTTGTACATTGATTGCACGAAAACGCATTCGGTAACTCAGTGTTATAAAACATGCCTTTGTGTATGATTCAACAAGTAGTAGAACAAGCCATATGAGTCGAAGTTTATCCATTCCTTTTACCTTCGGGATAAAAGTGATATCTGTGGGCCCCTCGATGATTTGGTGATGACAAATGTAAGTGCTCGGCTGGGCCTGGACTGATTTGATTTGTTCAATTAGTCAATCGTCATAAATCGGAAATCGGGAAACAACAAATGGACAGAGAGAATGATTATAATCCATGTCTCAGTCCATATGATATCTAGAATGGAGGAATATATGATCCCTTATCTAATGGACAAGTCATTGACAAAGGTCAGAGTTCATCTACAAGGTCAGAGTTCGACAGCGGCTTTTGAGAGCTACGATTGCCAGTTGGTTCCTGAAGTCATACGCAATAATAGTTTTAGACTTATCCAAGTGGGAGACTGTTGGATTAGTGTCTAAGTCCATAACTATAATTGGTATGTACTTGACCCGACTCGGCATGGTCCATTTGGGTTGCATGGCATCGGAACATTTGGATAGACCGTTTATGAGGAGAAGACATTTTGTGACATATTAATATATTATAAGTTCTAATATATTAATATGAAATCATGTTATTTAATTAGTATTGATCAAGAATTAATTTGGACTTAATTTAGTGATCAAAAAGAGACTAATTAAATATATGGGGATTGATTGTGTAAATCATTCATTCTTATATATGTGGGCTTATGATCCAAGATTCCTTTATGTTGGGTTTAACCCATGTGTTGATCCATGGATACTCCATGGAGGTTAAAACCCATGGAGCATAAGGAATGGGTAAAGTCATGAGTTACATGGTGTAACCCTAATAGCCACACTATATAAGAACCCCTTTAGTTCAAGAAATTGGCACTAGTGATACATATTTTGAGGGCTAACCGATTTGAACATGTATGTCTTCTTCTCATGGTTATTCCAAGAGTTCATGATGTTGTGTGAACCATTTGAGGTGTCACACTTGGGGCACTAGGCTCTCAAGCTTCATGGAGTCAAGCAACAACAACAAGGTATGTATTCTATCTATTTTAGTATCCTAGTATCAATGTTTTGGTATGCTAGTTAGGATAATACCTTGGATAATCATATTTGCATGTATAATAGAGAAAACATAGATCCAAGGTATTTAGGGTTGCATGTACACTTAGGAGTGTTAGAATGCTCAAAACCCAATAGACATTCCACTGGGGGCTTGAGCAGCAGGCATCATTTGCGAATTTGAGGCAAAAGTTGTGCGAGGCACCGATATTGACCGTGCCAGAGGGCGTTGGGGATTTTATGGTGTATTGTGACACGTCTATCATGGGCTTAGGTGCAGTGTTGATGCAGATAGGGTGCGTCATCACTTACGCCTCGAGGCAGTTAAAGCCTCACGAGGCGAATTACCCGACACACGACCTGGAGTTGGGGACAATTGTTTTTGCCCTCAAGATTTGGCAACACTACCTCTATGGGGTCCGTTGTACTATTTACACGAATCACAAGAGCCTGAGGTACTTAATGGACCAGCCAAATCTGAACGTGAGACAGCGACAGTGGTTGGACGTGGTGAAGGATTACTATTGCGAGATCCTCTACCACCCGAGAAAGGCCAATGTTGTGGCTAATGCCCTTAGCCGCAAGGCATTCACAACCTCGATCAGAGACATCTGTCTGAGGATTGCAATGATTACTCTGTTGCTGGAACGGATTCGAGAAGTACAGATAGAGGCTATGTGAGAGGAGCACCGGAAGAGTCAGCGCATCGTGGGTCAGGTTGCCTCATTCGACTATGACAGTCGAGGTCTATTGACACTCCATCGGAGAGTGTGGGTTCCACATCTTGGGGGTGTGTGCCAGGTTCTGATGGAGGAGGCACACAAATCCATATTTTCTATCCATCCCGGGGTGACGACGATGTATAGGGATCTTCGTCCTGACTATTGGTGGCCCTACATGAAACAGGATGTAGCCTGGTACTTAGAGAGATGCTTGACTTCCAGAAAAGTCAAGACAAAGCACCAAAGACCCCAAAGCAAAATGCAGCCGTTGGATATTCATGTGTGGAAGTGGGAAGAGATCACTATGGACTTCATTACGAAGTTACCTCGGACGGCACACAGAGTTGACGCGATATGGGTCATCGTGGATCGACTGACCAATAGTGCCCATTTCATACCGATTCAGGAGAGTATTTGAGATAACCCCTTCTTTAAACTTTACAACATTATTACTCCAAACATGCTACATGCATATTCATAATATAATTTACAAAATTCTGGATACAAACCAACTATTAAGATTTTTACAAAGTTTTATGTATTACATAACTTCCTAGGAATTTATACACTAAGTACAAATGTGATAATATTAACTATTCTACATCTTCTTACAGTACATAACTATATTGTATGCTTATCACCTGCAATAGTTAAACACTAAGAGGGATAAGTGGGTGACGCTTAGTGAGTTCAACAATAGTTACAATATAACGCTATGCCATATATATAACAATATGACAGAAGCAAAGAGAGACAAAGAACAACAAAGGCATATGTGTATCATATGACAGGCTTTCCATATCAACCAATGATTAGTTTCAAAGAGTTACAATCAATGAGATACAACAATTTCAACATGATATACATCAATTAGACTTCAGCCCAAGTGGCACAGAAAATAAACATTTTCTGATTATCATTTTGCTAAAATATACAGGCTTTCAGCCCTACCTAGCCCGATGCCAATACCAAAAGTTATACGAGTCATGATCTACATGGCCAAAGGCACAAAGCCAATACCATAAGTGATACGAGACATGATCTACATGGCCAAATGCATAAATCCAATACCAGAATAAGACGAGACATGCTCTACATGGCCAAAGGCTCAAAGCCAATACCAAAAGTGATACGAGACATGCTCTACTTGATCAACGCTATAAAACCAAAATAGCACAGGAAAGCACATTGAACATATAACACATAACATATAATTGTCCCTATATTGAACTCACCGTGAAATAACCGAATGATAAAATGCTGATTTGGGCAGCACTTCGTTTCTAGATATGACTTTCTTTGACTAAACCAGGGATTTTAGTTGAAAAATGAGCTTTGTGTGGGCAGAGTTTCAACTGAAAATATTATTTTTTCGGGGTCGTTGGTGCGTCGGGGCTTGCTTCGGGTGTTAGGATAGTTCCCTAGGCTTCGGGGGGGGGGGGGGTGTTAGGGTAATTTGAGAGAGAGTAAAGGGTGAAATAGTGTCAAATTTGTAACCATAAATCGGCCAGCCTCGCACCCTATTTATAGTATCCAAAGCACCTGATTACGCTGGGTGTAATCTTCATGCATGCGGGGAGTACTGCCTTGCGAGGCTCTACGCTGAGCGTAGACCGAGTACGCTAGGCATACCATGATACGTGGCTCCGGGCGTGTCAAGTGTGTAAGATACGTGTTGCATGCGAGGGAGTAGGCGACGTGGCCAATCTCGGACCGTGTACACGAGTATGCTGGGCGTACTGCGATTTTTCAAACTTCAAAAATTCGTAACTTTTGCATACAAATTCCCATTTTACGTTATTTATATCCACGCGTAGGTGAGATTATACTCTACAACTTTCGTTTAGACTCCGTCGACTAATTTTGACTTCATTTTAAATATTATATTTTTAACAGGCTGGGACAGGAAAAGTCCGTTAAAATTTCATAACTTCTTCAGCCGATGTCAGTTTTCGTCTGTCTTTTTACAGTTGAACTACTATTGACGAGATCTTTGATTCTCGTTTAGGTTGTGTCAGCTAAAAATTGCTTGATCTATAATTCTAATTTCGAGCTGAATACTGTTATGCCGATTCTTAGAAAAATCATAATTTTCTCATACGAAGTCAGATTTGGACGTTCTTTTTATGAAAGTTCTCGGTTTAACGAATACTACGACTTTCATTTAGATCACAAAGGCTAAAAAGTAGTTTATCGTAAACTGACTTTTTACGTCATATGGCGTCGTGCCGGTTCTGTCGCGAAAGTTTAATAAGTCATAACTTCTTCGTTATAACTCGGATTTCAGTGAGGTTTTCGCCTAAATGTTTCTAACGAGATAATTTACAACTTTCAATAACATTAGTTTTAATTATTTCCAACTTAAATTTTACATTTTCGTTAATTTCAATATTTGACTTTTAATTGGAATCTCATAAGACTTCCAAACACTTTCCGAATGGTTCTAAACATAGTTTTACTTCAAATCTCATAAAACTATCTTGTTAGAACTCAACGCTCAAAATCATATATTATATAATAATATTCACTTTGAAGCTATCAAGTTTACAAAACACGATAATTATACATGGTTATTAACGTGTATCTTACAATTACCTCCTCCTTTTTAGAATTTCGTCCCCGAAATTACAACTATTTAAAAAAAATGGGGATATTTTGCTCTTATCTCATTCTTATTTTCCCAAGTATAATTTGTGCCTCGATGGTGTTTCCACTTAACAAGCACCAACTCCACTTCTTTATTACATAGATTAGTCGTTCTTTCGTTTATGACCTCTTCAAGCTCTTCTACATATCTTAACTTATTATCCAGTTTCAGCTCGGATAACGGAACCGTTTCATCATATATGCTCAACCATTTACGCAGATAACGCACATGAAACACATCATGAATACCTGCCAAATCTTCAGGTAATTCCAAGCGGTATGCTTGTTTACCAATTCTCTGGATGATTTTGAAAGGACCAACAAATCTAGGACTTAGTTTTCCTTTCTTCCCAAATCGCATAATGCCTTTCCATGGGGATACCTTCAGCATTACGAAATCACCCACATGGAATTCTATGGGTCGTCTTATCCTTTCTGACAGGGATGTAAAGTTCACTTCCAGATTGTGGAACAAATTTCATGACGAGTTGGGTACTCGTCTGCACTTCAGCATGGCTTTTTACCCACATACGGATGGCCAGAGCGAGCGGACCATCCAGACCTTGGAGGATATGTTGCAGGCGTATGTTTTAGACTTTGGTGGTAGCTGGGATACCTAAATTCCCCTGGCAGAGTTTTCTTATAACAATAGCTACCACGCCAGTATCGATCACCCTCCCTGTGAGATGCTTTATGGGAGGAAATGCAGAACCCTAATATGTTCGGGTGAGGTCGGTCAGAGGGTCATGGGGAGTACCAAAGTAGTACTCAACACGACAGAGATGATCCAGCAGGTCCGGGGTAGACTCTAGACGGCTCAGAGTTGGTAGAAGAGCTACGCCGACCGACGCCGATCAGATTTGGAGTTTCAGGTCGGGGATATGGTCCTTCTGAAGGTGTCACCTTGGACAAGTGTCACCCGCTTCAGAAAAAAGGGGCAAGTTGGGCCTCATGTATATCGAACCTTTCAGGGTTATAACCCGGGTGGGCAAGGTGGCATATCGGGTGGATCTCCCGGAGGAGCTTAGGGAGATCCACATCACTTTTCATGTCTCTCAGCTGCAGAAGTGCTTAGTGGATGATTCCGCAGTTATGCTTTTGGAGGATCTTCAGGTGGATGACTACCAGAATTATATTGAGAGACCGATAGTGATTCTCGACAGAAAGGAGAAGACCTTGAGGAACAAGGTCGTGGGGCTCGTTAAGGTACATTTGTAGCACTGGAAGGGTTCGGAATGGACATGGGAGCCGGAGGAGGAGATGAGGGAGCACTATCCAGAGTTGTTCTGGGCGATGGACTTCGAGGACGAAGACTGATTCAAGTGGGGAGAATTGTAACGCTCGATATTCCCCAAATATTATTTATTTAATTGTTGGGTTAATTAATTGCATTGATTTGGGCTTGAACCCATTGGGTCCTTATGATTAGGCTTAAGAGTTCCATACGCAGGGCATACCACTCTAAGTACACGCAGCGTACTCACGAGATATGGTCGCGGATTCCATGCGCGTCCGCGCTGCATACCAAAGGGGTACGCGCAGCGTACGCATGCAGTCCCTAAAACCCTAAAATTTAGGGTTAACACCTATATAAAGAACATTATGCCCTAAAGCCCGACCACCCTCTCACCCTTAAGAAAATCGCACGAAACCCTAATCCATTGTTTGTGTGTTTTGAGCTTAGAAGACTATTTTGGAGTGCATCTTGGTGTTTTGAAGGAAGGTGGCCATTGTTGAAGCATCATCAAAGGAGCAAAGGCTTATAGATCCAGAACCTAATCAACATTTGGAATTCATATAAGCTATAAAGCTTTGAACTTGGTGTTTATTTGCTTAGAGCTCTTGTGTTGGGTTTTATGGACCTTTTTGGTCCCAAGGATGAAGCTTTATTGTCCAGATCTATTTCCTAGGCTTGGAGTTGCCACTCTTAGTGCTATTTAGGATCTAGAACCATAAAGTTTCCATTTTTGGGGTTAAAATCCACCCATGCATGAGTTAAGGTCATTTTTATGAAAGTTTATTGCTATTTCTTGAGATTGGAACTTTTGAGGGAAAGCAAAGTCACAAAATCCGTGACTTTTTAGTTCTAGAGGTCCTAAATGGCTTGGGTCTACATTTTGGGTGGTATGGCTTACGCATTAAGTGCTTAATGTCTTTTTTGAACTCTGGACGCGAACACGCTGCATAAGGTCCGGGAACGCCCTGCGTTCCGGCCAAGACCAGCGATCTGAACTGATGAGGAACGCCCAACGTTCCACAAGGGAACGCCCTGCGTTCGATCCGACAGTGGGCTTCCTTGGGCCATTTTCTTGGACTTTATTACTATGGGCCTTAGTGGATCATCATTATGGACTTTATTGGACCATATCTTATTTTGGGCCTTAGGCTGAGGCTCATGAGAAGGGATGGGGCCCAATTGCAAATTGAGCCATATATTGGGCCTTGTTGGATTATGTAATTATTGGGCCATAGGGTTGCGATTTAGGCTTCCATTCTTGGACCAAGTTATGATAAGGGTAAAATAGTCTTTTACCCAAGTAGGGATTTTGGTTACGGATGTAGATCCCAAATGCTAATCAGCTTGTATTTGGTGATTGATTACTCGGGGAGCTGTAGAGCCAACGGTCAGGGATCATTCTTTTCATTCAACTATTCGAGGTGAGTTACCTTCCCTGTATGAGTGGGTCGAAGGCACCAATGCCAGCCCACTAGTAGTTGTTTATAGTAGAGATGATTGTCTTTGTGATAATTTTCCAGTATGCCACTATCTATTAAGATTTATGTGCTTATTTGCTATGTTATTATGTAGTAGTGGTAGGGGTGAGATAGACCCAGTATCCGGTTGAAATAGACCGAATGGGAGGATAACACCCAGATATGCTCTGTAGTATCCGATTGAAAGAGACCGAAGGGGAGGCCAGCACCCAGATATGCTCGACAGTATCCATTTGAAATAGACCAAAGGGGAGGCCAGTACCTAGATATGCTCATCAGTATCCAGTTGAAATAGACCGAAGGGGAGGCCAACACCCATATATGCTCGGCAGTATCCGGTTGAAAGAGACCGAAGGGGGGCCAACACCCATATATGTTTGTCAGCGTATTTGTTGTATAGTATGTGGTATGATGGGGGAACTCACTAAGCTTCGTGCTTATAGTTTTCAGTTTTGGTTTCAGGTACTTCTTCTTCGAAAGGAAAGGAGTCGGGATGATCGCAACGCATCACACTATGGTTTTTCCGTACATGAGATCTTTGGGAGTTGTACTCAGATATTACTTTTTTATGACATGTTTTGGATAGTTGACATATTGCTTTTGATTATGATATGGGATGACATTAAAAATGAAATTTTTGATCATGAATTTTGGGATGTTACATTAGAAATGCTTCACAAAGTGGATTAGGGATGCAAGGACGTTTTGAGAGGATGGAGGCTGATGAAAAGAGCAAAGGTTGAGAGTTAATGATGAATAAATAGGGTCCAAACCCTAAATATTAGTGTTTGGGAATTCACCCCGTATGCCCAACGTACACAAAACGTACGCCCAATGTACGTGGCTCCGCCCCCATAATCCAAAAGTGGCAATATCAGCCCCTCCCAGCCACAAGTCTGGCATTATAAGGACCAAAATGAATTAAATCTCAATATAAGGGTAAAAAATGAAAGTACCTCAAAAAAAGATGTTAAAAATCTCCCCCACTTGAATTAGACTTCGTCCTCGAAGTCTAATATAGTAAATAACTCCGGGTAATGCTCTCGCATCTTAGCCTCCAGCTCCTAGGTCCACTCGGAGCCTCTCCGATGCTGCTACTGAACCTTTACCAAAGGTATCTCCTTGTTGTGCATGACCTTCATCTTTCTTTCCAATATAGCCACTGACCTCTCAATGTAATTCAGACGCTCATCGACCTGAATATCATCCAAAGGCACCACTGCCTCACCGTCCAATACACACTTCCGCAACTGAGAGACATGGAAATTGTTGTGGATCTGACTGAGCTTGCTCGACAAATCCAACCGGTAGCCACCAGGCCTACCCTGGTGATCACACAGAAGGGTCTAATATATCAGGGACCTAATTTCCCCCTTTTCCTGAAGAGTATCACACCCTTCCAGGGCGAGACCTTCAGTAACACCATATCGCCGACCTAAAATTCTAACTCTGATCGGCGCCGGTCGGCATAACTCTTCTGCCGACTCTGAGCTGTCTGCAATCTCTGCCTTATCTGTTGAATAAGCTCCGTGGTATAAAGGACCAATTCGGTCCTTCCCATGACCCTATGAATAACCTCTCCCCATCATACTGAGGTACAACATCTTCGACCATAAAAGAACTCAAAAGGCGGGGCACCAATGATGGAGTGGTATCTGCTGTTGCAGGAAAACTCTGCAAGAGGTAGGTAGGAATCCCAAATCCCACTAAAATCTATGACACAATCCCGCAACATATCCTCGAGTGTCTGGATGGTCCGCTCAAAATGACCATCGGTCTGCGCATGATAAGCAGTGCGAAAATGTAGCCTCGTGCCCAGTTCCTTGTGGAACTTCTACCAGAATCAGGACGTGAACCAAACATCTCGGTCTGAAACAATGGAGACTGGAACCCCATGACGAGCGACAATATCCCATACATACACATCGGCCAACTTTTCGGCCGAAGAGCTCTCCCAGATGGCCAAAAAGTGGGCACTCTTGGTCAATCGATCTACGATGACCCATATAACATCAAGACACTTGGTTGTCTTTGGAAACTTAGTGATAAAATCCATGGTGATATGTTCCCACTTCCACATGGGAACTTCCAAGGGCTGCAGCTTCCCATGCGGCCTCTGATGCTCGACCTTGACCATCCTACAACTCAAGCTCCTGTCGATATACCAGGCTATCTCCCTTTTCATACACGACTACCAGTAACTCAATCTCAAATCCCGATACATCTTGGTGGCTCCTGTGGTATTGAAAAGCAAGACTTATGAACCTCCTCCAACACTATCTGCCTGATCCCACTAGAAACTGGAACCTATACCCGACCACATCAGGTCAACAACCCCCGACTATCAGTGAAAAACCTGTTGATCTCGCCCCTGATCCTCTCCTGTTTCCAATTCTACTTCGAAAATCCCTCTTCCTGTTCCTCTCTGATCAAACCTAGAAGTGGAGAATCAACAAATATCCTCATATAGATCTCTCCATCTAAAGATCCAGCCGACTTGCGGCTCAAAGCATCCGCTACCACATTCGGTTTACCCGGATGGTAAGGTATCTCGTAGTCATAATCCTTGACCATGTCCAGCCACATGAGAAACCTCATGATCAGGTTCGGATGGTCCATAAGATATCTCAAACTCTTGTGATCCATGTATACAATACAACAGACCCCATAAAGATAATGTCTCTAAATCTTGAGGGCAAACACCACTGCCCCTAACTCCAGGTCATGAGTAGGATACCATGCCTCATGCTCCTTCAGCTGCCGTAAAGCATAAGCAATCATTTATCCCCTCTCCATAAGGACCGCCCCCAAACCAGTGATGGATGCATCACAGAATACCACGAAATCCTCAACACCCTATGTAAGGGTCAACACCGAGGCCTCATATAACCTTTAATAAAATGTCTCAAAAGCAACTTGCTGCTCGGGGCTAAATCGGAAATCCACTCCCTTCTTCTTCGGACGAGTAAGGGGTACTGCGATCTTGGATATTTCAGAACCTCCTAATCTTTGAGGGATATTTCATAACCTCCCACTGCATCACAAGCTCGATCTTGGTTGGATCGACGAAAATCCTGATGGATTTTGAGCATTCTAACACTTCCTAAGTGTACATGCAACCCTAATAACCTTGGATCTATGTTTGTCTAATTATCATGCAAAGTTGAATTCCAAGGTTATATTCCTATCTAGCATACATGGGGAACAAATTTTAACTTGCATGAAAGATAGAATAACTTACCTTGTTGTTGCTTATGATCCTTGAAACCTTGTGAGCCTAGCACCCCAAGTGCGATGCCTCAAATGCTTCACACAACACCAAATGCTTTTGGAATGACTTTAGAGAGAATACACACTTCTAAAATCGGCCTAGCCCTTTTGTTTCTTATGTGTCGCCAATTTTGGTGGAGAATGGGTTTCTTATATAGTGTTGACACATCTAGGGTTACACCATGTAAACCCTAATGTGTCATGACTCTTCATTTCCATGACCCATGGGTTTGTAACTCCCATGGAGCATCCATGGAGCATCCTATGGGTGGAACCCAACTTGATAATCCATGGAGCCTCTTAGCCCACTATATAAGATATGGAAGATTTACATAATCTACCCATATATTTAATTAGTTATCTTTTGATCACTTAATTAATTCTAAATTAATTCTTGATCAAACTAATTAAATAATATTATTAATATATTAGAACTTATAATATATTAATAAACCATAAGTGTTATTTCTCTCATTTTAGTTTATCCAATTGCATGGTGCCATGCAACCCAAATGGACCATGCCGGGTCGGGTCAAGTACATACCAGAAATAGTTATGGACTTAGACACCTTATCCAACAGTCTCCCACTTGGATAAGTCTAATAACTATAACAACAATACTTCAGGAACCGATCGGCAATCGTAGCTCTTTCAAGGTCTCTCGGAACTGAGAAGATGATGATACGCCATTTAAGATAAGTGATCATATAATCCTCTGTTCTAGATATCAGCCGGACAAATACATGGAACAATGTCTTACTTATTATCCAACAGTTTGTTTCCCGATTTCCGATTTGTTTGACAAAGAACTTAATTGAACATATCAACTTAGTTCTGACCGGGCCCGGTACATAGGTCAAAACAAAATCATCGAGGGGCCCAGATATCAGCTTCTAATCCAAGAAGGAACAAATAAACTTCGACTCATATGTTTGTTCTACCACTCATTGAATTATACACAAAAGCACGTTTTATAACATCGAGTTACCAATGCGTTAACGTACAATCAATGCATAACCAACTCATAAGTAACAAATCATATCTCTAGGTTTGAAGACTTATATGATATTACCGTCTCACGATCACTCGAGATAAATTCCATGAAGTGATTCCAGTGAGCGTGGGTTGAGTCCAATGCTCAGAACTTATGAGCACTCATGAGTGTTGTAGCCATGTCCAACAACTTAGACCTCTGCAACCAATGATGACAGTCTTGATTCATACCTACTTCCGTCATATGACCGACTGTGGAGGTTCGAATAATATGATATACCAAACATAATTATTCTGGAAGTCAAAACATGCAAAAGAAATATAGTAAACGATCGACAAGAGATAGCAACACTTTACTCATAAACAAAACACCTTTTATTCATCATCTAATGTCAATTACACTTTACAAATTTCAAGGTTATCTAACTACTAAATCTAATATCATCCTTCAGCCCTATGCTCCGAGCATGCTGGAGATGCTTAACCCGAGTCAGTCCCTTCGTGAGGGGATCTGCTGGATTCTCATCCGATGATACCCTCTTTGCCACGAGGAGTCCTTCTTCTATTTGATGTCTGATGAAATGGTATTTTCTATCGATGTGTCTGGATCTCCCGTGATCCCTTGGTTCCTTGGCTAAGGCAACTGCACTTTCACTATCACAGAAAATTTCCATTGGCTCTTTAATAGCTGGTACAACTCCAAGGTCTCCAATGAAGTTCTTCAGCCATATCGCCTCCTTTGCTGCCTCGCTAGCTGCTATATACTCTGATTCGCAAGTTGAATCAGCCACTGTCTCTTGCTTGGAACTCTTCCAAGAAATTGCCCCTCCATTTAAGGTAAAGACCCAGCCTGACTGAGAGCGGAAATTATCCCTATCAGTCTGAAAGCTAGCATCACTATACCCTACAACTCTCAAGTCTTCACTCCCACCGAGGGTAAGGACCCAGTCCTTAGTCCTCCGTAGGTACTTGAGGATATTCTTTACCGCAGTCCAGTGTGCCTTGCCAGGGTTCCCCTGATACCTGCTAACCATGCTCAAAGCAAAGGCTACATCAGGTCGAGTACACGTCATAGCATACATGATCGATCCTACAGCCGAAGCATAAGGTATTCGACTCATTTCTGCTATCTCAGCCTCAGTACCAGGGCTTTGTGTCTTACTCAATCTGGCATTACACTGGATGGGTAACTCTCCTTTCTTGGAGTCCTGCATGACGAATCTCTTTAACACCTTATCCAAGTAAGTACTCTTACTAAGTCCAATTAGTCTTTTACTCCGGTCTCTCAAGATCCTTATCCCTAGAATATAGGCAGCTTCTCCTAGGTCCTTCATAGAGAAACACTTCCCAAGCCAGGACTTAACTTCCTGCAGAGTTGGGATGTCATTTCCTATGAGTAGTATGTCATCCACATACAATACCAAAAAGCTAACTATACTCCCACTAGCCTTGACATATACACAAGATTCATCTTCACTCCTAGAAAAGCCAAATTCCTTGACTTTCTCATCAAAGCAAAGATTCCATCTGCGAGGTGCTTGCTTTAACCCATAAATGGATTTCTCAAGCTTACACACTCTATTAGGGTACTCTGTGTTGACAAAACCCTCTGGCTGTATTGTAAACATCCTCAGCCAACTTTCCATTAAGGAAAGCGGTTTTGACATCCATTTGCCATATTTCATAGTCATGAAATCCGGCTATGGCTAACAGAACCCTAATAGACTTAATCTTGGCCACTGGAGAAAAGGTCTCATCATAATCAACTCCCGGAGTTTGTGAGAAACCCTTTGCAACCAGTCGTGCCTTATAAGTGTGTACATTACCATCCATGTCGGTCTTCTTCTTGAAGATCCATTTGCACCCTACAGTCTTACGACTTGGTACATTCTCAACCAAGTTCCAAACTTGATTGTCATACATGGACTGTATCTCGCTGTCCATTGCCTCTTTCCACTTGGCTGACTCAGGGCTGACATGGCTTCTACGTAACTGTTAGGTTCATCCAGACCTATCAGCGTCTCATCACTGATAAGTGTATCACCTTCCGCAGTAATATGGAATCCATAGTAATGCTCAGGTGCATTCCTAACCCTTGTGGAACGCCTCAGAGGTACAGACTTGTCAATTGGCTCAACAGAAGTTTCCTCCTCAAGTTGAGTGCTAGGGTTTGAAGTTCCTTCACCACTTGACTCTTGAATTTCTTCAAGGTCAACTTGCCTCCCACTGTCTCCTTGGCTTATGAACTCTCTCTCTCGAAAGAAAGCCCTCCTAGCTACAAAGACCACATTCTCACTAGGTCTGTAGAAGAAGTAACCAAAGGATTTATGTGGGTAGCCGATGAAAATACACCTCTCACTTCGAGGTTCGAGCTTATCATGAGTCTCGCGTCTCACGAAAGCCTCGCAACCCCAAATCTTAATGTGGTCTAGTTTGGGTACTTTACCAGTCTACATCTCATGAGGAGTTTTGGCAACTTTCTTTGTGGGAACTAGATTAAGGATATGGGCGGCAGTCTCTAAGGCATACCCCCAAAATGATATTGGTAGCGAAGCTCGACTCATCATGGAACGAACCATATCCAACAAGGTTCGATTACGCCTCTCAGCTACACCATTCAACTGCGGTGTCCTGGGAGGTGTCAATTGTGAGACAATACCACATTCCCTAAGATAGTCGAGGAACTCTGAACTAAGATACTCACCACCTCGATCGGATCGAAGCATCTTAATGTTCCTGCCCAATTGATTCTCGACTTCCTGTTTAAACTCTTTAAACCTCTCAAAAGTCTCTGACTTATGCTTGATTAAGTAGACATATCCATATCTACTGTAATCATCAGTAAAAGTCAAATAATAACGATTAGCATCCCTTGTGGCATGTTTGAAGGGCCCACACACATCCGTGTGTATAAGATCCAACAAACCTTCACCCCTCTCACAAGAGCCTGTGAAGGGTGACTTTGTTATTTTTCCAAGTAAGCATGATTCGCAACTATCATCTGACTTTAGGTCAAATGACTCCAATACTCCATCCTTTTGGAGTTGGCCTATGCGTTTCTTGCTTATATGTCCAAGACGACAATGCCATAATGATGCTTTATCCAAGTTATTATCATTAACAGAATCAATACACAATACATTATTTCCTAAGTTATCAACCACAGATACAGTTTCATACACACCATCACAAGGTAATGCTTTAAAATAAAGAACATTATTAAAGAAAGCATTAATCGAACCAACTTCATTATCAAATGAAAAGGTGAAACCTTGTTTATACAATGCATGAAAGGAAATAATATTTCTTGCCATTTCTGGCGAATAACAACATTTATTCAAATCTAAACTAAACCCACTACTTAGCGATAAAGTATAAACTCCAATCTTGGTGACAGGTAAAGCTTTCCTATTCCCCATGATTAAGTTTATTCTTCCATGCTCCACATTCTCACTTCTTCTTAGTCCCTGCAAATCAGAACAGATATGAATACCACAACCGGTATCAAGGACCCAAGAGTTAGAATGGGGTGAGTTATTAGATAAGATAGTGTAAATACCTGCATGGTTGGGTTTAACTTTCCCATCCTTCACATCTTGCTGGTACTTTGGGCAGTTCCGCTTCCAAAGTGACTTTTCATGGCAATAGAAGCATTTAGCCTCTTTAGGGTCAGAAGAAGGAGTGACAAAACCTTTCTTGGTTCCACTTGAAGAAGAGCCATCAAGGGTCCTAGCCTTGGTACCCTTCGAAGAGCTCTTCCTCTTCTTCCCTCTACCTTTCCCGATTGCCAAAACCGGGGCAGAGTTTGGAGTAGGAGTGTTAACAACCGACTTACCCTTAAGACCTGTTTCTGCGGTCTTGAGGAGTCCCTGAAGTTTGCTGAGTGTGACCTCTTCCTTATTCATGTGATATGTCATGCGAAATTGATCATAACACGATGGCAAGGAGTGCAAAATGATATCTATTGCAAGCTCCTCAGGGAAGTTCACATTAAGCTTCAGCAACCGATCCACATACCTTTGCATTTTCTGGATGTGGCTCGTGACAGATTCCCCGTCCTTCATCATGGTTGTTATGATAGAGCATATGATTTCATACCTCTCTTGTCGTGCACTTTGATGGTATCTTTCCATCAGATCTTGGTGCATTTCAAAAGGGTAGAAGTCCTCATAGGACTTTTGGAGTTCCGCTGTCATGGTGGCCAACATGATGCATGCCACTTTTGTAGCATCCCTTTCATGTTCCCGGAAGTCAGCGATCTCCTGGGGAGTTGCAGTGGTCACATCAATCTCCTTAAGCTCCTTGTCAAGGACATATTCTTTGTCCTCGTAGCGGGTAATCATCCTGATGTTTCTGATCCATTCATTGAAGTTGGATCCATCAAAAGTGACTTTCCCACACAAGTTCATAAGGGTAAAGGAGCCATTAGGATTAGAGCCAGAAGCAGCATTGTTTGAAGACATCTGAAAGAAGAGAACAAGATTAGTTTAGATATTTAAGAGAGTCCTTAATAAAACACCCAAATGTAATATTAAGGCTAGGATCCAATCACAATATATTATAACTTAGAAGAGGTATGCCGTAATCCAAGCTATAACATATTTGAAAGGTAGGTGAATGACGATTCACCAATTTCCACCATGAAAAACGAAATATAAATATTAGGTTTTTAATTGGTTCTTAGAAATTCCTAGATTCTTTTGAGATTCAATGAACTTTTCAAAGGCATGTTTCAATCTCGAGTGTGCCCTCCAAGTTTTGTGACTGGGATACTGTGACATCCCCAATTTCACGGCCAGAAAAGACCGATTTCGTTTATGCTTTTTAAAATAAAATCAGAGTAATCATTTGATTAAAAGTGTTACGGAATTTGTTCCCAAAACCAAACATGATAAAATGTTATCAAATCATTTCCGAAGAAATGTATTTTAATCACTTAAACCATTGGGATGTCATTGTCAATACAAAAACATAAGCATAAACAAAACTTACATTCATTTACACTAGTGATCTACTTCTCTTTTAATCTCTCAGTGTAAAGCAACTTCGTATCGATACCTGTGATACAAATAAACTGAGTGGGTCAGGCTTGGGAGCCTGGTGAGCATATAGGGTTTTCAACCCACAATAAATAATAAGCTTATTAAGTTCTCAATCAACAATAAATTTATTAATTCCATCAACCAAAATAACCCTAATTGCCCATTCCCATTATCCTCACTTTACGTCCCTAAAACAACTATCATAAGGGACCTAGCCTAAGGATTATCACTAGGGGTGACAACATTGCTTTGGGGGTTCCTCAGCAAGTTATGTCAAATAAAACAAACATCGGGGTGACAACACTGCTTTCCCTCAGCAAGTTATGTCAAACAAGACATCCTAACATAAAACAACCAACAAGGTGACAACATTGCTTTCCTTCAGCAATTTATGTCAAATATAACAAACATCGGGGTGACAACACTGCTTTCCCTCAGCAAGTTATGTCAAACAATACATCCTAACATTAAAACAACCAACAAGGTGACAACATTGCTTTCCTTCAGCAATTTATGTCAAATAGGCACGAAGTCACATCGTCGCCATGTGCTAGTCCATAGCTCTTATTCATCGATGGTATTTCCCACGAGAGTTTTCCCCCGCAATACATGTCAATGGGTTTTCCATACAGCTGATGAACATACTTAAGGGGTTTTCCCCAGCCTTACTTGCCCTAAAGGCACTCATGAGGGGAATAGAGTACAGCGAATGAACACTTAAGTCCATTAACACCTACAGGTTACGAGCCTGCTAGTGTTCCACAAACCATCAAAACAGTCCATGGTTGTCATCCATACTCTGCTGAATGACGGGGGTTTTAGAGTACAGCGAATGAACACTTAAGTCCATTAACACCTACAGGTTACGAGCCTGCTAGTGTTCCACAGACCATCAAAACAGTCCATAGTTGTCATCCATACTCTGCTGAATGACGGGGGTCAACGTTGGGTAAGGGCTTTTCTCATCTTGCACCACTCACGCCAACATCTGGGTAAAAGCTTTTCCCATATTTCATCACTCACTCTCAACTCATGATCTATATCACTGATCATCTCATCTGTCCAACTCACCTTTCATCACACACCCACTATTTAACTCATGATCTGTATCACTAACTCATGAAGCTAGTCCGATCACTTCATAAAAGAATGAAGACTCCAAAGCTCCCGTACGCTCCCGTACCCCGACACGTAGTAGTGTCAAAAGGAAGAACTAATAGATGAACACATAGTTCAAAAACACCTAATGAACATATAGTTCAAGAACACTTTATGAACATATAGTTCAAACATACGTACCGATTACAAGTCTACTAACGTTCCACTAGACTATCTAAAATAGTCTGTGGCCGTTGTCTATACTCTGCTAGATGACTAGATCATCTTAAACATTGATACCTCTCATCACTTTTATTTCATCACACATCATCTAATTCATCTACCCATGTTTTACCCAACATATTTGTAGATAAAAATATATATACAGTTTAAAACTTGTATAAAACATCAATTCAACAGTCACCTCAAATAAACAATTAATATATTTACACATAGCACGTATTTTAAGGTAAATACTTCATATCTATGTGTAAGGTGAAAGTGACTATACACTCACCTGATTTAATGAAAATCGGGCAGCAATTCGTTTCCTAAAACGATCGTTTCTAATAAAACCGGGAGTTTTATTGAGAAACCGGGCTCTGCGAAAGGTCGGGCTTCAAAACCGAAAAGATAAATTTTCCGGGCCTTCGGGCACTCCGGGATGTGTTCCGGGCATTGGAATTGATCTCGGGGCATCGGGGGAGGTTAAGATGAAGAAAATATGGAGAAAGGGGCTAAAAATGGCAATTTCCCAAATGTAGCCGAGAAGGCTCGCATGCCTTCTATATATATGGGTCCGAAGGTCGGCTTAGAAGGGAAGAGTCAGCAGGCGAGACACGCGGCAGCAGGAGCTTCAGACACGTGGTCGGATCCGGAGGAGGACACGAATGCGAGGGTTCGGACACGCGAAGGGCACGCGGCGCCTTCGGATTGGGCCAGCGAGGCTCGGATGATGAGTCAGAAGCGAGGCGTCGGAAGATCATTGGACCGCACCCTCGGTCCAATCAGCAAGCTACACGCGTGTTGCGCACGGGCTATGCATGCGAGGATCACGTGGCCAGCACCATTCCTTGCGAATTTTCTCGAAAATTGTGCCCATTCTTGTAAAATCCATAACTTTCTCATACGGGCTCCGTTTTTGACATTCTTTATATGCACGCGTAGGTAAAATTACGCTCTACAACTTTCGATTAGACTTCGTTGGCTAATTTTGACTTTAATTTTTAAATTATTATTTTTAACAGACTGGGACAGGAAATCCGTTAAAAATTTATAACTTCTTCATCCGACGTCCGTTTTCGTCAGACTTTTTACCGTTGTGCTATAAATGACGAGACCTTCGATTCTCGTTTAGGCCGTGTCGGCTAAAAATTGCTCGATCTAGAATTCGAGTTTTTAGCTGTCTACTACTAAGCTGAAACTTCGAAAAATCATAACTTCTTCATACGAAGTCAGATTTGGGCGTTCTTTTTATATCTACTCTCGGTTTAACGAACACTACGAGTTTCGTTTAGATCACTAAGGCTAAAAAGTAGTTTATCAAAAACTCACTTTTTACGACATTCGGCACCGTGCCGGTTTATCGTGAAACTTCGACATGTCATAACTTCTTCGTTATAACTCGGATTTCGGTATTCTTTATATATCTGTAATCCTTGTTACGCCCACTATAAGTTTCTTAATAGATATCGGCTTTATCTAAAATTTAATTTTTGACGCTCATTTTTATTCTTAATTAATTAAACCCTAATAATTAAGCATAAAACACATAATTCACATAATTCCTTTTCATTTCTTCTAAATGAGTTACAAAGGTTAACGTATACCATTATGTCAATATTAATGCCTAGCCTAGAAACACGGGCGTTACAGATACCGAGGATCACAAAACGAGGTGTGAAGTAACCATGCAAATCACTTGGTACCCTCAAGGTTTATCACTCAATCGATGTGTCGGTAAACCACACATGCTCCACCGATGCTATGGTAAACCTTAAGTCACCCTTTACCTACCTTGTTAAGTCCAAGTTAGTGTGCCGGTTAACCACACACGCTCCACCAACGACTTAAACAAAGTGTAAAGTGTAATTTCATGGATTAGCACCTTATTCACATTTTCCTAAAGTAACTAAGATTGGGAATTTAATAAAAGCATTTAGTTACTTTATAATATTCATCATACTTTTAATGAGAATTTATAAGTCCTTGTCTTACCCGTTCGGCTAACGACCCTCCACCGATCAAGGAAGCGGTGGGTGAGAGTGGACACCCATTAAGTTGTCATTTTATAGGCAACAACCTTATACCCCCCTTATAGACCGGCTTCGTGAATGAGGCGTACTAGCGGTAAGACGACTTGACGTTATACATATATATATTAGTAACTTATAATATTATAAAGTATAAGGGTTGAATTTTAACTTTTAAAATTCTAAGGGTTGGAACTAAAGTTTTAATCAAGACTTTACATGTTCCAAAACTTGAGGGCAAGTTTTGTAAACTTCCAAAACTTTTCATTTCTTATAACTTATGAATTAATTGAGTAATAAAAATGAAGACTCTTCATTTTTATAACTCTTGTGTTCTTTTAATGGCTTTAATAAAAGTTAGACTTTTGGTTTTCCATAACTTGAGGACAAGTTATGGACTCCATTAAAACACATTATGATCATGAATTAAACTACCATGAAGGTTACAAACAATTCCTATGATCATCTAATCTTCATAAGTTCAAGAACATGAATATGAACACTTTCAAGAAACAAAAATTACACTTAAAAAAACTTGTAATTTTAATAATTGCCATTGTAAATGGATTAGCATAAACATTACACCATCTAAAACAAGCTTTAAAACATCAAAACAGTTTAGGGTAATGTTTCTAGTCCATTTCCAGCAACAAATGTGCAAACTTTCATACGAGCAGAAAACAGAAAAACGATTTTTTTTCAAGCTGTTTGCACACAAAAAAAAACAACAAACAAACCTAAGCTCTGATACCACTGATGGGTTTTGAGCATTCTAACACTTCCTAAGTGTACATGCAACCCTAATAACCTTGGATCTATGTTTGTCTAATTATCATGCAAAGTTGAATTCCAAGGTTATATTCCTATCTAGCATACATGGGGAACAAATTTTAACTTGCATGAAAGATAGAATAACTTACCTTGTTGTTGCTTATGATCCTTGAAACCTTGTGAGCCTAGCACCCCAAGTGTGATGCCGCAAATGCTTCACACAACACCAAATGCTTTTGGAATGACTTTAGAGAGAATACACACTTCTAAAATCGGCCTAGCCCTCTTGTTTCTTATGTGTCGCCAATTTTGGTGGAGAATGGGTTTCTTATATAGTGTTGACACATCTAGGGTTACACCATGTAAACCCTAATGTGTCATGACTCTTCATTTCCATGACCCATGGGTTTGTAACTTCCATGGAGCATCCATGGAGCATCCTATGGGTGGAACCCAACTTGATAATCCATGGAGCCTCTTAGCCCACTATATAAGATATGGAAGATTTACATAATCTACCCATATATTTAATTAGTTATCTTTTGATCACTTAATTAATTCTAAATTAATTCTTGATCAAACTAATTAAATAATATTATTAATATATTAGAACTTATAATATATTAATAAACCATAAGTGTTATTTCTCTCATTTTAGTTTATCCAATTGCATGGTGCCATGCAACCCAAATGGACCATGCCGGGTCGGGTCAAGTACATACCAGAAATAGTTATGGACTTAGACACCTTATCCAACAAATCCCATCCTGGTTGACGAGATGTCCCAGGAACTCGACCTCTCGTAACCAAAACTCACACTTCGAAAACTTGGCATACAGTCGTTCCCGTCTCAGTACTTCTAGAAGCTCTCGAAGGTGCTCATCGTGATGCTCTCTGGTCTTGGAATACACCAATATATCATCAATAAACACAATAATAGATCGGTCAAGCATCAGCCTACACACCCGATTCATCAAATCCATAAACACTACAGGCGTATTGGTGAGCCCAAATGGCATCACCACGAACTCGTAATGCCCATAACGAGTCCGAAACGCAGTCTTCTCCACGTCCTCCTCTCTCACTCTCACCTGATGATAACCCAAACTCAAGTCGATCTTGGAGAACCAAGATGCACCCTACAACTGATCAAAAAGGTCATCAATCCACGGAAGGGGATAACTGTTCTTCGTCATTAACTTGTTCAACTCCCGGTAATCAATGTACATCCGGTGGGATCCATCCTTCTTCTTGACGAACAGCTCTGGAAGCTGAGAGGACAACTCCTGCATCACAGGCGGTACCCAGAGGTACGGTGCCTTGGAAATTGGAGCCGCACCTAGCGCTAGATCAATCCTAAGCTCAACCTGCCTCTCGTGAGTCACACCGGGTAACTCCTCCAGGAACACATCAGCAAACTCTATGACCACTGGAACTTCTGAAACCGAAGTCTGCTCACTGGCCTTTATAATTGATCCATACACCCAAACCCAGTACCCTCTCCATAAATAACCAGTTGTCCCCCACTTGGGGTTCGAACTACTACTCACTGGCCTTTATAATTGATCATGGCACCAAACCTGCTCAGCCGATCCATCCCTACTATCACATATACATCCCACATGGGGATAGGGATCAAATCAATCAGATAAGGCACCCCGAAGATCTCCAATACGCAACCCTGATATACATTGGATGCTGAAACCCCATGTTCGTTGGCGATAGAAACCCACAAAAGACACTCCAACTCACAGAGGGGAATACCAAAATCCCTACTAAATGATCGAGACACAAAGGACCGACTCGCGCAGGAGTCAAATAACACAAGAGCAGGCAAGGAGTTCACCAAGAATGTACTTATTAGAAACATAAAAATAACCATACCATAAATTAATTGACAGAACAATAATTAGAAACATACCGGTCACAACGTCCGGCGCTGCTCTGGCCTCCTCGGTAGTGAGCTGAAAAGTGCGACCTCTAGCCCTCGGGGGCTCCATCCTGCCCTGGCTCCCATCAGTGATCCTCAGAATTACCGGCGTTGGATCCTGCGGCGATCTAGAAGCAAGCAAAGGGCATTGGGCCTTTATGTGTCCCACCTGATCATAGTGATAACAAATCCTGATGTTGGGTACTGGAGCCCGATATCGTCACTCCCTCGCAATGTGGCACTGCCTGCCACATTTTTGGCATCTAAAAGAAGATCGGCAAGCTCCATCATGAACCTTGCCGCACTTTCCACAAGTGCGGCCTCTCTGACTCCCAGATCTAACATCATCGATCTTGAACCGCTTTAGCGCAAGTTGTGACTGCCCCGGGGCCTGCCTCTGCTCCCTCGCCTGGAGCTCCATCTCAATCTCACGCCGCCGAGCGGCTTCCTGCAACTCCACCAATGATCCATAGCGATGTGTGGACACAAACTGATGGATGTTCGTCTTGAGCATGCTCAAGTATCGGGTCATCTGAGCTTTCTTAGAAGCAGCAAACTCAGGACAAAACATAACTTTCTCTATAAACATCTTGGTGATCTCCGTCACCTCGGTCTCCTGCCTCAGATACAAGTACTCTTGGGCCAGCCTCTCCCGCTTCACCAATGGAACATATCTCGAGCGGAACATCTTAGAGAAGTACTCCCATGATACTGCAACTCGTTGCTTCTGGGTGTATGAACTAGTAACCAACCTCCACCAATCCTTCACTCTAGACCGTAGAAGGTTTAGAGTACACCTAACCTTGTGGTCAGCTGGGAAAGAGCAAGTATAGAAACATCCTTCAATATCTGACAGCCACCTCATAACAATGATCGGATCCTGGCCCCGTCAAATATCAGGGGCTTCTGATAGGTATTATGCAAAACATATAAATCCTATGTGTGCATGAAACCCTAATAATTGATATATGTTTTCTCTAATTGAACATACAACTTGAACAACAAAATAGAAACCCTACAACAGTAGCATATTTTGCAAAATACAAATAGGGTTAGGAAAATATACCTTGATTGTTATTGTAGTGAAAGAAACACTAGCATATTTTGTAAGACTCTTGGAAGAAAGCGCCACAAGTGTCGCGCCTCTAATGGTTCACAACCAAACCCTAGCAACAAAGGAGCTTGAAGAGAAAGAGATAGAGAAGATGAATTTTTGGCCTAACCCACTACGGAATAGCATGGCCGAAAATATGAGGCTAGGAATCTTATTTATAGTGTAACAAGAAACCCTAGATAAGTCCCAAAACAATAAAATATTATTATCTTAATTTTGGTATGTAACCGGCTTTCTAATTATTCTCCAACTATAATTCTAGATCCTCTAGAACCTCCATAAAACCGTCCAAGGTTCTAGGATGGTTCGAGAATGCCTCATGTTCAACTATTGAAGAATTACACTATAACCCTTGCACTTTTAATTAATCCAATTAATCCCAAAATTAATTCCAATTAATTTCTAATTAATTCTTAATGAAATAATACTATTTCTTATTAATATATTATTCTCATAATTTATTAACAAACTATTTATTTTGATTTCCAGTTAATTTATTAACCATATAATAAATTAATAAATCAGTCTTCATCTCTAAAAGCTATCATATTCAATTGCTAAGTTTGAGGGCAACCCAAAAGGACTGTGCTACCATCAATTCAGTTTTATACCAATTATAGTTATGAGCTTAGACACCTAATCTGTGACATCCCGGAATTTAGGTCAAAGACGGTGAACCGTCAAGCCACAGTAAATTTCTTGGTAACTTTATTCATCGAGTTTTAGTGAATTTAACGTAAAATAAATGAGTTATTTCATCTATTATAAGATATCAGATGATATCTTATTTCCAATTATGTAATCTGACAAACAAATCAAATAGCCAAACATTCAATAATTTCGTGAACGGCTATATGTATGAATGTATATTCGGGTATGAACGCGTGTCACGATCAATTACATGTGGTTGGTTAAATTTTCATAAATATACAGTATATATGTTTGCAATTTTAACTTAACCAACCAAGGTTTAACAAATTAATATATATTATTTAGTCTTGAAAATACCCGAATACATGGATGATATATAATTGTATTTATATTCGAAAACTTAAATACATTTACACATAAGATTGTATATTGTGTATAATTCCAAAAGACCAAATACAATATATAAATACATACACAAATACATATATTTAATCTACCAAATACAAATAAATAAATAAATAAATACAACAACACTGAAAATATAACTATTTATATAAATCATATATCATTTTTCCAAATACGCATGCTAGTGTATATAACTAGTATAAATAAATCAATACTCATCCAAATGCATAAATAATTGAGTTATTACAATGCTTCTAAATCCAAACCAAACAAGATATTTATGAAAATTTGTTAATTACAAATTTTACACATTTGATAATGAAACAAATACATTATACTGAAGTGAAACTTATATTCTTTATATTCTTTACTCTTTCAATTGACAGCTTGCCAAACAAGTACACTATCAATTTTTGTACTACTCAAATTGTTGAGTCTAACCTTCAACTTAAACAAATTCACACGGATATATTTCTCCTGTTTGTCCTTCAATTGCTGCCAGGGACTCATTCAAGACGGCAACAACACTCTTTTGATCTTCCTTCTTCCCCACGGATTTCACAGCAACACCCAAAACACCCTAAAGGTTTTGTTCATGTTCTTCTTATCCTTCACTTCCCTGTACAATATTAACATGAACACTCAAAAACAAACTATCCAAACACTCCTTTTAATCAATGATTTCTCTACCTATTTTAATCACCCTTCGTGTTAACTGCCAAACAACAAGGAAGAGAGTGTAAAGAGATTACCAAAAACCTCAAACGATTGCTATCTTCCCTCAAATTTCCTAAACCCAACAACCCTAGTAATCACTGTGAAACATCGACCTAAACATCCTTTCCCTCCACAGATTTCTATCAAAAACAATCAAAAAGAAAAGGAAAGAAAGAGGAACCTTGCCTGTGTCGATAAGCTTCCTTTCCCGATCAACAAACAGCCCACCTACGGGCAACCTTCGTCTTTCCTTCCTCGATCAAGCAAAGGATCGGAGATCGTGAATGCTCCAGTGAATGCTCCATTGAGGCAGTCAACCTGCACCTCGTCACTGCAACCACTGGGTCCGATGAAAACCAACAGCCACCACCGAGCCCTCTTGCCTTCGCACCTCTCAACCAAGCAGGAGCACCACCGATCGACATCCCCTGGAAATTCCTGTCGCACCACTCTCGCCATTTCCCTCTTCATGTTTCCCCATCAACACCACCGAAACCTTGACTACCTCCGATGTCCCTTTTTTTCTTCAATAAATCGCACACCTGCGATCGTTTCCTTCCCTCTTCGACCGGCCAGACATGGATCGACCCTTTTCCCCTTGTTTTCCTTCTCTACGATTCCCGTCGACCACGGAGCATCAAGGGTATCATCTTGCTGCTACCGTTGTTTGCGATTCCGGTCATCACACTTCGCAGTAGGACAAGAAAAGCACGGCTCGCTACTCTTACCTCCGTCTCTTCAGCCTCGTCGAACTCAGGAGACGATCGCAAACGGTCAAGACATCCGGGTAGCAGACCAGGCACCTGCAAGTTTCCTTCTCGCCATCTTCAGTCGCTTCCCCTTGAACGATCGATTACTCGACATCGATGGTCGTTTGTTCCTTTACCCGATCAAACCAAAGAAACGGGGTAAGAGCCCTGATCCTTTTTGTAAATGGATCCACTTGTGTGGATCGGTCATGGAGCCCCGATAAAAAAAATGGGTGACCCGGTCAAAGGTCAAAGCAAGAATCAAACTTTCATTAAAATTAAACATAATTGGTCCCTCCCCATAAAAACCTAATAAATTAAGTCCTAAAACCCTACAACAGTTTCAAATACACATGTTTAACCCCTGTCTTGAGAGTAATTCTCAATATCAGTCCCCGAAGTATGATTTTGGCAAAATCAAACCCTAGAGTTTATTTATTTAAAGAAAGACCACCATATACTTAATAATTAATACCAAACTACTATTTGGTTTATTAGGAAATACAAATATACTCGGTGATTCGTCTTACGAACGAGGAATGTCACGTAAGAAATCTCACGACAAGTTTCCCAAAGGAATCCGAATACCGTACGAATCAAACTCACGCTTCAAGGGTGAGTGCTTACGGCCCCTTTTTAATATTTCAATTACTTCGGGGGGAATACATGTGCCAATATATTTTGTTTATACATACAAATTACCTTTTTATGCGAAAAACCTAGTTTATAAAAATATTATTATTTAATAATTTACTATATTGTTACCAATAAACTAGATTATATTTTTCGTATACGTATTACGATTATTTTATTGTGAAATAACCATTTCACACAATAAATACTACATGATACAAACTTTTATGATTTTTATATTATAAAAAGTACGTTATGAAACTGTGTAGTATTTCAGTGGTTCAAGGTATTACTATACATGTATATTTATATGTTTATATGCATAAAGTTTATACATGTACATATGTTCATTAATTTGAAACATTCATTTTTAGTCTTATATGATATGCATACTACCAGTTTAAAGTATTTCAAAGTTTCAAGACTTCTATACATGAATACTTTTATGCATGGCTTTACACACATATACAAGTTTAAAGTATTTCAAAGTTTCAAGACTTCTATACATGAATACTTTTATACAAAAGGCTTTACACACTTATACAAGATCGTTATGTTGAAATACATATCTCTATAAAAGCGAGTAATTTATACTTTTATAAATACGTCAACCATACTCGGCTTTTAAAAATCCTATTCTACGAAATTCATTATGCCCGGTACTTAACTATAATTAAGTTAGGGCTGAGAGTTATTCACAAACTTTTCGTTAATGGTTTTTGAGTGAGACGCTACTATTCATTAGCTGAGTTTAATCACTTAGCCTGCCCCACACTGCTATAATCGTTAATCTTCGGAGCGAGGTACATATGTATAGATCTATATGGGGTCGACAACCCCACTTGCGGTTGCTAGCTACAACCATCGACTGATCAATTGTAGCAGGTGATATGTGTCTAAGATCGTTACTACGACGTCCAATGAAGGGTCGTAGGGAGGGGTACTTTTCGTCCATAGCTCGATTATAGAACTCACTAAAAACATTAACACGAATCTCTCTCACTTTTTCATTTCAACCATAGGTTTGGTTGTTGTTAGAATTATTTTTAAGTATAGTGGTTACTTATACAATGGATATATTTAAACTTTCATGAAGTTATTACAAACACAAATTTCTCTCTCTCTTACTACAACCACAGGTTTGGTTGCCTTCAAGTATATTTTTTTAAGTATGGAAATTACTTATACAAAGCATTCATTTTGACTTTTAAGAAGTCATTACAAGTACATTTTTAAGTACGGAAATTACTTATACAAAGCATTCATTTTGACTTTCAAGGAGTTATTACAAGTACATGCTAAAGCATGAATTTATTCATATCAAAATACATTCTTGGCTTTTAAAGACTCTTTGCAAATAGTGCTTTTAACTATCGCTATACATACAAAGATAATACTTTTTAGACTTATTAAAAGTATTACTGCGTTAGCAGAAAACCTGTGACACTCACCAACCTTTGTGTTGACTTTTAAAACTACATGTATTCTCAGGAAAACACTAAACAGACATTCAAGACAGATTGGATTACAGGTGACCAAGTTTATTTGTTGTTGTATCATATGCCTACCTGTTAAGGCAATTCATGTATTATTATTATTTGTAAAACCTTGTATTAAAATATCAAGATCGAACATGAATTCTATTTTGTTTATTGTTGTACTTGTGTTGTATATTCAATTTGCCTGTGATCCATGAACTTAGTCACACAGCCCGACGTGTTCCGCCGCCTCGGCCGGGGGTGTGACATAATCCAACAATCTTCCACTTGGATAAGTCTAATTGTTGGGTTTTGATACGAAATAAAAGTTTGTTTTTCACAAAAACCGGCAACGGAAGACTTTAAAAATAACAAGTTTATTTTTAGTTCATAACAAAACCGAACCGTCATGGATCCATTTATAGAGGTTAGAATAAAATAAAACCAACCATAGGATGTTTTAGAGATAACCTTTGAATCCTTTGAACCCACTTGGTTTTGGGGTGTTGATGAAGATAACAAAAGATCAAAGTGCATGATCTTCTCTACAAGTATCAACCATCAGGAGTAAGGCACTTGGAATGCTTGTTCCTTCTTGTATTCTTGAGTGTCTAAAGCCTTTAAGTGCTTAAATCAATTAATCACTAAAGGGAACAACTCAAGAGGTCCTCTAAATGCCAAACTAACTTCAAAAGAGAGAGAGAGAGAGAGAGGAAGAAGAGAAGAAGAACCCACAGTTCTAGAGAGAAAAGAGAGGAAGAAGAAGAGCTTCACTCTTGCAAAAAATGAAAGCCTCATGCATCTCTTATATAGGCCATGAAAAGTAAGGCATAACCATTAAAATAATCTAAAGTAATGGTAGCCTTTGAAAGCATGGGAGACAAAAGGTGGCAGGTTGAAAAAGCAACCTCCCACACCATCATTATGTTTTGATCATGCCTCTTTAAAAAAGAAAGATTCTTTATTTTTTATAAACTCCAAGTATATAAAATATAAAATTTGTCTTTAGGTAAAAGACAAAAGAATCCAACTAGTCCAAAATGTTGTGCATGACTTATTAATTCATACCATATGATATAATAACTAGTAATACTCTCTAATAATTATTATTTTCACTAAAACAATAATTATTCCCTAATTAAAATACAAGAATTGATATTATTTGTTAATAATCATATTAATAATAAATATACAAAATGTGTCAACTTGATAAAGGTGTGACCCTATAGGATCATATATTATTAGCAATATCACCTCATAATGATTCTTGGGCATATAGATCTAACACTAATAACTATAATTGCCAATATATCTTCCAAAACTGATCAACAAATTGTAGCTTCCAAGAGCCGCTGTCGAACGATGACCGAGTCAGTTTTGTATCCTAAGATAAGTGATCAAATATTCCTCCGTTCTACAAGATATCGTAAAGACATGAGACATTGATTATAATCATTCTCATTGTTCAATATTTTGTTTCCCGATTTCTGCTTTTTGACCACTATAATTAGACTACCAGTTGAACACATCAATTCATTGTTCAAGATTTTGTTTCCCGATTTTTGACGACTGAAATTAGACCCCCGTCAGTAATCCTCAGTGTAGCCGGTGCTGGAGCCTGCGCCGACCTGGTAGCTAGTAAGGGACATTGGGCCTTCATATGGCCCACCTGGTCATAATGGTAACAAAGTCTGACCCCAAAAGCTGCAGTCTGCTGCCTACAATCCCTAGCAATGTGGCCCTTCTTGCCACACTTGTGGCATCCACTACAAGATCGGCAAACCCCCGAATGAGCCTTCCCGCACTTCCCAAAAATACGGCCGTACTCACCTCCAAACCTAGAATCAGCGGTCTTGGACCACTTTGGCGCCGGCTGTGACTGCACTGGGCTTGTCGTTGCTCTCTCAACTGAAGCTCAATCTCAAGCTCACGCCACCTAACGGCCTCCTGTTACTCCAAAAGTGTGTCACAAAGCTGGGTAGCCACAAACTAACGGATGTCGGTCTTGAACATGCTCAGATAACGTGTCATCTGAGCCTGCTAGGAAGCAAAGTCCGGGAAAAACGTCGCCCTCTCAGTGAACAAACGGGTGATCTCCGTCACCAACTCCGCATCCTGTCTCAAGTCCAAAAACTCCTAAGCCAGCCGCACTCGCTCAACCCGTGGAATGTAGCGAGCCTGGAACATATCCCTAAACTGCTCCCAAGTAACCGCAAGTCTCTGCTCATCAGTATACGACCCTGTCATCAATCTCTGCTAGTCCTTTGCTCCGGACCTCAGTAGGTTCAGAGCACACCTGACCCTCTAGTCAGTAGGACATGAGCATGTGAAGAAGCATCCCTCCACGTCAGATAGCCACCTCATGGCTACAATCGGGTCCTGATTCCCATCAAAAGTCGGGGGCTTCATGTTATCGAAGTCCCGGTACTGAAAAGCATGACCTGGCCCGCACCTGCAGCCGCCACAACTGCGGAGGCTACAGCCGTCGTAGTCTCAGCAATGGATGTGTATCTGTCATCAAAATACTCCATCATGGCGGTCTTGATAGACCCAAACATCTTTGGAATCTGAACCGGGACAATCTCGACCACCTCCTCGTGGATGATCTCCCTAACACGATCCTCTGTCAACGCTGTCCTATCCTGGCAGATAGTCTGGGGCACTGCTAGGGGACCCTGACTACCCTGTCCTGATTCCGATCCGGATCCAGTCACAAATCGCCTTGTACCCACCATACGAAAAGTATACCAGGAAAATATCAGATACTCCATATAATAACGGGGAACCAACCACCAACAAAGCCCTACAGGTTGTGACTTCATTGCTACGTGTATGGGTCCTGTGCTTTCAGTAGTACAGGACCATACTACCTTCCACACCTACCCATATTTGTCTCAAGTATCACCACAACACCCTAACAATATACATAAGCATAGGCGTGTGCTCATTCCTCACTCGTAGAGGAAAGTAAATATCTCATAACTGGCCAACTAACCCAGCACAACTCATCCATGAAACTTCCACCAGCCCTGCAACACTCGTGTATGCTAGCCATACATAACATTGGACCCTATATACTTTCGAATACCGGATCCTACCCTAAGCCCTTCATCAAATTAGAAGAGGAAATAAGGCCAAACCAAACATTCTCAGGCTATAAGATCTTAGTTATGTATAACCGTGATGCATACACTAAGAAACTACAGTAATGATGTCAATTTCATATAAGATAACCCTAGGCTATGAGGCATCATATAATCAGGAAATTCTATCATGCAATTCCTGAAGATCCCTAGCCTAGTACTCGCATGTCGTTCAAACATATCATAATATCAAATAACAGTACAGTATTTTGGGGTCTACGTACTGGCTCCGGCTGATCGTACACGTCGCATCCTCCTATAGTATTTTGAAAACCATTTGAAAATCCTTTTGAAAATCTATTCGTTGGTTTGAGACTGGATTCACACGATTGTTCCTCCAATTCACTCAAACCAAGGCTCTGATACCAACTTGAAACATCCATAAAATTTAAGCCAATTTAAAACTTTTTAAAACATTCAAAACCAATCATTATTACAAATTGTTTTCAAAATAGTTTCATATTAGAGTATCCCAGGATTCAAATCATAGAAACATGAGGAGGTTCACGATCACACCTTCGCCTTTCCACGATCGTCTGAAGTACCTGAAACAAAATCAACAACTGTAAGCCCGAAGCTTAGTGAGTTCCCCCAAAATACTCGCACAACATATAACACATATACAATAACAGCATACTATGGGCCCAATCAACCATCGCATTGGAATGCTCCAGACCCTTAACCATCGGGTTAGAGTGCCAACATACTATGGGTCCAATCATCCTCGGGATGGTATACCCTCAGCCCACAACCATCGGGTTGGAATGCCCACATACTAAGAGTCATATCATCCTCGAGATGGAATACTCTCGGCCCACGACCATTGGGTTGGAATGCCCAAGTTTTTTGGCTCATGCACAAGCAGATGCCTCAACCACCAATCAAGCATGTGCACATATATCAGATAATCACGTAACAGTCTACAGAAAGACAAACCGATCTACAGGTCACTAAGCATAGCAACATCCTATCTACCCAGGATACCGATCTAACTGATCATAATCACATAGAACATCCTATCTACAGGATACCGATCTAACAGATGACACTAACATTAAAGCAGAATAACAATCCAAAGGGCCGACCTTGGTGCCTTAGACCCTTGAGTACAATGAGGAAAACTCACGTCATGAGCAGCACTGGATGATGATGTCAAACTCCCCAAACACCGCTCCAAACTCAAACACCTACAATCATCATAGGACCAATTCTATAAAGACCCAAACTACCAAAACACCCTCAAGGTCAACTTGGTCAACCTTGGTCAAAGTCAACATTCCACTTTAACAGTCCTAGTTGGCCGAACTCTTCGAGTGCATCTAGCAACTCATCGAGTTCCTTTAGAACTCAGAGCCCGAAAACCCGAGCCAACTCGCTGAGTGTCCTAACAACTTGTCGAGTCCATGCAGTGTCCAAAAGACGGGTAAACCCTAATCAACTTGTTGAGTTATCTCACCAACTCGCCGAGTTCATACAGAATCCAGAAAGCGGGAAATCCTCATCCAACTCGTCGAGTTCACTATGCAACTCGTCTACTTCCTTGGCACTTTTCTCATTCAGACGCTTTTAAGCGAAACAAAAGGTCCAAACTGTAGATCTAGCCACCTAGGGTGTAGTTACCACATAAAGTTGCTAACTTTATGTGCATGCAAGGCTCCAAGAGGCTAAAACACTCATAACTAGCCTTAGGAAGAGGTTTAGGACATGGAAAAGGGCTAGGGCTAGATAAAGTTGAGAACTTTATGTTCATTAGGGCCTAGAGGAGTCCAGATCTGAAACCACGTTTTCATGACAAGCTCAAACCGAAAGTGACTCCATTTTTTGCACCAAAATGCCCATATACTAACATAAGAAGAGATCTAAGAAATGGAAAGCCAAGGTAAAGACTTTTTACCTTCAATTAGATGCCAACACGATGTAGATACTGGATCTACAAGCTTCTTCTCGTTCCAAGCCTCTAAATATTCAAGCCTCTTCAAGGAATGCACCAAATACACACTTTAGTCTCACACACACTCAAAAATAGGGTTAGATCTATTAGGGTTTTCTTCTGGACGTCAAAAGTGGAAAGGGTGGCTGGGGGAATGGACTTAAGGTCCTTTAAATTAGGTGCAAACCCTAAAAATTAGGCGCTCATCGACCTGAATATCATCTAACGACACCACTGACTCCTCATCTAGTATGCACTTCCGCATCTGTGAAACGTGGAAAGTGATGTGAATCTGACTAAGCTCCTCCGGAAGATCCAGTCTATACGCCACCTTGCCAACCCTGGCAATGATCCTAAATGGCCTGATGTATCGGGGACCCAACTTCCCCCTCTTCCTAAATCGAATCACACCCTTGCAGAGTGAGACCTTTAGTAGTACCCGGATGGTAAAGGATCTTGCAGTCATAATCCTTGACCACGTCCAGCCACCTATGCTGCCTCATATTCAGGTTTGGCTGATCCATGATGTGTCTCAAACTCTTGTGGTCCGTGTATATGTTACTGCGGACCCCGTAAAGATAATATATCCAAATCTTGAGAGCGAATACCACCGCTCCCAACTCCAAATCGTGCGTGGGGTATCTCGTCTCATGCGGCTTCAACTGCCGCCATGCGTAGGCTATCACTCATCCTCTCTACATGAGGACCGCTCCTAGTCCTGTGATGGATGCATCACAGAACACTACAAAATCCTCAACTCCCTCCGGGAGAGTCAAGACTGGAGCCTTGCAAAGTCGCTGTATGAGGGTCTCAAACTTCCTTTGCTGCTCGGGGCCCCATCGGAAATCCACCTCTTTCCTCGTCAGACGAGTGAGGGTATTGCAATCTTGGAGAAATCTTGTATGAATCTCCGGTAATATCCTGCCAATCCCAAAAAATTCCTGATATCCAAGGGAGATTTAGGGACCTCCCATTGCATAACCGCCTCGATCTTGGCCGGATCGACCAAAATCCCATCCTGGTTAATGAGATGTCCAAGGAACTGACCCTTTCGTAACCAAAACGCGTACTTCAGGAACTTGGCATAAAGCCGTTCTCGTCTCAAAACTACCAATAGCCCCCGAAGGTGCTCCTCATGGTGCTCTCTGGTCTTGGAATACACGAAGATGTCATCTATAAAAACAATGACTGAGCGATCGAGCATCGGTCTGCATACCTAATTCATCAGCTTCATAAATATATTTGGCGCGTTGGTGAGCCCAAACGGCATCACCACGAACTCATAGTGTCCATGACGAGTCCGGAACGCGGTCTTCTCCACCTCCTCCTCCCATACCATGACCTGATGGTACCCGGACCTCAAATCAATCTTGGGGAACCAAGATGCTCCCTGTAGCTGATCAAAGAGGTCATCGATCAGTGGTAGTGGATAACGGTTTTTCACCGTCAACTTGTTCAGCTCCTGGTAGTCAATGCACATCCGGTGCGAACCATCCTTCTTCTTCATGAAGAGAATCGGTGCTCCCCATGGAGAACTGCTCGGATGAATGAACTGCTTGCCTAGAAGCTCCTGCAGCTGAGATAACAGCTCCTGCATCTCAGGTGGCGCCAATCGGTACGGCGCCTTGGCGATATGGGCCGCACCTGGCACAAGGTCGATCCTAAACTCGACCTGCCTCTCCGGAGGTACTCTGTTAACTCCTCCGGAAACACATCAGCGAACTCCCTGACGACTGGAACCTCTAAAACCGAACCCTGATCCCTGACTCGCGTATCTACCACATATGATAAGTAACCCGCACACCCGTGCTGAATATATATTGTCGAGCCCTGGAAGCTAAGCAAAACCCTGAACCCACTCTAGTGCCCTCGCCGTAGATAACCAGTTCTCCCCCACTTGGGGTTCGAACTACCACCCCCTGACCCTCACAGTCGATCATGGCACCGAAGCGACTCAACTATTCCACGCCCACAATCACACATACTTCCCCCATGGGAATAGGAATCAAATCAATCGGGAAAGATACCCCGAAGATATCCAGAACGCAGCCCAGATGAAGAAGCAGAAATCCCGTGATCGTTGGCGATGGAGACTCGCAACGGACACTCTAGCTCTCCTACAGGCAAACCGAACTCCCTATTGAACGATTGAGAGACAAATGAATGACTCTCCCCAGAGTCAAATAATACCAAAACAGGAAAAGAGTTCACTAAAAATGTACCTAATCATAGATACAAACATGTAAGCATAAAACAAATATAATAAACAAGATAAGGGATAGAAACATACCAGCAACCACATCCGGTGTTGTCCTGACCTCCTCGGCCGTAAGCTGAAAGGCACGTACCCGAGCCTTTGGAGGCTCTGCTCTACCTTGACCCCCGTCAGTAATCCTCAGAGTAGCCGACATTGGAGCCTGGGCCAGCCTGGCAGCTAGTAGGGGACACTGGGCCTTCATATGGCCCACCTGCTCATAATGGTAACAAAGTCTGACCCCAGAAACTGGAGTCTGTTGCCTACAATCCCTATCAATGTGGACCTGCTTGCCACACTTGTGGCACCCACTACCAGATCGGAAAACCCCCGAATGAGCCTTCCTGCGTTTCCCACAAGTACGACCGTGTTGACCTCCAAACCTAGAATCAGCGGTCTTGGACAGCTTTGGCGCCGACTCTGACTTCGTCGGGGCCTGTCGGTGCTCTCTTAACTGCAGCTCAATCTAAAGCTCACGCCGCCTAGCGGCCTCTTGTATCTCCAAAAGTGTGTCACAACGTTGGGTAGCCACAAACTGTCGGATGTCAGTCTTGAGCATTCTCAGATAACGTGTCATCGGAGCCTGCTCGGAAGCCAACTCCAGGCAAAACATCGCCCTCTCAGTGAACATACAGGTGATCTTCGTCACCAAAAACTCCTGAGCCAGCCACTCTCGCTCAACCCGTGCAATGTAGTGAGTGTGGAACATATCCTTGAACTGCTCCCAAGTAACTGCAGCTCTCTGCTCATCAGTATACGACCCTGTCATCAATCTTCATCAGTCCTTTGCTCTAGACCTCAGCAGGTTCAGAGCACACCTGATCCTATGGTCAGTAGGACATGAGCATGTGAAGAAGCAACCCTCCACGTCAGATAGCCACCTCATGCCTACAATCGGGTCCTGAGTCCCATCAAAAGTCGGGGGCTTCGTGTTATCGAAGTCTCGGTACTTAAAAGCCCAACCAGCCCTCGCACCTGCAGCCGCCACGACAGCGGAGGCTACAGCCGCCGCAGTCTTAGCAATGGCTGGGTATCTGTCATCAAAATACTCCATCATGGTGGTCTCGATAGACCCAAACATCTCCGGAATATGACCCAGGACAATCTCCCTGACACGATCCTCTGTCAACGCTGGCCTATCCTCGCTAATAGTCTCGGGCACTGCTGGGGCACCCTGACTACCCTGTCCTGATTTTGATCTGGATCCAGTCACAAATCGCCTCGTAACCACCATATTGAAAATATACCAGGAAGATATCAGATACTCCATATAATAACTGGGAACCAACTCCCAACAAAGCCCTACGGGTTGTGACTTCCTTGCTACGTGTATGGGTCCTATGCTTTCAGTAGTACGGGGCCATACTACCTTCCACACCTACCCATATTTGTCTCAAGTATCACCACAACACCCTAACAATATACATAAGCATAGGCGAGAGCTCATTCCTCACTCCTAGAGGAAACTAAATATCTCATAACTAGCCAACTGACCCCGCACAACTCATCCATGAAACTTCCACCAACCATGCAGCACTCGTGTATGCTCGCCATACATAACGCTGGACCCTATAGACTTTCGAATACCTAATCCTACCCTAAGCCCTTCATCAAAGAAGAACAGGAAATAAGGCCAAACCAAACATTCTCAGGCTATAAGATCTTAGCTATGTACAACCGTGATGCATACACTAAGCAACTATAGTAATGATGTCAATTTCATATAAGAGAACCCTAGGCTATCAGGCATCATATAATCAGACAATTCTATCATGCAATTCTTGAAGAACCCTAGCCTAGTACTAGCATGTTGTTCTAACATATCACAATATCAAATAAGAGTACGGTATTTTAGGGTCTACTTACTGGCTCCGGCTGATCGTATACTCAAACCAAGGCTCTGATACCAACTTGTAACATCCATAAAGTTTAATCCAATTTAAAATTTTTTAAAACATTCAAAACCAATAATTATTACAAATTGTTTTCAAAATAGTTTCATGTCAGAATATCCCAGGAATCAAATTATAGAAACATGAGGAGGTACACGATCACGCCTTAGCCTTCCCGCGATCGTCTGAAGTACTTGAAAGAAAATCAACAACTGTAAGCCCGAAGCTTAGTGAGTTCCCCCCAAAATACCCTCACAACATATAACACATATACAATAATAGCATAATATGGGCCCAATCAACCATCGAGTTGGAATGCCCCAGGACCTCAACCATCGGTTTGGAATGCCAACATACTATGGTTCCAATCATCCTCGGGATGGTATACCCTCGGCCCACAACCATCGGGTTGAAATGCCCACATACTAAGAGTCCAATCCTCCTCGAGATGGAATACTCTCGGCCCACAACCATTGGGTTGGAATGCCCAGGTTTTTTGACTCATGCACAAGCAGATGCCTCAACCACCAATCAAACGTGTGCATATATATCAGATAATCAGATAACAGTCTACAGACAGGCAAACCGATCAACAAACCACTAAGCATAGCAACATCATATCTACCCAGGATACCGATCTAACTGATCATAATCACATTGAACATCCTATATACTAGGATACCGATCAAACATATCACACTAACAATAAAGTAGAATAACAATCCAAAGGGCCGGCCTTGGTGCCTTAGACCCTTGAGTATAGTGAGGAAAACTCACCTCACGAGCAGCACTGGATGATGATGTCAAACTCCCCAAACACCGCTCCAAAATCAAACACCTACAATAATCATAGGACCAATTCTATAAAGACCCAAACTACCAATATACCCTCAAGGTCAACTTGGTCAACCTTGGTCAAAGTCAACATTCCAGGCCAACAGTCCTTGTTGACCGAACTCGTCGAGTACATCTAGCAACTCGTCGAGTTCCTTCAGAACTCAGAGACCGAAAACCCGAGCCAACTCGCCGAGTTTCCTAACAACTCATCGAGTCCATGTAGTGTCCAAAAGAAGGGTAAACCCTAATCAACTCGTCAAGTTATCTCACCAACTCGCTGAGTTCATGCAGAATCCAGAAAGCGGGAAACCGCCATCCAACGCGTCGAGTTGACTATGCAACTCGGCTAGTTCCTTGGCTCTTTTCTCATTCAGACGCTTTTGAGCAAAGAAAAAGCTCCAAACTGTAGATCTAGCCTCCTAGGGTGTAGTTACCACGTAAAGTTGCTAACTTTACGTGCATGCAAGGCTCCAAGAGGCTAAAACACTCATAACTAGCCTTAGGAAGAGGTTTAGGACATGGAAAAGGGCTAGGGCTAGATAAAGTTGAGAACTTTATGTTCATGAGGGCCTAGAGGAGTCCAGATCTGAAACCACATTTTCATGACAAGCTCAAACCGAAAGTGACTCCATTTTTTGCACCAAAATGCCCATATACTAACATAAGAAGGGATCTAAGAAATGGAAAGCCAAGGTAAAGACTTTTTACCTTCAACTGGATGCCAACACTATGTAGATACTGGATCTACAAGCTTCTTCTCATTCCAAGCCTCTAAATCTTCAAGCCTATTCAAGGAATGCACCAAATACACACTTTAGTCTCACACACACTAAAAATAGGGTTAGATTTATTAGGGTTTGCATATGGACGTCAAAAGTGACAAGGGTGGCTGGGGGAAAGGACTTAAGTTCCTTTAAATAGGGTACAAACCCTAAAAATGAGGGTTTTCATGCACATCCTCTACTAGTCGAGTTGGGGTCCACCAACTCGTCGAGTAGGTTCCATAAACCACGCGGCCATAACTGATTCTACACGACGAGTTGGGGCAGCCAACTCGTCGAGTAGGTCTCTAATAATAAAGATAAAACTTTACAATTTATACCTGGGAGTCGGGGTGTTACACTATGGTCCTTTGAAACAATATTATAATTTTAACTTTCTCCTAGCAACCAATCTTCCATAAACCTTAGAATTTTCTTGACAGTTGTTTAACTCTAGTCACACAAAGTTCAAGTCATATCTCCTCATAATGCCCAAGGCATTTTGAAAAAAATAGAACAAGAGAATATTATATCATATGCAATCGATCATATATCCAAAGCATATGGGACTCAATTCATAATATCTTACATAAAGACCTGATATTTGATTAGTCTCTTGCTATAATATTTATATATATCGAATTTTCTATGTTGAATCATTTAAACACGATATTCATATATGTCCATGACTAAGTGCTATTAAACTATGTAATCTAAACTTTTAGATTCGAAACGAAGTATGAGTGCCCTCTCCCTTAATCCTTTCTATAGCGAAACAATTTCCAAACTTTGCAACTTGCAAATTTGCAAACTTTGTTTCCTACAAATAGCATTGCCAACTTGTAACACTTAGCATAACAATTATACTCCCACTAGCATAGCAATTTTACTTTTTATAGCACAATAATTATGCGCCCACTAGCATTCCTACAAATATCATTCCTACAAATATCAACCTTACGTCGTGTGCTAGTGATAACTAAAAGGTTTATTCTCGATTGACTCCCGAAACTCTTCAAGATCAATAATACTACCACTGACTTCTTGACATGTAAGTTTCTTTCTCAAGGAACATTCCTTGACGAGCTAAAAACAAATATTCAAAAGTTAGTGTGGATTCCCGACAAGAAACACTTCATGAATTGGTCTTAGTTTATCCTTTATTTTGACCAAAACATCACAACTTCCAATTCCAAATGTGCTAGAGGAAGAAAACATAGTTACCCCACATTTCATGAGGTGTTATAAAGCTACTTAGTATCAAATAAGTTTCAAGATACGATTTGTAGTAACTAGATCATGGCTCTAATATTTGACTAGAAACGAAGTACGACTCATCTATTAATTTGAACCATTTCAACAATATCCGATTCCTCTTCTTAGTCATACAATTGCACCAAGATGTTCTTCGAGGATCAATTTTGATATAGTTCCACAATCATTAAGATGATCATAAAACATGATAATAAAGTACTCTCCTTTCCTTTCATATTGGAGAAACTTTTATCTTTATGCTTAATAGATTCTTCATATTCGTTTTGCTACTCTTTGAAACTTTTCAAAGTATCAGAATTGTGCTTAATCTTATAAACACAACCATGTTTACTGAAGCATCAAAAAATCATGACGAATAGAGTTATCATCCTTTATGGTGGATCTGAATAGTCTATATGAACATCCATTAGTCCTTCACTTTGACTCACATAAACATGTGATCAACAAATTAGTAATAATCTTCCAACGATCAAGATTCTAATACATCACGTTTGCAAATTTCATGACTCCAAGTTTCTATCAAAGTGAAACTTGGGTGATGAAAATTCTTTATCACTTAGTTAATTATGACATTACCACAAGCGATAAAATAAGAATCAAATCCCAATTAACATTGTTAATAATAGAAATGTAACCAACACTTTCATAAATGCAATTTTAAGGAAATACAAAGTAAACCAACTTAATCATTTACTAAGCAATATATTAAATAATCCTAACTCCTTATTAGCAGCTCCAAATTCCGATCATCGAACCATGTGACCAAAATCCATTTCTCAAGATCAGAATTAGCTCACTCTTTCTCTCCCAATTAACATTCTTAAGCTTCCTTCTTTCTCTTAGATCCTGCAATACCATCAAAATTGATCATCACATCATGTAAGAGTCTATGAATAGGAACTTGTTAAGATAATGGAGTTAGATAATGAATGTACCTGAAGTAGAGTCACACGACTTGACTTTACCATCTCTAAGATCTTTCAGGTAGTCTGGGCAGCTTCGCAACCAATGTCCCTTCAATTGGAAATACAAACATATGGACTCTTTAGGGTTAGCACATGTAACTATCTCAGAACTAGCATTTCTCTTTACCATACGATCAAACGGTTTGATCTTGGCCGATCCCTTTCCATTGGGAAGAGAAATCTTTTCTGGACCACCATTTTCACCTTTTTAAATGTCCACGGAAAATTTGGAATTTGATCCTTCAAACATTTTTGCTTCACTTATTCTCTTAAGTATTTCTGCTTCAGCAACAATCAACATATGTGTCAAATCAAATAGGGTCACGTCGATGTCGCTCATATAAAAGTTCTCGGTGAACTGTTCATATGAATTAGGAAGTGAAAGGAGAACCCAATCAATGGCTTGCTCCCTATATCAAACAACACCCAATCTTTCCAATTTGTCAATGTACGATTTCATTTTCAGAACATTCTTACACACAAAATTTCCATCTTTATGTTTGCATGCCAATAGGGCTTGAGTAGTTCTGTATCTTTCAATTCATGACACCGGGAGAGTTATTGGAGGAGGAGGAGCATGACGTCCATTTCCACAATTGCTCGAAGAAGGGAACATACTTTCACCTTGATTAGAATATGGAAGATCATCTTCAGATAGTAGAGGAAAAATATTTCCAAAAGAATTAGGAAGACCATTGTTGTCTTGAGTTGACATCTATAATATGAGAAAAGAGAATTCAAGGTAGTTGATTTTTAGCCTTAATTATTAACCCATAAATTTAAATTAAGGCTAGGATCCATATTTTTTATTCGAACTTTGAAGAGGGATGTCGTACTAAATTTGAAGCTATTTTAGGTAGGTAAGGCTTTTACCAATTTCAATCTTATGAAACTCCTAGATCTTTTGAGATTTATTTATCTAATCAATGGAATGTTTAATCTCATATTATGCTCTCACTTTTACGACTGGGATGCTGAGGATCACAAACGAGATGTGAATAACCATGCAAATTAGCTTGGTTAATGTGTCGGTTAATCACACGTGCACCATTAATCAGCGATAATTTTCGAGACACCCATTACCACCCTTTATTAGTCCAACATTAGTGTGCCGGTTAAGCACACACGCTCCACTAATGACTTATAAAGTGTAATGTGCAATTTCATGGATTAGCATACAAATTCACATTTTTCCTAAAGTAACTAAGAGTGGGATTTTAGAAAAAATAGTTTAGTTACTTTATATCGTTATACTTTTAATGAGAATTATTTTGTCCTATCAAACTTGTTCAGCTAACGACCCTCCACTAATCGAGGAAGCGGTGGGTGAGAGTGGACACCAATTCAACTACCATTTTATAGGCAGTTTCCTTATATCCCCTTATAGACTACCTTCGTGAATGAGGCGTACTAGCAGTTCGACAGACTATTCTTATACATAATATATATATATATATATATATATATATATATATATATATATATATATATATATATATATATATATATATTAAGCCTTTACTTATATATACATAGTATAAGGTGTATTTTAAAACATTTTAAAATAGCAAGGGTTTAATCTTTAATAAATTAAACTTTTAATTTAATTAAATTTAAACCATTTATGGATTTATTAATTAATCTTTATTTAATCGTTTAATTAAATCAATAATAAGATCCATACGGATGTATTTTAAACTTTTCAAAATACTAGGGTTTATATTTTAAATTTCAAAAAATTTTAAATTAAATTTTTTAATTCAAAATTCAAGCCAATCATGAATTCACTTTGAAAATATTCAGTTTTATATAATTAAAACATTATTAAAGGTAATTATCCTAATCAATTCAGAAGATAATCTATCAAACCGAATTTTATGAATCTGACAGCCCACCACATCGTGGTAAACAGTTACCACATCGTAGTATAGGTCTTTTGGAGCTTAGGTACCATGGTCGCAATCATAATGCAATCGACCTTTGTCGTGTCGTCAACGCACTGGTTATATTCATCAAATTCCTTAGGAGTAGCAGATTCTCTGTCAACTTCTCAGATTGGATTCTCGATAACATATTATTTGTTCTCATATCTCAAGGTCATCTTTAAATTGCGCAACCTATCCATGTAGTTGGTACCATTGAGATTGTCTTTGGAGTGGATAGATAAAAGATTGAAGTTGTGAGTGATTGGAGGAGGAGGAGGAGGAAGATCACCATTTCTATACATCTAAAACAGGAGATAAGATTTTAGTTAGTTGATTCATTTCCTTAATATTTTAACCCACATTAATATTCAAGGCTAGGATCCATAAATACAACTCGAAATTATGAAGAGGGATGCCATAATAGAATTGAGAATTTAATTTAGGTAGGTAAAGCTTTTTACCAATTTAATTCTAATATGAAATTCCTAGATCATTTCAGATTCATTGAACTATTCAATGTCATGTTTAATATTTGATTATGCTCTTAATTTGTGTCTGGAATGTTGATGATCACAAATAAGATGTGAATAACTATGCAAACTCGCATGACATGCTCGAGATCATTTATGATCTCGTATTGATGTTCCAGTCAACCACACATGCTCCATCAACAACCGTAAATTCAAGTATGTGCCACCATTTCATCTTTGTAGTAACACATTAGTGTGTCGCTTAACCACACATGTTCCACCAATGACTTAGAAAGAAATGATGTGTTTTTTAATGTATTAGCATACAATTTCACATTTTTCCTTAAGTAATCAGAGTGAGATTTTATAGAAGGTTCTAGTACTCTATACATTATAATTTTAATGTGATTATGTCCTATAAAATACGTTTGGCTAACGACCCTCCACCATACAAAGAAGCGATAGGTGAAAATGACACCCATTCAAAGGTCATTTTATAGGCAGTTTCCTTATAAATCTCTTATAGTATGGCTTCGTGAATAAGGCGTATTAGAGATTTGATTGACTTTTATGATACAAATAGTATTATACCCTTATACATTTGTATAGGGTGTATTTTAAATCTTTTTCAAAACACAAGGTTTAAATTTAATTATCTGACTTGGACAATTATTTAATTAATCTTTTAAACTAATTATAGATCTATATTTATCTTTTAATTAAACCATTAATTAAATACTATATCAAATACATTAAGGATAAGTCCATTTAATTATCTTATAATTAAATATTTCGTTTCTTATTTACTTCCTTAAAATTCAAATTAGGGTTTCAATGTTATCTAGTATTATTTGCTTCGGATTTTATTAGATAAAATTGCAGATAATTACTAATAATTAACCCACTAATCGAATTAGGCAAGTAAATAACCGAAAATCGGACATCTCGAAAGACGTGGTGCGCCCTACGATTTTTTTTTGTTTTTTGAGTTTCATATTCTATATACATTTAATAGAAAATCATGGATCTGATACTAACATTGGGGTTTTTAAATTACAATTAATTTGTACATGCAGAATTCCACTTAACTCTTAAGGGTACATGTAACCTAAATTGGATCTATGTGTTTTCTCAATTAATAGGAACATACTTATGAAACAAAAACTATAAACCTTATGAAATCAAATTCATGAATAAAACCACATACCTTTTATTGATTCGAAACAAGCTAACCAAAAGCCTTGAAGTCTCCTTCAAAAACTACCTCCAAAAGTATGACCGCCTCCAATGCATCAAACCAAAAACTGAGAAAACCCTAGGATTGAAGGAGAGTGAGGGAATGAGAGAGAGAGAGAGATAGAGAGAGAGAGAGAGAGAAAGAGATAATTTTCGGAATACTCTTGTGTGTTAGGAGTGGATGAAAATCACAAGGGGTTATTCCCTTTATATAGTTGTTTGATAATCCCAGAAACCCTAGATTAGAACTTAAAATAATAATATTTCAAATCAGTAATTATCTAGTTTCCTTTTTCTAGTTGGACGCTTGCAGAAGCTCTATCAAGAGCATCCAAAACCGTCCAAGCATAGGAGGATTCTTCATCCTCTCTTTCGTTCAACTATTGAACATTCGCAGCTTAGCCCTTGCGCATTTAGTTAATTCTAATTAACCTAGAGTTAATTCCAAATTAATTTTGATTAATTCTTAATTAATTATTACTATTTATAATTAATATATTAATCATATAAACATATTAATAAACCATTATCTCTCTCCTTTGATCAATCTAAGTCATTTCCTGGTTATAAGGGCAACCAAAAAAGGACTTAATTTTATTCATCAATATTATACCAATTTAGTTAGGACCTTTGACGCTTTAATCCAAATTTTTTTATATCATTCTAACCTATGTAAAAGTATCTTTGATGGTTTTGCTTTACATTGGTCTAAATGAACTAATTTTTTAAATACTTTCGTTGCCGTTTTTAAGAAAAACCCCAGATTTGAACTTAAAATAATAATACTTCAAATCAGTATTTATCTAGTTTCCTTTTTCCAGTAGAAGGCTTGCAGAAGCTCTATCAAGAGCCTCCAAAACCATCCAAGCATAGGAGGATTCTAGATCCTCTCTTTTGTTCAACTATTGAACAATCGCAGCTTAGCCCTTGCGCCTTTAGTTAATTCTAATTAACCTAGAGTTAATTCCATATTAATTTTCATTAATTCTTAATTAATTATTAATATTTATAATTAAAATATTAATCATATAACATATTAATAAACCATTATCTCTCTCCTTTGATCAATCTAAGCCATTTCCTGGTTATAAGGGCAACCCAAAAAGGACTTAATTTTATTCATCAATATTATACCAATTTAGTTAGGACCTTTGACGCCTTAATCCGAAAGTTTTTATATCATTCTAACCTATGTAAAAGGATCCTTGATGGTTATGATTTACAATGGTCTAAATAAACTAATTTTTTTAATACTTTTGTTGCCGTTTTTAAGAAAAACTCTCTATTTTATGTATCAAAATCCATCAATTTGCACCTTTGTTACTTCCAGACATAATTCAGAAAAGCCTCAAAAGCTTAAATCTATTTCTATCAGTTCTGGTTTTTTTTATGATCACTATCCCCAGAAAACGTTATCTCCGAGATTGCCATCAGTTGCTCACTCTCCTAGAAAACTACCATCTTCGAGATTCACTACCATATACAAAGAAAACATTTACAAGAATGGACCCTATTCTAAGTCTAAATTCTTTTTTGGAAGTCCTACTAAAGGAACAAATGTCAAATCATCTGACAAGTAGCTTCTAAATAAATACACTCTAATTTATGAATGGAAAGTTAAGGAAACAGTTTGTCCACCTAAGATTGAATATGATTTTTGGATAAATGAAAAGACTCTTACCTTTCCATTTTTCCGAAAGAACATCGAAAAAACCCATCCAAACTTAAGGTCCCTGTTGCTAACAATGAGCTTAAGAAGTCCAAATATCTCTGAATTTTTGTAGGCTTTATGTGTAGAGGAACAAGAAACAATATGGTATATTGATAGCGCTTATTCTATGCACATGACTAGCAAGATGGACTTCTTGCATGAACATATGCACTCTTCAAATGGTGATTATGTTACTTTGGGAAATAACGCAAACTGCATCATCAAAGGTTATGTGATTCTCACTAACAAGAATTTCACCATTTTAAATGTGGCTTACATTGCTATCCTTAAACAAAATCTTATCAGTTTGGCCCAACTCACTGATGCACATCGTCGAGTTGAATTTTGCAATAAGCATAGCTACATCATGACTGAAGATCGGTCGAAGTGTCTAATTCAATCATATCGGAACAAAAATATGTATCCTTTGGATATCAATATCATAGTCAGAAAACCTCAAATGTGCTTTCTTGCAAGAGCGGTCCCTGATGTCAGCTGGATGTGGCATCGGAAACTTGCTCATTTAAATTTCTGATATATGCATGATCTGGTCTTTGGTGAAATGGTCTGAGATCTATCTCTTCTTATGTATAAAAACGAAAACATGTGTATTGCATGTGAATGAGGGAAGCAATCAAACAAAGGTCATCCTGTGTTAATTGAAAAATCCATTTCCGAACCACTTGAGTTTCTTCATGTCGACCTTTGTGATCTCTTAGTTGTTGAGAGTCTTCACCAAAAAAATACATCTTCCTGATTGTTGATGATTACACTCGACTCTCCTGGGTTATCTTTCTTAGCTTAAAATCTAAGATTGCTTCCGAGCTCATCAACTTCATTACAGGAATCAAGGTGTTAATCAAACTGACTATTAGAAGAGTTTGGAGTGACAAAGAACAGAGTTCACTAATGTAACTTTTAGAAGTTCTTAGTTGAGAAGGGTATTGATCACAATCTCTCTGCTCCATACACTCCATAAGAAAATGGTGTTGTCGAATTAAGAAACAAAACCCTTGTTGAAGTATCTCGATCGATGTTGAACTTCGCCAACTTGCTTCTACATCTCTAGGCTGAAGCAATTCGTACTGCATACTTCACTCAAAACTGGAGTATCATTAATCGCTGTCTCAACATGACTCCTTAAGAAGCCATGAATCATCATCTCAACATGACTCCAACGCTTGCAAGGTCGTCAATTGCCAAGTAAGGGTGATCGAAGAAAGTGACAATATTTATTTTAGATAACTTCATTCATCAATCAGAACCATTTTATGTTACAACTCATATCATGGAGTATGACGTTCCATCTTCAGGTTTTCCTAATCGGCAGATCATCTATGAAGTTGACATCGAAAGCTTATTTGGTATTCTAGAAACTGCCTCAAATTCAAAGATTCGTCAATATCCAATTTCATTGGAATCTCAAAACTTTTCTGGTCCACCGCCATCAATTTCCTCATTTGACTCCTAAGTGTACCCTTCTTAGGTTAAGGGGGAGAATATTAATCCAACCTCTGAGTCAAACAACGAGAGGTTCTAAGATGCGGCAAGTCAATATGCAGATATTAATCCCTTTTCAAACTATGATGATGATATGAATTTCTTTGATCCCATCAAATGATGTTGAGATCTTCGGTTCAAAATTCCAGGGGGAGCATCATCCATCTATCCAAGAAATTAAGATGGGGCAACATAACCCTGTAGTTGACTTCAGATCATCTGCTGCTAAATAACTTCGAAGACTTCACATTTGTACAAAAAAACTACCCTAAAAAACCAAGTTATTGAAAATCCAAATGAAAGAGTGCAAACGAGATCTGCCATTGACACTCAAAATGAATGTCATCATCCAGCTTCTATCTCTCTCGTTGAATCGAAGTCCATCAAGGAGACTTTTTGATCACTACGATTGGATAACTACTATGCAAGAAGAGTTATCAGAATTCGACCGAAATCACGTTTGGACTCTGGTACCTCCTCCTTCGGATCACCCTGTGGTTGGTACAAAATGGGTTTTTTTAAACTAGTTGGACGATGTGTTAATCATACGCCAAAAAGCAAGACTTGTGGCGAAGGGATTCACACAAATTGAAGGCTTGGATTATGATGAAACCTTCGTTTCCCTTGCCGTATTGAAGCCAATCGGATTTTTCTTGCTTATGTTGCGTACATGGCCTTCAAAGTATATTAGATGGACATCAAAAGCGCCTTTTCTGAATGGAGAAATCAAAGAAGAAGTTTATCTTCAACAGCCACCTGGGTTTGTCAATGTTGATTTCTCTAATTACTATTATAAACTTCAAAAACCTATGTATGGTCTTAAACAGATACCTCATGTATGGTATGATACTTTAACGTGTTTTCTCGAGCATTTAGTGTTTGAGAGTGGAATCCTAGATCCAACTTTGTTCATAAGGTCAAATGAAAGCATCTTATCCTTGTCCAGGTTTATGTGGATGACTTTATCTTTGGGTCGACCAATCCAACCATGGTTCAAGATTTTGCCAAGCTGATGCAAGAAAATTCCAAATGAGTATGAATCCAGAGATGAGCTTTTTCCTCGGACTTCAAGTCAAGCAAAAAAACTAAGGCATATTCATCCATCAAGATAATTATGTCTCCGAGCTCTTGAAGAAATAGTCTATGGATTCTTGTGCCTCTGCCAAGGTACCTATGGGCTTCGGACACAAGATATTTCCCGACCCATCTGGTGATCCTGTTGATCAGAAAAAAGTATATAGGCATGATATGATCACTTATCTACCTAAAGAAAAGTTGACCACACATATTGTTTTCAACATGATTGTGTACTCGGTCCCAAGTTGCTCTAAACATGTCACACCTACTCGCTGTAAAGCAAATTTTACGATATCTCAAAGGAACCAAAAGCCTCAGATTTTCATACCTAATTGAAAATGATTTCTCTTTGAAACTGTATTCCAACTCAAACTATGGTGGTCTCCATCTGGACTGAAAGAGTACTTCTAGAGGATGCCAGTTCCTCGGAGGAAGACATGTTAGTTGGTCATCAAAAAAGCAAATTTACATTTCCCTATCCACAACCGATGTAGAATACATTATTTCTACAAGCTATACATCTTAACTTCTTTGGATGAAATCTTAAATGTTATATTTTGGATATCGGTTTAAGAAAATTTTGATCTTTTACGACTCAACAAGTGACATTACGATTTCTTACAATCCAATTCAACACTCCATGACGAAGCATACATACAACCGATATGATTTCATAAAATACCATGTACTCAATGGAAACATCGATTTCTTTTTCGGTCCATGTGATGATGAGATTGCTGATGTATTTACTAAGGCATTACACGAAACCAAGTTTAATGGTTTCTTGAATAAAATGTGAATGATGTGTCCCGATCCTCATTTATTAAAGGAAGTTTGCACTCTCTGATGCTTGCATCGGAAAGTCAAATAATTCCAAGCTCTATATTATTTCTCATAGTACGAGTATTCAATCTCGAAAAATAATGATCATTTAGCGTATTGTTAATCTAACCTATCCATTATTTAAGTGTTTCCAGAGTCACATGTTTTCAGTAAATCTTAATCTGAGAACTTTCATACAACAATCAGAAGGTATATTCTGAGACATCTGTAGCACCTGGTTCTTGGTACGTATTTCTTTCTAAGTATTCTGCATTTTTGGCCTTGGACTCGGCGAGTTGAGGGACCAACTCGCCGAGTAGAAGCGGGACGGGACGCGAGATTTAAGTGATGTACTCGGTGAGTCGGGTCCCGGACTCGGCGAGTAGACAATGTCTGGACAAAAACCCTAATCCAAGGGTTTGCACCCTATTTAAACGACCTTATGCAGCCTCCATCGCCCCTTTATGCTCCCAAACACCTCTCATTAAAACCCTAGCCGTTATTGAAGCAATCTAAGGCATTTGGAGTGAATTTGGTGCTTTTGTGACCCAAGGAAGGAAGGAAAAGCTTGAAGGATCAAGAGGAGGCTAGAAGGATCCGATTTTGAGCATCATTTGCAGTCTACAGAAGGTATAAAGTCTATACCTTGTTTGTTCTTTTGATAGATCCCATTTTGTGGAGTTCTAGGGCTTTTCTAAGCCATTTTGGTCACCAACCATGATTGCAAGCATGGTTTGGGGTTGATGTTTCGGATCTAGGTCCTTAGAGGGGTTACAAGGCAGAAAGGAGTGGCTTTTGCACTCAAAGAAGGCCCCATGCATTGTGAGAGCTTGTTTTAGGACCTTTTAAGCTCAAAGTCCCATGCAAGCACGTAAAGGTTGTAACTTTACGTGCTAGATCGATTGTAGAAGCATAGATCTATCTTTTGATCAAGGGTTGTACCTCAGAAATCGAAGATTTAGTGAGAGGATGTGACCAACTCGTCGAGTCCATTCTTGGAATCGGCGAGTCCTAGGGTTCTGTCCCATATCAGTTGAGGGTCAAAAGGACCCAGTTGAGTGTGGAAAGGTTTTAGGGAGTCCCGGGAAGTGACCCAACGTTCTGGACTAAGCTATGGTTCTGGAATTCATGGGACTCGGCGAGTGCACGAACAGACTCGGCGAGTCCAAGGCAATCTTCTTAAGGATGAAGATGAACTCGACGAGTTGTTCATCAACTCGGCGAGTCGAGGACAGAACTTGTTCATCAGATGAAGGTAAACTCGACGAGTTGTTCATCAACTCGGCGAGTCGGATGAGTTTTCATGTCGATGTTCAATTAGAAGGAAAACTCGTCGAGTCATCGCCTAACTCGACGAGTAGAGACGGGTATAAGGACAAAAGGAAGGATAGGGACTCGGCGAGTTAGCAAGCCAACTCGGCGAGTCAGATCAACTGGAAGTTGACTTTGACTTTGACTTGGTCAGGGGTAAAATGGTCATTTTACCCTAAGGACAGTTAGCAGTGTATGACTAAGTGTTTTGTGGGAATTATAGCCGGAGGATTTCCGGAGTAGCAGCGGCAGCAGTCAGAGGATTCCCGCACAGATCAGCAGCTACTACGAGGTGAGTTACCTTCCAGTGGCGGTGGGTCTACGGCCACAATGCCGGCCCACCAGTAGGGATCGTATGATAGATGTTTGTCTTTGTGATATCCATCTGTGTTGCTACTACCTGATATGTTATATGCTAGCGTGATATGATATGTGATAGTGATAGAGTTCGGTTGTTAGGACCGAAGGGTAGGTTAGGCACCCCAGATATGCCTAACAGTATGTTATGATATGTTTAGCTGCTAGCATGATATGTTACATGAGCTAGAGGTAGTAGGAGGGGGAATAGTCCCCGAGATTCGGTTGTTAGGACCAAAGGGTAGGTCGGACACCCCAGATATGTCTGACAGTAGATTATGCTATGATATATGCGATAGTAGTAGTAGGGGGTGAAATAGTCCCTGAGGTTCGGTTGTTAGGACCGAAGGGTAGTCAGCACCCCAGAATGGCTCGATATGGGTAGGTCAGCACCCCAGAATGGCTTGACACGGGTAGGACGGCGCCCCAGAATGGCCGCATGGGTAGGTCGGCACCCCAGAATGGTCGTACGGGTAGGTCGGCACCCCAGAATGGCCGTACCGGGTAGGTCGGGCACCCCAGAAATGCCTGGCAGTATGTATGCTATATGATTGTATGGTATGTGGACGATGGGGGAACTCACTAAGCTTCGTGCTTACAGTTTACAGTTTTGTTTCAGGTACCTCTTCAGCGAAGGGGAAGGAGCTGGCGCGGTAGCGGCACATCATACACACACGCATTGGTTTTTCCGCATTATGAGATGTTCTGGGATTGTACTCTGACATTATTATTATTTTATGATTTGGTTTTCAGACACGAGATATATTTTTATGATATGATATGATCGGATGATGTTTTAATACAAATGTCTTACAAATCAATTAATCAAAAAGGAAATTTTCGGACGTAAAAATTGGGTCGTTACAAGTTGGTATCAGAGCCCTGGTTTGAGGGATTCCGACACACCTTCGGGGGTGTTTGGACTCAAATCGAGGGATTAAAAGATTTTTATAAAGAAATGATTTTCTAAAGGCTAAGTAAAGGAGTTTTGGGAAAGAACAAGGTGTGTGATGTGCGCGACCGGCCGAGCTCAAGTAAGTTTTCCCCAGAGTACCCATACAAGTTTATGTTATGTTTTACCAGTTTCAGTAGAACAGCATGCTAGAATAGGACTAAGGATCTAGGAATGATGCCTTATGTGCCTGCTTTATGTGTTCCAGCCTTATGAGAATTGCATGCTAGTATTGAGTAGACAGTAGTAGGATAGCCTGTTTAGGTTATGCCTGATAGTATGAGCTTAGCATTGTATGCTAGCACAGTTTCTCGTTATGAGAATATATTTACTTGAGTAGTTTCCTTTCTCTGAATGCTGCTTGCTTTATGCTTTTAGGAGTTCTAGTTGTCTTTCACTAACTAGTAAACGAATATGTTAAGTTACATATTGCAAGGACTAAATAATTTCAGAAGGATGGGTCTAGCTCTATTTCGCAGATCTTGTTTGAGTCCAACCGTTGTGGGGTAGGATCTCTCATTCGAATAATTATCTAGTCTGAGTAATATGTAATAGTATCCGCGAGCTAGTTAGGGGAAGAAAGCAGGGACTTCTTATGCAGCTGATGGCGGAGAGTGGGTTGGTGGTTACCTAGGGCAAGCCTAGGATGAGATTAGCATGAGATCAGCAGTAGTAGTAGTAGTGACTTGGTAGAGTCAAGGCGGTTCTTGAGGAAAGTACGGATAGATGTGGAAGGTAGTATGGGCTCGTACTACTGAAAGCAGAGGATCCGTACTCGAATCGAGAGAAGCTAAGGCAAGACCAAGGAGATCGTGATGGATGTGATCCCTCTAGATGTATCAGTATCACCAATGGTTGGCTGTATGTATTGCAGAATGGTGGTACTACGTCCGAGGCCAGCGGTTGGCAGTTCAGGAGAGGGATCGGGTTCGGGATCAGGTTCCGAGCCAGGAGATGAGAGACTATGCGAGTTCATCGCGTCAGAGATCACCAGAGGCATCCTTGAGTCGACCCCCATCATTTTCGGGTCGATCAAGGAAGGGATAGTTGAGCTGATGGAGGACCGCCTCAGGGCGTTCAGGAGTGACATGGCATCTGGCCAGTCAGGATCTCGCACACTGTCCTTTAAAGACTTCAGGAGCAGTGGTGCGACGGATTTCCATGGGGCGAAGGACACCATTGTGGCCAGACGATGGATCGCAGACATTGAGTCTGCGCAGCTGACCAGCTTCTGCCCCGAGGGGTCGAAGGTGAGGTATGTAGCAGGATGCTTGAGAGACAGAGCCAGAGATTGGTGGGAGTCGGTTGGTGACTCTCTGGGAGCCTCAGCGGTTGAGGCTATGACGTGGCCGGACTTTGTGACCAGGTTCAGAGCGGAGTTCGCACCTGCAGTGGAGCTCCAACAGTTGGCGAGGGAGTTCTTAGATATGAGACAGACTACGGAGACTGTGGCGGAGATCACCGCCAAGTTCCAGGAGAGAGCATTGTTAGTGCCCCAGTATGCGGGAGATGAGGACATGAGGAGGACCCGCTATCATGACATGCTGCGAGCCGACATTCGGGAGCATGTTAGTTTTTCAGCTTGCCCTACCCTGGAGTCCATGATTTCCAGGGAAAGGGAGAGGGAGATCGATCTAGAGCATGTCCGGAAGAGGAAGGTAGAGGAGGGGCAGACGATTGGGGCTTCGAGGAAGAAGCCCAAGGGATCAGATGGTAGGCCGAAAGGCCAGTCAGGACCGGGCCGCTGCAGGAAATGCGGCAGGCCACATGAGGGGGCGTGTAGATTGGGATCGTAGGGCTGCTATAAGTGCGGCAAGACGGGACACTTCAGCAGGGATTGTACCGCTTCTGCACCTGTTATTCAGACGTCTGAGTTGCTGTGTTTCCACTGCAACTAGAGGGGCCACAAGAAGGCCAACTGCCCCCAGTTGACAGCAGCAGCGCCAGTGAAGGCGCCAGCCCCAGCGACCCTGCGGATTACAGATGGCTGGCAGGGCAAGTCAGAGGCTCCGGTGGTGAGGAGGCACGCACTGCACCCGATGTGGTGACGGGTATGACCTCTTGTTTATGTTTTTATGATATGCTGCTGTGATTTTGATATGTTATGTATGTGCTTTGTTTAGGATCGTTCCATGTGAACGGTATCCCAGTTCAGGTATTGTTTGATTCGGGTGCTACCCGATCATTCGTCTCTCTTGCGCTTAGCAAGAACTTTCCTGAGTCTTCGGGCATGTTGGATTGCCCTCTAGAGGTCGAGATTGCGGACGACCGGTCGGTGCGAGCATCTGAGGTCTTCCGAGATTGTGTTTTGAGATTATTCGAGGAGCGTTATCTAGTAGACGTGGTTCCTATTCCTTTGAGAGGGAACAAGGTGATTATAGGCATGGATTGGCTAAGCCCCAATGGGGCAGTGATTGACTGTGCGCAGCAGTTGGTGCGGATCAGGACCCCAAGTGGGGGAGAGCTGGTGATTCAGGGCGAGAGGCCACAGCGAGGACCAGCTTTATGTTCAGCAGCGAGAGCTACGCGTTACCTCCAGCAGGGTTGCGCAGGTTATGTCGCCTATGTTATGGATACCCGGGAGGCGGGTAGGGCGACGGTGGGCGATGTGCCCGTGGTGCGAGAGTTCGCGGACGTATTCCCCGAGGAGCTGCCTGGGATACCTCCAGAGCGACAGGTGGAGTTCAGGATCGACCTAGTCCCTGGTGCGACTCCGATAGCCAAGGCACCGTATCGGTTGGCTCCTCCTGAGATGCAGGAGTTGTCTACACAGCTGCAGGAGCTGTTAGACAAGGGATTCATTAGACCGAGCAGTTCACCCTGGGGGGCCCCGATTCTGTTTGTGAAGAAAAAGGACGGGTCGCATCGGATGTGTATAGACTATAGGGAGCTGAATAAGGTAACGGTAAAGAACCGTTACCCACTCCCGAGGATTGACGACCTCTTTGACCAGCTACAGGGAGCATCTTGGTTCTCCAAGATTGATTTGCGTTCAGGGTATCAGCAGATGAGGTTCAGAGAGGAGGATGTGCAGAAGACGGCGTTTCAGACGCGTTATGGCCACTATGAGTTCGTGGTGATGCCTTTCGGGCTCACCAATGCTCCTGCCGCGTTCATGGACCTCATGAACCGCGTGTGTAGACCGATGTTAGACCGGTCTGTGATAGTGTTTATCGACGATATCTTGGTTTACTCCAAGACGCGAGAGCAGCATAAGGAGCATCTGCGAGAGGTCCTGGAGACTTTAAAGAGGGAGAGCTTGTATGCCAAGTTCTCCAAGTGTGAGTTCTGGTTGCGCGAGGTGCAGTTTCTTGGGCACCTTGTCAACCAGAACAGAATTTCGGTAGATCCGGCCAAAGTTGAGGCCGTGATGAGATGGGAGGTTCCGAGGTCTCCATCTGAGATTCGGAGTTTCCTGGGATTAGCTGGTTACTATCGGAGGTTCATCCAAGATTTCTCCAAGATAGCCTTACCCCTGACCAGGCTAACGAGGAAGGTCGTGGTCTTTCGTTGGGGGCCTGAGCAGCAGGCTCCATTCGAGACACTGAGGCAGAGATTGTGCGAGGCGCCAATCTTAGCCCTGCCAGAGGGCATGGAGGATCTCGTTGTGTACTGTGATGCGTCCATCTCGGGATTGGGCGCAGTATTGATGCAGAGAGGGCATGTCATTGCTTACGCTTCGAGGCAGCTGAAGCATCATGAGGCGAACTACCCGACGTATGATTTGGAGCTGGGGGATGTTGTGTTCGCCCTCAAGATTTGGCGTCATTACCTCTATGGGGTTCGTTGCACGATTTACACGGACCACAAGAGCTTGAGGTACCTCATGGATCAGCCGAATCTAAACATGAGGCAGCGTCGGTGGTTGGACGTGGTGAAGGATTACGATTGTGAGATCCTTTACCACCCGGGGAAGGCCAATGTCGTGGCCGATGCGCTTAGCCGCAAGGCAGCGCCGATCAGGGATATCTGTCTGAGGATGACAGTGGTGACTCCGCTTTTGGAGCGGATCCGGGAGGCTCAGCAGGAGGCTATGAAGAAGGAACATCGGAAAAGCGAGCGGATTGTGGGACAGGTTTCCTCCTTCGACTATGATAGCTGAGGGTTATTGACATTACACCGCAGGGTGTGGGTTCCATACCTCGGAGGCGTGCGCCAGGTTCTGATGGAGGAGGCGCACAAATCCCGATTCTCCATTCATCCCGGGGCGACGAAGATGTATAGGGATCTTCGTCTTGATTATTGGTGGCCCTGCATGAAGCGGGATGTAGCATGGTATGTGGAACGGTGCTTGACCTGCAGGAAGGTCAAGGCCGAGCATCAGAGAACACACGGCAAGATGCAGCCGTTGGATATCCCGCTATGGAAATGGGAAGACATCACGATGGATTTTATCACCAAGCTTCCCAGGACCGCGCGGGGAGTGGATTCAATCTGGGTCATCGTCGATCGATTGACCAAGAGCCCACTTTATCCCGATTCAGGAGAGCATCTCGGCCGAGAAATTGGCCGATATCTATATCAGGGAGGTGGTGGCGTGGCACGGAGTGCCAGTTTCGGTGATTTCAGACAGGGATGTGCGGTTCACTTCTAGGTTTTGGAAGAAGTTTCATGACGAGCTGGGTACTCGCCTGCATTTTAGCACCGCCTTCCACCCGCAGAAGGATGGTCAGAGCGAGCGGACCATCCAGACATTAGAGGATATGCTGCGGGCATGTGTTTTAGACTTCGGAGGTAGCTGGGATACCTACCTTCAGTTGGCAGAGTTCTCGTATAATAATAGCTATCATGCGAGTATTGACCGTCCTCCCTTCGAGATGTTATACGGGAGGAAGTGTAGAACCCCGATATGTTGGGGTGAGGTTGGCCAGAGGGTCATGGGGAGCACCGAAGTGGTGCTCAAGACGACAGAGAGGATTCAGCAGGTCCGTAGCAGGCTTCAGACTGCTTAGAGTCGGCAGAAAAGTTATGCCGATAAGCGTCGATCAGACCTGGAGTTCTGGGTCGGGGATATGGTTCTCCTAAAAGTGTCGCCTTGGAAAGGCGTCATTCGATTCAGGATGCGGGGCAAGTTGGGCCCAAGGTATATTGGACCCTTCAGGGTTATAGCCCGGGTAGGCAAGGTGGCTTATAGGTTGGATCTGCCAGCCGAGCTCAGACAGATCCACAGCACTTTCCACGTCTCTCAGCTACGGAAGTGCCTGGTGGACGACTCAACAGTGGTACCCTTAGAGGACATTCAGGTTGATGACAGCCTGAATTACATCGAGCGGCCTGTGGCAATCCTCGACCGGAAGTCAAAGGATTTGAGGAACAAGAGGTGCTCGTGAAGGTGCAATGGCAGCACCGGAAGGGCTCGGAATGGACTTGGGAGCCGGTGGATGAGATGATGGAGCATTACCCAGAGCTGTTCCAGGATCGAGCAACAGACTTCGGGGACGAAGTCTAAAATAAGTGGGGGAGATTTGTAGCACCTGGTTCTTGGTACGTATTTCTTTCTAAGTATTCTGCATTTTTGGCCTTGGACTCGGCGAGTTGAGGGACCAACTCGCGGAGTAGAAGCGGGACGGGACGCGAGATTTAAGTGATGTACTCGGCGAGTCGGGTCCCGGACTCGGCGAGTAGACACTGTCTGGACAAAAACCCTAATCCAAGGGTTTGCACCCTATTTAAACGACCTTATGCAGCCTCCATCGCCCCTTTATGCTCCCAAACACCTCTCATTGAAACCCTAGCCGTTATTGAAGCAATCTAAGGCATTTGGAGTGGTTTTGGTGCTTTTGTGACCCAAGGAAGGAAGGAAAAGCTTGAAGGATCAAGAGGAGGCTAGAAGGATCCTATTTTGAGCATCATTTGCAGTCTACAGAAGGTATAAAGTCTATACCTTGTTTGTTCTTTTGATAGATCCCATTTTGTGGAGTTCTAGGGCTTTTCTAAGCCATTTTGGTCACCAACCATGATTGCAAGCATGGTTTGGGGTTGATGTTTCGAATCTAGGTCCTTAGAGGGGTTACAAGGCAGAAAGGAGTGGCTTTTGCACTCAAAGAAGGCCCCATGCATTGTGAGAGCTTGTTTTAGGACCTTTTGAGCTTAAAGTCCCATGCAAGCACGTAAAGGTTGTAACTTTACGTGCTATATCAATTGTAGAAGCATAGATCTATCTTTTGATCAAGGGTTGTACATCAGAAATCGAAGATTTAGTGAGAGGATGTGACCAACTCGACGAGTCCATTCTTGGAATCGGCGAGTCCTGGGGTTCTGTCCCATATCAGTTGAGGGTCAAAAGGACCCAGTTGAGTGTGGAAAGGTTTTAGGGAGTCCTGGGAAGTGACCCAACGTTCTGGACTAAGCTATGGTTCTGGAATTTATGGTACTCGGCGAGTGCACGAACAGACTCGGCGAGTCCAAGGAAATCTTCTTAACGATGAAGATGAACTCGACGAGTTGTTCATCAACTCGGCGAGTCGAGGACATCTGATGAAGGTGAACTCGACGAGTTGTTCATCAACTCGGCGAGTCGGATGAGTTTTCATGTCGATGTTCAATTAGAAGGAAAACTCGTCGAGTCATCGCCTAACTCGACGAGTAGAGACGGGTATAAGGACAAAAGGAAGGATAGGGACTCGGCGAGTTGGCAAGCCAACTCGGCGAGTCAGGTCAACTGGAAGTTGACTTTGACTTTGACTTGGTCAGGGGTAAAATTGTCATTTTACCCTAAGGACAGTTAGCAGTGTATGACTAAGTGTTTTGTGGGAATTATAGCCGGAGGATTTCCGGAGCAGCAGCGGCAGCAGTTAGAGGATTCCCGCACAGATCAGCAGCTACTACAAGGTGAGTTACCTTCCAGTAGCGGTGGGTCTACGACCACAATGCCGGCCCACCAGTAGGGATCGTATGATAGATGTTTGTCTTTGTGATATCCATCTGTGTTGCTACTACTTGATATGTTATATGCTAGCGTGATATGATATGTGATAGTGATAGAGTTCGGTTGTTAGGACCGAAGGGTAGGTTAGGCACCCCAGATATGCCTAACAGTATGTTATGATATGTTTAGCTGCTAGTATGATATGTTACATGAGCTAGAGGTAGTAGGAGGGGGAATAGTCCCTGAGATTCGGTTGTTAGGACCGAAGGGTAGGTCGGACACGCCAGATATGTCTGACAGTAGATTATGCTATGATATATGCGATAGTAGTAGTAGGGGTGAAATAGCCCCCGAGGTTCGGTTGTTAGGACCGAAGGGTAGTCAGCACCCTAGAATGGCTCGACATGGGTAGGTTAGCACCCCAGAATGGCTTGACACGGGTAGGATGGCGCCCCAGAATGGCCGCATGGGTAGGTCGGCACCCCAGAATGGCCGTACGGGTAGGTCGGCACCCAGAATGGCCGTACCGGGTAGGTCGGGCACCCCAGAAATGTCTGGCAGTATGTATGCTATATGATTGTATGGTATGTGGACGACGGGGGAACTCACTAAGCTTCGTGCTTACAGTTTACAGTTTTGTTTCAGGTACCTCTTCAGCGAAGGGGAAGGAGCTGGCGCGGTAGCGGCACATCATACACACACGCATTGGTTTTTCCGCATTATGAGATGTTCTGGGATTGTACTCTGACATTATTATTATTTTATGATTTGGTTTTCAGACACGAGATATATTTTTATGATATGATAATGATCGGATGATGTTTTAATACAAATGTCTTACAAATCAATTAATCAAAAAGGAAATTTTCGGACGTAAAAATTGGGTCGTTACAACATCATTTTCCGAACATATTACTCTTTAAAACAACCTCAGAATTCAAATCCGAGATGGTAATCACTATTTATTTTATCTAAATCTCGTCCGACGTTTGCTTCATCAAATATCAGACAAAATCATATATCTATGTTTTTCAAAATCCGACCTTTAAGATTTTCTTCCTTTATTTTTACCTCAAATATCCATTCAATAAACCTAGTTGTTTCTCGGATAAATATCATGTATTAGATTATGTTTTTGTTTCTATGAAGCATCTTAAGTCATCATCTCAGAAATCTTTTCTAAATATATTATGATTTTAAGATTATCAATTAATCCTGTTTATCGAAACGTGCAAAGTTTAAGTCCAAAAGTTACATGATTATCTTTTAAAATCCCAATAAAAATGCTTTTTGCACAAATAATAAGACAATGACAGTCTGTGATTCTGAAGTTGAAACAACAATTAACTTTTTTCCTGAACAAATGTCACAAAAATATGTATTAACTGTCACTTAGGGTGGGTTTTGAGTACCCCACATTTAATGCAACATGTTTCCTGTCAGGTTTCATTAGTGTAATCATCGACCTGACCCAAAACAAACCGTCATATAAATTGATTTTGAAATCAACCGTTCATCTTTTATGCTATCATAATCTCTTTCAAGCCTAGAACATATTTCTCTATAATCTATCTCAATGCTTTCAACCGCATCCATGGCTCCCAAAATTTCAAAATCCCCAACGAAGAAGAACTAATCAAAGGGATTTGCTGATTCTTATTCGTCTAAGTCAATCCTTAGAGATACCACCTAATTGTTCTCATTGAACCCAGAAGACTACGATGAATCTGTTAGAGTGATAATCGAGTACATCTCCCTTCATCCCATTGTCGTTCCACTCACCAAATAAGTAAACCCTAGGTTTCCTCTTTGTCTTTTACTCAAATCCTTTAAATGTGTTCTTGTCCTAGAAAATACCATTCGAATCTTCATAACTGATGATAGAATCATTGAGGTCACGAAGGATCTATTTCTTAGGGCCATTTGGATTTCACCAAATCATGAGGGTTTTATAGTCGATGAAACCTCAAATGAACAGTTTTAGGATTTTCTGTCTCAAATTGGGTTTAAGGTTGTGTACATTCCAAAGGAATTCAAGAAACCGGTTGTTCCTGGGTTGAAGACGGTTTTAATGCATATCATTATGAGAGTTCTCTCAGGGAAACATGGATGTTCAAACTCCATGAGCAATGACTAGTTGTATCTAGTGTACAAAATCTTCACCAGAAGAACCAATACAATAGATCTCCCGAAAGTACTTTGGAGAGACTTTCGGAAGTTTACACTTCGTCGGAAGAAATATGAGATACCCTGCCCAAGGTTCTGGGATCTCACCCTACAAAACGTGTACACATAAAGGCATGAACTTGTTCTTCTCATCACTATTTCTCCTGAGGTATATTGTTTTTTTTGAAGTTGTTAAATCATACAGACTTCCGAACCATATTGCATTTTGTCTTGTCCGATGATTGCCCCATCATATATTGGATGCCCTTCTTTCTGAATCTCCTTTTAAAATTCAAAATCTCGAGGTTTCAGAATTAGTTGAACTACTAATTTCTACCCAGACCTTGGATAATCTTCCCTTTGAAGAGAAGATGATAGATACCTCATGTAGAAGAATTAAGATGAAATTTAAGAAGAGATCTCACTCCCCATCCAAAGTCAAAGCTAAAAAGAGATCCAAAACCGACAATTCCTCTCCACATGAATCATAGATTGGTGTTTGACCAGAATCTTGGTCACAACCTTAACCCACCCATCCATTCATCCGGAATACCCTTTGAAGTCTCAAACACACCTACACACAGTCACGGGGTGTCAGCACATAATCTACCCAACCCACCTAATAGGGTGGTGTTTGTATTCAACAAAGTTCCTTGAAGCCCCTAGAACACACTCACGTGTCATCTTGAATTCCTTTCCTTCTCCACATTCAGGATTTCTGGTCTCTTCCAGGAATCCAATGCAATCTAATGTTGAGATAGTCCATCCTACCTTGGAGGCCTCAATCGAACCGATATCCACGACTGGTAAAAGACGTTTGGGTGGTACTGATTTTTATGTTACCCATCTAGTTGTTTCTAGGAAATACAATCGTATTCCCTCTTGGACTCTTAAATAGATCGTATTCTTTCTTTGGAAGAAACAAGAAAAGAGCCATTAGGAGATTTCCTACTAAGAAGTATATCATCAATATTTTCGATGAAGATCTTTTCTCGGAAGCTGATAGATTCTGGTCTACATATGATGATGTTCCCAAGTCTTTGGATGATCCATCAGTTGGTGATATAAAGAAACCGAGTGTAGAAGTTCCTGAGATCTCTGTCTCTCAGATGATCCTCCTCAGAAAAATACTCACAATGATGTTCCCAAGTCTTTGGATGATCCGTCGTACGACGCGACCAAGAAATCGAGTGTAGATGTTCCTGAGATGACTTCTCTCTCAGGCGATCCTCCTATAACAAATGGTAGTAAAGGTGATGTTCCGTAATCAAATCCTATTTGGATGGCCCACCTCATGTTGCAAACAAGCCAGAAGGAGATGTGCTTGAAGCAATAAAAGTTTCAGAGGATCCTCTAAATGAAGTAAACTTTGAAGAGGAATATGGAGCTAGTATAGAGATGATTTTCGACAACGGTGATATGGCGATCAAAAGTGTTTAGAAGCCGATTAAATCTATCTGGTTCCTGCAACCGTCCTCCTCTAAACCAAAAGTTGATTTCGATATGCAATGTTCATCAGACGAGATGGAGGTTGGTGATTGTAATGGTGAGGGAAATAAAGATTCTGAAGATATGGGCCATGATGATAAAGACAGTGATGATGGTATATATAAAAGAAAATCTGATGGTGATGGAAATAATGACTCCTTAGAAAAACTTATTGTTGATCCTTTTGCTTTGCTGGAAATGAAAGAAAAAGTTGATAAGGTTGATTAGGTCAATGATCAGGTCGGATCGCTTGATTCCAAACTGGATTTAGTTCTCAAATCTGTTTTGGAAATCAAGTATGCCGCTCCCTCCCTTCAATACCTAGAGCGGCATTTAGATTAACTTATCTCCCTACGCATAAAGCATAAAGTGGAAGAATTCTACAAACATTATGATGAAAACCTCCACAATCACATCTAAACAATCGAGCGGATGTTGAAGATTCATGACAACATAACTTCTACTACAAATGAATTGATCAAGTAGACTCATGTTCATCATGAGAAATAAATTGGAGGTTAGAAAGGGAGACAATGGAACCTTATTTTACAGCAAGTGCTAGTCAAAGTAATTTGGTCTACTCAACACTTCGTATACATTCCAAATTACAAGTTCGATGAAGTATCGCTTTTCTTTAAAGAAAGTTTGGATGTTATAAAGAATCAAGCCCTAACCGATGAACCTTATGAAAATCATATCAAGATTTTCAACATCATCTTTCAGAAAGTGTTCGAAAAGTTTGGGGAATTAAAGGAACAGGTTGAGCTTCCACCGAAGGCTGGGCCTTCCTATGCAATAGGGGGGAGAAGAAATTAGCGCAGGCTGGGAATGGATAAACAAGTTCCAATTTCTATATGAATCGTCAGATGGAGAGGCCCTAAACGAAGAAATACAAGTGGTTTATGTAGACCAACCTTCCTTTGGAAAGCTTCTATCCGAGGAAGAGCAAGTGAAATGGTTGAATTGGCCATTAACACTTGCAGATTTTCTTAATTGAAGTATCCAAGTAGCAAATGCCAAAACTCAACCCAAGATTGATGCCTTCCGAGCTCCACAACTGAAAGAAATTCTAATCCCTCCTTTGATCATCTCACTAACCAATGAGGGTACTCCAATGGAAATAGATGATAGATTACCTACCTTAGAACTAACAATTCAAATTTCGGAAGTATTGGGAACCCCTTCTGTACAAAAAAACCTAAGTCAATCCACACTAACTGCATGCTAACTAACATTACCTGAAAATCATTTATTAATGTAAAAGGGAATTATGTTATGATTGAATTAATACATAGTGATATATGTGGTTTGTATGCACCTCCATCCTTAGGTAATAAGTAATACATTGTTACATTTATATGTTATAATTCTCGTTTTTATTATGTATACTTATTACACTCTAATGATGAAGCCCTTGATAAATTCAAAATTTATAGAATTGAAGTTTAGTTGCAACAAAATGATTTAATCAAAAGGCTTCGCACTGATAAAGTTAGTGAGTATTACGTGTTGGGTTTTTATTCAAGAGTAGTCTAATTATAGTGCCAAATTCGACGTAATTGGAAACAAGAGTATTTTTAGATTTGAATAAACTAAAACCATTTTACCCATGAAGGATCACTTTTCAAAGCTCATAAAGATTAAAATAAGCATAGAAAAGTAAAAGATTACAACCTTTGAAGCCTTCAGTTCCTTTTGTCAATTAAGAAGTTGATAAAGATGACAAAAAGCTCCAAAGAAGAAGCCCTCTATAATGTGTCCACCAAAGCGGGAATAAACTTCTAAAACATGCTAGTCTTCACTTGTATATATGTTGTTGTTAAGCTTTAACATTTATACTAAATAAACCTTAAAGAGAACCAACATAAAAGTACTTGTATCTTGCACCAAATTGCAAGACAAAGAAGAGAGGAGAGGGAGAGCACAACCACAAAAATGGTTGCCATATTTCAAGAGAATGAGATCAAAAAAACCAACACCATTCACTAGAAGAGCATTCTTTATATACCATGTGTAATAAAGTCTAGACAAGAAAGTGAAAGAGTATGCCTTTTCTTAAAAGCATGGGATGATTTAATAAACAATTCAATACTCCGTGCACCATCATATTAAATTAGTGACTTGTAAGAAGCATGGGTTGAACTATTAATCAATGAAAAAGAAATCTTACTCCATAACTAGCCAGTTGGAAACAAACCAAGTCATTTCTCAAAGTTCCCAAAAGGTCTGTACACAACATTAAAAATCATACCATATGATATTTCACTAGTTTTTTTGTTCTATTTATTATTATGAAAGACCCTAACTTTCGTATTTCTGAAAGACACAAACTTTCATACTAGACAATTGTTACTCCAAAACATGCTACATGCATATTCATAAAAACAATATTTTACATTGATAAAGTGATTACAAACAACTGGATACAAACTGACTATTACAAAGTGTTATATATTACACAACTACCCAGGATACTTGTAAGTCCCCAAATATGCTTGTGTATCAATCAGATCCAATTGATGGTGCGGAATCCCAATCAATTGGATGATGTCCGACCAAAAATAAGAGAAAAAGAGAAGAATAACTTGAATCTTCAATGTATTGAATAGACTGGAATGATGCTCCTTTACATGAGATTCGCACACACACACACATATACGCTCCTTTTTCTCTCTCTACTATTAGTCCCGTCATTCCTCACACCCCTCACCCTATATATATACATGAGAAACATGGGCGGTAAATGGGTTTACGGCCGTAAACCTGTTTACGGCCGTAAATGGGTTTACGGCCGTAAACCTGTTTATGGCCGTAAACCTATTTACGGCCGTAAACACCCCACCTGGCCGTAAACTTGACCGTAAACTCATAAAACATTACAGAAAAATACAGTTGCCTAGAAAAGCAAAGTATAAACCATAATTTTGACCCAACAATCTCCCCCATGGTTTATAGCTTTCTTTTCTTAATTGACCCAACAATCTCCCCCTTGGTTTATAGCTTTCTTTTCTTAATGACCCAACAAGCTCCCCTTAAAAAATAGTTGGCTTTTCTTGTCAATCTTCATCGAGAGCTTGGCTTCAGCATTAATCTTCAAATTCTTCACGACTTCAAGATGAACTTGATGAATCTTCAATGAATGGCTTCATCTTGAGCAGTTGGGAATTTCTTCAAGATTTGACTCTGAACGCACATTAGGTGAGGAGGCTTGATGTACTAATTCTTGAAAGATAGCGCTTTCAGCTTGAGAATCTTCAGAGAGAACATCAGAGAGAACAAATCTTATGGATCACTTCAGCAGGTTTAAGATAGCAGCAGACTGATTGAGGAGGCTTCAATGCAATCCGTCACATAGTCTTCAAGTCAGCTTCACCTTGCTTCTGGGGTTGAAAGATTGAAAGTTGAAAGAATAATATTCATTTCTTGCTCCTTCGAATGAGAATTCTTCGATGATCACGGATGAAGCCGTGGCTCAGAAATCTTCGACACAAACTCCATGAGTCTCATCTTCACCTGAATTCACTTTTCAAGACAAAACAAAACTAAAAGAAAATTTAGCACACAATTTTTTTGGGTTTTTCATATTTTCTGAAAAAAATAAAACAGAAACAAAAATATTTTTGGATTTTTGATTTTCTTGAACAAGAAATAAAACAGAATATAACACTATTTTTTTTATTTTGAATTTTTCTGATTTTTCTTTGTTTTTTTTTAAAAATTTGTTTTTTTAATTCTCCCCCTTATATTTAAATTAGAAGAAAACTATGAACAAATTTAACAAAAATAAAAATGATATCTAACTTTAAGTGTGATTTGGGATCAAAGTTTTTAGACAGCCGTTATCCGTTTATCAGTACCTCTCCCTTCATGAATAGATCTGGTCAATCGCCAGTATTGTGGTCCACTTAAACACGAAAGATTGTGATAAAATTAGGACATAATACAAGTGACAAGACAATGTGATCCTATGTTCCTAGATAATATTCCTAAAGGACCATTCAACTGACGACGACCAAAGATATTGTTGTCCACCTAAATTGAGCAGCGAGATCTACAGACAACCTAGTGATTGTTCAATTTTAAATGTACTAGAACATGTTTCCCGCTTCCTGACATACCCCAATAATCAGGAACTTCCAAAGTACTCCTTACTTTAGGTGAGCAGACAATTATTATGAGAGAAGTCAGATTTAGAATGCATATGCTATACACCCAAGTCGGATCTCTTCCAATCTCGCAGAGGGTGAAACATATGACTAACCAGATTTAGAGGGATTGAGAAATAGAATGGTGCATATGCTGTGTACCAGGTCGGATGTATTTCAATCACGCAAAGGAGACAGCATATGACTAACAGACAGGAAGAATTGCATAGATAGAAGATGCAGAGAAATAGAATTGCATATGTTACAGTCCAGGTCAGATGTATTTCAATCACGCAGAGGAGGCAACATATGACTAACAGAAATAAAGCAAGAAAATAATTTCCTACAGACCTACTTTATCGGAATTCCCCAGTCGCCCCATCAATACCGGAATTAAGGACAGAGTCCGTACATCGAGGAAGAGTTAAACCATAGTTCTAGATACAGATTAATTTAATGTGACCGGTGGATTATCATGTATATCTCCCTGCTCAACCTATCTGAGCGTCGTATTGTCAGGCTAAATGGATCTATCTAGGTCAAGATTTTTCAAGTCTCTAGATTCCTTAAGTTCATTAATGCCTAGTCAAGTCCATTTTAATCTCTCGTGCCTACCAGCGCATCGAACACAGAGTCTAGACAATTCAGATTCAGTCCCTTACACTGGTTTTAGAGTGCCCGTTATCACTTTCTTGATATCACTTCCCAAAACATCTCCCTCAAGCACATTTCATTAACACCATATATATATTTTTTTATTTTCTAATGTTTTTGGATTTTTTTTTAAATATTCTAATTTTTGTTTTGTTTTTATTTCTCCCCCTAAATTTGTGCATAGGAGAGAAACGAAAGTAAATGCGCAAATTTAAACTATCCTAAAACAAAAATTAGTCTTTAAAGCGAATCAGCTTAAGAAAAACTCAGGAGTATAGAGAAGAAAACTCAAACCGTAAGTCACCGATTGAATTTGCATCCAGAAGGTCAGAGAACAACATGCGTAATCTCATAACAGATCCAAAAATTCTTCACATCGTTAAGCACTAACCCAATGAGTGATCCCTTCCTTTCTTCCGTTCCTGCAAAGGACACATACTCCCAAACAAAGTTATGAATGTTGTACAGTTGAGAGATGTCCCCTATCATGTGCCTGGAACAGCCACTACCAACAAACCGAAGTCTGATGATATGCCTTCATAGCTGCTCCGACACAGAGCGCGATCAGTTGGTCTTTGGAACCCAGTCCATTTTGAAACTGGGTCGACCTTTGTCATCTTTGCAAGGAACATTCTCCCACAACATGTCCTGTTTATCACAAACAGAAGATGAAGAAATATTAGAATCATTTGTTGATTTGGGAGAGTGAGCCTTCGGAACCCATTTGTAGTTGGGTTTAACCTATTTCTTTTTTGATCTGATGGGTGGTTCACTACTTGCTTTTGATCTTGATGTCGGCCGTTGACATGACTTTGATTTTGGCTTCACGTGAGCATCTCTTGGATTTGGCTTCTTGGTCGGCATTCCCTTCTTGCCCTTGGGATTCAGATTCTTGGCCTTCTGCGCGTTCCAGTCATCATGGTCTAAACGTGACCTTGAGGGGTTTCTTTTGAAGTATCTCCCTCTTGGCGCGTTCTGCCAGCCTTGTGCATAGTAGGGAACGTATGCGCGATTAGGAAAATTTCTGGCAATGTGTCCAGGTGTTCCACAGTGAAAACATGTCTTTTTCTTCACTGTGAAGTTGTTTCTTTCTGCCCCTGGTGGCGTATCCTTGCCTTGCCTCTTATTTTTCCCACAAGCACAATTGCAGCAGGCACTCTGTTTCACTGGAATTGGTGGCTTGTATTTCTCAACAGCAGGTTGATCAGAAGCAGCTGAGTTCGAAGCGACAGATTCAGAGTTCAAGGAGATGTTGGTTTGGTCAATGGTGTTCTCCTTGTTCTCGTCCTCTGCTACTTTACCTGCACATGAAGTAGAAGCATTAGTATTTTCAACCAGAATACCTCCTGACACAAATCCAGCTGGTTTGCCATATTGAAGATGTGCCTCCCTGTCAATTTCTTCCTGTGTCATAGGGATGGATGTGTAGTTATGATTGAAAGGTGGAGGAACACTATCATACCCTAGACCTTTTTGCTGGTTATTTTTAAATTGCAAGCAATGATCTATCATGTTCGCAACTACTTCGCTTGACACATAAAATTTTCTAAAATCAAAATCTGCAGTTACAAATTTGCTTTTTAATGTGTCAAGCTCAGTAATTAACTCAGCATTCTGTCTCTTGATATAATCATAAGTACACATTTGATACTGTAGTCTTCCTGAAGTCTCCTAAAGTCCTTTATTTTTGTTTCTAATTCAGCCTTTAGGGGTTTCAGTCCTTTCCTGAGTTGATATCCTTCGTATTTTAGGTCCTCGACTTCCCTTTTTAGCAAATCATTATGTTCACGAAGAAGTTTAATCGTAGCTTCACATGATTGAGAGCATGAAACTTCATTGACCGGGATGTTTGCGGAACTCATTGTTTTTCCACACTTCAAAGTGTCAAGTTCTTCAATTACAGCAGCAAGACTAAGACGATTGAGATCTTTTGTCTTTTTGATGACAGCCACGTTCATATCCCACGATTTCGGAAGTGAATTCAGCAGCTTTTTGTTTATCTCAGATTTAGTTAAGAAGATCTCAGCTATATTCATCTCAGTAGTAAGTGTAGTAAATCGCTGCAACTGAGCTTCCAGGGTTTCTCCAGGGATATAATCGAACATGTTGAAATTTTGTCTTAACATATCCTGACGACTCTCTTTCATGTCTTTAATTCCCTCGTAGACCTCAAAAACCATTAAAAGTCAAATTTAAAGAGTCAAGCTTAAAAGTCAAACTTAAAAGTCAAACCAAAAAGCTAAATTTGAAAATTTGAAGATTAAACGAGAAAGTCAAAGTTTAAAGTCAAAGTTTAAAGTCAAAGGTCAAACTTTAAAGTCAAAGTCAAAATTTTAAGTAAAAAGTCAAAGATTAAAAACTAAAATTTTTGGTTGAAAAAGGAATTTAAAATTAAAAGAAAATCAATTTTGGGCTGAAATTGACAAAAATGCGAAAGTTAGAACCGACAGGGACGGTTTATGAATTAAAATCGAAAGGAAAGAAGCGTGTGGCAAGGTAGAACAATTGGTAAGGTGTTGAGATAAAGATACAGGAGACCCGGGTTCGATCCCCGGCACCCCCAATGCGTTTACTTCTTTTTTTTATTGGACGCTGCGAAGACTTGTTGAACGATACTGCTGAACAAACATGTGCGAAGTGCGAGGTGCGAGGCCGAGAACTCAGAAGCCGGAAACGTGCGAGACCGAGCCGCAAACTGCTGAGCCGTAAACTCCGAGCCGTAAACGTCGGACCGTAAACCCGCGAGACCTCGGACCGTAAACTCTGAGGCCGTAAACTCCGACCGCAAACTTCGGAAACCCTAGCTGCTGACCGTACACGCCGCCACCCCCTCGCCGGTTACGACCAAAAACAGCGTTTTTCACCCTTTTGCTTCAAAACTCGATCAAAAACCCTTTTTTTATCAAAAACACAAAGAACAACCCCCCCCCCCCCTAATTTTCAGAGATCTATCCAAAAACGCAGGAATCCTTCAAATATACGATCAAATAAGCTCCAGATCTGACAAACATGACTGATACAATCCAAGCTCTGATACCAATTGTAAGTCCCCAAATATGCTTGTGTATCAATCAGATCTAATTGATGGTGCGGAATCCCAATCAATTGGATGATGTCAGATCAAATAGAAGAGAAGAAGAGAAGAATAACTTGAATCTTCAATGTATTGAATAGATTGGAATGATGCTCCTTTACATGAGATTCGCACACACACACACATATATGCTCCTTTTTCTCTCTCTTCTCGTTCTCTATTCTTCTATTCATCCCTTCCTCACACCCCTCACCCTCTATATATATATATATATATATATATATATATATATATATATATATATATATACATGGGGAACATGGGCCGTAAATGGGTTTACGGTCGTAAACCTGTTTACAACCGTAAATGGGTTTACGGCCGTAAACACCCCACCTGGCCGTAAACTTGACCGTAAACTCATAAAACATTACAGAATAATACAATTGCCTAGAAAAGCAAAGTATAGACCAATATTTTGACCCAACAATATCATTAACCAAACAGTTAAACCTATTAAAGGTTTGGGTTAAGGACTCATCTTGTTGAGCAAATAAATGCTCATATCTTCGATTTAGGTTGTTGATGGTTATGCCTTAAACTTCCACAGTACCTTCATAAGTCACTGTCAGTGTTTCCATCATCTTTTGGGTTGAGTCACAATTCTACACATGATGATACACATGATAGGAAAGAGAGTTTCCTATCGTTGGTCTAGCTTTTACATCAAGATTAATTAGTCACTTGTTATCGTCGTCATATCTAGTCTCTGGATTTTGCTTTAAGGGACCAACGGGAGCATTTTTAGCCATAGGTTGATACATAGGAACACGAGAAATTTTTTCAACAATTTTATGCATCTCATAGTCCATGGTTTCAAGAACCACCATGGCCTTAGTTTTCAACATGGCGAAGATGTGCTCATCGAAAGGAGGAATATTGTTGAGACCAAAGGATTTGGGATTATTGGAAGTTGACATGAATACTTGAGTGTGTCAAAAAATTGCTTTGATACCAATTGAAGGTTTGTGTTGATCGGATACACTTCAAGTATTATAAACAAGAACAAAATTACAAATCCATTAAAGAACAAAAATGTAAATAACATAGAGGATTCACCAAATTGTATTTCACCAAAAAAGGGGTTGTCTTCAACAAGAAAATGGGGTTTTCACAAAGACAGTCACCAAGACATGTACATTAGGGTTTCACCCTAATGTTGAATATATAATGGTCTATACAAGTATATCCCTTGATTGAAGGGATTGTATCTAATCTATACTAAGAATCGATCATTATCATAAAGGTATCAGATCTGCTATCTATTCTATACTTATCTGTATCATTACCTAATATACAAAAGTTACATAGAATAACTATTTACATGTTGACGTTGATAGACTTGAGACACGGGCGCTGATGTTGATCTTGACGCTGGTGATGGCATATAGAGTGTAGAGTGTTTGACTCAACTGATCATAAGGTGTGACCTTACGTAAAATCCATTTTCAGGTATAGTGTGAACTATCCAAGAGGCTTATGTAGTCAAGATGAGATTCGTTCCTCTTATGTTTTGAGAATTATACATCTAACGTGTGTTACCTAAAGTTGAACACCAAATGAGGTTGATTACGATCCAAGTCTCATGTTCAACAGGATGTATGTAACAAAGAGATAACTTATAAACTTACCTTATACATCAATTGAAGCTTTGAGAATTTGGGAATTGGATGTTGATGACTGATATTATTCGTCGTACTTTATTTGGGGCAGTGAAATATTGTTATACGTTCATCAATTTCTATATCAATCAATGATGTGTCATGTGTAAGTGGGAAATTGAAAGATATTTATGCCTAAGAGTCATTATAGACTGATATGTGATAATAACATATGATCCTATAAGGTCACACCTTATAGAAAGTTACTACTCTATGTTTGTTTATTAGAGTAATTTTTATTATTAATAAATATTATCAACACTTGTGTTTAATTGGAAAAACATTAGTTTATGAAATTAATATTTACCAACATATTGAGAATTATTATTTCTAGGAAATAATATGTAACATACACGTTCAGTTATCGTGTTATGTAATTTTAAAAGTGAAAAATATAATGAAATATTATATGAATTTGAACGTTGAGTTCTAACAGATAGTTTTTACTAGAAATGAAGTAAAACTATGTTTAGAATCATTCGAAAAATATTGGAAGTCTTATAAGATTCCAATCTAATATTAAAATTTAACGAAAATATAAAATTTGAAATAAGTAAAATTTTATTATTGAAAGTTGTAGAGAATCCCGTTAGAAACATTTAGGCAAAAACCTCATCGAAATCCGAGTTATAACGAAAAAGTTTTGACCAATCGAAGTTTCGCGACAGAACCGGCACGACGCCGTATAGCGTAAAAAGTGAGTTTTCGATAAAATACTTTTTAGCCTTAGTAATCTAAATCAAAGTCGTAGTATTCGTTAAACCGAGAACTTTCATAAAAAGAACGTCTAAATCTAACTTCGTATGAGGAAATTATGATTTTTCTAAGTTTCGATATAGCAGTAGACAGCTAAAAACTCGAAATAAAGATCGAGTGATTTTTAGCCGACACAACCTAAACGAGAATCGAAGGTCTCGTTAATAGTAGTACAACGGTAAAAAGACAGACGAAAACGGACGTCGGATGAAGAAGTTATGAAATTTTAACGGACTTTTCCTGTCTCGGCCCGTTGAAAATATATAATAATAATAATATAATATTAAAAATAAAGTCAAAATTAGCCGACGGAGTCTAAATTAAAGATGTAGATAGAGTATAATCTCACCTACGCGTGGATATAAAGAACGTCAAAAATGGAGCTAGTATGCGAAAGATATGGATTTTTGAAGTTCGGAGCACAAACTTCGAGAATTTGACTGCATTCACGACCTGAACACAGTGTTCACGGCGTGAACTCACTGAACGATGCGTTTTGAGCCTAGAAGACACACGGAAAACCTAGGGGATGACCAGGATCAAAGTCACGACGTGAACATACATGGTTCACGACGTGAGAGTCAATATTTCAGCCTATAAATAGAAATCGAGCCCTCCGGGTTTATGTTACAAATTCTCACTCTCATTCACTCTCTAGCCTCTCTCAAGCCCCTCTAACACCCTCCTTTAGTACCGATATCATCTCCGACACCCGAAGCAAGTCCCGATGCTCCGAAGTTCCCCAGAAAATTATATTTTCAAGTCGAAACTTTGCCCGTGTAAGGCCGGTTTTCAACTAAAATCCCCGGTTTCGTCACAGAAAGTCATATTTAGAGTCGAAGTGCTGCCCAAATTAATCCCCGGTTATTTCACGGTGAGTTCAATATATAGGAACAATTGTATGTTATGTGTTATATGTGCTATGTTTTTTTCCGTATTATCATCTCATGTTATTATTTCCGCTATTATGGTAGCAAAGTTATACCTTTGACCATGTGATCAGTGAAAGGACTTAGATTCACGGTGGTACTGGTATGTAGCCTCTGGCCATGTAGAGCATGTCTCGTAAGAGAATGACTTCTATTCTATAGCATTGACAGAAGGTTAGACAGGGCTGAAAGCCTGAAATCTACCAAAATGTTTTAATCAGAAATTGTATGTCTTCTGTGCCATTTGGGCTGAAGTGTTATTGATGTTTATCAAGTGTTGAAATTGTTAAGTCTCTTTGATTGTATATCTTTGAATCAAATCATCGATGGATATGGAAAGCCTATCATATGATACACATATGCCCTTGTTGTTCCTTGTTCCTCTTTGCTTCTGCCATATTGAAGTATATATATATGGCATAACGTTATATTGTATCTATTATTGAACTCACTAAGCGTCACTGCTTACCCCTCTCAGTGTTTAACAATTGCAGGTAATAAACATCCAGTATAGTCGTATACTGTTTGAAGGTTTAGAATACTTATAATATTACTTTTGTATTTAGGGATCATGTATGTATAAAATTATAGTATTGTTGGGTCAAAATTATGGTTTATACTTTGATTTTCTAGGCAACTGTATTTTTCTGTAATGTTTTATGAGTTTACGGTCAGGTTTACGACCAGGTGGGGTGTTTACGGCCGTAAACAGGTTTACGGCCGTAAACAGGTTTACGGCCGTAAACCCATTTACGGCCCATGTTCCCAAAGTATATATAAGTGGAAAGTGGAAAGTGGAAAGTGGATGAGATCCTATGTACAAATTTAACAAAAATAAAAAAGATATCTAACTTTAAGAGTGATTTGGGATCGGATGAGTGATTTGAAAATTTGAAGGTTAAACGAGAAAGTCAAAGTTCAAATTTTAAAAGTCAAAGTCAAAATTTTAAGTAAAAAGTCAAAATTAAAAGTCAAAAATTAAAAATTAAAATTTTTGGTTGAAAAAGGAATTTAAAATTAAAAGAAAATCAATTTTGGGCTGAAATTGACAAAAATACGAAAGTTGGAACCGACAGGGACGGTTTATGAATTAAAATCGAAAGGAAAGAAGCTGTAGGATATGTTTCTGAGAAAATGTTTCTGAACCTGCTGTTTCTGTTTCAAATCATAACTCTTTTGTTTCCGATGTTAAAATCAATTATAAATCTTGTGATGCTTCTGCTCCGGATCATGTTGAGTTAATTTTTTTGAAACTACTGATGTTCCTGTTTCTAGCACATCTACTTCATGTGCAGGTAAAGTAGCAGAGGATGAGAACAAGGAGAACACCATTGAACAAACCAACATCTCCTTGAACTCTGAATTTGTCGCTTCGAACTCAGCTGCTTCTGATCAACCTGCTGTTGAGAAATACAAGCCACCAATTCCAGTGAAACAGAGTGCGTGCTGCAATTGTGCTTGTGGGAAAAATAAGATACAAGGCAAGGATACGCCACCAGGGGCAGGAAGAAACAACTTCACAGTGAAGAAAAAGACATGTTTTCACTGTGGAACACCTGGACACATTGCCAGAAATTGTCCTAATCGCGCATACGTTCCCTACTATGCACAAGGCTGGCAGAACGCGCCAAGAGGGAGATACTTCAAAAGAAACCCCTCAAGGTCACGTTCAGACCATGATGACTGGAACGCGCAGAAGGCCAAGAATCTGAATCCCAAGGGCAAGAAGGGAATGCCGACCAAGAAGCCAAATCCAAGAGATGCTCCCGTGAAGCCAAAATCAAAGTCATCTCAACGGCCGACATCAAGACCAAAAGCAAGTACTGGACCACCCATCAGATCGAAAAAGAAATGGGTTTAACCCAACTACAGATGGGTACCAAAGGTTCAGTCTCCCAAATCTCCTAATGCGTCTAATATTTCTTCATCTTCTGTTTGTGATAAACAGGATATTTCATGGGAGAGGGTACCGTGCAAGGATGAAAAAGGTCAACCCAGTTTCAAAATGGATTGGGTTCCAAAAACCAACTGATCCCGCTCTGTGCTGGAGCAGCTATGGAGGCATATCATCATACTTCGGTTTGTTGGTAGTGGCTGTTCCAAGCACATGATAGGGGACATCTCTCAACTGTACAACACTCAAAACATTATTTGAGAGTATGTGTCCTTTGCGGGAAGGGAAGAAAGGAAGGGATCACTCAACCATGCACAAATTTAGGGGGAGAAATAAACAAAATCCAAACAAAAAAATTTGAAAATCTCAAAAATCCAAAAACATTAAAAAATCAGAAAATAAAAAATATGTTGCTAATAGTTTTGCTTGTAGGTGATGTGACAGGAAGTGATATTATCAAGTGATAACAGGCAATCTGAATCTGCGTAACGTACCAAAATTAAATCGTCTACGCTCTGTGATTCGATGCGCTGGTAGGCACGAAAGATTCTAAATGGACTTGACTAGGCAGAGTTGAACTTAAGGAATTCAAAGACTTGACAAATCTTGACCTAGTTAAATCCGTTTAGCCTGACAATACGACGCTCGGATAGTTTGAGCAGGGAGATATACATGGGAATCTACTGGTCACATTAAAAGAACTTGTATCTAGAATTGTGGATTAAGTTTTTATGTGTCCTAGTTAAATCCGTTTAGCCTGACAATACGACGCTCGGATAGGTTGAGCAGGGAGATATACATGGGAATCTACTGGTCACATTAAAAGAACTCGTATCTAGAACTATGGATTAACTTTTCCTCGATGTGCGGATTCTGTCCTTAATTCCGGTATTGATGGGGTGACTGGGGAATTCCGATAAATTAGGTATGTTGAAGATTATTTTCTTTCTTTCTGTCTGTTAGTCATATGTTGCCTCCTCTGCGTGATCGAGAGATCCGACCTGGACTGTAACATATGCAACTCTATCTCTCTGCATTTTCTATCTATGCAATCTTTCTATCTGTTAGCCATATACTGTCTCCTTTGCGTGACTTTCAATCCGACCTGGTACACAGTATATGCATCATTCTTCTTCTAAATCCCTCTCAAACTTCAGTTAGTCATATGTTTCACCCTCTGCGTGATTGGAAGAGATCCGACCTGGGTGTATAGCATATGCATTCTAAATCTATCTTCTCTCTTAATAATTGTCTGCTCACCCGATGTAAGGAGTATTCTGGAAGTCCTTGATTACTGGAGCATATCAGGAAGCGGGAAACATGTTCTAGTACAATTAAAATTGAACACTTACAGATTGTCTGTAGATCTCGCTGCTCAATTTAGGTGGACAACAATATCCCTGGTCGTCGTCAGCTAAATGGTCCCTTGGAAATTTATCTAAGAATAAAGGATCAAAAATGTCTTGTCTTTCTTAGCTTGTCCAAATTTATCACAAATTTTTCGTGTTTAAGTGGATCACAATACCGGCGATCGACCAGACGAAGACATGAAGGTAGAGGTACCGACAAGTGGATTAAGGCTGTCTAACAACTTTGATCTCAGTGTCACAAAATTATATTCAGTGTTTGTTGAGATAAATCTAGTCTTCTTTTATTTTTATTTTTATTTTTTCATTTTTATTTTATTTTTATAATTGTCAAAATTTAAAAATTTTAAATTTTAGAAATTATTTTTATTTTTATTTTAGTTTTTAGTTTATGTTAATTTTAATTTTAATTTTTAATTCCAAAAAGGTTTTATTTTTGAAAAATTTTGGGATTTGTATTGTGCCTTACACTGTGTGGATAACTGCTAAAATCGAACAAGGTATATAAGGAGGGTTTACAGCCAAAATCAAGTTCCACTCCTCATTTTTTCAAATTCCGGCCGTAAACTCTCTCCCTCTCTCTCTCTCTCATCTCGAAAAAAATTTCCCCGTTTTTTTTTAATTCTCCCTCTTATATTTAATTAGAAGAAAACTATGAACAAAATTAACAAAACTAAAAATGATATCTAACTTTAAGAGTGATTTGGGATCAAAGTTTTTAGACAGCCGTTATCCGTATGCCAATTTAAACACGAGATCCTCTAATGTTTAAATTATAACAACTTTAAATTTGCGCATTTACTTTCGTTTCTCTCCTATGCACAAATTTAGGGGGGGAAATAAAAACAAAACAAAAATTAGAATATTTAAAAAAAAATCCAAAAACATTAGAAAATAAAATATATATATATATATATATATATATATATATATATATATATATATATATATATATATATATATATATATATATATATATGGTGTTAATGAAATGTGCTTGAGGGAGATGTTTTGGGAAGTGATATCAAGAAAGTGATAACGGGCACTCTAAAACCAGTGTAAGGGACTGAATCTGAATTGTCTAGACTCTGTGTTCGATGCGCTGGTAGGCACGAGAGATTAAAATGGACTTGACTAGGCATTAATGAACTTAAGGAATCTAGAGACTTGAAAAATCTTGACCTAGATAGATCCATTTAGCCTGACAATACGACGCTCAGATAGGTTAAGCAGGGAGATATACATGATAATCCACCGGTCACATTAAATTAATCTGTATCTAGAACTATGGTTTAACTCTTCCTCGATGTACGGACTCTGTCCTTAATTCCGGTATTGATGGGGCGACTGGGGAATTCCGATAAAGTAGGTCTGTAGGAAATTATTTTCTTGCTTTCTTTCTGTTAGTCATATGTTGCCTCCTCTGCGTGATTGAAATACATCTGACCTGGACTGTAACATATGCAATTCTATTTCTCTGCATCTTCTATCTATGCAATTCTTCCTGTCTGTTAGTCATATGCTGTCTCCTTTGCGTGATTGAAATACATCCGACCTGGTACACAGCATATGCACCATTCTATTTCTCAATCCCTCTAAATCTGGTTAGTCATATGTTTCACCCTCTGCGAGATTGGAAGAGATCCGACTTGGGTGTATAGCATATGCATTCTAAATCTGACTTCTCTCATAATAATTGTCTGCTCACCTAAAGTAAGGAGTACTTTGGAAGTTCCTGATTATTGGGGTATGTCAGGAAGCGGGAAACATGTTCTAGTACATTTAAAATTGAACAATCACTAGGTTGTCTGTAGATCTCGCTGCTCAATTTAGGTGGACAACAATATCTTTGGTCGTCGTCAGTTGAATGGTCCTTTAGGAATATTATCTAGGAACATAGGATCACATTGTCTTGTCACTTGTATTATGTCCTAATTTTATCACAATCTCTCGTGTTTAAGTGGACCACAATACTGGCGATTGACCAGATCTATTCATGAAGGGAGAGGTACTGATAAACGGATAACGGCTGTCTAAAAACTTTGATCCCAAATCACTCTTAAAGTTAGATATCATTTTTATTTTTGTTAAATTTGTTCATAGTTTTCTTCTAATTTAAATATAAGGGGGAGAATTAAAAATTTTAAAAACCAAACAAAAATCAGAAAATTAAAAATCCAAAAATAGTGTTATTTCTGTTTTATTTCTTTTTCAGAAAATATGAAAAATCCAAAAATATTGTGTGCTAAATTTTTCTTTTAGTTTTGTTTTGTTTGAATAGTGAATTCAGGTGAAGATGAAACTCAAGGAAGTTTGTGTCGAAGATTTCTGAGCCAAGGCTTCATCCGTGATCATCGAAGAATTCTCATTCGAAGGAGCAAGAAATGAAGATTATTCTTTCGACATTCAATCTTTCAACCCCAGAAGCAAGGTGAAGCTGCAATTGAAGATTATGTGACGGATTGCATTGAAGCCTTCTCAATCAATCTGCTGCTATCTTGAACCTGCTGAAGTGATCCAGAAGATTTGTTCTCTCTGATGTTCTCTCTGAAGATTCTCAAGCTGAAAGCGCTATCTTTCAAGAATCAGTACATCAAGCCTCCTCACCCAATGTGCGTTCAGAGTCAAATCTTGAAGAAATGCCCAACTGCTCAAGATGAAGTCAATTATTGAAGATTCATCATGTTCATCTTGAAGTTGTGAAGAAATTGAAGATAAATGCTGAAGCCAAGCTCCCAATGAAGATTATCAAGAAAAGCCAGCTACCTCTTTAGGGGGAGCTTGTTGGGTCAATTAAGAAAAGAAAGCTATAAACCAAGGGGAGATTGTTGGGTCAAAATATTGGTTTATACTTTGCTTTTCTAGGCAATTGTATTATTCTGTAATGTTTTATGAGTTTATGGTCAAGTTTACGGCCATGTGGGGTGTTTACGGCCGTAAACCCATTTACGGCCCATGTTCCCATTGTATATATATATATATATATATATATATATATATATATATATATATATATATATATATATATATATATAGGGTGAGGGGTGTGAGGAAGGGGTGAATAGAAGAATAGAGAACGAGAAGAGAGAGAAAAAGGAGCTTATATGTGTGTGTGTGCGAATCTCATGTAAAGGAGCATCATTCCAATCTATTCAATACATTGAAGATTCAAGTTATTCTTCTCTTCTTCTCTTCTATTTGATCTGACATCATCCAATTGATTGGGATTCCGCACCATCAATTGGATCTGATTGATACACAAGCATATTTGGGGACTTACAGATATGCGCATGCTGGGAATCATCAAGCATTCCTCTTAGTTGGTTCTAAAGTTCCTGGATTCTCTTGGTAAAAGTTGGGAACATCACGCTGATGTCCTTAAGAATAGCAGAAAGATCAATGCCATGTATATGAACTCCTTCTTTGGAAATCTACAAAATTACGAAGTAACCAAAGCTCTTCGTAAAGACATCATGAAAGAATCAAGTAAGGAAAATTTTGTAGCCTTGGTTTCTCGAAAGGAAGCAATGAAGCACATCAGCGAATCAGATGACTCAGATCAGGGTGAAAATAGTGGTGAAGATATCACTGATGAACTATTTGCCAGTGTTGCACTTATTGTCAAACGTTATGAAGAAAACATATCAAATGGGGGTCGAAGAACTCATTTCAAAGGAGGAAGTTCAGTGAGAAGATCCACTTTAGAAAAGAAAAACTCAGGTAATTGTTTTAATTGTGGAATCCCTGACCATTTTGCCAGGGATTGCAAAGAGAAGAAAGAAGCTCAAGGTCCAGAAAACTATGAAGTCTTGTACAAGAAGTTACTGGCCCACATGAAGAAGGAAAACATCTCTCTGGCAAAGGCGTTCATTGCAAAACAAGAGGATCATAAAGAATAGGTGGAAGAATATAAGACATCTAAAGATGAGGGGCTGAATGTTATGGGTCTAAGTCCATAACTATTATTGGCATATACTTGACCCGAGAGTAGCATGGTCCATTTGGGTTGCATGGCATCAGAACAATTTGGATAGACTTTTGTGAGAAGAGGATATTTATGATTTATTAATATATTATAAGTTCTAATATATTAATATGAAATCATATTATTTAATTAGTATTGATCAAGAATTAGTTTGGAATTAATTTTGTGATCAAAAGAGACTAATTAAATAAATGGGGATTGATTTGGTAAATCATTCATTCTTAGAAAGTGGGCTTATGATCCATAGTTCTTCATGTTGGGCTAAACCCATGTGGTGACCCATGGATACTCCATGGAGGTTAAAACCCATGGATCATGAGGAATGTGGAAAGTCATGAGTTACATGGTGTAACCCTAATGTGCACACTATATAAGAAACCCCAAGGCTCATGAATTTGGCACTAGTGGAAACACAAGAGGGCAAGTCGATTTTATGAGTGCAAGTGTTCTTCTCTCAATTTATTCCAATTGTTGGTGGTGTTGTGTGATTCCATTTGAGGTGCAACACTTGGGGCACTAAGTTCTTAAAGTTCCAAGGCTTACAACTACAACAAAAGGTATGTCTTCTAACTTGTTTCATTGCCCAGGTGTCAATGTTTTGTATGCTAGTTAGGGTAATACCTTGGAAAGTTCAAGTTTGCATGTATATTAGAGAAAAACATAGATCCAAGGTATTTAGGGTTGCATGTACACCTTAGGAGTGTTAGAATGCTCAAAACCCGACAGTGGTATCATTTACTAGGGTTGTAATCAAATATACTTGATGCTACTTGCTTGAAAATGCTTTAAAATTGATTTTCTGCTGTTCTGGACAGTGGACTCGCCGAGTCCACTGGGGGACTCGTCGAGTCCAAGCACAAATTCATCCAACTCTCCGGGTTGGTTCATACACTCGACGAGTTGGTGCCCCGGAATGCAGTTTTTCGAGTTTTTTTGGATTGAATTGGACTATGATCATTACCCTAAACTATTTTTGATCTTATAAACTTGTTTTTGATGTGGTAATGATCATGCTTATCCAATTTATAAGATAATTGTCAAAGTTTCATGTTTTGCATTAGTTTATATGGTTAGGCTAATTACATGAAATTTGTTTGATATGAATTATCTTGTTCATATGAGTTTAATCTAGATCATTGACATTATTTGTCATGTTTGTTAGTTTATTTGATGATCTTTATGGCCTTTAATGTACTCCATAACTTGTCCTCAAGTTATGGAAAATAAAAAGTTTTTGTTTTAAAAAGACTTCATTAAACTTATAGGTTATGAACTTGAAGAGTCTTTTTCCATAAATGTTTTTATGAACTCCATAACTTGTCCTCAAGTTATGGATTTTCAAGAGTCTTTTCACTAAAGCCTATATTAAAATCATATGTTATGGATTCCAAAAGTTTTTGAATAGTTCAAAACTTTCCCTCAAGTTTTGGAATTTGTAAATGTAAAAGTCTACTTTTGAAACATTTAATTCCAAACCCTATAATTTTAAAAGTTTAAAATTCAATCCTTATACTATTATAATATGATAGATTTAATATTTATATATATGTTTAAGAGTAAAGTCAGTCTTAATGTTAGTAGGTCTCATTCACGAAGCTGGTCTATAAGGGGGGTATAAGGTTACTGCCTATAAAATGACAGTTTAATGGGTGTCCACTCTTACACACCGCTTCCTTGACTGATAGAGGGTCGTTAGCCGAATGGGTAGGATAGGACTCTAATTCTCCCTTCATTAAAAGTATAATGATAAATATAAAGTAAATAAACACTTATAAATTCCCAATCTTAGTTACTTAGGAAAATGTGAATATGGTGCTAACCCATGAAATCGCACTTTGGACCTTGTTAAGCCGTTAATGGAGCGTGTGTGGTTGTTCGGCACACTAATCGGGACTGACAGTGCATGGCAAAGGGTAGCTTGATGTTAATCATAGATCAATGGAGCGTGTGTGGTTAACTGGCACATTGATTAGGTGGTTGTAACATTGGGTGTACTGAGCTAATTTGCATGGTTATTCACACCTTGTTTGTGATCCTCGGCATCCGAGTCACAAACTTGAAGGGCACAATCGAGATTTAAACATGCCATTGAATAGTTCAATGAATCTCAAACGATCTAGGAATTTCAATTCACTTAAAACCTAAAACTTTTTTTCATGTTTCGTGGTGGAAAATGGTAAATCGTCATTTACCTACCTTCAAATATTTTGCGGTTTGGATTATGGCATCCCTCTTCCAAATTGTAAAATATTGTGTTGGGTCCTAGCCTTAATATTTCATTTGGGTGTTATATTAAGGACATAAATCAGCTAAACTTGAATTTCTCCCATTGTAGATGTCTAGTTCAGATAACTGTGGTCTTCCCAAATCCCTTGGAACAAGCTTTCCTCTTGAAGATGATGTCCCGCGGTTGGATCGTGGAAGTCATACTTCACTTCCTCCGCCTCCTCCATAAATTCTCCCTAACCCACAAGTTCAAAGACTTGAAAAATTCAAGGTCGCTCAAGCCCTACTTGCAATGAAACATCAAGATGGAAGGCATGTGTGTACTCACGTCTTGGAGATAAAGTCACATATTGACAGACTGAGAGTATTGGTGTGCTTGTCTCGAGCAAGTTGGTTGTTGACTGGGTTCTTCAATCACTTCTTGAGTCATATAGTGAGTTCATTAAGGACTACTATGTGACATACCACGACATGACCCTTATTGATCTTACCTATTTGCTTGTTGCTGCTGAATCAGCAATGATTTGGCGCACTGGAAAAGAAAATTTGATTGGAAGATCTACTCTCTAAACTTCCATGGATATGGACAATGGAAACATTGGAAGTCCAGAAAAGATTTCTCTTTCTAAGGAAAAGAGAAAGGCTAAGTCTGAGATTGTTTCGTGTGCCATTACCAAAGAGTCTATATGTTTCTATTGCCAAGAGAAGGGGCATTGGTTGCGAAGCTGCCCTGAGTACCTGAAAGATCTGAGAAAAGGTAGAATCGAAAAGTTTGACTCTGCTTCAGGTAAGTCTACTGTCTAACTCTATTAAGTTCCTAATTGTTGATTCTTAATACATAATGTGACAAGGTTGCATTTTGATGTTTTGTAGGATCATGCAAAGGGAAGGAAGCTTAAAGGAAGAGTATGTTGAATCTGATCGCGAAGATGGATTTCAATCAGATGGTTCGAAGATCGGATTTTTTGAGCTGCTGCTTAGGAGTTATGATAGATTGCTAGGAAATATGTAATAACATAGTTTTCATTTGTAATTGCATTGTAAGGAAACGTTTTTTCCGCATTTTATAAATAAATAAAATTTTGTTTTATTTTTATTATATCTCCTTGCAATGGCATTTGTGAAAATTGATGTTTCTATGTTTCTATGTTAGCAATATGAATTTAATTCTTTCGTTTGTGGTAGTGTCGAGTATTTGCCAAATAAGGAAAGATTCTCATCACCCAAGTTTCAATTGGACAGAAACTTGGAATCATGCAAGTTGTATTGTATTATGAATGAGAATTTTCATCTTTGGAAAATTAAGACTAATTTCTTGTTCACATGTATATATGAGTCAAGTGAAGGACAAGAGGATCGGGTACACTGAGTGTATGCTGGTCAGGTCCACCACAAAGGTCAATAAGACCATTCGTCATGATTTGCTAAAGTTTAGTAAATATTGTTATGCTTACAAGTTTAAGTATAATTCTGAAACATTGGAAAAGGTTCAATGTATGGCAGAACGAATGAGAAGAATCAAATTAGGCAGAAAGATAAAAGTTTCTCAATCTGAAAAGATGGGAGAGTACTTTAGTATCGTGTTTTATGATCATCTTAATTTTTAAGGGAAAACCATATCAAAATAGATCCTCTAAAGATATCTTAGTGCATTTTTATGGCTAAGAAGAGGAATCGTGAATTGTTGAAATAGTTTAAATCAAGAAGATGAGTCATACTTCGTTCCCAAAATAAGTCTTAGAGTCATACTCCAAAATTGTAACATTGAGTGACATAATCAAAAGAAAGGTTTAAAACACTTATCAAATGTAGAGTAAAAGTTTTCTACTGTTGTACATTTGAAATTGGTAAGTTGTGATGTTTTGGATAAAACAAAGACCAACTAAGGCAAATTGTGTGAAGTGTTTGTCTTGATTAGAATCCGCACTGACTCTTGAATATTGGTTTGTCAAGTAATTTTCCTTGACAAAGTGAATCATATATGTCAAGAGGTCAGTGGGAGTCTTAAAGATCTTGACAAGATTCAAGAACTAATCAAGAATAAACCTATTGTTAAACACTAGCACACGACTTGAGGTTTGTGACCTATCGTGTTGACATATTCTTGTTTCTGTGCCCATTCCAGTTAAAGTTGACTATGCATGCGAGTTCTGAGATTGGTTGCATAACAACTTGGAAGCAATAGTAGGCCCTTGTGCTGCCACGTGGCAAGAAATTAAGATTGATCAAGTTCAGTCCATATGAGTTTGGATTTGTCACTAATTTTCTCTTGTGATTATGGTCATGACAAATTCACATGGATAGGAACACATACACCATAAAATCTAAGTGCCATAAGGTTTCTCTCCAATTCATGAAAATTATGGTGAGGAAACGCTTTCACTAAGTAGATTTTAAGGAGATAGCAGTTGTGATATTTGCATTCTCAAATTTGATTATGATTACGGCATCCCTTTTCATAATTTGAATTGTGAGAAATGGCAAAGGTCTAAACATTTCAGACTTATGGCTGTAAGTTCTAAAATTGTTAAGACACACAACTATCTAAGGAAAGGTGTATGATTTTGAGAAGCCTAGATAAAGTCTTATCGAAGCATCTCGTATCAGAAATCTGAATTTGGTAATGAAAGTCAATCAGTATTGATTTCTAGAAGTCCAACTGATTTCTGAATACATGTCAAAGCTAGTGGAAGCATAAGTGTTATGCTAATAATAATTATTATGCTAGTGGGAGCATAATTATTATGGAAAGTGTTGCAAGTTCGCAATGTTAATTATAGAAAACAAAAGTTTCAATTCGCAAGGTATAGGGGTTGAAAAGTTGTTTTGCTATAATTAAGGGAGAGGAATTTATACTTCATTTCAAATTCTAAAAGCTTATATTGAGTTTTAATCAAATTTAGTCAAATATATCTGAATGTTATGTTGGAATGGTTCAACATAAGGAAATTATATATATGGAAAGGTTAGTTGCGTTCTCAAAATTTGATTATGATTACGACATCCCACTTCACAACCAAAATTATGAGAACATGGAAAATAGAAATATTATAGCAAAAGACTGATTAAGCATCATGTCTTTATGTTAGACATTATGAATCTTGTCCCATATGCTTCGGGTATAGGATCGATTCATATGCTATAATATTCTCGTGTTCTAATTTTCCGAATGCCTAGGGCGTTTAGAAGGGAAAAGGAATAGAACCGGATATGACTAAAGTGGTTAAACAACTGTTAAGGACAATGTAAGGTTCGCCAAGGATTGGTCGCTTACTGACAGTTGGAAGTATAGTAATGGAAGGACCATATTGACATTATTATGAATAGACATGAGTCTATTAATAATGAGTTGTCGTATGGAAAATATGGAATGTTTCCATATTGGGATTTGAAGAATAGATGAAAATTTTAGAAACTTTTATGCAAGAAGGATGTTCAAAGGAATGTACTTTGAATTTGAGACTTCATTTCCATGGAATTGTCTTGTTACAATCTCCAAAGGAATATTTTGTAATATCATTGGTCAAGTCTCTGTGACTTTTGGCACCTAGACATTACAATAGAATCTTTGCATGATAGTTTAGAATCTAAAACTTTCTAGCAGTGACAAGAATTTGGAAATCTTACACTTGCAATAAGGATTTGGAATTTTGAAATGAGCACCATTGAAATGTTTTTCAATTGATCTATTTCACAAAGTAAGGACCATAGACAAACATAGTGTGCATTCTTGGTGCATGGCATAACTATTGTTTAGACAAACATACTGTGCATGCTTCGAGCATGGCATAACTATTGTTTTAATTCAAGTATCAAGTTGATTATTCGAAACATCATACAATGAATAATTAGTAATCAATATGACTCAAAAAAATTTAGGCCATATAGGATTAGTATTATTCTTGTGTTTCACTTTGCATGTTTTGACTTCCCGAATAACTAGGTTATTCAAACCATCCACGGTCGATCATACTTTGAAAGTAGGTATTGAGGCAAGACTGACATGAATGGGTCTGTAGTTTGTCTAGGACAAGGTGGCTACAATGTTCATGAGTACTCCTGGAATAAGATTCGAGTATTGGATCCAACCCACGCTCATTTGAATCACTTCATGGATTTTATCACGAGTAATCATGAGACGATAATATCTTATATTCTTGAAACAGAGACATGTGAGTTGTAGTTGCGAGTCGGTTGCACATTGACAAATGTAAACGCACCAGTAACTTGGATGCTATAAAACATATTGTTTTGTGTAATTTGATGAGTAAGTACAAGCGAGCATTTGGGTCGAAGTTTATCCGTTCCTTTTACCCCATGTGGATAAAAGCAATATCTGTGGGCCCCTCAATGATTTAGTGATGACATCAGGCATGGACTTATTTGATTTGTTTAATTAATCAGTCATCATAAATCAGAAATCAGGAAACAACAGATGGATAGATAGAATGATTATAATCCATGTCTCAGTCCATCTGATATCTATAATAGAGGAATATATGATCCCTTATCTAATTGACACGTCATTGACTAGGTCAGAGTTCGACAGCGGCTTTTAAGAGCTACGATTGCTGGTCGGGTTAGAGTTATGCTTACAATAATAGTTATTAGACTTATCCAAGTGGGAGACTATTGGATTAGTGTCTAAGTCCATAACTATTATTGGTATGTACTTGACCCGAGAGTAGCATGATCCATTTGGGTTGCATGGCATCGGAACAATTTGGATAGACTTTTGTGAGAAGAGGATATTTATGATTTATTAATATATTATAAGTTCTAATATATTAATATGAAATCATATTATTTAATTAGTATTGATCAAGAAATAGTTTGGAATTAATTTTGTGATCAAAAGAGACTAATTAAATAAATGGGGATTGATTTGGTAAATCATTCATTCTTATAAAGTGGGCTTATGATCCATAGTTCTTCATGTTGGGCTAAACCCATGTGGTGACCCATGGATACTCCATGGAGATTAAAACCCATGGATCATGAGGAATGTGGAAATTCATGAGTTGCATGGTGTAACCCTAATGTGCACACTATATAAGAAACCCCGAGGCTCATGAATTTGGCACTAGTGGAAACACAAGAGGGCAAGCCGATTTTATGAGTGCAAGTGTTCTTCTCTCAAGTTATTCCAATTCTTGGTGATGTTGTGTGATTCCATTTGAGGTGCAACACTTGGGGCACTAAGTTCTTAAAGGTCCAAGGCTTCCAACTACAACAAAAGGTATGTCTTCTAACTTGTTTCATTACCCAAGTATCAATGTTTTGTATGCTAGTTAGGGTAATACCTTGGAAAGTTCAAGTTTGCATGTATAATAGAGAAAACATAGAGTATTTAGGGTTGCATGTACACCTTAGGAGTGTTAGAATGCTCAAAACCCAACAGAAAGTTGGTCCCAAGGTGGTTTTTCGCGACAACAATGAAGAAGCGGTCATGGGCGTTGGAACTTTTGAGTATAGGGCATTCAAGTTGAATGATGTGTTCAATGTCAAAGGCCTAAAAAGCAATCTCATCTCGATCAGTCAACTTTATGATGTTGGTTATAAAGTTCTTTTTTTGTTCCCATGATGCAAATGTGTTTGATTCTGAAAACAAAATTGTGCTTACTGCTCTCAAGGACAACAACATTTATATGGTTTGATTTTACTTGTTTAGACAATGCTACATTGTGTTTTTTACTTTATGCTTCGCTACTTTAATTTTTTTGAACATAAGCTGCTAGTTTTAATTTTCTATGTCTTTTCAAAAATTATTTTTAACTTTTTATTTTACCAAAGAAGCATACATTGTACATTATTTTTCTAACATTTCCTATACATTTTCTTCTCTGTCGATAGTAACATTAACCGATTTGCTCATTTTGAAAGAATTCGTGTGTTATTCGTTGAATGCATCACCTTGCTGGTAGACCTAGTTAAAGCTAGCTCTGCATCTTTTCTTCAAAACCAAACACTCTCTCCCTAATGTTGATGTTCACACTGATTGACTATTTGCATCATGTTGATGAGACCAGATAGGAGAGAACTGTGCCACTAAGTGTTCTTCTAGGCACATATCTCTTCCTTCTTGAATAGCCTATCTCTGTTGAAATGGAATGAGGTGAAGTTAGGTCACATAGCACATCTAATTTTATAGATGCTCTCACTGCAACACCAACTCCCCTCAGAAATCCAAAGGCGTCTTCTGTTGGATTAGGTTTCTAAGCCCATAACTATATTTGGTATGTACTTGACCCGGTTGTAGCATGGCCCTTTTGGGTTGCCTTCACCAGAGCAACTTGACTGGATGAATAATGGAGAAAGAGGTTATTATGGTTTATTAATATATTACTTGACTAATATATTAAAATAGAAATAATATTTGTTTAATTAATATTGGTCAAGAATTAATTAAGAATTAATTTTGTGGTCAAAAAGATATTAATTGAATTAAGGGGACTGGAAATGTAATTATAAGATAATTGGAATTTGGGTTGTGGATCCCTTAAACAAGGGTGGACGAAATCCTTACGGATAGCCCATAAGATTTCGTCCAAGGGCTTGATTCTGGAAGATTCCTATGGGCTGCTTAGGGCTTAAGCAACCAGGTTAGGGATTTGACTGAAACCCTAATTCTGCAACTATATAAGGACCCCTTGGGATTAAGAAATCGGCCACTTGAAACCCTAGAAGAGTTCCAGTCGATTTTGAGCCTCCATTCCTCTCTCTCCAAGATTCTCCAATTTTCTTTGGTGTTTGTGATCTATTAGAGGCACAACATTTAAGGTGCTAAGGTTCTCAAAAGCTCAAGATCTTCAAGCAATAATCAAAGGTAACATTCTTACTAGTTTATGTATGTTGATTTAGTTTTTGTTGTATTCTAGATTAGGATTTGCAAGTCTTGGACAAATATTGCATGTACAATTAGAAAAACTAGATCCAAGCATTAGGGTTTGCATGAACACCATAGGAATGTTGTTTTGCTCATAACCTAACAGTGGTATCAGGTCCTAGATCGTTTCTCTTTTGTATTTGATGCATAGCTAATTTTTTCAAGCTCAAAAGTAGAAAAAACATGCCTCTGAATGATGGGCTCGTCGAGTCACCGAGTCAGGGCTACTCGACGAGTCCAGTTCTATGACTCGGCAAGTCGGCTCGTCTGGTGGCTGATTTTTAGGGATTTTGACTAATATTGAATTGGGATTATTACCAAAAATGTTTTTGGCTGATAAAACTTTATTTTTTCAATAAGCTATTGATTATCTTAATTCAATTGAAAGATAATTGTCATAAATAAGATAATTACTTGTTTTATAAGATAAAATTGATTATTTGTATTTTTTATTTGAGTTATATTGTAAAAGAAATAGATTAGGTCAAATTATGTGATAAATATTATTTATATGATTAATAAATTATTTTTCAAATTTGATCTAAAAGATGTTTTGAAAAGTTTGAAAACTTGCCCTCGAGTTTTGGAATTTAAAATTTTAATTAATAGTTTTAATTTTGAAATATTTAAATTCTAAACCCTAGAGTTTTAAAAGTTAAAATTCAACCCGTATATTGGAATTTAAATTTTTAATTAATAGTTGTAATTTTGAAATGCTTAAATTCTAAACCTAGAGTTATAAAAGTTAAAATTCAACCCTTATATTATTATAATATTAAATTTTAAACCCTTGAGTTTTAATTTTGAAATATTTAAATTCTAAACCCTAGAGTTTTAAAAGTTAAAATTCAACCCTTATATATATATATATATATATATATATATATATATATATATATATATATATATATATATATATATATAAAAGATAAAGCTAGTCTTACCATTAGTAGGCCTCATTCACGAAGCCGATCTATAAGAGGGGTATATGGTTGTTGCCTATAAAATGACAGTTTAATGGGTGTCCACTCTCACCCACCGCTTCCTTGATTGATGGAGGGTCGTTAGCCCAACGGGTAGGATAGGGCAACCAATTCCTCATTAATAATTATAAGGATTATATAAAGTAACTAAATGTTTTTATAAAATTCCCAATCTTAGTTACTTTAGGAAAAATGTGAAAATGTATGCTATTCCATGAAATTACACTTTGCACCTTGCCAAGTCGTTAGTGGAGCGTGTGTGGTTAACCGGCACACTAATTTGGGACTAGCAAAGGTGGCAAAGCGTGACTCGATGTTTATCATATATTTGTGGAGCGTGTGTGGCTAACCGGCACATCAATTAGGTGGTAAATGACCTAAAGAGTGCCAAGTACATTTGCATGGTTATTCACACCTTGTTTGTGATCCTCAGTATCCCAGTCACAAACTTGAAGGGCATAATGGAGATTTAAACATGCCATTGAAAAGTTCAATGAATCTCAAAAGAACCTAGGAATTTCAATTCATTTAAAACTTAAGTCCTTTTTTTCGTTTTTCATGGTGGAAATTGGTAAATCGTCATTTACCTACCTTCATATTATTTGCAATTAGATTACCGCATCCCTCTTCTGAATTGTAAATAATTATGTTGGATCCTAACCGTAATTTCTCATTTGGGTGTTTCATTGGGGATTATTATCTGATCTAAACTTTGTTCCTTTTCTGTTTTAGATGTCTACTCAAAACAACGCTTCTGGCTCAACCCCTTCTGGCTCATTCTCACTCATGAACTTGTGTGAGAGGGTGATATTTGATGGGACCAATTTCAATGATTGGATCTGCAATATTTGCATGGTCACCCGCTACGAGGACAAAGAGTATGTTCTCGACAAGGAGTTGAAAGAGGTTAACCCAAACAGTGCTAATCCCGAGGAAATTGTTGCATTTGAAACTCATGAAAGGAGATGCAACGAAGGTTCATTGCATCATGCTCGCAACAATGACCGCCAAACTCCAAAAGTCCTACGAGGACTACTATCCCTACGAGATGCACCAAGATTTGATGGAGTGTTACCATCAAAGTGCGAGGCAGGAGAGCTATGAGATCATCACCTCGATGATCACTACCAAAATAAAGGACGGAGAGTCCGTCACGACCCACTTGCTGAAAATGAAAAGGTTTGTGGACCGTCTGCTGAAGTTGAATGTGAACTTTGACGAGCAGTTGGCCATAAATATCATTCTAGACTCGTTGCATCCTTGTTACGACCAGTTTCGTATGACCTATCATATGAACAAGGAGGAGGTCACTCTGAGCAAGCTTCAACGCCTACTACGGACTTTTGAGAGTAGTCTGAAAGGTAAATCTACTGCATCAACTCCTACTGTTGCTGCCCCTGTCTTGGCTATTGGGCAAGGAAAAGGAAAGAAGAGGAAGGCTCCTTCTAAGAGCCACAAGGGTAAACCTGTTGGGTTTTGAGCATTCTAACACTCCTATGGTGTACATGCAACCCTATAAACCTTGGATCTATGTTTTCTCTATTATACATGCAAATATTAACTATTCCAAGGTTTCATCCTAACTAGCATATTATGAAGCACCTATACTACAAAGTTCTAGTTAGATGACATACCTTTTGATGTAGCTTGATGTCTTCAAGCTTTAAGAGCTTAGCCCCAATAGTGTGGAAGCCTCAAATGGAATCACAAATCACCAAAACACCTTGGAAGAACTTGAGAGAATATGTATGCACACTAAAATCGGCCCACTCTTATTTTCACACACTTGTGCCAATTTTGGGAGCCAAGGACCCCTTTATATATTATGGAGGATTAGGGTTACATCCATGTAAACCCTAATACCCATGACCTTTCATTTACTTAGGATCCATGGGTTAAAAGCTCCATGGACCATCCATGAAAGCTTAGCCCAACCTAAATGAACTTGGCCCATTCCATATATATATATATATAAGAGTCCATATTTAATTAGTTCTTTTTGATCACTTAATTAATTCTAAATTAATTCTTGATCAATACTAATTAAATAATATGATTCCATATTAATATATTAGAACTTATAATATATTAATATAAATCATAAATATACTATTCTCAAAAGACTATCCATATAAATTGTGCCGGTGAAGTGCAACCCAAATGGACCATGCCGGGTCGGGTCAAGTACATACCAAATATAGTTATGGACTTAGACATTAATCCAACAGTCTCCCACTTGGATAAGTCTAAAACTATTATTGAGTATGACTTCAAAACCTAACTGGCAATCGTAGCTCTTAAAGCCGTTGTCGAATTCTGACCTTGTCAATGACTTGTCCATTAGATAAGGGATCATATATTCCTCCATTCTAGATATCATATGGACTGAGACATGGATTATAATCATTCTCTCTGTCCATTTGTTGTTTCCCGATTTTCGATTTATGATGACTGACTGATTGAACAAATCAAATCAGTCCTGGCTTGGCCAAGCACTCACATGTGTCATCGCTAAATCATCGAGGGGCCCACAGATATCGCTTTTATCCCGAAGGTAAAAGGAATGGATAAACTTCAACTCATATGGCTTGTTCTACTACTTGTTGAATCATACACAAAGGCACGTTTTGATAACATCGAGTTGCCAAATGCGTTTTCGTGCAATCAATGTATAACCAACTCATAGTAACAACTCATATCTCTAGGTTTGAAGAATATAAGATATTATCGTCTCATGATCACTCGTGATAAAATCCATGAAGTGATTCAAATGAGCGCGGGTTGAATCCAATACTCAGAACTTATGAGAACTCATGAGTGTTGTAGCACCACTTTGTCCACCAACTTGGACCTCTACAAACCAACCCATGACAGTCTTGATTCATATCTACTTCCAACATATGACCGAATGTGGATGGTTTGAATAACTTAATCATTCAGGAAGAGCGACTTAGTTATTCTGGAAGTCAAAACATGCCAAGTGAAACACAAGAATAAATGAATCAAATATGGTATCAAACCCTATGAATATAAATAAACACTTTTATTTATCACCATACTGATTACTCATTATTCATTGTTTCGGTTTTATCAACTTTATACTTGAATTAAAAACACTAGTTGTCCCATGCTCCAAGCATGTACACTATGTTTTTCTTAAACAATAGCTTTGCCATACACCAAGTATGCACTCTATGTTTGTCTATGATCCTTACTTTGTGAAATAAACCAATTGAACATAATTTCAATGATTCTAATTTCACACTCCCAAATCCTTATCGAAAAATGTGAGAATTTCAAATTCCTATCATTTATCGAAATCTGTTTAGATTTTAAACTTATATGCACTGACCCTCCTGTAATGAATATGTACAAAGTCACAAAGACTTTTCAACAGTCATTATAAGGTATTCCAATGGAGATCAACTCCATGGAAACTAAGTCTCATATTCAAAGTACATTGCTTTGGACATGCTTCTTGCATTAAGTTTTCTAATCTTACACAGATAACTTCCACCTATGGAGACAACTCCATATTCTCATTTTGACTATCACTTCTGAATAAGAGATGCCTCTTTTCAGAATATGTCAATATGGTCCTTCCAAAATTAGCACTATACTTCCAACTGTCCCTGAGCAACCAATCTTTGGTAAACCTCAGATTGTCCTCGACAATTGCTTAATCATTTTAGTCATATCCAATTCTAGACCTTTTCCCTTCTTAATGCCTTTGGGCATTTGGAAAAATTAAGAAATGACAAATATTATAGCACATGCAATCGATCCTGTACCCAAAGCAAATGGTACACGATTCATGATGTCTCACATAAAGACATGATTCTAGACCAGTCTTTTGCTACAATATTTTTATTTGCCATGTTTTCAAAATTTGACTATGAAGAGGGATGTCGTAATCATAATCGAATTTTGAGAACGCAATATATAGAATTTCCTTAAGTTGAACCAATCCAACAAGAAATTCATATATATATTCTTGACTAAAGATGATTAAGGTCTCAATCTAAGCCTTTAGAACTGAAATGAAGTATATCCTCTCCCTTAATTATAGCAAAACAAATTTTTCAATCCCTGCAGCCTCACGAATTGAAACTTTTGTTTTCTATAATTAACATTGCTAACTTGCAACACTAACAATAATTATCATGCTCCCACTAACATGATGATTATTAGCATAACACTTATGCTCCCACTAGCTTTGACATGTACTCAGAAATCAGCTGGACTTCTAGAAATCAATACTTTATTGACTTTCTTACCAAAGTTCAGATTTCTGATACGAGATGCTTTGATAAAACTTTATCAAAATCATACACCTTTCCTTAGATAGCATGCATGTGTGTCTAAACAATTTCAGAACTAGGAAAAGGGATGCCGTAATCATAGTCTCAATTGTTTAGACCTTTTGCCATCTGCTTCAAATCTACTTGGTGGAAGTGTTTCCTCACCATCATTTTCATGAATCGGAGAGAAACCTTATGACCCTTAGATTTTATGGTGTATGTGTTCTTATCCATGTGAATCATCAAAACCATAGTCACAAGACAAGGATAATGACAAATCCAAACTCATATGGACTGAACTTATGCAATCTTAACTTCTTGCCACCTGGCAGTACAGGGCCTGCCATTGCTTCCAAGTTGTTATGCAACCAATTGAGAACTTTCAGAACTCCTATGCAAAGCCAACTTTAACTGGAATGGGCACAGAATATGTCAACACGATAGGTTATAAACCTCAAGTCGTGTGCTAGTGAAGAACCTCAGATTTTATTCTTGATTAGTTCTTGAAATTCTTTTTAGGATCTTTAAGACTCCCACTATCCTCTTGACATATAAGACTATCTTTCCAAATATTCAAGAGATAGTGCGGATTCTTTATCAAGACAAACACTTCACACAATTGGCCTTAGTTGGTCTTTGTTTTATCCAAAACATCACAACTTACCAATTTCAAATGTACAAGAGTAGGACACTTTTACTCTTACATTTGACAAGTGTTTTAAACCTTTCTTTAAGATATGTCACTCAAGTTACAATCTTGGAGTATGACTCTAAGAATTGTTTTGGAACGAAGTATGACTCATCTTCCTGATCTAACCATTTCAACAATTCATGACTCCTCTTCTTAGTCATAAGAATGCACTAAGATGACCTTTAGAGGACTAATTGTGATATGATTTCTAAATCATTAAGATGATCACAAACATGATACTAAAGTACTCTCCCATCTTTTCAGATTTGAGAAACTTTTATCTTTCTGCCTAATTTGATTCTTCCCATTCGTTCTACAATACATTGAGACTTTTCCAATGTTTCAGAATTATACTTAAACTTGTAAGTATAACCATATTTACTAAACTTTAGTAAATCAAATAGTCTTAACGACCTTTGTGGTGGATATGACCAGTGCACAAGAATGTGTACTCGATCCCTTTAGTCCTTCACTTGACTCACACATCCATGTGAACAAGTAATTAGTCTTGATTTTCATATGCTTGAAAGTTCTCATTCATCATACTATTCAACTTGCATGATTCCAAGTTTCGGTCCAATTGAAACTTGGGCGATGAGGAACTTTCCTGATTTGGTAAATTTAGACACTACCACAAATGAAAGAATCAAATCCATTTTCCAATATTGCTGTCAGTGGAATCATATAAGCAACAATTTTCCACAAATGCCATTGTAAGGATACTTCAAATAAATAAAATTAAACAATTTTCTTTTATTTTAAAACTTTGCGGAAAAACTTATCCTTACAATCCACATGGAAAATTGATGTTATCTATTCCTTAGCAATATATCATAACTTCTTAAGCAACTGCTCAAAATTCTGATGCGATCGAAATCCACCTTCGCGATCAGAATCAGGATATACTTCCTTTAAGATTTCTCTCTATTCTTTGATTCTTAAAACATCAACATGTGACCCAGTCACATCATGTAATGGGGATCTCAGAATAGAACTTAACAGAGTTAGATAATGGGCTCTACCTGATGTAGAGTCAAACTTATTGACTTTAACATCCTTAGGTAAATTTGGCAGCTTTGCAATCAACGCCCCTTCCTTTTGCAAAATAAACATATGGACCCTTTGGTAATGGGACTATCTCAGACTTAGCCTTTCTCTTTACCATTTGGTCAACCGGGTTGACTATGGCCAATCCCTTTCCATTGGGAAGAGAATGCTTTTTCTAGATTTCCAGTGTCACCATTGTCACTGTCCATAAAGTTTTTGGGAAGTTGATCTTCTAATCAAATTTGCTTTACTATCGTTCCAAATCATTGCTGATTCAGCAGCACCAAGCAAATAGATATGATCATTAAGGTTCATGTCATAGTCTGTTTCATAGTAGTCCCAAAGGAACTCACTATGTGACTTAGAAAGTGATTGAACATCCAACTTTCTCAAGACTTTGACACCCAACTCTCCCGGCTTGTCAATATGTGACTTCATCTCTAAGATGTGATCACACATAGACCTTGCTTGCCATTAGGGCTTGAGTGACCTTGAACTTGTGGGTTAGGGAGAATAATTGGAGGAGGTGGAGGAAGAGAAGTATGACTTCCATGAGCCAAACTCGGGAAGTTATATTCATTAGGAAAGCTTGGTTTGGGAAGATCATTGTTTTCTAAACCAGACATCAACAATGGGAGAAATTCACGTAAAGTTGATTTAAGTCCTTAATATAACACCCAATATGATATATTAAGGCTAGGACCCAACAAACTATTTTATAACTTGGAAGAGGGATGCTGTAATCCAAGCTATAAAATATTTGAAGGTAGGTGAATGACAATTCACCAATTTCCTCCAAGATAAACGAAATGTATTATTAGGTTTTAATTGGTTTTGAAACTCCTAGATTCTTTTGAGATTCATTGAACTTTTCAATGGCATGTTTCAATCTCGAGTGTCCCCTTCAGGTTTTGTGACTGGGATGCCGAGGATCACAAAACAAGGTGTGAAGTAACCATGCAAATATACTTGGTACCCTTAATATTTACCCCTCAATCGATGTGCCGGTTAACCACACACGCTCCAACGATACTATGATAAACATTAAGTTACCCTTTGCCTACCTTGTTAAGTCCAGGTTAGTGTGCTGGTTAACCACACACGCTCCACTAACAGCTTAAACAAAGTGCAAAGTGTAATTTCACGGATTAGCACCTTATTCACATTTTCCTAAGTAACTAAGATTGGGAATTTATAAGTGTTTAGTTACTTAGTATTTATCATTATACTTATAATGAAGGGAGAATTATAGTCCTTGTCCTACCTGTTCGGCTAACGACCCACCACCGGTCAAGGAAGCGGTGAGTGACAGTGGACACCCATTAAACTGCCATTTTATAGGCAGTAACCTTATACCCCCCTTATAGACCGGCTTCGTGAATGAGGCCTACTAATGGTAAGACGACTTGCTCTTATACATATAATATATTAAACTTTTAATATTATAATAGTATAAGGCTGTATTTTAGACATTTAAAATACTTGGTGGTTTAATCTATTAATTAAACTAGACTTTTAATTTAATTAAACTCAAACCATATATTTATGGATTTAATAATACTCTTTTAATTAAACGCTTTAATTAACTGTTAATAAAGTCCATAAGAGTTAATTTGAACTATTCAACAAAACATCATAATTCCAATTATTAAACTCAAAATTAAAACCATTTAATTAATTGTTTAAGTTATGAACCCAAGAGTTTTAGAATTCAATTCTTTTTTTCATAAAAAACTTTTCTCAAATTCCAAAACTTGAGGGCAAGTTTTGTAATTCTTGAAAACCTTTGGATTCCATAACTTATGGAATTAATGGTGTTTTATGATGAAACTTTCCATGTTCCATAACTTAAGAACAAGTTATGGAATTCTTTAAAACATTAACACCAAATTTTGTAACTCCATAAAAACATTGAATCAAATTTTTTTCTTAAAAAAAACTTTCATATCCATAACTTATGAAAGTTTCAAAAACCCTTAAGATCACAACTTTAAAAAAAACTTTTGAGCTCTAAAATTTTATGACAAAATATGTAACTCCTTAAAACATTTAGATCAAACTTTTAAAACTAATAAAATAATCATATCATTTTATCTTTTACTAAATTTGACCTAATTCAACTCATATAATAAATGATTCAAATTTTACAAATAATTCGTTTTTCACAAAACAAGTAATTATCTTAAAATTTGACAAACGTCATGTTTTTTTTTCCTTTTTTTTCAACTTGAAAATAAAACATTTGCATCAATATAACATAAAACAACCTGGATCTGATACCACTGTTGGGTTTTGAGCATTTTAACACTCCTATGGTGTACATGCAACCCTATAAACCTTGGATCTATGTTTTCTCTATTATACATGCAAATATTAACTATTCCAATATTTCATCCTAACTAGCATATTATGAAGCACCTATACTACAAAGTTCTAGTTAGATGACATACCTTTTGATGTAGCTTGATGTCTTCAAGCTTTAAGAGCTTAGCCCCAATAGTGTGGAAGCCTCAAATGGAATCACAAATCACCAAAACACCTTGGAAGAACTTGAGAGAATATGTATGCACACTAAAATCGGCCCACTCTTATTTTCACACACTTGTGCCAATTTTGTGAGCCAAGGACCCCTTTATATATTATGGAGGATTAGGGTTACATCCATGTAAACCCTAATACCCATGACCTTTCATTTACATAGGATCCATGGGTTAAAAGCTCCATGGACCATCCATGAAAGCTTAGCCCAACCTAAATGAACTTGGCCCATTCCCTATATATATATAAGAGTCCATATTTAATTAGTTCTTTTTGATCACTTAATTAATTCTAAATTAATTCTTGATCAATACTAATTAAATAATATGATTCCATATTAATATATTAGAACTTATAATATATTAATATAAATCATAAATATACTATTCTCAAAAGTCTATCCATATAAATTGTGCCGGTGAAGTGCAACCCAAATGGACCATGCCGGGTCGGGTCAAGTACATACCAAATATAGTTATGGACTTAGACATTAATCCAACAAAACCCCATGATGGATCCTCTTCTAGTGGGACCAAAGCTGCTTCTGCTACCCCATCTTCCAACCCTAGGGACGCAGAGTGCTTCCACTGTCACGACAAAGGGCATTGGAAACGAAGTTGCCCGAAATATCTGCAGGACATCAAGGATGGAAAGATAAAGCCATCCTTCGCAGGTATTTATACTATTCAATCTAACAACTCATCACATGCTATTTCTTGGGTCCTTGATACAGGAAGTGGTTTCACATTTGTTCTGATTTGCAGGGTCAAAGAACAAGTAGGGATGTGGAGCATGGGAAGATAAACTTGATCATGGGGAATAGGAAAGCGTCGCATGTCACCAAGATTGGAGTTAACTCTTTAGTGCTTAGTAGTGGGTTAGGTCTGGGTTTGAATTATTGTTGCTATTCGTCAGAAATGACACGAAACATTATTTCTTTTCATGGTTTGTATAAACAAGGTTTTAGATTTTCGTTTGGTAATGAAAATGGTTCTATTAATGCTTTCTTTAATGGTACTTTCTATTTTGAAGCATTGCCTTGTAATGGAATATATGAAACTGTGATGGTTGTAGAAAACTTAGGAAATGATGTGTTGCCTATCGATTCTTCCAATGGTTTGGATAAATCATGCTTGTGGCATTTTCGTCTTGGACATGTCAACAAGAAACGCATAGCCCAACTCCAAAAGGATGGAGTGTTGGATTCATTCGACCTTAGGGACGATGACACATGCGAGTCTTATTTGCTCGGAAAGATGACTAAGTCACCCTTCACTGGTACTTGTGAAAGGGGTGAGGGTTTATTGGATCTCATACATACCGATGTATGTAGGCCCTTTAGATCCACCACAAGGGATGCGAACCGCTTCTATATGACTTTTACCGATGATTATAGCAGATATAGGCAAATCTACTTTATCAAGCACAAGTCAGAAACTTTTGAAAAGTTCAAAGAGTTTAAGCAAGAAGTGGAGAATTAGTTGGGTGGGAAAATTAAGATGCTACGATCCGATCGAGGTGGTGAGTACCTTAGTATTGAATTCCACGACTACCTCAAGGAATGCGGAATTGTTTCGCAATTGACGCCGCCTAGAACACCGCAGTTGAATGGTGTGGCTGAGAGGCGCAATCGAACCTTGTTCGACATGGTTCGTTCCATGATGAGTCGGGCTTCGTTACCTATCTCATTCTAGGGGTATGCCTTAGAGACTGTCACCCATATCCTTAATCTAGTCCCAACTAAGAAGGTTGCCAAAACACCTCACGAGATGTGGACAGGGAAAACTCCCTCATTGGCACATATCAAGGTTTGGGGTTGCGAGGCTTTCGTAAGACGAGAGACTCACGACAAGCTCGAACCTCTTAGTGAGCGATGTATTTTCATCGGCTATCCGCATAAATCCTTTGGATATCTCTTCTATAGACCGAGCGACAATGGTGTCTTCGTTGCGAGGAGAGGGGTTTTCCGAGAGCGAGAACTCATATTCCAAGAGGACAGTGGGAGGCAAATTGATCTTGAAGAGCTTCAAGAATCAAGCGATGAAGGAACCTCTAACACTGGCGCTCAACCCGAGGAGGAAATTCCTGTTGAACCGATTGACGAATACCTACCTCTTAGACGTTCCAGTAGAGTTTGTGTTCCACCTGTGTTGTATGGTTTCCATATAACAACTGAAGGTGATACGTTTATTAGTGATAGTACACTAATAAATTTGGATGAACCAAACAACTACAAGGAAGCCATGGCAGGCCCGGAGTCTGCAAAATAGAAAGAGCCTATGGACAGCGAGATTCAGTCCATGTATGACAATCAAGTTTGGAACTTGGTTGACAATGTGCCAGGTCGTAAGACGGTCGGGTGCAAATAGATCTTCAAAAAGAAGAGCGACATGGATGGAAAAGTACACGTGTATAAGGCACGACTGGTTGCGAAGGGCTTTACTCAAACTCCCGGAGTTGACTATGATGATACCTTCTCACCAGTAGCGAAGATTAAATCTATAAGGGTCATGCTAGCCATAGCTGCGTTACATGATTATGAAATATGACAGATGGATGTCAAAATCGCTTTCCTTAATGGAAAGTTGGCTGAGGATGTTTACATGAGTCAGCCATAGGGTTTTGTCGATGCGAAGCATCCTAATAGAGGGTGTAAGATTGAGAAATCCATCTATGGATTGAAACAAGCATCTCGCAGATGGAATCTTTGCTTCGATGAGAAAGTCAAAGAGTTTGGTTTCTCAATAAGCGAGGATGAGTCCTGCGTAGATGTCAAAGCCAGTGGGAGTATAGTTAGCTTTCTCGTTTTGTATGTGGATGACATACTGCTCATAGGAAACGACATCCCAACCTTGCAGGAGGTTAAGTCCTGGCTTGGGAAGTGCTTCGCTATGAAGGACCTCGGAGAAGCTTCTTATATTCTGTGGATAAGGATAATGAGAAATAGGAGTAGGAGACTAATAGGACTTAGTCAAAGTACTTGGATAAAGTGTTGAAACGTTTCAGCATGGAAAATTCCAAAAAAGGGTAGTTACCAATCCAAAGCAATACCAAACTGAGTAAGACTCAAAGCCCGAGTACCGATGCCGAGATAGAAGATATGAGCAGAGTACCTTATGCTTCCGCAGTTGGCTCGATCATGTATGCTATGACATGTACTCGCCCTGATGTGGCCTTCGCTTTGAGCATGGTCAGCAGATATCAAGGGAATATGTAACAACCCATTATTTCACGTCAAACATGACTTTTTGAAAAAGGATTATTTAGAATAAATAATTGTATCTAAGTTGTTGTATATGTCACAAGGTTTCCAAAAATATAAAGAACGCCGAAATCCGAGTTATAACGAAGAAATTATGACCAATCGAAGATCCGCGACAGAACCAGCACAACGCTGTGCGACGTAATAAGTGAGTTTACAATCAAATGATTTTTACCCTTAACAATCAAAATAAAAGTCGTAGAATACGTTAAAATGAGAGTTTACATAAAAAGAACGTCCAAATCTGACTTCGTATGAGGAAGTTATGATTTTCCTAAGAATCGGCATAGCAGTACACAGCCTGAAACTCGAAATAAAGATCGAGTGATTTTTAGCCAAAACAACCTAAACTAGAATCGGATATCTTCTCAAAAGAAATCCAACGGTAAAAAGACAGACAAAAACGGACATCGGATGAAGAAGTTATGAATTTTTAACGGACTTTTCTGTCCCGGCCTATAAAAATATAACTTTAAAAATAAAGTCAAAATTAGCCGACGTAGTCTAAACGAAAGTTGTAGTGCATAGTCCCACCTACGCGTGGATATAAAGAACGTCAAAAACGGAGCTCGTATGCAAAAGTTACGAATTTTTGAAGTTTGAAAAATAGGAGTACGCCCCGCGTACAAGAGTACGCCCAGCGTACTCGGAGACTAGGCCTCGGATCGTCCACGTCGCCTTTTTCTTCGCATGCAACACATGTCTCGTAATCGACACGCCCGAAGCCACGTATCAGCCTCATCTGAGGTTTCGGATAACGACCAAAGCACTACGCCCAGCGTACTTCTATTCACCTTAGTATGCCTAGCGTACAGTTAAATTACGCCCAGCGTAAATCGATATTCCAGCCACTATAAACAGTATGCGAGACCTCCGGGTTTTTTTTACAAATTTCAACCTCTCTCTCACATTTAACACTCTTTCAAGCTACTTTTAACCCCCCCCCCCCCCCAAGCCTAGAAATACCCCCTCACACCCGAAGAAAGTCCGGAGCCCCGAAATCCTCGAGAAAATAATCTTTTCCAGTCGAAACTCTGCCCGCGTGTTTCGTCAAGGAAATTCACTTGTAGTAGCAAAGTGTTGCTCAAATCACCACTTTATCAAGTGAGTTCATGCCCCTACATTTTCATAATTTTTAAATGTTTTAGGGGGGAATACCAGTTGAACACAATGAAAATTGTGTTAATATCTAAAACACTTTTAAATGTTTTTAAAGTTCTTAAATTGTTATAAATATCAAAAATTACATATTTATATATGTGTAAATTATATAATTTGGATTAAAAAGATTTAGAATATATAATTTGACCTCATTTCCTGTTCCTTGTTTGGTTGTGGGCTTGGGGTAAAGTTATAATCGAAGGTCTAATTAATCACAATTATATAAATATTACGTTTATATAAATATAAAATGGTTTTCTAACTGTTTGGTACTATTTGGTACAAACAGTGAACTTCCTGGAATAACAGTATTACCGATTCTTACCACAGTTAAACTACAATAGGTATAGCTTAGAGAACTCATTCATTGGTACTTAACAGAAATCAAATAGAGTACATAACTGAAAACGAGTAGAAAACATTCTTCAGAAAACAACCATATAAACTATATCTTATATAGTTTATGGAACTTACCTACTGAGTATTTATTACCTAGTAACTTGTCAATATTCTATACATAATCATCAATATATCACTTGTGAGACTACCTTCATGTACTTATTTAAGTATAAAACAAAAGTCCTGAAATTATAACCAGAGTCTCCTGGAGGGAGAGCGAGACACTTGTGTATAGATCTATACGGGACTGACAATCCCGCACCAGAGTTGCTTGCAACAGCTAGGTCGGCAGACCTGTGGTGACAAATGTCCTACCGATTGCGACGCCTGAAGAACGTCGTGTTCAGGCGATCCTTGGTCACCAAGTATGGTTATGATAACTCACAATTTTGTATTGAATAAAATGATTAGTGTATGAATAAGTAAAACTCCACATAGTTTTATCTTTATAAAACTATAATACAGTATTTTACTAGTTTAAATACTGAAATACTATTTTCGTATTGGAAAACGCCTTTTCTTTATGGTTTTATGTAAACTATAATATAGTATACCATTTATGAACCATAAACTTTCACCATTTTTCTTATCGTATAATACATCAGAAAATATAGGATTTTCTGGGAAAAACGTGTTTACCTTATCAATTAACGAGAAAACAGATTTGAGATATAATACATCATAAAATAGAAGATTTTCTGGGAAAAATGTATTTACTTTATCAATTAACGAGAAAACGGATTTGAAAAATAATACATCAGAAAATATAGGATTTTCTGGGAAAAACATGTTTACTTCATCAAATAACGAGAAAACGGATTTGAGTTATAAATATGCTTATGAACTCACCAGCTTAAATGATGATCCTCTCTTTCAAAATAACTTGTATTCTCAGGAATCCAGTAGACAAGTACACTTCTAGAGCTTTTGAGAAGACAGCCTAGTACCGTTGTGTCTTTTGTCTTTTACTATATTTACTTTTGATGTTGAACATCTAGTATTTGAACACTTATGTAAAAACGTATACATTATTAAAGTAATGGTTGTTGTACTTTGATTACTATAATGCATGTGTTGTGATACTTGACATGACGTCCTCCGCCCCTGAACGTTTCCGTCGTTCCGGTTTGGGGGTGTGATAGATTGGTATCAGGGCATTGTTTATAGTGAACTCAGTATATCAGTCATAAAAGATATACAACTATAAACACATTGGGATAAAAACACTCTAACCAAGAGTTATACTTTAAAATATAACAATATTTTATAAAAGTATAAGTACATGCAAAATATATATACTAGAACGAGTATCGCAAGAAGAACAAAACAAAAGTATTTGGATGTTGGACACTGCAGTTAAACCTGGACAGTTATGTAATCATATATGGGATCAATATAGCATGATCAACTATATTTATTTGAGATATGACCAACATGTGTTTGGGAGTTACTGTGGTGTTGCAACAAGTCTAAAACTTACCAACCATATACATAAAGGAATTCTAGAACCAAACATAAAGGTTAAAATACTATAGGAGTATTTTAGGATGCTATAACAACAAAACTGAAAACTTATCAACTTCTTATATCTAGAAGTTCAAGAATCAAACATATAATTAAAATACTATAGAAGTATTTTATATACCATAAATAACTTTAGGGAATTGTTAAAAAGACCTTTTGTGGTAGGTCTATAATTACTAAGTGTATACGTTAAAGTTATATATAGTTGAGATTTTATAGACTTAGAATAAGTGATTTTCACTCTACTTCCTTTTCCTTGTTTGGATGTGGTTTTAGAGTAGGATCACTTATTCGAAGGTCTATTTGATATGGATTATATATAATTGATACACACTATGTGATTATAGAAAGACCAGAATGGATCATCTTCGTAAAATTGCATTTGTAACAAAAATGTTTTATTAATCTCATAGATTCTTTAGACATTCCCATTCTTGTGTAAACCACTTAGATAGATGTAACCACCTCACCACAACAACCAACAGAGGAATCAACGAGAATCCAGCAAAGTTTCATTAGGAAGATTCTGAGAAAGAAACAGATGAGGAGTAAAGAAACTATAGAAACCACCAAATTCCTTTACCTTATTAAGGACACCGATGATAGGTTCGCATGAACTTCCGGGATTCGAACTCTCCATTATAAAGTAATGGGGATCAGTGTCAGAATCGAAAGTAAGACGGTACAAGAATTCAATATACCTACAGAAGAGAAGGACACCATATAGATATCAGGAGAGAACAAATCTTTACCGCCAGGAGTAGAACATAGAACAGAGGAAAACCACGTGTAATACATGCGAAGTATTTGAGTACTTTTTCGTCACTCTAATAACTAGTAAATTGATTCAACCTAGTGAGTTAGTATTTATACTACTCACTTTAGGTATTAAACTTATCGCCTTTTCCTGTCACGACTGATAACAGTAAATCAGATCCCAAAATCTCAAATTGAAAGTGATTATTTCTACAAATTCATAAGTCTATTTCATGTAGACACTGTTATGAATTGTTTTCAAATCTTTTCGAAGGTTGGAACATGATATCCAACAATCCAATATAACTTAGTTCGGACAACACTCAGTTTATAACCATTCTAGAAACTTACTAAGGCTCTTTACCAGGACTGCATCATAGGGATGTAGGTTGAAACATTGAGAACCGTATAACCAAAACAACAAATTTATATGTAGATATAAATGATTAGAATACATCTAGAGACAACTATCATTGCTCACGAGCTCATTTATTTCTCATAGTGTAACAGAATCATGCCTCCGAAGAAACGTAACCAACCCTCCGGTAAAACACCAATCCTTCAGATAGATTCAGCTACGTTTCAAGCTGCAGTCACAGCAGCCGTAGCAGCTGCCATGGCTCACCTTGATGCTCATAACGCAAATGTTAGTGGAAATGTAATCAAAAATCCCGATCATGGTGATAACCAATTTCAGCAACAAATGCCTACTTGTAAAGACACTCCGGACCTCAAACCTAATATCTTGAAACGGAAGTTCGAGAATGAGAAAGGGAGTTGTTCAACTCAAGAACCTACCGAAGGGCAACAAACTAGGGCAGTCAATACCCCCATCAGCCCTACTATCCCAACACCGACCGCAACATACTTAGGAAACCTTCCACACTGCAGCAAGTGCAACTACCATCATCATGGAGTCTGTCGAGTGCTGCATTGCAATAGATGCAACATGAAGGGGCACACCGCCTGCTTCTGTAGGACTCCGGTCGAGTTCATCACTTCAACTACCAATGTTGGAATCAGTCCAATATGGCATTTATATTGTGAAATAGGACACTTCAAGAGGGACTGTCCAACAGAGAAGAACGACGGGGGAGCGGGAGGAGTTTGACCCCAGAGAATGTGGAAGCATCAAAGAACCCTGATATATTTTTCGTATGCTTCCCAACCACAATAATTAATTATAATTATAATTACTCTCTCGTTCGAACCAAATTGCAACATTCACATAAAAACTGAAAACTATAGAAGGTAAGCTATGATGGTTTAGTGTATACATTAGAGTCATTTATAATTAAGATTTGTAGATTTAGAGTGAGTAATCCCGCCTCATTTCATGTTCCTTGTTTGGTTGTGGATTTAGGTCAGGGTTGCTCAGTCAACTGTCTTACCAATCTTAATTATACATGAGATGTGTACACCAAGCAATGATAGAGGGACCTAGTAGGGATCATTTCATGAAAGCTCATTATTTCAAATTATCAGAACCCTCGTATTGTTAAATACTCTCCAATTTCGAATCAAAAAGGGGTTCGCAGCAATAATAACTGAATAAAACCGAAAGCGCTGAAAACTTATATACATAGGATAGTTCATCATCATAACAATCATTTCTTCCGGAACGAATTAATATCTATTTCGTCGAGAAGTTTCGATATCATCATCCGACATGGTTTGGCTTGGTCCTTACCATGCAAAATTCTTATTTTGTGTAAAAGAACGTATTCCTTAATCAGCCGTCAGATGAAATTCTTCCAATCCATAAAGCAAACCCTTATATCACCTCTTACTTCAAAACTTCAGAAGTACCCATGCGCGGGGTACCACACCTTCTAGCTCGCCTAATAGATAGGAAACTCGAAGCGAAAAACACTAAAGAAGTCTCATAAGTCAATAACCACCCGTATAATACCCAATAGATCTCATAGGAAGACCACTTGTGCCGTAAGTCAAGTTCGAGAATAGAGACTAAGAACTCACGAGGTTAATCTATCACTGATAAGTGTATATGCAAGAGTAGTATATAATTTAGACTCAACAAGATTTAGGATGTGTGATTCCGCCCTATCTCCTGTTCCTTGTCTGGTTGTAGACCTGGGGCAGAGCCACCCATTCGAATGTTTTGTCAATCTAAATTATATACGACTTGTATACACGAGGTGATGGTGGATAAACCAAGTATAAGTCTTATCATGAACATCAAAGCAAGAGCCCGCTGGCTTACTACAATAATCGAAGATACCTAAGTGGAAGTGGTAGTGGATTGCAATAGGGTTTTATAATCAAGTTACCCAACACAACGGGTGGACTTCATACCATTTTGGGTGATCGTCGACAGATTAACCAAGGCTGCGCACTTCCTGAAAATTGAAGGAAACAGGCAAAATAGAGAAGCTACTAAAACGTGTGTCCGAGAGATTAGTTGACTGCACAGTGTTCCAATATTTGTTATCTCCGTTTGAGATAGTAGAATCATCTCCCAGTTTAGTCAGTCACTTCAGAAATCTCTGGGAACTAGGCTAGTCATGAGCATAGCCTACCGTCATTAAACCGACAGACAGAATGAGAGAACGATTCAAGCAGATATGCTAAGAGCATATATGATCGATTTCGGTAACGCTTGGGATACCCATTTACCACTTATTGAATTTTCATAAAGCAATAGATACCACACCAGCATCAAAGTTGCTCCATTTAAAGCTCTTTATGGCCGTAAGTGCAGATCTCCTATGCGCTGGGCTGAAGTGGGCGATACGCAACTAGACAAGAACCAAGTACCTAACAGTACTCTAATCGAACCTGAGATCATTCGAGGGACAACAGAAAAGATTGTACAAATCCGAGAACAACTAAAAACTTCTATAAATAGACAAAAGAGTTATTCAGACAAACAACGAAAACCCTTGAAATTCCAGGTTGGTGATCGTGTCTTATTAAAGGTCTCACCATGGAAAGGCTTGATACGTTTCAGAAAACGTGGGAAACTAAGTCCGAGATACATTAGACCATTCGAGATGCTTGCTAGAATCAGTCCAGTTATTTACAAACTCAAACTACCACAAGAACTTAGTAACATATACCCTACCTTCCACATATCTAATCTAAAGAAGTGTCTATCCAATGAAAAACTTGTTATTCCACTCGATAAAATCAAGTTAAATAAAAGTCTACACTTTGTAGAAGAACCAATAGAAATCATGGATAGGGAAATCAAAAGAACAAAGCAAAGTCTTATCCCGATAGTGAAGGTTCGCTGGACTGCAAACCGGGGACCTGAATTCACTTGGGAACGGGAAAATTAGATGAAACAAAAATATCCACATCTTTTCCCTAGTCCATGTGTACCAATTTAGAAAAAAATTCCGGACGAAATTCCCTCTATCGGGAGGATAATGTAACAACCCATTATTTTATGTCAAACATGACTTTTTGATAAAGGATTATTTAGAATAAACAATCTTATCTAAGTTGTAATATGTCACAAGGTTTTCAAAAATATAAAGAACGCCGAAATTCGAGTTATAATGAAGAAGTTATGACCAATCAAAGATTTGCGACAGAACCGGCACAATGTTGTGCGACGTAAAAAGTGAGTTTACAATCAAATGATTTTTAGCCTTAACAATCAAAATAAAAGTCATATAATACGTTAAACCGATAGTTTACGTAAAAAGAACGTCCAAATCTGACTTCATATGCGGAAGTTATGATTTTTCTAAGAATCGGCATAACAGTACACAGTCTGAAACTCGAAATAAAGATTGAGTGATTTTTAGCCGAAACAACCTAAACGAGAATTAGAGATCTTATCAAAATAAATCCAACGGTAAAAAGACAGACGAAAACGGACGTCGGATGAAGAAGTTATGAAATTTTGATGGACTTTTCCTGTCCCGGCCTGTTAAAAATATAACTTTAAAAATAAAGTCAAAATTAGCCGACGAAGTCTAAACGAAATTTGTAGAGTATGGTCTCACCTACGTGTGGATATAAAGAATGTCAAAAACGGAGCTCGTACGCAAAAGTTACGAATTTTTGAAGTTTGAAAAATAGGAGTACGCCCCGCGTACAAGAGTACGCCCAGCGTACTCGGAGACTAGGCCTCGGATCGTCCATGTCGCCTTTTTCTTCGCATGCAACACGTGTCTTGTAATCGACACGTCTGAAGCCACGTATCAGCCATGTCCGAGGTTTCGGATAACGACAAAAGCACTACGCCCAGCGTAGGAAATGTACGCCCAGTGTACTTCTATTCACCTTAGTACGCCCAGCGTACAGTTAAATTACGCCCAGCGTAAATCGATATTCCAGCCACTATAAATAGTATGCGAGACCTCCGGGTTTTGTTTACAAATTTCAACCTCTCTCTCACATTTAACACTCTTTCAAGCTACTTTTAACCCCCCCGAAGCCTAGAAATACCCCCTCACACCCGAACAAAGCCCGGAGCCCCGAAGTCCTCGAGAAAATAATCTTTTTCAGTCGAAACTATGCCTGCGTAAAGCCCGGTTTTCATCAAAAACTCACGGTTTCGTCAAGGAAATTCACTTCTAGTAGCGAAGTGTTGCTCAAATCACCACTTTATCAAGTGAGTTCATGCCCCTACATTTTCATGATTTTTAACTGTTTTAGGGGGGAATACCAGTTGAACACAATGAAAATTGTGTTAATATCTAAAACACTTTTAAATGTTTTTAAAGTTCTTAAATTGTTATAAATATGAAAAATTACATATTTATATATGTGTAAATTATATAATTTGGATTGAAAAGATTTAGAATATATAATTTGACCTCATTTCCTGTTCCTTGTTTGGTTGTGGGCTTGGGGTAAAGTTATAATCGAAGGTCTAATTAATCACAATTATATAAATATTACGTTTATATAAATATAAAATGGTTTTCTAACTGTTTGGTACTATTTGGTACAAACAGTGAACTTCCTGGAATAACAGTATTACCGATTCTTACCACAGTTAACCTATAATTTGTATAGTTTAGAGAACTCATTAATTGGTACTTAACAGAAATCAAATATAGTACTTAACGGAAAACGATTAGAAAACATTCTTCAGAAAACAACCATATAAACTATATCTTATATAGTTTATGAAACTTACCTACTGAGTATTTATTACCTAGTAACTTGTCAATATTCTATACATAATCATCAATATAGCACTTATGAGACTACCTTCATGTACTTATTTAAGTATAAAACGAATGTCCTGAAATTATAACCAGGGTCTCCTGGAGGGAGAGCGAGACACTTGTGTATAGATCTATACGGGACTGACAATCCCGCACCAGAGTTGCTTGCAACAGCTAGGCCGGCAGACCTGTGGTGACAAATATCCTACCGATTGCGATGCCTGAAGAACGCCGTGTTCAGGCGATCCTTGGTCACCAAGTATGGTTATGATAACTCACAATTTGGTATTGAATAAAATGATTAGTGTGTGAATAAGTAAAACTTCACATAGTTTTATCTTTATAAAACTATAATACAGTATTTTACCAGTTTAAATACGGAAATACTATTTTCGTATTGGAAAACGCCTTTTCTTTATGGTTTTATGTAAACTATAATACTATATACCACTTAAGAACCAGAAACTTTCACCCTTTTGCTTATCGTATAATACATCATAAAATATAGGATTTTTTGGGAAAAACGTGTTTACCTTATCAATTAACGAGAAAACAGATTTGAGATATAATACATCAGAAAATATAAGATTTTCTGGGAAAAATGTGTTTACTTTATCAATTAATGAGAAAACGGATTTGAAATATAATACATCAAAAAATATAGGATTTTCTAGTAAAAACATGTTTACTTTATCAAATAACGAGAAAACGGATTTGAGTTATAAATATGCTTATGAACTCACCAGCTTAAATGCTGATCCTCTCTTTCAAAGTAACTTGTATTCTCAGGAATCCAGTAGACAGGTACACTTCCAGAGCTTTTGAGAAGACAGCCTAGTACCGTTGCGTCTTTTGTCTTTTACTATATTTACTTTTGATGTTGAACATCTTGTATTTGAACACTTATGTAAAAACTTATACATTATTAAAGCAATGGTTGATGTACTTTGATTACTATAATGCATGTGTTGTGATACTTGACATGACGTGCTCCGCCCCTGAACGTTTCCGCCGTTCCGGTTTGGGGGTGTGACAGAATCCTGGTAGAGCACATTGGATCGTAGTAAAGAATATTCTTAAGTACCTTCGGAGGACTAAGGAATGGTTTCTTATCCTCGGTGGGAGTGATGACTTGAGAGTGTGAGGGCATAGTGATGCTAGTTTTCAGACTGATCGGGATAATTTCCGCTCGCAGTCGGGCTGGGTCTTTACTCTTAATGGAGGAGCAGTGACTTGGAAAAGCTCCAAGCAGGAGACCGTGGATGATTCAACGTGCGAACCAGAGTACATATCAGCGAGCGAAGCGTCAAAGGAGGCGATGGAGATTTTCTGCGATAACGAAGGTGCGGTTGCCTTAATCAAGGAACCGAGGGATCATGGTAGATCCAGGCATATCGACAGGAAATATCATTTTATTAGACATCGGCTAGAAGAGGGACTCCTCGTAGTGAAGAGGGTATCATCAGATGATAACCCAGCAGATCCCCTTACGAAGGGACTGAGTAGGGTTAAGTACTTGCAGCACGCTAGGAGCATAGGGCTGAAGGACGATATTTGTTTTAGTAATTAGATAGCGTTAGAAACTTGTAATAGATAAATTGTAATTAACATTTGATGATTAAATAAAGGTGTTTTATTTATAATTAATGTTACTATCTTATGTTGATTATTTACTATTGTTTCATTTTGCATGTTTTGACTTCCTAAATAATAAGATTATTTAAACTATCCACAGTCGATCATATGTAATATGTTGGAAGTAAGCATGAAAGAAGATTGTCATGAATTGGCTTGTAGACTGTCTAAGCGTTTAGACATAGCAAAAGTTTGTTGTAACATTCATGAGTGCTTATGAAATATGATTTGAGTATTAAATTGAACCCGCACTCACATGAATCACTTCATGGAATTAATGACGAGTGATTGTGAGATGATAATATCATATAAGTCTTTAAACCTAGATATATGAGTTGTTGTTTACGAGTCGGTTGTGCATTGATAATGCGTAAACGAATCAGTAACTTGATGTTATAAAACGTATTGTTGTGTACGATTTGATGAGTAAATAGTAGAAGCATATAAGTCAAAGTTCTGACTCGATGATTTGATGAGTAAATAGTAGAAGCATATAAGTCAAAGCCACTTGAAACCCTAGAAGAGTTCCAGCCGATTTTGAGCCTCCATTCCTCTCTCTCCAAGATTCTCCAATTTTCTTTGGTGTTTTTGATCTATTAGAGGCACAACATTTGAGGTGCTAAGGTTCTCAAAAGCTCAATATCTTCAAGCAACAATCAAAGGTAACATTCTTACTAGTTTATTTATGTTGATTTAGTTTTTTTTGTATGCTAGATTAGGGTTTGCAAGTCATGGACAAATATTGCATGTACAATTAGAAAAACTAGATCCAAGCATTAGGGTTTGCATGAACACCATAGGAATGTTGTTTTGCTCATAACCCAATATCTTCAACAAGACAGTGGTCCCACCTTTTCTTCCTTCAAGGATCACAACAAATGGAACCTTCGAGTCTTGTCTTGGTTACTCTCATAACTCGAAGGTTACAAAGATTGGATCCTCTTAACTCATTGGTTACAAATACCGATTCATATTCTTTATTTTTGGTGAACATGAAGCTTGGAATCAATCTGCAAAACCTCAACGATTAAAGTCATTCTCGATGTGGTTGATCTTGTTTGCTCTCTTTTATAGACAGTATCGAGGAGTAGATATCTTGGAAAATGGATGTTCATTTATGGCCATTCAATTCAAAAGATTTGATGGATCGAGTCTTTATCATTCTTCTAAAAATGCTGCAAAAATGTCGATTTTAGAATATTTCCTTGTTTGACTAACTCTTTTATTTGTATTCTTATATTTTGTATATTATTATCTTGTACCATTTAAAAAAGAAGGATTTGACGGTGGCGATTCATAAGCCACATATGTAACTTTTGACAAATCATCGTCCCAGGAAGCATGTTTGTCGTATGCATCAAGTCTCATGTTCTGTTGAAACATTGAGCATAACCCAATGGCTTACCCTAATTGCATAGTCATCAGCGTAAGAGTTACTTGTCTGGTCCTCAAATGACAAAGGGTTATTTATGTCCCTGACCTCCTAGTCTGAGGTATGACATGGTACCATAATGAATTGACGGTGAATCTTTGATTCTAGGCTGCAACTAACTCTATGACGCAAGGATTGAACCATTTCTTGCTGATGGGTTATTACTGTTGATGATTCATGCTAATTCCAACTCAGTATGCCTGAAGCAATCCTTTCTCTCCTTACTTTCTTCTTTAAAGCCTAATTATTCAACGTATTGTACCATATGATGATGAAATTTTGAAAAATCTTTGTCGATGGTTAAGCTAAAACACCACAGCTTATAACACGCATCAATCCATTCTCTCCATATATTGTTCTTTAGAATTTTATGGTTCAACGTATGAAACCTCATGCTGATGAGAATTCGAAAATTCTTTGTCGATGGGTATATCATTGTCTGTGATGTATTACATTCACCTACCCATTCTTTCCCAACAATTATTCTATTAAGAAGTTAATGACTCATTGTATTAGCCATACATTGATAAAACTTTGACACTCTTTGCCGATGGATATATTTCATACCAGAATGTATTACACGCATTATACCACTCTTGCCCTGTTCTTCTGATAAAAGTGATTAATGAGTCAGCATATAAAACCACATGCTGATAAGATCTTGCAATACTATGTCAGTGAATGGTAGTTTAAGGCCACACTATTAGGAGACATAAAAAATTTACTGATTTACAAGCTGCAATTTTGATAAGTTGAATGCTTCTGTTGATGACCATTATCGTTGATGCTATATCTCACTGATGATTTTTCCTTATCTCAATGGTAACTTTTTAGATGACGATTAAAAGGTCTATAAATATCTTGAGATACGAGATTTTTACAGAGCATATCTCTTCAATCATGATTACGTAAAAGGGAAGAAACTTTTTGATATAAATTGGGAATTCTCTGTCCTAGGTCACTTTTACAAGCTATTCAAGCAATTGGCTTTCTCTCTCAGAAAAAGCTCTCTCAACCTTCATCTTCCTCAAAGCTCTCACCATGTCAAAGCCTCTCTACGATTTTGCCCCTAATGTTGATTTTGTCAAAGGTCCTCATCCCCCTGCTTCTTCCATCGTTATTCAAGCAAACAATGTGGCGTTCTCTGATGAAATCCCAAAGCAGTTCGCTAACTCAGGAATTGAAGATTTTGTTGATTATGTTAAAAGCTACCCTCTTCGATATGCTTTATGCGACTTCCCAAATCCATTCTACCCTAAACACGTATGTGAGTTCTACTATTCATGTTTTGTTGATTTTTATGCTCAAACCATTACTGACACCATTACAGATGGTCAATATAAAGTTACTATTGATGTGGAATATTTTCGAACTGCTCTTCATCTTCCTCGATTAAAAAATTACTCTAAAACTCCCTCGGAAGAAAAGTACAAGTTCGTTCATGCAAGGTTAGGGTATAATTTTAATCTTTAAGACACCACTAGTGATCCATTCAAATACACTCTTCGTTGGTGTTTTGGTGTAGGATAGAAGTACTTAACAGGGGTTATTGGCAAGTTCCTTGGACACAAGACTTGGAAATTGGATTAACTGAATCTCTTTGAGAAAAGGATTTTGTTTCCAACTATGTATAACAAAAGACTGGATTTTGCTCAACTTTTTCTTGATCAGGTGATTGATTGCATCACTGGGAACAAGAAGCCAGTGTATGTTCCCTATCCCCGTTGGCTTGGATTAATCTTGGCTCGTGATGAAGGCAATTCTAAATATCATGGGATCTCCATTCCCATTCATGCGCTCTCTTCAAAAATCATCAATACTGCTCCTACTGAAGATGATTTCATATTACTGTAAGGATGCAAAAATGGATTGACAAACCATATATGGTTGAATCCCCTGACTCTGAAGAAGAGGATGATGAGGATGATGATGAGGAAATCACTTATAATGATGAAGAAGACGTTGACATTGAAGTAGATGAGCCTGTCACCAACATAGAAGACTTTGTTCAGGGAATGAACTCTCCTCCAAGGATGAACAAGCACATTCAATTCTTATCCACTTCTTCATCAACTCCCTCTGCATATTATGTTGTGAAACATGGATCAACTTCACCTCTAGTGGTAACTACTGAGCCTCTGATCCAAGGTGAGATCTCTTAAAGACCAACATTTCATTCTCCTCAAGCAGAGAATGTTCCTCCTATGCCAACACCTATTTAGACTGCTACTGTTTATCAGGGGGAATCAAGCTCCAACTTTGAAACATCTGTACTCTCCCAGCTTTCTCTACTATTGAAAATAAATAAATCATTGGGAGAAAGATTGTCTAAATTTGAACAGGATGTGACTGATATGAAGAGATTTATGGCTTTGGGTGATGATGATACTTATGGTATGGTTATTGATGACACCCTAAAAATTCTTCAGGTGAAAATCCTCCTCCTCCACCACCATCATCAAATCCACCTCCACCCTCATCATCAAGTCTACCTCCACCATCTACAAATCTTCCTCTGCCATCTAGTTCTCCTCCCTAATCCGATGTTACCAAAAAGGGAGAGAATAGTCAAGAGAGGTCTGCTCATCAAATGAAAATGGTGGTGATTGCACCAACTCCATCTCAACCTGAGATGGCTGAAGCTAGAAGGGTCGAAGTTGATTTTCAAAAGGAAATTATTGTTGCTGACATCCCAGACGTTGATGCAACAACTAATGATTAGCCCATTCCAGGCATTGGTGATCAATCAGAAACCGATGACTATGGAGGGTTTCTTGATCTAGGATTCATGCCACCAGCTGATGTTCATGTTGTTCCTTTGAATGTTGTCAACCCTAATTCATACTTTGAAGGGGGAGATTCCTCAAGGAACTAATAGTGACATTGAGTATGATAATGATCAACTCAATACTCAAAAGAGGAAGGCTTCATTCTCAGGGGGAGGTCATGGCGCTGAAGCTGGAAGTTCTTTTGTTACTGGTGCTCCTTCAACACCTCCTCCTTCCAAGAAAAGTAAGTTCATTTTTTATTTGAATGTTCTAGCTGGAGTATGGGGCATAACTGTTGATTAAGTGAGAGAAATCATGATAGAGAATAGTGTTGCTATTCGAGAAAGAAAAGAATCCAGAAAAAGGAGAACGTTTGTCTGCCAAACTTGCTCAATATCTTTCTTCCGCTAATGAAAGTGTTGATGTTCAAAGCACTAATGATCAAGTCAATAAAATTCAACTCTTTAACATTAGTGTGGAGAAACAACGCAGGGTTACAGAGTTGGATGATAGGATCAACCGAAAGAAGTTTGGAGATGTTCTGACTCAAAGAACAAAACCTGATCCCATTATCAGGGTGAGATGCACCAAACCAAGGAAGGAGTCTCTAAAGCTTCACTTGGTCAGGAAGAAGACTGAATATGAGTATAATGATGTTGTATTCGCTCGTGAGCTAGTTAAATTTGATTACAAAGAGCGGATACAGATTCAAGAAATTATCGACAAACACAAATGTATTCATGCTCAGGTGATGAAGTTGGCAATTCAAAAGCTACTCAACAAAGTCAAGAAGCTGAATCTTGTGCCATCAGCTGGCCCCTCTAGACCATCCACCTTTATAAGAACATGCACCCCCATACAATCCAAGAATTCTAAGTTTTTTCTTCCTTATGGCATTCGGTACATCAACAAGGAACTTCCAGTAGGTGTTGAACCTGTTCACTACATGTTCATTCAAGAACCAGAGCATGGAATTTTCTGTCTTGATAGTCAAAATCACATGTTCTTTCAACATACGGATGATCTTCCTGTTGATCCCAATGAACACTTATTTCGTCTTAGCATTGAAGGACTCAGTCATTTTGAACTGGAAAGAGGATATCATGTGCTGATCTCTCTGGAGTTTTGTAAAAGAGTGGAAGAACTTCAAATTGATGAATTCAGATGGGTTAAGCCCATTATGCATCCCATGTATTAAGGATACAGTGATAGTACCTTTTAATCAAGTATCACTCATAACTACGACCTTTGAGTTGATCTTGATGCGGGTCTGTTCAGCACCAGCTCTTTGAAAAGTACCTATGAATATTGGTTACAACGACTTGCCTACGTTCATCTATTGGGTTAACCAATCCAACTCATATTAGTCTTACTTCATAATTTCTTTCATATTTATAAGTGACTATGAACATTTAAAATAATAGGATTATTCATGGGTTAAACGTGTTAATATAAAACACAACAAGTATTTATGTAATGATCATATCCCAATATATCAAAACAATATAATAATTATTGTCTTAATGTTTCAATATCCAAATACTAAATTCAAAACAAAATCCTATTTCCAGCATAATGAAGTCCTACAGTTGAAGTGTCACCATTCTACTTAGCTTAAAAGAAGGAAATTATTAATGAGTCTGCCTAAATTTAATTTGTGTGAATTCTACGAATACTATCATATCCATATTTGACTTTATTTTATGTATAATTAAATATCTTGGAGAATATGATTGGTGTTCTAATGTGATTTAGAGTGTATTAGGTTGATTATATATACTCTTGAACTCACAAAAGCTTTCTATGCGATCCTTGAATGGTAGGACTCAACATAGTTTTTTTAATAACCTTATTTACCCAATCATATTTGATTATAACTTCTGAAGTAGCACTGCATTCATATTTTTTAGTAGACTGTCTTTTTTTTTTTTTTTGCATGGACCTCATTCCAACAAGACTTACTCTTCATTCCATAATGAAGTCTTAATCCAATTATTACTCATAATTATATCTATCAGTTTTGAAGTTAGCATCTTGTGTATCTCTTTACATAAATATTTTCTTTTAAACTGATTAACTCGTGTACGTTCTTCTTAAATACTTAGAATGTTCTCATATTCATCAAGTGACGTACCTATGTATCCGATTAGTATCTTATACATGATCATATACATGGTCTTGTGTATAGTACAACATAAATGATGGATTCATTTGTCAAAGCAAATAGACTATAAATCATTTATTATAGCTCAAACCTATGTGCTAGACAATTTTGAGGCTGACTCAAAATGGTGCCATGCGGCAATGACAAGAGTCCTCCAAAAGAATCTCGTATCTTGATCTCTTTCAAGATATTATCAATATATGCAAAAGATTTAAAACTTTAACATCATCTTAATGTTTTGATTACTTATAAATTAGTTTTGTGAAATATACAAGTGAATTTATTCATATTGTGAATCTGAACTGTATATCATTCACTTTTCAGAATTTGTAGTGGTGTTGATTATGATGGCATGTGCGGAATAAGAAAAGATCTAGTAAATCATCATACAAACTCTAGAACACATGGAGTAAATAAATCGTTTTCAGCTCATATTGGATCTAGAAAGAATATGCAAAGTGGGTCTTGTACAAATTCTCTCTCTAGTCTAACACTCCAAATGGTTCCTTATATAAAATGAGTGTCACTCACTTCCTTATAAAGGAAAGACAACTCATTACACACATACAAAGGAGTAAGCCCTCATGCAATCCAAGAGTCACTTTGCACCCTAACATTCTCCCCCTCAAAGTTAGGATTGGATGCCTGGCTTCAATATCCAACGAGCTCGCGCGATCAAGACCATGGTTGCAGAAATTGGGATTAATCGTGGATTAATCGCTTGGCGTTCTCAAACCATCGAGGATTAGGGTATTAATCGGAAATTTAGGATTAATCGAGTTTGGCGGGATTAATCGGTCAACAAATGTCAACAAAAGTCAAAAAAAGTCAAAATTAAAAAAATTTAAAAAAATTTAAAAAAAAAATTAAAAAATCAACTTTTTTTCACTCCAAAATTTTAAAATTTTCAAATATTATACCAAAATGTTCATATTTTCGTATTTTCAAATTTTCAAATTATAAAATTTCTTATTTTCTAATTTTGAAGTACTTGTTTTTCTTAAGATGTATTTATATTTGATTAATTTAAATATGTTATTAATAATCTATGGTCCCCGATTAATCCACGATTAATCCTCGCCAAGACCGATTAATCCTTTAACACCAGTCGACCGTCGAGCTATCGTCGAGCGATTTTTACAACCGTGATCAAAACCAAACTCCCCCACGAATTAACACCGGTCTTCAAATCCGCAAATGAATACCCGAAAAACCCGCTTCGAATACTCATCATTATCCCCCTTTTTTTAATCAAAAAAAATGATTATAAAACCCATTAAGGGTGAGAAGCACCCGAGGAATGAACTTTACAATACTCCCCCTTGATGTGTGCCAAAAATGAAACCTTGAAAATCTTGCACGGAAAAACAATCACGAAAAAGCCTCGAAAAATTTCCAATTTGTGAAAATTTTCGACTTTTGGGTGAGAGTTGCAAGGTTTTCCAAAATCCGGGTAAAAATCGTCAATAACAGAATTCTGCAGGGACCCGTTGCGCCAAAAACAGCCTAAGATACGAAACACTCCCCCATTTGCGAAACTGGGCATAAAGTGTAAGTTCGCACCAACTACAGGGACCAGAAATGAAAATTCTTCAATTTCTCAACTTTGTTACCCCTATTTCGAAATTGGGTATTTTCTGCCAAAATTTCGAAACTGCAGGTACTAACTTCGAAACATCTTCACAATGCATCAAAATTTCGAAAATAAGTCCTTATGTCGGAATGGATTTAAAGAGCCATGTCTTCGAAAGTTCAGGGACTAATTTCGAAACTTTTATGTTTCTTCCCCAATTCGTTAGTTCCAGTCGCGAATGTCGATACCAGTTAGAAACCTTCGAAACTTCAATCTTCAAATTTTGGATTATTGAGATTTCCGTCCATTAGCAACTCGTTATCAAACTTTCGAAAGTAAACCAAAATCTTCGATTATCGACATCAACTATCGACATTTGATAAAAATCTTCAACATCAACAAGTCGATTTCAAAATCTTCAAACCTTCCCAAACCTTCCCAGACTATTATAATCCAAACCTTCAAAATTTGACCTTGATCGATTTTACTTATCAGTCGATATCAATCAACAAACCAACATCGACCCTTCAAGATCAAAATCGCTACTCCAAGCCTTCGCTTTTTTACACCAACGATTCCATATAACATCGATTTCCATCCTCCCTTTCGTTATCAATCATACTCCAAAACTCAATCTTTGCTTTTCATTCAACATCAACACCAAATCATCCAATTTTCCCAGATCGTTATCAAACAATCAAGAAGCGGCTTCGAAATCAATATACCATCCAAAGCAAAGCTGACTTTTAACCTCCAATCCAAATTTTTGACATCAAGCAATTCAACTCCAATCTACATACAAACCAAAATCAACAATCGACAACGAAACTTCGATTGTACATACTTCCTAAATCATTCGTTATCAGCCATCATCAAAATTTCTCAAGGCTTCATTCCAATGATTTTCATTCGAATATTTACCGTTCATTATCAAAGTCCTTCCATCACAATCGAACCATAGCAAAACTTTAAAATCAAACGTTCGTTATCGGCCATACAACCTTGATATCAAAAGATTGACCTCGACCATCGACTTCTAAGGTTCGAAATCGATCCTTTCAATTAAATTTTGACTTTTCCAGTTGACTTTCTTCCACCATTCGTATCTGTTCTTGAGTCGTTCATCATCCATTTTTCAGATCAAATCGAATACGATAGAAATATCACAACTTTGATTTCGATTTCAATTAGTTAAAACCGAACATCATCAATAGTTGAATCAAACAATAACAATACTTCAAATTCGACTTTGACCCTAAACAGACACTTTCGTTTTCAATCAATCCAAGTAAGGCCAATCAAGATTGGAAGTCAAACATCGAACACGAATGTAACATTATCAAAATTGATTTTGATTTCAAGGAAGTGAAATCGGAACTCAAGAACAAAAAGATGATGATCTAATGGTACAACTTGTTTACGTGCATGTTGAAGAACGGACACAGTTAATGTATCAAACTGATTTAATCAATCTTTGGGCTCCACTCTTAATGGAATCAGATCACGAAAAAATATGTGGACTCAAAATTATCGGATTCAAGAGAAAACATATGGGCATCGAAATTAAATGAACAGTAAGATTCTTATAAAATTGGATCACAAAATTGGGCTAATTAACAGTAACTAATTATGTGATTGGATTGGACTCGAATTTTGGATTAAAATGATTACATAACAAATTTGGCTTGATCTATGAAAGAAAATAGATTGGATCTACAATTGGACTTGAAACGAATTCGATCCAACCGAGACAAAGCGATCAAAAATGAAACACGAAAAATACGAATTAAAATCATGGACGTTTTAGAATCCATTTGAGAATTTGAGATACCTTTTTGACGAATCGAGTTCCGTTTTCAACGAACAAATCAAATTTAGAAGATTTTGTTCTTTTGTTGGAACAAGAAATCTCCAATTTGAACATTGTACCACCCACTATGCGTGTTGTACAACTCGTTCTTCGTGTTCTTCAACGATCCAAGATCATCTTCATAAGAACCACCAACACTTTTGGTTTTTGACTTCAAATTCAATGCAACCTTTGGAGATTGTTGCTTTGGAACCCAAATTTGCTTCATAACAACACTTGATGATTTTTGTGAATAAACTCGCTTGTTTTTCCGTTTAATCTTCTTCTTCTTTTTCATTCTCATCTTTTTGCATCTTGAAGATTTGATTTCACGAACAAACCCACTTTCCACAACTTCAACTTTGGGAGTTTGAATCAAATCTTTTGGAGTTTGATACTTGTGAAATTTTTGGATCACCGGATTCCGATAAGGAATCATTCCTTCAAACGAATCACAAGAACACAAAATATCGTCGGTTTGAACTGTAACCGAGCAAAAAACTTTTTCATCATGAGGATCAACTTAAATCTTCTTATCATGAACTTCAAGAACATCACATTCAACTCCATAGTCTAGAACTTCAACAAACTTAAGAGCAAGAAGATCATTCGGGTTTTCAAGAAGAGAAATAAAATTCTTATCAAACAAATCTTTTTCCTTTCCTTTCTTTGTATCTCTCTCAGTCATCAAGTTATTGCAAGCTTTAGTCAAGCATTCAATCTTTGAAAGTGGTTGAAAAATTAATCCTCCATGATCATCCTTTAAACCTCCATAAGAAATCAAAGTATCCCATGAAATGATCCCGCCTTTCAATATTAATCCAATGAATTGTTCTAAACCGACTTTGTATTTGACATCTTTAACGATCACAATCCAAGAACCATACTCCAAGTACACCATTTCCACCATCTTTGATCAATTTGATAAGATCTTGAGTTTTTCTAGAGAGAGAAAGTGATTTGAAATGGGTTTTCTAGAGAGAGAAAGTGAAAATCACTTGAGTTCTAGTGAAGAAAATCGAATTATGAATAGAATCAAAGATAAATTCGATTTCTAGAATCCAAAAACTCTCTAAATCACGTAGATCAAAGATCAAAAAACGAATCACCAAATCTAGATAGCCATCAAGGATCAACTCTTTATCAAATCAAGAACACCCGCTCTGATATCAATTGTAGTGGTGTTGATTATGATGGCATGTGCGGAATAAGAAAAGATCTAGTGAATTATCATACAAACTAAAGAACACATAAAGTAAATAAATCTTTTTCAGCTCATATTAGATCTAGAAAGAATATACAAAGTGGGTCTTGTACAAATTTTCTCTCTAGTCTAATACTCCAAATGGTTCCTTAGATAAAATGAGTGTCACTCACTTCCTTATAAAGGAAAGACAACCCATTACACACATATAAGCCCTCATGACATCCAAAAGTAACTTTGCACCCTAACAGAATTCACAATGTAAATATGAATTACTATTATTCACACTGTGACTATATACTAGATATAATTCAGTTTCAAACAATTATAATTTGAATCTGAGATAAAACTTCATAAAAATATATATTTTTTTATGCATCAATACAAATGTTTATTGAAAGAGTACAAAAAATTATTAATTTTGATATATTTATTTTATTTGTTTGATAAAAAATAAACCAAAATATTTAAAAAAAAAACAACACAATGTGGATTTTTTGAAAATTAGTTTTGTAAAAAAATTGTAAATTCATTTATTCACACTGTGAATTTGAATTGTATACAACTCGGTTTTCAGGATTGACAATGTGAATTTGACTTATTAATATTCAAACTATGAATTTGAATCGTATATCATTCAGTTTTCAGTATTCATAATGTGAATCTGAACAAAAAATTAAATTTTTATTTTAATTTTGATTTTTTTTTTGTTCTTTTATATCAGTATAGATATATATCTAAAAAATATCAAAAAAAAAATATGAACTTTGATATATTTATTAATTTTTTAATAAACCTCATATTTTCAAAAAAACAATGAAAACGAAGTTTTTTTTTTAAGGAAAAAATGTCGTTTTTTATATATCATTATGAATATTTATTAAAAAATGATAAAAAGAAATAATGAACAATGATATATTCCGTTTTTTCGATAAATAAACATGGTCTAAGAAAATAAATTAAAAATCAAAATAATATTTCTAATATAATCTAATATATGTATCTCCAATACACAAATATTCAAAATTTATCAATTAAATACGACCTTAAAATCTGAAAATCATAAGAACAGATAATTTGCAATATTTTAAATTTCCAAATCACATTAGTTGGGAAATTAGAAATAAATCAAATATCTTTCCGATTTGGGATATCTTAGAAGGATAATAAGATAGGATTTTTGTCAAAAGAATTTGAGAGCTAGAATGCAAAATTCATATATCAAATAGATGAATAATATTAAAGAAAATAAAATAAAAAAATGTATTTTTATTGAAATAAAATGATATCGTCAAATTATTAGATAAGCTTTATATTTTCGCATTTTTGCGAATATATGTAAATACAACATATTATTTATAGTAATAAAAATAATAAGCATTTTTGCGAATATATGTAAATACAACATATTATTTATAGTAATAAAAATAATAATAATCAAAAGTGGAAGTAAACGAAAAGGAATAGTAGCAAATGTACAGCGAGGGGAAAAAAAGAAGGTGATAGGATGGGGTTGATTCAATGGTCGTTGTCTGAAACTGAACGATTAGTCATGTCGCGCCAGCTATAACATTATCATTGTTTTGTGGGCTAGGCTCTTTATATATATATATATATATATATATATATATATATATATATATATATATATATATATATATATATATATATATATATATAAATACAAAAATGGTTTCGGTGGTATGTATTTTTTTGGAGTTTTGGTCAAAAATAAAAGTTTTTTTGGCTTTGTGGTCCTTTTGAACTGGTTTGTTTGTGAAAATGGTCACTGTAGTTAACTCCTGTTAAAAAGAATCCGTTAACCCCCTCATGTGCCTTCCACATGAGGGTATTTCCGTCTTTTTACTTATAGGGACCATTTTTGCATAAGAATGTACACACTTCCTTTTACCTTTTATCATTCATTTACATTCCCAAATACCCGTCAACTCCCCACCTCCCTCCTTATTCCTTCTGCTCCATTAAACCTGCAAAAAAACCTCGTTCGTTATCCAAAGAACCTAATCGAAGCAAAATGAGACAAGGTCATACGTTAAAGTCGAAATGGTGTACGTAATGTGACAGATCAGACCAAAAAATTGAAATTGTGGACGTATCATCCGTATATGGTAAGTTGCTATGTTTTCTTTAGCTTTCCTATTTAGCATTTTCCCCTTGATTTATACTAAAATCTGCAAAATTTTGACTTTGTTATCATGTACAATTTTGACTTGTAGCGGGTGCACCCACATGGTTTAGTATTAAGCTTCATCACGGTGGGAAGTTTACTAAGTTACCTGATATAAAGTACATTGGAGGTGAAGTGCGTTATGTTGATTATGTGGACATAGATGAGTTTTCTGTACATGAACTTGATGCCATAATGCTTGACCTAGGTTACCCAGACCTACGGATGATTGAATTGACTGATGAATCCCCGGTGATATACTACCATTTTAGGATACCCAATGGTGACTTTCAATTTGGTCTTAGAGCTTTAGGGAATGCTTAGGATGTTATCAATCTTTCTAAATTTATTCGAAATAACAAGTTGATTGACGTGTACACAGAACATGGGAACACAAATCTACTCACTTACTTCATGTGTCAAATGCAAAGGGTAAAGTTGTCGTTGAGGAATTACCAGAAAATGATGATCACTGGGCTGAAGTTGAGGCTAAAGTTCATGTAGAATCTCCATTGAGAAATATGAACCATGTCAATGATGAGCCAATTGGTGAGTACATGTCTTTGATTCTTTTTGGGAGTAAAAGTGATGCTTTCTCACCAGAGTAAAAAATGGGTAGAGTTGGGAATTCAAAAAGAGGTGAAGGTTCTTGTAGCAAGAGGCTTAATTTAGAGGATATTGATGATTTAAAAGAGAAGGAAAACATTATTGAGGGTGTTACGGAGGTTCGGGAGGCTGCAACTGTTGGTAAAGGATGCTACAAGCCATTTACTTCAAATATTGCTAATGTGGGGGATGAGATGACTGAAGTTCAGGATAATGACCATATTGAAGGATGCTATAACACCCCACATGGTAATGATGATGAACAATATAATGAGCTTTTTGATAACCTTATGGACAATTAACTTGGAAGTGACGAGGATTCTGAAGAGTATGAAGGGGATGATGAATCTCAAGAGAGTGATGAAGAGTATGAAAAGGATGAAGGTAATGTTGAGGATGGGAAACAATCTGAAAATGAAGATCAAGTGGATGCCATAATGGATGAGGAGAATACAAGATGTTGATGTGGACATGTCAGACTTCTGTCTAAATGTTGAAAGTGATGTTGAAGGAGCATGTACTAATGATGTTCATGGTCATGAACCTGGAGATATGGAAGTGAATAACAATGAGGTGTTCGAATCTTTGGATGAAGGATCAGAACAAGACAGAGAAAGAAGAGATCTTATAAAAAAATGGGAAAAGAAAAAGGGTGCAGCCTTGGGTCAGTACATATATAGTCATTCTCAATTGGACAAAAGTTTAAAAGTAAAAAAGAATTAAAGGAGCTAATTGATGTGCATGCACTAGAAACAAAAATGAATCTATTCTATAAAAAATGACAATCTAAGGCTTAGGGCACAGTGCAGAGGAGTTGTACCTGTCATCAATAAAGGTCAAGTGGGGACTCAACCTACCACTTCAAAAAGCAAGGGTAAAGAAGTAAAGACACAAAAAGCAACATGTTGTTGGTATATACACGCATCTAGGTCAAACCCTGAATCTGAATTGTTTATAAGGACGTTAAACCAAACACATACATACTTACAAACAAGGAAACTCATGGTTTTGTACTGCTTCGTTCATCTGCAAAAAAATCATAGATCAAGTTGGGGCAGATCCAAAGATTCCTTTGAGTGACATACAAGATCACTTTCAAAAGACCTACCAGCTGGGTATTTCAATGGACAAGGTGTTTAGGGCAAAAGATATGGCAAGAAAGCGTGTAAATGGGGACTACACAAAACAGTTTGAATTGTTGAGGGACTATGCTCCTGAACTTCAAGCTACAAACCCAGACACCACATTCAAAATAGACGTGTGTCCTAATGGCAACCATGCTTCCCCAAGAAGGAAGTTTAGAAGGATGTATGTATGATTAGGTCCACTGAAAAAAGGTTTCAAGGCATGTCTTAGGGACTTAGGAGGTTTGGATGGTGCCTTCATGAAAGGCACATTCCTTGGTCAGGTTCTTACATCAGTAGGTTTAGATTCCAATAATGGAATTCATCCCTTGGCCTATGCAATTGTTGAGTCTGAAAACACAGCTAGCCGGAAGTGGTTTTTAGAAAACCTTGGGGATGACTTAGAGCTTGGGAGCAACTCAAACTATACTTTCATAAGTGACAGGCAAAAGGTAAACTGCAGTTCATCAATTGGTCATTTAGATTGTGTTTTTTTTGTTAATTAATTCTAATTATTGTCTTTTGAGTCATGTAGGGTTTACAAATTGTAGTTGATCAATTGTTTCCCAATGTTGAGCATAGATATTGTATCGGACATATTCATGACAATATGAGAAAGAAGTGGGAGGAAAACTGAGTATAGAGACCACTTATGGAGGTGTGCATCAACAACCACAATTCCCGAGTTTGAGCATTTTATGAAGGAGTTTAGTGAGTATGATAAGGAGGCATGTCAATGGTTGAAGCAGATTCCTCCTGTACATTGGGCAAGGAGTCATTTATCGAGTAATTGTATATGTTTCCATATGGTGATAATGTGTTTCAGTTATTTATCAACATTAATTGTATGTTATTGTAATGTGCAGGAAAAGCAGTTTCTAATGTGTTGATTTCAAACATGTGTGAAGTGTTTAATGGGAAGATAGAGAAAGGCAGGGACAAAACTGTAATTTCATGTTTAGAGTTCATTAGGGAGTATCTAATGAAGAGGATATGAAATGTCATGAAGGAAATGAAGAGGGCTAAAGGTCCACTAACACCCACAACAACAAACATCCTAGATGTAAGGAAAAAAGGTGTTTCACAATATGCTGCTCTGTGGAATGGGGAAGACAAGTATCACGTCACTAGAGCTTTGCAAGATCATCATGTGGTGGATGTTAGGAACCAAACCTGCACTTACAGAAAGTAGGAATTAATGGGAATACCTTGCAGACATGCAATTGCAACTCTGAATGAAATGAGCAAAGACCCTGAGGCCGAGCTTGACATTTACAAGTGGGTACACAAGCTGTATTGGCTAGAGACATGGCAAAAAGCTTATTCATTTAAGGTGGAGCCAATTAAAGGGAGACCCATGTGGCCTAAAAGTAATTGTCCAACAAAGCTAATCCCTCCTCCACATCGCATTCAGGTGGGAAGGCCTAAGAAAAAAGAAGACAAAGTAAGGGTGAAAGGTTAAGCAAAAGGCAGAGGGCAAGTCAAGGTGACAGAGTCAATGAAATGCAAGGAGAAAGTTCCCAAGGACCAACAAATGATGGAGTGCAGAAGCTATCCAGGAAGCATATCAGTGTTACTTGTAGAAAATGCAAGAATAAGGGATACAACTCTAGGACATGTAAAGGGCAAGGCGGGAATTAGTCCAACAAGTGATTTCGGTTGTTTGTTGTGGTGCAATGACTATTTGGTTGTTTGTTGTTAAAAACAGTTTGTCACACCCCCAAACCAGGGATGGCGGAAACGTCCGGGGGTGGAGGACTTCATGTATAGTATCACAACAACGAGTATAATAGTGCTCAAAGTAAATACAACCATCATAAATATAATTGAAAAGGTTACACCATAGTATATGTTTACGTGTTTCAAAATCAATTACATTATGATGACAAAATGAACTGTTGACGATTTAACGTCCCATCCTCAAAATGCTGAAGTTTTCCTGTTTCACTGATTTCCTGAGAATACAAGTAGTTTTGAAAAAGTGTCAACAATTAAGTTGGTGAGTTCATAAAGTTTTGTTTGAGGAAGAAACCGTTTTCCTTGTAAAAGTGATAGAGTATGATTTCCAGAAAATCCAATATTTTCTTAGTTAAGTGTGAAATGAATGCTCCTATGTTATGCGATAACGAACCCTAGAACGACCCGTAGATTCCTCCTATAATCGCCCAGCGTATATAAGTTATATACAATTCAAGTTAAATAAACCGTTGAATGTAATGGGTCTGCCCTAGGTCCACAACCAAACAAGGAACAGGAGATGAGGCGGGCCCACCAATTCTAAGTCGATTGTGACTAGATTCTTATATAACTCTATCACATACACTTAGCAATTATAGCTGAAGTCTAACAATTTTAGCTTTATGTAGTTTTAATAGAAATATGTTCCAAAGAAAATCCCATATTTTCCTTATAAAAGTTATGTAGTCCTAAATCCCAGGACCGAGACTGAACAAGTATTTTTCCATACTTAAAGTAATTCATGCAAGTTTAAATCGACATAAACTTGTTGATTTAGAAGTAAACCCCTTTTCAAAGTAGAATTTTCCATGTAAACTTGAAAGATTGTTAACTACCTATGTGAGTCGCTATAACCATACTATGACGAGAAATAACCTGCACAACGTTTTTCAGACGTTAAGATACTATGACTCTTGTCACCCGTAGACCTGCAGGTCCCACTGTAGCTAGTAGCAAGGTGTGGGTGTCAAACCCAATATAGATCTATACACAATTATCACGCTCTCCGTACAAGAGACTCTGGTTATAACTTACAGGAATTGGGATCCCGTACTCGAACGTACGGGGAGAGAATTGTCTCACAACCTAAGTTAACTAGTTTACACATAGTTTGATGTTAAAACCTCTTCCGTGGAGGAAGAAAAATCACTTTTTCTGAATAAATTAGTGATATGAAATCCTTAAACTATTACTATTATAGTTTATCACGTAGGATATGAAAAACCCATTTGTTTTGAGAGTAAAACCTTTTTCATGTAGTAAAATCCATAAACTATGCTTATTGAAGTTTATTAAATTTGTTCGAAATGAATGAGTAAACCTTATCATGAATGACTAAATTTCAGTTTAAGATGATAAACTAACAAGATAATACATTCAATATTTAGAACTTATGGTTATACACTTTGCTCAACATATTACAAAGTGTTATGAAAGTTATAAGCTGTTAACTAGTTTTTGACCGTTCTGCACTGTTTTAGAAAAATCATAGAAAAATCATACGAAGTCGAAAACTAAATCCGTAAATTCTGAGAGTTCATAAAATGTGTCTAGTTTGTTCATAATGTTTATTATGATTTTTGGAAGTCTTTAACTTGTGTTAAAATGTTCATATTCACAGACTGGTCCGAATTCGTTTTTGAAATGATAGGCAGTTTTGTAAAAATCATCATAAATCGTAGAAAAATCGTATGGAGGTGTGCAAGTAGTCATTTTAAAGGTATGAACCTGAACTATTTGCACCTAATACAGTTTTGAAAACTAAAATGTTTAAGTTGACCAAAACAGTCCGTGAATGGAGATGAACTTTTCTGATGAAGGCTGTTAAATGAGTTTAGTTGTGTTCTTGGTGTTTTAACTTGTATTCCCCCCCCCCCCCCTTAAAACTTAAGAAAAACATGAAAAGATAGGGGTATGAACTCACCTTGAGTGATTTCAGTCGATGGATGATGGAGAAAAGAAGTGTTCAACTCAAGAACACTTGGGAGATGCCTTGAAGATTTGAAGATCTAACACAAATGTGATGGAATTTGTGTAAGTAATCTATGATTTGGTAAGAAGAAAGTGAAATAATCATAAGGAGGATGAATATACTTACCAAAAGTGGAAGAAAAGCTTGGAAGAAGGCCCTTGAATCTCGAATTTTAGTGAGAGAATTGAGAGAGAAAATGTGTTTAATCTTTGGTGGAAGAATGAGAAAATGAGAGAGAGTGTTAGGAGAGAGGATAGATTTCAGCCTTAGACAAGGAATGGGGTTGGGAAATGATGGTAAAAGGACGATGAATGACCAGGTATGGTGTAGGGGGGGTGTGGGCTGGTCATGGAGTGGGTGTGGGTGGTTGCTTGTGTCATAAACTAAAGTAAAGTCAACACTCCACCTCAAGTACTTCACCCACTCTTCTTGGATAAGATTTACACTCAAAACGTGATTATTCATGAAGTATGGGGTTTTATATGTTAAAACATGATTTTGGGTGAAAATCCCACGCAAAAATAGTGAAAAACGGGCTTAAAACGGAGTAGTGACGAGATTTGCATTATAAGTCCTACCAGTTCTTTTATAATCACTTGGTGTAAACTAGTCGTATATCATTAAGATTGCAAGGGCATTCGGATGGGTGACCCCGCCTTAGGCCCACAACCAAACAAGGAACAGGGAATGAGGCGGAATCACACATTTTAAGTCCATAGAATCTTAATGATATAGGACCATAATGTTTACACTAGCCATCATAGATTCACTAGTAAAAACCCTGTGTTTTTATATAGGAGATAAGACTTATTTGGGTTTTGTCATGTTCTCGAGATTTATGGTTGGTATACTTTAGTCGATGCTAGATTTAGTAATAAAAAGAAATTTAAAATTTAAACGTCGATGTTAGAAACACGTACTGATAATTACGGGCGGTTTCGGGGTGGTCTCTCCGACAGTGATCGTGAGCACCCTTCCACCATCAACGGCATTTCGTGCACTTGGGCAGTCCCTTTTAAAGTGTCCCGTTTCGCCGCACTGGTAACAGGCTGGGCTAACTCCAGTGTCGGGGACCTGGTTGATGGGTCGTGCTGGTGCCTTACAGAAACGGACAGTGTGCCCCTTTCTGTCGCAATTTTTGCAATGCATCTCTCGGCAAGCCCCAGTGTGATGGAAGTTACACTCGTTGCATTTCAGAAGGGTTCCAGCGTATCGATTTATGGGTGCCGGCGTAGCGTGGGTTGTGGCAGCATGAACATCAACGATCTGTTGCTTCTTAGTGAAGTCCTGGGTTGGTTGGTCCTTCTTGCTGTCCCAGAGCTTCCTTTTGTTGTTTCCTCCTCTTGCTTGATCAGGGGTGGTTGTCGTAGTGTCACGGCTGGCACGATGGTCTATAAGTTGTTGTGCCAATTCCTTGGCACTCTCTAAGGTAGTTGGTCTTGAGGCCAACACGCTATCCTGAATTTGGGGGGACAATCCCCAGAGGTATCGCTCCAACTTTTTGCTTTCCGGGGTGACCATAGCGGGACAAAGGAGTGCTAGATCACAGAATCGGACGGTATAGGTTGCAAGGTCAGAGCCTATCATCTTGAGGTTCCACAGTTCTTGCTCTAGCTTTTGCACCTCGCCCCTTGGGCAATACTCTTTCAGCATCTTTGCCTTCAAGTCCTCCCAACTCATCGAGTTAGCCACTGTAAGCGTCAGTGACTTAACATGGCCGTTCCACCAAGTAAGGGCCCGACCGGAGAAAGTGCGAGCTGCGAACTTGACTTTGATCGCTTCGGGGCACGCACAAATCTCGAAGACAGATTCGGTCTTCTCGAACCACTGCATAAAATCGATGACTCCACCGCTGTCATTGAACGAATCGGGTCTGGCATTGGTGAAGTCTTTAAAGGAGCATTCTCTAGAACGCCCTTGGCTATCTCCTTGAGTGGAGTTATTAGTACCGCTCCCTGTCCGTCCTGCACCATCAGTGCTGATTTTGGACATAGCAGCTGCCACCGCGGCCGTGACCGCAGCTTGGAACATAACAGGATCATATTGGGGAGGCAGCGGTGGTGGATTTGTTTGCGTTCCGCTAGTGCGTCTAACAGACCTTCGAGGCGGCATCTTTCTGTTATAGAATTTCAAAGACGAAATGAGTATAAGTCTTTTAGTAATGGTTATTAGTCGGGCGTCGTAAAAACTAGGTTATTAGTTTTCAAGTATAGTATTTCTCGATTTTTCGAATGTGGAAAACAATTCATACCAGATGTCTATATAAATAAACTTATGAATTTAGTAGAAATGACTCGATTGTAATCTTGTGATTTGTTCCATGCCCGATCCACCCCTAAGATCACCCACTGTATACAAGTTGTGTGTAATTAAGGTCCGATAGGCCGTTGAACTTAATGAGTCTGTCCTAAGCCCACAACCAAACAAGGAACAGGACCTAAGGCGGACTTACCATTTCTAAGCTGATCGTCTCTTAATTACACATAACCTTGAGGTATATATCAAGTAATCTTAGAGTTACCATAAGCAAATTGTTTGTAATAACAGGTTATGAAATATGTGGTAAACTCCTACTGAAATAAAATGCATGCTAATTTTTATTGATATACATTAGTTATATCATTACCATTTATATACACACGTAATAAATTTCGCACTTTACTGAACTATTCTCGGTGTTTCTGCTAACGTCCCTGAGACGGAGTTATGGTAGTGGGTAGAAGTGGGTTTTGTACGGGCGTTAAAATTTACCCATCACGTTGCTCGTGCGAGAATAGGGGTAGAAGAGATAACTAATAGACGTCTGATCCTATAATTACTTATAGGGGGTGATCCTTATTAGTCACGTCTATAATCACATAGTGCATACCAGTTATACATAACATGAGATAGAATAGACCTTCGAATAAATGACTCTACTCTAAGTCCACAACCAAACAAGGAACAAGAAGTAGAGAAATAGTCATAGATTCTGAGTCTATAATATCTTTAATTATGTATAACCTTAGCGTATGCACTCAGTCATTATAGACCTACTAATAGGGGTCTTTAGTTTTCACATAAGTTGGTTATAGTATCACCAAATACTCCTATAGTATTTTAATGTTTGTCTTATGTTTTCGATGTTTGTTTGTAGATAGAGTTGGTAAGTTTTTAGACTTGTTGCAACACCACAACCATTCTCGGGCATATGCTAATCACTTCTAGGTTAGACATAGTTGATCAGGCTATGTCATTCCCAGACCTGACTATACATCCCCAAGCCTACTTGTGCCATTCAACAATCACAACTTTTGTTTTGTTCTAGTATGATGCTGACCTTAGTATGTATGCATGCATGTATACTTTTAACAAGAAACTATTTATTTCTAAAAGTATGGTTATTTGAAAAATGTTAAATCAGAGACCTCAGTCCCAATGCATTTATAGTTTGTATATCTTATGTGGTTTGATATACTTAGTTCACTATAAACAATGCTCTGATACCAATCTGTCACACCCCAAACCAGGGATGGCGGAAACGTCCGGGGGTGGAGGACTTCATGTATAGTATCACAACAACGAGTATAATAGTGCTCAAAGTAAATACAACCATCATAAATATAATTGAAAAGGTTACACCATAGTATATGTTTACGTGTTTCAAAATCAATTACATTATGATGACAAAATGAACTGTTGACGATTTAACGTCCCATCCTCAAAATGCTGAAGTTTTCCTGTTTCACTGATTTCCTGAGAATACAAGTAGTTTTGAAAAAGTGTCAACAATTAAGTTGGTGAGTTCATAAGAGTTTTGTTTGAGGAAGAAACCGTTTTCCTTGTAAAAGTGATAGAGTATGATTTCCAAAAAATCCAATATTTTCTTAGTTAAGTGTGAAATGAATGCTCCTATGTTATACGATAACGAACCTTAGAACGACCCGTAGATTCCTCCTATAATCGCCCAGCGTATATAAGTTATATACAATTCAAGTTAAATAAACCGTTGAATGTAATGGGTCTGCCCTAGGTCCACAACCAAACAAGGAACAGGAGATGAGGTGGGCCCACCAATTCTAAGTCGATTGTGACTAGATTCTTATATAACTCTATCACATACACTTAGTAATTATAGCTGAAGTCTAACAATTTTAGCTTTATGTAGTTTTAATAGAAATATGTTCCAAAGAAAATCCCATATTTTCCTTATAAAAGTTATGTAGTCCTAAATCCCAAGACCGAGACTGAACAAGTATTTTTCCATACTTAAAGTAATTCATGCAAATTTAAATCGACATAAACTTGTTGATTTAGAAGTAAACCCCTTTTCAAAGTAGAATTTTCCATGTAAACTTGAAAGATTGTTAACTACCTATGTGAGTCGCTATAACCATACTATGACGAGAAATAACCTGCACAACGTTTTTCAGACGTTAAGATACTATGACTCTTGTCACCCGTAGACCTGCAGGTCCCACTGTAGCTAGTAGCAAGGTGTGGGGTGTCAAACCCAATATAGATCTATACACAATTATCACGCTCTCCGTACAAGAGACTCTGGTTATAACTTACAGGAATTGGGATCCCGTACTCGAACGTACGGGGAGAGAATTGTCTCACAACCTAAGTTAACTAGTTTACACATAGTTTGATGTTAAAACCTCTTCCGTGGAGGAAGAAAAATCACTTTTTCTGAATAAATTAGTGATATGAAATCCTTAAACTATTACTATTATAGTTTATCACGTAGGATATGAAAAACCCATTTGTTTTGAGAGTAAAACCTTTTTCATGTAGTAAAATCCATAAACTATGCTTATTGAAGTTTATTAAATTTGTTCGAAATGAATGAGTAAACCTTATCATGAATGACTAAATTTCAGTTTAAGATGATAAACTAACAAGATAATACATTCAATATTTAGAACTTATGGTTATACACTTTGCTCAACATATTACAAAGTGTTATGAAAGTTATAAGCTGTTAACTAGTTTTTAACCGTTCTGCATTGTTTTAGAAAAATCATAGAAAAATCATACGAAGTCGAAAACTGAATCCGTAAATTCTGAGAGTTCATAAAATGTGTCTAGTTTGTTCATAATTTTTATTATGATTTTTGGAAGTCTTTAACTTGTGTTAAAATGTTCATATTCACAGACTGGTCCGAATTCGTTTTTGAAATGATAGGCAGTTTTGTAAAAATCATCATAAATCGTAGAAAAATTGTATGGAGGTGTGCAAGTAGTCATTTTAAAGGTATGAACCTGAACTATTTGCACCTAATACAGTTTTGAAAACTAAAATGTTTAAGTTGACCAAAACAGTCCGTGAATGGAGATGAACTTTTCTGATGAAGGCTGTTAAATGAGTTTAGTTGTGTTCTTGGTGTTTTAACTTGTATTCCCCCCCCCCCTTAAAACTTAAGAAAAACATGAAAAGATAGGGGTATGAACTCACCTTGAGTGATTTCAGTCGATGGATGATGGAGAAAAGAAGTGTTCAACTCAAGAACACTTGGGAGATGCCTTGAAGATTTGAAGATCTAACACAAATGTGATGGAATTTGTGTAAGTAATCTATGATTTGGGAAGAAGAAAGTGAAATAATCATAAGGAGGATGAATATACTTACCAAAAGTGGAAGAAAAGCTTGGAAGAAGGCCCTTGAATCTCGAATTTTAGTGAGAGAATTGAGAGAGAAAATGTGTTTAATCTTTGGTGGAAGAATGAGAAAATGAGAGAGAGTGTTAGGAGAGAGGATAGATTTCAGCCTTAGACAAGGAATGGGGTTGGGAAATGATGGTAAAATGACGATGAATGACCAGGTATGGTGTAGGGGGGGTGTGGGCTGGTCATGGAGTGGGTGTAGGTGGTTGCTTGTGTCATAAACTAAAGTAAAGTCAACACTCCACCTCAAGTACTTCACCCACTCTTCTTGGATAAGATTTACACTCAAAACGTGATTATTCATGAAGTATGGGGTTTTATATGTTAAAACATGATTTTGGGTGAAAATCCCACGCAAAAATAGTGAAAAACGGGCTTAAAACGGAGTAGTGGTCGAAAACCGGGTGAAAAACGGAAAATCCGAAGTCAGGGCGAGGGACTTCGGTCTTAGCAGCATTAGAACCGGAAGGGTGGTTTGGTTGGTGCATTGGATCCGAGGGGAAGGTGACTTCGGTCCGGCAGGTACCGCAGGCGGACTCATCCGAAGGGACCGAAGGCGGGGTCAGGTGCGGTACTCCAGTTGCGGGTGCGGTTCAGCGCTGCGGTCTCGGTCCTCAGTAGTTCCAGTCCTTAGTCATTGCGGTCCGATGGCTGCGGTTCCTTAAGGGGACTTTAGTTTTTTCATATATATATATATATATATATATATATATATATATATATATATATATATATATATATATAAAGAGTAACAGACGGGTAATTTAATTGAGAAAATAAAAAATGTTGAAAATTAGGAAATCATTCTCAGCCAATCATTTATTTTTCCCGTAAAACGTTCCAGTATACCAGACCGACAGAGGTTGAGTAATATTCATATATGAATATAAATAAATGTGTATTTATATATTCCACCTTCCTCCACCACCAACCACCACTGCCACCACCACCACCTCCACAACCGACCACAACTAACAACCGCCACCTCAGCCACCACCCATCGTCGCCATATTCGTATAAATAATCACTTATGTTATATTTATTCATATATATTAATATACGTATTCATATATGTATATACGTATTCATGTATGAATATTATCAGTTCAGTCGGCCTGGTATGCAGTACGCTGGAGCACTTAAGCGGAAGATTCGAAATGAGTGGCTCAGATTCATTCCCTCGTTCTCAACCTTTTTTTCTTTTAATTGAACCCTCCCTAATATATATATATATATATATATATATATATATATATATATATATATATATATATATATATATATATATATATATATATATATATATATATATATATATATATATATATATGGGGCAAATCAATAGAAAATGCATAAAGGTTTGGAAACTCTAAAACCTAGAAAATCAATAGTAATACATAGAAACAAAACGACTTTAAGATATCTAATCTTTTTATTTTATTTTATTTTTTATAGGGCTAAAAATCGTTGGTTTTTGGAACAATTTCGCTAAAAAAATTTTGAAAAAAAAATTATTTTTCTAATTTTTTTTCAGCGGTTTTATGAAAAAAAAGTAGCGATTTTTATGTTTGTAACGTCAAAAAAATAGATATCTCAAAGTATATTTTTTTTATATATTTTTAGGGTTTTTTTAGGTTTATGCATTTTCTATTGATATTTCCACTAATTGTTATTCGTTTTTATTTTCATGCATCGTTTTTCACGGATTCTCATTCTTACACAATATGATTATCAAGAACACATTCTAACAAAATGAGAATCATAAAAGAAATCAATAATATTCTTATAGACGATTTAATTAGTGAAAATATGTGATAATGATAATAGTGTGAGGTCGAACGTATTCACATTTCCAACTATAAAATTATTTTAGTCATTTTCACAAAATAACATTGTCCACACGTCCGCACAATAGATGTTTATCCACATACGAACCTAACTCGATCTAGGTTCAATATAGATGAACATCTAATGTGCAGACGTGTGGACAATGTTATTCTAGTTTTATTCTGTGAGAGTGACTAAAAAAATATATGTTGTTTGGTAATGTGAATACGTTCAACATCACATAATTATCGTCATTATCATGTATTCTCACTAACTAAATTGTCTATAAGGGTATTATAATCTTTTTTTATGACTCTCATTCTGTCAAAATGTTGTGAGAATGTATTATTGATAATCATGTTTTGTTAGAGTGAAAATGAGTGAAAGTCGATGTGTGAGAACAAAAATGAGTAAGAATTAGTGAGAATGCGTGAAAATGATGATAGTTGTGTGAGGTTGAACGTATTCACATTACTAAACAACATATTCTCTTAGACATCCTGATGTTAAGGCACTTCTAATTTTGGGCTTTATGATTTTAGTATATTGCATTTTGGTCCATAGGTTGAGAATTGGTGAGAAGGGGCCCAAAGTGGCTTTTGGTGGATTTTGGGCCGGATGAGTACACCATGCGTACGTGTGTGTAAGCTAAGCATACTAAGGCACGCCTTAGTATGTTGGGCGTACACTTCGTACCTGATGGTGGTTAACATGCGAGGACGCGAGTATGCCCAGCGTACCTTCGGTGTACGCCCCGCGTACTCACTCTGTGTCGATTTGGCTGAGTTGGCTCAACAGGGTTGACTCGGCTGGCTTGACTCAGTTGACCTAGTTGGTTTGACCAGTTTGACTTTGACTTTGACCAAGTTTGACCTTAAGGGTATTTTGGGTATTTTAGGATTTTGATTGAGATTGGTCATTTGGTTGGAATAGGAGGCGGTTGGAGCTAAGATTCGGAGTCGAGACCTCATCAGCTTTTGTCCAGTTTGCGAGGTGAGTTTTTCTCACTGTACTTGTAGGTCGAAGGCACCAAGGCCGGCCCATTGGTTTAATATTCACTAATACGTGGAGTATGGAATAGATATGCATGATTATGTTAGCTATTTATATGCTAGTCTGGTAGATCTGTAGGACTACCTGTGATTCTGTTTGCATGATTACCTATTTATGTTTATTATCTGGTATATGTCGACATATTATGTTAGGTTGAGGTTGTACTGCTCCGTGCGGTAGCCAACAAACCCGTAAGCATTATGGATATGAGCTGAGGGTCGGGTAGGGCATGCCAGACTCATACTGAAGGATCATAAGCATTCCATATACGAGTTGAGGACCAGGCGTTATGCCAGAATCGTACTGAGGGCTTGATGGTATTTCAGTCCGATGATTGATCTAGTCAAGGAGCAAGACAGACATAAGTTGTGGGCCCCGAGGGCAATCCAGACTTATGCTGTGGGCTCAGGGGTAATCCAGTCTTTTAGCCGTGGACCCATTGCATGTTGTTGTTGAATATGTTATTTGGTTATGTGTTGGTACTTTGGGGAACTCACTAAGCGTTGGCTTACAGTTTTGGGTTATGTTTCAAGTACTTTAGATGACCACCGGAAGATGAAGGCGTGACCGTACACATCCTCTTATTATGATCTAGGATTTTGGGAAAACTCTAATGTTGGAAATGTTTTGGAAACTATTTTGTAAACAATTTATGGATTTGGGTTGTATTTAAAAGGTTTAAAATTGTCATGATTTTAATGGATGTTACACTTAGTCATTGTAAAAAAATAGCATTGTCCACACATGTCTGCACAATAGATGTCATCCACATTATAACCTAGTCATATATATATATATATATATATATATATATATATATATATATATATATATATATATATATATAGAGAGAGAGAGAGAGAGAGAGGTAGGTTCAAGTGTTTCTCACATTTATTGTGTGCTAGAATGCACCAATAATAATTTAGTAATAATTATATGTATATTAAATGTTATCCATATTTATAACTCATTTTTATGGAAACTAATTAAATTCGTCATTAATGTCAATAATAATATTCTTTTAGAATGATATCATATCTAGAAGAATGAGAGTGTACTCCAGCAGAATGAGAGTGTATTCTAGTAGAATACACTCTCGTTCTTCATATTCCATGCAACTTTATTGTATTTTAAGTGAATGAGTCCTGAAACAAAATACGAACTTATATATAAAAACTTAGATGCGAATTGATTATGAAAGAATGTTATTGCTGACATTAATGACGAATTCAATTAGTTTCCATAAAAAGAGAATTATAATTATGGATATCATTTAATATACATATAATTATGGAAATCATATAATATCTATATTTATTTAATTAAATAATTATTTAATTTACTAAATTCCTATTTGTGCATTCTAGCACACAATAAATGTAAGAAACAAAATAACCTAGCCCTATATATATATATATATATATATATATATATATATATATATATATATATATATATATATATATGAAAAGTGCAATAGGACCAGTATTAATCAAGGAACCAATGAACAAATCAAAAGCATCAAAATTTAAAGAGATCAGCGACAAAAGGAAGGGTTATAGACTTTTATAATGGACGCACATGCACTATATTATAACAAAACTCACTTCTTTTTTTTAGTTCATTTTTTAAGCCATGTTTTTTATCGAAAAAAAACGGAATATACTATTGTTTGTGATTTTTCGTCCTCTTTCCATAGAGATTCATATTGATATATAAAAAATGATTTTTTTTTCAAAAAACCACTTCATTTTATTTGTTTGTTGAAAAAGTTAAGGTCTATTTTTTTGTTAAAAAAATTAATAAATATATCAAAACTCATATTTGTTGGTACTCTTTAAACATAGATTCATATTGATGTTTAAGAAAAAAAATCGAGTTCAGATTCACATTGTGAACCTGTTCTGATTCACATTGTGAACCTGTTTAGATTCACATTGTGAACCTGCTCAGATTAACATTGTGAACCTGCTCAGATTCACAGTATGAATAATAGTTAGTCAGATTCACAATGTGAATAAATCCATTTGTTGATTTCACAAAACTAATTTATGAGTAATGAAAACGTTAAAATATTATAAAACTACATGGAATATATTTCGATTCATATGTAAATTTCACTATGTTAATTTGCGAATGATCAATGAGTTGAAATAATAAGTCAAATTCACATTGTAAATGTTACAAATTGAAATATTTACTGTTGAGATTCACAGTGTGAATTTGAACTGATCTTGTTTTTTTTTAGTCGGTGTTGATGTTTATTAATAGAGTAAAAAAAATTAATATTTTTGGTATAATTAGTTTTTTTTTGGATAAAAATAAACTTAAATATTGAAAAAAATATCAAAATTAAGTGGGTTTTTTTTCGAAAAAAAAAAAGTTTGTTTTTTATATATCAACATGGATCTCTATGGAAAGAGGACGAAAAATCGTGAACAACGGTATATTCGAGTTTTTTTTCGATAAAAAATGTGGCCTAAAAAAATTTAAACGAAAAAAAGAGGTGAGTTTTTGGTAAGAAGGTGAATTTTTTGGTATAATTTGGTGGACAAAACTGCACAAATGGTCCATGTGGTTTGCTCAAAATTGCCACTCTGGTCCAAAAAAGTTTGGACTAGCACCACAGATCCAAAGTTTTCATTTTGTTGCGTCTTTGGTCCAAAGGGTTAACTGCCGTCTATTTCCTTCCGTTAATATATGTTTTGACTTGTCAAATTGGGGGTATTTTGGTCATTCCCTATTTATTCCCCTTATTTTATATTAATAAAAGAGTCCTATAAGATCGAACCCTAAACCTTCTTTGTCGTCGTTCTCATCTGCTTCTTCTTCAACAAATCGACTATCTTTTTCTTCTTCAAGAAATCGAAATAAAAAATGGTGCTTTGTTTTTGTGGTAAAATGGCCATAGTTCGCACCACATGGATTGACAAAAATCCAGGTCGACGCTTCTGGGGATGCCTACTGAAGTACGCAAAGGTTTTTTTTGGATTTTAGCATAAATCTCCCATTACATGTTACGATCTTCTTTTGTTTCTTCAATTTTGAAGGGATCCAAATGTCGATTTATTGGGTGGTTTGATGGTCGAATGTATGCACGTTCCAAAGCTATTATACCTGGGCTGCTGAGTATAATCAACAAGTTGAAGTCACAAAACACAAGACTCAAATGTTACCTGTTATGCAGTTGGATGTTGTTTGTGTTTGTTCCGGTTTATAAGAAGTAGATTGAAGTGTAATGGTTTGGGTAGTGTTTTAATGTTTTGGGTAGTATTTTGTTTAAGCAATGTAATCTTTTGGGCAGTACTTTGTTGTAGTCTTTTGTGGTTAAAATGTAAGCAATGTAAGACATGTTTTGCAACAAATTGTCAATGGTAATTATATTTGGTATGTACATTTTGACCATTCTATTTTTGTTTGTGGTTTACACATTATTAATGACAATTGTATGTTTTGTTTAAAAGGGCACATTGGTCAAGTTCTACAACATGAAATTATACATGAGAATAACACCAAGACATTAAACATAACATAAGCCATGACATCAAATCCAGTCTAAATTGTTCCCATACATCACAATACACACTATTAAGTACCAAAAAGAACATCCAAATTGCTTAAACCCCAAAACACATCAAGTACTAAACATACAATACACATAAACATAACATTATCCCAAAAATACACTTATACCCCTACATACATCAAAATCCCTTGAAATCCCATCAGTTACCCCCTTGGCCTTTGCAAGTTCTAGCATTATGCCCTTTATTTTTACACTTGTTGCAAGTTACTTTGATAAACTTTCTTGTAAGCTTTCCACTCCCACTAGCAACCTGACTTTGACTCCCACCCCGACTAGCACCATTGTCTCCCTTCTTCTGGCTTTTCTCCTCAACAGATTGCTTCCTTTTTTTCTTGGGCCTTCCAGGCTGATTATGGTGTAGAGGAGGGGTGATTTTAACTGGACATTCACTTATAGGCCATATTGCTCGACCTTTAATAGGCTCTACCTTGTACACATAAGCTATTTTCCATGTTTCTAGCCAGTGCACCCTGTGGGCATAAGTGTGCAACTCTCCAACTTTCTCACCATTATATGCTTTGTCATTTAGTATTGCAATGACATGTTTATAAGGGAGTCTTGTTAATTCCCACTTCCTGCAGCTGCATACTCTTTCAGCCATGTCAACAATATGTTGATCCTGCCATGGACCTTTCACTTGGTATTTTTTTTGACCCATTCCACCTAGCTGTGTACTGAGATGCTCAATTGACATTCTTGTCCATGATCTTTGTTGCAGATGGGGTTAGTGGACCAACACACTTGTTTTGCACCTTTATGACATTACATATTCTTTTCATCATATACTCCCTGATGTACTCCAAGCAGGTTATAAGTGGCTTGTCCCTTCCCTCAATCAATTTTCTATTAAAAACTTCACAAAGATTATTCACAAGCATATCTGATACTCCTCTACCTGAAAGCACCACAATAATGTCATGATCAAACATATACTAAGAAATATTACAACTAAGGGGTAAATTCGGAACCTCTAGTATACACCTGTGAAGTGGCTTTTTGCCCAGTGTTGTGGGGGAATCTGCTTCAACCAATTATAAGCTTCTATATCATACAAGCTGAATTCCCTCATCCTATGGTTGAACTCTGGTACTGTTGTTGCTGTAGCACAATTCCACAAGTGTTCTTTGTACTCATTAGTTCTCCATGTTTTTCTCATATTGTCAGGTATATGCCTGAGACAAAACCTGTGCTCAGCACATGGGAACAACTGAGAAATAGCAGCATGCAATCCCTGTGAAGGCAGTAAAACATAGTTAGTATAGTACATCCAAATATGTCAAGATAAACAACAAATTACAAACCTTTTGTCTTTCACTTATAAATGTGAAGTTTGAGTTTGCATATAGGTCCAGATCGTCTCCAATACACTCAAGAAACCACTTCCAACTGTCAGTGTTCTCAGTCTCAACAATGGCATAAGTTAGGGGGTATATTCCATTGTTGGAGTCTACCCCAACTGCAGTTAAAATTTGTCCTGGGAAAGGGCCCTTCATAAATGCCCCATCAAAACCTAGAAAATCCCTCAGGCAAGCTCTAAACCCCTTCTTCATTCCACCCAAACACACATACATCCTTTTAAACCTTCTTGAGGAAGCACTTGGGTTGGGATCAGAATCAAACTCTAACTTCACAGTTGTATCTGGATTGGTAGACTGTAACTCTGAGATGTAATCTCTGAGAACATCATACTGTTTTTCGTAATCCCCTGGACAAGTTATTTTGCATTAATTTTGGCCCTGAATACCTTGCGAATAGAGAATCAAACTTGATATTCCTTTTGAAGTTGTTCTTGAAGAGCTCTGACTGGGATTGTTGGGTTGGATTCAATGTGATCCATTATTTGTTTAGAGATAAACTTTGCGGTTGCAGATCTAACTTTTCTTGTCTAGAGGCATCTATGTTCATGGTTGTAAGTTTTAATGAACCAAGTACTATCTACATCTGACATGGAACCTTGTATCACCCAAGGACAAGGGGTAGGTTCACCCACATGACCATCATTAAAGGCTACAGTTCCTTTACAGAGTTCCCTTAACCTCATTTTGTCGTTTTTCTTGAAGAATATATTCCTTCTCATTTCCAGTGCATGTAATTGTATCTTTTCCTTTAACTCCTTCTTACTTTTATATTTTTGTCTTATCCTAAAACTTACCTTGTGTATCTTACCTCGAGAGCACCTTGTCTCCTTCCCAAATTCCTTTATTATAGCTCTAATTTTCCATTCTATATCAAAACCCTCATCCAGTGAATCCCATTGATCATTATCTATAACATCCAATTCTTCAATGTCCTCATCACTCTCATTATCTCTATGCTTTGATAATCTTTTTTCAAGAAATTCTGCTTCAAGATCGATATTCATGTAAAAATCCCTCATATCTAATTCTATATTAGGGATTATGTTGTCTTCATCCACCCAAAATTCACTGTCATCACTGTCCTCACTATCATCACTTCTTTCATGATTCTCTTCATCAGTCTCTGTATTATCTTCAATTCCATCATCAACTGTAAAATCTCTCATCTCCACATTCTCATCATTCATTTCATTTCATTCATGATTCTCTTCATCTATCTCTGTATTATCTTCAATTCCATCATCAGCTGCAAAATCTCTCATCTCTACATTCTCATCATTCATTTCATTTCTTTCATGATTCTCTTCTTCAGTGACTTCCTTATTAACTGCATTGTCCTCACCTTCATGAACCTCATCATCTAAATTTTGTTCATTAGACTGTAAAATCTCTTGGTACAACCCAAGATCAAAGTCATTAGCTGCCTCATCAAATTCATTAAATCTCTGGTCAATATTATTAGCTGCATCATCCTTATTCCCACCAATCCTATCAACACCAACATCATCCATGACCAATTTCTTAATACATGATGATAATGGGTTTTTATTGATAAATTCCTTTTTCTTATTATATTGAGGGGATATCGACAAGGCTAAAGCAACTTCATTGGCTATAACAGGTGGTATGCATGTTTGTGGTATGCCACTGGGTTGGTTATCAGTTGGGAGGGTTTCATGTTCCTTAATCTCCTCTAATTGCTCAATAATAACTTTTCTTACAGGTTTAGGAGCCATAAAAGTAAGTAAGCAAGTTAGTCATACCATGTTCAGTGTAAACCCTTATCACTTTATGCTCCTTTACATACTGGGCAAAATTAAGGACATCATCATCATTTCCTAGGGCCTGTAACCCAAAATGCATGTCTCCCTTTGGCACTCAAAAAATGATAGTAGATAACTGGAGGAACTGAGTATCCTAACCCTTTCATAATCGCATCCATCTCGTGAATAGAAAACTCTTTTATATCCGCAATATTAACGTACGTCACTGTTGGATTAGGTGTCTAAGCCCATAAATATAATTGGTATGTACTTGACCCGATAATAGCATTGTCCATTTCAGGTTGCCTTCACCAGAACAATTTGATAGGTTGGATATTTGAGAAAGAGGTTATTTGTGATTTATTAATATATTATAAGAATAATATATTAATTGAGAAATCATATTATTTAATTAGTATTGATCAAGAATTAATTTGGAATTAATTTAGTGATCAAAAGAGACTAATTAAATTAACGAGGACTGATTATGTAAATCAGTGATACATATGGTTTGGGCTAATGATCCATGATTGATTTGTGATGGACTAAGCTTATAAGTTATTCCATGAAGTGTTAGTCCAAATCAATTGTTGGATCATAAGCTTAAGTGTAAGAATTAGGGTTACAAATGACTCTTGGAATTCTACACTATAAATGTGTACCCCAAGCTCTAAAATCGGTTACCACATGCATTCCAAGAAGGGCTAGCCGATTTTGTGTCTCCTAAACCTCTCTCATTGTCCTATAATTGTTTATTGGTGTTTGTGACTTGTTTGAGGCATCACACTTGGGGTGCTAAGCTCTTTTAAGGCCAAGTTCAACAAGCTACATCAAAAGGTAATATTCTAACTAGTTTTATGATTCAAATATCACCTTTACATGCTAGTTAGGCTTCATGCTTTGGAAAATGAATATTGCATGCATAATTAGAGAAAACTTAGATCCAAAGCATTAGGGTTGTATGTGCACCATAGGGATGTTAGAGAACATAAAACCCAATAGTGGTATCAAAGCCATGAGTGTTTTCTATTATATTGATGCAATTGTATAATTTTCAAAGCTGAAAAAAAAATGCAATTCTGGATTCAGCCAGGACCAACTCGACGAGTCCATAATGGAACTCGATGAGTTGGATCATATGATGATGAACTAGACGAGTCCATTGACTGGATCGACGAGTTGGATCATCTGATGGCATAATTTTCGAGTTTTTGGCCTGTTTTGGATTAAGATCATTACCAAAAATTGTTTTGGTTCATAAAATTTGATTTTACTAATATGGTTATGATTATCCCCATCCAATAACATGATGTTTGTCAAATTTTAGGATAATTACTTGATTTTGTGAAAAACTAATTATTTGTAGAATTTGAAATTATCTTGCTATATGACTAGTATTAGGTCAAATTGGTAAATGATAAATTATATGATAATTGTATTAGTTAAATTTGATCTAAATGTTTCTTGAAGAGTTTCATAACTTGTCCTCAAGTTATGGAATATGAAAAGTCTCATTCATGAAACATTAACTTTTTAAGTTATAGAATTCTAAAGGTCTTGAAGAGTTTCATAACTTGTCCTCAAGTTTTGGAATTTGAAAAGTCTCATTTATGAAACTTTAATTCCAAATCCTAGAATTTTAAAAGTTTAAAGTTCAACCCTATACTATTATAATATTAAAGTTTAATACTTATATATATGTATAAGATAAGTCAGTCTTACCATTAGTAGGCCTCATTCACGAAGCTAGTCTATAAGGGGTGTTTAAGGAAGCGGCCTATAATATGACCGCCATTGGGTATCCACTCTTACCCACCGCACTCTTGACTAGTGAAGGGTCGTTAGCCGAACGGGTAGGATAGGACATTAATCCTCATTAATAAGTATAATGATGTTATAATGTAACTAAATTTTTATAAATTCCCAATCTTAGTTACTTTAGGAAAAATGTGAAAATAGTGCCAGTCCATGGAAATTGCACTTTACACCTTGCTAAGTCGTTAGTGGAGCGTGTGTGGTTAACCGACACACTAATTTGGGACTAGCAAGGGTGGAAAAGGGTAGCTTGATGTTAATCATGGATGAATGGAGCGTGTGTGGTTAACCGACACATTGATCAAGTGATGTGTAACATTAAGAGTACCAAGCACATTTTCATGGTTATTAACACCTTGTTTGTGATCCTCGGTATCCCAGTCACAAACTTGAAGGGCATAATCGAGATTTAAACATACCATTGAAAAGATTCAATGAATCTCAAAGAATCTAGGAATTTCAATTCATTTACAACCTAATCTTCATTTTCGTTTTTCATGGTGGAAGTTGGTAAATCATCATTTACCTACCTTCAAATATTTTACAGTTGGATTACGGCATCCCTCTTCCGAATTATAGAATATTGTGTTGGGTCCTAGCATTAATATTTAATTTGGGTGTTATATTAAGGATCCTTATCTAATCTAAACTTTGTCTTCTTTTTCAGATGTCTATCAAACACTGCTTCAAACCCAAACTCTTCCGACTCTTTCTCCCTCATGAACTTATGTGGGAGGGTCATCTTTGATGGATCGAACTTCAATGATTGGATTTGAAACATCCGCATGGGTATTCGCTACGAGGACAAAGAATATGTCCTTGATAAAGAGCTAAAGGAGATTGATGAAAAAACTGCTACTCCTGAACAGATTGTTGAATATAAGGCTCATAAGAGGGACGCGACAAATATGTCATGTATTATGATTGCTACCATGACTGTTGAGCTTCAAAAGTCTTATGAGGACTTTTGGCCCTATGAGATGCACCAAGACTTGATGGAAAGGTACGATCAAAGCGCTCGGCAAGAAATGTATGAAATCATTGCCTCCATGATCACAACTAAAATGAAGGATGGAGAGTCCATCACGACCCACTTGCAAAAGATGCAAAGGTTTGTGGACCGCTTGCTGAAGCTGAATGTCAACTTCGATGAAGAGTTGGCCATTGACATTATCCTACACTCTTTGCCTTCTTGTTATGATCTGTTTCGTATGACTTATCATATGAACAAGGAGGAGGTCACTCTAAGCAAGCTTCAAGGCCTTCTAAGAACTGCTGAAAGTAGTTTGAAAGGCAAGTTTGTTGTACCTACTCCTACTGCTACTGCCCCTGTCTTGGCAATTGGACATGGAAAGGGAAAATCCCATGATGGATCCTCTTCTAGTGGGACCAAATTTGGTTCTGCTAAACCCTCTTCATATCCAAAGGAACCAGAGTGCTTCCATTGTCATGAAAAAGGGCACTGGAAACGAAGCTGCCCCAAATACTTGCAGGACATAAAGGATGGGAAGATCAAGCCCACTTTCGCAGGGTCTACAAAGAAGTAGGGATGTGAAGCACGAGAATATGAACTTGATCATGGGGAATAGGAAAGTGTCGCCTGTCACCAAGATTGGAGTTTACTCTTTATTGCTTAGTAGTGGGTTAAATTTAGAATTTAATAATTGTTGCTACTCGTCTGATATGGCGATAAATATTATTTCCTTTCATGGTTTGTATGAACAAGGTTTTACTTTTTCATTTAATAATGATATTGGTAGTATTAATGCTTATTATAATGGTAATTTTTATTTTGAATCATTGCCTTGTAATGGTATATATGAAACTGTGATGGTTGTAGATTACTTAGGAAATAATGTGTTGCATGTCGATTCGTCCAATGGTTTGGATAAAGCATGCTTATGGCATTGTCGTCTTGGACATGTCAACAAGAAGCGCATAGCCCGACTCCAAAAGGATGGAGTGTTGGAGTCATTTGACTTAAAGTCGGATGACACATGTGAATCTTGTTTGCTTGGAAAGATGACCAAGTCACCCTTCACTAGTTCGTGTGAAAGGGGTGAGGGTTTGTTGGATCTCATACACACCGATGTGTGTGGACCCTTTAGATCCGCCACAAGGGAGGCTAACCGCTTCTATGTGACTTTTACTGATGATTACAGCAGATATGGCTATATATATACTTAATCAAGCATAAGTCAGAAACCTTTGAAAAGTTCAAAGAGTTTAAACAAGAAGTGGAGAATCAATTGGGCAGGAAGATAAAGATGATCCGATCTGATCGAGGTTGTGAGTATCTTAGTATTAAGTTCTACGACTATCTTAAGGAATGTGGAATTGTTTCATAATTGACGCTACCTAGGACACCGCAACTTAATGGTGTGGCTGAGAGGTGTAATCTAACTTTGTTGGATATGGTTCGTTCCATGATGAGTCGAGCTTCGTTACCTATCTCATTCTAGGGGTATTCCTTATAGACTGCCGCCCATATCCTTAATCTAGTCCCAACTAAAAAGGTTGCCAAAACACCTCACGAAATGTGGACAGGGAAGGTTCCCTCGTTAGCACATATCAAGGTTTGGGATTGCGAGGCTTTCGTAAGACGAGAGACTCACGACAAACTCTATCACAAGTAGCAAATTAGGGCTAGGATTTCTATCTTTGTACTAGATAATTCCTTTGTGTAATCTTGTAACCCTACTTTTGGTATGGGCCAATTTCAATGTTATACAAGTTTATACATCTAAATTTTGCGTTTCAAGTCGAAATTTCTTCGTGTAAGCCCAAAATCTAACCCAATAAACTATGATCACTCAACTTTGGGCCTTAGCCCAAGCTTCTCGGTCCAAGTCTCTATTTGGGCCAAGACTCTCCTATTGGGCCTTAATGGACCAATAAACCCTCAACATGATCCTTACGGGCCGTAAATTAGTATTTAACATTGTTTTGGTCCATAAGACTCTTATTGGGCCTTATTGGGTCGTGAACATCTTTCTTAGACCATAGTGGGCCAAATACCTCCATTAGGTATTATTTTGGGCCGAAAACCCTCTTTGTAAGGCCGAAAATAACTATTGGGCCGAAAGCTCTTTCACTTAATCTTTTTGGGCCGAAAACCCATATATGGACCCCAATGGATCAAAAATCTTTATTGGTCTCTCTCACCTAAACCGAAAATCCTTATTGGGCCTAATACATTTCTTTTGGCATAGTATTGGACCGGAAATATTCTTGGGCCCAAACCGAGCCCAATAACCTATGCAAGAGTTTATTAACCATCATGCATTATCACTCTAATCTCTTTTCTCTCTCTCACTCTCTCTCTCTCTCTCTCTCTCTCTCTCTCTTCTCTAAAGATCGGCCGATCCTCCCTTTCACTCCCCACAAACCATTTCAAACATAACTTCACCTCTCATTTCCTCTCAACTCTCAAGAACTTCTTCAACCCTTTTCTTAAAATTTTGTGAGTGTGCTAGTGTGTTCAAGAGTTCCTCTTCAAAGATCATTAACTTGGTAAGTCTATATCACACTCAAGTTGTTTTATTTCCATCTTACACTAAACTTATTCCTCAAACTACTCTATTTTCGTGCATATGCTTCTCTAGAGCCCATTGACTTCGAAAATCATCTCAAGGAAGCAAGCTAGGCCGAAAACCTCCTTCCTCTTCCTCTTCAAAACCGAAAAAGCCCCAAGGTGAGCTTCATACCCCTATTTTTCAAGTTTTCTTTCTTTTGGGGGAGGATACAAGTCTAGTCCTGCGAAAATCTATGTATATTTGCTTGCATGTGTTTGTTTTACTTGTTATGTGTGTGAAATGTTGTGATATCATTCTAAAGGTCCACAAACTCGAAATCATCCAAGTCTTAAGTTGTTGGAAACAAGTTACCTTGTGTAACTTCTTATATTTAGTTGATATGCTAAAAATGTTTTAGAACTCACCATGAGACTAAAGAAAATGTAAAAATGGACCCTATTTGACAATTAAATGAAAAGTGGGGTATTTTTAGTCATTTTCGGTAAAGAGGGACAATTTTTGGCAATACAAGTAAAAATTGGTTATCCTTGGGTTTTATGGTAAAAATGGGCCGAAAATGGACTTTATAGTAAACATGGGCCATTTTTAAACATTTTTGTAAAAATGGGCCGAAAATGGACTTTTTAGTAAACATGGGCCATTTTTGAACATTTTAGTAAAAATGGGCCGAAAATGGACTTTTTAGTAAACATGGGCCATTTTTGTACATTTTAGTAAAATTGGGCCGCAAAATCGACTTTTAGTAAACAAGGGCCATTTTTGAACATTTTAGCAAAATGGGCCGAAAATGGACTTTTTACTAAACATGGGCCATTTATAAACATTTGAGTAAAAATGGGTCTTTTATGACTATTTCGGTATAAATGGGCCTTATGAGTCGAGTTTAGTAAAATTGGGCATTTATGGACAATTTTAGTAAAATTGGGCCTTTATTGTCAATTATGGCAAAATTGGGCTATTTTTGACAATAATGATAAATATGGACTATTTCTGACACTCGTGGTAAAAATGGCTATTTTTGTCACGTATAATTTATAAGTCGAAAATATACTCTAGTAACATTATTTATAACGTTAAATAATGAAATTCAATATTTGCGTAAATTTTCGTTAACGCTCTTGTGATGCACTCCTTCACTCGTACCTACCTAGTGTACATAGTAAGTCTTGTAGTTATAACCAGAGTCTCCTGGAGGGAGAGCAGGATATTGTGTATAGATCTATACGGGGTCGACACCCCCACACCTGAGCTGCTCGCTACAGCTAGACAGGCCAGTCTAGGGTGACAATTATCTTTAGAAACCAATACCTGAAGAACGTCAAGACAGGCGCTCTCGTCATATTAGTATGGTTATAACGACTTACATAGATGATAACTATATTATATTAAAATTTACGCAAAACATATTCTCCACTCAATTTACGAAGTACAAAACTATGTGTTGACTATTTTTGCATCTAAATTCACTACACAGGTCTTAGGGTTTTAAGACCACAACTTTTTGTAAAACAGAAAATATAGGATTTTATGGGAACACTCTCTATACAATATCAAACAAGGTAAATAAAGAATACACATGCAATTATACATGATTTGAAATGAGACTCACAAACTATTTTTACAAGAAAATATTGGATTTTCTGGAAGTCACCAACTATTACAAAGTTTTCTTACAAACATGCTTATGAACTCACCAACATTCTATGTTGACGCTTTTCAAAACAACTTGTGTTCTCAGGAACTCAATAAGCAGGTTGGCAGCTAAGGAAATTTGGATATATGTTGTATTTTTGAATTATCATACATTATGTTATTTTAGATGTATTTTGTAAACAAACACAAAGATGTAAACAATGAATGTTGATATCATAATGTATGATGATGATGGTTGCTATGTTTCAATTATATTCAATTGTTATGATATTACAAGATGAAGTCACCCGCCCCCGAACATTTCCGTTGTCCTGTTTCGGGGTGTGACAGATTGGTATCAGAGCATTGTTTATAGTGAACTAGCATATCTAACCATACAAGATATGCAACTATAAATACAATGGGACTAAAACACTTTGAATAAAAATAAGAAACAATTAAAAGTTTTTAGAAGAGTTGGACATCGCGGTTAAACCCAGGCAGTTATGTAATCGTATTGGGGATAAATATAGCCTGATGAACTATATTAATTCAAAATACGACTAACATGTGTTTGGGAGTGATCGGGGTGGACAACGAATCTAAGGCTCATCAACCTAATACTTAAAAGTTTTAAGGAACCGAATATAAGCCATTAAAATACTATAGGGGTATTTTTAGCATGTTATTTATTTTCTTGTATTTATATATATTCTCGTACAGACGCTATGGCTGGTTTTCATCTACCTGGAGATCCTTTTCCCTGAATCAGGGAAATGGAGGTTGGCTAGAGGAGGACCCAGAGGAAGAACCCATGGAAGACCCGGAAGAAGAAGAAATTGACGAGGAAGTCAATGAGGATGACGAGGAGGAAGAGGATGACTCGGACGCGGAGTCCGAAGTCATTGAGCCACCCTACATGGCTAGGGTGTCTGCGCATCGGATGAGCCCCAATGGCCCTATGCCCCCGTGGGTCCAAGTCATCTGGAGATGGAGCAGGCAGCATGGATTTTGTCCGCCGTTTGGCATGGAACATCGATTTTTCGACCTCATACATGGAGGGCCAGTGGACCGAGCCCTTCCGGTGATGGTCAGGCGGACCCGGGATATCGGTGACCAGGCCCAAGTGACCGCCAATCAAATGGATGCGATGATAGTCGTGGTGGAACGCGCGGAAAGGTAGACCCAGGACATAGTGCGGGGCTACTAGGAGCGACATGCTGCACTCGAGGTGAGGATGCGAGTCACTGAGCGCCAGCTAGCCAGACTCCAGGGCGCTTCTACTTCGTCATCAGCACCACCAGATACCTCCCGCCGCGAGTAGGACTCGTCCTACTCACCGCTTCTATCGATGAGACTCTCTTTTCTTTTACTTCATGTATGTAGGACTGACCCTACGATTAAGTGATTACACTACTCGTAGAGTCGTTATGCTGGCATATTTTCATTCTCTATGTATTGTAGGCCTTTCAAAGGCCAATTTTCATGTATTGTACTAAGAATTTATCACTAATGAAACAATTCTGTGTTTTATTAGTGATGTTGTGATCTGTTATGTTCTCTCTTTTCATTTATATTTGATATAATACAGGTCAATTATAAGTACAATCGAATCACCGTAACCGTTGGAAACAAAAGGGAATTTATAAACTCATCGTCAATCCTGTCTCATAGCAGGAAATGCCGAGGAGATATATTCGCAAGAACACTACAGAACCACCACCACCACCGCCTCTACCGGAGATGAACTCTGCTGCTTTCCAGGCGGCAGTCTCAGCTACGATCGCAACAACTTTAGCCCACATCAATCAGGGCAACAACGGGGGAGGCAACGGCCAAGGGACTAGAAGTTCCAATCACAGTGATCTTCAAGAACACCCAAAGGCTTGCACTTATAAATATTTCACAAATGAATAACCGAGGCCGTTTAACAGAAGCGGAGGGGTGATAACCCTCACTCGTTTGTTCGAAAAAATTGAATCGATCTTCGAAATCTACGGATGCCCTGACGAAAGCAAGGTGAAGTTCGCTGCCTGTACCTTTACAGACAGGGCTTTATCGTGGTGGAACGCCCACATCAAAGCCCTTACTCTCCTGGTTGCAAATTCCATGTCATGGGAGGATCTTAAAACGATGATGCTGGATGAATATTGTCCCCGGGGCGAAGTACAAAAGCTTAAGCAGGAATTGTGGAACCTGACCATGCAAAACTCTGACATCGAAACATACATTGCCAGATTCAGTGAGCTGTCACTTCTGTGCCCTGGAATGATAACATCAGAGGGCAAAAAGGTCGAACGCTTTATTTGGGGGTTAACTCCTCCAATCCAGGGGAACTTAATCGCTGCGAACCCCTTGACCTTCGATAGTGCCAAGTGTCTGACACAAAAGTTGTACGACCACGGGGATGGAAAGGGCGTGGAAACTTCTGGCGCTGAAACAAAGAAAGAGGACCACAACAAGAACAACAGAGGAAACAAAAGAAAAGGGAGACAAAATCAAGAATCATCCAAAAAGCAGCAAATTGAAGCAGTCCACGCTGCTACCACTCAGATCACACCAGCTCCAGCTACACCAGCCTCAACCACACCAAAACCTGCCAGGGCTTTCGCGGGTTCTCTACCCAAATGTGATAAATGCAATTTCCACCACAGTGGCGCATGCCGAGACTCGCAATGCACCAGCTGCAATCGCAAAGGGCACACCGCCCGGTATTACAGATCTCAGCCCCAACAAAACTGTAGTGGTGTTGATTATGATGACTTATGCGGAATAAGAAAAGATCTAGTGAATCATCATACAAAATCAAGAACACATGAAGTAAATAAATCTGGGTTTAGCTCTCATTAGTATTGATATAAAGAATACAAATGGGTCTTGCAATTTCTCTCTCTAAACTAATGCTCTCAAAGTGTTCATTACATAATGGGAGTCACTCACTTCCTATTTATAGGAAAGACTCAACCCATTTACACATACAAGAGAGTAAGCAACGTCGAAGGAGAACTTTACACCCTAACATTCTCCCCCTCAAAGTTAGGATTGGATGTCCCGGCTTCAATCTCCAATGAGCTCGCACGATCAAGACCAAACTCACCCTCGAAGTAACACCGGTCTTCAAATCCGCAAATGAATATCCGACAAACCCGCTTCGAATACCCATCATTGTCCCCCTTTTTATAAAAAAAATGACTATAAAACCTATTAAGGGTGAGAAGCGCCCGATGAATGAACTTCACAATACTCCCCCTTGATGTGTACCAAAAATGAATCACCGAAAATCTTGCACGAAAAAACAATCACGAAAAAGCCACAAAAAATTTCCAATTTGTGAATTTTTTTGACTTTTTGGGTGAAAGTTGCAAGATTTTTCAAAATCCGGGTAAAAACCGTCAGTAACAGAATTCTGCAGGGACCCGTTGCGCCAAAAACAGCCAAATATGCGAAACTCTACCCCATTTGCGAAACTGGGCATAAAGCGTAAATTCGCACAAACTCAGGGACCAGAAATGCATATTTTTCAATTTCTCAGCTTTGGAACACCATTTTTGAAAATGGGTATAAACTGCCAAACTTACGAAACTTCAGATACTACTTTCGAAACTTCTACCTCTTTTCTTCAAACATTCGAAAATTTGTCCAACTTTCGAATATAGGGTTAAAGTGTCAAACTTTCGAAACTTTAAGGACCACTTTCGAAACTTTTTGTGTTTCTTCCTTTTTCCCCAATTCGTTACAGAGACCACGAAGCTTTCTTCCTTCCCGTTCGTTAGTTTCAATCACGAATGTCAACTCCAAAACCTTCGTTTTTTAAAGAAAAATCTTCGTTATTCCAATAACTATCAAGACCTTCGTTATCAAAACCTTCTTCAAACTTTCAAAAGTTTTATATCTTCTTCAGTTCGTTATCGTGTGAACGAAATTCACAGCACCATTTTAACGAAAACGAAGGCATGCGAAGCCTTAACCGTGAACAGTAACCTCTTAATCATTCAACTTCGTTTTTCATTATAGTTTCCCCAAAAATCAAATATCCTCATTCACTTTCAAAATCCATGGCTTCGTTCTTCAATCAATACATCGTGAACGAACCTCAAACCCCATTTCGTTATCACGACCCCTTCGTTTTCAGTTACTCAAGCTATATCCAAACCCAGTTTGTTATCAGACTAAACTTCATTCGCTTTCAAAGTCATCCTGCTTCCCAGTCGATATCAAGCAATAAAACCACATTGACATCAACAAGTCGATTTCACCAATTCGTTACCATTCATCCAAACACGACTTCGTTTTCCAGGTCGTTTTCCAGTTCATCAACCTTAAAATCAATATCCAAATTCTACACGCAAATCAAATTTGAGTCAGGTACAATCCGATGCAAACCTTTTCGTCCCAATCATCCTTTTACTATCAAAAGTCAATCCAACTATCAAACCCAAAATCGAATTCAATAATTGATCCATCGACCAAAATCGATATCAACCTTTCGAATCTAAAATTGAGCAACCCAATATATCGCTTTCAACATATCATTTTCAATCCAACGAACGATCATCTTTGAGTTCGTGATTCTTAGCTCGTTCCCAAATTATCGATTCCAAAGATGTCGACTATCATCAATCTATCATAGTTCTTCGTCAATCAACCCAATTCATCGACATTGACTCAACTATCAATCGACTTCAACCCAATGAACACAGTCGACTCAATGAACGTGGTCGACTTAATTTCATTATCTGCCATTGAGATCGACTTCAAGTATTTACGATTCGTTTTTGACTTCCAAAAACATTCGAAATCAATCTTGCAATCATCGACTTCAAAGCAATCAAAAACGAATTAAGACTCATCATCAATACTCAAGCAATCGACTTTCAATTTATTGAATCGACAAACTGAAATATGATTTTGACTTTTTGGAAACTCGATTGACTTTCCTTTTGAATCGAATTCAAGAGTACGATTCTAAACCAAAATCAGCCAAATATAATCTCGATTGCAAACAATGAAGTTTTTTACTTTCAATTTCGATTCCCAGTAACTAATGTTTAATGAAGTGAAATTGGAACTCAAGAACAAAATGATATCGGATAAAAAATCGATGGTACAACTAAACAAAGCATGAGTACATGTCGAGTGTTGAAGGGATGAACAAAAAAACGAAGTGATATTGAACTCTGAACATGGATCCACTCAAACAGTTAATGATAAGAGATTTGGGCCTTGAACAGATATTGATGAACAGTGATGGATTATCATTTTGGACTCAATCATTCAAATTAATGAACAGTGAAATTAAACAAAATGATTTTGATTTTGATCTAAAAAAAATAATTGGATCAACTATGGGGTTGAAAAGGATTAGATCCAATGAGACAAATCAATCAAAAATTGAAAAACGCAAATCACGAATATAAATCATGGATGTTTTGGAATCCATTTGAGAATTTGAGATACCTTTTTGACGAATCGATTTCCATTTTCAACGAACGAATCAAATTTAGAAGATCTTGGTTCTTTTGTTGGAACGAGAAAATCTCCAATTTGAACATTGTACCACCCACTATGCATGTAGTACAACTCGTTCTTCGTGTTCTTCAACGATCCAAGAACATCTTCAATAGAACCACCAACACTTTTGGGTTTTCACTTCAAATTCAATACAACATTTGGAGATTGTTGCTTTGGAATCCAAATTTGCTTCACGGATTTCGACATCACAACATTTGACGATTTGTGTGAGTAAACCTGCTTGTTTTTGCGTTTAATCTTCTTCTTCTTTTTCTTTCTCATATTTTTGCATCTTGAAGACTTGATTTCATGAACAAACCCACTTTCCACAACTTCAATTTTATGAGTTTGAATCAAATCTTTTGGAGTTTGATACTTGTGATTTTCTTGGATCACCGGCTTCCGATAAGGAATCATTCCTTCAAACGAATCACAAGAACACAAAATATCATCGATTTGAACTCCAATTGAGCAAAAAACTTTTTCATCTTCATGAGAATCAACTTGAATCTTCTTATCATGAACTCCAAGAACATCAAGAACATGATGATCATCATCAAGAACATGTTCCCCAACTTTACGATAATTTGCATAAAATTCAAATTTATTGCTTCCATATTTACATTCAGCAAGTGGAATTCCTTTTATGATTTCTCCTTCTTCCTTATTTCTTCGTCTCTCTTGATATGTTGTAACCAAACGATCAAACAAATCTTTGGTTTGATGAATTAGACAACCAATTAGTTCTCGATCTTCATTCTTTTCTCCATTACAACGAGTTCATCTTCACTTTTCAATCCAACAGTCAAGCAATAAAAAAGAGATTCAAAAGTGTATTCACCTAGAAAATCTTTACTCTGTATCATCCGTTTCTCCATAATTGCTTCTTTTCTTTTGAATATGAACTTGTGTTTTCTAGAGAGAGAAAGTGGTACAAACAAGTATTCTAGAGAGAGAAAGTCGAATTATGGATCAAATCAAGGAAAAATTCGACATCTAGAACACATAACACTCTCTAATCACGAAGATCAATAAGAACATGAAGACTCACCAAATCAAGATTTCCACCATGGATCAATTCTTGATCAAATCAAGAACACCCGCTCTGATACCAATTGTAGTGTTGTTGATTATGATGGCTTATGCGGAATAAGAAAGGATCTAGTGAATCATCATACAAAATCAAGAACACATGAAGTAAATAAATATGGGTTTAGCTCTTATTAGTATTGATAGAAAGAATACAAATGGGTCTTGCAAATTCTCTCTCTAAACTAATGCTCTCAAAGTGTTGATTACATAATGGGAGTCATGCACTTCCTATTTATAGGAAAGACTCAACCCATTTACACATACAAGAGAGTAAGCCACATCCAAGGAGAACTTTTCACCCTAACAAAAACAACCCTCAATCCAACAATGTTGGGGCTAGTCGAGCATGCTACGATGTGGGGAGACTGGCCATTTTAAGCGAAACTGCCCCAAAGACAACAATCAAGGTGCAGGAGGATCGGGTAGGGTACTAGCAATGGGACAGGGGGAGGTGGTGCAAGACCCAACTGTAGTCACTGGTACGTTTCCCCTCAACAACACTTATACATGCATTTTATTCGATAGTGGGGCCGAACGGAGCTTCGTGAGTCATAAATTCAAACACCTATTAAATCAAAAACCCCAAAAGCTAAGCGAAGCCTTCACGGTGGAGATGGCTAATGGGAAGCTTGAAACAACAAACGACATTTTCATAAAGTGCACGTTAACATTAAACAATCACTCATTTCAAATCAACTTGATGACGGTTAATATTAGGAGTTTTGATGTGATCATCAGTATGGTTTGGTTAAGCCCCCACCATGCCGATATTATGTGCCATGAGAAGGCCGTTCGCCTTCACCTACCCGCCAACGAAACACTAATTATCTACAGCGATAAACCCGGTACAAACCTCCGTCTTATCTCGTGCATCAAGGCACAAAAGTGCTTGCACAAAAAGAATCATGCCTTTCTAGCCCATGTATTGGACAAATAGAAAGAGGAAAAGAACATCAAGGATATTCCGAAGGTGCGAGACTTTCCAGACGTGTTTCCGGAGGACGTTCCAGGAATACCCCCTGAGCGGTAGGTCGAATTTCGAATTGACCTAGTACCGGGAGCCACGCCGATTGCCAAGTCGCCGTATAGATTGGCCCCTGCACAAATGCAAGAGCTATCTATCCAATTGAGCGAACTCCTAGACAAAGGATTCATAAGACCGAGCTTCTCACCTGGGGAACTCTGGTGTTGTTTGTCAAGAAGAAGGATGGAACTTTCCGGATGTGCATCGACTATCGGAAATTAAACAAGCTCACTCTCAAGAACCGATACCTTCTCCCTCAGATTGATGATCTATTTGACCAGCTTCAAGGAGCCAGCTAATTCTCCAAGATAGATCTACAATCCAGATACCACCAACTACGGGTCCGGGAAGAAGATATACCCAAGACAACTTTCCAAACTCACTACTGCCATTTAGAATTCGTAGTAATGCCCTTCGGTCTGATGAATGCACCCGCAACGTTTATGGATCTAATGAACCGAGTCTGCCGACCGTTTCTCGAAAACTTTGTAATTGTCTTCATCGACGATATACTCGTTTATTCTCGTAGTAAAGAAGAGCATGGCCAACATCTACGGCAGGTCTTGGAAACTCTAAGGGTGGAGAAACTATACGCAAAATTCTCTAAATGCGAGTTCTGGATTCACATGGTGGATTTCTTGGGGCACGTAGTCAGTGAAGAAGAAATTCATGTAGACCCTTCCAAAATTACGGCTATTGAGGGCTGACCAACCCCGAGATCACCAACGGAGATCAGGCAATTCTTGGGCCTTGCTAGTTATTACAGGAGGTTCATTCAGAATTTCTCCAAGATCGCCAAACCGCTCACTGCTTTAACCCAGAAAGGTGTACCTTTCAACTGGGATGCAAAACAGGAAGCTGCTTTTCAAACCTTGAAACAAGCCCTCTGCAGTGCTCCGGTGTTGTCTCTGCCAGAGGGAACGGAAGATTTCATAGTATATTGCGATGCTTCCAATCAATGGCTAGGCTGTGTACTTATGCAGTGCGGGAAAGTGATAGCTTACACATCCAAACAACCGAAGGTCCATGAAGTAAACTACACCACTCATGATCTCGAGCTGGGAGCCGTGGTCTTCGCTTTAAAAATTTGGAGGCACTACCTCTACGGAACGAAGTGCACCATTTTCACGGACCACAAAAGCCTCCAGTATATCCTGAACCAAAAAGAGCTAAACATGAGGCAACGGCGATGGGCCGAGCTGCTAAACGACTATGAGCGTGAGATCAAGTACCATCCTGGCAAGGCAAACGTGGTGGTCGATTCCTTAAGCAGAAAAGAATACGCGGGCCGCCGAGTAAAAGCACTAACGATGACCATCCATTCCAACTTTTCTTCACAATTCAAAGAGGCTCAACTAGAAGCCTTGAAGCCAGAGAACGTTAAAAATGAAGCATTACGTGGGATGGACAAAAATCTCGCAATCAAAGAGGACGGAGCACACTATCTCATGGACCGGATATGGATCCCAAAATTTGAAGGGTTCAGAGACGTAGTCATGAACGAATGTCACACCCCCAAACCGGAACGACGGAAACGTTCGGGGGCGGAGGACATCATGTACAGTATCACAACAATTGTATAATAGGAATCAAAGCAAACACAACCATTACATTGATAAGGTAAAGTTTTTACATCGGTTCCATACATAGTTTGTATGGCACCAAAATGTATAATCAAAAGTATAAAAGAAGCGACTCGAAAAGCTCCGTCTTCTCAAAATCTGTGGGTGTACCTGTCTTATCGGTTCCCTGAGAATACAAGTGATTTTAAAAGTGTATCAACATTTAAGTTGGTGAGTTCATAAGTACGTTTGTAATTGAAAATCCATCAATTTGTTCCTTGAGAATGTAAGTATGTTTGTAATGGAAATCCATCAATTTGTTCCTAGAAAATGTAAGTATGTTTGTAATTGAAATCCATCAATTTTTTCCTTGAAAAGGTAAGTATGTTTTCCCAGAAAATCCTGTATTTTCTATTGTAATCTGATATACTCAAAGGTCGTTTTATATCGCATAAAACTATGAATGTATGTTTTCTCTGTGTTGGAATAGTCTTCTGTATTCTTACTTATGTTAAAAATCCTCTGGATTCACCAGTGGTAATTTGTAAAACGATGTTATATAGCCTTATTATTCAAATAAAACTATGTGAAGTGGTTATTTATTCATACACTAGTCGTGTGGTTCGATTCCAAATTGTGAGTTCTCATAACCATGCATAATACGACGGATGGGCTGAATCGACGTTCTTTAGGCGTCGAAAATCGTTCATGATGTTTGTCACCACAGGCCTGCCGGCCTAGCTGTTGCAAGAAACTTTGGTGCGGGATTGTCTGTCCCGTATAGATCTATACACAAATTCACGCTCTCCCTCCAGGGGACTCTGGTTATTAAGGTCAAGACTTTTGATGGCACTTAAATCAGTACTTGAAGACGTTACCTCACAATGCTATATCGACGGTTAAATGTAGAATATCTGAAAATCCTTTTGAAATGAATATGTGTTTATACGTTCCATAAACTATACCTAATATAGTTTATATGTTCGTTATTTGTGATAAAACATGTACTTGATATGATAATACTTATGTTCCATAAACTATACCAATTATAGTTTATTTGTTCGTTTTTTTGTAACTCTGCATTTTGTAAATATGTTGTCAGTGTTGAATAAACAATGCCTATTATAGTTTATATGTTCGTTTGTTTGTATCTTCGTATTTTGTATATATGATATCAGTGTTCCATTTGAAATGTAAATGTTCTAAAAGTTTTCCTTTGCTCAGCATGTTACAAAGGATTAAAAGATCGTACTCGCATTTATATATATATATATATATATATATATATATATATATATATATATATATATATATATATTTATATATATGTATATGTAATCGTATGAACAATGGTTGAAACTGATTGAAATAGTTTTAAGTCATCTAAAATTGTTTGCAACCGTTTGGAATTTGTTGGAAATCGTTTGAAATCGTTGAAATGTTTATACAAATTTAAATGTGTTGTACTTTTATTCCCCCCCCCCCTAAAAACATGGAAAAATATTGAAAACGTAGGGGTATGAACTCACCTCGTATGTGCGTTTGAGTTTGGGATAGCGAAGCGGTAGAGACGATCTTCAGTTTGTTGTACGAGCGAATAACGTTATCCTAAAAATAATTATATTCGACGTTGTATTTAAATTAATAATATATTAATTAAAATAATGGGGTTAAATAATAATTAAATTATATAAGACGAACTTACAATTAAATTGGAATTAATTGGGAAATGTTGTCAATGAGTTTTCGGTTGGAAAATGGGGTTTACGGTTGGAGCAAATGGTGTTCACGGTTGGATCTCGGATTATTATGAAGATTTGAATATTGCTTGAAGATTTGAATGTGGGTATGAATGTTCTTGGTGAATTAGTCGAAGATTTGAAGATTCTGGGCGTAAACCTTTGATGATTGAGAGGAAATGGGGTTGTTCACGGTTAAAGATTGAGAGGATTTTGCTGTGGTTCACGGTTGAGAAATGGGGAAAATGAATTGATTCAGGGTGAAAAAACATATATAGGGGGTGTTTACGGTTGAAGTGGTATTGGGCTTTAGTGTTTACTGTCCACCAATGGACATGAAATGAGGTTTTCAGCCCATTAAGGGGGTGTTCACGGTCATACTTGGCTGTGAACACACTTTGGAATTGCTTCTTAGGCCGTGAACTACTTTGAATTGATTCCCCAAACCGTAAACACACTTTGATGATTTGAATTTGGACCGTGACAACTCCTTTGGAGTGAATTATTGGCCGTGAACTCCATTTGGAGTTCACTCCTTGACAGTGAACCCTTTTGGGGTTGTTTTCATGCTTTATCCCTTAGACTATTCCCTTATATTAAGTTATACTGCCATATTTCACTTAAGACTTATGCTATATTTAGTTAGTAGCTTATAAATACGCTCTTGGAATAATAGATGATATATATAAACATAAGGATCGAAATGAGATTTTTAACTCTTATTGAATTGAGGATAACAGATTGTTACATTATCTCCCCATTAGAGGGAATTTCTTCCCAAAATTCTTGCTAGAGTGAGAACATCATGAACTAGGGAACCTTCACTATCGGTATGTTGCATCATGTTTCATCTGGTCTTCTCGCTCCCAAGTGAATTCAGGTCCCTGCTTGGTATTCTAGCGAACCTTCACTATCGGTATGCGACTTTGTTTCATTCGCTTGACTTCCCTATCCATGATTTCCAATGGTTCTTCCACGAAGTTAAGACTCTCGTTTATCTCAATCCCATCAAGTGGAATTGCAAGAGTCTCGTTAGATAGACACTTCTTTAGATTTGACACGTGGAAGACATGGTGTACGTTGTTAAGCTCTTGTGGTAAACGAAGTTTGTAAGTTACGGGGCCGATCCTAGCGAGGATCTCGAATGGCCCAATGTACCTTGTATTTAGCATCCCATGCTTTTCGAAGCGTATCATGCCCTTCCAGGATGAGACCTTCAACAGAACGTGATCACCAACCTGGAATTCCGAGGGTTTCCGCCTTCTGTATGCATAACTCTTTTGTCTATCTCTTGAGGCTTTCAACTGTTCTCGGATTTGTATGATCTTTTCTGTGGTTTCTCGAATGATTTCTGGGCCAGTGAGAGTGCTATCAGGAACTTGCCCTTTAGCTAGCTACGTGTCACCCACCTCAGCCCAACACAGAGGGGATCTGCACTTCAGGCCATAGAGGGCTTCAAATGGAGCAGCCTTGATGCTGGTGTGATAACTGTTATTATATGAAAACTCGACCAGTGGCAAATGGGTGTCCCATGCTTTACCAAAGTCAATCACACATGCCCTCAGCATGTCCTCTAGGGTTTGAATGGTTCTCTCACTCTGCCCATCAGCTTAAGGATGGTAAGTTGTGCTCATGTCCAGCTTAGTTCCAAGAGCCTTCTGAAGTGACTGCCAAAATCGCAAGGTGAATCTACTATCTCTATCCGAGATAATAGATTTGGGCACACCGTGCAGTCATACTATCTCTCGGATGTAAGTTCGGTCAGCTTCTCCATCTTGTTTGTTTCTTTGATTGGCAGGAAGTGGGCAGATTTTGTTAATCTATCAACGATTACCCAAATGGTGTCATGACCACCCGTAGTCTTGGGTAGCCTGGTTATGAAGTCCATTGTAATCCGCTCCCAGTTCCACTCAGGTATTTCTGGCTGTTGACGTAAACCTGAGGGCTTTTGGTATTCTACCTTAACCTTGGCGCAAGTTAGACACTTGCCCACGTACGTAGCAATCTCTGCTTTCATGTTTGGCCACCAATAGAGTTTCTTGAGATCCAGATACATCTTATCTGAACCTGGGTGAACAGAGTATTGAGTCTTATGTGCTTCATTCATGACTACGTCTCTATAACCTCCGAACTTTGGGGTCCAGATCCGGTTCATGAAATAACGAACTCTGTCTCCCTTGATCACAAAGTTCTTCGCCATTCCTCGTAAGGCTTCATCTGCCACGTTTTCAGGTTTTAAAGCTTCCAGCTGAGCCTCTTTGATTAGTGTGGACAGATGTGAATGGATTGTCATGGTTAGTGCCTCCACCCTACGACCTGAGTACTCTTTTTGACTAAGGGAATCTGCTACTACATTGTCTTTGCCGGGATGATAGCGAATTTCGCATTCGTAATCATTGAGTAGTTCTACCCATCTTCGTTGTCTCATGTTAAGTTCTTTCTGATCAAAGATGTGTTGAAGGTTTTTGTGGTTGGTGAAGATCGTGCACTTGGTACCGTATAGGTAGTTTCTCCAGATTTTTAGTGCAAAGACCACTGCTCCCAACTCAAGATCGTGAGTGGTGTAGTTAACTTCGTGTGCCTTTAGCTGTCTCGAGGCATATGCAATAACTTTTCCTCGCTGCATAAGCACATAGCCAAAACCCTGATTGTTGCATCGCAATATACAACAGAATCCTCTGTCCCTTCTGGAAGAGACAAGATAGGTGCGCGACACAGGGCTTGCTTCAGTGTCTGGAGCGCAGTGTCTTGTTTTTCTCCCCAATTAAAAGTTACTCCCTTCTGAGTCAGGGTAGTAAGAGGTTTAGCGATTCTGGAGAAATTTTATATGAATATGCAATAATAGCCAGCAAGTCCTAGAAATTGGCAGATCTCTGTTGGCGTTCTAGGTGCTGACTAGTTGTCGATTTCCTTTATTTTGGAAGGGTCCACGTGTATTCCTTCCTCGCTAACCAGGTGACCAAGGAAAATCACCATCCTGATCCAAAACTCGCACTCTGAGAATTTCGCATATAGCTTCTCCGTTCGTAATGTTTCTAGAACTTATCTCAAGTGCTGACTATGTTCTTCCTCGCTTCGTGAATAGATAAGTATATCATCTATGAATACTATCACGGATTTTTCTAGGAAGGGTCGGTACAAGCGATTCATTAGATCCTTGAATACTGCGGGTGCATATGTTAGACCAAAGGGCATTACTACAAACTTGTAGTGACTATAACGATTTCGGAATGTTGTTTTGGGCACATCATTCTCATGGAATCGTAATTGGTGATACCCCAATCTCAGGTGAATCTTCAAAAAGTAGCTGGCTCCTTGGAGTTGATCGAAGAAGTCATCTATCCGCGGGAGAGGGTATCAGTTCTTAATGGTAAGCTTGTTTTGTTCGCGGTAGTCTTTGCACATGCGGAAAGATCCGTCCTTCTTCTTAACAAACAGTACCGGTGCTCCCCAGGGTGAGAAGCTTGGTCGAATGAATCCTTTACTGATTAGTTCGTTTAGTTGGCTGTATAATTCCTGCATCTCTGCTGGAGCTAGACGATACGGGGATTTGGCTACGGGGGTAGCTCCAGGAATTAAGTCGATTCGGAACTCGACTTGGCGCTCGGGAGGAACTCCTGGAAGATCTTCGGGGAAGATATCGGGAAAGTTACAGACTTCGGGGATGCTCTCTAGGTCCTTAACTTCTTGTTTTTCGTTTACTACATGAGCTAGGAATGCGTGGCACTCCTTTCACAGGTATTTTGGGCTTTGACGCACGAAATGATACGAAAGTTCGTGCTGAGTTTGTCGCCGTAGATAACGAGGGCTTCTCCCTTTGGCAGATTGAAACGAATGGCTTTTTCATAACAAAGGATATCAGCACAGTTAGGACTTAACCAATCCATGCCAATAATGACGTCGAAGCTTTTTTTGGAGACTGACATAAGGTTAATTGAGAAAGAATGGTCGTTTAGGGTGAGGGTACAGTCTATGAATATGTCGTTAGTGCTCTCTTTCTCCCTGTTAGCTATCTCGACAGTGAATGTTTCAGTTAGTGATTGTGGTTTGTGTTTGAGTAAGTGTTTGAATTTGTGACTAACAAAACTCCTCTCTGCACCACTATCAAATAGAATGCATGCATAAGAGTTGTCGAGGAGGAACGTACCCGTGACTACTGTGGGATCTGCAACTGCCTCCTTCTGTCCCATGGCTAGTACTCTCCTCCTGTTTCCAACATTTATTTTTTAAGGGCAGTCCTTCTTGTAGTGCCCTATTTTGCCGCATCCATAGCAAGCTTGGCTTACCCCTCCACTAGTGGCTTGGTTGGTTGGTTCACGGGCGTCCTACAAAAATGGGCAGTGTGCCCCTTTTTGTTGCAGTTCTTGCAAAACATTTCTATGCAAGCTCCCGTGTGGTGGTAGTTACATTTGTTACATAACGGGAGGGTTCCTGCATATCGGCTAGGAGGTATTGGAGCAGTGGGAACAGCAGTAGGGAGGGTAGCAACATGGAGTGCTACTGTTTGCTGTTTCTTTGAGGGCTCCTGCGAGGATTGGCCCTTTCGCTTGTTCCAGAATTTCTTTTTACTGCCGCTCTCCTTGGGCTGTTCTGGAATAGTTGTCACGGTATCTTGGTGATCCCCATGATCTATCAGTGTCTATGCCAGACGCTTGGCACTGTCAAATGTGAGTGGTTTGGCAGCTAGAACATTCCCTTGAGTTGGGGGAGTTAGTCCCCAAATGTATCTCTCCACTTTTTTTCTCTCCGGGGTGACCATCCCGGGACAAAGTAGAGCCAGATCACTAAACCTTGCAGTGTATGCAGCGATGTCGGAGCCCTTCATCTTCAGGTTCCAGAGCTCCTGCTCTAGTTTTGCATTTCGCCACGCCGGTAGTATTCGGCGAGCATCAGATCTTTCAAATCATACCAACTCATAGCATTAGCTATTGGTAGAGTCAGGGACTTAACTTGGATGTTCCACCAAGTGATGGCTCTATCTGTGAAAGTGCATGCTGCAAACTTCACCTTGTTGGTCTCAGGGCACATACAAATTTCGAAGATTGATTCGATTTTCTCGAACCAACGAGTTAAAGTAATGACACCTCCAGTGCCATCGAAGGACTTAGGTTTTGCATTCATGAAGTCCTTGTAGGAACACTCCCTTAGGTGTCCTTGACTATCTCCCTGATTGGAAGGGTTGGCACCACTGTCCGCCCGCTTGTGCCACTTGCGTTAATTTGTGACATTGTGGCAGCCACAGCGGCTGTAACTGTTGCTTGGAACACAACAGGATCGTACTGAGGAGGTGGTGGCGGTGGTGGATTGTTGTTCTTTCGATTGGACTTCTTTGGAGGCATATTTCTCTAAAATGGTTAAGAGAAAAATGAGGATAAGTCCTCTATAGGATCATGATTCAGGTGATATTGAACAAGATATATCTTATCCTGACAGTTATAGTGTCCTATTAAGCGATTTACAGTGGAGATCTACTAATACAAGTAAACAAACGCCATGAAAATAATAGTAACACTTGGGAAGAATTTGTATCAAGTGATTTGTGCCTGATCCTCCTATAGTCACATAGTGTACACAGAATATATATAACTAAAACTAAATCAGCCTTAGATTAAGTGATTCTACTCTAAGTCCACAACCAAACAAGGAACAGGAAGTAAAGTTAAATCACCTATTTTAGGGCTGTTAAAATTATATTTATATATAGTGTACATATATATATATATATATATATATATATATATATATATATATATATATATATATATATATATATATATATATATATATATATATATGCACTTAGTAATTATAGATCCGTCGGCAAGGTTCGTTGTTTTCTCGTGTTTGGCTCTAGTATTACTGTGCAATAAAATACTCCTATAGTATTTTAAATGTATGTTCGGTTCTAGTGTTTCATTTCTATAGAGTTGGGTAAGTTTTAGACTTGTTGCAACATCACTATCACTTCCAAACACATGTTGGTCGTATCTCAAATAAATATAGTTGATCAAGCTGTGTTTATCCCAGATATGATTACATAACTGCCCAGGTTTAACCGTAGTGTCCAACATCTAAATACTTTTGTTTTTGTTCTTCTTGTGATACTTGTTCTAGTATGTATGCTTGTTTGTATACTTCTTATAAAATACTTATATTTTAAAAGTATAATTTTAGTCAGAGCACTTCGGTCCCATTGTATTTATAATTGTATATCTTTTAGAGGTTGATATACTTAGTTCACTATAAACAATGCTCTGATACCAATCTGTCACACCCTTAAACCGGAACGGCGGAAATGTTCGGGGGCGGAGGACATCATGTACACTATCACAACAATTGTATAATAGGAATCAAAGCAAACACAACCTTTACATTGATTAGGTAAAGTTTTTACATTTGTTCGATACATAGTTTGTATGGCACCAAAATGTTTAATCAAAAGTATAAAAGACACGACTCTAAAAGCTCCGTCTTCTCAAAATCTGTGGGTGTACCTATCTTATCGGTTCCCTGAGAATACAAGTGATTTTGAAAGTGTATCAACATTTAAGTTGGTGAGTTCATAAGTATGTTTGTAATTGAAAATCCATCAATTTGTTCCTTGAGAATGTAAGTATGTTTGTAATTGAAATCCATAAATTTGTTCCTTAAAAATGTAAGTATGCTTGTAATTGAAATCCATCAATATGTTCCTTGAAAAGGTAAGTAGGTTTTCCTAGAAAATCCTATATTTTCTGTTGTAATCTGTTATACTCAAAACGTGTGAATGTTATCGTACTTTGTAAAAAGGTAGTTTTATATCGCATAAAACTATGAATGTATGTTTTCTCTGTGTTGGAATAGTCTTCTGTATTCTTACTTATGTTAAAAACCCTCTGGATTCACCAGTGGTAATTTGTAAAACGATGTTATATAGCCTTATTATTCAAATAAAACTATGTGAAGTGGTTATTTATTCATACACTAGTCGTCTGGTTCGATTCCAAATTGTGAGTTCTCATAACCATGCATAATACGACGGATGGGCTGAATCGACGTTCTTCAGGCGTCGAAAATCGTTCATGACGTTTGTCACCACAGGCCTGCCGACCTAGCTGTTGCAAGAAACTTTGGTGCGGGATTGTCTGTCCCGTATAGATCTATACACAAATTCACGCTCTCCCTCCAGGGGACTCTGGTTATTAAGGTCAAGACTTTTTATGGCACTTAAATCAGTACTTGAAGACGTTACCTCACAATGCTATATCGACGGTTAAATGTAGAATATCTGAAAATCCTTTTGAAATGAATATGTGTTTATACGTTCCATAAACTATACCTAATATAGTTTATATGTTCGTTATTTGTGATAAAACCTGTACTTGATATGATAATACTTATGTTCCATAAACTATACCAATTATAGTTTATTTGTTCGTTTTTTTGTAACTCTGCATTTTGTAAATATGTTGTCAGTGTTGAATAAACAATGCCTATTATAGTTTATATGTTCGTTTGTTTGTATCTTCGTATTTTGTATATATGATATCAGTGTTCCATTTGAAATGTAAATGTTCTAAAAGTTTTCCTTTGCTCAGCATGTTACAAAGGATTAAAAGATCGTACTCGCATTTATATATAACAATATATATAAAAATTTGTAATCATATGAACAATGGTTGAAACTGATTGAAATAGTTTTAATTCATCTAAAATTGTTTGCAACCGTTTGAAATTTGTTGGAAATCGTTTGAAATCGTTGAAATGTTTACACAAATTTAATTGTGTTGTACTTGTATTCCCCCCTAAAAACATGGAAAAATATTGAAAACGTAGGGGTATGAACTCACCTCGTATGTGCGTTTGAGTTTGGGATAGCGAAGCGGTAGAGACGATCCTCGGGTTGTTGTACGAGCGAATAACGTTATCCTAAAAATAATTATATTCGACGTTGTATTTAAATTAATAATATATTAATTTAAATAATGGGGTTAAATAATAATTTAATTATATAAGAAAGACTTACAATTAAATTGAAATTAATTGGTAAATGTTGTAAATGAGTTTTCAGTTGGAAAATGGGGTTTACGGTTGGAGCAAATGGTGTTCACGGTTGGATCTTGGATTATTATGAAGATTTGAATACTGCTTGAAGATTTGAATGTGGTTATGAATGTTCTTGGTGAATTGGTTGAAGATTTGAAGATTCTGGGCATAAACCTTTGATGATTGAGAGGAAATGGGGTTGTTCACGGTTGAAGATTGAGAGGATTTTGGAGTGGTTCACGGTTGAGAACTGGGGAAAATGAATTGATTCAGGGTGAAAACACACACACACACACATACACACACACACACACACACATATATATATATATATATATATATATATATATATATATATATATATATATATATATATATATATATATATATAGGGGGTGTTTACGGTTGAAGTGGTATTAGGCTTTAGTATTTACTGTCCACAAATGGACTTGAAATGAGGTTTTCAGCCCATTAAGGTGGTGTTCACGGTCATACTTGGCCGTGAACACAATTTGGAATTGCTTCTTAGGGCGTGAACTACTTTGAATTGATTCCCCAAACTGTGAACACACTTTGATGCTTTGAATTTGGACCGTGAACACTCCTTTAGAGTAAAGTATTGGCTGTGAACTCCATTTGGAGTTCACTCCTTGACCGTGAACCCTTTTGGGGTTGTTTTCATGCTTTATCCCTTAGACTATTCCCTTATATTAAGTTATACTGCCATATTTCACTTAAGTCTTATGCTATATTTAGTTAGTAGCTTATAAATACGCTCTTGGAATAATAGATGATATGTATAAACATAAGGTTCGAAATGAGATTTTTGACTCTTATTGAATTGAGGATAACGGGTTGTTACAACGAAGCACACAAGACACGATACTCCGTCCACCCGGGTTCTGATAAAATGTACTTGGATATCAAACAACATTATTGGTGGCCTAATATGAAAGCTGAAATTGCTACCTACATGGGCAAGTGCCTGACTTGCACAAAATTTAAGGTAGAATATCAGAAGCCCTCAGGATTGTTACAACAGCTAGTGATACCCGAGTGGAAATGGGAATGAATAACAATGGATTTTATAACCAAATTGCCTAAATCGGCATACGGACTGGATGCCATTTGGGTGATTGTCGATCGGTTGAATAAATCCGCCCATTCCTACCAATAAAAGAAACATATAAAATGGAGAGACTAACACGGATCTACACAAGGGAGGTGGTGAGACTACATGGAGTCACTCCAGAAAGCATTGGGAACTCAGCCAGATTTGAGTATTTCCTACCACCGCCAGACTGACGGACAAAGTGAGCGAACCATTCAAACACTAGAATATATGCTCTGAGCTTGTGTAATAGATTTTGGAAAGGCATGGGATACTCACTTGCCACTAATCGAATTCTCCTACAACAACAGCTACCACACACGCATTAAAGTCGCTCCCTTCGAGGCCTTGTACGGTCGGAAATGCAAATCACCTCTCTGTTGGGCTGAGGTAGGAAACGCATTAAAGTCGCTCCCAACTGGAAAGGGGACAAGTACCAAACAACACCCTCACAGGACCTGAGATCAACCGGGAAACAACTGAGAAAAACGTCCAAATCAGGGCATGACTCCGAGCATCTCGGGACAGACAGAAGAGCTAAGCAGACAAAAGACGAAAGCCACTGGAGTTTCAAGTAGGAGACAGCGTACTGTTAAAAGTCTCTCCCTGGAAAGGGATGATACAGTTCGGAAAGCGGGGAAAGTTAAACCCACGGTACATCGGACCATTCGAGATCCTTGCCAGGATCGGTCCGGTGGCTTACAAGCTGCAGCTACCATCAGAGCTCAGCAACGTACACCCTGTCTTTCACGTGTCAAACCTGAAGAAATACCTATTGGACGAAACCCTCGTTGTTCAGCTCGATGAGATTGAGGTGAATGAAAATCTCCTGTTCGTGGAGGAACCAGTCGAAATTATGGATAGGGAATTGAAACGTACGAAACAAAGCCACATTCCAATTGTAAAGGTTCGATGGAGTGCCAATGTGGACCTGAATTCACATGGGAACGTGAGGATCAGATGATGCAGAAATACCCTCATCTCTTCTCTAGTTCTTAAGGATAGCTTTCGAAAGGAATTTCGGGATGAAATTTCCTCTAACGGGGGGATGATGTCACAACTAGCAAATTAGGGCTAGGATTTCTATCTTTGTACAAGATAATTCCTTTGTATAATCTTGTAACCCTACTTTTGGTATGGGCCAATTTCAATATTATACAAGTTTATACATCTAAAATTTGCGTTTCAAGTCGAAATTTCCTCGTGTAAGCCCAAAATCTAACCCAATAAGCTATGATCACTCAACTTTGGGCCTTAGCCCAAGCTTCTCGGCCCAAGTCTCTATTTGGGCCAAGACTATCCTATTGGGCCTTAATGGACCAATAGACCCTGAACATGATCCTTACGGGGCGGAAATTTGTATTTAACATTGTTTTGGGCCATAAGACTCTTATTGGGCCTTATTGGGCCGTGAACATCTTTCTTAGACCATAGTGGGCCAAATACCTCCATTAGGTATTATTTTGGGCCGAAAACCCTCTAATGGACCTTGTAAGGCCGAAAATCACTATTGGGCCCCTATTGGGCCGAAAGCTCTTTCACTTAATCTTTTTGGTCCGAAAACCCATTTATGGGCCCCAATGGATCAAAAACCTTTATCGGGCCCTCTCACCTAAACCAAATATCCTTATTGGGCCTAATATATTTCTTTTTGCCTAGTATTGGACCAAAACTATTATTGGGGCCAAACCGAGCCCAATAACCTATGTAAACCGAAAACTCTTAATGGGCCTAAGGTATTTTCGGTTACACTTGGAAAACCTAAGCCCATTTGTTTTCCTTCTTCCCCATAACCGATCGGATTTAAAAAAAAACAAATGAGAGAGGGTTGACTTTTGTGGTGCCACCTCCATATGGTACAACATGTAACTATGCATTTATCTTGCATACTTCTATGCAAGAGCTTATTAACCATCATGCATTATCACTCTAATCTCTTCCCTCTCTCTTCTCTAAAGATCGCTGATCCTCCCTATCACTCCCCACAAACCATTTCAAACTTAACTTCACCTCTCACTTCCTCTCAACTCTAAAGAACCTCTTCACCCCTTTTCTCAAAATTTCATGAGTGTGTTAGTGTGTTCACGAGTTCCTCTTCAAAGATCATTAACTTGGTAAGTCTATATCACACTCAAGTTGTTTTATTTCCATCTTACACTAAACTTATTCCTCAAACTACTCTATTTTCGTGCATATGCTTCTCTAGAGCCCCTTGACTTCGAAAGTCATATCAAGGAAGCAAGCTAGGTCGAAAACCTCCTTCCTCTTCCTCTTCAAAACCGAAAAGCCCCAAGGTGAGCTTCATACCCCTATTTTTGAGTTTTCTTTCTTTTAGGGGAGGATACAAGTCTAGTCTTGTGAAAGATCTACGTATATTTGCTTGCATGTGTTTTTTTACTTGTTATGTGTGTGAAATGTTGTGATATCATTCTAAAGGTCCACAAACACGAAATTCATCCAAGTCTTAAGTAGCTGGAAACAAGTTACCTTGTGTAACTTCTTATATTTGGTTGATATGTTAAATATGTTTTAGAACTCACCATGAGACTAAAGAAAATGTAAAAATGGACCCTATTTGACAATAAAATGAAAAGTGGGGTATTTTTAGTCATTTTCGGTAATGAGGGACAATTTTTGGCAATAAAAGTAAAAATTGGGTTATCCTTGGTTTTTATGGTAAAAATGGGTCGAAAATGGACTTTTTAGTAAACATGGGCCATTTTTGAACATTTTAGTAAAAATGGGCCGAAAATGAATTTTTTAGTAAACATGGGCCATTTTTGAACATTTTAGTAAAAATGGGCCGAAAATGGACTTTTAGTAAACATGGGGCATTTTGGAACATTTTAGTAAAATGGGCCGAAAATGGACTTTTTAGTAAACATGGGCCATTTATAAACATTTGAGTAAAAATGGGCCTTTTATGACTATTTCGGTAAAAATGGGCCTTACGAGTCAAGTTTAGTAAAATTGGGCATTTATGGACAATTTTAGTAAAATTGGGCCTTTATTGACAATTTTAGTAAAATGGCCGAAAATGGACTTTTTAGTAAACATGGGCCATTTATAAACATTTGAGTAAAAATTGGCATTTTATGACTATTTCGGTAAAAATGGGCCTTATGAGTCAAGTTTAGTAAAATTGGGCATTTATGGACAATTTTAGTAAAATTGGGCCTTTATTGACAATTATGGCAACATTTGGCTATTTTTGACAATAATGATAAAAATGGACTATTTCTGACACTCATGGTAAAAATGGCTATTTTTGTCACGTATAATTTATAATTCGAAAATATACTCTAGTAACATTATTTATAACGTTAAATAATGAAATTCAATATTCGCGTAAATTTCCGTTAAGGCTCTTTTGAGGCACTCCTTCACTCGTACCTACCTAGTCTACATAGTAAGTCCTGTAGTTATAACCAGAGTCTCCTGGAGGGAGAGCGGGATATTGTGTATAGATCTATACGGGGTCGACACCTCCACACCTGAGCTGCTCGCTACAGCTAGACATGTCAGTCTAGGGTGACAATTATCTTTAGAAACCGACGCCTGAAGAACGTCAAGACAGGTGCTCTCATCATATTAGTATGGTTATAACGACTCACATAGAGGATAACTATAGTATATTAAAATTTACGCAAAACATATTCTCCACTCAATTTACGAAGTACAAAACTACGTGTTGACTATTTTGCATCTAAATTCACTACTCGGGTCTTAGGGTTTTAAGACCACAACTTTTTGTAAAACAGAAAATATAGGATTTTCTGGGAACACTCTCTATATAATTTCAAACAAAGAATACACATGCAATTATACATGATTTGAAATGAGACTCACAAACTATTTTTAAAAGAAAATATTGGATTTTGTGGAAGTCACAAACTATTACAAAGTTTTCTTACAAACATGTTTATGAACTCACCAACATTCTATGTTGACGCTTTTCGAAACGACTTGTATTCTCAGGAACTCAATAAGCAGGTTGGTAGCTAAGGAAATTTGGATATTTGTTGTATTTTTGAATTATCAACATTATGTTATTTTAGATGTATTTTGTAAACAAACACAAAGATGTAAACAATGAATGTTGATATCGTTAATGTATAATGATGATGGTTGCTATGTTTCAATTATATTCAATTGTTATGATATTACAATATGAAGTCACCCGCCCCCGCACGTTTCCGCCGTCCTGGTTCGGGGGTGTGACAAACTCGAACCTCGTAGTGAGCGTTGTATTTTCATCGGCTACCCACAGAAATCCTTTGGATATCTCTTCTATATCCCGAGTGACAATGTTATCTTCGTTGCGAGGAGACGGGTTTTCCGCGAAAGAGAACTCATATGCCAAGAGGAGAGTGGGAGGCTAATTGACCTTGAAGAGCTTCAAGAGTTAAGTGATAAAGGAACCTCAAACACTAGCGCTCAACCCGAGGAGGAAACTCTAGTTGAACCAGTTGACGAGTCCTTACCTCTGAGACGTTCTAGTAGAGTTAGAATGGCACCTGAGTTTTATGGTTTTCATATTACTACTGAAGGTGATACATTTATCAAAGATAGTACACTGGTAAATTTGGATGAACCTAACAACTACAAGGAAGCCATGGCAGGCCCCGAGTCTACAAAATGGAAAGAAGCGATTGACAGCGAGATTCAGTCCATGTATGATAATCAAGTTTGGAAGTTGGTTGACAATGTACCAGGTCGTAAGACGGTCGGGTGCAAATGGATCTTCAAGAAGAAGACCGACATGGATGGGAAAGTACACACTTATAAGGCGCGATTGGTTGCGAGGGGCTTTACTTAAACTCCAGGAGTTGACTGTGACGAGACCTTCTCACCAGTAGCGAATATTAAATCTATAAGGGTTATGCTAGCCATAGCTGCATTTCATGATTATGAAATATCGCACATGGATGTAAAACCCGCTTTCCTTAATGGGAAGTTGGCTGAAGATGTTTACATAAATCAGCCAGAGGGTTTTGTAGAAGCAAAATACCCTAATAGAGGGTGTAAGCTTGAGAAACCCATTTATGGATTAAAGCAAGCATCTCGCAGATGGAATCTTTGTTTCGATGAGAAAGTCAAAGAGTTTGGATTTTCGAGAAGCGAGGATGAGTCCTGTGTATATGTCAAAGCTAGTGGGTGTATAGTTAGCTTTCTTGTATTGTATGTGGATGACATACTTGTTAGATTTGGTGTCTTATCCCATAACTATAATTGGTATGTACTTGACCCGAGAGTATCATGGTCCATTTGGGTTGCCTTCACCAAAATAATTTGATAGGATGGATATTTGAGAAAGAGGTTATTTATGATTTATTAATATATTACAAGTATGATATATTAATTGTGAAATCATATTATTTAATTAGTATTGATCAAGAATTAATTTGTAATTAATTTTGTGATCAAAAGAGACTAATTAAATTAACGGAGACTGATTATGTAAATCAGTGTTATATATAGTGTGTTGGGCTATTGATCTATGTTGGGCTAAGTTTTATATAAGTATCCATGAAGAGTTAGCCCACATGAGATATGGATCATAACCCACATGTATGTATTAGGGTTTACCCATGACTCTTGGAATCCTACACTATATATGTGTTATCCCTTAGCCAAAATCGGTTAACCCAAGCATTATAAGAGTTCTAAGAGAACCCTAGCCGATTTTGGTGGTGCTTAAATTCTCTCTCAAAGTCCTCATTTGTTCATGGTGTTTGCGAACCATTTGAGGCATCACACTTGAGGTGTTAAGCTCTTGAAAGGCCAAGAACTATAAACTACATCAATAGGTGTTCATCTAACTTGATTTTATATGGTATATCCTCTATTGTATGCTAGTATGCTTTGGAAAATTCAAAATTGTATATAGAAATAGTGAAAACATAGATCCAAAGCATCTAGGGTTGCATGTGCACCATAGGAGTGTTATAGTTCTTAAAACCCAATAGTGGTATCAGAGCCTATGATTGTTTTCTGTTATATTTGATGCTTGTTAATTTTTAAAGCTGAAAAAATCGATTTTCTGGCCTCTGACTGATGAACTCGCCGAGTCCAATGCCTGAATCGACGAGTCCACTCAGTAAAAGGGTAACTCGACGCGTCCAGTTCATGTACTCATCGAGTAGAGGCTTCTGGTTGCTAAATTTCGAGTTTTTTGCCAGAATTGGATTAGGATCATTACCACAAATTGTTTTGTAATCATAAAAATCATATTTTCTGGTTTGGTGAGATGATCCTCATCCAATTAAAGGACAATTGTCAAATTTTAAGATAATAAGATAATTATTTATTTGATATGAATTGCCTTGCTATGAGTTAGATTAGATCAATAGTGAAATTATATGATAATGTTGTTAGTTAAAATTGATCTAAGTTGTTCATGAAGTGAGTTTTGTAACTTGTCCTCAAGTTATATGAAGAGTCTCATTCATGAACATTAAAACTCATAATTAAGTTTTCATAAGTTATGGAAATGAAAAGGTTTTCAAGAGTTACAAAACTTGCCCTCAAGTTTTGGTATTTGAAAAGTCTCAAATTATGAAACATTGATTTCTAAAACTCTTGTAATTAAAAAGGGCAACACTTGGGTTCATAACTTAAAATTAAATTAAATAATTTTAATTTTGACATTTTATGTTTAGAACCTTCATGTCTTTTGAATAGTTCAAATTACATATTATGGATTTTATTTAGTTAATTAAATTTTTAATTAAAAGAGAGATTAATAAATCCATAATTACATGGTTCAAGTTTAATTAAATTAAGAGTATAGTTTAATTAATAGATTAAACCACAAAATATTTTAAAAGTTTAAAATACACCCTTATACTATATAAAATTAAAACTTTAATATATTATATGTATAAGTAAAATGTCAGTCTTACCGTTAGTAGACCTCATTCACGAAGCCGGTCTATAAGGGGGTTATAAGGTTACAGCCTATAAAATGGTGGTTTAATGGGTGTCCACTCTCACCCGCCGCTTCCTTGACTGGTGGAGGGTCGTTAGCCGAACGGGTAGGATAGGACATTAATTCTCATTAAAAGTATAATTAAAATACCAAGTAACTAAACACTTATAAATTCCCAATCTTAGTTACTTAGGAAAAATGTGAATTTGATGCTAACCCATGAAATTGCACATTGCACCTTATTAGTCGTTAGTGGAGCGTGTGTGGTTAACCGACACACTAATATGGGACTAGTGAAGGATGGCAATGGGTTACTTGATGTTAATCATGGATAAATGGAGCGTGTGTGGTTAACCGACACATTGATTGGGTGATTTGTAACATTAAGTGTACCAAGCTAATTTGCATGGTTATTCACACCTTGTTTGTGATCCTCGACATCCCAGTCACAAACTTGAAGGGCATAATGTCACACCCCCGAACCAGGACGGCGGAAACGTCCGGGGGCGGGTGACTTCATCTTGTAATATCATAACAATTGAATATGAATGAAACATAGCAACCATCATCATCATACATCAACGATATCAACATGCATTGTTTACATCTTTGTGTTTGTTTACGAATTACATCCAAAATAAGATAATGTATGATAATTCAAAAATACAACAAATATCCAAATTCCTTAGCTGCCAACCTGCTTATTGAGTTCCTGAGAATACAAGTCGTTTTGAAAAGCGTCAACATAGAATGTTGGTGAGTTCATAAGCATGTTTGTAAGAAAACTTTGTAATAGTTTGTGACTTCCAGAAAATCCAATATTTTCTTGTAAAAATAGTTTGTGAGTCTCATTTCAAATCATGTATAATTTCATGTGTATTATTTGTTTGAAATTATATAGAGAGTGTTCCCAGAAAATCCTATATTTTCTGTTTTACAAAAAGTTGTGGTCTTAAAACCCTAAGACCCGAGTAGTGACTTTAGATGCAAAATAATCAACACATAGTTTTGTACTTCGTGAAATGAGTAGAGTATAAGTTTTGCATAATATAATATTATTATTCTCTATGTGAGTCGTTACAACTATACTAATATGACGAGAGCGTCTGTCTTGACGTTCTTCAGGCGTCAGATTCTAAAGATAATTGTCACCCTAGACTGGCCTGTCTAGCTATAGCGAGCAACTCAGGTGTGGGGGTGTCAACCCCGTATAGATCTATGCGCAATATCCCGCTCTCCCTCCAGGAGACTCTAATTTTAACTACATGACTTACTATGTACACTAGGTGGGTACGAGTGAAGGAGTGCCTCACAAGAGCCTTAATGGAATTTACGCGAATATTGAATTTCATGATTTAACGTTATAAATAATGTTACGAGTGTATATTTTCGACTACAAAATTATCAGTGGCAAAAATAGGCATTTTTTTACCATAAGTGTCAAAAATGGCCCAATTTTACCAAAATTGTCAATAAAGTCCCAATTTTACTAAAACTATCAAGAAAGGCCCAATTTTACTAAAATTGTCAATAAAGGCCCAATTTTACTAAAATTGTCAACAAAGGCCCAATTTTACTAAAATTGTCATATAAGGCCCATTTTTACCAAAATCGCCATAAAAGGCCCATTTTTACTACAGTTGTCATATAAGGCCCATTTTAACTAAACTTTTCATATAAGGCTCATTTTAACTAAAATTATCATATAAGGCCCATTTTAACTAAAATGTTTACAAATGGTCCATTTTCACCATAATTTCCATAATAGGCCCAATTTTTACAAGTTTTAGTAAAAACAATTTTACTTATCCAAAATGTTACCATTTTTATTGTAACTTTCCATATTTTCCATTTTTCAAGTTTTCATGACAAAATTTTGAGTTAACATTTTCTTTGACTTTATGGTGGTTTTATCACATATCAAAGATAATCCTTTTAAGCATAACAACAAACTACACACGATAACTTTGTTTTTCCAACAACTTGAGACTTGCACAAAATCTCGAGTTTATGGACCCTTAGCATGAGATCACAACATTTCAATCCACATAACACATAAAACATACACATGCAAGCAAATATACAAAGATTTTACACAAGACCTTGACTTGTATCCTCTCCCAAATGATACAAAACTCGAAAAATAGGGGTATGAAGCTCACCTTGCGGGCTTTTCGGTTTGTAAGGGAAGATGGTAAAGGTTTTCGGCCTAGCTTGCTTCCTTGAGGAGATTTTCGAAGTTGAGGTGGTTCTAAGAAGCATGTTCTCGAAAATGGGAGAGTAAGTGAAAGATCTTTAACACAAACTTGGAAACCAAGCAAAAGAGTTTGTCATAAACTTACCAAGGGATGAAACTTAAAGAAAATCCTCTTGAAACACACTAGTAAGCCACGATTTTTGATGAAGGAAATGAAGGAGTTTCTTGAGTTTTTGAGAGAGAATAAGATAAGAGTTTGAGTTTGAAATAAAAAGTGGATAGGGGATAAGATGGGGGAGGGGGAGGGGTGGGGGGAGGGGGTAGTAGAGGTTGACCTTATCTAGAGTTGATGTGAACACCTTAGATGTTTGTTGGCCATTAAGCATGGTTACATGCAATGTAAAATTGAGGTGGCATCATATTTGTGCAATGTAGTTTTCTTTTCTTTTCTTTTCTTTATTTTATTAGATGGGCTAACCGATCGGCCCAAAAAAGAAAGGAGAAAGAAAAGATTTTTGGGCATGGAGGGTAACCGAGAATACATTGGGCCCAATAAGAATTTTCGACCCATTAAGGCCCATATATTAGTTTTCGGCCCAATGAGATTAAATGGAATCGTTTTCGGCCCAATAGGAGGCCCAATATTGATTTTCGGTTCAATGAGCCCAACAAAATGATTTTCGGCCCAACATTATCCCAAATATGGGTTGTCGGCCCATAAAGAGGTCAACTAGGGCTTTTGGCCCAAAAAGGGGCCCAAAAGTGGTTTTCAGTCTTTGAAGGCCCATTAGACAGTTTTCTAGCCCAAAATAATACTTAATAGAGGTATTTGGCCCATTAGTGTCTAAGAATAAAATTCTTGCTGCCCCATAAGGCCCAATGAGGGTTTTACGGCCCAAAAGGTCAATTGGAAGGGTTACCGGCCCATTAGGGCCCAACAAGAAGGTCTTGGTCCATTAAGAGGTTTGGACCGAGAAGGCTTTGCCAAAGTTGAGTGAAGATAGTTTATTGGGTTAGATTTTGGGCTTACACGAGGAAGTTTCGACTTGAATCACAATTTTGGATATATAAACTTGTATAACATTGAAGTTTGGCTTATACCAAAAGTAGGGTTACAAGATTACACAAAGAAATTATATTGTACAAAGATAGAAATCCTAGCCCTAATTTGCTAGTTGTGACATCATCCCCCCGTTAGAGGGAATTTCGTCCCGAAATTCTTTCGAAAGCTATCCTTAAGAACTAGATAAGAGATGAGGGTATTTCTGCATCATCTGATCCTCACCTTCCCATGTGAATTCAGGTCCGTGTTTGGCACTCCATTGAACCTTCACAATTGGAATGCGGCTTTGTTTTGTACGTTTCACTTCCCTATCCATAATTTCCACAGGTTCTTCAACGAACAGGAGGTTTTCGTTCACCTCAATCTTGTCGAGTGGAACAACGAGGGTTTCGTCCGATAGGCATTTCTTCAGGTTTGAGACGTGGAAGACGGGGTGTACGTTGCTAAGCTCCGATGGTAGGTGCAGCTTGTAGGCAACCGGACCGATCCGGGCAAGGATCTCGAATGGTCCGATGTATCGTGGATTTAACTTTCCCCTCTTTCCGAACCGTATCATCCCTTTCCAGGGAGAGACTTTTAGCAGCATTCGATCTCCTACTTGAAACTCTGATGACTTTCGTCTTTTGTCAGCATATCTCTTTTGTGTGTCCCGAGATGTTTGGAGCCGTGCCCTGATTTGGACGATTTTCTCAGTTGTTTCCTAGATGATCTCAGGTCCTGTGAGGGTGCTGTTCGGTACCTGTCTCCTTGACAGTTGGGTGTCTCCTACCTCAGCACAACAGAGAGGTGATCTGTATTTTCGACTGTATAAGGCCTCGAAAGGAGCGACTTTAATGCTTTTATGGTAGCTGTTGTTGTACGAGAATTCGATTAGTGGCAAGTGGGTATCCCATGCCTTGCCGAAATCTATCACACAAGCTCTGAGCATATCTTCTAGTGTTTGAATGGTTCGCTCACTTTGGCCGTCAGTCTTTGGGTGGTAGGCAGTACTCATATCCAACTGAGTTGCCAATGATTTCTGGAGCGACTACCAAAATCATGAGGTGAATCTACTATCTCGGTCATAGATAATAGATATCGGTACTTCATTTAGTCTCACCACCTATTTTATGTATATCCGTGTTAGTCTCTCCATTTTATACGTTTCTTTTATTGGTAGGAAATGGGCAGATTTAGTCAACCGATCGAGAATTACCCAAATGGCATCCAGTCCGTCTGCCGACTTAGGCAATTTGGTTATAAAATCCTTGTTTATTCGTTCCCATTTCCAATCGGGTATCACTGGCTGTTGTAACAATCCCGAGGGCTTCTGATATTCTACCTTAACCTTTGCGCAAGTCAGGCACTTGCCCACGTAGGTAACAATCTCCGCTTTCATATTCGGCCACCAATAATGTTGTTTGATATCCAGGTATATTTTATCGAAACCCGGGTGGACGGAGTATCGTGTCTATTTGCTTCATTCATGACTACATCTCTGAACCCTCCAAACTTTGGGATCCAGATTCGGTCCATGAGATAGTATGCTCCTTCCTCTTTGATTATGAGATTCTTGTCTATTCCCCGCAAGGATTCGTTTGTGACGTTCTCCGACTTCAAGGCTACCAGTTAAGCCTCCTTGATTTGTGAAGACAAGTGGGAATGAATGGTCATCGTTAGTGTTCTTACCCGGCGGCCCAAGTATTCTTTTCTGCTTAAGGCATCATCCAATACGTTAGCCTTGCCCGGATGGTACTTGATCTCGCATTCGTAGTCCTTTAGCAGCTCGACCCATCACCGCTGCCTCATGTTTAGTTCTTTTTGATTCAAGATATGATGGAGGCTTTTGTGGTCTGTGAAAATGGTGCACCTTATCCCGTAGAGGTAGTGCCTCCAAAGTTTTAGAGCGAAGACCACAGCTCCCAGCTCGAGATCATGAGTGGTGTAGTTTACTTCGTGGGTCTTTAGATGCCTGGATGCATACACTATCACCTTCCCGTGCTGCATAAGTACACAGCCCAATCCTTGATTGGAAGCATCACAATACACTACGAATTCTTTTGTTCCCTCTGGCAGAGACAACACCGGAGCACTGCAGAGGGCTTGTTTCAGGGTTTGAAAAGCAGCTTCTTGTTTTTTATCCCAGTTGATTCTTTTTGTGTAGGCAATTTTGTGCCTTGATGCACGAGATAAGATGGAGGTTTGTATTGGATAAGGTGTCTAAGTCCATAACTATTTCTGGTATGTACTTGACCCGACCCAACATGGTCCATTTGGGTTGCATGACATCATGCAGTTGGATAGACTAAAATGAGAGAAATAACACTTATGGTTTATTAATATATTATAATTTCTAATATATTAATAATATTATTTAATTAGTATTGATCAAAAAGATACTAATTAAATATATGGGTTGATTATGTAAATCATCCATAACTTGTATAGTGGGCTAGATGCTCCATGGATTATCAAGTTGGGCTAAGGTCCATGGGATGCTCCATGGGAGTTACAAACCCATGGGTGATGGAAATGAAGATCCATGTTACATTAGGGTTTACATGGTGTAACCCTAATGCAACATACTATATAAGCATGCTTAGAGCAACCAAAATCGGGGACACTAGTGAGACAAGAGGGCAAGCCGAATTTAGAAGTGTTCTATATTTTCTCAAAGTCATTCCAAGAGCATTTGGTGTTGTGTGAAACATTTGAGGCATCACACTTGGGGTGCTAGGCTCTCAAGGTTTGCAAGGAATCAAAACAACAACAAGGTATGTAATTCTAGCCATCTTTATGTTTAAAGTTCCCCATGTATGCTAGATAGGATTATGAACCTTGGAAAAAAAAGTGTTTTGCATGTATTTTAGACAAACATAGATCCAAGGTTTTCTAGGGTTTCATGTACACTTAGGAGTGTTAGAATGCTCAAAACCCATCAGTGGTATCAGAGCCTGGTTTGTTTGTTTGATACTTGATGCAAAATTGTGGAAAAAACTCGTTTTTATGCATTCTGAAGCAAGAACTCGCCGAGTCCATGGGGGGACTCGACGAGTCCATGAGTAAACTCATCCTACTCGTCGAGTAGGTTCATGCACTCGATGAGTCGGAGCCCCTGAGTGCAGTTTTTCGAGTTTTGCTGCTGGAAATGGACTAGAAACATTACCCTAAACTGTTTTGGTGTTTTAAAACCTGTTTTAGATGGTGTAATGGTTGTTCTAATCCATTTACAATGGTTAATATCAAAATTACTTGATTATATGTGTTCATATGTTCTTGAAGATTTGATATGATTATTCATGTTCTTATGAGTTCTTGTTAGATCATAGGAATTACTAGTTTAATGTTGAATTCATGATCTCTATGTGTTTTAATGGAGTCCATAACTTGTCCTCAAGTTATGGATTACCAAAAGTCTCTTTGTATTAAATCCATTAAAAGAACACATAAGTTATAAAAAAATGAAGAGTCTTCATTTTAATAACTCATAAGTTATGAATTGAAAGGTTTTGTAAAGTTACAAAACTTGCCATCAAGTTTTGGAACATGTAAAGTCATCTAATAAACTTTAGTTCCAACCCCTAGAATTTTAAAAGTTAAAATTCAACCCTTATACTTTATAATATTATAAGTTTAATAATATATATATATATATATATATATATATATATATATATATATATATATATGTATAAGATCAAGTCGTTTTACCGTTAGTAGGCCTCATTCACGAAGCCGGTCTATAAGGGGGTATAAGGTTGTTGCCTATAAAATGACAGCTTAATGGGTGTCCACTCTCACCCACCGCTTCCTTGACTGGTGGAGGGTCGTTAGCCGAACGGGTAGGACAATGACTTAAAATTCTCATTAAAAGTATAATGATTATTATAAAGTAACTAAATGTTTTATAAATGCCCAATCTTAGTTACTTTAGGAAAATGTGAATAAGGTGCTAACCCATGAAATTACACTTTGCACTTTGATTAAGTCGTCAGTGGAGCGTGTGTGGTTAACCGGCACACTAACTTGGACTTAACAAGGTAGGCAAAGGGTGACTTAAGGTTTTTCATAGGTCGATGGAGCGCGTGTGGTTTACCGACACATCGATTAAGTGAAAATCATTAAGGTACCAAGTAATTTGCATGGTTGCTTCACACCTTGTTTTGTGATCCTTGGTATCCCAGTCATAAAACATGAAGGGCACACTCGAGATTGAAACATGCCATTGAAAAGTTCAATGTATCTCAAAAGAATCTAGGAGTTTCTAAAACCAAATAAAACCTAATAATTTATATATTTCGTTTTCATGGTGGAAATTGGTGAATCGTCATTCACCTACCTTTCAAATATGTTTTAGCTTACATTACGGCATCCCTCTTCTACGTTATAATATATTGTGATTGGATCCTAACCGTAATATTACATTTGGGTGTTTTATTAAGGTCTATCCTTATATCTAAACTAAACTTGTCTTTTCTTCTTTTCAGATGTCTTCCAACAATGCTGCTCCTGGCGAAAACCCTACCGACTCCTTCTCTCTCATGAACCTTTGTGGGAGAGTCATCTTTGATGGATCCAACTTTACAGATTGGATAAGGAACATCAGGATGGTCACTCGGTATGAGAACAAAGAATATGTTCTCGACAAGGAGCTTAAGGTACCCGAGCTGACTGCTACTCCTGAGGAGCTTGCTGAATATGAGGCACATGAAAGAGATGCTACCAAAGTGGCATGCATCATGAAGGCCACTATGACAGCCGAGCTCCAAAAGTCCTATGAGGACTACTATCCTTTTGAGATGCACCAGGATTTGATGGACCGCTACCATCAGAGTGCTCGTCAAGAGCGATATGAAATCATCTCCTCCATGATAACAACCAAGATGAAGGATGGTGAACCCATCACGGGCCACATGCAGAAAATGCAAAGGTATGTGGACCGTTTGCTGAAACTTAATGTGAACTTTCCTGAGGAGTTAGCAATAGATATCATTTTGCACTCCTTACCATCGTGTTATGATCAATTCCGCATGACATACCACATGAACAAGGAAGAAGTCACCCTCAGCAAACTTCAAGGACTCCTAAAGACCGTTGAATCAGGTTTTAAAGGTAAGTCGGTTGTTACTACTCCTACTCCTACTCCAAACTTCGCACCTGTCCTGGCAATCGGGAAAGGTAGAGGGAAAAAGAGGAAGAACCCTTCGAAGGGTACCAAGGGTAAGACCCTTGATGACTCCTCTACAAGCGGAACCAAGAAAGGTTTCGTCACTCCTTCTTCTGATCCCAAAGAGGCTGAATGCTTCTATTGCCATGAAAAGGCGCACTAGAAGCGGAACTGCCCAAAGTACCAGCAAGATTTGAAGGATGGGAAAGTGAAACCCAACCATGCAGGTATTTACACTATATTGTCTAATAACTCACCCTATTCTAACTCTTGGGTCCTTGATACCGACTATGGTGTTCATATTTGTTCTGATTTGCAGGGACTAAGAAGAAGTGAGAATGTGGAGCATGGAAAGATAAACTTGATCATGGGGAATAGGAAAGTTTCACCTGTCACCAAGATTGGAGTTTATACTTTGTTTCTAAGTAGTGGGTTTACTTTAGATTTGAATAAATGTTGTTATTCGCCTGAAATGGCAAGAAATGTTATTTCCTTTCATGCTTTATACAAACAAGGGTTTACCTTTTCTTTTGATAATGAAGTTGGTGGAATAAATGCTTTCTTTAATAATGTGTTTTATTTTAAAGCATTACCTTGTGATGGTGTGTATGAAGTTGTGTCTGTTGTAGATAATTTAGGAAATAATGTGTTGTGTATTGATTCTACTAATGATAATAACTTGGATAAAGCATCATTATGGCATTGTCGTCTTGGACATGTAAGCAAGAAACGCATAGGCCAACTCCAAAAGGATGGAGTCTTGGAGTCATTTGACCTAAAGTCAGATGATAGTTGTGAATCATGCTTACTTGGAAAAATGACAAAGTCACCCATCACAGGATCGTGTGCTAGGGGTGAGGGTTTGTTGGATCTAGTACACACAGATGTGTGTAGACCCTTCAAAACTGCCACAAGAGATGCTAATCGTTATTATGTGACTTTTACAAATGATTATAGTAGATATGGATATGTCTACTTAATTAAGCATAAGTCAGAGACTTTCGAGAGGTTTAAAGAGTTTAAACAGGAAGTCGAGAATCAATTGGGCAGGAACATTAAGATGCTTCGATCTGATTGTGGTGGTGAGTATCTTAGTACAAAGTTCCTCGACTATCTTAGGGAATGTGGGGTTGTCTCACAATTGACACTTCCCAGGACACCACAGTTGAATGGTGTAGCTGAGAGGCGTAATCGAACCTTGTTGGACATGGTTCGTTCCATGATGAGTCGAGCTTCGCGACCAATCTCATTCTGGGGGTATGCCTTAGAGACTGCCGCCCATATCCTTAATCTGGTCCCTACAAAGAAGGTTGCCAAAACACCTTACGAGATGTGGACTGGAAAGGTTCCTAGTCTAGCTCACATCAAGATTTGGGGTTGTGAAGCTTTCGTGAGACGCGAGACTCATGATAAGCTTGAACCTCGAAGTGAGAGGTGCATTTTCATCGGCTACCCACAAAAATCCTTTGGTTACCTCTTCTACAAACCTAGTGAGAATGTGGTCTTTGTAGCAAGGAGGGGTGTCTTTCGAGAGAGAGAGAGAGAGTTCATAAGCCAAGGAAATAGTGGGAGGCAAATTGAACTTGAAGAAATTCAAGAGTCAAGTGGTGAAGGAACCTCAAACCCTAGCAGTCAACTTGAGGAGGAAACTCCTGTTGATCCAATTGACAAGTCTGTACCTCTAAGGCGTTCCAAAAGGGTTAGGAATGCACCTGAGCACTACTATGGTTTCCATATTACTGCAGAAGGTGAGACACTTATCAGTGATGAGATACTAGTAAGTCTGGGTGAACCTAACAGCTATGCGGAAGCCATGGCAGGCCCCGAGTCTGCTAAATGGAAAGAGTCAATGGACAACGAGATACAGTCCATTTATGACAATCAAGTTTGGAACTTGGTTGACAATGTACCAGGTCGCAAGACATTTGGGCGCAAATGGATCTTCAATAAGAAGACCGACATGGATGGTAATGTACACACTTATAAGGCACGACTGGCGGCAAAGGGCTTTTCTCAAACTCCAGGAGTTGATTATGATGAGACCTTTTCACCAGTAGCCAAGATTAAGTCTATTAGGGTATTGTTAGCCATTGTTGCATTTCATGACTATGAAATATGGCAAATGGATGTCAAAACCGCTTTTCTTAATGGAAAGTTGGCTGAGGATGTTTACATGAGTCAGCCTGAGGGTTTTGTCAGCACATAGTACCCTAATAAAGTGTGTAATCTTGATAAATCCATCTTTGGATTAAAGCAAGCACCTCGCAGATGGAATCTTTGCTTTGATGAGAAAGTCAAAGAGTTTGGCTTTTCGAGGAGTGAAGATGAATATTGTGTATATGTCAAGGCTAGTGGGAGTATAGTTAGCTTTTTGGTACTGTATGTGGATGACATACTACTCATAGGTAATGATATCCCAACTCTGCAGGAAGTGAAGTCCTGGCTTGGGAAGTGTTTCGCTATGAAGGACCTAGGAGAAGCTACCTATATTCTAGGGATAAGGATTCTGAGAGACCGGAGTAAAAGACTAATTGGACTTAGTCAGAGTACATACTTGGATAAAGTGTTGAAGAGGTTCAGCATGCAAGATTCCAAGAAAGGAGAGTCACCCATCCAGAGTAACGCTAGATTGAGTAAGACTCAGAGCCCGAGTACCGAGGTTGAGATAGCATAAATGAGTCGAGTACCTTATGCTTCAACTGTAGGATCTATCATGTATGCTATGACGTGTACTCGTCCTGATGTAGCCTTTGCTTTGAGCATGGTTAGCAGGTATCATGGGAACCCTGGTAAGGCTCACTGGACGGCGGTAAAGAACATTCTCAAGTACCTGCGGAGGACTAAGGACTGGGTCCTTACCCTTGGTGGGAGTGATGACTTGAGAGTTGTAGGGTATAGTGATGCTAGCTTCCAGACTGATAGGGATAATTTCCGCTCTCAGTCGGGGTGGGTCTTTACCTTAAACGGAGGATAAATTACTTGGAAAAGTTCCAAACAGGAGACAGTGGCTGATTCAACTTGCGAATCAGAGTATATAGCGGCAAGCAAGGCAGCAAAGGAGGCTATATGGCTAAAGAACTTCATTGGAGACCTTGGAGTTGTACCAGCTATAAAGGAGCCTATAGAGATTTTCTGTGATAGTGAAAGCGCAGTTGCCTTAGCAAAGGAACCAAGGGATCACGGGAGATCCAGACACATTGACAGAAAATACCATTTCACCAGACATCGTATAGAAGAAGGACTCTTCGTGGCAAAAAGGGTATCATCAGATGAGAACCCGATAGATCCCCTCACGAAGGGACTGGGTAGGGTTAAGCATCTCCAGCATGCAAGGAGCATAGGGCTGAAGGATGATATTAGTTTTAGTAGTTAGATAATTTTTCGAAATTTGTAAAATGTAAATTGACATTTGATGATGAATAAAAGGTGTGTTTTATTTATAAGTAAAGTGTTGCTATCTTTTGTTAATCGTTTACTATTATTTCTTTTGCATGTTTTGACTTCCAGAATATTTATGTTGTGTTTTACATATTATTCAAATTATCCACAGTCGGTCATATGTTGGAAGTAGATATGAATTAAGACTGTCATGAGTTGGTTGTAGAGGTCTAAAATGTTGGACATGGCCTCAACACTCATGAGTACTCATAAGTTCTGAGTATTGGATTCAACCCACGCTCGCTGGTATCACTTCATGGAATTTATCTCGAGTGATCGCGAGACGGTAATATCATATAAGTCTTCAAACCTAGAGATATGACTTGTTGTCTATGAGTTGGTTATGCATTGATCGTGCGAAAACGCATTGGTAACTCGATGTTATAAAACGTGCGTTTGTGTGTGATTTAACAAGTAGTAGAACAAGCATATGAGTTGAAGTTTATCTGTTCCTTCTTGGATTAGAAGCGATATCTGGGCCCCTCGATGATTTTGTCTGACCTATGTACCGGGCCCGGTCAGAACTAAGTTGATGTGTTCAATTAAGTTCTATGTCAGACAAATCGGAAATCGAGAAACAAACTGCTAGACAAAAGTAAGACATTGTTCCATGTATTTGTCCGACTGATATCTAGAACAGAGGATTATATGATCACTTATCTTAAATGGCGTATCATCATCTTCTCAGTTCCGAGAGACCTTGAAAAGAGCTACGATTACTGATCGGTTCCTGAAGTCATACTTGCAGTTATAGTTATTAGCCTTATCCAAGTAGGAGACTGTTGGATAAGGTGTCTAAGTCCATAACTATTTATGGTATGTACTTGACCCGACCCGGCATGGTCCATTTGAGTTGCATGGCATCATGCAATTGGATAGACTAAAATGAGAAAAATAACACTTTTGGTTTATTAATATATTATAAGTTCTAATATATTAATAATATTATTTAATTAGTATTGATCAAGAATTAATCTAGAATTAATTAAGTGATCAAAAAGAGACTAATTAAATATATGGGTTGATTATGTAAATCATCCATAACTTGTATAGTGGGCTAGATGCTCCATGGATTATCAAGTTGGGCTAAGGTCCATGGGATGCTCCTTGGATGCTCCATGGGAGTTACAAACCCATAGGTCATGGAAATGAAGAGCCATGTTACATTAGGGTTTACATGGTGTAACCCTAATGCAACATACTATATAAGCATGCTTAGAGCAACCAAAATCGGGGACACTAGTGAGACAAGAGGGCAAGCCGAATTTAGAAGTGTTCTATATTCTCTCAAACTCATTCCAAGAGCATTTGGTGTTGTGTGAAACATTTGAGGCATCACACTTGGGGTGCTAGGCTCTCAAGGTTTGCAAGGAATCAAAACAACAACAAGGTATGTAATTCTAGCCATCTTTATGTTTAAAGTTCCCCATGTATGCTAGATAGGATTATGAACCTTGGGAAAAAAAATTATTTTGCATGTATTTTAGAAAAACATAGATCCAAGGTTTTCTAGGGTTGCATGTACACTTAGGAGTGTTAGAATGCTCAAAACCCATCAGTTTGCACCGGGTTTATCGCCATAGATAATTAGTGTTTCGTTGGTGGGTAGGTGAAGGCGAACGACCTTCTCGTGGTACATAATATCAGCATGGTGGGGGCTTAGTCAATCCATACCGATGTTCACATCAAAACTTCTAATATTAACCGGCATCAAGTTGATTTGAAACGAGTGATTATTTAGTGTTAACGTGCACCCTATGAAAATGTCCTTGGTTGTTTCAGTTTTCCCATTAGCCATTTCCACCGTGAAGGCTTCGCTTAGCTTTTGGGGGTTTTGATTTATTAGGTGTTTGAATTTATGACTCACGAAACTCCGTTCAGCCCCACTATCGAATAAAATGCATGCATAAGTGTTGTTGAGGGGAAACATATCAGTGACTACAATCGGATCTTGCACCGCCTCCCCCTGTCCCATTGTTAAGACCCTGCCTGATACCCCTGCACCTTGATTGTTGGCTTTGGGTCAGTTTCGCTTAAAGTGGCCAGTCTCCCCACATCCATAACATGCTTGACTGGCCCCAACATTGTTCGGTTAGGGGTTGTTTTTCTATGGCTGGGATCTGCAATACTGGGAGGTGTGCCCTTTGCGATTGCAGTTGGTGCATTGTAAGCCTCGGCATGCACCACTGTGATGGAAATTGCATTTATCACATTTGGGTAGAGAGCCCGCGTAAGGCCTTGCAGGCGTTGGTGTGGTTGAGGCTGGTGTGATCTGAGTGGTAGCAGTGTAAACTGCTATAGTTTGCTGCTTCTTTGATGATTCTTGATGTTGTCGCCCTTTTCTTTTGTTTCCCCGATTGTTCTTGTTGTTGTCATCCTTCTTTGTTTCAGCGCCGGAAGTTTTCGCTCCCTTTCCATCCACATGGTCGTACAACTTTTGTGCCAGCCGCTTGGCACTATCGAAGGTCGAGGGGTTGGCAGCAATTACATTCCCCTAGATTGGAGGTGTTGACCCCCAAATAAAGCGTTCGACCTTTTTTCCCTCTGATGTTATCATTCCAGGGCACAAAAGTGCCAGTTCACTGAATTGGGCAATGTATGTTTCGATGTCAGAGTTCTGCACAGTCAGGTTCCACAATCCATGTTCAAGCTTTTGTACTTCGCCTCGGGGGCAGTACTCATCCAACATCAAAACTTTGAGGTCCTCCCATGACATGGAATTGGCGACCGGGAGAGTTAGGGCCTTGATGTGGCCGTTCCACCACGAAAGAGCCCTATCAGTAAAGGTACAAGCTGCAAACTTCACCTTGCTCTCCTCGGGACATTCGTAGATTTCGAAGACCGATTCGATTTTCTCTGACCACCGGGTGAGAGCTATTACGCCCCACTACCATTGAATGTCTTCGATTTTGTATTAGTGAAGTCTTTATGAGTGCAAGTTTTCTGGTGTTCGGGGTTAGTCCCGTGGTTGGAACTCTCCGTTCCCTGACCGTTGCCTCCACAGAACCGATTCATTAATGATAAATTTTAGTACATAAAAGCATGAAAATTGACCTTTAAAAGGTCTACAGTACAATTAGAATGAAAATTAGCCAGCATAACGACTCTACGACTAGTGTAATCACTTAATCGTAGGGTCAGTCCTACATACATAAAGTAAAAGAAAAAGAGAGTCCCATCAATAGCAGAGGTGAGTAGGATAGATCCTACTCACGCCGGGAGGTATCTGGTGGTGTTGATGACGAAGTGGAAGCGCCCTGGAGTCTGGCTAGCTGGAGCTCGGTGACCCGCATCCTTGCCTTTAGTGCGGCCTGGTCGCTCCTGGTAGTCCTGCACTATGTCCTGGGTCTGCCTCTCCGTGCGTTCCACCACGGCTCTCATCGCGTCCAGCTGATTGGCGGTCGCCTAGGCCTGATCAGCGATATCCCTGGTCCGCCTGACCAACACTAGAAGGGCTCGGTCCGCTGGCCCTCCATGTCTGAGGTCGAAAAATCCCTGCTCCAAGCCAAACAGCGGACGCAAACCCTGCTGCCTACTCCACCTCCAGATATCGTGTGCCCACGGGGGCATAGGGCCATTGGGGCCCATCCGATGTGCAGGCACCCTAGCCATGTAGGGTGGGTCAATGACTTCGGACTCCGCGTCCGAGTCATTCTCTTCCTCCTCTTCATCCTCATTAACTTCCTCGTCAATTTCTTCTTCTTCCGGGTCTTCCATGTGCTCCTCTTCTGGGTCCTCCTCTAGCTAACCTCCATTTCCCTGATTCAGGGGAAAAGGATCACCCGGTTGGTGAAAGTCTGCCATAGTGTCTGTACGAGAATATAAGTACAAAAGGAGATATAAGAAAATCCATGAAGACTCCACATAAGGCCAAAATACTCCCATAGTATTTTAATTGTTTAGGTTTGATTCCTTAAAAACCTTTGGGTATTAGGTTAGTAAGTTTTAGATTTGCTATCCACCCCGATCACTCCCAAACACACGTTGGTCGTATTTTGAATAAATATAGTTGATCAGACTATACTTACCCCCAATACGATTACATAATTGCTTGGGTTTAACCACGATGTCCAACTCTTCTAAAGACTTTTAATTGTTTTTCTTATTTTTGTTCAGAGTATCTTAGTATCATTGTATTTATAGTTACATATCTTGTATGGTTAGATATGCTAGTTCACTATAAGCAATGCTATAATACCAATCTGTCACACCCCCAAACCAGGACGGCGGAAACGTCCGGGGGTGGGTGACTTCATCTTGTAATATCATAACAATTAAATATGAATGAAACATTGCAACCATCATCATCATCATACATTAACGATATCAACATGCATTGTTTACATCTTTGTGTTTGTTTACGAATTACATCCAAAATAAGATAATGTATGATAATTCAAAAAATACAACAAATATCTAAATTCCTTAGCTGCCAACCTGCTTATTGAGTTCCTGAGAATAGAAGTCGTTTCGAAAAGCGTCAACATAGAATGTTGGTGAGTTCATAAACATGTTTGTAAGAAAACTTTGTAATAGTTTGTGACTTCCAGAAAATCCAATATTTTCTTTTAAAAATAGTTTGTGAGTCTCATTTCAAATCATGTATAATTGCATTTGTATTCTTTGTTTGAAATTATATAGAGAGTGTTCCCAGAAAATCCTATATTTTCTGTTTTACAAAAAGTTGTGGTCTTAAAACCCTAAGACCCAAGTAGTGAATTTAGATGCAAAATAGTCAACACATAGTTTTGTACTTCGTGAAATGAGTGAAGTATAAGTTTTGCGTAAATTTTAATATAATATTGTTATTCTCTATGTGAGTCGTTACAACCATACTAATATGACGAGAGCGCCTGTCTTGACGTTCTTCAGGCGTCGATTTCTAAATATAATTGTCACCCTAGACTGGCCTGTCTAGCTGTAGCGAGCATCTCAGGTGTGGGGGTTTCAACCCCGTATAGATGTATACGCAATATCCCGCTCTCCCTCCAGGAGACTCTGGTTTTAACTACAGGACTTACTATGTACACTAGGTGGGTACGAGTGAAGGAGTGCCTCACAAGAGCCTTAACGGAATTTACGCGAATACTGAATTTCATTATTCAACGTTATAAATAATGTTACGAGTTTATATTTTCGACTACAAAATTATCAGTGGGAAAAATAGGCATTTTTTTACCATAAGTGTCAAAAATGGCCCAATTTTACCAAAATTATCAATAAAGGCCCAATTTTACTAAAACTGTCAATAAAGGCCCAATTTTACTAAAATTGTCAATAAAGTCCAAATTTTACTAAAATTGTCAACAAAGGCCCCATTTTACTAAAATTGTCATATAAGGCCCATTTTTACCAAAATCGCCATAAAAGGCCCATTTTTACTAAACTTGTCATATAAGGCCCATTTTACCTAAAATTATCATATAAGGCCCATTTGAACTAAAATGTTTACAAATGGTCCATTTTCACCATAATTTCCATAAAAGGCCCAATTTTTACAAGTTTTAGTAAAAACAATTTTATTTATCCAAAATGCTACCATTTTTAGTGTAACTTTCCATATTTTCCATTTTTTAAGTTTTCATGACAAAATTTTGAGTTAACATTTTCTTTGACTTTATGGTGGTTTTATCACAAATCAAAGATAATCCTTTTAAGCATAACAACAAACTACACACGATAACTTTGTTTTTCCAATAAGTTGAGACTTGCAGAAAATATCGAGTTTATGGACCCTTAGCATGAGATCACAGCATTTCAACCCACATAACACATAAAACATACACATGCAAGCAAATATACAAAGATTTTACACAAGACCTTGACTTGTATCCTCCCCTAAAAGATAGAAAACTCGAAAAATAGGGGTATGAAGCTCACCTTGGGGGTTTTTTCGGTTTGTAAGGGAAGATGGTGAAGGTTTTTGGCCTAGCTTGCTTCCTTGAGAAGATTTTCGAAGTTGAGGTGGTTCTAAGAAGCATGTTCACGAAAATGGGAGAGTAAGTGAAAGATCTTTAACACAAACTTGGAAACCAAGGAAAAGAGTTTGTCATAAACTTACCAAGGGATGAAACTTGAAGAAAATCCTCTTGAAACACACTAGTAAGCCACGATTTTTTATGAATGAAATGAGGGAGTTTCTTGAATTTTTTTAGAGAGAATAAGATAAGAGTTTGAGTTTGAAATGAAAAGTGGAGAGGGGATAAAGGGGGGGGGGGGGGTCGGCCGATAAAGGGGGGATGGGTGGGGGTAGTAGAGGTTTACCTTAGCTAGAGTTGATGTGAACACCTTAGATGTTTTTTGGTCATTAAGCATGGTTACATGCAATGTAAAATTGAGGTGGCATCATATTTGTCCAATGTGGTTTTTTTATTATTTTTTTTATTTTATTAGATGGGCTAACCGATCGGCCCAAAAAAGAAAAGAGAAAGAAAAGATTTTTGGGCTTGGAGGGCAACCGAGAATACATTGGGCCCAATAAGAATTTTCGACCCATTAAGGCCCATATATGAGTTTTTGGCCTCTATTGAAATTAAATGGAATAGTTTTCGGCCCAATAGGAGGCCCAATATTGATTTTCTGTTCAATGAGCCCAACAAAATGATTTTCGGCCCAACAATAGCCCAAATATGGGTTCTCCGCCCATATAGAGGTCAACTAGGGCTTTTGGCCTAAAAAGGGGCCTAATAGCGGTTTTCGGTCTTGGAAGGCCCATTAGAGAGTTTTCTGGCCCAAAATAATACTTAATAGAGGTATTTGGCCCATTAGTGTCTAAGAATAAAATTCTTGCAGCCCCATAAGGCCCAATGAGGGTTTTATGGCCCAAAATGTCAATTGGAAGGGTTGCCGGCCCTTTAGGGCCCAATAAGAAGGTCTTGGTCCATTAAGAGGTTTGGACCGAGAAGGCTTCGGTTAAGGCCCAATGTTGAGTGAACATAGTTTATTGTGTTAGATTTTGGGCTTACACGAGGAAGTTTCGACTTGAATCACAATTTTGGATGTATAAACTTATATAGCATTGAAGTTTGGCTTATACCAAAAGTAGGGTTACAATATTACACAAAGAAATTATCTTGTACAAAGATAGAAATCCTAGCCTTAATTTGCTAGTTGTGACACATAATCGAGATTTAAACATGCCATTGAAAAGTTCAATGAATCTAAAAGAATCTAGGAATTTCAATTCATTTAAAACCTATAGTTCTTTTTCGTTTTTCATGGTGGAAATTGGTAAATCGTCATTTACATACCTTCAAATATTTTACAATTGGATTACGACATCCCTCTTCTGAATTGTAGAATATTGTGTTGGGTCTAGCCTTAATATTTCATTTTGGGTGTTATATTAAGGACTTAAATCAACTAACTTGAATTTCTCCCATTATAGATCTCTAGGTCAGACACTATAGAATTCCCAAATCTTATGGAAAAAGCTTTCCTCGTAAAGATGATGTTCCCAGAAATCATACTTCACTTCCTCCACCTCCTCCAATTATTCTCCCTAACCCACAAGTTCAAAGACTTGAAAAGTTCAAGGTCACTCAAGCCCTATTGGCTAGCAAACACGAAGATGGAAGGTCTGTGTGTGCACATGTCTTGGAGATGAAGTCACACATTGACAGGCTGGGAATATTAGGAGTCGTTGTGTAACGCCCGGGTTTCGGGGCTAAGCATTTTAGATGATGTAATAGTCTAGGTCAACTATTGTAACTCATTTGAAATAATAAAAATGAAATATTGGAATACTATGTGAATTATGTGTATTTGTGTGCTTATTACTTATTTATAAATGACTAATAAATAAAGGATAAAAATAAGCGTCAAAATTAAAGTGTGAGATAAGCCCGATATCTTTACATAAAGTTGTAGTGGTCGAAACAAGGGTTTCGGGGATATAAAGAACGCCAAAATCCGAGTTATAACGAAGAAGTTATGACACATCAAAGCTTCGCGACGGAACCGGCACGACACCGGGAAGCGTAAATAGTAAATGTACGATAGAGCGACTTTTAGCCTTAGCGATCTAAACGAAATTCGTAGAAAACGTTAAACCGGGAGCGTCCATAAAAAGAACGCCCAAATCTGACTTCGTATGAAGAAGTTATGAGTTTTCGAAGTTTCGGCTTAGTAGTGTAAGCCCGAAGTTCGAATATTAGATCGAGCGGTTTTTAGCCGACACAACCTAAACGAAAATCGAAGATCTCGTTAATAGTAGCGTAACGATAAAAAGACAGATGAAAACGGACGTCGGATGAAGAAGTTATGAGATTTTAACGGACCAATCCTGTCCCGGCCTGTTAATAATATAACGTTTAAAATAAATCAAAGTTAGCCGACTGTCTAAACGAAAGTTTTAGAGTACGTTCTCGCCTACGTGTGGATATAAAGAACGTCAAAAACGGAGCTCGTACGCAAAAGTTACGAATTTTTAAAGTTTGCACTTGAATTTGCGAAGCCTATAGCGAAACTGATGACGTGGCTCGATCTGGGCCATCCATCGCTGATCCCGAAACACGCTCCGGATTACGACACGCCACCCTCGCACTATGCCCCGCGTCCGAAATGAAGTACGCCCAGCGTACTTCGGCCTTGTGTGGTCCGAGGAGTGAACGCGTAGCACCACCGAAACTGCAACACGTGGAGACCTTATCCGAACTTACGCCCAGCGTAAGGCTTCGGTACGCCCAGCGTAAGTCCGAAGTCTGGGCTATAAATAGAGGGCCGAGGCTGCCCAATTTCTCACACCAAAAATATTTTCTCTCTCTAACTTCTTTCTCTCTCTAAGGGTCCTAACCCCCTCCTAAGCCTAGGTAAACCCCCTAGCACCTAAAGGAAGCCCCGAGGCTCCCGGAGTCCTGAGAAAAAGGGTCTTTCGGTTCGGAAACGCTGCTCCAAGCGAAGCCCGGTTTTCCTTAAAATCCGTTATGCCTATGAAATTTTTAATATAGATTTTAAATAATTATAGTAATGTTATTAGGTCCTTAAAATAATTATTTGGGCTATTATTATGAGTTATATAGAGTGTTGTTTAACGCTTATATAATAATAATAATAGCTAGACTATTAATTGGTCGCGGTTAACGTTAGACTAAACCCTAGTGGTATTGATACTAGGTTTTGTCAAGGGAAAACTTATTTTGAGATAACGAAGCGTTGTCCGAGTTCTGAGTCACCACCTTAACAAGTGAGTGCATAGTCACTTTCATCTTACACATAGATATGAAGTATTTAATATAAATTACATGCTATGTGTGCATATTGTCTGAATACTTGTTGTCTATGCTGATGAAAGATTTTTATACATGTTTTAAATGATTTAAACTGTATATGTATTTTATATCTAAAAAAATGTTGGGGTAAAAGATGGGTAGATGTAATAGACGATGTGTGATAAAATGATGAGAGGCCTCGATGTTGTTGTTGTTGATTCTGTCATCTAGCGGAGTATGGATGACGACCATGGACTCTTCTAGACAGTACAGTGGAACGATAGCAGGCTCGCAACTTGTAGGTGTTTGTGAACGATGTGTTCACCGGTGTACTCCATCCCCTTAGCAGTAGTGTCCATCCCGATGATGATCCTTAGGATAGGTCCCTTATGATAGGTGTTTAGGGACGTAAAGTGAGGATAACGGGAACGGGTAATCGGGTTATTGTTGGTTGATGAAATTAAATAACTTATTTGTTATGGGTTGAAAACCCTATGTGCTCACCAGGCTCCCAAGCCTGGCCCACTCAGTTTCTTGTATCACCGGTAGTGGTGCACGTGCATAAATATGATGTTTGGGATGAGAGATTACAGATATAGGCATGTAGATATAAATAAATGTAGTAAGGCTTATATTGTACTGTTTATGATTTTGATCTGTATCGAACATGACATCCGGAGGTTTTAATGAAATACATTTCTACGGAAATGCTTTGATAAATCTTTATCATATTTTATTTTGGGAACAAATTCCGCAACACTTTTATTTAAAATGTTACTCTGATTTTTAAACAAAGCATAAACAAAATCGGTCTTTTCTGGCCGTGAAAATGGGGATGTCACAGTTGGTATCAGAGCATTAGTTTAAGCGAACTAGGAATTTGTAGGATTTCTAGACTTAAACTTAGAATGCTAAGCGATGATTGTGAGATGTGAGCACTAGCTTATTTAGGAAAGTATGCCTAATATGCTTTATGTGCTAAATGATTTATGCCTTATATGATGTTACTTGTTCGGATCTATGGTCTGTTGCCGACCGGATCTGGAAACCTTATGTGTTCAGGATTCTAAATGTACGACTACGATATTAGAACTAGCATGTAAACGTTTCGGAGAGACAAGGATGATTTAAACGTCTATCCTGAATAAAGATCTAAATTCACCTTATTCGGTGTATAGATCAAGATGGCAAGAACCCGCAGTGGAGCTGGAAATGCGAATAGGAATAGGAATCAACCCCCAGTGATTCAGCAAATACCTGTTGTAGCAGAAGTTGCACCCGAGCCAATCACCATGGATGGAGTACATGCCATGATTCGTGCTATGTTAGCAGAACAAAGGGAGGAAATGAGGCAGATGTTGCACGCAAATAGGGACGAACCTACCATGCCCGTTGAGCAACCCGAGCTGAGTCCCGAGCAATCGGAGGATGGGAACTATAGCCGCCATGTGAGTCAAGTTGGGACTCAAGGAGAACGAAGGAATGACCCGGAGAGGGGAAACGACAAGGATGGGCGAATGTATAAGAATTTCTTGGGTGCCAAGACACCAAGTCTCTCAGGAAGCCCAAAGCCTATTGAGATTATGGATTGGATCTCCGAAATGGAGATGGTGTTCGAGAGCTGCAGCTGTAGCGTGAAACAGAAAACCGTCTTCGCAGTAAGACAACTGAAAACTGGAATCTTGAGCTGGTGGAAGTTACTGGCAGATACAATGTCGCGAGGAGAAGCCCTAAAGATGTCATGGGATGAGTTCTTGGAACAAATGAAGGCGCAGTACTGTTTAGAAATAGATCTGATTGATCTGAACAATGAGTTCCAAGGGGAGAGTGAGCGTTGACGACTACGCTACTGCATTCACGGAGAAGATGAAATTGTTTCAATACCTAGTGCCAACCGAACTCTCCAAAATTGAGAAGTTCGCAAATGGACTGCCAGCCGACTTTGGCCCGACAGTCAAGATGGCAACCACTCTGAAATCAGTTGTTCGAGCAACTAAGAATGTGGAGACCCAGCAAAAGGAAAGGGGTCTGGAGAGGGTCGAGGTTGGTGAGAAAAGGAAATTCGATGGATCTTCAAGGTCCAACAAGAAAAGTAAATTCTCGAAGTCTGGTTCGAAGGGAGGAGGAGCCGAAGCAAAGTGGTGTGGCAAGTGCAAGAAGAAGCACTCTGGAAAATGCGACGGAGAAGTCACCTGCTTTAAGTGTGGAAAGACCGGGCAATATGCCAATGAATGCACCTTCACCAAGAAAGTCTGTTATGGGTGTGGCGAGGAAGGGCACATTTTAAGGGACTTCCCGAAGAAGAAGGAGGCGGGAAGACCCAACATTCCACCGAAGCCGAAGGCAAGAGCCTTCCAGATGACGCTCGAGGCTGCGGAGGAGGCAACAAACGTCGCTTCAGGTACCTTTCTTGTAAATGGATTGCCTGCCAATATACTATTTGATTCCGGAGCCAACTACTCCTTTGTGTCGCATAAATTTGGTGGGAAATTAGCATTGCTCATAGAAAAACTTGATAATGCCCTAATTGTGGAAGTTGCATGTGCACCATAGGAGTGTTATAGTGCTTAAAACCCAACAATACTGCTCATAGGAAACGACATCCTAACCTTGCAGGAGGTTAAGTCCTGGCGTGGCAAGTGTTTTGCTATGAGGGACCTTGGGGAAGCTGCTTACATTCTAGGGATAAGGATATTGAGAAATAGGAGTAAAAGACTAATAGGACTTAGTCAAAGTACCTAATTGGACAAGGTGTTTAAACGATTCAACATGGAGGATTCCAAGAAAGGAGAATTGCCCATCCAAAGCAATACCAAACTGAGTAAGACTCAAAGTCCAAGTACATATGCCGAAATAGCATAAATGAGTCGAATACCATATGATTCTGCCGTTGGCTCGGTCATGTATGCTATGACATGTACTCACCCTGATGTAGCCTTTGATTTGAGCATGGTTTGTAGATATCAAGGGAATCCTGGTAAAGCTCGCTGGACTGCGGTAAAGAACATTCTTAAGTACCTGCGGAGGACTAAGGATAGGGTCCTTACCCTTGGTGGGAGTGATGACTTGAGAGTGACAGGGTATAGTGACACCAACTTTCAGACCAACAGAGATAGTTTCCGCTCTCAGTCGGGATGGGTATTTACCATAAATGGAGGAGCAGTAACTTGGAAAAGTTCCAAATAGGAGACTATAGCCGATTCAACGTGCGAATCAGAGTACATAGCAGCAAGTGAAGCATCGAAGGAGGCAATATGTCTAAAGAACTTCATCGGAGACCTTGGAGTTGTACCCGCTGTAAAGGAGCCTATGGAGATTTTCTGTGACAACGAGGGTGCGATCGCCTTAGCCAAGGAACCAAGGGATCATGGCAAATCCAAGCACATCGATAGAAAATATCACTTCATAAGACATCGAGTATAAGAAGGACTACTCGTAATGAAGGGGGTATCATTAGAGGAGAACCCATCAGATCCCCTTACGAAGGGACTGAGTAGGGTTAAGCACTTGCAGCACGCTAGGAGTACTGGGCTGAAGGACCATATTAGTTTTTAATGATTAGATATATATTTAGAAACTTGTAATAGCTAAAATGTAATTGACATTTGATGATTGAATAAAAGGAGTTTTATTTATAATTAAAGTTACTATCTTGTGTCAATTGTTTACTATTGTTTCATTATTTCATGTTTTGAGTTCCAGAATAATAAGATTATTCAAACCATCCACAGCCGATCATACTTTGGAAGTAGGTTATGAAAGTAGACTGTTATGAATGGCTTTTTGTAAGATTGTATAAGGTGTTAGACATAGAAAAGTTTGCTAAAAACATTTATAAGTGCTCTTGAAATAAAATTTGAGTATTGGACTAAACCCACGCTCACATGAATCACTTCATAGAATTTATCACGAGTGATTGTGAGATGATAATATCGTATGATCTACAAACCAATATATATGAGTTGTTAATTATGAGTTGGTTGTACATTTATGATACGTAACCACATTAGTAACTTGATGTTATAAAACGTATTATTGTGTATGATTTGACGAGTAGTTACTACAAACATATAAGTCGAAGTTTATCTGTTCCTTTTATCCTAAGAGGATTAAAAGCGATATCTTGGGCCCCTCGATGATTTTGTTTTGACTTATGTGTCGGGCCCGGTCAGGACGCTATTGATGTGTTCAATTAAGTTCTATGTCAAACAAATCGGAAATCGGGAACAAATTGCAGGACAATAAGTATGACTGTGTTCCATGTATTTTTCCGCACGATATCTTGAAGAACAGAGGATTAGATGATCCCTTATCTAATGGACGCGTCAGAGTTCGACAACGGCTTTTTGAGAGCTACGATTGCTAATCGGATTTTGAAGTTACATTCGCAATTATTGTTGTTAAACTTATCCAAGTGGGAGACTGTTGGATTAGGTGTTTAAGCCCATAACTATAATTAGTATGTACTTGACCCGATAGTAGCATGGTCTATTTCGGGTTGCCTTCACCAGGACATATGTTCATTAAACAACATATCTTTGGAATATGCTATCTCTGCCTCTTTACTTGAACATTCTACTAAAACTTCATCTAATTAACTACTATATGACATGATTTCCTCATATCGATTTTCTAATATATATATATATATATATATATATATATATATATATATATCAAGGTTGTAGAAAACGTTAGACGTTAGCTAGTCGGTGGACTGGGGTCTAGGGATTAATCGGCTAAGCGGGAATTAATCGGGGGATTAAACGGGGACCATTAATTATTAAGAAAATTATTCAAAATTTTAGAAATCTAACTTTAATCGTAAGAATATAAATAAATAAGCATACAAGTTTAATAATAAGTTTAACAAGCACAACAATTTATCATCCAATTAATAAGAAAAGTTAATCAATTTTTAATATATCTTAAGAAAAGAAGTAAATTTGGGTATTTGTATATTTGAAAACACAGAAATTTATAAAATTTATTTTTTTTAAAATTTTTTTTATATATTAGTTGAAAATTGAAATACTATGAACTTTTGAAATTTTGAAAAATTTGGTTTAATATTTAAAATTTAAAAAATTTAAAAATTTGGCCGATTAGGCCGCCTAGGATCGATTAGAACCGTCTAGCTTCGACTTTGACCCCTTTGACCAAAACCGATTAAGCCGACCGATTAGCCTTAATCCTATTCGGTTGAAGACCGCCTAGCGATTAATCCCCGATTAATCGGCCGCCTAGACCGATTTTTACAACACTGATATATATATATATATATATATATATATATATATATATATATATATATATATAATTTAGTTTAGTTAAGGAACAAAGTATATTTCAGATTACAATTATAAATAAAATGGTACTGGTGTGTTTAATAATAATCTGGAAAAACTTTGTATGGATAAATATGACATTTGAAGGGAATTTTAGCATACAATGGCAAAAGGGCTAGCAATTAGATCATTTTCAAAGTTACACAAGATTCATAATCTATAAGTTTTACCTTAAGTGGCCTATCTGTTTACATACTCAGTTGCAAATAATTTAGATCATCTTGAAAGTCATCATATAAAATATTTTACCAATATGCAACTAGTCGTTTTGAACCATAGAACTTCAATAGGAAAGTACTACTGAAAATAAGATTGTTTCTTGAATATTCTAAAAGGACTTTGATCAAACACTTGGTGTTAAATACCAAAAGATCCACATCCATGTGAAATTAAAATATATAAGGGTCCCATTTTCGTTCTAACACCCCAAAACAAATGACAATTCAATGTAGTAACAAAAATTAAACATGCCTTAGACCTCAGTTGATTGTAAAATCCCAAAAAATAACAAACTGAAAGTGGAAGAAACGGAGGTGGCAGTGATGTCATCTGGAAGTGAATAAGACAGTGAAAGAGGTGTCAGTGATTTCATCGGGAATGAAAGCCACGCCAGTGTAGGATCTTCAATGGTAGCGTGTGGGGGATGTTGTGATGTAAAGGCACTAGATCATCAAAAATATAATGGTTTTTAAGGTTTTTACATGAAGAACAAAGAAACAAGGGTGAGTTATGGTGGTATAACAACCGATACGGTAGTGTTCACCTCTGATGATTTCAGAGGACGTCAGAGCTCACATTGATTGCAGTTGTATAGGAAGATGATGTAGATATCAATACGAGCTACTATTCTGTTTGTTACGCTCGAGATCAAATTGCGATCTACTGTAACACCCCATTTTCACTTTATAACAAAATTTAAAATAAACGTTTGTTTATAAAATTCGAGTAAAAATATATTTCAGAGGACGAAAGAGCTCACATCGATTGCAATTTCACAGGAAGATGATGTAGATATCAATACGAGCTACCCTTCCGTTCGATACGCTCAGGATCATATTAGGATCTACTATAACACCCCGTTTTTACTTTACAACAAAATTAATACAAACGTTTGTTTATAAAATTTGAAATAGAAATATATTACTTTTTAACTAAAGTAATCATCACAAAAGTGGTAGTAGTCGTGATGAAAATTACGTAGATATAAAGAACGCTTAAATATGACTTCTTATGAGGAAGTTATGAATTTTGTAAGTTTTGTGTTCAGCCCGACACAACTAGATGTGTCATAAAAAGTGAATTTGATATCGGTTACTTTTTACTCTAAGCAATGTAAAGAGAGTTGAAGATCACATAATGTGACATCCCCATTTTCCACGGCCAGAAAAGACCGATTTTGTTAATGCTTGTTTGAAAATCAGAGTAACATTTTTAAATAAAAGTGTTGCGGAATTTGTCCCAAAACAAAATATGATAAAGATTTATCAAAAGCATTTCTAAGGAAATGTATTTCATTAAAAGACTCGGGATGTCATGTTCGATACAGATCAAAAGCATAAACAGTACAACATAAGCCTTACTACATTATTTCATATCTACAGGCCTATATCCGTAATCCCTCATCCAAAACATCATATCTGTGCTCGAGCGCCACTACCTGTAATACATGAAACTGAGTGGGTCAGGCTTGGGAGCCTGGTGAGCACATAGGGTTTTCAACCCACAATAAATAAGTTTATTAATTTCATCAATCAACAATAACCCGATTACTCGTTCCCGTTATCCTCACTTTACGTCCCTAAACACCTATCATAAGGGACCCAACCTAAGGATCATCATCGGGACGGACACTACTACTAAGGGGGTTCCTCAGCAATAAATGTCCTAAAGGCAACCATGAGGGGGATGGAGTACACCGGTGAACACATCGTTCACAAACACCTATAGGTTGCGAGCCTGCTAGCGTTCCACTAGACTGTCTAGAAGAGTCCGTGGTTGTCATCCATACTCTGCTAGATGACAGAATCAACAACAACAACATCGAGGCCTCTCATCATTTTATCACACATCGTCTATTACATCTACCCATGTTTTACCCCAACATTTTGTAGATATAAAATACATATACAGTTTAAATCATTTAAAACATGTATAAAAATCTTTCATCAGCATAGACAGCAAGTATTCAGACAATATGCACACATAGCACGTAATTTATATTAAATACTTCATATCTATGTGTAAGATGAAAGTGACTATGCACTCACCTGAAAAGGTGGTGAATCTGAACTCAGACAGCGCTTCGCTTCTTAAAAATAATTTCCTTCGACGAAACCTAGTATTATTACCACTATAGTTTAGTCTATTATTCGCCGAGACTAATTAATAGTCTAGCTATTATTATTATTATATTATATATATATTAAAGTTGTTTGCCAACATGAACAGTGAACTGGCGGGTTTTTGGCAGAAATGGTCCCTACATTATCAGTTTTTGGTAGGAGGGTATTTTATGAAATTATGTATATTTTTCGGATACGTGTTGTTCATCGGTTGGATTTGTCTGTATTTGTATTTGATGTTTATCTTCGCGTTTCTGGATCCTTCTCCACCCCTTCGTATCCTCCTGATGAAAACGGGTTTCTACCCACCGCTTTATCAATACAGGATCTCTCCCAAATCCGAAATCGCTGACGGATCTTCGTTGAATGGTCGAAACGGCCTCAGGACGAGGCGTATTACCGGTGGCGACGGTGGGGAGGCGTTACCGATGTCAGCTTCTGCTCTCTCTCACCGGATCATGAAGCATCAGTTACTACTTCCGGCGGTCCAATAATACTTGCACTCGACAGAGACAGGGCCGAAAAATGATGCACCGGTACCACCGGTCAGCTTGCTGATTGTCGACCATCGCCGCTCAGGTTACGGTTTTCAAAATCCATCGTCTTCTCCTATATCTTTAGTTTTTTTTTTTTTGTTTTTTTAAAGATATTTTCTCTTTTTCTGTGACATAGGGTGATTAAGCAACATCATACACCGGCGATGCTGCTACTGGTGGCACAAATTATCAGGTTCTTTTTATCAAAGCCTGATGCCTGGCCCTAAAATTACGCAGAAGAACACTGTGATTCTGGAAATAAGTTAATTTCATAATTATGTTCTTCGATGCTGCAACTAATACACTAATAGAAGAAGATGATTTCTTTTAAATTGCATCCACATCTGGTTTAATTCTATAAATTTTAGGCACCAAAAACAATACGCTATTATCTAAAAAACGCTATCACCTTACTTCTACCACCACAAGAACTGACGATGGTTTATGGCACCTGAGTTGCAGAGCATCACCGGTGAACCACCACCGATTTTGGGTCGGTTCTTCTCCTCCGACTCCTCCCAAATTTCTGTGCACATGAGGAAACATTGGGTTCTACTTCAAACTCATCAGGTTAATGTTCAATTCCATCTGGGTTTTCTTGAAATTGAAAAATTCGACTTTACATTCTCTCATTTTTGTGGGTTATTCAGTGTGTCGCGATGTGAAGTCTTGGTTTCTCCCATCAGCTTTGTTTATGTGTTTTTTTTTTTTAATTATTGTATTTGGGTTTTTTATGGTTTGTTGTTTTATTTCTTTGCTTTGTTTGTTTCTGCTGAGAGACAGGTGGAAGTCTTGGTTTCTCCCATCAAAATAGAGGTAGTACGCCATGTTCTGCAAAAATTGTGTGCAGGTGATTGTTGATGCATATGGGTACAGATTCACAATTTTAATATCAAACCTTTTTTGCTTATTTAATATTCCCATCTACAAAAACCGTAATGTTGTCAACAGCAGGGTCCCTAGGTGTTGAAGCTTTCTGATTGTTTCATGGACCTTTATTGCAACAATGACTTCAATTAAGAAAACCAATTCCTTTTTTGGTTACGTCTTCATTATATTTTTGTTCCTAAGTTACAAATTTGGACCGACTTTCTTATTTTATTTTGTTGTTTAGGTTGTGGGAGAAGAATATCACCTGGGTGGATATCTTTGAGGAGATACATGTATGTTCTTACACTTCAATATTAAATGTTGTTTGTTAGAATACTAAGAAAACAATATGTTTCATATTTTAACATATCAACGTTTGAACTTCAGTCCTTGTGGGTGCATTCATGAGTCATGATTGAGCTGGAACCCGATTAGCCTGTCACCCAGATATTTCAAAATCAATTCTTTTAAATAAGTTTGAGCAGATTATATAAAGAAAGACTTATTGTGATATTTTATATGGTAGTCTGATTATGATAGACTACAGTTGTGAAACACTTCATTGCTGGATCAATAGTCTTGAAAGATTTTGGAAGCCTGCTTTTCATCTTTAGTAGTAAAATCGGTGCTTTTCTTCTGGTTAGTAATTATTTTCTGATTACCAATATCATTTTCTTCATTTGTTATGCTAAGAAACAATTATTTAACTTTTTATTTTTGACATAATTTTTCCTATTTTGCATCACCTGATTGCAATTGTACATTTAATCATAACTTTCTCACCTGATCATCAACATATGCACCATTTCTTCTCAGCATTGGTGCACTCCTGCTCCGTCTTATCAGTTTTCTATGGACGGCTAAAAGTCTCGAGCCGTTTAAAAAACCTTTTCTTTCTTCTCTTTTGGATCTGCTTATTCCAACAGAAACCTTCCTACCAGATGTTAACGTCATCGAAATAGCAATATCCTTTTTTAAACCACAAAAGACCAAATTGCCCTTTACCAATTTTACTGCACCAATCCCAGGTAAAACCAACTGACAATCTTATACTTTCATGTCTAGCATTATTTGTAGCCTCCAGAAGGATTAACATAAAATCACATATCATAAGACACACAAATTGGTCCGATTATGGGTTTAGATTCTGATTTCTCGATTTTTTGGTGTATGAAACGGAAATGGGCGGTGGTGCAAGGAGGTAGTGCCGTCTGGAATCGCAATCAGATTAGAATATTGAACGTGCTCATTGAGGAGCAAATGCTTATACTTAGGAATATATTCAACACCATCTATTGTCAAGAGGGAACCGAAAATGTAATTGAGCTTTGGTATTTACAAGGTATTTTCATATTAATTATGTACTTTTCACTGTTCAAATTTAAAATTTTTTGTGCTGATCTTATTCACCTAAATCACTGTAGCCAGAAGATGTAAAACTTGCAGTGCGTTTGTTCGAGGTGGATTTAAACAAAATGGTTATGAGGTCCAGCTACTCTCTTCCGTAAAACATATACTTTTAGATTGTTTATGTTGAATATTACTATATTTAGATATCATTTAGATTCATATTTTATTATAAATTTATAATTTTTTTGCCTTATAAGTGTCTTGCCTTTATAGCAAATTTAGGGTTTTTTTTAATCGTTATTAATATTATTTCCCACGAGGTGTGAAGTTTGCAAAATCACTTTTTTTCAAGGTATCCACTTCAAAGGTAATTATTTTATTCATTTTATTACAATTATGTGTGGTGGATTCTATTTATATTTTTTTATTAATTAATATATAATTTGAACTGATATGGAGTTTAAAGTAGGATTGACAATTCCTTTGATTTGGGATTTTATTGAAGTTGAGTTATGCTGAACACAAATTCAGGTATGCGTTCTATCCATGACTGATGCTTTGTTTTCATTCGATTTCAATTTAACAATGGGATTCATGAAATTCATCTTATGGGTTTTCAAATTCATTTTGATACATAATCCAAGACGTTAGCACAAACAATCATGAATTTGTTAAAAGTCAAGATTCTTATGCCATGTGTGTGCTGGCCCTTTAGTCCCTTTACCTTGAATTGGAAACGTCGTCGTCTATTTTTCACAAGCACACAACGAGCAAGTAAGCTTCTTTCACAATATCTTTTTTTAAAAAAATTACATGTATTCTATCTACTATGGAATTCTTCCTTTTTTTTTCTATTGTTTTACTCAAGGTTGCAGCATGATGCGAACCTGATGAAGTTTATCCAGAAATGACTATTCGACCCGTATATAAAGTACGTTAGGTGATGTATCATGTTTTATTATTGATTTTTTTTTGAGTCTTTAGAAATAGATTCCAACATCGGGTAGATTTTTGTAGTATGATCAACAACCATTATTTATGTCCTAAATGAGTTTGAAGTAAAACAAGAATCCACCTACAAAAACACATTTCATGGATTGAATAAACTAAGTTGTTATTTTGTGCTTTGTTATGCAGATTGGAAATCTTATATTGTGAAAAAAGTAATCTCAAAATCGGTTTTGAGCATACTTTTCGTCTTTTGATTTTGAAGATGGTTTGACTGATTCGATTATCAAAAGACGAAAACAATGCTCAATACCAAACCCCGCGGAGCGGGGTTTCCCAAGTAGTATATATGAAAGTTGTGCACCAAGATGAATAGTGAATTATGGTTGATTATGAAATATTTCGATTTGTTTCTTATTTTTTTATTGAATTGAGTTATGTATATTTCGATACATCTAAAAGATCCCCAAAATAATTAAAATAAAACCATGATCAAAACCGAGCCCCGCGGAGCGGGGCACCCCAGCTAGTTACTATTATATAAGCGTTAAACAATACTTATATAACCCATAATAATAGCCCAAGTACTTATTATAAGTTCCTAATAACGTTATTATAATTAAATAAAAGCTATATTAAATATAGCGTAGGCGTAGCTCACTTAAAGCGAGTTTTTATAGAAAACCGGGCTTTTCTCGGAGCAGCGTTTCCGAACCGAAAGACCCTTTTTCTCGGGACTCCGGGAGCCTCGGGGCTTCCTTTGGGTGCTAGGGATTTTTCCTAGGGTTTAGGGGGTTTAAGGGGTAGTGAGAGAAAGTAGAGAGAGAAAAAGTTGTGAAAATGTGTGATTTCCTCAGCAGCCCTCGCAAGGTATTTATAGGGTCGGAACTTCGGATCTACGCGGGGCGTTCAGCAAGTTACGCGGGGCGCACCAGCCTTGGACGCGGGGCGTACCAGCCTTGGACGCGAGGCGACGTGGCGTTCATCGGATGCGAGACCGTGGGGAGCAAGCAACGGCTAGGATCTTGCCACGTCATCACAGTTTCGCAAATTGCAAACTTAACTTCTAAAAATCATAACTTTTGCATACGAGCTCCGTTTTCGACGTTCTTTATATCCACGCGTAGGCGGGAACGTACTCTACAACTTTAGTTTAGACTCCGTCGGCTAATTTTGAATTTATTTTAAAAGTTATATTTTTAACAGGCCGGAACAGGATTGGTTCGTTAAAAATTCATAACTTCTTCATCCGATATCCGTTTTCGTCTATCTTTTTATCGTTATGCTACTATTAACGAGATCTTTGATTCTCGTTTAGGTTGTGTCGGCTAAAAACTGCTCGATCTAATATTCGAACTTCATGCTACATTGCTAAGCCGAAACTTCGAAAAATCATAACTTCCTCATACGAAGTCAGATTTGGGCGTTCTTTTTATGGACGCTCTCGGTTTAACGTATTCTACGACTTTCGTTTAGATTGCTAAGGCTAAAAGTCGCTCTATCGTAAATTCACTATTTATGCTTCCCGGTATCGTGCCGGTTCCATCACGAAACTTCGATGAGTCATAACTTCTTCGTTATAACTTGGATTTCGGCGTTCTTTATATTTCCGGAATCCTTGTTTCGACCAATACAACTTTATGTAAAGATATCGGGCTTATCTCATACTTTAATTTTGACGCTTATTTTTATTCTTTATTAATTATACATTTATAATTAAATAATAAGCACATAAATTCACATAATTCACAAAATACTCAAATATTTCATCTTTATTACATCAAAAGAGTTACAATAGTTGACCTAGACTATTACATCGTCTAAAATGCTTAGCCCCGAAACCCGGACGTTACAATTCTCTCCCCTTAGGATGATTCCGTCCGGGAATCATGCGTCTGCAAACAGATACGGATAGCGATTCATCATGTCATCCTCTGTTTCCCAAGTGAGATTCGGCCCATTCGAATGTTTCCGTTGGACTAGCACTAAGTCGACCATCTTGCGTCGTAACTTCTTAGTCTTACGGTCAACAATTGCCTCGGGCTCTTCAATCAGCCTCTTGTTCTCATCCATTCTTAATTCTGAGATTGGAATTATGTCGGGAACTTCTCCCGTGAATTTCCTCAGATAACATACATGGAAGGTGTTATGAATACCATCGAGTTCTTCGGGCAATTCCAGCTTGTAAGCTTGGTTCCCAATCTTCTGAAGAACTTTGAACGGTCCAATAAACCTTAGACTTAGTTTTCCTCGTTTTCCGAATCTTATATGTCCCTTCCACAGTGAGACCTTAAGCAAAACCGAATCCCCAACTTCGAAGGTCATTGGTTATTTTTTCTTGTCAGCATAGCTCTTCTGACGATCCTGAGCTGCTAACATTCTTTCCCTAATCACCTTCAGTTTCTCAGCAGTCTCATGGACTATCTCGGGGCCCATAAACTGCTTTTCTCCAGCCTCAAGCCATCAAGACGGCGTACGACACTTCTGTCGTACAAGGCATGATAAGGTGCCATCTTGATGCTCGAGTGGAAACTGTTGTTGTAGGAAAATTCTACCAGAGGTAAGTGTTCATCCCAGTTACCTTGGAACTCTAGGGTACATGCTCTCAACATATCCTCCAGTGTCTGAATCGTTCTTTCGCTCTGACCATCAGTCTGCGGATGGTAAGCTGTACTCAAATACAACTTCGTACCCAATTCCTCTTGTAGACTTCTCCAAAACCTTGACATGAAACGACTATCACGATACAATCGTTAGAGGAACACCGTGAAGTCTCACAATTTCCTTCACGTAAGCATTTGCAAGCTTATCCATAGACCACCTTTCGTTGGTAGCTATGAAGTGTGCACTGTTTGTGAAACGATCCACGACCACCCAAATCATGTCGTGTCCGTTCTTCGTCCTGGGAAGTTTAGTCACAAAATCCATGGTGATGTCTTCCCATTTACCCATGGGTACAGGTAAGGGTTCTAAACTCCCATACAGTTTCTAATGTTGTGCCTTAACTCTTGCACAAGTTACACACTCGACCACATACTTTGCAACATCGAGCTTCATCGTCGGCCACCGGTACTAGGGTTTTAGGTCCCTATACATTTTAGTGCTACCGGGATGAATCGAGTACATGGTCTTGTGAGGTTCTTCCATCAGAAGATCTCGTATCCCTCCCGTCTTAGGTACCCAAATTCTATCTTGGAATACCTTCAGTCCTTGACTGTTTGTACCGAACACCAAAGTTTTACCCAAACGTTCTTCTTTTCAGTCATTCTTCTCTGTAGCTTCTTCTTGAGCTTTCTTTATACTTTCTACAATGGTCGAGACAACTTCTATTCTCAACGCTCTTGGCCTTTTTCTTTCAAGATTGACTTTTCGACTTAGAGCATCAACAACAACATTTGCTTTACCGGGGTGGTAAAGTATCTCACAGTCGTAGTCCTTGAGTAACTCTAGCCAGCATCGTTGTCTCATGTTCAATTCTTTCTGATTAAAGAGATACTGGAGACTCTTATGATCAGTGAAACGTTTGCACTTCGTGCCATAGAGGTAGTGCCTCCATATTTTTAGAGCAAAAACTACCGCTGCCAACTCCAAATCGTGAGTGGGGTAGTTCTTTTCATGCTCCTTCAATTGTCGAGACGCGTATGCTATCACTTTTTCTCTTTGGGTCAGAACACAACCCAACCCGACTCCAGATGCGTCACTATAGACCGCGAAGTCTTCAACTCCATCGGGTAGAGAAAGAATTTGTGCTTCACATAACTTCTTTAGATTCTCGAACGCTTCTTCGTGCTTCTCACTCCATGTATATGTAGCTCCTTTGTGGGTCAAAGCTGTTAATGGAGCAGCTATCGAGGAAAAGCCTTGGATAAATCGTTGGTAGTATCCAGCTAATCCCAGAAAGCTTCGAATCTCCGTGAGACTTTTCGGTCGTTCCCACTTCATCACCGCTTCGATTTTTGTTGGGTCAACCATTATCCCTTCTTGGTTAACCACATGACCCAAGAATTGGACTTCTCGGATCCAAAAACTACACTTGGAGAACTTTGCATACAACTTCTCATTCTTCAAGACTTCCAACACTTCTCGTAGATGATGGACATGCTCCTCCTGGCTTTTCGAGTAGATGAGAATGTCATCTATGAACACTATCACGGATTTATCGAGGAATGGTTTACAAACCCTGTTTATCAAATCCATGAATGCTGCTGGAGCATTGGTTAGTCCAAATGACATAACCAAGAACTCGTAGTGTCCATATCTCGTTCTAAATGCAGTCTTCTCAATATCCTGATCTCTAACCTTCAGCTGATGATATCCTAACCTAAGATCGATTTTTGAGAAATAGCTCGAACATTGCAGCTGATCGAATAGGTCATCAATCCTTGGCAATGGATACTTGTTCTTCACCGTTGCCTTGTTCAGCTCTCGGTAGTCTATACACATTCTCATGCTTCCGTCTTTCTTCTTTACGAATAGCACCGGAGCTCCCCAGGGTGATGAACTAGGTCGAATGAAACCGTTGTCCAACAACTCCTGAAGTTGCGTCATAAGCTCCTTCATCTCCGACGGTGCTAATCGGTACGGTGTCTTTGCTATCGGTGTTGTACCTGGTAACAAGTCTATCCGGAATTCCACTTGTCTATCAGGTGGTAATCCGGGAAGATCTTCAGGAAAGACTTCCGGATAATCACACACAACCGGTATATTCTGCACCTCTTTCTTTTCCTTCTTAGCATCGATTACAAATGTCAAGTATGATGCACATCCCTTGGACAAACATTTTCTGGCTTTCATCAGGGAGATGATTCCAGAATTTACTCGGCGTTTGTCCCCGTACACCATAAATGACTCTTTTTCGGGTGGGTTTACCCTTACTATCTTCTTTCGGCATTGAATTTCAGCATCGTTGGAGCTAAGCCAATCCATTCCCAGAACGAATGCGAAACCGTTCAATTCTATGGGTAACAACTCCTCGTGGAATTCGTTTCCGTTTAGGTCGATGACGATGTTATTAATACGATTACTAATAGGTACGAACTTGCCACTGACAACTTCCACAATTAGGGCATTATCAAGTTTTTCTATAGGCAATGCTAATTTTCCTCCAAATCTATGCGATACAAAGGAATAGTTTGCTCCCGAATCAAATAGTATATTGGCAGGCAATCCATTTACAAGAAAGGTACCTGAAGCGACGTCTGCTGCCTCCTTTGCAACCTCGAGCGTCATCTGGAAGGCTCTTGCCTTCGGCTTCGGTAAAATGTTGGGTCTTCCTGCCTCCTTCTTCTTCGGACAGTCCCTCGACATGTGCCCTTCCTTGTTGCACTCATAACAGACCTTCTTAGTGAACGTGCACTCGTTGGCATAGTGCCCAGGTTTTCCACATTTGAAACAAGTGACTCCTCCGTCACATTTCCCCTGGTGCTTTTTCTTGCACTTGTCGCACCATTTGGCTTCACCTCCTCTAGACTTCTGCGTACCAGACCTTGAGAACTTGCTTTTTTTGCTGAATTTCGACGACCCATCAAATTTCCTTTTCTCTCCCACCTCCGCTCTCTCCAGACCCTTCTCTCGTATCTGGGTCTCCACATTCTTAGCATCCCAGATGCCGGCTTTCAGAGTGGTTGTTTGCTTGACCATTGGAACGAAGTCCGCTGGTAATCTGAGGGCAAACTTGTTAACCTTGGAGAGTTCAGTTGGGACGAGGTGAGGAACAAGCTTCATTTTCTCTGTAAAGCTTGCAGCGTATTCAATAATGCTCATTCTTCCCTTCTTCAGATTATGGAATTCGTTGTTGATCTCCAGAAGATCCTGCTCAGAGCAGTATTGCATCTTTAACTGCACCAGAAAATCCTCCCACGACATCTTGCTCGCTTCTCCTTTGGGCATTGAATCAACTAGTAGCTTCCACCAGCTTAGTACTCCATATTTCAACAGAGGAACCGTGAGAGCGGTCTTCTGCCTGTTGCTACACTCGCAACTCTCAAACATCGTTTCCATCTCGGAGATCCAGTTCATGACTTCGACCGGCGTCGGGCTTCCAGATAGACACGATGGTTTAGATGCCATGAAATCCTTGTATTTGCATCCACGTCCGTCATTTCCTCCATCGTGGTGGTTTTGCCTAACTATCGGTGGGTTGGCTTGACCAACAGTCCTACTGTAGTTTCCTCCTTCTGACTGCCCATCATTCAGCTCGGGCTCTACGATTGGTATGGTAGCTTCCTCGCGATTTTGTTGGAGCAAACGCCTGGTTTCCTCTATTTAACGATCCAACATCATCTGGATCGTCGCTTGAACTCCGGCCATCGTGATTGGCTCAGGAACATCTGCTACAACAGGTATTTGCTGAATCACTGGGGGTTGATTCCTATTCCCATTTGCATTCCCAGCTCCACTGCGGGTTCTTGCCATTTTGATCTATACACCGAATAAGGTGAATTTAGATCTTTATTCAGGATAGACGTTTAAATCATCCTTATCTCTCCGAAACGTTTACATGCTAGTTCTAATATCGTAGTCGTACGTTTAGAATCCTAAACACATAAGGTTTCCCAGATCCGGTCGGCAACAGACCATAGATCCGAACAAATATCATCATGTCAGGCACAAAGCATTTAGCACATAAAAGCATTTTAGGCACAATTCCTAAAATAAGCTAGTGTTCACACATCACAATCATCGCTTAGCATTCTAAGTTTAAGTCTAGAAATCCTACAAATTCCTAGTTCGCTTAAACTAATGCTCTGATACCAACTGTGACATCCCCATTTTCCACGGCCAGAAAAGACCGATTTTGTTTATGCTTGTTTGAAAATCAGAGTAACATTTTAAATAAAAGTGTTGCGGAATTTGTCCCAAAACAAAATATGATAAAGATTTATCAAAAGCATTTCCAAGGAAATGTATTTCATTAAAAGACTCGGGATGTCATGTTCGATACAGATCAAAAACATAAATAGTACAACATAAGCCTTACTACATTATTTCATATCTACAGGCCTATATCCGTAATCCCTCATCCAAAACATCACATCTATGCTCGAGCGCCACTACCTGTAATACATGAAACTGAGTGGGTCAGGCTTGGGAGCCTGGTGAGCACATAGAGTTTTCAACCCACAATAAATAAGTTTATTAATTTCATCAATCAACAATAACCCGATTACCCGTTCCCGTTATCCTCACTTTACGTCCCTAAACACCTATCATAAGGGACCCAGCCTAAGGAGCATCATCGGGACGGACACTACTGCTAAAGGGGTTCCTCAGCAATAAATGTTGTGACAACTCGAAATTTCTATCTGGTACAACTATTCACCTCATTAGAATTCAGATTTGTTTTCGCTAAATTCTAAGCTGTTTGGAGTCATTTTGAGTATTCAAAAGTCTAGTACTTCGATAAATAATTATAGGAAGTATACTTTAGAGGTTGTCGTGCATCACTTAAGTCTCAAAACTCCAAGAGTTTGGAGTTTACGGCCCAAACATGGAGTTTACGGCCCAAACATGGAGTTTACGGCCGTAAACTCTAAAGAGTATAAATATGACACTTAGTCATTTTTGACTCATTTTTCACTTCCTAGCTCAAGAACACCCATAATTCTCTCTCAAGTATCATAACACATTTCTTCCAATCTTCCAAAAATGTAAGTGTTTCTTCCCTAGATTTGTTGATATAACACTTTATCTAGTGTTTATACATGATTTCATCCATGAAATCTTGTCTTTTCATAGATCTTCAAGTGTTCTTCAAAACACCAAGAACACCAAGAACACACACTAGTGTTCTTGGACCTTAAACACTCTTGCAAGCTTCCTATAAGTAAGTACACTCCTCCTAACTAGTTTCTTACTTAGAATACTTGTCAATCCATTGAAAAACATCAAAAACCCTCAAGAACATATGGGTTTACGGTCAAGGGATCTCCTTGAATTGTAAACACCATCAAGTGGTGTATAAGGGCCACAAACACCTCCTAGGACTTGGATATTGGACTAGAACCTTGCATGCATGAGCTAAAAACCCCAAATCACGAAATGGTAGGAGTGACCATGAGTTTACGGCCGTAAACTCATGGGTTTACGACCGTAAACTCATAGGGTTTACGACCGTAAACTCCAAGGGAGTGGTCCAAGGACCGTAAACTCCAAAGATGAGCCATTTTGAGCCCTAGTCCCTTCCTAAGCCTTGAATACAAACCTAGAACACTTCCTTAAGGGGTATAAGACCTTAAATCACACAATGGTACAATTTACCATGAGTTTACGGCCGTAAACTCCTGGGGGAAATGACCAAAAACCGTAAACACATGTAGGGTTACCAAATGAGAAGTAAACTCCAATGTGAGGCCATATTCTCCTTAGATGCAACCCTTTAGTACTCCTAGCACTTGAAACAAAGTGTTTCCATGTATTAGGATGTCTTTACTTGATTAATTAGTTGTTAAATGACTAATTAGATACATTTATATATCACTGCATGTTACATAGGATCCGTGTGTGTGTTCAAGTCCTCACTTGACACTTAGCATCCTATACCATCCGTTCATTCGAATCACCCACTACAGGTGAGTTCATACCCCTTAATCAACCTTTGAAATGATTTTAAATGCTTTTATGGGGGGAAATACAAGTTAAACTATTAAGTTATTATATCAATCACATGTGATTAATAACTGTCAAACAAATAGATTTTTGCATGTTAAACTGTTTTATTCAGCTAAAGGTTTTCAATTCTCATTTTCAAATCTCTTTTAAAACACTAAAATCTCTTTTTAAATTACTAAGCTTTTATCAAAGTCTTTTAAACTTATATTCTTGATAGATTCATGTCTATATAGATATAGTTATATAAGTAGGGTTTGAAGGACTTAGGACTGATAGCCCGCTTTATTTCCTGTTCCTTGTTTGGTTGTGGACTTAGAGCATCCGGTTATTTGTCCGAGTGTCGTTGAAGTCCTAGTTATATATTATGTATACCTGGATAGATATTAAAACTCTTACTCCATTTCAATACCTTTGGATAGCAAAGGTACCTATATAACCTCTCAAGTAAACTATAATAGGTGTAGTTTAGAAACCAACAATAACTTTCATGAAGGAGAACTTAGCTATATCAATACTCTAAAAACTCGTACTTTTAGTAAAAAGAAAAGTATATAGAAATCAAAACACTAGATACATCCTCATGACGCAGATTTCACCGTTGTCAAGTTGGTAACCAGAGTCTCCTGGAGGGAGAGCGGGCATTGTGTGTATAGATCTATACGGGAGAGACCATCCCACATCCTGACTGCTAGCTACAGTCCCGTCCGACCAAGCCAAGGGGTGACAAATGTCACATCTATTTTCGCCACCAGCAGGTCGTCGTGTTTACATCAGTCAATTAGTATGGTTACGAGTATCTTTACATTTACCTTATAATTCATGGCTTTAAGGTAATTAATATCACGGTAGTTTCTACATATAAAAACCATCATAATATATTTTCCTAGTTATACACTAGATCACATTGAAAACCTTTAAACTAACCTACTTAGGATTAAAGGCTACTTTAGACTCCTCGAGGTGTATTGTCCATTTAATACTACCTGGAGTCCGTATTTTACTACTTTAGACTCCTCGAGGTGTATTGTACATTTAATACTACCCAGAGTCTGTATATTTATTTCTTCATAAACAGCAATGCCATTGCTGAGGTAAAGCAATATTTTCCCTAATACATTAACTTAAGACGTTTTGATATAAAACGATAATGTAAAACTATATTATGATAATGATAGTAACATTTGGGAAAAATGCTCTTTTAACATAAAACAGTTGGGTCTTGGTAGAAGACTGCTTTTGGCAAAGGAACTCATTCTTTTAAACATGAAACGGTCGAGTCTTGGTAGAAGACTGCTTTTGGCAAAGGAACTCATTCTTTTAAACATGAAACGGTCGAGTCTTGGTAGAAGACTACTTTTAATAGAAAATATAGGATTTTCTGGAAGGAATTCAAATACTTTGTAAACTTTTATCACCATCATCTAATGAGATTATTTTGAGGAAAAACATGTATTTATATCAATGTCATTAAAATACTTATGAACTCACCAGCATTAAAATGCTGATACTCTCTTTCAAAATAACTTGTATTCTCAGGTCGTCAGTAGACAGGTACACTCCGGGAGCTTTTGCGAAGTCAGCCTTGTACCGAGCTGCATTTTATGTTATTCCCTATATCTTCTTTTGATGTTGTTGCTAAATGTAATTTATGTAAAACTATTACTATAAATGCAATGGTTGTTGTACTTTGATTACTATACTGCATGTGTTGTGATACTTGACATGACGTCCTCCACCCCAGAACGTTTCCGCCGTTCCGGTTTTGGGGTGTGACAGATGTCCTAAAGGCAACCATGAGGGGGATGGAGTACATGAGGGGGATGGAGCCTGCTAGCGTTCCACTGGACTGTCTAGAAGAGTACGTGGTTGTCATCCATACTCCGCTAGATGACAGAATCAACAACAACAACATCGAGGCCTCTCATCATTTTATCACACATCGTCTATTACATCTACCCATGTTTTACCCCAACATTTTGTAGATATACAATACATATACTGTTTAAATCATTTAAAACATGTATAAAAATCTTTCATCAGCATAGACAGCAAGTATTCAGACAATATGCACACATAGCACGTAATTTATATTAAATACTTCATATCTATGTGTAAGATGAAAGTGACTATGCACTCACCGGAAAAGGTGGTGAATCCGAACTCAGACAGCGCTTCGCTTCTTAAAAATAATTTCCTTCGACTAAACCTAGTATTATTACCACTAGAGTTTAGTCTATTATTCGCCGAGACTAATTAATAGTCTAGCTATTATTACTATTATATAAGCGTTAAACAATACTTATATAACCCATAATAATAGCCCAAGTACTTATTATAAGTTCCTAATAACGTTACTATAATTAAATAAAAACTATATTAAAAATTGCGTAGGCGTAGCTCACTTACAGCAGGTTTTATAGAAAACCGGGCTTTGCTCGGAGCAGCGTTTCCGAACCGAAAGACCCTTTTTCTCGGGACTTCCTTTGGGTGCTAGGGATTTTTCCTAGGGTTTAGGGGGGTTAAAGGGGTAGTGAGAGAAAGTAGAGAGAGAAAGAGTTGTGAAAATGTGTGATTTACTCAGCAGCCCTCGTAGGGTATTTATAGGGTCGGAACTTTGGATCTACGCGGGGCGTTCAGCAAGTTACGCGGGGCGTAACTTCGGATAAGGGTGCCAGCTTCGCACAGCTGGCTCGCACTCGCAAGAGGATCAGGTCCGAAGGTACGCTGGGCGTACCAGCCTTGGACGCGGGGCGTAGGGCGAAGCGAGGCGACGTGGCGTTCATCGGATGCGAGACCGTGGGGAGCAAGCAACGGCTAGGATCTTGCCACGTCATCACAGTTTCGCAAATTGCACACTTAACTTCTAAAAATCATAACTTTTGCATACGAGCTCCGTTTTTGGACGTTCTTTATATCCGCGCGTAGGCGGGAACGTACTCTACAACTTTCGTTTAGACTCCGTCGGCTAATTTTGACTTTATTTTAAAAGTTATAGTTTTAACAGGCCGGGACAGGATTGGTCCGTTAAAAGTTCATTACTTCTTCATCCGACGTCCGTTTTCGTCTGTCTTTTTATCGTTATGCTAATATTAACGAGATCTTCGATTCTCGTTTAGGTTGTGTTGGCTAAAAACCGCTCGATCTAATATTCGAACTTCGGGCTGTACACTGCTAAGTCGAAACTTCGAAAAATCATAACTTCCTCATACGAAGTCAGATTTGGGCGTTCTTTTTATGAACGCTCTCGGTTTAACGTATTCAACGACTTTCGTTTAGATTGCTAAGGCTAAAAGTCGCTCTATCGTAAATTCACTATTTACGCTTCCCGGTATCGTGCCGGTTCCATCACGAAACTTCGACGGGTCATAACTTCTTCGTTATAACTCAGATTTCGGCGTTCTTTATATATCCGGAATCCTTGTTTCGACCACTACAACTTTATGTAAAGATATCGGGCTTATCTCATACTTTAATTTTGACGCTTATTTTTATTCTTTATTAATTATACATTTATAATTAAATAATAAGCACATAAATTCACATAATTTACAAAATACTCAAATATTTCATCTTTATTACATCAAAAGAGTTACAATAGTTGACCTAGACTATTACATCGTCTAAAATGCTTAGCCCCGAAACCCGGACGTTACACATAAGAACATATTCGTGGATATAGAGAACATCGAACAGAGTTCGTATGAAGAAGTTAGAGTAAATTACACGAATGGTCCCTATGGTTTAGCGTAATTTGCACGTTTGGTCCCTAACTTAGTTTTTTAAGTCGGAAGGTCCCTGTTGTTTGTTTTTGTTATGCGCTTGGTCCATGTCTTACCTAAAAAGACTATTTTGCCCTTGATTTTTTAATTTATTTAAATAAACACACACCAAACCCACCCCACTCATCTTACCTTATCTACCCCACAATTTTTTTCTATTTAAATAATAGTCTTTTTACGTAAGACAGAGACCAAACGCGTAACAAAAACAAATAGTAGGAACCAAGCGCATAACAAAAACAAACATTAGGGACCTTCCGAGTTAAAAAAATAAGTTAGGGACCAAACGCGCTAATTACCCCAAACTATAGGGACCATTCGTGTAATTTACTCAAGAAGTTATGAATTTCACAAGAATTCTCACAATCTAAACTAGTCTAAAATATGAATTTAAATTAGAGTGAGAATTAGTTGTTGATACCTAAAGAAAAGTTTTAGCACTCAGAAATACCTACATGTTTACATAAAGAACATCGAAAACAGAGCTCATATGTGAAAGTTATGATTCTTCAAAGATTCATGAAAAGTACCTGTTGGAGGTGACGTGGCGGCACCGGATGTAACTCCCTATATTTTTTAAAACAAATTTAAAGCTATGGTTAAATCCAAGCAAACAAGGTTTAACAAAACAAATCATTTAACAAAATGTCAGAGTATATACAAGTAGTTTCAAAAACAATCTCTTGGGTGTTACTAGCATTGTATCAAATAAACCATAGCAAGCAAACCAAGATTTAAAATATCAAGGAAATTGTAACTTATGCTCCACTAATCTCCTATGGAATTCATTACTTCTAGAATACTTCAGTCCCTATCTATCACCCGAGATACATGGCATTAAAAAGAGATACGTAAGCCAAAATGTCTCGTGAGTTATGTAAGTTTTAGACCACAAAACATTTTCAATCATTCATAAACAAAAGAAAATTTCATACATCACATACCATATATTTTCATCAGTTTAATTTCTTATTCTCCTATTTTATTAGATTATTATCCATTTTCATTTTACTAGACCATGGTGTGTTTGTATACTCTAAGAATGTTTGAAAGTACCTAAGTGAAGGATCATCTAGATAACTTTGATAGGATCATCTTGGATTTATAAGGTGGGAATGAAATATTGAAGATTAAGATCAAGAACTTATCATCTTATGTTTACTATTAAATTCTTATGAGAATTTTGTTGATACCACGTTATATGGTATGAAAACGATCATTGTGAATTTTGTGAAGGATTTTGTGATGCCCAAAGAACTAGAAAAAAAAAGTTTCAATTGGTGAAGGAGTTTCCAGTTCCAGCTTGTTCGATGGCATAGGAAGAACATCAGATATAGGAAGAGGTAACAAAGGGAAGTCAAGTTCCAAATATAAGGCCAACATTAGATGTTATGACTGCAAGGAAAATGGGAACTTTAGATTAAATTGTTTACTGCTGAAGAAATGGAATAATGGGGTTGAATCACACAACAATAATAATGCTGCTGTGGTTCAAGGAAATTCTGATGAAGGGTATGATGGTGAAGTTTTGACTCTATGTACAACTAGTTTTGTTGATGTTTGGATCTTGGACTTAGGAACATATTATCACATGACGTACATTCGTGTATGGTTTGACTCCTTTAAAGAGTGGAATGACATAGTCAAGATGGGTGATTATTGGATGAACAGAGTAAAGGGTGGTGGCGTAATGCAGATCAGGATGCATGATGGTATGTCACTAAAATGGATTTTTGGTTTGTCCTGAATCATCGAAAGAACCTAATCTCTCTTGGTACTTTGGAGAAAGATGGACTGAATTATTCTATAAAGGGTGACTGAGAAAGAGTTTCCAAGTGTGCTCTTTTAGTTATGAAGGGAAAGATGAATCATGGGATTTATTTCCTAGAAGGATGTACGGTTATGGGAAAGGTGGAAGTATCCCAATCCTTGGATGAGTATGATGATAAAACATAATTTTGGCATCATAGAATGGGGAACATGAGTGATGAGGGTATGATAAAGAGTAAACAAGGGTTTTTTTGGTGGACATGTAACTAGACAAATTAAACCTAGTAAAGCTTGTGTTCAAGAGATTTAAAGAAGGATGAAGTTCAATTCGGTTCAACACTCAAGCATAAAGATCCTCGAGTTCAATTCGGTTCAACACTCAAGCATGAAGATCCTCGAGTATGTTCACTCAGATTTAAGGGGATGCTTTCTAGTGAAGTCTCATGGCAGATGTCAATACTTTATGAGCTTTATCGATGACTACTCAAGGAAGGGTTGGTGTACTTTATGAAAAAGATAGATGAAGATGAAGTGTTTGGGAGGATCAAGCAGTGCAATACTATGGTTGAAAATAGAATATGCATAAAAATTGAAGAACAGGGGGGGGCCAAAGTCAAATTTTATAGTTTTAGGCATAATATGTAACTTTCTTAATACATAAGGACTAATAATAAAAAAATAGGGGGGGGGGGGCACAACCCCCCTGGCCCTACATAACCTCCGCCACTGCCATCAACCACAATTTATTATAAGACTCGTCAAGAGGTGTGGTCTGGGAAACCCTCTAATTATTCCGGTTTGTGAATGTTTGGATTTTCCATTCTTACACTCGTTTGAATGATGGTAAACTAGAGTCGATAGAATTGCAGTGAATATTTCTAGGATATGCAACTAGAGGGAAAGGTCATCATATGTGGTGTATAGAAGAAGGAAAGACTCCAAAATTCATTATTAGCATAGATGTGACCTTTAAATCTGCTATATGTAACTAAAGAGGAGGTGGTACAAGTGTTTTGGCGAATGATAAGGGTGCTAGCCAGAAGGTGGAGTTTGCGACACAAATCCCGCATAGATTTTTGATACGTGGGAAACAAGAAGGTTGAATGGAATAGCATAGACATGAGGAATCCTTTGTACGACCTATGTAAGAAGTTTCTAGTGATGCTAATGTTGGGAAAGACAACTTAAAGAAGATTTTGGAGAATGAGTTTGGGATGAATGATTTAGGAGCTGGAAAGAAGATAGTAGGGATGGAGATACTTAAGGATACTAGAGCAGGACGATTATATATTTCTCACTACGTTGAGAAAGTATTATAGTCGTTTTATTGTGATCAGTCCAAACTTATTGGTACATATTTTGAGGTTCTAGCAATCATGTGAAATCTCATTATGAATTTGTCAAGTAGATTTTGTGACACTTGAAGCAAACTCTTGATGTTTGTCTGGTGTATGGTGCTAATACACAACATACGAACTTGGTTAGATCAATAGACTCGGCTCATGAAGGTGATCTAGTTATAAGAAGATCATTGGCAGTTAGTCTCATTCATATTCTTGCTTTGAAGGTGGGGAAACCTATCGTGTTCTATGTGAGGTTTCATATACAAAAGTCTACTACCAAGTAGAAACTAGAAGACATGTTGACAAGGTTGTTACCCAGAGAGAAGTTTAATATTTTCTTGGACTTGGTTGATATGCATAACAGTTAAGTCCTTTTGTGGATAGATGATAAGATGGGAGAGGAAGTTATTGGTTTAAGGTGGAGTTCAGATAATACTCAAGTTGATATGGAGATTGTTAAATATTACTTGAACATTTGGAGTATTCTCATGGAGTATATAGGTTCAATGGAGTACATAGAGCTCAATCAAGCACTTAGAGTTCAATAGATCATCTGAGAAAGGAACGAAACATCTGATAAGGGAATGGATCAATTGACAAAGGAACAGATCTTCTGTAAAAAGTAACATATCATCTAAAAATGGAAAAAAGTACCATAGAAAGGAATGAAACACTTGAAAAAAGAATGGAGCACCTAAAAAAATAATGAAGCATCCTTGATGAGGACGATGCACCATCTAGAAGAGGATACGCCAACCTTGGATGTAGATGCACCATCCAAGAGAGGATACGCCAACCTTGAAGCTAGATACACCATTATGTAAGAGGATGTGCCACTTGCGAGTTAGATGCGCCATCTTGGGAAAAAGGTGTGCCATGTATAGGTTAGATGTTCCACCTTGGTACAAGGTGCGTCATTCTAGTGGGTCATGGTGTACTCAGAAATATTGATGTGTTGCTAATATGTTGTTGAAGCATGGATGTGCCACTAATGATCTTGATGCACCACTTGTGCGTCATTATGTTCCATTATGCGGCGTTATGCACCACACATGTTCCTGGTGTCCCATATGTGCGATGAGCCATGGTATCCCTTCATGAGCTACTTATGATATGATGTACACTATGATGCTCAAGAATGTCCAAGGATGCTAATATGTTGATGATTCTCAAGGTGGATGCCCCAAGTGGCATTATGAACCACTGGTGGAGGATGTGACATCAAGATTAATGATGCTCCGTCATGATGTGCCATGGTTACTTCTGATGAGCCATCCTAGTTCATAATGCTACATTATGTGCTATTTTGATGCTCGTGTGATGTTTCTTAAGGATGAAGGTTCTAGAAGCTACTACATGGCAGATTATGATTGGTTAATGCCTTTCATGGGACTATGGATTAATGGCTTGGCCCATTCGGGTTTTAGGTCTGATTTGTAGTCTATAAATACAGACACCTACTAGTAATTTGTAAACGGTCTTGAATTCTAGAGTGATAGGAGAATCTCTGCTAGTTGTATTTGTAATCTCTATTTTTAGAACTCTGTGAATGATGAATATTCCCCGCCTGCCCGTAGATGTAGGTCACCTTGACCGAACCACACAAATATAGTGTCTTTGTGTGCTTTTTTTGTATGTTATCTGCATTACTTCTTAACAAGGGTCATCAGAGTTTGGCAAGTCGCATCAGATCTTCTAACAAGTATTATATGATTTATAGTAAATAGTAAACTTGTTTTACTTACAAATTACATTTTATATATATAATTTATCAACTGTATTTATTAGTATATGTTATATACTATGGTGAGAAATATAGCCTAGTAGACTGGGTGTCAGAAATGATATGGTTCTAAATGAATTGTATCTATATAGTCTTGGCGACTATAATATCCAGACTATGAGTTCATATATTGTGGTAGTCTTGGTGACAGAAATACCATTGTGTTGGATAGGTTGGACTTGGTAGTCTCATGGACTGTAATTCCAATGGGTTGATGTTAGTGGTAGTAACAATGATACCATGGGTTGGAGTGCGTATGTAATTTGGTTTGAAAGATTTTTATAGATATTTATCCTTAAGAGTCATTATAGAATGATATTTGCTAATGACATATGACCCTATAGGGTCACACCTTATAGCAAGCTACTACTAATTGATTATTTATTAAAGAAATTACATTATTAATAAATATTATCAATACTTGTATTTAGTTGGAAAATCATTATCTTATGAAAAAAAAAAATAGTTTACCAACATAAAGGGAATTATTGCTTCTAGGAAATAATAATTAAAGAGAACAAAACTAGAGGAAAGACAAACCATGTACATCTATTTGGGCACTTTGAGTAACCATGTAGTTACTACTTATAAGTATCTATTTACAAGGTTGAGTAAAAGACAAACCAAGACCCTACTTTCCCACTAATTTTCGTGAATGACCATGAGGAAGTGGCTCTTGCTTGTTTGACTTTATATTAACCCATATTGTTTTAAAATGCATGGTTCTTACATTTAATATAGGTATGGTTAGTATCTTAAACTTATATGTATATAAAGATGTAGAGGGTGAAGAAAAATGCTAGTTTTTCTTCTTATTGTTCCTTGTAATTATTGAGAGCATTGTGCTCCTCTACCTTTCTTTTGTCTTGCAATTTGGTGCTTGATCTAAGGCTTATACGTTCCTTCTCTTTAAGACTTATTTGGTATATGTCTTAAGGCTTTAGAACAACTTATATACAAGTGAAGACTAGCATGTTTTCGTGGTTTACTCTTGCTTAGTATACACTTGTAGAGAGCTTATACTTTGGAGCTTCATGCTTCACTTAATAAAATTCCATCTCCCATGAGAATCAAAGACTTTATAGGTTGAAAGCTTTTTATTCTATGGTTGATTTAATCTTTCCATGCTTTGCAAAATGATCTTTGGTGGGTTAAAATGGTTTTCAGTTTATTCATAATTTTAATGCTTTTGTTGTCGTTTATAGTGTTTTTTTAAAAGCCGATTTTGAACAAAACTCAACCATTGGTATTAGAGCCATTTTTGCAAGCTTGGTTGGATTATTACATTTTTTGGTATAATCGTTGTTTTCAAAAGACATGAATTTTTTTGTTTTTATAAGAAAATTTCATACATAGTTTCTATGATAACTTTAAAATGCATATAATTGTTATTTATGTGACAATAGTTTACATGCATATTTTTTTTCACTAAAGTTGTCTTAGAAAAACAAAAGTGTTGTTTTATATATTTTTTTAAGTGTGTGTGTGTCTATGTGTGTATATATATATATATATATATATATATATATATATATAGGGCATAAACTTGCCATGGACCTCTTGTGTTGTTGTATTTGTTGATTTATTAGAATCGTTACAATATTTATTTATTCATATGGTATGTAATAAGTAAATAGATTAGTTTTCGTTTTGTTTATTTTCGTAAGTAATTGATTAGTTTTTGAAATATATTTCTATAAAAATGTAACAAGATGAAGATGAAGACCATTTTGGATAATCAAGTTTCACCCCATGATTTTATGAAGTTTTTACTTTTATATAATTATGAGGTTTTTCTATTTGGGGTTGCCAATGGAAGTGGGAGGAAAAAATGCAACGAGTTGAAGTTTGGTCCCTTTATGTCCTTTAGGAATGGACTTGGAATTTTTGTGATGGCTCACAAAGTATCATTAGATGTGGTTGGTTTATGTACATATGTTTTAATTCTTTGTGATGCTTGTCGTTGTTGATCCTGTCCCAAGAGAGTTGCAGCAACATATCTAACAATGGTTCGAACTAGAACATGGGGACCTTCTTTAACGGATCTCCAGATAGATTCACCTTTTTCTTTTCCAAGTAAAAATCTTTCCATTCTGACTTTCCAGTGATCATACTCTTCAACAACTAGCAGTGGGGCACGTGTAGGGAAACCCATGCTTTTTGCTATTTGCATTGAGTACATTTGTTGAGAATTAGAAGCAGCCATTGAAGTTAAGATATCTTGAGCAAAAGTCGTATATAGAAGAAATTTTATCTTGAACACAGAAATGATCGAAATACCAAGGTAATCTCGAGTCAACTATAATATGTTCTTATGGATTCAAAGGACAACCACTCAAGCTCTGATACCAATTGTGAGAACAAGGATCTGATTGCACAGGGACAAGGCTCGAAAACTCAAACCTTGAGTTAATGCTTAAGATCAATGTCTGCTTCTGATTAATAGTTCCAGTCAAGTCTGGCAAGACCAGTCAAGACTAAATATGAGAATCAACAAAGTACTTCAAGTATTAAATATGAGCATATGAATATGATCAAGTAAAGACAATAAATGAACAAAATGAATGTTAGAAAGAATGATTTGAGAGAAAGGTGCAAATAAAGTAAATGTGAAAATATCTATGTATGGTGGAACAATCTGTCTAATATTCTTGTCATTAAACACTCCTTAAATAGGAGAAAGAGTTACATCGGATAAACTCGAATACAAACATAGGAATGAATAAAAGAGTTGCATCTGACACTCTGATTATCCCTTTGACAAAATAAACTTAGTCATATGAACTGTTACATCAGACTAAACGACAAGAACAATAAATGCAAAGACGGAAAGACTGATTCGGAAGCATACACCAGCTCAGAATATTTGCACTTGATTATTTTCTCTATTCCGAACACCAATTTGACTCCAGACCACAAGCTGACTCCGAACCATGAACTGACTTTGGAACAAGGCTGACTTCAGAACATGCAAAAGATAGATATTGCTAGAGGTTCACTTTCAGGTTCCAACAATCTCCCCTAAGTGAACTTAGCAATCTAGTAAGCTTTTCTCGAATCTTCCTTGATGAACACGTATGTACGGTACAACCATTCTCTGAATCCAATGTTCCATTGCAGCTGACTTACGAACTTAGCCTTTACGTGCTCCGGTGCTTCGGACTTTGATGCTCGACTTATGAACTTCTGAAGGGCCTTGGTGGGAACCAGGTGTTTGTCTTGGACTCGGAAGAAGTCCTTCTGATTTTTTTTCGTTGAAGATAGACAAAACCTAGTATTGGTTCATCTATAGGTCCCTCTTCCAAGATTTCAGCTTCTGGCAGTTTGAAGTCAATTTTGGCCAAGTATTTTTCTGTTCCGAACAGATGGACCAACTCGTAGTCATACCGGCAAAATTCAGCAACGTAGTCCTTGAGAAAGCCTAAAGCAGTGTGGTAAGCTCCCATACTAAGATCATCAGACCGAATGCTTCGGAAGTGAGCAATAATAGTCAAGATGTCATTCAGATTGATAGCATGATAGTCGGCATCAGTAATGGTTTTCTGAATTGGTTTGTTCCAGAAGATGTGATACCGGAACAGTACGCATTTGAGTTCAAACTTGGTCAGGATCTTCCGTCCGAATCCGGAAATTTTCGTGATCCTTTTCCGAGACCAGACTTCTTTGAGAGGAATTGCGTTCTTTGAATAAAAGGTCTTCAGTCTATCGCGTTCAGTCCGTATGATCATTTGAGGATCATCCTCTGGATGGAGAGGAGCAAACTCGGTGTAGAAATTGATGAAAGGAGAAAGAGGCAAGTCAATATGGTCCGAATCTTGATTCGGAAGATCATTGTACATGAAGGGCACTATGTCAACGTACTTCAAGATTCCATCCCTGTAGAGAGGAGAGATCCCTAACATCGGATGAGGATTATCATCCTTGAAGGATTGGATCCGGATGCTATTTTCAAGGGCTTGATTGATCTCTTCTTGGGACCAGCCACTTCTTTTAGTCAAGTGAGGAGTGGTGTACGAGTAGTCTGAAATGGGCTTCTTGCCTTCGTCTTTTGGTTTTTGGAGAGTGGAGAGGATGTGTTCCGTATTTTCATCAATGACGAACTTCGGAGGGGAGGAAGGCAGGGCTCTTCCAGAATGTTATCTGGCTTCCGGACTGGAGATCCTTCATCAATTGGAGCAATTTTTGGAGGAGGAATCGGAGGCAACATTGAGGTAGTGACTCGGAAGGCATCAGCAGTTAATTTGCTTTTTACCTTAGCCATTTCTATGCTTGTGTGAAGAACATCAGCCATAGTAGATGGCCACGATACTGCTGACCATATTCTTTGCTCTTCCTCCCTTAGCACTTTAGCAGGAAACTTCCTTGGAGCTTGCAGTCCCAACACTCCATTCTTTACAAACACATCTTCATCATTACTATCATCATCATCATCATTGTTGTCATCATCATGATCATCACCAGGAGAACCTGAAAGGATTTGTAGTGAGTCATCAGATTCATCTTGGAGTCTAAACTCTGAGACAGGTTTCCATGGTTAAGATCTTGAACTGGGTCCTTCTCCCCCTCTTGAAACGGATGGACCGGCAACCGATGCAAGCATAGCTGAATCCTTTAGATCCGAAAATTTATCAAACATCTTTTGAAAACTGTTGTTGATTTGGAGAGTAAGGGCATCATAAGCTTCAGCTGTGCGAGCCTGAACTTTGAGATGATCAAAAAGCTGGGAGAGAATAAAGAGCATCTCATCGAATTTATTGTTCAGAACATCCACGATGTTCCAACATGCTTTGAGCAGCTTGATTAGAACTTGTTGCCTGATGAGATTCATCTCATCCTTCTTCCGAATCTCCTTCTCTAAACGCTGGATCTGCTTCTCATGACAAATCTGAGTTTGCTTGATGAGTTCCTTTGAGGCATTGAGCATATCGTCATGAACTTTCAACATCTTTGTGACTGTGTCAAGATAGTGATCGACAGAAGTATCATATTTTTTTTCAACTTCTTCGATAGTATGCTTGAGCTTTAGAGAGATAAGTTGATCAAGCTAAGCCTCTCTTTCAGCAATAGTGGGTCCGGACTTGTTGGTTTCAGACAAGGAGTTAAGGATTGCATCACGTTTGGAATCCAGTGCAGAAACTTTAACATCAAGTCTAGTATGGAGTCCGGCCACAGAAGCTTCTATAACATTGACTCTCTTCATCGTGTCAGAAATAGAGTCTCGGATTTCAAGAAGGGAAAATGGATCAATGTAGTTTCCAGCTAAAGATCCGGTGTCCGAAGTGGAAGTCTGGGACTTGTTCTTGTCAGCTTCTTGGTTGATTTTCTGTTCGGAGGATCCAGTATGAGTTGTATCGGCATTGATGTTCTTGGGAGTTGACTCGGTTTCATCTTCAGGAGTGGCTTGGACGTGATCCTCTATATGAATTTCTTCATAAATTGGCTCCGAAGAGCAGGGCCGGTCCATAGATTTTTAGTGCCCCGGGCGAAAAAACTTAAAAATTCCCCAAGACTTTTATTAAATCTACCCACAACATAAATTAGCCAATTTCTTTTTTCAAACAAATTCACATCCATTAAAACTTAAAATAGCAAACAGAACTAAAACATTGTCTACGTTCTTTGTGAATCAAACAATTCAATTACTGCGATGTTTTGTGTGAATTATAAAAATCAATTACTACATCATAGTTAACAATAGCATGTTCAACAAGTATAGTGTATCCCTATTGTATTTATTTTTTTTAGAAAAAAAATTAAAACTATGACACCAAAAAAAATTATGAACTGTGATAACAAAAACTAGATACATTAAACTGTTACAAACACACCACTCCTAATGTCAATATCTTGAATGTAGATGTTATATCAAAATTTAAAACCAAAAATGTCAAGGTCTCCGTTTGTAATATAATCTCAAAATTGAAACAAATACTCTTTAAAAATTCAATTTAGCAACACAAACATTTTATGAATTGCAGCAGTATGCAGTACCCACTTAAGTTAATCAACCTTACATGGGCATGAAATCCAAGGGCATAATCGTCCATCCAAGCTATCTCTTTAATATGTCTTGAAACCAAACTCCATTTCACTTCAAATTGACAATACAAACCAAATACACCTCTATGAATAGGGGCAAGAACATCGAGGGCAAAATTGTCCATAGAGGGGGTAAACACCTTTAAAATCTAAACCAACCGAAACAAGGCAAAGATTACCTTGCAGCTGGAAAAAATTCGAGAGAAAAACAACGTTACACCAGATGAGAAAAAAATGATATTTAGAAAAGATAAGCATTAGACTAAGCACAAGTAATTCCGTAAACGAAAAAATATTTCTTCATGTTCTTGACAGAATTCCAGAGACAATAGAGGAGAGAGTTTATAGAAACTAAGGTTCTTGACAGAAATCGGGAGATGTATCCATTGCGTATCCAAAATAAGAGTCTCTTAACCAATCGACGATTTGGAAAACCAATCGACTTCTCGTCTTCTACATCTTGACCTTTCATCTTTCTAGGCGACCATTGGGAAGATGGGAACCAGACTCCAATAGTCGAAGCGCGTGACACAGTTAATCGTAGATGTTGAACTCATTTGGGCCAAATACATATAAATATTAACATTATGGACTAAACTGATGCCCCTCATCCCCTCGCTGCCCTGGGCCTCTGCCCAATTCGTTCAGGAATCAAGCCGGCCCTGCCGAAGAGGATGAAGAGAGTCTGAAGTCCAAATCCAGCCTATATGATGAAGGCTTTGAAGGAAAAGGAAATGAGGAGAACAGGTTGGGAGCGGCGATTGAGGCTCCTTCATCATCGAACATAACTTCGTCGGAACGTTCCTCATTAGGATCTGAGTGCATGGCGTCGTGAAGTTCATTCTTGGGAGTTTCTCCGGAAGCAAACTCCATATCGGAGACTTCATCAGTAGGGACAACGAAGGGAAGGTTGCTCTGAATGGCCATATTCCGCATGGAGATGAGCGTTCCTTCAACCTGGGATCTGGTGAGCTCCAGATGTCTTGTTTGAGCCCAGTCAACAAAATCTACCCACAATGGATCATTACCACTTGGTCGTCCTGCACCCTTACCGGGTATCAGACCAGTTAAGGCACCTAAGGATGGATGGAAAACTCCAACCTTGAAATGCTTGGGGTCCGGAACAGGGGTTTCAGACCGTATGTGTGTAGAAGGAAGGGGGATATCAAATGTGACACGTGGTTTTGTTCCAGGGGCAAGGAACTTTGTTTAACACCGACATCACCTTGTTAGGAAGGTGAGGGTGGATTATTAGGAGACTCCCCGTGAGTGTGTGCATGTGATGTTGAAACTCTGAAGGGTACTTCAGAAGAGTGGTTAGGTGGGGAACTAGGATGGCCAGAGTTAGCCGGAATGTCCTTGGCTCCTTCCTGTTGAGAGGAGGAACCGAATTTGGTTCTCTTTTTGGCTTTTGGCTTAGAGGGGAATGATTTCCTCTTGGCAGATTTCTTTTTCTTGCCTCCGAGTGGAACAGTCTTGGCCACTTCTGGAGTGGGCTCAACAGAGACCGGGGCAAATTGTGTAGGGCTATACACAATCGAGGTCTCCAAATGGTGTTTCAAATGAATTGATCCGGAAGGTAGGACGGCCAACATATGTTCCGATAAATGTATAATAGGTCCGAATGAGGATTGGTCCGGAATGCGATAGTGTCTAATAGTTTTGAAAGAAATGAATACCTCTCCCAGAATCGTATTAACTGGAATCGGTTCAGACATATCACGGTAGAGTTGTTGGATTGTCAGGGCCAAAAACCTAGGGCTTGAAATCTCGTTAGGCTTCCTCTTGATGGCGACTTCCCGAAATCTTGCCACAGGACTTCAGGGAGATCGACAGCGTTGTCCTTTCCAGAGAAAATGTTGTATACAACATACAACCAATCTTTGCTAAGAGTATCCGTACCTCCGTGTTTGACGGATAAGCCTCTAACGATGAGGTGCAATAGGATGGTCCAAAGGCCTGAAACGGCTGATTTCTTGAACTTCTTGGCCTTGTACTCTTGACCATTGCCAATGTGATTGACAAACTGTTGGAATTCTTTAGCAGTAGGTTCTTGCACCATGAAGTTGGAAGGGTTTTCTTTCACACCAATTGCCTTGAGGAACATGGACTTGTGAAAAGGGACAATACGATCGCCATTGATCTTCGTTTCAAGAACATCGTTTTTGACCTTGATACGCTCGAAGGCTGTGTGAAGAACAGAGATTGGATGATGAGCAATGAACACAATCATAACACCAATGGGTTCATCAAAATCCAGTGGGTGGAGTGAGAACAATTGCATTATGTCTCTGAGGAAGGGTTCAGTTGTAACATCCCAAAATTCGAGTCCAAAAATTTCGTTTGTAATTAGTAATTTATAAAATCGTTTACTGAAAACATTGTCAATATCATATCAATCCATAAACCATCGTGAACGTGTGTTAAAATCAAAACATCAAACAATAATATAAATCAGAGTACAATCCCAGAAAACTCATTGCGGAAACCATGTGTGTGTGTGATGCGCTGCTACGCCGCTGGCTCCTTCCCCTTGGATGAAGAGGTACCTGAAACCAAAACTGAAACTCTAAGCACAAAGCTTAGTGAGTTCCCCCATCATACGATATACTATACAATCATACAAGTTGCCGGGCAATTCTGGGGTGCCCGACCTACCCATGTCAAGCCATTCTGGGGTGCTGACTACCCGTGTCAAGCGATTCTGGGGTATTGACTACTCGTGTCAGGCCATTCTAGGGTGCCTGCCTACCCTCCAGTCTATCTCACCCGATCATGGGGACTATTTCACCCCCTACTACTATCACATAATAAACTATCATAGATATACTGTCAGACATATCTGGGGTGTCCGACCTACCCTTCGGTCCTAACAACCGATCGGGGGACTATTCCCCTCGCACTACCACTATCACATAGAACTTAGCATACTGGCACATAGAACATATCAAGTAATAGCAAACCAGACAATTATCACAAAGAAAATTATCTCAACTGTAATCAACTACTAGTGGGTCGGCCTTGGTGCCTTAGACTCACTTTTACTGGAAGGTAACTCACATCAATGTCGCGTAGTATCTGAACTATCCCCGACGTGAAAATAGACTTTTCTCGACTCCTCAATCCCGACACGACAACTCTACTAAGTTATCAATTTCGTACTCACAACCCCCATAAGGGTCAACCCAAATCCTGGTCAAAGTCAACCTCCAGTTGACTTGACTCGCCGAGTTGGTCTCCCTACTCGTCGAGTCCCTATTCCTCTAGAATGACCCAACTCCCGACTCTACTCGTCGAGTCTAGCGACAACTTGCGGGTCCTTCTTCAACCATAATATCGGGACCATACTCAACCGACTCACCGAGTTCCCCTAGAAGTCGTCGAGTTCATCTCCCTTATAAGAATGTGTTTAGTCTATGACTCGCCGAGTTGTATGAACAACTCGTCGAGTTCATCTTCATGGGTTGGGAGATTGCCTTGGACTCGCCGAGTTCGTTCATACACTCATCGAGTCACATGATTTCCAGGTCTTATAATAACGTCTATCTTTGTTGAGTCCTTTCTAGACTCAACTAGACTCCTCAAAACAACAAAGGTCGGGGAACCATTTCCCGACTCGCCAAGTCTCAAGAACAACTCGCCGAGTCCACTAAGTCCATCTCCATAAACTCGATGTCTGTTGAGCCCATCTCATTGAGTGGGTAGATATGACCTCTTAGGGTCGATATAACACGTAAAGTCATGAACTTTACATCCATGCATCAGTCTTTAAGCTCAAAAGGACCAAAAAATGAGACCTACAAGATGCATGTGGCTCTCATGGCCATAGAGTTGGCACCTTTATGCTATGAGACCCTTCCAAAGTCCAAGATCTGCAGCCATAACTTCACATTACAGCCCACAACCCGAAAATGGCTTAAAAATGCCCTAAAGATACAAGAACCCAAGCCCTAAAGATGATTAAACACATGGAAAGTCAAGATTGAAGCTTTTTACCTTAAATGAGTTAGAGATGAAACACAATATCTGGATCTTCTAGCTTCCATTGGAACTCCCAAGCTCCTTTCTTTTTCTCAAGCTTCACAATCACCAAAGAATGCACAAAAATGGCTTAGGAGCAGTCAAACAAGGCTAGGGTTTCAGTCTAAGGTCTTCTGGAAGTGTGAGGGACGATGAAGGCTGATATGGGAGGAGATAAGTTGTTTAAATAGGGTGCAAACCCTCAAATTTAGGGTTTCACTCAGACAGCTCCTACTCGCCGAGTCGGTCTCCCGACTCGTCGAGTTGGTCACTTAAAATCCGCATGCAAAGCCGAGTTGACTCGACGAGTTAGGCCTTCAACTCGTCAAGTCCTAGGGTAGAATACAATAATACTTGGAATTAAATACGTACTAGGAACCGGATGTTACAAATCTCCCCCACTTATTCTAGACTACGTCCTCGAAGTCTACTACTGAATCCGAAAACAGCTCGGGGTAGTGCTCCCTCGTCTTGTCCTCCAGCTCCCAGGTCCATTCCGAGCCCTTGCGGTGCTACCACTGCACCTTTACCAGCTCCACCCTCTTGTTCCTCAGATCCTTCGACTTCCTATCGAGGATCACCACTGGCCACTCGATGTAGTTCAGGCTGTCATCCACCTGAATATCCTCTAAAGGCACCACTACTGAATCGTCCACCAGACACTTCCGCAACTGGGAGACGTGGAATGTACTGTGAATCTGACGGAGTTCGGCCGGTAGGTCCAGCCGATATGCCACCTTACCCACCCGGGCTACAACCCTGAAAAGTCTAATATAACTGGGGCCCAGCTTGCCCCGCTTCCTGAATCGAATGACGCCCTTCCAAGGCGACACTTTCAGGAGTACCATATCCCCGACCTGGAACTCCAGGTCCGATCGACGCTTGTCGGCATAGCTTTTCTGTTGGCTCTGAGCAGTCTAAAGCCTGCTCCGAACCTGCTGGATCCTCTTTGTAGTCTTGAGTACCACTTCGATACTCTCCATGACCCTCTGACCAACCTCACCCCAGCATATCGGGGTCCTACACTTCCTCCCATACAACATCTCGAAAGGAGGACAGTCAATACTCGCATGATAGCTGTTATTATAGGAGAACTCAGCCAAAGGAAGGTAAGTATCCCAACTACCCCCGAAGTCTAAAACACATGCCCGCAGCATATCCTCTAGAGTCTGGATGGTCCGCTCACTCTGACCATCCGTCTGCGGGTGAAAACCAGTGCTGAACTGCAGACGAGTACCCAACTCGTCATGAAACTTCTTCCAGAAACTGGAAGTAAATCGCGCGTCTCGATCCGAAATCACTGAGACTGGCACTCCGGGCCGAGCTACTACCTCTCGAATGTAGATATCAGCCAACTTCTCGGCTGAGATGCTCTCCTGGATTGGTATGAAATGAGCACTCTTAGTCAACCGATCCACGATGACCCAAATCGAATCCACTCCCCGTGCAACCCTGGGAAGCTTTGTGATGAAATCCATAGTAATATCTTCCCATTTCCACATGGGAATGTCCAACGGCCGCGTCTTGCCGTGTGGCCTCTGGTGCTCGGCCTTGACCTTCCTGCAGGTCAAGCATCTCTCAACAAACCAGGCTATGTCCATCTTCATGCAGGGCCACCAATAATCAGGACGAAGATACCTGTACATCTTCGTCGCCCCGGGACGAATAGAAAACCTGGATTTGTGCGCCTCCTCCATCAATACCTGGCACACACCCCCACGATATGGGCCCACACTCTACGGTGCAGCGTCAACAATCCACGACTGTCATAATCAAAGGAGGAAACCTGACCCACAATACGCTCACTCTTACGGTGTTCCTCCTTCATGGCCTCCTGCTGAGCCTCCCGAATCCGATCCAACAGTAGGGTCACAACCGTTATCCTCATACAGATATCCCTGATCGGCTCTGCCTTGAGGCTAAGCGCGTCGGCCACGACATTGGCCTTCCCCGGGTGGTAGAGGATCTCGCAATCATAATCCTTTACCACATCAAGCCACTGACGTTGTCTCATATTCAGATTTGGCTGATCCATGAGATACCTCAGGCTCTTGTGGTCCGTGTAAATGGTACAACGAACCCCATAGAGGTAATGACACCAAATCTTGAGGGCGAAAAAAATAGCCCCCCAGCTCCAAATCATGCGTCGGATAGTTCGCCTCGTGAGGCTTCAACTGCCTCGAAGCGTAAGCGGTAACATGCCCTCTCTGCATCAATACCGCGCCCAAACCCGAGATGGACGCATCACAATACACTACAAAATCATCCACGACCTTTGGCAGGGCTAATATTGGTGCATCGCACAATCTCTGCCTCAACGTCTCAAATGCGGCCTGCTGCTCAGGCCCCCAACGAAAGACCATGACTTTCCTCGTCAGCCGGGTTAGGGGCATGACTATCTTGGAGAAGTCCTGAATGAATCTCCGATAATAGCCTGCCAGTCCCAGAAAGCTCCGAATCTCAGATGGAGACCTCCGAACCTCCCACCTCATCACGGCCTCTACCTTGGCCGGGTCAACCAAAATCTCGTTCTGGTTGACAAGGTGCCCAAGAAACTGCACCTCGCGCAACCAGAACTCGCACTTGGAGAACTTAGCATACAAGCTCTCCCTCCTCAAAGTATCCAAAACCTCCCGCAAGTGCTCCTCATGCTGCTCCTGCGTCTTGGAATAAACCAAGATGTCGTCAATGAAAACGATCACAGACCTATCCAACATCGGCCTACACATGCGGTTCATGAGATCCATGAACGCGGCAGGAGCATTGGTGAGCCCAAAAGGGATCACCACGAACTCATAGTGACCATATCGCGTCTGAAAGGCAGTCTTCTGCACATCCTCCTCTCCGACTCTCATCTGATGATAGCCCGAACGCAAATCAATCTTGGAGAATCAAGATGCTCCCTGAAGCTGGTCAAAGAGATCGTCAATCCTCGGGAGTGGGTAACGGTTCTTCACCGTTACCTTATTCAGCTCCTGGTAATCTATACACATCCGATGCGACCCGTCCTTCTTTTTCACAAATAAAATCGGGGCTCCCCAGGGTGAACTACTCGGTCTAATGAATCCCTTGTCTAACAGCTCCTGCAGCTGTGTAGACAACTCCTGCATCTCAGGAGGAGCCAGCCGATACGGTGCCTTGGCTATCGGATCCGCACCACGGACTAGGTCGATCCTGAACTCTACCTGCCTCTCCGGAGGTATTCCACGCAACTCCTTTGGAAATACATCCGCGAACTCTCGTACCACTGGCACATCACTCACTGTCGCCTTACCCGCCTCCCGGGTATCGAAGACATAGGCGACATACCCTGCGCACTCCTGCTGGAGATAGCGCCTAGCTCTCGCTGCTGAACATAAAGCTGGTTCCTGCTGTGGCCCCTCGCCCTGAATTACCAGCTCTCCCCCACTTGGGGTCCTGATCCGCACCAACTGCTGCGCGCAGTCGATAACCGCCCCATTGGGGCTCAACCAATCCATCCCTATGATAACCTTGTTCCCCCGCAAGGGTATGGGAACCAAATATAGCAAGTAGCGCTCTTCGTGCAACCTCAGAATACAATCTCTAAAAACCTCTGACGCCCGCACTGATCGGTCATCCGCAATCTCAACCTCTAGGGGGCACTCTAACATGACCGAAGACTTAGGAAACCTCTTGCTAAGTGCAAGAGACACAAACGATCGGGTAGCACCCGAATCAAACAACACCTGAACTGGAATACCGTTCACATGGAACGATCCTAAACAGAGAACATAACATAACAAATACAAATCATAGCGACATAATATAAAAGTTTAGAGAGAAGAAATCATACCCGTCACCACATCAGGTGCGGCGCGTGCCTCCTCGGCTGTCAACTGAAATGCTCGGCTCCGCACCACTGGAGCATCTGTCTTGACCTTCCGGCCATCCGTAACTCGTGCAGTCGCTGGAGTCGGCGCCACCACCGGCGCTGCTGTTGATGCTGTTGACAACCTAGGGCAGTTGGCCTTTTTATGGCCCCTCTGATTGCAATGGAAGCAAATAAGGTCTGATGTCTGAACTGTGGGGGCGGGGGCAGTACAATCCTTGCCAAAGTGCCCCATCTTGCTGCACTTGTAGCAGCCTGGCGATCCCACTCTACAAGCTCCCTCATGCGGCCTGCTGCATTTCCTGCAGCCGCTCTGGCCCGGATGGCCCTTCGACCTAATGTCGGATCCCTTGGGTTTCTTCCCCGAAACCCCCGTAACCTGCTCAGTCTCTGCCTTCCTCTTCTTGAGGTGCTCCAAATCAATCTCCCTCTCCTGCGCCCTGGCAATCATGGACTCCAGGGTCGGGCAAGTTGAATAGCTGACATGCTCCTGAATATCAGCCCTCAACATATCATGGTATCGGGTCTTCCGCATCTCCTCATCCCCCGCATACTGAGGTACCAATAGGGCCTTCTCCCTGAAATTGACAGTGATCTCTGTCACTGTCTCGGTCGTCTGTCTCATGTCAAGAAACTCTCTGCCAGCTGCTAAAGCTCCATAGCTGGCGCAAACTCAGCCCTGAACCTAGTCACGAATCTGTTCAAGTCATAGCCTCGATGGCTGGGGCTCCCAGTGAGTCACCGACTGACTCCCACCAATCCCTAGCTCTGTCCCTCAAACACCCTGCAGCAAAGCGGACCATCGACCCCTCCGGGCAGAAGCTCGTCAACTGCGCAGACTCAATGTCTGCGATTAATTCTTCTGGCATCAGTGGGGTCCTTCACCCCATGAAAGTCTGGCGCACCACTCCCCCTGAAGTCCTTGAAGGACAATGTGCGCATACCCGACTGGCTGGAAGCCGAGTCCCTCCTGAATGCCTGGAGATCCTCCATCAACTCGATAATCCCCTCCTTGATTGACCCGAAAATGATAGGAGTCGACTCAAGGATACCTCTAGTAATCTCAGACGCGATGAACTCGCGTAAACTGTCATCAACCTGCTCGGATCCTGCACCCGAGCCTGATCCAGAACCGGATCCAGACCCTGAACCTCCCGCTGCATGACGCGTAACCACCATGCTGAAATAAAACATGTAAACGTCAGGGTCATACATACTCTTGATAGATTTCGCACGCTCTCCAGGTCCTTGGTTCCATCTCAGCCTCCTTTGACTCGAGTACGGATCCTATGCTTCCAGTAGTACGGGCCCATACTACCTTCCACATCTAGCCGTACTTTCCTCAAGGACTGGTTTGACTTCACCAAATTCCTTCTACCAAACCTGCTATCCAAGCTAATCTCATCCTAGGCTTGACCTAGGGCCTTATCCGACCTACTCTCCGCCATCAGTTGCTCAAGGGGTCCCTACCATCCTTCCCTAACTAGTTTGCGAATACTATTACATATCCACTTACTAGTTAGTTAAGGCTAGCTAGAACCCTACAAGCACAAAGCAAGCAGCATTCTTACATTGAGTAACCAAATCAAGCATAACCCACTCAGGCTATCCTACTGTTGACTAGACAACCCTAACATACAACTCAATAAGCTCATACAACAGGCATATAAGGCATCCTTCGAAGATCCATAGTTCTATTCTAGCATGCAGTTCTCAGAATCATATAACAGGCATACAAGGCATCCTCTTAGATCCTTAGCCCTAATCTAGCATGTAATTTCCATAATCATATCATATAGCATAACATAACAAGTATGGGTATCTTGGGGAAAACTTACTTGAGCTCGGCCGGTCGCACGCATTACACACCTCGTTCTTTTTCAAAATTCCTTAACTTAGATTTTAGAAAACTATTTTCTTGTAAAAATCTTTCAAGCCCTCGATTTGAGTCCAGACACCCCCGAGGGTGTGTCCGAATCCCTCAAACCAAGGCTCTGATACAACTTGTAACATCCCAAAATTCGAGTCCAAAAATTTCGTTTGTAATTAGTAATTTATAAAATCGTTTACTGAAAACATTGTCAATATCGTATCAATCCATAAACCATCGTGAACATGTCTTAAAATCAAAACATCGAACAGTAATATAAATCAGAGTACAATCCCAGAAAAATCATTGCGGAAACCATGTGCGTGTGTGTGATGCACTGCTACGCCATCGACTCCTTCCCCTTGGATGAAGAGGTACCTGAAACAAAAACTGAAACTGTAAGCACAAAGCTTAGTGAGTTCCCCCATCATACCACATACTATACAATCATACAAGTTTTCGGGCAATTCTGGGGTGCCCGACCTACCCATGTCAAGCCATTTTGGGGTGCTGACTACCCGTGTCAAGCCATTCTGGGTTGCTGACTACCCGTGTCAGGCCCTTCTGGGGTGCCCGCCTACCCTCCGGTCTATCTCACCCGGTTATGGGGACTATTTCACCCCTACTACTATCACATAATAAACTATCATAGACATGTTGTCATACATATCTGGGGTGTCCGACCTACACTTCGGTCCTAACAACCGGTCGGGGGACTATTCCCCTCGCACTACCACTATCACATAGAACTTAGCATACTGGAACATAGAACATATGAAGTAATATCAAACCAGGCAATTATCACAAAGACAATCATCTCAGCTGTAATCAACTACTAGTGGGTCGGCCTCGGTGCCTTATACCCACTTCTACTTGAAGGTAACTCACCTAAATGCCACGTAGTATCTGAACTGTCCCCGGCGTGAAAATCGAATTTCCTCGACTCCTCAATCCCCACACGACAACTCTACTAAGTTATCAATTTCGTACTCACAACACCCATAAGGGTCAACCCAAATCCTGGTCAAAGTCAACCTTCATTTGACTTAACTCGCCGAGTTGGTCTCCCAACTCGTCGAGTCCCTATTCCTTCAAAATGATCCAACTCCCGAATCTACTCGTCGAGTCTAGCGACAACTTGATGGGTCATTCTTCAACCATAATATCGGGACCATCCTGAACCGACTCGCCGAGTTCCCCTTGAACTTGTCGAGTTCATCTCCCTTATAAGAATGTGTTTAGTCTATGACTCGCCGAGTTGTATAAACAACTCGTCGAGTTCATCTTCATGGGTTGGGAGATTGCCTTGGACTCGCCGAGTTTGTTCATACACTCGTCGAGTCCCATGATTTCCAGGTCTTATAATCACGTCCATCTTTTTTGAGTCCTTTCTAGACTCAACCAGACTCCTCGAAACAGAAAAGGTCGGGGAACCATTTCCCGACTCGCTGAGTCCCAAGAACAACTTGCCGAGTCCACTAAGTCCATATCCATAAACTCGATTTCTGTTGAGCCCATCTCATCCAGACGGTAGATCTGACCTCTTAGGCTTATATATAACGTAAAGTCAAAAACTTTATGTCCATGCATGGGTCTGTAAGCTCAAAAGGACCAAAAATGAGACCTACAAGATGCATGGGGCTCTCATGGCCATAGAGTTGGCACCTTTATGCCATGAGACCCTTCCAAAGTCCAAGATCTGAAGCCATAACTTCACATTACACCCCACAACCCGAAAATGGCTTAGAAATGCCCTAAAGATACTAGAACCCAAGCCCTAAAGATGATTAAACACATGGAAAGTCAAGATTGAAGCTTTTTACCTTAAATGAGCTGGAGATGAAATCTTCTAGCTTCCAATGGAACTCCCAAGCTCCTTTCTTCTTCTCAAGCTTCACAATCACCAAAGAATGCACAAAAATGGCTTAAGAGCACTCAAACAAGTCTAGGGTTTCAGTCGAAGGTCTTCTGGAAGTGTGAGGGATGATGGAGGCTGATATGGGAGGAGATAAGTTGTTTAAATAGGGTACAAACCCTCAAATTTAGGGTTTCACTCAGACAACTCCTACTTGCCGAGTCGGTCTCCCGACTCGTCGAGTAGGTCACTTAAAATCCGCGCATAATGCCGAGTTGACTCGACGAGTTAGGCCTTCAACTCGTCGAGTCCCAGGGTAAAATACAATAATACTTGGAAATAAATACGTACCAGGAACCGGGTGTTACATCAGTGGACTGAGAAGAAGATGAACCCTTGGAGGATTTCTTTTTGGCAGCTGTTTTGGGGATTTTGGATGTGGTTTGAGCAATATCAGGGGTGGTTTGAGTGATTTCGGGGGCAGTTTGGGAGGTTTTGGAGGGAGATGAGGACGCCATTGTTGCAGGAGGTTGAGAGCTTCAAGAACACAAATGAGAGGAAGAAGATGAGTACTTTTGGCTCTTTTGTGCACGTAAAGGGTAAAATTAGGTATGAAGGAGGTTTATATAGGTTAGGAAAATGGGTCGGGTTGCAAGGTAATGATGATATCCGGATAAAGAAACGGATCACATTAATTATGTTGCCGTTTTCATCTGAGTTGTCATGCAATGGCTAGAGATCACATTGGCTTGAGGTGAAAAATGGAAACTGCCATTTGGGTGATGTGATGTTCACTTTTCAGGGACGTGTGCAACGTGGAGCGAGTTTCGAGGTTGAAAAGATAATCATCATTTAAAAAGTAACCATTAAAAAAACGTTTCATCTTAAAACCTTTTGAACTTCATCATGGATTTTGATTTCGGAACAATGGAGTTCCGGAATGTTTTGAAAATGGTTTCTTAGTATGAAGAGTCCGGGATGAAGTTGATTGATATCGGAACATGAAAAAGTTCTGAGATAGATTCAGGAATGAAGGATTTGAGTCAAAAGGAGTCCGGAGTGATTTTCGAAAATTCCGGAGTGAAATGTTAATGAAATTCCGGAGCAAAAATTTGATGAGATTTCGGAATGAGTTTTGAAATGTTCCGGGGTGAACTTTGAAAAACTTCCGGAGTGAAATTTTCAAATGTTCCAGAATGAGATTTGAGATAGGACAAGGATTTAGGATTCAATACCGTTCCGGATTTGAATTCCGGGAAGACCTTATGAGGTAAGTCTCGAGATGAAGATAGTAACAATCTGACTATATTCGCCATGGACTTTAAATCATAAGATGAGTTGTACAACTTAAAATTCCAAGAGGTGGTTAGAGAAGGAGACATGTAAAATGACCCTATTCATTCCGAGATGCAATAGTTCCGAGATGAAAAATGATTTGATTTCGGAACCTATTCTCTTTCTGATGTTGCCATCAGAGAGTGCAAACCTCTTGAAAGAACTAAGGATCAGGCATCATCGTACCAATTTTATTCAGAAAACCATTGAATTTGGTTTCTTCTAATGCCTTAGTAAAGACATCAACAATTTCATCGTCATATGGAACAAAAATAAGTTCGATGTTACCATTTAAAACATGATCTTTAATGAAATGGTACCGTATGTCGATGTGCTTCTTCATAGAGTGCTGAATTGGATTATGTGAAATTGCAATGGCACTTTGAGAATCACAATAAATTGGAATTTATTGAAACCGGTAACCATAATCCAAGAGTTGAGATTTCATCCAGAGAACTTGAGATGTGCAACTAGCAGCAACAATGTATTCTGCTTTGGCTGTTGAAAGTACAATGCACTTCTGTTTCTTAGATGACCAACTGACCAATCGACCACCTAAAAATTGACAGCCACCAGATGTGCTTTTTCTGTCCAATTGAAGACCGCCAGAGTTTGAATCGGAATATGCTTGAAGAAGGAAACTCTCATTTGCTGGGTACCAGATTCCGTGATTCTTTGTACCTTTGAGGTATCGGAATATTTGCTTAACAGCCAATAGATGAGGTATCTTTGGATTGACTTGAAATCTGGCACACAAACATGGTGAAAAACATGATGTCTGGATGACTTGCTGTGATGTAACACCCTGTTTGGAAAAAGCATTCATTTATGGAACCAGAAGTCAAGGTTAGGGGTGTTTTGGTCATTTATGGGTTTTGAGTTTCATTCGAGAAGGTTTCGGGCCGGGGTGTGTTGTTAGAAGTATAGGGCTTCTCGCCATCTTTCCGTAGATATAAAGTTTATCGGAAACGGATCTATAACGAAGGAGTTATGACACTTTGAAGATTTTGGCAATAATGTCCCTTATGGTGAAAAGTTCGCATGGAAGGCCATGCATGCAATTTGGAACGCGCGTGGGTACACCCAGCTTACGCTCAGAGTCTTAAAACCCTATTTTTAGGGTGTGCCACTATATAAGGGCAAGGCCCTGGTTAGTTCCGGATTTCGGTCCGATGCAGTTTCCGGACTTCGGTCCGATGCAGAGGGCAAGGCCCTGGTTAGTTCCGGACTTCGGTCCGATGCAGTTTCTGGACTTCGGTCCGATGCAGTGGGCAAGGCCCAGTAGTTGCTTTATATGTTATTGTATGGTATGTGGTAGTTGGGGAGACTCACTAAGCTTCGTGCTTACAATTTTCAGTTTTGGTTTCAGGTACTCAGTTTTCAAATGAGGAGCTCGGGAAGATTGCAGTGCACACACCATTTGTTCAGCCTAGGATGTTTATACTCTGATATACATGACAATTTCTATATTATTCTGAGATACATTGTTGTGATTTTTCTATGACGTATGATGACTATGGTTTTATTACTGATTTAAAACGAAATTTTCAGACTGTATTTTTGGGATGTTACAAGTTGGTATCAGAGCCTTGGTTTGAGGGATTCGGGCACACTCTCGGGTGTGTCTGAACTAAAACTAAGGAAGTGGTATAAAGTTTTCAAGAGAAAAACCATGTTTACAAAAGGATTTTGAGAAAAGAAAACGATTTTAGAAAAAGTATAAAGAAAAGAGTTTTAGAAAAAGCGGAAAGAATTTTGAAAAGAGAAAAGGGTGTGGTGCATGCAATCAGCCGAGCTCGAGTAAGTACTCCCAAATTACCCATACAATTTGATATTATGATATGATTATTAGCTTTATCAGGACAACATGCTAGATTAGGACTAAGGATCTAGGAAGGATGCCTTATGTGCCTGCTATATGTGTTCAGCTTTATGAGAACTACATGCTAGTACAGATTAGTCAGTATGATAGCCAGAGTAGTAGATGCTTGATTATGTGTACTCGATGCTCAAATGCTGCTTGCTTTGTGCTTTTAGGAGTCTTAGCTATCTTGCACTAAGTAGTAAACGAATATGTTACGTTGCATATTAAATAATTTCAGAAGGTTAAGTCTAGCTCTATTTTGCAGCTCTTGTCTGAGTCCAACCGTTGTAGAGTAGGATCTCTCATTCGAAGAATTATTTAGTCTGAGTAATATGTAATAGTATTCGCGAGCTAGTTAGGGGAAGAAAGCAGGGACTTCTTATGCAGCTGATGGCGGAGAGTGGGTTGGTGATAACCCTGGGGCAAGCCTAGGATGAGTTTAGTATTAGATCAGTTGTAGTAGTAGAAGGGACTTGGTGGAGTCAAGGCAGTTCTTGAGGAAAGTACGGATAGATGTGGAAGGTAGTATGGGCCCCTACTACTGAAAGCAGAGGATCCGTACTCGAATCAAGGAAGGATGAGATGAACCCAGGGAACTTGTAGTGTGTGAGATCCCTCGAGTTTGGATGAGTATTGTGATGTTAGTGATGGTATGTTGCCGAGTATAGTGACGCTATGTGGTAGACCAGATGGTAGTTCTGGTGTCGACGAGGGATCAGGCTCGGACTCTGGAGCCGGGCAGATTGATGATCAGATGAGGGAGTTCATTCCATCTGAGAATTACGAGCAGTATCATTGACCAGACTCCTGTGATCCTCAGTGTGATCAAGGAGGGAATTATAGAGATTTGTTATGAGAGGCCGAGTGCATTCTGCACTGAGATAGCAGTCATGATAGGGACGCGTACATTGATGTTTCGGGAGTTCAAAGCTTGTGAATCTTCAGATTGTCATGGGGGTTAGGGACCCCATTGTTAGCAGCAGATGGTTGGCAGATGTCGCCAACACTTTTGTGCCATACATTGTCTCGAAAGGAGACAAGATCTGACTTACTTCCTGTCTCCTGAGGGATAGAGCACGAGATTGATAGGAAGAGGTTGGTAGTGAGTTGAGTGATGATACGGTTGATGCTGTGTCATGGGATGACTTTTAGACCAGATTCTGGGCAGAGTGTGCCCAGGCGATTGAGGCGCAGCAGTTGGCGAATGAGTCGTTAGATCTCCACCAGACGACTGAAACTATGGCAGAGGTCACTGCCAAATCTCGGAAAAGAGCTTATATGGTACCACAGTATGCAGCAGATGAGGAAATGAAGAAGGTAAGTTATCAGAACATACTGTAGAACGATAGCAGGGAGATCATGAGTATCTCGGGGTGCAAGACCCTGAATGATATGACTTCTTGTACTTGAGAATGAGGTATGGACTGGGAGCACATTGGTAAGAGGGAATCTGATTAGTTGCTTATATTGAGGGGTCTCGGGAGGAGACCCTAGATTTTGGATCAGCTTTTGAGAGACCAGCAGGGTTAGATTCAGTACAACACTTGCGAGAAACCACACAAGGGAGCCTTTTGTTCCATTGGTTTGAGTAAGTGTGACTCTGGGTTATCCTTGGTTTGTGTTTGAATTATACTTCCAAGAAATGGCATATGCCAATTGCATACCGAGAATTATTAACGGATAGCGAAAGATCATTTCCCAAATTGCGGGATTGGGAGAGTACAGTGTCAACTTGGTTTATTCCAAGGCCGAGGAGCAACATGAGAAGCACCTGAGGGAGCTGCTAGAGACTTTGAGGAGGGAGAGACCTTTTGCAAGGTACTCCAAATGTGAGCTCTGGTTGCGCTAGGTGTAATTTCTTGGGCACCTTGTTAATCAGAAGGGTATCTTAGTCGTTCTGGCCAAGATAGAGGCCGTAACGCAGAGGGAGATGCCGAGCTCTCCAATTGAGATTCAGAGCTTCCTGGGTTTAGCGGATTATTACCGTAGATTTATTCGGGTTCTTGGAGGTGGTGTAATCTTTTGGACTGGCTAGTATTGAAATACTAGCAATGGTAAGCGTGGTTTCAGCAGATTGGGCATAGAATAGTAAGAAGGATTGAGAATCCTTCCAGTATTGTGTGCTGTAAGACGTTAGTTGAATCAAAGTGGGGAGGATCATCCAAGGATTCAGAAGTAGGAGCAGTTTTGAAACTGGGATAAGTTTCGCATCTTTGGTTGGAAGGAAGACAGCTCAAGCGGCTGTATGATTGAGGATAGTGTGAGATGGAAGTTCGGAAAAACTTGCCAATAAGGAGATTGCGTTCCCGTGATGTTTGCTAGCAAGCCTTAGTGAATCAGTCTGGGGATCCCAGTCAGGACATGGGTTCAGTTCTGGATGTTAGGTCGCGTGTATGCTCGACGTCAGATGTGTTCGGATTAATAATCAACGAATGAGATAGTGTTAGAGTGTTGTAAGTCTGCGGGTGTAGCCGTAGCATTCACTAGCATCCATATAGTGTTAGAGTGTTGTAAGTCTGCGGGTGTAGCCGTAGCATTCACTAGTAGCCAGATAGTGTTAGAGTGTTGTAAGTCTGCAGGTGTAGCCGTAGCATTCACTAGCAGCCAGATAGTGTTTGAGTGTTGTAAGTCTGCGGGTGTAGCCGTAGCATTCACTAGCAGCCAGATAGTGTTTGAGTGTTGTAAGTCTGCGGGTGTAGCCGTAGCATTCACTAGCAGCCAGATAGTGATAGAGTGTTGTAAGTCCGTGGGTGTAGCCGTAGCATTCACTAGATTGGTAGATAGCATGAGTGCGTTGTTAGGATGCGGAGAGGACAGTAGTGCCCACCAGTTCGGGTGTAACAGTGAAGATATGGAAGTCCACGGATTGGATTTCGGAATTACCTAGACGGATTAGATCTGATTAAGCCAGTGATGAGACTGTAGAATCGCCGCTACAGCTAAGAGAGCAAGGAAGCAGTGGACTGCTTAAGGTCCTTATGACATAAGGCTACCAATGATCATGTAGCAATCACTTTTAGCCTTGGGTTTGGTCATGTCAGGATTCGACGTATGGACTCGATCAGTTAGAGCAGAAAGTTATTAGAGCCTCAGTGGCATGGTAACTAGTGGCAACAAGTTCCAGAGAAGGATTTCATTCGGAAGTTGTGTGAGGCGACTAAGTGGGAGTCTTTTGACGCCGCAGACGGGCTAGAACCCAGTATTTCAGATGCCTGACGGATGAATTGAGACCGGGAAGGTCTCGATCGATTTTGGAAAGCGGCCCTGTAACAACATGCTATTTCAGGCAGTTTAGTGTTCAGTGTTTCAGACAGTTCAGTATTTCAGGAAGTTCAGTGTTTAGTGTTTCAGGCAGTTGAGTTGTCAGTGTTTCAGGCAGTTCAGTGTTTCAGGCAGTCAGTGTTTCAGGCAGTTCAGTGTTTTCAGGCAGATCAGTGTTTCAGACAGTTTTGGGCCTCCAGCAGTAATGGTATTTTAGGATCTCACGTATGGTAAGCGTAACAGATTGTTGAGTAATGCTAAGTCACCCACTACGGGGTTCATCTATAATGATTCAGTATGAGTGGTCTGTTAGGGATTCAGATCATCTAGAGACAACGAATTTCAGATAGAGTACATGTGATCTTGTTGCGAGGCTCGTGCGACAGTAGCTAGGCAAGTGAGACTAGAGGGATAGACTGCTTCAGGATATAGCCGGGTGAGACCCATAGGCAAGGCCCGTGGGATTATAGCAGCACAGGTGGGACCTGGTAAGGACCTTAGGGTCAAGATAGGGGATCGAGGATCCCAGGACTTGTAGCGCCAGAGTGACAGAGTAGATAGAGTAGTTTAGATAGCCGAACTTCCTTCGGAAGTCGTTGGGAGAGACTAAGAGATTGTGTTGGGTGTAGTAACCGGTGGGAGTCCGGTAACCCAGATATTGACAGATTAGTTGGGACTAGGGTGGTCTCAGTTAATCCGGAAGGCGGATAAAGGACAACAAAATTTTCAGTTAGTGGTGGTAATGATAAGAGAAGTAGGGTATGAGGCAGCTAGTGACCGAGAAGTGCTACGCCTCTCGCAGCAGGGTTGAATAATCTCAGAGGGAAGGGTTTGACCCTGTTGCGCAACTCTCGTATGAATCTAACCGTTGCAGGGATGAATCTTTTACTCGAAGGATTATCTGATCCATTCGCTGGGATGGGTGCTTAACACTAAGTTATAGTAGTAAGAAGTATTCAGTGAGTACCGGCAGTAGTGACCAGCACTGGGAGTGGCTGGAGTATGGATACCGTGAGGGGTATGTCCTTCACGACAGTAGAGGAGGTGGTTGATTATGGAACGTTGCCTTGGGAAGGCCAGAAACCGCACAAGGAAAAGAGGGGTGAATCCCTAGGATGTTCAGCATAAGTACACTGGGAGTACCGGAAGTATTGCCAGTTGAGTAAGTTGTGTTCTCAGGATTGGCGGGATTAGAGTGCACCCGAGGTTATTATCTATAAGGACTAGTTTTAGCCGGAATGACCGGGCAGAAAGCCATTGGAGGCAGTCCTCTGAAGATTTTGCTGAGCAGGTGAAGCGAGTATCGGACAGGAAGGTTGTGAGTAGATTGCAGAATAGTTGGCCATTGCAGACTTCGAGGACGAAGTCAAGTTTAAGTGGGGGAGAGTTGTAACACCCTGTTCGGAAAAAGCATTCATTTATGGAACCAGAAGTCAAGGCTAGGGGTGTTTTGGTCATTTATGGGTTTTGAGTTTCATTCGAGAAGGTTTCGGGCCGGGGTGTGTTGTTAGAAGCATAGGGCTTCTCGCCATATTTCCGTAGATATAAAGTTCATCGGAAACGGATCTAGAACGAAGGAGTTATGACACTTTGAAGATTTTGGCAATAATGGCCCATATGGAGAAAAGTTCGCATGGAAGGCCATGCATGCAATTTGGAACGCGTGTGGGTACGCCCAGCGTAATGGAGCAAGTGATCGCGGGTGCGGGGAGGCGTACGCCCAGCGTACGAGAGGTACGCCCAGCTTACGCTCAGAGTCTTAAAACCCTATTTTTAGGGTGTGCCACTATATAAGGAACATAATGGCTCCAACCCTAGCCCCCTTATCAGCCTCCCCAACTTCAGAGAAACCCTAGAACGCCCCAACCCTTCATTTTGTGAGATCTTGACCTTGGGAAGCTTAGTTTGGTGGTTTAAAGCTTGGAAGAGAAAAGAAGAAGAGTGGCAAGGAGGAACCTTGGAGGCCAGAGCTTATAGATCTGAGATAACATCATCTTCTGGAACACTTTGAAGGTATAAAGCTCACAACTTTACTTAAGGGTGCTTAGATCTAGTATGGTTTAGTTTTGGTCCAAAGGTGAAAGCTTTATGGCTTAATTCCGATTTCCAGACCAAGGGTTGCCTCCCTTGGTGCTAAATGACTCCCTAGAACAGAAAGTTGATATCTTGATGGTCCAAATGAGTTCATGTATGAGTTAAGATCTTTCTCCATGGAAATAGATTATGGTTTTTGGAGCTGGAGCTTATGTGAGTCATGGAAGCCATAAAGTAAGCAACTTTATGGTTTAAGACATGAAATAAGACATGGATATGAGTTTGTAGCCTCAGAATCGGAGTATTAAGCACTTAATGGAAAAATGGCTTAACAGGGTACTACGCTGAGCGTACGTGCAGGTACGCCCAGCGTACTCATCGTCAAGCCTGTACGCTAAGCGTACATTGGAGTACGCCCCGCGTAACGCTGCCAGTTTGCGTTTCGAGCATTTGGGCCTCGGTGTGGGTTGTGCTTTGGACTATAGGTCTTTGGGCCTTAGTGGGCCATCAAGAGTCAGTGATTATGGGCCAAGTATATGTGTTGGGCTTAGGGTAAGGCCCAATAAAGGGATTGGGCCCAATGTAGCAAATTGGGCCATTAATGGGCCACCAGTGGGCTTGGGAAGCTTACTTAGTATTGGGCCTTAGTTTGGGCTTTAGATATGGACCAGGTTGGACTAGGGGTAGAATGGTCATTTTATCCTAAGAAGGATTTTTCGTACTGGACTAAGTGATGTTTGGTATTGGTAGTTCGGGAAGCCAAAGGGTCAGCAATTCGAGAATTTACAATCAGCAGCCAGAGGAGTGTCAGCAGAGTTCAGCAGTGTGAGGTGAGTTTTCCTTCCAGTAGGAACGGGTCTACGGCCACAATGTCGGCCCGTTTAGTAAGCAGTAGTTCTAGATTTCGGTCCGATGCAGTAGTTCAGTGTGCTTGATGTCTTCGTGACTGAAGCATGTATGTGTGTTATGTGTTTCAGACTTCGGTCCGATGCAGTATGCAGTATATGTGTTTATGCTAGTTATGATTATGCTATGCTATGTTCAGTTAGTTCCGAACTTCGGTCCGATGCAGTTTCCGGACTTCGGTCCGATGCAGAGGGAAAGGCCCCGGTTAGTTCCGGACTTCGGTCCGATGCAGTTTCCAGACTTCGGTCCGATGCAGAGGGCAAGACCCTGGTTAGTTCCAGATTTCGGTTCAATGCATTTTCCGGACATCGGTCCGATGCAGAAGGCAAGGCCCTGGTTAGTTCCAGATTTCGGTCCGATGCAGAGGGCAAGGCCCTGGTTAGTTCCGGACTTCGGTTCAATGCAGTTTCTGGACTTCGGTCCGATGCAGTGGGCAAGGCCCAGTAGTTGCTTTATATGTTATTGTATGGTATGTGGTAGTTGGGGAGACTCAGTAAGCTTCGTGCTTACAGTTTTCAGTTTTGGTTTCAGGTACTCAGTTTTCAAATGAGGAGCTCGGGAAGATTGCAGTGCACACACCATTTTTTCAGCCTGGGATGTTTATACTCTGATATACATGACTGTTGCTATGTTATTCTGAGATACATTGTTGTGATTTTTCTATGACGTATGATGACTATGGTTTTATTACTAATTTAAAACGAAATTTTCAGACTGTATTTTTGGGATGTTACATGTGAGATAGAGTAGCTATCCAATCATTCTTCTATACTTGTTATATCAACTGCTACACCTGAAGGGTCTGAAAAGATCTTGTGTCCGAAACCCATTGGTACCTTGGCTAAGGCACAAGTGTCCATTGAGTACTTTTTGAGGAGTTCCGAAATGTACTTCTCTTGGTGAATGAAAATTCCTCTTTTGGTCTGTTTGACTTGAAGACCTAGGAAGAAGCTTAATTCCCGATTCATACTCATTTGAAATCTATTGACCATTAACTTAGCAAAGTCAGCAACCATTGATGAATCGATGGATCCGAAAATGATGTCGTCAACATAAATTTAGACAAGCATGAGATGTTTTCCATTTGACCTTCGGAATAGAGTAGGATCGAGAATACCTCTTTGAGAACCTGAACGCTTAATAAAATCAGTGAGGGTCTAGTACCAAGCGCGATGAGCTTGCTTGAGGCCATAAACAGCTTTCCGGAGTTTGTAGCAGTAGTTCGGATAGGATAGATTGACAAAACTGGGAGGCAGTTGAAGATATACTTCAGTTTCAAGTTCACCATGTAGAAAAGCACTTTTGACATCCATCTGGTAAACTTTAAAGCCTTTGTGAGCCGCATAAGCAAGAAAGATTCTGATGGCTTCAAGACGGGCAACGGGAGCAAAGGTCTCATCGTAGTCAAGCCCTTCGATCTGTGTGAATCCTTTAGCCACCAATCTTGCTTCTTTTCGAATAATGACTCCTGTATCGTCTAGCTTGTTCCGAAACACCCATCTAGTAGCAACAATGGGATGATTCTGAGGAGGAGGGACAAGAGTCCACACTTTATTTCTGTCGAATTCTACTAATTCTTCCTGCATGGCTGTAATCCAATCACCATGTTCTAGTGCTTCTTTGATGGATTTGGGTTCAACCATTGAGATAAATGCCAAAAAATGACATTCATTTTGAACACTTGTGGCAAAACGAGTTTGTACACCAGCATTTGGGTTTCCAATAACTTGGTTCGGAGGATGATCCTTAGTCCAAACATGTAGTCTCGGAAGTTCTTGTGCAACAGACGATCCAATATCAACAATGGGGTTGTTTTGCTCCCCCTGAATAGTTTGAACTTGAGGATGATGCTCCCCCTGAACTTCTGAACCAGATAAGTTGACATCATCATCAGGTGGGAAATCGAAGAAATTTGTATCATCATCGTTGTTGATAGGATTAGAGTCGAATTCAACAGTTTCATCTTGGAATCCATCCACATTTGATTCAAGGGAAGGTTGACCATTCTCCTCCTCAACCTGAGAAGGTTGAAATGGTTCGGAATCAAATGGAGGAAAACTTGGTGTCGGACCTGAAACATTTTGGGAGATCAGAGCTTCGGTTGACGAGGTCTGTTTCTGAGGGTCCGAACAATGTTTCAAAGTCAACTTCATAGATTGTTTGTTGGTTCGGACATCATGGGGCTGGAGCATCGGACTCCATGATGTGAGTTGTAACATGGGTTTGGCCAGAATTCCCAACGAAAATGTAATCAAAGGTAAGGTAAAAGCTTTCTTCCAGAACACGAGTTCGACGATTAAGAACTCGATAAGCCTTTGATTTAGCACAGTATCCAAGAAAGATGACTTCATCAGCTTTGGGTTGGAACTTGGTGAGCTGATCACGGTTATTCTTGATGAAGCAGCTACATCCAAAAACATTAAGAAAATAGATACTTGGCTTCCTACCATTCATGGCTTCAAACGGTGTCTTATTAAGGCATCGATTGATGACACTTCTATTCTGAGTAAAGCATGTTGTAGAAACAACTTCAACCCAAAGATAGAGTTGAAGATTTGAAAAGTTGAGCATGGATCGAGAAGCTTCAACAAGTGTTCTGTTACGACGTTCGACTACACCATTTTGTTGAAGAGTGTATGGAGCAGAAAAATTATGATCGATACCCTTCTTGGTGAGGAAGTTCTCAATGGTGGAATTTGTGAATTCCGAACTAATGTCACTTCGGATTCGCCTTACTGGGAGTTTGATGAGAACTTCAATTCCTTTGATAAATTTCATGAGTTTGGAGGCTGTTTCTGACTTGAGCCTTAGGAAGAAGACCCAGGTGAACCTAGTAAAGTCATCCACAATCACAAGACTGTATTTTTTGTGATGTAAACTCTCTACTGTTGAGTGTCCACACATCAACGTGTAGAAGTTCTAACGGCTCCGAGATTGATTTTTCAATGATGATGGGATGACCCTTCTTTGACTGCTTTCCACACTCACATGCATCACATAAATGATCGTTTTCGATCTTGAGGAGTGGCAAACCTCTGACCATCTCACCGGAAACAAGATCATTCATATATCTAAAATTCAGATGAGCAAGCCTCCTATGCCATAACCAACTAAAGTCAGGAACATCTTTTGAGAGTAAGCAGAGTTGGGGCTTGCCGATGATCATGTTGATGTCAAGAGGATACATGTTCTTGTTTCGATTTGACTTGATTAAACATTATTTTCTGTCTTCGGACATGACATAGCTGTGTTTCTTGCAGAATTCAACTTGTCGATTCGTATCAGTGAGTTGCGCCATATTTATCAAATTATGCTTCAAGTCAGCTACATATGCCACGTTTGAAATGGAGAAGTTAGCATTTGTAAGGATGCCATAAGCTCGGATCTGAGAGTTAGAGTTGTTGCCATACGTCACATAGCCAACATTTGGTGAGAGTTTGAGATCTCGCAGAAAGTCCTTCTGCCCCGTCATGTGCATGGAGCAAGCACTATCAATATACCATATTGTCTCTTGCTTCGAAGAACAGAGTGCCTGCAAAATTAGTAAGTTGTGGAGTTCTTATGCCCCGAGTTAGGTTTTGGGACAAAGGAACGAGTCTTAGGCTTCGGTTGTGACTTTTGAGGGACAGATGGTTTGGAAGGTTTGTTCCGAGATTCCTTAGGAAACAAACAGAAGGCCATGGTTCTTTCATCTATCCAATAGTCATACTCAATGACATGAGGATTCGGAACAACTTTCTTCGGACATTCAACTTCCTGAGTAGTGAGAATGATTGTGTCTCTCGGAATTGTAGTTTCATCATTGTGATTTTTTAATTTCCAAACAATATTTTTTTTTGAAGATTTTTGAGAGACTGTTTTCATAACAACTTGTTTTTTGATTGATGGTACATTTGGTTTTGAAAGTTGTTGAGGTTTGAAAATTGTACCATCAGCTTTGGCTATGAAAACGGATGAAACAGTCCGAGGAGAGTTGGTTCGGAAAGATTTAGTGCTTTCAATGGGATTTTTCGGGGTGGAACTGACCACTTTCTTTTTTTCTACAAGACTGGAAGAATTGGAAGGCCTTTTGAGGATCTTAGTGGGTGTGAAGGTGTTTTGACTCTTAGTTGATGAATGAGCAGTCCAAGATGCACTGTTTTTGGAGTTCTCAAGAAATCTAGAATTTTGTCTCGACTTAAATTCGTTTTTGTGAGCATTCCGAGCTTCTACCTTAGGATTAATAATATCTTTCCTATTCAACATGGGTTTTATTTTGGGATGAGGTGAAAATTTGGAGGTTTTTCCTACCGAAGGGCTGTTGAACACATGCTTAATTGGAACTAGTTTCGTTTTGGAAATCACTTGGGGTTCAGAATCACATGAGATTGACTCATCAACGTCAGTATCTAAAGATGCCGAAACACACTCAGAGAGTTCAGGTCCAGTTGTCTCCGGAAAAATTTGCTCAACAACACAGTTGTTAGGAGGGTTGTGGTTCGGATTTTGAACGACAGAGTTTAGAATACTAGAGTGGAGTTCTGATGTCTGATTCAGGTCTAGGTTTTTCAGAGGCGGAAAATGCATGGAATCGGGACACTTGAAAACTATAGGCTTAAACTCAGGAATTAGTGATGCAAATTGGTCAGAAGTCTCACGAAGGGGTGACAAAGGCGAGACATTGGTGTCCGAATGTTTGATGTTTGGAACGTCTCCCATAAAAGTTAGGTTTTGTAACTCCTTCAAGGGACGAGCAATAGGTTTCGGAAAGTCGCTTCCGAGACCAGGTTCTTTTGACCAAGCATGACGAAAATTGTGAGTCATCCGTTCATTTGCTTCAAGAATGTTTATGGAATGGTGCAAAGCATGTATTTTTGCATTGAGACGTTTTTTTATCAGAAATTAAAACATTTCTTTCAGAATAAGTGATTTCACATTTTTCTTTACGAATGATACATTCATCTTGTGACATTACAAGCTCTCGTTTTAAAGACTCTGTTTTCAACTTCTTATCCTCAAAACGTAATCTAAGACGACTTAATTCACTTTCCTTCTTCTCACTAGATTCTATGGCTGAATCATAGGCTTTGTAAATGATGTTTATATCTAATTGGATCTGGGTTAGATACGGTTCACAAAGAGATAAGTCAAAATTATTATTAGTAATCATAGATTTTACCTGTTGAACGATGCTTCTGCCAGGTGGATCGTTGGTAGCCATGTAGTAGTTGTTATGTTCAACATCTTCATCATTTCTTTTTGACCCAGATGACCATTAGCCTTCATCATATTTCTTGTCGAGCCATAAGACACATGTTTCTGCCAGTGGTTACGTCATCATCATCTCCAGACGACCAATACCCTTCCACATCCCTTGATACAGTTGTAACAAAAGCCTTTTCACTTTCTGCCATTTCTTGAGCTCGACGTGTGTAGTAAGTAGAGTCTTTGATCTTGGGTTTCTGTGGGACTTCGGCTAAGCAATCTTTGGAAAAGTGGTTTGCATGGCCACATTTGTGACATACAATCTTAGGTTTTTTAGACTTCGGAGGCTGTGATGGTTCCGAGGTGTGATTCGGAGTAGGAAGGTTAGGCTTGTAGGCTGATGGGTTTTAGGAAGGTTTGTTGAATGGTTGATGATTATTTTGGTGAGGAGCTTGGAAACGATTGTTTTGGTGAGGAGTTTGGAAATGATTGCTGTGTGGCTTGTTGAAAGGACAGTGGTATCTCATGGAAAGTAGGGAAAAATCTTGTTGGAAACGGAGTTCGGAGTCCATCTCTTCAGGGTTAAGATCACCCTTAGATTGATAGTTAGAGTTTGTGGGAGCAGGAATGGTTCGAGGTGAGGGTTGAATAGGAGGGATATAAGGAACAACAACAGTGAAGGGGTCCGAAACGGTCAAGTTTGAGGTTTGTGGATCATAGGATCTGACTAGAGCTAGAGGACCTCCAGTGAGTTCGCGTAGGGTTTGTGAAACATTTGACTCATGACCTTGAAGCTCATCGAAACGTTGATAGATCTTGAGCTTTTTCAGAGACCCGTTGCTCTAAAGACATGATTTCACATTTCCCCATCCCTTGCTGAGGCTGTTAATGAACTTGAATTTGTATTCAAGCGGGTTTCAGACTATCCCATGAGTTGTCATGTTGTTGACGACGATTCGGTATCTGTTTGAAGCTAAGGCAACAGACTCACCAGGTGCTGTAGTGAAAGTATCGAACTCATTGACAACCGAGGTTAGACACTTATCCTTCATATTCTCTGATCCTTCAAACAAATCTTGAAGTGTGTCCCAAATCTTTTTTGTGGATTTGCACAGTTTGATGTGCTCAAAGAGAGAAGGTGGACCACCAAACATCATTTCTAAAAAGGCAACTTGATTTTCATGCAACTTTTTAAGATCATCAACAGTGAGAAGTGCTTGTCGTTGTTGATCCTGTCCCAAGAGAGTTTCAGCAACATCTCTAACAGTGGTTCGAATTGGAACATGGGGACCTTCTTTAACGAATCTCTAGATAGATTCATATTTTTCTTATCCAAGTAAAAGTCTTTCCGTTCTGACTTTCCAGTGATCATACTCTTCAACGACTAGCAGTGGGGCACGTGTAGGGCAACCCACGCTATTTTCTATTTGCATTGAGTACATTTGTTGAGAATTAGAGGTAGCTATTGAAGTTAAGATATCTTGAGAAAAATTGGTATATAGAAGAACTTTTATCCTGAACACAGAAATGATCGAAATACCAAGGTAATCTCGAGTCAACTATAATCTATTCTTATGGATTCAAAGGACAACCACTCAAGCTCTGATAACAATTGTGAGAACAAGGATCTGATTGCGTAGGGAGAAGGCTGGAAAACTCAAACCTTGAGTTAATGCTTAAGATCAATGTCTGCTTCTGATTAATAGTTCCAGTCAAGTCCGGCAAGACCAGTCAAGACTGAATATGAGAATCAACAAAGTACTTCAAGTATTCAATATGATAATATGAATATGATCAAGTAAAGACAATAAAAGAACACTAGGAATGTTAGAAAGAATGATTTCAGAGAAAGGTGCAAGTGAAGTAAATGTGAAAATATCTATCTATGGTGGAAAAATCCGTCTAATATTCTTGTCATTAAACGCTCCTTAAATAGGGGAAATAGTTACATCGGATAAACTCGAATACAAACATAGGACTGGATAAAAGAGTTGCATCTGACACTCTGATTATCCCTTTGACAAAATAAACTGAGTCCTATGAACTGTTACATCAGACTAAAAGACAAGAACAATAAATCCATAGACGGACAGACTGATTCGGAAGCATACACCATCTCAGAATATTTGCACTTGATCATTTTCTCTATTCCGGGCACCAATTTGACTGCGGACCAGAAGCTGACTCCTGACCATGAATTGACTTTGGAACAAGGCTGATTTCGGAACATACAAAAGATACAGATTGCTAGAGGTTCAGTTTCAGGTTCCAACAATATGAATTTTAAAATTTGATCGCGTTAGTCATATAAAATTGAATTTGATAAAATAAGATTGCTAAAATGTGATTTTATATAAAAGTATACCATGGCCTATTGGATGCATGCAATAACCATGATATCATATGTTTTTAAATTATATTTATAAAAACGTCAACAAACCTTTATTAAACTTAAATCTATGCAGTCTGATTTGAATAGTACTCGCACGTCACTTGTATATGCTAGTGGGATAAAGGATACCTAACCTGTAGTGTTATATTTTGATAGCCGAGATGTGTTTGCGATTTCTATAACCAAGTTATAGGTCGATTACACAGGTTCTTAAAAGTGGATGTTTTGATTGGAAATTAGTTGTGATAAATGTCACCTAAGCATTAAAGATTTTCTAACGCTCGTAGATTCGGGCTAGTCAATTTAGACATATTTAACATTGAAAATGACATTTTGATAGAAGATTATTTAGGAGAAATAAACTTAACCAAAGTTATAGTGTATGTGATAAGGGTTTTGTACATATAAAGCACGCTAAAATCTGACTACGTATGAAGAAGTTATGCTTCTTCGAAGTTTCGCGATTAAACCGACACGACTTTGCATATCGTAAGAAGTGAGTTTTCAATAGATTACTTTTTAGCCTAAGCCATCTAAATAAAAGTCGTAGTATTCGTTAAAGCAAGAGTGTGCATATAGATAACGTCTAAATCTGACTTTGTAAGAGGAAGTTATGATTTTTCGAAGTTTTAGCGCAGTAGTATACGACTCAGAAACCGAAGTAGTGATCGGTTGATTGTTAGGAAAAACAATATAAATGAGAGTTGAAGATACCATCCATATGGTTTTATCGATATAAAGACCATCGAGAATGGATATCATATGAGAAAGTTATGAACTTTTACCGGACTTTAACAGTCTAAGCATGTTAAAAATAATGCTTTAAAAATAAATTCAAAATTAGCCGACGAAGTCTAAATGAAAGTTGTAGATCTCGTATGAAGAAGTTATGGGATTTTTAAAAATCTGGAAAATTATGCACGCGAAGTGTGTCGTGCGCACCGATGACGTGGGACCACAAGAGGGCGCCATGTGGCATGGTCGGGAGTCGCTTCCTCGGAGAGGTACATTGAAGTGGCACCATAATAATGTGAGACATGGCTCCATAAGATTGTGACATGTGTCACCTTCTATAAGAGGTCGAGGTGGGCGAATGGTGACGCGACACGTGGCAAAAGCCCAATGGAGCCACCCATACTCTATTGTGCGGTGTGCATACCTAGAGTGTGTGGAGCGCATGGTTTTTCTTACCTATAAATAGCCGACTTCATATATGCTTTCACCTCTACACCCCTACACACACTCTCTCGAGTGATATTACCTTTTAAGCCATTTTCTCTCGTTTCAGACCTGCGGCGAAGCGCTGCGACACCCCTGAGTACTCATCTGAGTAATAGCCTTCGAGTAGAAGATTTCGAATCAGTATTCTGCCGGCTTAGATTCTGGTTTTCATCAAGAACCTTTTTAATTTAAGCTACACTTAGCACATGTTAAGTGTAACTTTTCATTATAGGTATAGTCGTTATTATGAATCTATAATTAAGGTTTATCAGTAATTCGAAGTCATTATACTGATTGGTTTACTTATGGGAGTGATGTCAAGGTTGGATTTAGTGAGGTGTTTAAAGTGGGATTTCCAAACAATATACTTTGTATACCAAACGGACCCTACCTTCGATATGATCCTACCTAGTTATTCCTTATATAGATCTTGAAGTAGACTTTGGGATTGTTGAGGAATTTAAACCCTTAGGATAATAGTTCCATGAAGTATGAAAATAGACTAAGTAATGAGTTGAAAAACTCTTAGATCGATTAGATCTTCAACAGGCTAAACAATAAAAGCAAACAAACACCATAAACACGATATAGAATCAAGTAATGCTTAATGATTCAAATGTAGTCACGCCTCAGCAGAGCTCGATGAAGAACATCCACTGTAGAGGCGAGCTAGGGTTTTTAGTACAATGATCAGAATAATAAAAGCGCTACCAACAAAGGATTCATGCATGCACCTTAAATACTAAACCCTAATAAAATAAACACGGTTGGACAGGCCCAAACCGGATATCAAAACTGGGCTAAGGACCGAGCCCAAGGACGCAACCCTACAAGACCCAACAATCTCCCCCTTTGCGTCAAATGGGGCGAGACTTCACTTCGGTGGAGGTTGAGTAGTTCGCTTAACAACTTTGAACAATTTTGGAATGATGGCAAGACGAGTTTGTCTGAAAGCCATATACCACCGAAGCATATCTGAGAACAGCTTCTTGTCTGCTTCACTATTTTGATCACACCCATGGATAAGCTCAAGAATGTGCTCCAAACAGGAATTGGAGAATAGATGTTTGTCAGCCAGAGCAAACAAGCATCTTTGACCTTCGCCTCTAAGAAACATGACGGTGTGAGACTGTGGATCAATTTTTCCTTTCACCATCTGCTTAGTGTCACCAGCCTTCCCAACAGGCTTGATTAAGGGCCTCTTACGTATAGCAGTGGCAATCTCCTGATCCATCTTCGCCATTTCATGAATGTAACACACTAGCATACGCTTGATGTGATCAATGATGGGCTCATATTCTTTCAGATTGGAGAGTAGGATGTTTTTCATAAGAATCCAATTGTGTGGATTCAGATTTGGCAGATCAGCAAGGGAGATCATATGGACCAAACCATCTGATCCTCGGGTCACATTGAACCTGATGTTAATGAACTTCCCTGCTGCATAAGGTTTCAGCACCTTAATTGTTGTGATCTTCTTGTTTCTCCAGGTAAGGTACTGAGGTTGAGAGAATTTATGATAATATTCAAGCAAGTCTTGATCAACCTTCGGGTCAGGAGAAGGAACCGCCACTGTAGACTCGAAGCAGTGAAAGATGAAGGCTTTACGAGTGATTGGCATGTCAAATTGAGAATCTTTAGAATTCTAGACATTAAAAGAAAGAACATGCTCCAGCCAATGTGAACTTGGAGTTTCAATAACCTCCTTTCGTAGCCTTTCCAACGTCCACAGAGGAAACATCGATTTCCTCTGGTTAAGCAAATTTGCTTCTCTCTTCTCATTCTCCTTATTAAGGGTATCAGTGACTTTTTCCTTAATCTCCTGAGCAGTGGCTCCTTTTCCCCTATCCTGCATGCCCGAACCCGAAGCTTCTTTCCCCTTCGGTTCAGTAACCACCTTCGGTTGTTGTGGTTTTGGTGGTTGAGATGAAGACTTCGGCTCTTCTCCCCCTTGTTGGGGAGAGACAACGGACTCTGTAACACCCTCTATCTGGCTTAGAATATCCAGAGCAGGCCTTAACTTCTCAGCCAAATGACGTCGAACCGAGATGGTAAGAACGGAATTGTAGGCTTCAAGAAGATGAAGGAGAATGGAGTGAACATTACCAACAGAGGTTTTAACCACAAACCGCTCCGAACGCAGTGCTTCAAGATCCTTGTTCGCTTGATTAAGCTTGAGAGTCTGGGTTTTGAGTTGAGTGGTCCTCAGAGCAAGTGCATCCATCACTTTGTTTTCCAAGGCAAGATCTGCCTGAAGCTTATTCAAAAGTTCAGAGACAGAAGCTTGATGTTTGACGTGATCAGAGGAGAGGTTCTTGCGAAGCACATCAAATAGCTCTTTCTCTTGTTGAAGAGATTGAGTGAGGGACTTAACCGAGGCATTGACCTTGTCAGCATTCTGGTCTGCAGCGCCCTATAAAGATTCAAGTAAATTGTTTGCGTTAGAAATTAGTTTATCGACTTTTTTGGTCGCCTCCGTGCAAACTTTTGTTGAAGCATCAATAGCGGAAGTAGCTTTGGTGATGGAAGCTTCGTATTCCTTGACCGAGGTGGCCATCAAGCCTTTTATAGCAGAATCAGAAGAGGAATCCTGAGTAGAGGAGGAGGCCATCAGCTTATCTAGCTTCTCATTCAGCTCCTTGAGATGACGCTTGGTGACATGGGCATCATCATCATCATCACTTAGCACCCTATAGGGACTGTAGTAGAAGGTGTCATAATCAACATTTTCACCACCAAGAACGGTATTGGTCTCTGTCGATTGGGTAGGAGATGGAGGTTTGGTAGTAATAGGGTTTTCGGGTGCTGAAGTACAAACCCCCGTATCAGATACGTTGGTCTAAACTCCAGTGGTGGTTGTGGTTGCAGCTTTAGAGAAAATAGGTGTAGGAATGGGAATGGTAGAGGAAGGTTGAGAGGTGATTATTGGAAAAGTGTGAGGTAAGGAAATAGGAATGGAAACAGGTGGAGGAGAAGGTGCTTTGGAGCGAACATGTACCTCTGGTGTAGGCGAACGAGGTGGTGTACCACCACGAGCCGAACCTTCATCATCTGAGCTTTCGCTCTCAGATTCGCTAGGAATGGTAGATTGATGACCAGTAGGCACGTACTCAGAGTCAGAGTCGCTTGATGATTGAAGAATAAGCTTCCGAGCAGGTTTCTTGGCCTTCTTCTGCTTGGGCTGGGAAGGTGCTGCCTTTTCAGACTTTCGCTTCTTTGGAGTATGAACCTTTGATACTTGACCTCCTTTATCCCCCTTTTTCGCTTCTTGCTTCTTGCCCCTCTTAGTAGGTTTGTCTGCTTCCTCAATAGATTTTACCATTTCAGGAGTAAGTTCCCTTGGACCAGAATAGGGGAGCTTCTTGTACTCCTGAATAAGCTTGCTCGCAGGGGACACACAAGCATACATTAACTCAGGAAGTGAGCCAACAAAGATAAACTTCGATCGATGAGAGACAATGATGTTTGTGGTATGAAATGTAGCAATGGAGGAGAGCAGTGAGTCTGCCATGATATGAACATGATAACGCTCCATAATCCATTGAGTGATAATGATCCAAAACCGGGCACATGAAATTTCTGTGTGGCGAGAAGTAGATGACAAACTTTGGACAAGTTGAAGCCACAAAACCGAACCATAATCAAAGTTGACACCATGGTACAACCCATAAAGCAGAGTCATCAAAGACTTGCTAGCACCATCAGATCCTGCACTTCGTTCAGAAAGCCCTTTGAAGAGAAGAGTGAAGAGGCCATTCCATTGAGGAGGAAGGTATGATTTCTTGAACTTGGTCACAGTAGTTAGGGTTTCAATATACCCCATGTTGTAAAACATCGAGAAAAGCTGACATGTGGAGATGGAATCAGGAATCACCATGGATTCGTCATAAGTGAGCCCTAGCAACGAGCAAAATCGGCTCTTGGAGATTGAAGCTTTCTGGTTGAAAATGTCGAAGTAAATCTTCTCTGCACCTTTGTCGTACGTAGCAGTGGAATAGATTTGTGAGAGGCAAGCCATTGGTACGACTTCCACCGTTGAGAGAGCTTTGACGAGTGGGGAATACTTTAGACATTCCACCACTTGATACATGTAAGTATCGTAGAGGAATGGTGTAAGATCGATCAACAAGTTCTGGTTGGCCTTGATTGCGAGAAGAGTGGAGCGTGCAGTGGTTTCTTGAACAGAGGAAGATTCTGCCATTGTTGAAGCTTGATGAAGAAGAAGATGAACAGTGAATACCAAATCGCCTTCTTTTGCTTGAGAAAGTTGAAGTGTGGTAGAGAAGAGTCCCACAGAGATCAATCCCTTATATACGATTTTGAAGAGAGAGAAAAATCGTGAGCAATGATTCCATTAATTTCGGAAACGACGCTTAAAAGGCGTGATTTGACAACTAGCAACCCCGATAAAACAGCCTATGACGTATGATTAGGTAACGATTCAAATTCACGCACATTTCCATACTTATCCTCTTTTCAAATCACCTATCGATTAGACTTCCTGCCGTGTCATCGCTTGAACCTTCAATCGAATTTTTATTACCATAATTTCCAAAGGCTTTATACCGACCCATCCCTTCGTTTGGAAATAACTGCATTACATCGTTAGAAACCGATGCTATATATTTATGAATAGCTTATGAATAACCAAACAAGACTTTCGGAAAATGCAAGATTTTCGTGCAAGATAATGTCAAAGATAAAGAAATAAATCAAACTATTTGTGGGAATTTGTGATGTCATTTAAGACATAAAGCAGTGGATCCCGGGCACGAATCTCTTCCTTCAAAGTCAAGAGAGACTTCAAAGTGCTTGTTTGGATTCCCATTGAATTAGGATCAAGTACTTGTTGAGAAGCATTGAAAGGCATCTTTTATATATAAGGCTTTTAAGGGTGGCTTTCGCTTCAATTCTGGTTTCCGATACTTGATATAAGACCGAAATAGAACGAAGTACTTGTGAGACCGATGTGGCCTGTTAAACAAGTAGTTTTGGAACATATTCAGTGACTTGTTGATAAACATTAATTAGAAATCTCAAAAAAAAAAAAAAAACTGGATCCTTTGGGGAGAAAAGTCTTGGTGAAAGACATTTTCATAAGGATCTCTCAAAAATAAAAGGAGATTTCATGGAACTTTCATAAAAGGGTTAATTCAAAGGGTGAAATCTATAACATTTAATTGTTCACCGTTAATGCTTTAAAGGTTTCACTTAGCACGTAGTGCCACGAAACTAAGATCATTAACACAGAAGTTGTGTAACCGTAAACCTCAATGGTAATGCTGAGAGTCTCAAGGGTTACATTTATGAGATGAAGTATGATGGAGAATAAATAAGATATGGTTAAAGAACCGAATGTACCTCTGCTATAAAAGATAGACTAAGCAGAAAAACTCTTAACTCCATTTGAGAAGAGTAAGGTAGCTCATGATTAGTGTGAATGTGACAGCCTGATTGGGAAGACATGATTTGTATATATCAAGTCATTAAGGCTTCACTCAAAATCTTTTTAGGCTAGGGTCAACATGCAGCAGCATGCTTCTAGGGACACTTAGCTAGTACATAGATACAGGATTATACCTGCCCCAGCTCCATCATTGAGAATAGTCCTTATACACAAATTATTTTAAGAGTGAAGCAAATTGCAATAAAATGAAAGAAAATATTTTTGAGTTTTGAAGTTTCTGAAAAGAAATAAAATAGAAAGGAAAATATTTTTGGATTTTATAAGATTTTCTGAAAAAGAATTAAAATAGAAAGAAAATTATTTTTGAAATTTATAAGATTTTCTGAAAAAGAATTAAAACAGAAAGAAAAATATTTTTGAATTTTATAAGATTTTCTGAAAAAGAATTAAAACAGAAAGAAAAATATAAAATAAATTGAGAGAAAAGAGTATACATACTATACAACCGAAACCATCATTTAGAGATGAGAGGCGAATCGAGCCCGGTGACACCGAACCCGAAATAGGCCGATCGTTCGGTTCATTTCGGTTCCCGGAAGAACCGAACCCGAAATGGACCGAGCGTTCCCTCTATTTCTCTTCCAACTTTTATTGAGACAAAAGAGATTTCGGTACAGATTCAACTTCCATCATTCCTAAGCCTTGTAGGATTTTATTAAAACTTGCTTCAGGCAAGGCCTTAGTAAAGATGTCAGCCAATTGATCAGTGGTTCTTACGAAATGAATTTCAACATTACCATCTTCCACATGATCTTTGATAAAGTGATACTTCAGTGCTATGTGTTTCGTCTTTGAGTGTTGCACTGGGTTATGACAAATCCTAATTGCACTCTCTGAGTCACAATATAGTGGGATTTTCTTCATGTTCAGGCCGTAGTCTCGAAGTTGACTTTGTATCCAAATGACCTGAGATGTGCATGATGCGGCGGCTATATATTCTGCTTCGGCAGTGGAGAGAGACACACAAGTTTGTTTCTTGGATTGCCAGCTAACAAGTTTGCCGTCCAGAAATTGGCATCCTCCAGTGGTACTCTTTCGGTCCAGTCCACATCCCCCAAGATCAGCATCTGAGAATGCTTGGACAAAGAACCCTGATTTGGCTGGATACCACAAACCGAGAGAAGAGGTTTGCTTCAGGTACCGAAAGATGTTCTTCACAGCTAGCAGGTGAGGTTCACGTGGATTAGCTTGAAACCTGGCACAACAACAAAAAGAGAACATTATGTCTGGTCGACTTGCTGTTAGATACATTAGAGACCCTATCATCTGACGATAAAGGGTCATGTAAGCAGCCGGTTTGTCCAGAGAAGGTGTTAGCTTTGTGCCAAACGCCATAGGAACCTTTACTTTCGAATCTCCCATCATTCCAAACTTGGCGAGCAAGGTCTTTGTGTAAGCCTCTTGATTAATGAAAATGCCTTCGGGTCCCTGTCTTATATTCAAGCCAAGGAAAAAGTTAATAGGACCCATTGAGCTCATTTCAAATTTAGTTTCCATCAACTTCCTAAATTCAGCTGTTAAGCTAGGATTTGTGGAACCGAAGATGATATCATCAACGTAAATCTGAACGATCATAAGGTGGTCACCCTCTTTCTTACGAAAGAAGGTTGGGTCAACCGAACCTTGTTTAAACTTAGACATTTTGAGAAATCTAGTTAGAGTTTCATACCATGCCCTTGGTGCTTGCTTGAGACCATAGACTGCCTTGTCCAGAATGTAGCAGTGATCTGGATACATCTCGTTCACGAAACCCGGTGTTTGCTCTACATACACCGTCTCTTCCAGTTCTCCATTTAGGAAGGCACACTTCACATCCATTTGGAATACTTCAAAGTTCTTGTGTGCACCATAGGCGAGAAAAATACGAACCGATTCTAGCCTTGCTACTGGAGCGAAGGTCTCTTCGTAATCTATGCCTTCTTCTTGACAGTAACCTTTCACAACCAATCTTGCCTTGTTGTGTATCACATTTCCTTACTTATCCATCTTGTTCCTGAAAACCCACTTTAATCCAACCACGGAAGCATCCTTTGGTGTTGGAACCAGTCTCCACACTTTATTTCGCTCGAACTCATTGAGTTCGTCCTGCATCGCCTGTACCCAATCAGAATGATCGAGTGCAGTCTTGATCGTCTTTGGTTCGACTTTGGAGACGAACGAATTAAACATGCAGAATTCCACTTTATAGAAAAGTGCAGTTTGTTTCGCTTTCAGTTGTGATCGTGTGAGAACCTTTTCTGTCGAATCACCAATAATTTGTGTTTGTGGATGATCTTTGGTCCATTTGGTGAGAAGAGGGTGATTAGGATCATATGAGGGATCCATTTCAGCATTCACTTCTTCTTCAAATTCTGACTGAGTGTCATCATCGTTTGTATTCGCAATCTCCCCCTCGAATGATGTAAATTCCTCAGGTTCAGGCTCAGAATTCTCCCCCTGGACTTGACTTTCGGTTGGAATGAATGATGATGAGCTCTCCCCCTGGAATGGTGAATCTTGGTTATGCAGAAAAGACGAACCCTCCCCCTAAATCTGAGAACTATCTTTTGGAGGTTTGCTTGTGTCTGGCTGGTCGGTTGTTACCGGTTGTTCTTCTGCCATTTTCTTCGCAACATCATCGATTATCTTCTTCAAGTTATCTACGTTGTTGTGTGCAGCTCCAGATTCAGAGAGAATAGCCTTTTCTGGTTCATCAAATAGCAACATGTATTGCTCAAAGTGGTTTGAAATTGGTACCGTAACTTGACCAGATTTTGGAAATATTTCCTCCACAGAACCTTCGGTTGTCTTCCGTTTCTTGACGTAGTTATCATCGAAGGTGACATAATAGGTCTCTTCAAATTTCTTTGAACGCTTGTTGAGAACCCTATATGCTTTGGAGGTTAAGGAATAACCCAGAAAGATTCCTTCGTCTGCATTGACATCAAACTTGTTTCGGTGCTCCTTTGAATTGAAGATAAAGCATCTTGAACCGAACACATGGAAAAACTTTACATTAGGCTTTCGGTTGTTCAAGATCTCATAAGGAGTGATGGAGAAAAGTTTGTTGAGATAAGATCTGTTCTGTGTGAAACAAGCAGCAGCAATGACATCAGCCCAGAAATATAGAGGTAGAGAAGCGAAGCTCGGCATGGTTCGGGATGCTTCACATAAAGATCAGTTTCGCCTTTCGACAGTTCCATTCTGTTGTGGAGTATATGGAGCCGAGAAGTTGTGAGTTGTCCCCTTCTCCGCATGAAAATCTTCAAAGTCTTTGTTCTTGAACTCCAACCTGTTGTCGCTTCTTATGTTTCGAACTATCTTCCGTAGTTGAACTTCTATCTGCTTGATATAGAGTTTAAGCTTGGGAGTGGCCTCTGATTTCTGCTTCAAAAAGAACACCCACGTAAACCGAGAGAAGTCATCCACTATTACAAGTATATACCTATTACCACCAATACTCTCGATTGAAGATGGACCACATAAATCAATATGAAGTAATTCTAGTGGTTCAATAATTTTCGTATTGACTCGAGAAGGATGACTTTGTCGACTTTGCTTTCCCATTTCACACGCATCACATAAATGTTCTTTGTCGAACTTCAGAACAGGAAGACCTCGAACATGATCGCCAAGCACCAGTTTGTTGATGTCTTTGAAATTGAGATGGGAGAGTCTTCGGTGCCAAAGCCAGCTTTCGTTTGAGTGATCTTTTGTTAGCAAGCAAACTGCTGGTTTCCCTCGTATGGGATTGAGATTCAGAGGGTACATCTCTCCTTTTCTCTTCGATTTTAGCAGAATATTGTTCGTCTTCTTTTCAATAATCTCTGAGCCATCGTCATCGAACGAAACTTTTAACCCGGTACCAACCACCAGTTGAGAAACACTGATAAGGTTGTGTTGTAAACCTTCAACGTACGCCACTTTTCGTATCGAGAAATCACCATTGGTGATCATACCATAACCTTTAATCGTGCCAAAAGAATTATTACCATACTTGACACTTCCACCATCTTGAAGGGACCGAAATTCCCTCAGCTCTTCCTTTCTCCCTGTCATGTGACGTGAGCAGCCACCGTCTATGTGTTGGATAAGGTGTCTAAGTCCATAACTATTTCTGGTATGTACTTGACCCGACCCGGCATGGTCCATTTAGGTTGCATGGCACCATGCAATTGGATAAACTAAAATGAGAGAAATAACACTTATGGTTTATTAATATATTATAAGTTCTAATATATTAATAATATTATTTAATTAGTTTGATCAAGAATTAATTAAGTGATCAAAAGATAACTAATTAAATATATGGGTAGATTATGTAAATCTTCCATATCTTATATAGTGGGCTAAGAGGCTCCATGGATTATCAAGTTGGGTTCCACCCATAGGATGCTCCATGGGAGTTACAAACCCATGGGTCATGGAAATGAAGAGTCATGACACATTAGGGTTTACATGGTGTAACCCTAGATGTGTCAACACTATATAAGAAACCCATTCTCCACCAAAATTGGCTACACTAAGAAACAAGAGGGCTAGAGCCGATTTTGCAAGTGTAAGATTCTCTCAAAGTTTACTCCTTTGCATTTGGTGTTGTGTGAAGCATTTGAGGCATCACACTTGGCGTGCTAGGCTCACAAGGTTTCAAGGATCATAATCAACAACAAGGTAAGTTATTCTATCTTTCATTCAAGTTAAAAATGTTCCCCATGTATGCTAGATAGGAATATAACCTTGGAATTCAACTTTGCATGATTATTAGACAAACATAGATCCAAGGTTATTAGGGTTGCATGTACACTTAGGAAGTGTTAGAATGCTCAAAGCCCATCAGTGGTATCAGAGCCTAGGTTTGTTTGTTGTTTTTTTTTTGTGTGCAAACAACTTGAAAAAAAAATCGTTTTTCTGTTTTCTGCTCGTATGAAAGTTTGCACATTTGTTGCTGGAAATGGACTAGAAACATTACCCTAAACTGTTTTGATGTTTTAAAGCTTGTTTTAGATGGTGTAATGTTTATGCTAATCCATTTACAATCGCAGTTATTAAAATTACAAGTTTTTTTTAAGTGTAATTTTTGATTCTTGAAAGTGTTCATATTCATGTTCTTGAACTTATGAAGATTAGATGATCATAGAAATTGTTTGTAACCTTCATGGTAGTTTAATTCATGATCATAATGTGTTTTAATGGAGTCCATAAGTTGTCCTCAAGTTATGGAAAACCAAAAGTCTCACTTTTATTAAAGCCATTAAAAGAACACAAGAGTTATAAAAATGAAGAGTCTTCATTTTTATTACTCAATTAATTCATAAGTTATAAGAAATGAAAAGTTTTGGAAGTTTAAAAAACATGCCCTCAAGTTTTGGAACATGTAAAGTCTTGATTAAAACTTTAGTTCCAACCCTTAGAATTTTAAAAGTTAAAATTCAACCCTTATACTTTATAATATTATAAGTTACTAATATATATATGTATAACGTCAAGTCGTCTTACCGCTAGTACGCCTCATTCACGAAGCCGGTCTATAAGGGGGTTATAAGGTTGTTGCCTATAAAATGGCAACTTAATGGGTGTCCACTCTCACGCACCGCTTCCTTGATCGGTGGAGGGTCGTTAGCCGAACGGGTAAGACAAGGACTTATAAATTCTCATTAAAAGTATGATGAATATTATAAAGTAACTAAATGCTTTTATTAAATTCCCAATCTTAGTTACTTTAGGAAAATGTGAATAAGGTGCTAATTCATGAAATTACACTTTACACTTTGTTTAAGTTGTTAGTGGAGCTCGTGTGGTTAACCGGCACACTAACTTGGACTTAACAAGGAAGGTAAAGGGTGACTTAAAGTTTATTATAGGTCGGTGGAGCTCGTGTGGTTAACCGGCACATCGATTGAGTAATAAACATTAAGTGTACCAAGTGATTTGCATGGTTACTTCACACCTCGTTTTGTGATCCTCGGTATCCCAGTCACAAAACTTGGAGGGCACACTCGAGATTGAAACATGCCTTTGAAAAGTTCATTGAATCTCAAAAGAATCTAGGAATTTCTAAGAACCAATTAAAAACCTAATATCTATATTTCGTTTTTCATGGTGGAAATTGGTGAATCGTCATTCACCTACCTTTCAAATATGTTATAGATTGGATTACGGCATACCTCTTCTAAGTTATAATATATTGTGATTGGATCCTAGCCTTAATATTACATTTGGGTGTTTTATTAAGGACTCTCTTAATATCTAAACTAATCTTGTTCTCTTCTTTCAGATGTCTTCAAACAATGCTGCTTCTGGCTCTAATCCTAATGGCTCCTTTACCCTTATGAACTTGTGTGGGAAAGTCACTTTTGATGGATCCAACTTCAATGAATGGATCAGAAACATCAGGATGATTACCCGCTACGAGGACAAAGAATATGTCCTTGACAAGGAGCTTAAGGAGATTGATGAGACCACTGCAACTCCCCAGGAGATCGCTGACTTCCGGGCACATGAAAGGGATGCTACAAAAGTGGCATGCATCATGTTGGCCACCATGACAGCGGAACTCCAAAAGTCCTTTGAGGACTTCTACCCTTTTGAAATGCACCAAGATCTGATGGAAAGATACCATCAAAGTGCACGACAAGAGAGGTATGAAATCATATGCTCTATCATAACAACCATGATGAAGGACGGGGAATCCATCACGAGCCACATGCAGAAAATGCAAAGGTATGTGGATCGGTTGCTGAAGCTTAATGTGAACTTCCCTGAGGAGCTTGCAATAGATATCATTTTGCACTCCTTACCATCGTGCTATGATCAATTCCACATGACATATCACATGAATAAGGAAGAGGTCACACTCAACAAACTTCAGGGACTCCTCAAGACCGCAGAAACAGGTCTTAAGGGTAAGTCGGTTGTTAACACTCCTACTCCAAACTCCGCCCCGGTTTTGGCAATCGGGAAAGGTAGAGGGAAGAAGAGGAAGAGCTCTTCGAAGGGTACCAAGGCTAGGACCCTTGATGGCTCTTCTTCAAGTGGAACTAAGAAAGGTTTTGTCACTCCTTCTTCTGACCCTAAAGAGGCTGATTGCTTCTATTGCCATGAAAAGTCACATTGGAAGCGGAACTGCCCAAAGTACCAGCAAGATGTGAAGGATGGGAAAGTTAAACCCAACCATGCAGGTATTTACACTATCTTATCTAATAACTCACCCCATTCTAACTCTTGGGTCCTTGATACCGGTTGTGGTATTCATATCTGTTCTGATTTGCAGGGACTAAGAAGAAGTGAGAATGTGGAGCATGGAAGAATAAACTTAATCATGGGGAATAGGAAAACTTTACCTGTCACCAAGATTGGAGTTTATACTTTATCGCTAAGTAGTGGGTTTAGTTTAGATTTGAATAAATGTTGTTATTCGCTAGAAATGGCAAGAAATATTATTTCCTTTCATGCATTGTATAAACAAGGTTTCACCTTTTCATTTGATAATGAAGTTGGTTCGATTAATGCTTTCTTTAATAATGTTCTTTATTTTAAAGCATTACCTTGTGATGGTGTGTATGAAACTGTATCTGTGGTTGATAACTTAGGAAATAATGTATTGTGTATTGATTCTGTTAATGATAATAACTTGGATAAAGCATCATTATGGCATTGTCGTCTTAGACATATAAGCAAGAAACGCATAGGCCAACTCCAAAAGGATGGAGTATTGGAGTCATTTGACCTAAAGTCAGATGATAGTTGCGAATCATGCTTACTTGGAAAAATGACAAAGTCACCCTTCACAGGTTCTTGTGAGAGGGGTGAAGGTTTGTTGGATCTTATACACACGGATGTGTGTGGGCCCTTCAAACATGCCACAAGGGATGCTAATCGTTATTATTTGACTTTTACTGATGATTACAGTAGATATGGATATGTCTACTTAATCAAGCATAAGTCAGAGACTTTTGAGAGGTTTAAAGAGTTTAAACGGGAAGTCGAGAATCAATTGGGCAGGAACATTAAGATGCTTCGATCCGATCGAGGTGGTGAGTATCTTAGTTCAGAGTTCCTCGACTATCTTAGGGAATGTGGGATTGTCTCACAATTGACACCTCCCAGGACACCGCAGTTGAATGGTGTAGCTGAGAGGCGTAATCGAACCTTGTTGGATATGGTTCGTTCCATGATGAGTCGAGCTTCGCTACCAATCTCATTTTGGGGGTATGCCTTAGAGACTGCCGCCCATATCCTTAATCTAGTTCCCACAAAGAAAGTTGCCAAAACTCCTCATGAGATGTGGACTGGTAAAGTACCCAAACTAGACCACATTAAGAGTTGGGGTTGCGAGGCTTTCGTGAGACGCGAGACTCATGATAAGCTCGAACCTCGAAGTGAGAGGTGTATTTTCATCGGCTACCCACAAAAATCCTTTGGTTACCTCTTCTACAGACCTAGTGAGAATGTGGTCTTTGTAGCTAGGAGGGCTTTCTTTCGAGAGAGAGAGTTCATAAGCCAAGGAGACAGTGGGAGGCAAGTTGACCTTGAAGAAATTCAAGAGTCAAGTGGTGAAGGAACTTCAAACCCTAGCACTCAACTTGAGGAGGAAACTTCTGTTGAGCCAATTGACAAGTTTGTACCTCTGAGGCGTTCCACAAGGGTTAGGAATGCACCTGAGCATTACTTCCATATTACTGCGGAAGGTGATACACTTATCAGTGATGAGACACTGATAGGTCTGGATGAACCTAACAGTTATGCGGAAGCCATGACAGGCCCTGAGTCAGCCAAGTGGAAAGAGGCAATGGACAGCGAGATACAGTCCATGTATGACAATCAACTTTGGAACTTGGTTGACAATGTACCAGGTCGTAAGACTGTAGGGTGCAAATGGATCTTCAAGAAGAAAACCGACATGGATGGTAATGTACACACTTATAAGGCACGACTGGTTGCAAAGGGTTTCTCACAAACTCCAGGAGTTGACTATGATGAGACCTTTTCTCCAGTGGCCAAGATTAAGTCTATTAGGGTTCTGTTAGCCATAGCCGCATTTCATGACTATGAAATATGGCAAATGGATGTCAAAACCGCTTTCCTTAATGGAAAGTTGGCTGAGGATGTTTACATGAGTCAGCCAGAGGGTTTTGTCAACACAGAATACCCTAATAGAGTGTGTAAGCTTGAGAAATCCATTTATGGGTTAAAGCAAGCACCTCGCAGATGAAATCTTTGCTTTGATGAGAAAGTCAAGGAATTTGGTTTTTCTAGGAGTGAAGATGAATCTTGTGTATATGTCTAGGCTAGTGGGAGTATAGTTAGCTTTTTGGTATTGTATGTGGATGACATACTACTCATAGGAAATGACATCCCAACTCTGCAGGACGTTAAGTCCTGGCTTGGGAAGTGTTTCTCTATGAAGGACCTAGGAGAAGCTGCCCATATTCTAGGGATAAGGATCTTGAGAGACGGGAGTAAAAGACTAATTGGACTTAGTCAGAGTACTTACTTGGATAAGGTGTTGAAGAGATTCGGCATGCAGGACTCCAAGAAAGGAGAGTTACCCATCCAGAGTAATGCCAGATTGAGTAAGACACAAAGCCCTAGTACTGAGGCTGATACAGCAGAAATGAGTCAAATACCTTATGCTTCGGCTGTAGGATCGATCATGTATGCTATGACGTGTACTCGACCTGATGTAGCCTTTGCTTTGAGCATGGTTAGCAGGTATCAGGGGAACCCTGGCAAGGCACACTGGACTGCGGTAAAAGATATCCTCAAGTACCTACGGAGGACTAAGGACTGGGTCCTTACCCTCGGTGGGAGTGAAGACTTGAGAGTTATAGGGTATAGTGATGCTAGCTTTCAGACTGATAGGGATTATTTCCGCTCTCAGTCAGGCTGGGTCTTTACCTTAAATGGAGGAGCAATTTCTTGGAAGTGTTCCAAGCAAGAGATAGTGGCTGATTCAACTTGCGAATCAGAGTATATAGCAGCTAGCGAGGCAGCAAAGGAGGCGATATGGCTGAAGAACTTCATTGGAGACCTTGGAGTTGTACCAGCTATTAAAGAGCCAATGGAAATTTTCTGTGATAGTGAAAGTGCAGTTGCCTTAGCCAAGGAACCAAGGGTATCATCGGATGAGAATCCAGCAGATCCCCTCACGAAGGGACTGACTCGGGTTAAGCATCTCCAGCATGCTCGGAGCATAGGGCTGAAGGATGATATTAGATTTAGTAGTTAGATAACCTTGAAATTTGTAAAGTGTAATTGACATTAGATGATGAATAAAAGGTGTTTTATTTATGAGTAAAGTGTTGCTATCTCTTGTCGATCGTTTACTATATTTCTTTTGCATGTTTTGACTTCCAGAATAATTATGTTTGGTATATCATATTATTCGAACCTCCACAGTCGGTCATATGTCGGAAGTAGGTATGAATCAAGACTGTCATGATTGGTTGCAGAGGTCTAAGTTGTTGGACATGGCTACAACACTCATGAGTGCTCATAAGTTCTGAGCATTGGACTCAACCCACGCTCACTGGAATCACTTCATGGAATTTATCTCGAGTGATCGTGAGACGGTAATATCATATAAGTCTTCAAACCTAGAGATATGATTTGTTACTTATGAGTTGGTTATGCATTGATCGTACGTTAACGCATTGGTAACTCGATGTTATAAAACGTGCTTTTGTGTATAATTCAATGAGTGGTAGAACAAACATATAAGTAGAATTTTATCTGTTCCTTCTTGGATTAGAAGCTGATATCTGGGCCCCTCGATGATTTTGTTTTGACCTATGTACCGGGCCCGGTCAGAACTAAGTTGATGTGTTCAATTAAGTTCTTTGTCAAACAAATCGGGAATCGGGAAACAAACTGCTGGACAATAAGTAAGACATTGTTCCATGTATTTGTCCGGCTGATATCTAGAACAGAGGATTATATGATCACTTATCTTAAATGGCGTATCATCATCTTCTCAGTTCCGAGAGACCTTGAAAGAGCTACGATTGCCGATCGGTTCCTGAAGTATTGCAGTTATAGTTATTAGACTTATCCAAGTGGGAGACTGTTGGATAAGGTGTCTAAGTCCATAACTATTTCTGGTATGTACTTGACTCGACCCAGCATGGTCCATTTGGGTTGCATGGCACCATGCAATTGGATAAACTAAAATGAGAGAAATAACACTTATGGTTTATTAATATATTATAAGTTCTAATATATTAATAATATTATTTAATTAGTTTGATCAAGAATTAATTAAGTGATCAAAAGATAACTAATTAAATATGTGGGTAGATTATGTTAATCTTCCATATCTTATATAGTGGGCTAAGAGGCTCCATGGATTATCAAGTTGGGTTCCACCCATAGGATGCTCCATGGGAGTTACAAACCCATGGGTCATGGAAATGAAGAGTCATGACACATTAGGGTTTACATGGTGTAACCCTAGATGTGTCAACACTATATAAGAAACCCATTCTCCACCAAAATTGGCTACACTAAGAAACAAGAGGGCTAGAGCCGATTTTGCAAGTGTAAGATTCTCTCAAAGTTTACTCCTTTGCATTTGGTGTTGTGTGAAGCATTTGAGGCATCACACTTGGGGTGCTAGGCTCACAAGGTTTCAAGGATCATAATCAACAACAAGGTAAGTTATTCTATCTTTCATTCAAGTTAAAAATGTTCCCCATGTATGCTAGATAGGAATATAACCTTGGAATTCAACTTTGCATGATTATTAGACAAACATAGATCCAAGGTTATTAGGGTTGCATGTACACTTAGGAAGTGTTAGAATGCTCAAAGCCCATCAGTGGTATCAGAGCCTAGGTTTGTTTGTTGTTTTTTTTTGTGTGCAAACAACTTGAAAAAAAAATCGTTTTTCTGTTTTCTGCTCGTATGAAAGTTTGCACATTTGTTGCTGGAAATGGACTAGAAACATTACCCTAAACTGTTTTGATGTTTTAAAGCTTGTTTTAGATGGTGTAATGTTTATGCTAATCCATTTACAATCGCAGTTATTAAAATTACAAGTTTTTTTTCAAGTGTAATTTTTGATTCTTGAAAGTGTTCATATTCATGTTCTTGAACTTATGAAGATTAGATGATCATAGAAATTGTTTGTAACCTTCATGGTAGTTTAATTCATGATCATAATGTGTTTTAATGGAGTCCATAAGTTGTCCTCAAGTTATGGAAAACCAAAAGTCTCACTTTTATTAAAGCCATTAAAAGAACACAAGAGTTATAAAAATGAAGAGTCTTCATTTTTATTACTCAATTAATTCATAAGTTATAAGAAATGAAAAGTTTTGGAAGTTTAAAAAACTTGCCCTCAAGTTTTGGAACATGTAAAGTCTTGATTAAAACTTTAGTTCCAACCCTTAGAATTTTAAAAGTTAAAATTCAACCCTTATACTTTATAATATTATAAGTTACTAATATATATATGTATAACGTCAAGTCGTCTTACCGCTAGTACGCCTCATTCACGAAGCCGGTCTATAAGGGGGTTATAAGGTTGTTGCCTATAAAATGGCAACTTAATGGGTGTCCACTCTCACGCACCGCTTCCTTGATCGGTGGAGGGTCGTTAGCCGAACGGGTAAGACAAGGACTTATAAATTCTCATTCAAAGTATGATGAATATTATAAAGTAACTAAATGCTTTTATTAAATTCCCAATCTTAGTTACTTTAGGAAAATGTGAATAAGGTGCTAATCCATGAAATTACACTTTACACTTTGTTTAAGTTGTTAGTGGAGCTCGTGTGGTTAACCGGCACACTAACTTGGACTTAACAAGGAAGGTAAAGGGTGACTTAAAGTTTATTATAGGTCGGTGGAGCTCGTGTGGTTAACCGGCACATCGATTGAGTAATAAACATTAAGTGTACCAAGTGATTTGCATGGTTACTTCACACCTCGTTTTGTGATCCTCGGTATCCCAGTCACAAAACTTGGAGGGCACACTCGAGATTGAAACATGCCTTTGAAAAGTTCATTGAATCTCAAAAGAATCTAGGAATTTCTAAGAACCAATTAAAAACCTAATATCTATATTTCGTTTTTCATGGTGGAAATTGGTGAATCGTCATTCACCTACCTTTCAAATACGTTATAGATTGGATTACGGCATACCTCTTCTAAGTTATAATATATTGTGATTGGATCCTAGCCTTAATATTACATTTGGGTGTTTTATTAAGGACTGTCTTAATATCTAAACTAATCTTGTTCTCTTCTTTCAGATGTCTTCAAACAATGCTGCTTCTGGCTCTAATCCTAATGGCTCCTTTACCCTTATGAACTTGTGTGGGAAAGTCACTTTTGATGGATCCAACTTCAATGAATGGATCAGAAACATCAGGATGATTACCCGCTACGAGGACAAAGAATATGTCCTTGACAAGGAGCTTAAGGAGATTGATGAGACCACTGCAACTCCCCAGGAGATCGCTGACTTCCGGGCACATGAAAGGGATGCTACAAAAGTGGCATGCATCATGTTGGCCACCATGACAGCGGAACTCCAAAAGTCCTTTGAGGACTTCTACCCTTTTGAAATGCACCAAGATCTGATGGAAAGATACCATCAAAGTGCACGACAAGAGAGGTATGAAATCATATGCTCTATCATAACAACCATGATGAAGGACGGGGAATCCATCACGAGCCACATGCAGAAAATGCAAAGGTATGTGGATCGGTTGCTGAAGCTTAATGTGAACTTCCCTGAGGAGCTTGCAATAGACATCATTTTGCACTCCTTACCATCGTGCTATGATCAATTCCGCATGACATATCACATGAATAAGCAAGAGGTCACACTCAGCAAACTTCAGGGACTCCTCAAGACCGCAGAAACAGGTCTTAAGGGTAAGTCGGTTGTTAACACTCCTACTCCAAACTCCGCCTCGGTTTTGGCAATCGGGAAAGGTAGAGGGAAGAAGAGGAAGAGCTCTTCGAAGGGTACCAAGGCTAGGACCCTTGATGGCTCTTCTTCAAGTGGAACCAAGAAAGGTTTTGTCACTCCTTCTTCTGACCCTAAAGAGGCTGATTGCTTCTATTGCCATGAGAAGTCACATTGGAAGCGGAACTGCCCAAAGTACCAGCAAGATGTGAAGGATGGGAAAGTTAAACCCAACCATGCAGGTATTTACACTATCTTATCTAATAACTCACCCCATTCTAACTCTTGGGTCCTTGATACCGGTTGTGGTATTCATATCTGTTCTGATTTGCAGGGACTAAGAAGAAGTGAGAATGTGGAGCATGGAAGAATAAACTTAATCATGGGGAATAGGAAAACTTTACCTGTCACCAAGATTGGAGTTTATACTTTATCGCTAAGTAGTGGGTTTAGTTTAGATTTGAATAAATGTTGTTATTCGCTAGAAATGGCAAGAAATATTATTTCCTTTCATGCATTGTATAAACAAGGTTTCACCTTTTCATTTGATAATGAAGTTGGTTCGATTAATGCTTTCTTTAATAATGTTCTTTATTTTAAAGCATTACCTTGTGATGGTGTGTATGAAACTGTATCTGTGGTTGATAACTTAGGAAATAATGTATTGTGTATTGATTCTGTTAATGATAATAACTTGGATAAAGCATCATTATGGCATTGTCGTCTTGGACATATAAGCAAGAAACGCATAGGCCAACTCCAAAAGGATGGAGTATTGGAGTCATTTGACCTAAAGTCAGATGATAGTTGCGAATCATGCTTACTTGGAAAAATGACAAAGTCACCCTTCACAGGTTCTTGTGAGAGGGGTGAAGGTTTGTTGGATCTTATACACACGGATGTGTGTGGGCCCTTCAAACATGCCACAAGGGATGCTAATCGTTATTATTTGACTTTTACTGATGATTACAGTAGATATGGATATGTCTACTTAATCAAGCATAAGTCAGAGACTTTTGAGAGGTTTAAAGAGTTTAAACGGGAAGTCGAGAATCAATTGGGCAGGAACATTAAGATGCTTCGATCCGATCGAGGTGGTGAGTATCTTAGTTCAGAGTTCCTCGACTATCTTAGGGAATGTGGGATTGTCTCACAATTGACACCTCCCAGGACACCGCAGTTGAATGGTGTAGCTGAGAGGCGTAATCGAACCTTGTTGGATATGGTTCGTTCCATGATGAGTCGAGCTTCGCTACCAATCTCATTTAGAGGGTATGCCTTAGAGACTGCCGCCCATATCCTTAATCTAGTTCCCACAAAGAAAGTTGCCAAAACTCCTCATGAGATGTGGACTGGTAAAGTACCCAAACTAGACCACATTAAGAGTTGGGGTTGCGAGGCTTTCGTGAGACGCGAGACTCATGATAAGCTCGAACCTCGAAGTGAGAGGTGTATTTTCATCGGCTACCCACAAAAATCCTTTGGTTACCTCTTCTACAGACCTAGTGAGAATGTGGTCTTTGTAGCTAGGAGGGCTTTCTTTCGAGAGAGAGAGTTCATAAGCCAAGGAGACAGTGGGAGGCAAGTTGACCTTGAAGAAATTCAAGAGTCAAGTGGTGAAGGAACTTCAAACCCTAGCACTCAACTTGAGGAGGAAACTTCTGTTGAGCCAATTGACAAGTCTGTACCTCTGAGGCGTTCCACAAGGGTTAGGAATGTACCTGAGCATTACTTCCATAGTACTGCGGAAGGTGATACACTTATCAGTGATGAGACACTGATAGGTCTGGATGAACCTAACAGTTATGCGGAAGCCATGACAGGCCCAGAGTCAGCCAAGTGGAAAGAGGCAATGGACAGCGAGATACAGTCCATGTATGACAATCAAGTTTGGAACTTGGTTGACAATGTACCAGGTCGTAAGACTGTAGGGTGCAAATGGATCTTCAAGAAGAAGACCGACATGGATGGTAAGGTACACACTTATAAGGCACGACTGGTTGCAAAGGGTTTCTCACAAACTCCGGGAGTTGATTATGATGAGACCTTTTCTCCAGTGGCCAAGATTAAGTCTATTAGGGTTCTGTTAGCCATAGCCGCATTTCATGACTATGAAATATGGCAAATGGATGTCAAAACCGCTTTCCTTAATGGAAAGTTGGCTGAGGATGTTTACATGAGTCAGCCAGAGGGTTTTGTCAACACAGGGTACCCTAATAGAGTGTGTAAGCTTGAGAAATCCATTTATGGGTTAAAGCAAGCACCTCGCAGATGAAATCTTTGCTTTGATGAGAAAGTCAAGGAATTTGGTTTTTCTAGGAGTGAAGATGAATCTTGTGTATATGTCTAGGCTAGTGGGAGTATAGTTAGCTTTTTGGTATTGTATGTGGATGACATACTACTCATAGGAAATGACATCCCAACTCTGCAGGACGTTAAGTCCTGGCTTGGGAAGTGTTTCTCTATGAAGGACCTAGGAGAAGCTGCCTATATTCTAGGGATAAGGATCTTGAGAGACCGGAGTAAAAGACTAATTGGACTTAGTCAGAGTACTTACTTGGATAAGGTGTTGAAGAGATTCGGCATGCAGGACTCCAAGAAAGGAGAGTTACCCATCCAGAGTAATGCCAGATTGAGTAAGACACAAAGCCCTAGTACTGAGGCTGAGACAGCAGAAATGAGTCGAATACCTTATGCTTCGGCTGTAGGATCGATCATGTATGCTATGACGTGTACTCGACCTGATGTAGCCTTTGCTTTGAGCATGGTTAGCAGGTATCAGGGGAACCCTGGCAAGGCACACTGGACTGCGGTAAAAGATATCCTCAAGTACCTACGGAGGACTAAGGACTGAGTCCTTACCCTCGGTGGGAGTGAAGACTTGAGAGTTGTAGGGTATAGTGATGCTAGCTTTCAGACTGATAGGGATTATTTCCGCTCTCAGTCAGGCTGGGTCTTTACCTTAAATGGAGGAGCAATTTCTTGGAAGTGTTCCAAGCAAGAGATAGTGGCTGATTCAACTTGCGAATCAGAGTATATAGCAGCTAGCGAGGCAGCAAAGGAGGCGATATGGCTGAAGAACTTCATTGGAGACCTTGGAGTTGTACCAGCTATTAAAGAGCCAATGGAAATTTTCTGTGATAGTGAAAGTGCAGTTGCCTTAGCCAAGGAACCAAGGGTATCATCGGATGAGAATCCAACAGATCCCCTCACGAAGGGACTGACTCGGGTTAAGCATCTCCAGCATGCTCGGAGCATAGGGCTGAAGGATGATATTAGATTTAGTAGTTAGATAACCTTGAAATTTGTAAAGTGTAATTGACATTAGATGATGAATAAAAGGTGTTTTATTTATGAGTAAAGTGTTGCTATCTCTTGTCGATCGTTTACTATATTTCTTTTGCATGTTTTGACTTCCAGAATAATTATGTTTGGTATATCATATTATTCGAACCTCCACAGTCGGTCATATGTCGGAAGTAGGTATGAATCAAGACTGTCATGATTGGTTGCAGAGGTTTAAGTTGTTGGACATGGCTATAACACTCATGAGTGCTCATAAGTTCTGAGCATTGGACTCAACCCACGCTCACTGGAATCACTTCATGGAATTTATCTCGAGTGATCGTGAGACGGTAATATCATATAAGTCTTCAAACCTAGAGATATGATTTGTTACTTATGAGTTGGTTATGCATTGATTGTACGTTAACGCATTGGTAACTCGATGTTATAAAACGTGCTTTTGTGTATAATTCAATGAGTGGTAGAACAAACATATAAGTCGAATTTTATCTGTTCCTTCTTGGATTAGAAGCTGATATCTGGGCCCCTCGATGATTTTGTTTTGACCTATGTACCGGGCCCGGTCAGAACTAAGTTGATGTGTTCAATTAAGTTCTTTGTCAAACAAATCGGAAATCGGGAAACAAACTGCTGGACAATAAGTAAGACATTGTTCCATGTATTTGTCCGGCTGATATCTAGAACAGAGGATTATATGATCACTTATCTTAAATGGCGTATCATCATCTTCTCAGTTCCGAGAGACCTTGAAAGAGCTACGATTGCCGATCGGTTCCTGAAGTATTGCAGTTATAGTTATTAGACTTATCCAAGTGGGAGACTGTTGGATAAGGTGTCTAAGTCCATAACTATTTCTGGTATGTACTTGACTCGACCCGGCATGGTCCATTTGGGTTGCATGGCACCATGCAATTGGATAAACTAAAATGAGAGAAATAACACTTATGGTTTATTAATATATTATAAGTTCTAATATATTAATAATATTATTTAATTAGTTTGATCAAGAATTAATTAAGTGATCAAAAGATAACTAATTAAATATATGGGTAGATTATGTAAATCTTCCATATCTTATATAGTGGGCTAAGAGGCTCCATGGATTATTAAGTTGGGTTCCACCCATAGGATGCTCCATGGGAGTTACAAACCCATGGGTCATGGAAATGAAGAGTCATGACACATTAGGGTTTACATGGTGTAACCCTAGATGTGTCAACACTATATAAGAAACCCATTCTCCACCAAAATTGGCTACACTAAGAAACAAGAGGGCTAGAGCCGATTTTGCAAGTGTAAGATTCTCTCAAAGTTTACTCCTTTGCATTTGGTGTTGTGTGAAGCATTTGAGGCATCACACTTGGGGTGCTAGGCTCACAAGGTTTCAAGGATCATAATCAACAACAAGGTAAGTTATTCTATCTTTCATTCAAGTTAAAAATGTTCCCCATGTATGCTAGATAGGAATATAACCTTGGAATTCAACTTTGCATGATTATTAGACAAACATAGATCCAAGGTTATTAGGGTTGCATGTACACTTAGGAAGTGTTAGAATGCTCAAAACCCATCACTATGTACCATTCATCGTCGAACTGCTCGTCATGCATAACCTGCAAAAATTAAGCAGATTTAGGAACCCAAAGTTTCTTGGGTCCTTGTGAGCCTTTTACAGAACAGGGAATTGTAAGAGAAACATCAACTAAAAAGGTTCTTTTTATAAAGGTTGTTTCATCTTTTCTTTTTATGGTGAAAACTTTGATTTTATCAGACTCGAGTACTTTAAGTTCAGTTTTTGAATTTGAGAATTCGACGTTGGCAGACTTTCGGTTCTCGAAATCGGATTTAAACGACGTCTTCTTTTCGTTTTCCGGAAAGAGCTTTCTTTTTCCCTTTCGATCATTCTGTGAGTGAGAGTGAGAATGAGAAAGATGAGACTTGGGAGCAGAGTTAAGCTTTCGGTCATTGCTCTTACTTGGTTGAGAGCCGAAACTACTTTCCCTTCGGTTCCTCTCATTGGTTGGTCTAGGACCGAAACCACCCTTTTGGTTTCTCTCATCTTGAGGACCGAAACTTCTCTTTTGGTTGCTGTGCCTTTGTGGACCGAAACTCTGTTTTCGGTTGTTTTGATTCTGAGGACCGAAACTCTTCTTTTGGCTGTTTTCATTATGTTGAGCGCGAGAAGCTGAGTTTGCGTTTGCTTCTTCCTTTGACTTAGAGGGCTTTTCATAGCGAACGTAATTAGGGTTTTGAGAACGCCAGAACTATTTCCTTTCAGTGAGATTCTTCTTGTATCTCAAATTTCCTTGATGCTTTCGTTCTAACACCTGTTTTGGATTTTTGTGGATGTTGGCCTTTTTCTTTGGTCTTTGAGCATGAGTTTCGCTCTTTAGCGAAGAGGTTTCCCTTGACACCATGACCGGTTCGCCTGAAGGAGTTTTGGTACCACTTGTGCTTGGCACATCAAAGCATGTAGGATTATTAATTGGTTCTGCCACATACCTACCTTTTACTCTCCATGATGTTTTCTTAGATAGACCTTCTGTTTCATCAGTGTTATCAATCGGTGCTGACCAGAAAAACTCATCACAGCCATCATCATTATCTTCTGCTACTAATGCTGTCAGTTCGGCTGTCTGTTGCTGAGTAACTCCTTGAACTTCATAAACTTGTTTTGGAGTCGTTTGGACCTTTTGATATACAACAACCTTTTCCTTGAGGACTTTGGTCTTGTCTTTGGACAAACGAGCGAACTCAACCGAATTTTCAGAAATAAGATTTTTGTTGGTTTCGGGTTCGCTCTTGACAAATTCGGAACAATCTACCACATCTTCTACAAATATTTCACTCATATCATCATCCTCATTGAATTCAGAAGTGTTTTCAATATCAATTTTATTTTCTGAACTCAATTTGGCATTCAAAGAGTCAAATTTCTGTACAGTTTCGGTTTTGATTTTTAATTTGTCATTTTCATCCAACAAATTTTTGAGCATATCCTTATGGTCTTTTGACTTTATGAAGGACTCTATTTTGTCAAGACCAATTTTGTAAGCAGGAGAAATATCATCAGAAGAAACAACGTTTTCACAGTTATATGCATCGGCATCAATTTCATCCTCCTTTAACTCAAGGAAGGGTAAAATCATACGATGTATCTTCTTCCCTATTTCACAATCAAGATTCAATTGAGTAATGTTGGAATATAATCGTTTAGCAATTAAACAAAAAACATTTCGTTGTTTCAAAAGCTTTAAATTATCTCTTTTCAAATAAATTGTTTCATCCCTAGACCTAATCAACTCCTTCTCCTTCTTCTCAATCCACATACGCCTCTCCTCCCTCTTCGATGATACCCTGCTGATTTGATCAGTTAGGTTAGAGTTTGTGACGTGAATTTGAGTTAAACTACCACTTATACTTGAAAATTTAGATTTTAATCCATTTAGTTCTTTTTCATAGTTTGTGATGGGAATTTATAAGGAAACAAGAATAGATTGTACCTTCTTGATCAACTCATCACATTCGTTGATCTGCTCACTGACAGGTTTCGCTGCAAAACACCTGTCTTCTCGCTCCTTTGCTTCATTCTGTCCCCCATCAGTGGTATAGCCTCTCATTTGTGACACCCCAGAAGTCACCATTAGACACTTTCCTGCAACGTCCTCTTCTTTCACCAACAATGCCCTGCCATGAGTGGGCTTCCTCACTTCTTCATATTCTGAATCAGTAGACCAAACTTCAACACCTCCGAACTCATCATCAACTATATATTCCATGTACAATAAGAGCATTCATAGTGTTATTAGATCCAGCTTTCTTCTTTTTGATTTCTTCCAATCGTTGTGTGAGATTCGCTTCCTCGTCCTCATCTTCATTCTTTTCTGACATATTTCTCAGCATACAATCTTTGGCGAAGTGATTTTTGCCTCCGTAGTAGTGACAATTAATGCCCGAGTCACCACCAAGTTTTACTTCCTTCTTTGGTTCTTCGGTCTGAGAAACACTCTTCGGTTCCTCCTTTGCTTTCTCGACAGTGTAGCTACCTTGCCAGTTTCGGTTCTTATTTGTTGGGAACCTTATTTTGATGAACTTCTTGGGATTTGACACCATTAAAGCATAATCTTCACTTGTTAGATCATATGAAGAAAGATCCAAATCTTCTTCTTCTTCAACAACATTCTTTCCTTTGGAGATTAGGGCCAAGGAACCCGTGCCAGATACCACATTCGTTTCTTTAGTCACGACACTCTCATGTGACTTTAATATTCCCACCAGTTTTGCTAGAGAATAAGACTTGAATTGTTCATGAGCCTTCACAGTAGACACCACAGCCATCCATTCGGGTCTAAGGCCATTCATGAATGTCACCTTCTGTTTAATGACTTTCCTTTCAATCCTATGCTTTATCATCTTACTAAGGAGATGATTGAAGCGATCGAAGGCTTGAATAAGCTTATCTTCGGGCTTCTGCTTGAAGTCACCAAATTCCGAGAGCAACAATGTTTGGATTGAATGCTCAAGATCTTCATCCGTAGAATACAATTCCTTCAATCTGTTCCATATTTCTTTTGCCGTTGTGCATGAGCTAACTAACCGAAACGTGTCGGATTGTAAAGCAAACCTAATCATTCTTAAAGCTTTGATGTTGCACTGAAACTTTTCCTTCTCATCTTGGGGAATATCTTTCACATCACTGCCGAGTTTATTGTACTCCTATTGAGTTTTAACAATTCTTGAAGTGCTTGAGTGAGCGAATGGACCTACAGTAATCGCCTCCCAGATCAAGTATCCATTGTCTTCTGAGCCAATCACGCAGTCTTCAAAGTGATGCGCCTAGACCTCATAATCCTGAGTGTACAATATAGGAATCCTTGTCGTCGATCCTATACTGTCTGAGATATTGATTGGGTTTGACTGAGAATCATTCATGGACATGACGATGTTTGTTCAAAAACCTGCTTAAGATCAGACTTGTAAATAAAGTTAGGGTAAGATCAAATATTTAAAGAACTACGTCAATAGCAAGTGACGGCTCTAACAATATCAATCAAAGCGTAAAACCCTAAGATCTTCTTCAACAGAAGAGATGTGTATGAATTACACAGTCTCCTGCTCTGATACCAATTGATGAGTTGAAAAACTCTTAGATCGATTAGATCTTCAACAGGCTAAACAATAAAAGCAAACAAACACCATAAACACGATATAGAATCAAGTAATGCTTAATGATTCAAATGTAGTCACGCCTCAGCAGAGCTCGATGAAGAACTTCCACTATAGAGGCGAGCTAGGGTTTTTAGTACAATGATCAGAATAATAAAAGCGCTACCAACAAAGGATGCATGCATGCACCTTAAATACTAAACCCTAATAAAATAAACACAGTTGGACAGGCCCAAACCGGATATCAAAACTGGGCTAAGGACCGAGCCCAAGGATGCAACCCTACAAGATCCAACACTAAGACTTAGCGTTTTTTACATCTAGGTCTTTTGGAAAAAGGTGTAAGGCAAAGCTCCGCCCAATTCACCAATCACCAGAGACTTTGTCAAGTGAGTGCATAGTCCTTTTCATGAACATGCTTTAATACAAGTATAATTAAAGTATTAAATATTTGTTGGAAGTCGTACATGAATTATATGCTTATTTATAGGATTGTATGTTAATATATGCATATATTGTGCTATGTGAAAACCAGATATGGTTCTATTTATGTTAGCATTAAATAGTTATTTCATCATATAATAGTATTAAAGGTAGGATTGCTGAGAAAATAGAAGAATAATAATACCTAATGCTTTGTAGGGAATATAAATACACTATAAATAGGTTAGTGTCACCCAAGAATAGAGTTTTTATTAAAAGTTGGTTGTAGGCACTGTAATCTAGTCTAGCGATAAACTTGGATTGATGGAAGATACCTAGCTCAATTAAGTTTGATATTAGGCAATCTCATTATAGAATGTGCATAACCTACGAATGGAGAGTAAAGTTCTGTTCCATGACACTATCAGATGTCCATGTATGACAGCTCCGTATAGGATGACCAAAAATGGTCGGTCCCGATCATGTAACTGTTAGCGGTATGTATGGTCACCCCACAGAGTAGGTGACAACACTCGATCATTCTAGACGGTCTTGTGAATTATGTTGTTAGTGTGAGCTCATTACTCGCAAACGTAGATGAATTGGAAAACCATATTCATCAAATACTCTGACGGCCCATAAGCCTTTATGATGTACACCAGCAAAGGAAACCCCTAGCTGTGTAGTCAATCTTTTAATGGTTCGTCAGGCGAGATAATTTCTCCCTGATAATCTTGGACTAGGATCTGTGAGGATCGGTAGGAATAGATATGCAGGAACATAAGCCTATATGGATATACAATGGTAAAAGTTTGGTTTTGCAGGTATGATAATTAAGGAATATTATCATGTCAATGTCGTGGGATTAAAATCCCTATGTATCTAACCAGGTTTCCCAACCTGACCCATTCAGTTTATGTGCATCACAGGTATCAAGACTGAAGCTATTGGAACTCGATTAGGCTGTTGAGTGATTTAGAGACAACCTGCAATAGTATTTAGGACCATCATGTCTTTACACTATAACTTATGTATCTGTATTGATTATGACATCCTTAGGTTTTTAACATTTTGGAAACAAACATTTATAATAAAATGATCTTTTGTACTGGGATTTTCCACAAATATAAATACATGATTTTTAAATTGTAAAGAAAAGTGTTAATTGGTTCTGAAAATTAGAGGATGTCACAAATCTAAGGCATAGATGGGGGTCAAACATGTATTGGGATATTCGTTTCTTGAGAGACAATCTCAAGATATATAATAAATTGTACATTCTAAAAGGTCATATTCCTAAGCACCCTACAATTACCAATATAACTGAACATAATGTTTGGTGGAAGCACTGATGTGATGTTGAAAATTTCTTCAGAAGTTATAATGGGTACACTTATTCCTGACCTTTGGAAGGAAATGGAAAACTTATAAGCATTTTTTAGTCAGGTGAAGCATATATTTACAGTGATATTTGCTATGAACCAGTTCAAATACAAGAAGAATGCAATGGTAAAAAGAGTCACCATGTGTGCTCTAATAGGCCCTGAGTGCAAGGAAATGATACATTTAGACCCAAGAAATCCAAGAAGGTCTACAGAGATGAATCTTATTTCTTTTGTAGAGAAACAGGACACTGGAAGAGAAAATTCCGGTCTTATCTAAAAAGAACTGGCCAGACCAGTCATTCAGTTATCTAATATATAGAACTTATACTTTTAATTTGAACACTCAATTACTTGGTACTTATTGTTAGTTTAATATTTATAAAAGGCTTGCATATATTTAAAGAAGAGTAAGAAGCTCAGCACAAGCAAGTTGGAACTTCACTGATGGAGTTTATTATGTATACTTAAAACATAAAGCATCGTATTGTAAAATAGTATTTGATTTGGAACAATATATGTTTTAATTTAGCATGTCTATATATATATATATATATATATATATATATATATATATATATATATATATATATATATATATATATATATATATATATATATATATATATATGTGTGTGTGTGTGTGTGTGTGTGTGTGTGTCTCATTTAATTGATTATTTACTTAATGTAAATATCAATGTTTTCAAAATAATAAGTTCTATATGCAAACACTCTACTCAAACTTATGTTTGACGTTGCTAATTTTATTATATAAATAAATAACACATATTTCAACGTTAAAAAAATATATTTTTGACGAAAAATAATGTAATTTACTTGACCTATGTGAATCTTATTTATAGATAATATATTCCCTATGATGTTTGTCACACCCCCAAACTAGGATGGCGGAAACGTGTGGGGGTGGATGACTTCATGAACAATATCACAACATAATATACAATAGTGATTCAAAGCAAACATAATCATCATAAATATAATTGAGAATGTTACATTATTTCCAAGTATTGTATGTTTCAAAACCACTTACATTATGATGACAAAAGGAATAGTACGACGCCGTAACGTCCCATCCTCAAAAGCCTTGTGACTACCTGTTTAACGGTTTCCTAAGAATAAAAATAGTTTTGAAAAGTGTCAATAATTAAGTTGGTAAGTTCGTATGGGAAAATTTTGTAATTCTTTCCTTGTAAAATGATAGTGTTTGTTCCTAGAAAATCCAATATTTTCTTAAAAATGAGTTGTAGTCTCAAAATCCCTAAGACCAAAAATGTGTAAGTATTTCTCTACTTAAAATAGTATTATGTAGTTTCATTTTTATATAAAACCATTTGAATGCATGTTACCACGTAAACTAAATGTATCGTTGATTTCCCATGTGAGTTATTACAACCATGCTAAAACCAAAGTTGGCCTGCTACGACGTTATTCAGACGACGGAATTTTAGACATTTGTCACCCCAGACCTACCGGTCTAGCTGTAGCTAGCAACTTAGGTGTGGGATTGTCAGTCCCGTATACATCTATACACAAGTATCACGCTCTCTTACTGAAATTCTGATTATAATTCGGGACTTTAGTATGTACTCTAGTAGGTACGGTGAAGACTTTGTTTCACATAATTGTTTTATCAAGTTTACGTTTTGGTGTAATGAAAACCCTTGTATGTGTAAATATCACTTTTCCATAGTATTAATATAGTGCATAATAATTATATACTTTTATATAATTATTCATCTTGTCCCAAAATGTTATAATAGTGTTAATGACCCATAAACTACACCTATTATAGTTTATTATAAATATTTCGTTCTACCTATATATACCCATATATATATATATATATATATATATATATATATATATATATATATATATATATATATATATATAAGTTAACATATTTAGATGTTCATAAATAACATATATTATACATGTAACACAAGTACATGAACTATTAGTATGATAAAGTCAGTTTTCTAGTTTTTGACTTTTTACGTCATCAAACGGTCAATATTGAATTATAAACTTTGTGAAATTTATTTTTACCTTTTTGTGAAGTTTAATTAAAGCTAACCTTATATGTTTAAAACAACATATATTAGGTAAAATATCACAAAAATGGTACCATAACCTGGTTATGACCATTTTTGTTACAAAACCCTAATTTTTACATAAAATGATAAATTTTTAGGTTTTCGTTTTGTAAAACCAAATCCTTGGTATTTATAACTAGTTTCATAACATATGTAGAAAATAGCATATTTTGATTTATATCCCACAAAAATGGTGTAATAACTTGGTTATAACCATTTTTGCTAGAAAAGTCATATTATGATCATAAAAACCCTAGTTTTTATTGTTTTGTTTTTATGACTTTTTCTTAAGAACATATAGCATGTTTATACTCATTTTTCATAGATTTGTATTTTAAACAACATACCACACATAAATGTTCATAATACTAGGTAATAACATTATTTTATGTAGATAACATTTTTACACAACATGAAAGTAAGCATGTATAACAACTTGTACAATTATGCAAGTTTACTTGTATTCCGCCCCCCCCCCCCTAAAACTTGGATAAAGATGAAAATGAGGGGTATAAACTCACCTTGAGTGTGTTTCTTGGTGGATAAAGAGGAGGAGATGAAAGATTTCAAGTTAAGAGCACTTGAAGATTGAAAGATCCTATGGATATTAACACATATTAATGTGTGTAGTTGTAACAAAACTAGTATATATATATATATATATATATATATATATATATATATATATATATATATATATATAATCACTAGATTAGTAAGGAAAAACTTACCAAGAGATCAAGAACCAACTTATGAGAATTAATCTTGAGGAAGAAGATGAATAAATGAAGAAGATGGGATGAGGGGGGGGGTGTTCTACCGAAAATAAAGAGAATAGAGGGAGGGTAAGGGGGGGGGGTGGGGGTATGGGGGGAAAGTAGGGAATGGTTTCTTGAAGTTAATATTCAAGATGACCATTTTAATTAAATAATACTACTTTTAAAAAGAGCTAAGAATCATATGGGACAAAATGTGTCTTTAGTTTATTTTTATTAAAAGAATGAGTAATTTTTATAAGAGTTGATGATTTTTATAGAAAGGTTGGTAAAAATGATGTATAATTACTTAATTTGAATCATCTAAATTCAGATTATTATAAAAATCATTATCATCAAAAATAATAACACATTAAACGAAAGTTAGGATGATTCCTAATTCTTTTCATAAAAGTTTGAGTGTTTAATTCGAGTATAAAATCTGTCGCATTTGGTGACGAAGTCACCAAAAATCTGAATATGTAACATTTGTTATAAATTTGTCATGTAATATAAGGTTTATGAACTCAACTACATTGTGTTATGAATATTATTTATACCTAAATAATATATAACTGAATTATCAAATTTTTACGTTAGTAACCCTAATTAGGGTTTATATTCAACAATTGGTAAAAAGAGAGGTACTTTGAATTATAACTTACCAATAGTATATTAGTAACATTAGGAAATATCACACTTCTCCTAAAACTGTAATACGAGTTGAGTTGACCTGGTTGACTTTTGTTGACTTTGTTTGACCAAAATTGACGGTTGGCACATCATCCCCCTGTTAGAAGAAATTTCGTCCCGAAGTTAGCACTCCGAGTGGGTTCTCAAGAGTTAGGGAAAAGGTGTGTGTATTTCTATTTCATTTGGTCTTCACATTCCCAGGTAAATTCAGGTCCTTGCATGGCGTTCCAACGGACCGTTACTATTGGTACGCGACTTTGCTTCGTTCTTTTGACTTCCATGTCCATAATTTCCACGAGTTCCTCGACGAAATGGAGACTCTCGTTTACTTCGATTCCGTCAAGTGGAATGACGAGAGTCTCATTAGATAGGCATTTCTTCAAGTTGGACACATGGAAAGTGGGGTGCACGTTGCTGAGTTCTTGCGTTAGCCAAAGTCTATAAGCTACCAGGCCAATCCTGGCAAGGATCTCGAATGGCCCTATATACCTTGGATTTAGTTTCCCATGTTTTCCAAAATGTATCATTCCCTTACAGGGTGAGATCTTTAACAATACGCGGTCACCAACCTGGAATTCCAAGGGTTTGCGTCTTTTATCCGCATAACTCTTTTGTCGGTCCCGAGATGCCTTTAGTCATTCACGGATCTGAACGATCTTCTCTGTCGTTTCCCGTATGATCGCAGGGCCGGTAAGAGTGTTGTTAGGCGCTTTTCCTCTAGCTAGCTGAGTGTCACCCATCTCAGCCCAGCACAGAGATGATCTTCACTTGCGCCCATAGAGGGCTTCGAATGGAGCAACTTTAATGCTAGAGTGATAACTATTGTTGTATGAGAACTCGATTGGTGGTAAGTGGGTATCCAAGCTTTATCGAAGTCTATCACATAAGCTCTCAACATGTCTTCCAGCATTTGAATAGTTCTCTCGCTTTTCCCGTCGGTTTGTGGGTGATAGGCTGTACTCATGTCGAGCCTGGTTCCCAAAGACTTTTGTAGTTATTGCCAAAACCGTGAGGTAAACCTGCTATCTCTGTCAAAGATAATGGATATTAGCACACAATGTAATCGTATAATCTACTTGATGTACGTTCTTGTTAGTTTCTCCATTTTGTCTGTCTCCTTTATTGGTAGGAAGTGCGTGGATTTGGTTAACCTATCGACAATTACCCATATAGTGTCAAGTCCACTAGTTGTCTTGGGAAATTTAGTTATGATGTCCATGGTTATCCGCTCCCACTTCCAATTAGCTATATCCGGTTGTTGTGGCAAACCCGGGGGCTTTTGGTACTCTAATTTGACCTTGGCCTAAGTCAAACACTTGCCCACATAAGTAGTGATTTTCGCCTTCATGTTTGGTCCCCAATATAGTTTATTGAGATCTAGATACATCTTGTTTGACCCGGGATGAACGGAGTACTTGGTCTTGTGAGCTTCTTTCATGATAATGTCTCTATACCCGCCAAATCTAGGTGTCCAGATTCGATTCATGAGGTAACGAGTGCCGTCATCCTTGACCTCAAGGTTTCTATCCATTCCTCGCAATGATTCACTTGCGACATTCTTAGTTTTCAAGGCTTCAAGTTGCGCCTCCTTGATCCGAGTGGAAAGATGTGAATGGATAGTCATTGTCAATGATTTTACTCGGCGACCCTAGTACTCCTTTCGACTTAGGGCATCTGCTACCACGTTGGCCTTTCCCGAATGATAACGAATTTTGCATTTGTAATCATTTAGTAACTATACCCATCGTTGTTGCCTCATATTGAGCTCTTTTTGATTGAGGATCTACTGGAGACTCTTATGGTCAGTGAAGATCGTACATACCATAAAGGTAGTGTCTCTAGATTTTAAGGAAAACACTACTACCCCTAATTCAAGGTCGTGTGTGGTGTAGTTGACCTCATGAGTCTTAAGTTGTCTTGAGTCATAAGCAGTGACCTTCCCTCATTGTATAAGTACGTAACCTTGACCCTGATTGGACGCATTGCAGTAGACCATCGGAGCACTGCATAAAGCTTGCTTTAGCGTCTGGAAGGCAGTTTCTTGTTTATCCTCCCAGTTGAAGGTCACTCCTTTCTGGGTCAGGGTAGTAAGTGGCTTTGCGATGTTGGAAAAGTTCTGTATGAACCTTCGGTAGTACCAGCAAGGCCCAAAAACTGGCGGATTTCTATCAGTGTCCTTGGCACTTCCCAGTTATCAATTGCTTTGATTTTGGAGGGATCCACATATATCCCTTCCTTTCTGACCACGTGTCCCAAGAAGTCCACCTTTCGAATCCAAAATTCACATTTTGAAAACTTTGCATACAGCTTCTCCGCCCTTAGCGTCTCCAAGACTTGTCGCTGATGTTGACTATGCTCTTCCTTACTTCGCTAATATATTAGTATGTTATTAATGAACACTATCACGAATTTGTATAGGTGGTCGGCATATGCGGTTCATTAGATTCATGAACACCGCGGGTGTATTAGTCAATCCGAAGGGCATCATAACGAAATCGTAATGGTCGTAACGAGTCCTAAACGCCGTCTTAGGAATATCTTCCTCTTTGACTCTGAGCAGATAGTACCCCGACCTTAGATTGGTTTTCGAGAAGAAGCTCGACCCCTGATGTTGGTGGAATAGATCGTCAATTTGGGGTAGGGGATATCGGTTCTTAATGGTGAGTTTTTTCAACTCATCATAGTCAATGCACATACGGAATGACCCGACTTTCTTCTTTACGAACCAGACTAGTGCCCCCAAGGTGAGAAGCTTGGTCTGATGAATCCTTTACTTAGCAGCTCGTTCAGTTGACTGGACAATTCCTGCATTTCTATTGGGGCCAAACGATAAGTTCATTTGGCTATGGGGGTGGCTCCAGAAATCAAGTCGATTCTGAACTCGATTTATTGCACGGGGGGTACTCCTGGAAGGTCTTCTGGGAATACGTCAGGAAAATTGCAGACTTCTAGAATATCCTTGATGTCCTTCACTTCTCTATTCTCATAAAAAACGTGGGCTAGGAATGAATGGTACTTCTTGCGCAAGTACTTCTGAGCCTTGATGCAAGAGACGATTCGGAGGTTTGTGTTTGGTTTATCACCATAGATGACTAGGTTTTCGTTATTCGGTAAGTTATGTCAGATGAACCGTTCATAACACATGATATCGGCATTGTGAGGGCTTAACCAATCCATCCTAATGATCACATCAAAGCTTCCTATCGTAACAGGCATTATGTCGATTTGGAAGGAGTGATTGTTTAGGGTTAGGGTGCATCCTATGTATATGTCGTTGGTGCTTTCTGTTTTTCCATTAGCCATCTCTACTGTGAATATTTCATTGAGTGATTGAGGTTTTTGTTTGAGTATGTGTTTAAAGTTGTGGCTCACGAAACTCCTGTCCACACCGCTATCGAAAAGTATGCATGCATATGAGTTATTGAGGAGAAACGTACGGTAACCACAACGGGGTCGTTCATCACTTCCTTGTGCCCTATTGTCAATACCCTTCCTATGCCTCCGACATTATTGTTCTTTTCCTTTGGGAACTCCCTTTTGAAATGCTCCATCTCCCCACATCCATAACACGCCTGACTCACCCCAACATTAGTGGCTTGGGTGGTCTGTTGAGCTGGCGCCTTACAGAAACAATCGGTATGTCCCTTTCTGTTACAGTTGTTGCAGTGCATCTCCCGACAAGCTCCATAATGATAGAACTTGCACTTGTTGCATTTAGGTAGATTCCCAGGATATTGTTTAGACGGTCCTGGGGTAGTAGGGACAGTGGTGGCATGGACTGCCACAGTTTCTTGTCTTTTGACAGGATCTTGAGTCGGTTGGCCCTTTTTATTGTTCCAAAACTTTTGCTTGTTATCTCCCCTTTCTGGTTGATCAGGTGTGGGTATCATAATGCCCTGGTGGACTCGGTGGTGGACAAGCCTTTGTGACAAACGTTTGGCACTGTCGTAGGTGGTTGGGTTAGCATATACAACTATTCCTTCAATCTGGGGGGATAGTCCCTAGATGTAGCGTTCCACCTTCTTGTCTTCCGAGGTGACCATCCCGGGACACAAAACTGCCAAGTCGGTAAACCTGGTAGTATAGACGGTCACATCAGAGCCCTTCATTGTATGGTTCCAAAGCTCTTTTTCTAATTTCTAAATTTCGCCTCTCGGGCAGTACTCCTCCAACATCATGACCTTCATATCTTCCCAACTCATAGAGTTGGCCACGGCGAGAGTCGGGGTTTTAACATGGCCATTCCACCAGGATAAGGCCGAGTCAACAAAAGTACAAGCTGCGTACTTGACTTTACATTAATTTGGGCATGAACAGACTTCAAACACATATTCATTTTTCTCAAACCATCTCGTTAAGGTGATGACACCGCCGTCGCCATGAAAAGTCTTGGGCTTGGAGTTCATAAAATCCTTGTAGGAGCATACTCGTTTGTATCCTTGGATTTCTCCATGACTGGAACTATTGGCACCGTTCCCGTTTCCATTTTCGTTTATGTTTGTGCCATTAGCTCTTAGTTGTGCTATGGTGGTTGTCACCGCAGCTGCCACAACGGCTTGGCACATCGTGGGGTCCACTTGTGGAGTTGGTGTTGGTGGAACTGTTGGGGTTACGCCGGTACGTCGGTTACTTCTACTTGGTGGTATTCTTCTGCCATAGGGATTAGAGATGGAATGATGGTAAGTCCTCGATAATAGTTATAAATCGGGTATTATTGAAATAGAACGTCTCAGCTATATGTTTGTTATGTCCAGCCTTTATTGAAACTTGTAAACATTTCATAAAAAAATAACTACTATAATAAGTAAACAATTGCATAACAATTTATGAACTTAATAGTAATACCCAATGAAATAAAATGCAAACCATTTCATTGATAATTTTTCATAGTAGTACATAGTTTTGGAAAATTGACCTTCACGGAGGTCTATAATACACCTGAATCCCAAAAAATATCAGCAGCATAACGACCCTTAGAATAGTGTAATCACTTATTCGCAGGGTCAGACCTACATACATGAGGGAGTAGCACCAACGATTACTCACAAAACCTAGTCTATAACAAAAGTTGAGTTGCATAAACACTACTCATGGCGAGTGACATCCTTCGTCCCACGAAGTGTGCCTTTGAATGCTCGCATCTCCCTTGTTTCCTCTCTGGACTCCTTGGCTCGGCGCTCTGCCTTGATCATCATCTGCTCCATGTCGGCATGCCTGTCCATGTGCTCCCTAACCTTGGCTCGGGCATTCTTGACATCCTCCAGAAGACAATCGATAATCTTGTGTGTCTAATCATGGTCTTCATCTGGACGACGAAACCGGGCAGCGGTGACCTCAGCAGTGGCACCAACATCGAGGATCTGGCTGGTAGACGCCCTAGAATGCTCGTCAAGTCGCGAAATGCGGCGAATCATGACAGGGAGAGCCCTTTCAGCTGAACCGCCATTCCTGGAGTGGTACACCTGTTAGAAAAATCTCGGTTCTACGAAAGGGTGGTATCCTCTTACGAGGAGTGCGCATCCATAATGGACCACCTGGATGGTGGTATACCTAAAAGCTCGGATCGGGTATAAGATAGTGCAGGTTGCAGATGACAAAGAGTGAGTTGCTGACCTCAGAATCAGGATAGGAGTCCTCCTACATCAGGTTCTCGTTAATGTCCTCATCATCATCTTGACCCTCCTCTCGGTCCTCCTCAGCAGATGGTGCGTCACCCTCGACCTGCTCCTCGAGCTCTTCCTCGATCCATCCACCATTCCCATTATTGGGAAAGTAAGGGTCTCCTTGAATGTGAAATCCGACCATGTCTATTGTGCAAGAAAAGAGTTATAAGAGGCATATAAGGAGTCTAGGTGTGTAATTTTATTGTATCATAAAATACTCCTATAGTATTTTAAACTTTATGTTTGGTTCGAGAGTTTCTTTTTATGGGATGTTGGTAAGTTTTAGACTTGTTGTTCACTACGACTATTCCCAAGCACATGTTAGTCATATCTCAGACAAATATAGTTGATCAGGCTCTATCTATCCTAGATCTGATTACATGACATTGTTCTAGTATGTAGGTATGTACTTATACTTTATAAAAAAATATCATTATATTAAGTATACTTGTACGAAATGTTTTAGTTAGAGAGTTTTACTCCCATTGTATTTACAGTTGTATATCTTACATGCTTTGATATACTTAGTTCACTATAAACAATGCTCTGATACCAAATAGTCACACCCCCAAACTAGGATAGCGGAAACGTGTGGGGGTGGATGACTTCATGAACAGTATCACACCATTATGTACAATAGTGATTCAAAGCAAACACAACCATCATAAATATAATTGAGAATGTTACATTGTTTTCAAGTATTGTATGTTTCAAAACCAATTACATTATGAGGACAAAAGGAATAGTACGACGCCGTAAGGTCCCATCCTCAAAAGCCTTGTGACTACCTTTTTAACGGTTTCCTGAGAATACAAGTAGTTTTGAAAAGTGTCAACAATTAAGTTGGTATGCGACTATAAGAGTTCTGTATGGGAAAAAAACTGTAATTCTTTCCTTGTAAAATGATAGTGTTTGTTCCCAGAAAATCCAATATTTTCTTAAAAATGAGTTGTAGTCTTAAAATCCCTAAGACCAAAAATGTGTAAGTATTTCTATACTTAAAATAGTATTACGTAGTTTTATTCTTATATAAAACCATTTGAATGCATGTTACCCCGTAAACTAAATGTATCGTTGATTTCCCATGTGAGTTACAATCATGTTAAAACCGAAGTTGGCCTGCTGCGACGTTCTTCAGGCGTCAGAATGTTAGACATTTGTCACCCCGGACCTGCCGGTCTAGCTGTAGCTAGCATCTTAGGTGCGGGATTGTCAGTCCCGTACAGATCTATACACAAGTATCACACTCTCTTACCAAGATTCTGGTTATAATTCAGGACTTTAGTGTGTACTCTGGTAGGTACGGTGAAGACTTTGGCTCACATAATTGTTTCAACAAGTTTACGTTTTGGTGTAATAAAAACCCTTGTATGTGTAAATATCACTTTTCCATAATATTAATATAGTGCATAATAATTATATACTTTTATATAATTATTTGTCTTGTCCCAAAATGTTATAGTCGTGTTAATGACCCATAAACTACACCTATTATAATTTATTATAAATAATTCGTTGTACCTATATATACCCATATATCTAAGTTAACATGTTTAGATGTTCATAAATAACATATATTATACATGTAACACAAGTATATGAACTATTAGTATGATAAAGTCAGTTTTTTAGTTTTTGACTTTTTACGTCATCAAACAGTAAATATTGAATTATAAATTTTGTCAAAATTATTTTTACCTTTTTATGAAGTTTAATTCAAGCTAACCTTATATGTTTAAAACAACATATTTTAGGTAAAATCTCACAAAAATGGTACCATAACCTGGTTATAACCATTTTTGTTAGAAAACCCTAATTTTACATAAAATGATAGAGTTTTAGGTTTTCTTTTTGTAAAACCAAATCCTTGGTATTTAAAACTAGTTTCATAACATATGTCCAAAATAACATATTTTTATTTATATCCCACAAAAATGGTGTAATAACTTGGTTATAACCATTTTTGCTAGAAAAGTCATATTATGTTCATAAAAACCCTGGTGTTTATTGTTTTGTTTTTATGACTTTTTCTTAAGAACATATAGCATGTTTATACTCATTTTTCATAGATTTGTATTTTAAACAACATACCACACATAAATGATCAGAATACTAGATAATAACATTATTTCATGTAGATAACATTTTTACACAACATGAAAGTAAGCATGTATAACAACTTGTACAAGTATACAAGTTTACTTGTATTCTCCCCTAAAACTTGGATAAAGATGAAAATGAGGGGTATGAACTCACCTTGAGTGTGTTTCTTGGTGGATAAAGAGGTGGGGATGAAAGATTTAAAGTTAAGAACACTTGAAGAACACTTGAAGAACACTTGAAGATTGAAAGATCCTATGGATATTAACACATATTAATGTGTGTAATTGTAACAAAACTAGTATATATATATATATATATATATATATATATATATATATATATATATAATGACTAGATTAGTAAGAAAAACTTACCAAGAGATCAAGAACCAACTTATGGGAATTAATCTTGAGAGAGTGAACTCGTTCTTGTGGGAGAAGATGAATAAATGAAGAAGATGGGATGAAGGGGGGGGGGGTTCAACCGAAAATAAAGAGAAGAGATGTATGGTGAGGGTAAGGGGAGTGGGGGGTATGGGGAAAGTAGGGAATGGTTTCTTGAATTTAATATTCAAGCATGACCATTTTAATTACATAATACTACTTTTAAAAAGCGGTAATCATCATATGGGACAAAATGTGTCTTTAGTTTTTTTTTATAAAAAGAATGGGTAATGTTTATAAGAGTTGGTACTTTTTATAGAAAGTGTGGTAAAAATGATGTATAATTACTTAATTTGAATCATCTAAATTCAAATTATTTTAAAAATCATTATGATAAAAAATAATAACACATTACACGAAAGTTAGGATGATTCCTAATTCTTTTCGTTAAAGTTTGAGTGTTTAAGTCGAGTATAGAATATGTCGCATTTGGTGACGAATTCACCAAAAATATGAATATGTAACCTTTGTTATGAATTTGTCATGTAGTATAAGGTTTATGAACTCAACTACATTTTGTTATGAATATTATTTATACCTAAATAATATATAATTCAATTATAGAATTTTTACGTTACTAACCCTAATTAGGGTTTATATTCAATGATTGGTAAAAAGAGAGGCACTTTGAATTATAACTTGCCAATAGTACATTAGGAACATTTGGGAATACCATGCTTTCCAGCTCACTGCAGAGGAGGCCAGGGCAGCGTCGGACGTTGTTACTGGAATGTTTTTATTTATTATTTCGTCAGTTATTGTATGGTAAGCTTATGTTTATGATTCTGCTAGGTACATTCTTAGTGAACTCCTTGCATGCTCTTGTGATTTTCTACTTGGGTGCGAGTCAGTCCTTTGTATCTCGGTCTTTTAGTAGGGGTTTTGATATGTCTCTTGGAGAGTTGGAGTGTCTGTTGCAGACTTCTATCGCCAATGAACACGTGGTTTCTGTATTGAGCATTTATCATGGATGTGTCTTATAGATCTTTGCGGTGCCTTATTTGATTGATATGATTCCTATATCCATCGGGGATGTATGCGTGATAGTAGGGATGGATTGGTTGAGCATATTTAGGACTATGATTGACTACGAGGGTCAGTGGGTAGTAGTTAGAACCCCGAGTGGGGGAGAACTAGTTATATATAGAGAGGGTACCAGGTTTGGGTCAACCTTTTTTCTACTACCAGGGCTCGAAAGTATATTAAACAGCTCTGGTAACCAGAACGGGATTTTGGTCGATCCGGCCAAGATTGAGGTCATGATGCAATGTGAAGTTCTGAAGTCTCCCTCAGAGATCAGGAGTTTCTTGGGTTTAGCTGGGTATTATCAGAGATTTATTCAGGACCTCTACAACATTGTGATACCCCCACTTGTCAGACAAGGAAGGGTGTGTATTTCCACTGGGGGCCTGAGCAGCAGGTTGCATCCGAGACACTAAGACATAAGTTGTGTGAGGCTGCATTGTTGACCCTCCTTGAGGGTATTGAGGATTTTGTGGTATTTTGTGACACATCCATCACCGACCTAGGGGCATTTCTTATGCATCGAGGGAGGGGTTATTGCTTTTGCTTCTCGACAGTGGAAGCCGCATGAGGCTCGTTATCCGCCTCATGATTTGGAGTTGGGAGCCGTGGTGTTCGCCCTCAAGATTTTGCAGCAGTATTTGTATGGGGTCGGTGTACTATCTACATGGATCACAAGAGGTTTATATATATTATAAATCATTTGAATCTAAATATGAGACATGGTAGGTGGCTCGACGTGGTCTAGGTTTATGACTGTGAGATTCTACATCACCCAGGGAAAGCGAAAGTGTTTGTTGATTCTTTGAGCCGCAAGACGGCTAGTTATGCTATTGAGAGCCTATATATGAGGATTTTGATTAATTCGCCATTGTTGGATTTGTCAAGAAGGAAAATTGGAAATAGGAGTGGCTCAGGGAAGAGGTTGATAGGTTTGCTACTGACAACCGTGGATTATTGACCTGATATGGACGGGTTTGGGTGCCAGATTTTAGTAGGATGAGGTAGACTGTGTTAGAGGAGGCGCACAAGTCCAAGTTTTTTATACACCCTAGAGCCACCAAGATGTATCGGGATTTGAGACTTAGTTACTGGTGGTCTTGCATGAAGAGAGATGGCATGGTATGTTGAGAGGTGCTTGACCTGTCGGATGTTCAAGGTCGAGCACCAAAGGTCACAAGGCAATTTACAGCCATTGGAGGTTCCAATGTAGAAATGGAAACATATTACAATGGATTTTATCACCAAGTTAGCTCGAACTGCTAAGGGATTCGACACGAGATAGGGTATCATGGACCTTCTGACCAAGTGCACTCACTTTCTAGCCATTCGAGAGAGTTCTTTTACCGAGAGATTAGCCGACTTGTACTTACACGACATTGTTGATCAGCATGGTATTCCAGTCTCCATTGTATCTGATCGAGATGTTCGGTTCACATCTCGTTTTTGGTAGAAGCTCCATGAGGAATTGGGTATAAGGTTACATCTTAGCGCTGCTTATCATCCAAAGACTGAAGGTCAGAGTGATCAGACCATTCAAACACTTGAGGACATGTTGAGAGCATGTGTCATATACTTCGGTGGGAGTTGGCACTCCTACCTTTTCTTAGCTGAGTTTTCGTACAACAACTACCACTCCAGTATCGGTGTGCCACCTTTTGATCTCCTCTATGTAAGGAAGTGTCGTACCCCAATTTGTTGGGGAGAGATTGGTTATAGAGTCAAGGGAAGGACTGAGGCATTCCTTCAAACGATATAGCTTATTCAACAGACCGAGCCGACAGAAGAGTTACGCCGAAAAGCGTCGATCTGAGTTGGAGTTCCAAGTTATCGACATGGTTTTGCTGAAGGTATCACCCTGGAAGAGTGTAATACGCTTTGGGAAGAGAGGTAAGTTAGGGCCCTAGTATATTGCGCCATTTCGAGTGACCGCCAGGGTTGGTAATGTAGCTTACAGATTGGATTTGCACGAGGAGCTCAGTCAAATTCACAACACCATCCATATGTCTCAGCTTCGAAAGTGTATGGCTAATGATTCATCGTTTTTTCCTATGGATGATATTCAGGTTGATGATAGCCTAAACTATGTTGAAAGACCAGTGACGATTCTAGATCAGAAGATAAAGGCCTTGCGTAACAAGGTGGTGTCTTTGGTCAAAGTTCCATGGCAGCATCGGAAGGGTTCCGAATGGATGTGCGAACCCGAGTCAGAGATGCGAGAGCATTACCCGGAGTTGTTCACATCAGCAGACTTCAAGGAAGAAGTCTAGTTCAAGTGGGGGAGAATTGTAACATCTTGATATTGAGGTATTTTCATTTTAAACCATAACTATGAAGATCATTTGCATTTTAGCCCTTGTATATGAGAAATGTTGCAAAATGGACCATAGTGGTATTTTTGTAAATATTAGGCGGAGCTCACGTACGCTGGGCGTACGTGCCAGAATCTAAACCCTAATTTTGAGGGTATGGACCCTATTTAAGCATCATTAAGTCCCCAACATGCCTTATTTCATCATCCTCCAACCCACTCTCATCCCCCAAGCAAACCCTAATCCATTTTAGAGCATTTTGAGCATTTTGTGTGTGTTTTGGTAACCTTGAAGGATAGATGAAGAAGAGAAGATCATCTTGGAGGAGTGAGACTCTTTGGATCCAGAATAACAACATCATTTGGCATCATTTGGAGGTAAAAAGATATGAACTTGATTAAGAGTTGTTTAGATATTGTTTAGTTATGAAATGTTGTTCTTTTGCTCCCATAAGCTTGGTATTATGAGTATGGGTTACTCTAATCCATATAAGTTGTCCTTTCAGACATTTTGAAGCATCTATAGGTATAAAAATGTAATGTTGATTGTTATATTCCTTCCATGCCTGAATTACAAGGTCTTAATGGGATAAGTAGTTAGGGTTTTGTGTTTGGGCACTTAATGGACATGAAAAACCATAAAGTTGGAAAGTTTATGCTTAAGGACTGCATCTAAGGTCTAGCTCTGTAATTTGGACATAAGGGCTTACACATTAAGCTTTAAGAGGAAGGGAAAGGCGTCAGACACGTACGTTGAGCGTACCAAGTGGTACGCTGTGCGTATGCAGTCAAACGCCTATTTTGGTCAATGATCGAGTACGCCCCCCGCATACAGGCTAAGTACGCCCCCCGCGTACAGGCTGAGTACGCCCAACGTACTCAGTTGTGTTGACCAAGTTTTACTTTTTGACTTTTTAACTTTGACCAAGTTAAACCTAAGGGCACTTTGGGTATTCTGAGTGGTATTTGAAATTGGTCCCTATTTGATGAATAGGTGACAGGTAGAGCTGAGATTTGGAGTAGAGACCTATTCAACTATTTGTTCAGACTGAGAGGTGAGTTTTCCTTACTGTACTTATGGGTCGAAGGCACCAATGTCGACCCACTAGGTTACGTATCATGTTATATAGGATGTTGCTATGATGTAGTGATATGTTATATCTACATGATTATCTGTTTGTTGGTTATATATTTATCTGTTATGTATATGTTGACATAATAAAGTTGGGTTGAGGTAATATTGCTTTGTGTGGAAGCCAACAAACCCGGGAGCAAGCCATACATAAGTTGTGGGTCTGGAGGGAAAGTCAGACTTATGTTGTAGGCTCGGGAGCAAGCTGGACATGAGCTGTGGGCCGAAAGGCAAGCCAGACTCATGTTGTGGGCTCGGGGGTAATCGAGTATGTTAGTTGTGGATCCAATATGCACGATGTTATATGTTTGTGTGTTGGTACTTTGGGGGAAACTCACTAAGCTTTGGCTTACAGTTTCAGTTTATTTTTTCAGGTACTTCAGATGATTGTGGGAAAAAAAGGTGTGATTGTGCACACTTTCTTGTTTATATGATATTTGATTTTAAGATACTCTGATTATGATTATAGTTTTGGAACAACGGTTTTGTAAACACTTTATGGTTAAAATGGGTTGTTTTCAAAAAATTTAAATTTCTATGGTTTTTGGGTTGTTACGTTAATTTATATTTTGAGAATTTGAAGTCCATGTTGGACTAAAGCTTCTAAACCCAAAATCTAATAGATACATACTTTTAGAATATTATAAAAGGTGCTTATATTATTTTATACAAACCCACCAATAATAAGTTCTCTTATTCTTCTGAAATCTGAGTCATCAGAAAGCAAGCATCTAATGATAGAACAATTGGGAGGAACATGGAACTTGAAGAAGATCAAGAACCATAGCCTGATGTAGCAACAATTTGTAGTAGTTTCAACATGGAATTGTTGAAAATGAAAAAAACTATTCATAAACACAAATTTTTCACATATATGGTAGGAATCTTCTATAACATGAGAAATATAGAATCATTCATTGATGAGTTCTTTTGATGCTTTCTGGAAAATCCATCCACTACCAAAATGCTACATCAGAATTTGAATTTTTGACAAATGGCTTAGAGTCATGAACACTTAGATGTAATCCATGTCTATGAGTGAAGTATGGGCATCATTCATATTCCTTCCTATAGAAATCCTATAAGGAGTAAGTAATTCTTAAAAAAATAAGTACAAGACTTGTTATAAAAGGATTTGCAAATGCTCATGTCAGTGACTACGGTCAAACCTTTTCTCATGTAGCTATTATTAGATAAACAAGGATATTATTTACCATAATTCCATATTGTCATTAAGAGATATGGAAAATAGATTTCAAAAAACTGCTTTACTTAATAGACACCTACTTAAAGATGTCTATATAGCTTAGGATGGAGGTTTTCTTAATACAAGTTATCCTAACAAAATATGTAAGTCTTACGATCGATTACTGGGTATAAGGCAAACATCTCCAGGATGGAATCGTCATTTTAATATGAGAGCACAAGGTATGCTTTTATATCAAATGAAGATAACATATGTATTTACGAAGAATTAGTGGGAGCAATAGTGATATTCATAATCTTGTATGAATGATGAGAGATTGCATTCTAACTAAGCAAGACTCTTTCTCCTTGATTCAGAAAGTGTTTCTAATATGAAATAATTATGAAAGAAAAGTTTGATGAGTTTTGGGAAGCTAAAAATGATCTTTTTGATAAAAACAATTTTAAGAATGGCACATGCAAGAGTCACGGAGACAACTAGCATACTAACAACATAATATCAACATGTGCCGGCCTTGGTGCCTTTGACCCGCTAAACCAGGTAAGCTAACTCACCTCGAATGTTGAAGCTCACTACAAGAAATCCTTAGTTGTTGCCCAGACAACTCCTCGAGCTAACAATACCAAAATATCACCCAATTAGCAATTGGGTTCCAAATCATGATCCATAATCCATACTTGGAGTAAAATTACCATTTTACTCCTGCCCCAACAATAATCATAACAAAGGTCTAAGCCCTAAAATCAACAAGTTCCAAAACCACAAAATCCATGAAGGTCTACTAATGGCCTAATTTTCAAAATTGGGCCCAATATCATATGGGCCCTATCCTAAGCCCATATTTTCCAAATCAGATTGCTTCAAACACCCCTTGGGATAAGTTGATCAAGGGCATAAGTCAAAAGTCAAAGTCAACGGCCTGAGTTGACCCAACTCGCCAAGTTTATCCTTCAACTCGCCCAGTTCCTCTGACAACCGCAAAGTCGGGAAGAAACCGGTCCAACTCACCGAGTTGTCTTCAACTCGTCGAGTTTTCCCCTCCTTTTCATCAGAATCGAGACAATCCCAAACCAACTCACCGAGTTCTCCTATGAACTTGTCGATTTCTTCAGTCAGCAAACCCACTTAATATATTAAGCCACTTATTCATCAAGATAAGGCGTCAAATTACAGATCTGGTCCCTTAAGGTTGTATTAATGAGTAAAGTCTCCAACTTTACACTTATGCAAGGCTAGAAGAAAGGCTTAATGGATGAATGGAGCCCTTAAGACCATTAACTTGGCACCTTTATGCCAAAAGAGCTCCCTAGGACCCTAAATCTGAAAAGGTTTGTCCAAATGGGACGTCCAACTCCCAACAACCACTCCATTTGGACCAAATCATGCAAAAGAACCCTAAGAAGGAGATCTATGAAATCACAAAGCAAGGTTGAGACTTTTTACCAGAAAAGTGTCGAAACTGAAGCAAGTATTCGAGTTCTAGCAGCTCCTTCTAGAATCACCAACTCTTACCAAGCTTCCCTTCATTCCAATGGCTTCAAACACACCACAAAAGCACTCAAAATGGCTCACAACAGTCAACAATGCCTTAGGGTTTTGAGGTTAGGGTTTAGGACAATGGTGCTCCCTTTTTCACTCCTGAACTTTCGTTTCATGTTGCTAGGTTTGTGTTTTAGAGTATTCTTGTAGGTAGACACTCGTTGGTTTCTTTGCTTGCTGCAAAGATTTGAAGTGTCGACATCATTCCCATTTTCACTTGTGTTACTTGCGTTGAGGTGTGCCATGATGATTGTCACGGCGGCTGTGACCGCAGCTTGAAAAGTAGCTGAGTCAATATGCAGGAGTGGTGTTTCGGCGGTTGGTCGGTTATTTCCATGTGAAGACATGATTATGCTACATGATGTGAAACGAGTTGGTTAGGTAACTATGATCGTTGTTAGTTGGATTCTATAAGTATAATTTCCTTATTTTGTTATTCGGTTTCTAATGTTTCGACTTACATTCTTATGATGTATTTGTGATTGAGGGTTGAAATAGGTATCGTATTTTTAAGCTTAGTTTCAGCAATTTATGGTAGGGATGTTGAAATCTTAGGTCGATCTAGTTTCATGGGTTTTGGGAGAGGGTATCTTTCTTACTATCTCGAGTTATTAAGAAGGATGTGATGTACCTATCTCATAGTGTGAGTAATATAATTACCAACTTATTAGATAATAATAATTATTACTTATTAGTCCGACGTATCAGTTTCCCTACCACCTCGCATTCTTCACGAGTGGTTTCCTCTGTTCTTTGTCCTATCCTCGGTGGTACTTATTTGTTATAGCTTGGTATCTATATATACGCCGTCCTTGCTTTTCCTCAGGCGTATTTAATCTCCTTCATTGTTTTGATTGTCCTTAGCTGAAGTTGTAAAGGTTTGTTATTCTATGGTAACTGTCTCTTCTTCTAAAGGGTGTAGGTGATAGAAAAGTTGGGTTTATCGAAGGATTTGGTCTGTTTGGTTAGCGAGAAGACATTTTCCCGCTATAGGGTTAAAGATGAAACGGTGGTAACACTTCGACAAAGTTTGCAAGTTCAATAACATTGAACTTCCATAGATTAGGTCAACAAGGATAGCCTAGTGAGTTGCTAAAACAGTTTATGACACGAACTGTTTACATAGCCCAAAGCATGAATTGATAATGATGATCATTTAAAGGAAACAAGAAGTCTGTCATAATAGTTGGTATAGAGGTTACATAGAATTTGGAAAATTTTGACCTTGGGGTAGGTCTACAATATACCACACAGGGAAAAACTTGACAGCTTAGAGATCTAGTGGAACAGTAATTGCTAGACGGGAATATTTACATGAAAAGAGTACTACTTGGAGTACGTACGAAGGTTATTCCACAAACCAAAAGAAGGAGCGAGAGAGTATCCTCTACTCGTAACGGGAACTGTTATGGTGAGCCTTTGGTTCTTCCAACTGACGCTCCATCTCGAGCATACGCATTTCATACCTTGCCTGGCATGCTCTAAGTTCCCTGACTTCAGTTTGAGTTGTAGTTAGCTCTCTCTGCCAGGCCTCATTTTGATTTATAATTCTTCCATGAGCTAATCCTAACTGTCGGATGCGAACTGTATTGACTCCAGTGTTCGCATCATTCTCCTCAGTTCGATGGATGGTTGTCCTTCCTTGTTCATCAATGCGAGCAATTCGGCAAACCAATATAGGAAGGACTCTGTCTGCTGAGCCTCCCTCGCTCAGATTGTAGAAGCTTCGGTCTCTATTGTATGGAAGGGGTTGACCCTGTTCGCGACTCCACCTATTCAGGTTGGTTGCCCATAGAGGTGTCGAGCCATGAAATTGCGGTCGAGGATTAGGATTTTGCATCGAAGCCACTAAGGGTAGGTTATTGTCTTCGGGATCTGAGTCGGAGTCTTCATGCATTTCTTCATTGACTTTTTCTTCCGGATCATTCTCTATCCTTCCCCCATTGTCTTGGTTTGGGTAGTAGGGGTCCCCTGGTAGATGGAATCCGGCCATAGCGTCTGTGTGAGAATAGGGATATAAGAATTGTCTAGAACTAAGGCACATAAGGTTGAACATCAAAGTTAAACTACTGCATGCATAAAATAGTCCTATAGTATTCTAAATTTTATGTTTGATTCTAAGGTTTATAAGTCTGGTAAGTTTTAGACTTGTTGTCCACTGTAGCTATCCCTTGTCATATGCTAGTCGGCTTTCGGACAAATATAGTTGATCAGGCTATATTCATCCTAGTCCCGATTAAATATTCCATGGCATACCTGTATTGCACAACTCATCTATAATACTTTTATATTGTTTTCATTATGATACTGACCCTGTTATATAATGTATGCATGTATACTTTATAAAAGTTTCATTTTAAAAGTATAACTCTCACTCAGAGTGTTTTTGCCCAGTTGTGTTTATAGTTGTTTATAAAAAATGGTTTTGATATACTTAGTTCACTATAAACAATGCTCTGATACCAATCTGTCACACCCCCAAACCTGAACGGCGGAAACGTTCGGGGGCGGAGGACGTCATGTACAGTATCATAACAATTGAATAGTAAAGAAAGTACACACCACCATAATATAAATATATTTGAAAAGTTTACATGATTGTATGTGTTACATGTTTAAATACCAAATACAATATGGTGATCCAAAATATGTTACTAACGCCAGCGCGTTAGTCTTCAAAAGTAGTTGCTACCTGATTTAGCGTTTTCCTGAGAATACAAGTTATTTCAAAGAAAAAGTGTCAACAATAAAGTTGGTGAGTTCATAAGTAGTCTTTTGATAAAATGTATGCCATTCGAAAGTTCGTGTGTGTTTTCCAGAAAATCTGATATTTTCTAACAAATGTATGAGATGAGTATGAAAGATCGTTGTATGAACTGTATGTATTTGAACCAGGAAAATCCTATATTTTCCTAAAAGTGAAATGCAGTCTCTAATGTCCAAGACCGTAACCTGTAAGCAACTATGACATGCTCAAAAGATGATGTATAGTCTTATTATAAAATAAAACTATAAGAAGATTTGTATTTGAATGTGAAAAGAACTGTATCTGTTACTTTTCCCGTGAAAACGTAATAGCATAATAATTGTCTATCCAGTGAGTTTTTATAACCGTACTATCATAATTTTCCTGTAGCGACGTTCTTCAGGCGTCGAAATGAGATGACACTTATCACCCCGGGGACTGTAACTAGCAGTCAGGGCGTGGGATCATTAGTCCCGTATAGATCTATACACACTTGTCACGTTCTCCGGACGAGAGATTCTGGTTATAAACAGGACTTCTAGTGGTACCTTAAAAGTTATATTGAAGATGAATGCCTCATGAATTCTCAATTAAGTCCCGTATTAAAATGAATATGTTGTTTATGAAATGATTATCCTTTTTCACAATGTTAACAAAGACATAATAAAAGGTGGACGTTCTTGTATGTATAAAAGTGGTAAACTGAAAAATAGTTACCCTTAATATGATGCAAACGTATAAATAAGCTTATAGTATTTATAATCAGGTTTTATTCCGAGAGGGTAAAGTAAGGTAAGATGTTTTGCATGTTAACAGATCCATATGATAGTTATTAAAAACAATCTGAAATGTATAACGAAAGATAGATGTTTTCAAACAAGATTAACCGTGTGCTTACTTGTATTCTCCCCCGTAAAGTGTTCAAAAGCATTTAAAATCAGTTAAAAGCGTAGAAATGGGGGGGGGGGTATGAACTCACTTGGTAGTTTGAAGAAAGTGAGACAAAAGTCGACCAGAACTTCGACTGGAGAAAGCTGATTTCTCGGGATCCTCGGGAATCTCGGGAGCGTAAAACTTCCTTCAGGACTTGAATATGATAAGCGGGGCTTCAGGATGGCTTCGAGGGGTTAAACGCAGAGCATAAGCACGACAAGGGGAAGAAGTGAGCAACTAAACTCGGAAAACCCTTGAGATCTATTTATAGGCCAACATTTGGGGTCTCACGTCGTGAGGTCGACCCTTATCCTCTTCCAATGACGAGACACCTGTTGACAGCTCTGGAACCCATCAGTCACAGACTCACGTCGTGAACTTCTGGCTCACGTCGTGAGCTGTCTGACAGCTTTGATTTTCGTGACTCGAACTTCAGAAATTCATATCTCTTGCATACGAGCTCCATTTTCGACGTTCTTTATATCCACGCGTAGGTTAGATTATGCTCTACAACTCTCGTTTAGACTTCGTTGGCTAATTTTGAATTTATTTTTAATATTACATTTTTAATAGGCCAGGACAGGAAAAGTCCGTTAAAAATCCATAACTTCTTCAGTCGATGTCCGTTTTCGTCAGACTTTTTACTGTTGTAATACCATTGATGAGATCTTCGATTCTCGTTTAGCTCATGTTGGCAAAAAGTCGTTCGATCTCTAATTCGAGTTTTTAGTTGTCTACTTCTATGTCCGAAACTTCGAAAAATCATAACTTCCTCATACGGAGTCAGATTTGGGCATTCTTTTTATGTATGATTACGGTTTTGGGATATCTACGACTTTCATTTAGACACTTAAGGTTGAAAAGTATTTTATTGAAATTTCTCGTTTTATGCTTAACAGTGTTTTACCGGTACCGTTGCGTATCTTCGATCGGTCATAACTTCTTTGTTATAACTCGGATTTTAGTGTTCTTTATATCTTTGGAAACCTAGTTACGATCTCTATCACTTCATTTATCCTAATAAAGGTTATTGAACAATTTATTTTTGACCTAAATTTTGCTGGTGTTACATAGAGTCAAACGAGAGCTGCACAACTGGGTCAAATCAATTACTCTGAGATTATTTAATCCTTTTGTGAGTGACTTAGCTTTTCCCAATCACCCAATTACTTCATCCATACATGAAATCCCAAAACACTAGTACCGCCCGAGACACTGATACTGCTCGAAACACTAAAACTGCCCAAAACACTGAAACTGCCTGAAACAGTGAAACTGCCCGAAACACTGAAACTCCCTGAAACAGCGTGGTGCCTCCTGGCTGCTTTCCAAAATCCACCGAGACCTCCCTGGTCCCAATTCGTCTGCCAGTCAATTGAATCACCGGGTTCCATCCGGGTTGCTGAGTCAAAAAGACTCCCACACAGTCTCCCCTCGCGACTTCCGACATAAATCCTCACATGCATTAACTTTCCAAACCATCTCGACACCAACCCGATGCTAAGCTCAACTCTAGAGAACCAACTGTAGTCTTTCCTCACACCCGGTCTCCCACGACCTACCATAACCTGATTCTAAACATATTATGGCCCTCCTACAGCCTTCAAACTGACCCACACTGGCCTAAACCATCCGAAGAAAACCGCGAGCAAAACATAGGTTTTCCACAACCTCACCACTGAATAAGGACATGTGAATGCTACAAGCCACCCCACAGTTTTACAACACTCCACACCAATTGAACACTAGTGAATGCTACGGGCCACCTCGTAGTCTTACAACACTCCAACACTAGCTGCTAACTAGTGAATGCTATGAGCCACCCTGCAATCTTACAACACCTCTACACTAACCATAATCGCGGCCCACTGCCTTACCCCTAAACTATCAAATCAAACACACCCAGAGTCAAGTACACACTCGACCGAACGCCCAAGCTGAACTCGAGCCATGCCTGGAACTCCAACATGGTTCCTCAAAGCCTGATATCAAGCACCAAAAGGACACGATCTCAATGTTGGTAAGTTTCCCAAACTCCCAACTCACACAATCCCCAATCCAAACATCCACTTGGGTCGCCTTCCTCCCCGACGGGGATGCGAAACACATCCTAGTTTTGAAACCACTTCTGCTCCTAAATCCCTTGATGATTCTCCCCCACTTTGATTCCACTGAATTCTCACAACACACAAGAATTGAAGAATTCCCAATCCTTCTTACTTTTCAACGATCGATTTTCTGACAACCAGCGCTTATCCTTGCTAATGATCCTTACTATCCAACTCAAAAGACCGCACAAACCCTGAAGACCAACTAATCACTTCCCGAATCTCCACAATGCTGATAATTCAAAACGCATAAAATAATATCCCACTCAAATCTTGAAACTCAGAAGACGGATTCTCCAACTAAGGCCTTAGCAACAAACCACATCCCTCAACACCTCCAAAAACCAATCCAAACACAATGGCTAAAACCACTAGATCCTGGCGACACTGGACAACTAATCCTGCTGAATCCTGACCATAAACCTTCTACACAATGCCCCCGAACTGATCCCGACTACAACCAAGATAACACATAACACTCCTCACCCGCTATAAGAGAAACAATCCTTCACGAACAACTAAAGATTCACGGAATGCAAATGGCATGTAACAATATGTGAAGATATAACCCAAACATAAGCATAGAATGAACCATAGATACGCTTACACATACTGATGAAAGATTCCAAAATAACATAAATACTGAGAAAACCATGAAGATAGCAAAAGATAACATACCCGCAATGTCGTCTGAAGAAACCTTGTATCCCTCTTCCTGCCGAGGTACCTGCGATGAAACCTGAGCTACCCCAACCACCAAGCGGGGGCAATTCGCCTTGATATGACCAGGCTGATGACAAAGATGACATAACTATAATACCAATGTGCATTCTTAGGAGTTGTGACCCTTCCATCCGCACCTGCCGCACTTAGATATGTTGCGCACATTCTCATGTGCCCCTTCATCCTTAGTGTAACCTGTTGGATTAGGTGTCTAAGCCATAACTATATTTGGTATGTACTTGACCCGGTTGTAGCATGGTCCTTTTAGGTTGCCTCCACCAAAGGAACTTGATTGGATGAATAATAGAGAAAGAGGTTTATTATGGTTTATTAATATATTATTTGAATAATATATAAAAAGAGAAATCATATTATTTAATTAACATTAGTCAAGAATTAATTTAGAATTAATTTTGTGGTCAAAAGAGGTTAATTGAATTAGGGGGACTGATATTGTAATTATGTGATAATTACAATATGGGCTGAGGGCCTCTTGGATAAGAGGTGGACGAAACCTTATGGGAGCCCATAAGGATTTCGTCCAAGGCTAGGATTCTGGAAGGATCTAGTGGGCTTCTTAGGGCTTAAGCAACCAGATTAGGTCTTAGACTAAAACCCTAATTCCTCACCTATATAAAGAACCCTTGGGCACCTAAAATCGGATACCAGAAACCCTAGAAAGGAATTCAGAGCCGATTTTAGCGTCCTCCCTCTCTCTCTTGCTTTCTCCAATTGCTTTGGTGTTTGTGATCGATTAGAGGTATTACACTTGTGATACTAAAGCTCTCAAAGGTTGAAGATACTTGCTACACTTGAAAGTTAATCATCTAAACTAGTTTTAGTGATTAATTTCGGTTTTAGTATGCTAGACATAGGATTTGTAAGCTTTGTAAGATTTGCATGTAAAATTAGAGAAAAGTAGATCCAAAGCTTTATGGTTTGCATGTGCACCATTGGATTGATGTTTTACTGATAACCCAACAATGGTATCAGATCTTAGGCTATTTTTCTATTGTATTTGATGCCATGTTCAATCGTTCAAAGAAAAAAAATATTTATTTTTTGTTTCTGCATAGTGACCACGACGTGGCATTTAATGCCACGACGTGGCCGCGGGTCAGGATGCAAATTTCGAGTTTTTGCCCTAATTTGGTTTGGATAATTACCATATATTATTTTTCAAATTAAAAATCATATTTTTCTGATATGGTAATTGATATCCTAATCAAGTTATAGGATAATTGTCAATTTTTAGATAATTACTAGTTTTATATGATAATGATTAATTATTTGTAATTTTGATTTGAATTATCTTGCCTTAAATTGAATTAGGTGAAATCTAGATAATAACAAATTATTTGATTAATTAAATTAATTTAATTTGATCTAATAAGGTTTTGAAATGTTTCAAAACTTGCCCTCAAGTTTTGGAATTTAAAATTTTGATTAATAGTTTTAATTTTGAAATATTTAAATTCTAAACCCTAAAATTTTACAAGTTTAAAATTCATTATAATATAATAAGATTAACAAATTTATATATGTATAAGATAAAGCTAGTCTTACCATTAGTAAGCCTCATTCACGAAGCCGATCTATAAGGGGGGGTATAAGGTTACTGCCTATAAAATGGTGGTTTAATGGGTGTCCACTCTCACCCACCGCTTCCTTGATTGGTGGAGGGTCGTTAGCCGAACGGGTAGGATAGGGAAACTATTTTCTCATTAATAAGTATAATGATTTAATAAAGTAACTAAATGTTTTTATAAATTCCCAATCTTAGTTACTTTAGGAAAAATGTGAAAATGTATGCTATTCCATGAAATTATACTTTGCACCTTGCCAAGTCGTTAGTGGAGTCTGTGTGGTTAACCGACACACTAATTTGGGACTAGCAATGATGGAAAAGGGTAGCTCGATGTTTATCATAGATTGATGGAGCGTGTGTGGCTAACTGGCACATCAATTAGGTGGTAAATGACATCGAGAGTGCCAAGTACATTTGCATGGTTATTCACACCTTGTTTGTGATCCTCGATATCCCAGTCACAAACTTGAAAGGCATAATCAAGATTTAAACATGTCATTGAAAAGTTCAATGAATCTTAAAAGATCTAGGAATTTCAATTCATTTAAAACTTAAAGTCTTTTTCGTTTTTCATGGTGGAAATTGGATAATTGTCATTTACCTACCTTCAAATTATTTGCAATTAGATTACGACATCCCTCTTCTGAATTGTAAATAATTGTGTTGGGTCCTAGCCCTAATTCCTCATTTTGGTGTTTAATTGGGGATTCTTATCTAATCTAATCTTCGTTCCTTTTCTATTTCAGATGTCTACTTCGAACAACAACAATACTTCTGGATCGACCCCTTCTGGCTCATTCTCACTCATAAACTTGTGTGGGAAAGTGATCTTCGATGGATCCAACTTCAACGATTGGATCCGCTACATTCGCATGGTCACACGCTACGAGGACAAATAGTATGTTCTAGACAAGGAGCTGAAAGAGGTCAACCTTAAATCCTTAATACTGATACTCCTGAAGAAATTGTTACCTACGAAGCTCATGAGCGACATTCTACGAAGGTTCATTGCATCATGCTCGCTACAATGACTGTTGAACTCCAAAAGTCCTACGAGGACTTCTATCCCTACGAGATGTACCGGGATTTGATGGAAAGGTACCATCAAAGTGCGAGGCAGGAGAGGTACGAGATTGTCGCTGCGATGATCACTACCAAAATGAAGGATGGAGAGTCCATCACCGCCCACCTGCAAATGATGTAGAGATTCGTGGACCGCTTGCTGAAGTTAAATGTGAACTTCATTGAGGATCTGGCCATAGATATCATTCTACACTCGTTGCCTCCTTGTTATAACCAGTTTTGTATGACCAACCATACGAACAAGGAGGAGGTCACTCCGAGCAAGCTTCAAGGCCTGCTAAGGACTGCTGAGAGCAGTCTAAAATACAAATCTGTTGCATCAACTCCTACTGTTGCTGCCCCTGTCTTGGCCATTGGACAAGGGAAATGGAAGAAGAGGAAGGCTCCTTCTAAGAGCCACAAGGGTAAACCCCATGATAGATCCTCTTCTAGCGGGACCAAAGTTGGTATTACTGCCCCCTCTTCCAACCCTAAAGAAGCAGAGTCCTTCTACTGTCATGACAAAGGGCATTGGAAAGGAAGCTGCCCGAAGAATCTGCAAGACATCAAGGATGGAAAGATAAAGCCATCCTTCGCAAGTATTTACACTATTCAATCTAACAACTCATCACATGCTATTTCTTGGGTCCTTGATACAGGATGTGGTTTTCACATTTGTTCTGATTTGCAGGGTCTAAGAAGAATTAAGGATGTGGAGCATGGGAAGATGAACCTGATCATGTGGAATAGGAAAGCGTCGCTTGTCACCAAGATTGGAGTTTACTCTTTAGTGCTTAGTAGTGGGTTAGGTTTAGATTTAAATGATTGTTGCTACTCGTCAGAAATGGCGAGAAACATTATTTCTTTTCATGGTTTGTACAGACAAGGGTTTAGATTTTCGTTTAATAATGAAATTGGTTCTATTAATGCTTTCTTGAAAGGTACTTTCTATTTTGAATCATTGTCTTGTAATGGAGTATATGAAACTGTGAATGTTGTTGATAACTTAGGAAATAATGTGTTGCATACTGATTCGTCCAATGGTTTGGACAGAGCATGCTTGTGGCATTGTCGTGTTGGACATGTCAACAAGAAACGCATAGCCCAACTCCAAAAGGACAGAGTGTTGGATTCATTCGACCTCAAGTCGGATGACACGTGCGAATCTTGTTTACTTGGAAAGATGACCAAGTCACCCTTCACTAGTACTTGTGAAAGGGGTGAGGGTTTATTGGATCTCATACATATCGATATACGTGGGCCCTTTAGATCCACCACAAGGGATGTGAACCGCTTCTATGTGAGTTTTACCGATGATTATAGCAGATATGGGTATATATACTTAATCAAGCATAAGTCAGAAACCTTTGAAAAGTTCAAAGAGTTTAAACAAGAAATGGAGAATCAGCTGGGCAGGAAAATTAAGATGCTCCGATCCGATCGAGGTGGTGAGTACCTTAGTATTGAATTCCACGACTACCTCAAGTAATGTGAAATTGTTTCGTAATTGACGCCACCTAGGACACCGTAGTTGAATGGTGTGGATGAGAGGCACAATCGAACCTTGTTGGACATGGTTCGTTCCATGATGAGTCGAGCTTCGTTACCTATCTCATTCTGGGGGTATTCCTTAGAGACTGCCGCCCATATCCTTAATCTAGTCCCAACTAAGAAGGCTTCCAAAACACCTCACGATATGTGGAAAGGGAAAGTTCCCTCGTTGGCACATATCAAGGTATGGGGTGGCGAGGCTTTCGTATGACGAGAGACTCACGACAAGCTCGAGCCTCGTAGTGAGTGGTGTATTTTCATCGGCTATCTGCAGAAGTCCTTTGGGTATCTCTTCTATATACTGAGTGACAATGTTGTCTTCGTTGCGAGGAGAGGGGTTTTCTGAGAGTGAGAACTCATATGCCAAGAGGACAATGGGAGGCAAATTGACCTTGAAGAGATTCAAGAGTCAAGCGATGAACGAACCTCTAACACTGGTGCTCAACCCGAGGAGGAAACTCCTGTTGAACCAATTGACGAGTCCTTACCTCTTAGACGTTTTAGTAGAGTTAGTGTTCCACCTGTGTTGTATGGTTTCCATATAACAAGTGAAGGTGATACGTTTATTAGTGATAGTACACTAATAAATTTGGATGATCCTAACAACTACAAGGAAGCCATGGCAGCCCCGGAGTCTGCAAAATGGAAATAGGCTATGGACAGCGAGATTCAGTCCATGTATGACAATCAAGTTTGGAACTTGGTTGACCATGTACCGGGTCGTAAGACGGTCGGGTGCAAGTGGATCTTCAAGAAGAAGACCGAGATGGATGGGAAAGTACACACGTATAAGGCGCGATTGGTTGCGAAGGGCTTTACTCAAACTTCTGGAGTTCATTATGATGAGACCTTCTCACCAGTAGCGAAGATTAAATCTATAAGGGTTATGCTAGCCATAGCTGCATTTCCTGACTATGAAATATGGCAAAAGGATGTCAAAATTGCTTTCCTTAAAGGGAAGTTGGCTGAATATGTTTACATTAGTCAGCCAGAGGGTTTTGTCAACGCAGAGCACCCTAATAGAGTGTGTAAGCTTGAAAAATCCATTTATGGATTGAAACAAGCATCTCGCACATGGAATCTTTGTTTCGATGAGAAAGTCAAAGAGTTAGGTTTTTCGAGAAGCGAGGATGAGTCATGTGTATATGTCAAAGCCAGTGGGAGTATAGTTAGCTTTCTCGTTTTGTATGTGGATGACATACTACTCATAGGAAACGACATCCCAACCTTGCAGGAGGTTAAGTCCTGCCTTGAGAAGTGCTTCGCTATGAAGGACCTCAGAGAAGGTGCCTATATTCTAGGGATAAGGATAATGAAAAATAGGAGTAAAAGACTAATAGGACTTAGTCAAAGTACTTACTTGGATAAAGTGTTGAAACGTTTCAGCATGGAGAATTACAAGAAAGGGGAGTTACCAATCCAAAGCAATACCAAGTTGATTAAGACTCAAAGCCCGAGTACCGATGCCGAGATAGCATAGATGAGCAGAGTACCTTATGCTTCCGCAGTTGGCTCAATAATGTATGCTATGACATGTACTTACCCTGATGTGGCCTTCTCTTTGAGGATGGTCAACAGATATCAAGGGAAACCTAGTAGAGCACATTGGACCGCAGTAAAGAACATTCTTAAGTATCTGCGGAGGACTAAGGACTGGTTTCTTGTCCTCGGTGGGAGTGATGATTTGAGAGTGTGAGGGTATAGTGATGCCAATTTTCAGACCGACCGAGATAATTTCCGCTCTCAGTTGGGCTAGGTCTTTACCCTGAACGGAGGAGCAGTGACTTGGAAAAGTTCCAAGCAGGAAACCGTAGCTGATTCAACGTGCGAATCAAAGTACATAGCAGCAAGCGAAGCATCGAAGCAGGCAATATGGCTAAAAAAACTTCATCGGAGACCTTGGAGTTGTACCGGCCATAAAGGAACCTATGGAGATTTTATGCGATAGTGAAGGTGCGGTTGCCTTAACCAAGGAACTAAGGGATCATGGCAGATCCATACATACCGACAGGAAATATCATTTTATTACACATCGGGTAGAAGAAGGACTCCTCGTAGTAAAGAGGGTATCGTTAGAGGATAACCCATCAGATACCCTTACGAAGGGACTGAGTAGGGTTAAGCACTTGCAGCATGCTAGGAGCATTGGGCTGAAGGACGATATTAGTTTTAGTGATTAGATAGCCTTAGAAACTTGTAATAGATAAATTGTAATTAACATTTGATTTTTAAATAAAGGAGTATTATTTATAAGTAATGTTATTGTCTTATGTTAACTATTTACTATTGTTTCACTTTGCATGTTTTGACTTCCTAAATAATAAGATTATTTAAATTATCCACAGTCGATCATACGTTGGAAGTAAGTATGAAAGAAGAATGTCATGAATTGGCTTGTAGATTGTCTAAGCGTTTAGACATAGCAAAGGTTTGCTGCAACGTTAATGAGTGCTTATGAAATATGATTTGAGTATTGGATTAAACCCGCGCTCGCATGAATAACTTCATGGAATTTAATCACGAGTGATTGTGAGACGATAATATCATATAGTCTTTGAACCTAGATATATGAGTTGTTGTTTGTGAGTCGGTTGTGCATTGATAATGTGTAAACGCATCAGTAACTTGATGTTATAAAACACATTGTTGTGTACGATTTGATGAGTAAATAGTGCAAGCGTATAATTCGAAGTTTATCTATTCCTTTTATCCTACGAGGGTAAAAGCGATATCTTGGGCCCCTCGATGATTTTTTTTGACTTATGTATCGGGCCCGGTCAGGACTAAGTTGATGTGTTCAATTAAGTTCTATGTCAGACAAATCAGAGATCGAGAAACAAACAGCTGGATAATAAGTATGACTATGTTCCATGTAATTTTCCACACGATATCTTGAGAACGAAGGACTATACGATCCCTTATCTAAAGGATGTGTCAGAGTTCGATGGCGGCTTTTTAGAGCTACGATTGCTAATCGGATTTTGAAGTCGTACTTGCATCTAGGGGTGCAAACAAGACGAGCCGAGCCCGAGCCTGGCCAGGCTCGGCTCGGGCTCGTTTAAGTTCTAAGAGGCTCGAGCTCGAGCTTGGCTCGATTCGAGCTTCTTGTACTGAGCTCGGCTCGAGCTCGTAAATAATTATACAAGCTCGACTCGGGCTCGGGCTCGGCTCGTTTTTTGTCTGACTTGCCTAAATAAGCTTAAGCTCGGCTCGAGCTCATTAAGAAGCTCGTTTACTAATATCCTAAATTCCTAATCCACAAATATGTTTTTATTTTAATATATAAAAAAATAAGAAATTATTTTATATAATGGCTCGTATAGGCTCGCGAGCCTAATCGAGCTTAGTGACATAGGCTCGAGCTCGAGCTCGTTTAATAAACGAGCTTAATATTAAGATCGAGCTCGGCTCGGGCTCGTCTAAAATCGGTTTCGAGTCGAGCTTTTAGCGATCCGATCCCGACTAGCTCACGAGTAGCTTGGCTCGTTTGCACCCCTACTTGAATCTATAGTTATTAGACTTATCCAAGTGGGAGACTGTTGGATTAGGTCTCTAAGCCATAACTATATTTGGTATGTACTTGACCCGGTTGTAGCATGGTCCTTTTGGGTTGCCTTCACAAAAGCAACTTGACTGGATGAATAATAGAGAAAGAGGTTTATTATGGTTTATTAATATATTATTTGAATAATATATTAAAAGAGAAATCATATTATTTAATTAACATTGGTCAAGAATTAATTTAGAATTAATTTTGTGGTCAAAAGAGGTTAATTGAATTAGGAGGACTGATATTGTAATTATGTGATAATTGCAATATGGGCTGAGGGCCTCTTGGATAAGAGATGGACGAAATCATATGGGAGCCCATAAGGATTTCGTCCAAGGCTAGGATTCTGGAATGATCTAGTGGGCTGCTTAGGGCTTAAGCAACCAGATTAGGTCTTTGACTGAAACCCTAATTCCTCACCTATATAAAGAACCCTTGGTCACATAAAATCGGATACTAGAAACCCTAAAAAGGAATCCAGAGCCGATTTTAGCGTCTTCCCTCTCTCTCTCTCTCTCTTGCATTCTCCAATTGCTTTGGTGTTTGTGTTGGATTAGAGGTATTACACTTGTGATACTAAGGCTCTCAAAGGTTGAACATTCTTGCTACAATTGAAAGGTAATCATCTAAACTAGTTTTAGTAATTAATTTCGGATTTAGTATGCTAGACATAGGGTTTGTAAGCTTTGGATGATTTGCATGTACAATTAGAGAAAACTAGATCCAAAGCTTTAGGGTTTGCATGTGCACCATAGGATTGATATCCCACTCAAAAGACTGCACAACCCCTAAAGACCAACTAATCACTTCCCGAATCTCCACAATGTTGATAATTCAAAACGCTTAAAATGATATCCCACTAAAATCTTTGAAACTCAGAAGACGGATTCTCCAACTAAGGCCTTAGCAACAAACCACATCCCTCGGTTCCTCCAAAAACCAATCCAAACACAATGGCTAAAACCACTAGATCCTGGCGACACTGGACAACCAATCCCGCTGAATCCTGACCATAAACCTTCCACACAATGCCCCCGAACTGAACCCGACTACCACCAAGATAACACAAAACACTCCTCACCCGCTATAAGAGAAACAATCCTTCATGAACCACTAAAGATTCACGGAATGCAAATGGCATCTAACAATATTTTAAGATATAACCCAAACACAAGCATAGAATGAACCACAGATACGCTTACACACACCGATGCAAGATTCCAAAATAACATAAATACTGAGAAAACCATGAAGATCGTAAAAGAAAACATACCCGCAATGTTGTCTGAAGAAACCATGTATCCCTCTTCCTGCCGACGTACCTGCGATGAAAATTGAGCTGCCCCAACCACCAAGCGGGGCAATTCGCCCTGATATGATCAGGCTGATGAAAAAGATGACATAACTTTACTTCCAATGTGCATTCTTGGTGGTTATGACCCTTCCATCCGCACCTGCCACACTTAGATCTGCTGCGCACATCCTCATGTGCCCCTTCATCCTTCGTGTAACCACCACGACCCCTCGGGTCCCTGACACCAACTATGGCAATGCCCAACTACTCAGATCGTCGAACCTGCCCAGAAGTTTGCTTTCTCTTGCCCTGCTGCTTATCTAAACCAATTTCCTGCTCCCGGGTTACCCCGCCCGGCATCGGGCCTTAACCCGGAAAACATATAAACACAACACATGTAAGAGTCAGAGAGACAACTAGAAAACTAACAATATAATATAAACATGAGCCAGCGTTGGTGCCTTTGACCCGCTAAACCAGGTAAGGAAACTCACCTCGAATGTCGAAGCTCACTATAAGAAATCCTTAGTTGCTGCCCAGACAACTCCTCGAGCTAACAATACTAAAATATCACCCAATTAGCAATTGGGTTCCAAATCATGATGCATAATCCATACCTGGAGTAAAATGACCATTTTACCCCTGGCCCAACAAGATTCATAACTAAGGTCCATGCCCTAAATCCAACAAGTTCCAAAACCACAAAATCCATGAAAGCCTACTAATGGCCCAATTTTCCAAATTGGGCCCAATCTGATACGGGCCCTATCCTAAGCCCATATTTTCCAATTCTGATTGCTTCAAACACCCCTTGGGACAACTTGATCAAAGGCATAAGTCAAAAGTCAAAGTCAATGGCCTGAGTTGACCCAACTCGCCGAGTTTATCCTTCAACTCGTTGAGTTCCTCTGACAACCACGAAGTCAGGAAGAAACCGCTCCAACTCGTCGAGTTGTCTTCAAGTCGTCAAGTTTTCCCCTCCTTTTCATCAGAATCGGGACAATCCCAAACCAACTCGCTGAGTTCTCCTATGAACTCGTCAAGTTCTTCAGTCATCAAACCCACTTACTCTATTAAGCCACTTATTCATCAAGATAAGGATTCAAATTGCAGATCTGGTCCCTTACGGCTATATTGATGAGTAACATCTCTAACTTTACTCTTACTCAAGGCTATAACAAGCTCAAAAGCTCAAAATTAGCTAGAAGAAAGGCTTAATGGATGCATAGAGCCCTTAAGACCATAAAGTAGGCACCTTTATACCAAAAGAGCTCTATAGGACCCTAGATCTGAAAGGGTTTGTCCAAATGGGACGTCCAACTCCCAACAACCACTCCATTTGGACCAAAACATGCAAAATAACCCTAAGAAGGAGATCTATGAATTCAAAAAGCAAGGTTGAGACTTTTTTCCAGAAAAGTGTCGAAAATGAAGCAAGGATTCGAGATCTAGCAGCTCCTTGTAGAATCACCAACTCTCACCAAGCTTCCCTTCATTCCAATGGCTTCAAACACACCACAAAAGCACTCAAAATGGCTCACAACACTCAACAATGCCTTAGGTTTTCGAGGTTAGGATTTAGGACAATAGTGGCTGGAAATGAGGCCAACATATGGGGTTTAGGTTATTTAAATAGGGTGCAAAACCCCGATATTAGGGTTTGCCAAACCACGTCCAACTCTACGCGTTGGTCCTCTCCAACTCGTCGAGTTGGCCTTCAAAAACACGTGCGACCAAGACTTCCAAAACGTCGAGTTTCTTCCCCCTAAACTCGACGAGTTGGCCATTAGAAATGAGGTTTTATTTCCATAATTGACCTTCTAGATTCTGGATGTTACAATGCAAGTAGTAAGTACCATCCCTCGTTTAATGAAAGCATGGTCTAAAGGAAGAAGTCTTGGTTGTGTAAGAGGTTGCTATACAAGAAACATCACTTCTTCCATGACTACCTACAACTTTGACCTTCAAATGGTAAAATCATGGTGGTCTTACACTAACAATTATATACAAGTATGTACATGTCATATTTATATAACTAGATTTATATAAATGGACTACTAAAGGTTCAATTACATCACATTATGCAATTTTCTTATAAGAAATAGGATTCTTACTTTGAGATGTTGGCTTAAATCTGAAAATATTTCCATGAATGTATGTTTTTCTCCTTTGAAAACTCACTTACTCTTTATAGTCATACTATATCAAAGAAGATTAATCAAGTACATACTTTATTGTCCTACATGAATGCATATCTATGTGTTATATTTATTTTCTGATCAAGTATTGAATAGTTTCAACAACTATTGAAAAAACTTGTTAGTTCCAAACTGTGATGCTTTTAGTTTATGGTTCTTTAGCACTTAATGTTCCATATTTCTCCCACTTAAAAAAGAACTAACTATATGTCTTCTGGAATGACAATTAGTGCGATCATAGAAACTACATCCTAAACAATCATTTAGTATACTCTACATACATGCAATTTTCATATGTCAGGTTGAGTTATGCTACTTGTCTAACATGAGCTCTATTACTCTACACCTTATATATATAAGGATAAGAACATTTAACCCTTATTGAAGGTATTTAATCTACTTCTTTGTTTGGAAATATATATTCAATATATATCTGTTACAGTGAGCATAACACTATATATATATATATATATATATATATATATATATATATATATATATATATATATATATATATATATATATATATATATATATATATAAAGGAAGGAGTTCTTTAAAAACATCATATAGCAGACTATATGGTCTGATTTATCCTCTTTAAAAAACATGTAATATCGACATTCAACCAGTGGCCAGGTGATCCTATCCAACTAAAGAATTTGAAAGCTACCTCGAACATCATAAGACAAAATCCAAGGGACCAGGTGATGTTGTGCCATAAGAACCGCAAAAGTTAGGAGCGAGTGTTCTTTGATGGACTGAGTTGTGAACCGATTCCACAATTCCAAAGATCTTGCGAGAAGACTTGGTTTAAAAACTCATCTTGTTTCTGTGAACGAAATGGTTAATCATGGTCTCATTAAGTTGTATTTCCATCATCATTATGAAACAATTTGAGCAAATCAAAAGTTTCAACAATAACGAATAAAAGTCGTCAGTGAAAGAGATGTATTTCATCTTTCAACCTCTCAATTATGTAGACGTGTGTATTGTGCAGAGAAACTGTGACATATTTCTTGTTCCATCTAAATGAATTAAGAACATGATTCCTAAATTGTGTGCCATTATCACTACCATCATCTTCAAGCTTAGTTTCATAGTTTTAATAAAGTTGATCATCACTTGTGAAGTTTCAGATTTTTGTCGAAGAAAATAAACCCAAGTAAACAATGAAAAATCATCCTCCATAACTGTAATATACTTCTTTCCATCAATTAGTTCAATCATTAAAGGTCTACAAAGATAAATATGTAGAAGTTCAAGTGGTTCAATAATCTTCGAGTCGACAGTTATAGGATGTCCTTGTGTATGTTGATTTCCTTATTCACAAGCTGCACATAATGAATGATTATCAAATTTAAGCATTGGCAAACCTCGAACTAAATCATTGACAAAAAGCTTATTATGATTTTTGAAATTTAAGTGAGAAATCCTTTGATTCCATAGCCAACTTAGATTAGATGAGGCCTTTGACAGTAAACAAATTGAGGGTAAACCAACAATTGGTTTCATATCCAAAGTAAACATGTCCCCTTTTCTGTTAGACTTTAATAACGCTTCTTTTGAAATTTCATTAGAAATCACACTTTCTTCTTCATCAAACATCACGTGTTGCATGTTCCTACAATAAATTATCAAACACTTATTAGGTTGTGTTGTAAAATATCGACATAAGCAACATGTTTGATTATAAAGTTTCCATTTGTGATTTTGTCATATCCTTTGATCAAGCATTTATAATTGTTTCTAAACTTCACAACTCCAGTATTATCAAGCTTTCTGAAATCTCGTAGATACTCCTTCTTCCTAGTCATCTGACGTGAGCAACCATGATCGACATACCAATTTTCATCATATTGGTCGCCACATAATATTTGCAATCATTTAAAGAGATTTAGGTTCCCCGAGTCTTTTTAGGTCCATTGTCATTTGTGTGAGATGTAGTGTTAAATGTAGAGTTATGAATCCAGTTTCAAATTTCATTTCTTTTAGTTCGCTCAACCAAATCAAATTCAAACCTTCGATATGAACAAACATATTTATTTGACATCGATGAACCAACTTTTTTCTTTTCATTCACATACACAATTGGTTTCGATTGACCCAAGTTTTGTGGTTTTCATAAAAACTTCCTTTTGAAAGTTTTCCCTTTTTGTACAACCAGTGATTGAAAGTTTCAATATTATTTTTACCTTTAGTAAAGGACACCTTCGATATGTCATTAACATGAGGTTTTGTTCATTTCATAAAACTATTTTGTTTATGATTTAAATAATTTCCTTTCATATGTTCAGTCAAATAAAAACCTTCACCAGTCATTTGAAAATTTTATGTATTCAAAAAAATCATTAACCTTGAATCAACCTTTTTCCCATTTCCTTTTGTTACAAAAACTTGATTTGGTAAATCCTTAAATTTTGGATACAAAACAACATTTTGTTCAAGGTAATTGTAACATCCGGTTCCTGGTACGCATTTAAATTCAATTATTTTTCATGTTTTGCCCTAGGACTTGGCCAGTTGGAGGCCCAACTCGTCGAGTAGACTCGATTTTGGACCCGGAGGTTTAGTGACCTACTTGACGAGTCGGGGGACCGACTCGACGAGTAGGACTGTCTGGATGAAACCATAATGTTAGGTCTTGCAACCTATTTAAACCTCTTATTCTGCCTCAACCCAACCCCCATCATCCCTACCAACCCAGAGAAACCCTAACTCGAAACCCTAAGCCCCTTTTGAGTGTTCTTGAGGTTGTTGGTGCCTTTTTGTGTGTATTTGAAGTTGGAGAAGAAGAAGGAAGCTTGGAAGTTCAAGTAGAAGCTAGTAGATCCAGATGTTGTGACTCATTTCTAGCTTATTTGAGATATAAAGTTGATACCTTGGCAATTCACTACTTAGATCTTGATTTGGGGCTATTTTCTACTTTTTCTAAGCTTTAGTGGAGTTATATTCGGATTTGTCTGCGGAAGTGGATTTGTGCTTCAGATCTGGAACCATTGAGGGTTCCCATGGCATAAAGTTGCCAACTTTATGGCCATGGGAGACCCATGCATCATGTATACCTCTTTTATGGCTTTTTGAGCCAAAAACCCCCATGCATGTACGTCAAGATTGGAAATTTACGTGTAAAAGGGACCCTAGGAGGCCAGATCTATGATTTGGGTGCATTAAGACCCATTATAATCGACTGAATAGTTTTGGACTAGGAGGGACTCGGCGAGTCGCTTGGGTGACTCGGCGAGTCTGGACGCATATTCCCCCAAACATCTTCTGGAAATGGTTTTGGTTGAGTGGAAGGAACACTCAGCCTGCTAGGGGTTTGTTATGGACCTGGAAATCATAGGACTCGACGAGTGGGTGAACAGACTCGGCGAGTCCAAGGCAATGTCCCAACCACATGAAGACGGACTCGACGAGTTTAAGGAAGAACTCAGCGAGTCATAGACTGAACATTTTCATATGGATGAAGATGAACTCGACCAGTTCAAGGACGAACTCGACGAGATTGAAGTTAGTCAGATGTGTTGTTGAGGGCGAACTCATCGAGCTCTTGCTAGACTCGACGAGTAAGGACGGGATTCTGGCAGTAGGTAGACATGGGGACTCGACGAGTTAGTGGACCAACTCGGTAAGTCGAGTCAACCAGATGTTGACTTTGACTAGGGTTTGACCTTGACTTTGAATTGGACTTGAGTTGACCTTTGTAAGAGGGTTATGAACATGAGATAATAATCAAGAAAGATTGATGTGTAGGAATTCATGAGTTGAGACGACTTGATTCCCGTACCGAGGACAGATCAGACACTGCACGACATCGAGGTGAGTTGCCTTCCAGTAGAAGTGGGTCTAAGGCCACAATGTCAGCCCACTAGTAGGAGTTCGTAGTTAGATAATTGTTTGTGTGATAATTATTTGGTATGCCACTATCTGTTATATTCTATGTGCCAGTATGTGATGATTTTATGTGGTAGTGGTAGGGGTGAAATAGTCCCCGATATCCGGTTGAAATAGACCGAAGGGGAGGCCAGCACCCATATATGCTAGGCAACTATCCGGTTGAAATAGACCGAAGGGAGGCCATCACCCAGATATGCTAGGCAACTATCCGGTTGAAATTGACCGAAGGGGAGGCCTGTACCCAGATATGTTTGGCTAGATATGTTATTGTATGGTATGTGGTATGATGGGGGAACTCACTAAGCTTCGTGCTTACAGTTTTCAGTTGTGTTTCAGGTACCTCTTCGTCGAAGGGGAATGATGCCTTATATGCTTGTTGCCCTTGTATGAGAACTGCATGCTAGATTAGGGCTAAGGATCTAGGAAGACGCCTTATGTTCCTGCTATATGTGGTTATTGAAGTATATGCTTAATATGGTTACTCAATGCTCGAATGCTGCGTGCTTTGTGCTTTTAGGAGTTCTAGTTATCTTTAGCTAACTAGTAGATGAATACGTTAAGTTACATATTGCGAGGACTAAATAATTTCAGAAGGTTATGTCTAGCCCTATTGTGCAGCTCTTGTCTGAGTCCAACCGTTGTAGGGAAGGGCCTCTCATTCGAAGAATTATATGTTCATAGCGATATGTAATGGTATTCACAAGCTAGTTAGGTAAAGGAGGCAGGAATTCCTTACGCAGCTGATGGCGGAGAGTAGGTCGGAGAGTTACCCTAGGGTAAGCCTAGGATGAGATTAGTGCAGAGATCAATAGTAGTAGAAGGGACTTGGTAAAGTCAAGGCAATCCTTGAGGAAAGTACGGGTAGATGTGGAAGGTAGTATTGGCCCGTACTACTGAAAGCAGAGGATCTGTACTCGAGTAAAGGAAGGACGAGATGGAACCACGGAACTTGTAGTGTGTGAGATCTCTCGAGTTTATGTACGACCCTGACAATTATTTGTTTTGTTTAAGAATAGTGACGATTACGCGTCACGGAGGAGGATCGGGTTCAGGATCCGGTTCAGGATCAGGTTCGGGATCAGGTGCCGAGCCATTTGATGAGGGACTACGTGAGTTCATTGCTTCTGAGATCACTAGAGGCATCCTTGAGTCGACCCCGGTGATTTTCGGGTCGATCAAGGAAGGGATTATAGAGCTGATGGAGGATCGCCTCAGGGCGTTTAGGAGTGACTAGGCGGCTAGCCAGTCAGGGGCGCACACACTGTCCTTTAAGGACTTCAGGGGATGCGGTATGCCAGACTTCCACGGGGTGAAGGACCCTATTGTTGCTCGGAGATGGCTTGCGGACATGGAGTCTGCTCAGTTGACTAGCTTCTGCCCTGAGGGGTCGAAGGTTCGGCATGCTACTGGATGTTTGAGGGACATGGCTAGAGATTGGTGGGAGTCGGTTGGTGATTCTTTGGGAGCCTCAGCAATTGAGGCTATGACCTGGTCTGAGTTTGTGACTAGGTTTAGGTCTGAGTTTGTGTCAGTTGTGGAGCTTCAGCAGCTGGCCAGGGAGTTTCTTGATATGAGGCAGATGACTGAGACGGTGGCGGAGATTACCGCCAATTTTCGAGAGAGGGCCTTGTTGGTGCATCAGTATGAAGGAGATGAGGAGATGTGGAAGACCCGCTATCATGATATGTTGACAGCGGACATCCGGGAGCATGTCAGCTACTCAGCATGCCCGACACTGGATTCCATGATTGCGAGGGCAAGGGAGAGGGAAATTGATATAGAGCACCTCCGGAAGAGGAAGGCGGAGACTGAACGGGTGACTGTAATTTCAGGGAAGAAACCCAAGGGATTCGACGCTGGGTCGAAGGGCCAACTGGGTCGGGGCCGCTGTGGGAAATGCGGCAAATCGCATGAGGGAGTATGCCGGACTGGGGGATCGGGATGCTACAAGTGCGACAAGTCGGGGCACTTCAACAAGGATTGTACAACCCCTACCCCCACCATTCCGACGTTGGAGTTGTTGTGTTTTCACTGCAACCAGCGAGGCCATAAAAAGGCCAACTGCCCGAGATTGACAGCAGCGTGGCGGCGCCAGCTCCAACGACCCTGCAAATCACTGATGGCGGGCAGGGCAAGTCGGAGGCTCCAGTGGTGAGGAGTCGAGCCTTCCAGTTGACTACCGAAGAGGCACGCGCCGCACCCGATGTGGTGACGGGTATGATTTCTTCTCCCTAGCTTTTATTATATATTGTTTATGATATTTATGTGCTATGTTATGTGTTTTGTTTAGGATCATTCCATGGGAACGGTATTCCAGTTCACGTGTTGTTTGATTCGGGTGCTACCCGATCATTTGTCTCTCTTTCACGTAGCAAGAGGTTCCCTGAGTCTTCGGGCATGTTGGATGGCCCTCTAGAGGTCGAGATTGCTGATGACCGATCAGTTCGAGCATCAGAGGTTTTCAAAGATTGTGTTTTGAGGTTGTTCGAGGAGAGCTATTTGGTAGACTTGGTTCCCATACCATTGCGTGGGAACAAGGTCATCATCGGTATGGACTGGTTAAGCCCTAATGGGGATGTGATTGACTGCGCGCAGCAGTTGGTACATGTCAGGACCCGAAGTGGGGGAGAGCTGGTGATTCAGGGCGAGAGGCCACAGCATGGACCAACCCTATATTCAGCAGCGAGGGCTAGGCGCTACCTTCGGCAGGGTTGCACCGGATATGTCGCCTACATCATGGATACCTGGGAGGAGGGTAAGGCGACTGTGAGTGATTTGTCGGTGGTGTGAGAGTATCCGAATGTGTTTCCAGAGGAGTTGCATGGGATACCTCTAAAGAGACATGTGGAGATTAGGATAGACCTGGTCCCCGGTGAGGCCCCGATAGCCAAGGCACCGTATCGGTTAGCTCCTCCTGAGATGCAGGAGTTGTCTACACAGCTACATGAGCTGTTGGACAAAGGATTCATCAGACCGAGCAGTTCACCCTGGGGAGCCCTGATTCTGTTCGTGAAGAAGAAGGACGGGTCGCATCGGATGTGTATAGATTACCGGGATCTGAACAAGGTAACGGTAAAGAACCGTTACCCACTCCTGAGGATTGATGATCTCTTTGACCAACTACACGGGCATCTTGGTTTTCCAAGATAGATTTATGTTCAGGCTACCATCAGATGAGGATCAGAGACGAGGATGTACAAAAGACTGCGTTCCGGACTCACAATGGCCACTATGAGTTCGTGGTGATTCCCTTCGGGCTCACCAATGCTCCTGCCGCATTCATAGACTTCATGAACCGTGTATGCAGACCGATGCTGGATCGGTCTGTGATATTTTTCATCGATGACATCTTGGCTTACTCCAAGACTCAGGAGCAGCACGAGGAGCACTTGCAAGAGGTGTTGGATACCTTCAGGAGGGAGAGCTTGTACGCCAAATTCTCCAAGTGTGAGTTCTGGTTGCACGAGGTGCAGTTTCTTGGGCACCTTGTAAACAGAGTGGTATTTTGGTTGACCCGACCAAAGTGGAGGCCGTGATGAGATGGGAGGTTCCAAAGTCTCCATCTGAGATTCGAAGTTTCCTAGGATTGGCAGGCTATTACCGGATATTCATTCAGGATTTCTCCAAGATAGATGTACCCCTGACCCGGCTGACGAAGAAAGCCGTTGTTTTTTGCTGGGGGCCTGAGCAGCAGGCATCGTTTGAGACATTGAGACAGAGACTATGCGAGGCGCCGATCCTCTCCCTACCAGAGGGCGTTGAGGATTTTGTAGTGTACTGCAATGCGTCCATTTCGGATTTGGGCGCAATACTGATGCAAAGAGGGCACGTCATCACCTATGCTTCGAGGCAGCTAAAGCCTCACGGACCACAAGAGTCTGAGGTACCTCATGGACCAGCCGAATCTGAATATGAGGCAGCATCGGTGGCTAGATGTGGTGAAGGATTACGATTGTGAGATCCTCTACCACCCGGGGAAGGCTAATGTGGTGGCCATAGCTCTTAGCCGCAAGGCTGCCCCGATCAGAGACGTTTGCTTGTGAATGACATTAGTGACTCTGCTTCTGGAGCAGATCCGAGAGTTCCAGCAGGAGGCTATGAAGGAGGAACATCGGAGGAGCGAGCGTATTGTAGGACATGTTTCCTCCTTCGACTACCATAGCCGTGGATTGTTGACACTACATCGCAGGGTGTGGGTTCCCTATCGTGGGGGTGTGTGTCAGGTTCTGATGGAGGAGGCGCACTAATCCAGGTTTTCTATTCATCCCGGGGTGACGAAGATGTATAGAGATCTTGGCCCTGATTACTGGTGGCACTGCATGAAGCGGGATGTAGCATGATACGTAGAGCGGTGCTTGACCTGCAGGAAGGTCAAGGCCGAGCACCAGAGGCCTCACGGCATGACCCAGCCGTTGGATATTCCGCTGTGGAAATGGGAAGATATCACTATGGATTTCATCACGAAGCTTCCCAGGACTGCGCGGGGAGTGGATTCGATACGGATCATCGTGGACCGGTTGACCAAGAACACCCATTTCATTCCGATTTAGGAGAGCATTTCGGCCGCAAAGTTGGCCGACATCTATATCAGAGAGGTAGTGGCTCGAAACGGGGTGCCCATTTCGGTGATTTCCGACAGAGATGTGTGGTTCACTTCCAGATTCTGGAAGAAGTTTCACGAAGAGTTGGGTACTCGTCTGTACTTCAGTACTGCTTTTCACCCGCAGACGGATGGTCAGAGCGAGCGGACCATCCAGACGCTAGAGGATATGTTGCGGGCGTGCGTGTTGGACTTCGGTGGTTGCTGGATACCTACCTTCCTCTGGCATATTTTTCCTATAATAATAGCTACCATGCGAGTACTGACCGTCGTCCCTTTGATATGTTCTATGTGAGGAAGTGCAGGGCCCCGATATGCTGGGGTGAGGTTAGCCAGAGGGTCATGGGGAGTACCGAAGTGGTACTCAAGACTATGGAGAGGATCCAGCAGGTGCGGAGCAGGCTTCAGGCTGCTCAGAGTCGGCAGAAAAGTTATGCTGACAGGCGACGTTCGTACTTGGAGTTCCAAGTCGGGGATATAGTCCTCCTGAAGGTGTCACCTTGGAAAGGTGTCATCCGATTCAGGAAACGAGGCAAGCTAGGCCCCAGATACATTGGACCTTTCAGGGTTGCAGCCCGGGTGGGCAAGGTGGCATATAGCCTGGACCTTCTAGCCGAACTTAGCCAGATTCATAGCACCTTCCACGTCTCCCAGTTGCGTAAGTGCCTAGTAGACGATTCAGCTTTGGTGCCCTTAGAGGATATTCAGGTGGATGACAGTCTGAATTACATCGAGCGGCTAGTAGCTATCCTCGACAGGAAGTCGAAGGATCTAAGGAACAAGAGGGTGGAGTTGGTGAAGGTGCAATGGCAGCACTGCAAGGGCACATAATAGACTTGGGAGCCGGAGGACGATATTAGGGAACACTACCCCGAGCTTTTTCCGGATTCAGCAGTAGACTTCGAGAAAGAAGTCTAAAATAAGTGGGGGAGATTTGTAACACCGGTTCCTGGTACATATTTAAATTCAAGTATTTTTCATGTTTTGCCCTCGGACTCGGCGAGTTGGAGGCCCAACTCGTCGAGTAGACTCGATTTTAGACCCAGAGGTTTAGTGACCTACTCGACGAGTCGGGGGACTGACTCGACGAGTAGGACTGTCTGGATGAAACCATAATGTTAGGGTTTGCACCCTATTTAAATGTCTTATTTTGCCTCAACCTAGCCCCTATCGTCCCTCCCAACCCAGAGAAACCCTAACTCGAAACCCTAAGCCCCTTTTGAGTGTTCTTGAGCTTGTTGGTGCCTTTTTGTGTGTATTTGAAGTTGGAGAAGAAGAAGGAAGCTTGGAAGTTCAAGTGGAAGCTAGTAGATCCAGAGGTTGTGACTTATTTCCAGCTTATTTGAGGTATAAAGTTGATACCGTGGCTATTCACTACTTAGATCTTGATTTGGGGCTATTTTCTACTTTTTCTAAGCTTTAGTGGAGTTATATTTGGATTTGTCTGTGGAAGTGGATTTGTGCTTCAGATTTGGAACCATTGAGGGTTCCCATGGCATAAAGGTGCCAACTTTATGGCCATGGGAGACTCATGCATCATGTATACCTATTTTATGGATTTTTGAGCCAAAAACCCCCCATGTATGTATGTCAAGATTGGAACTTTACGTGTAAAATGGACCCTAGGAGGCCAGATCTATGATTTGGGTACATTAAGACCCATTATAATCGACTGAATAGTTTTGGATTAGGAGGGACTCGGAAAGTCGGGACACATTTTCCTCCAAACGTCTTTTCGAAATGGTTTTGGTTGAGTGGAAGGAACACTCAGTCTGCTAGGGGTTTGTTATGGACCTGGAAATCATAGGACTCGGTGAGTGGGTGAACAGACTCGGCGAGTCCAGGACAATGTCCCAACCACATGAAGATGGACTCGACGAGTTCAAGGAAGAACTCGGCAAGTCATAGACTGAACATTTTCATATGGATGAAGATGAACTCGACGAGTTCAAGGATAAACTCGAAGAGTTCAAGGATGAACTCGACGAGTCGGTTGAAGTTAGTCAGATGTGTTGTTGAGGGCGAACTCGTCGAGCTCTTGCTAGAACCGACGAGTAAGGACGGGATTCTAGTAGTAGGTGGACATGGGGACTCGGCGAGTTGGTGGACCAACTCGGCGAGTCGAGTCAACCAGATGTTGACTTTGACCAAAGTTGACTTTGACTAGGGTTTGACCTTGACTTTGACTTGGACTTGAGTTGACCTTTGTAAGAGGGTTATGAACATGAGATAGTAATCAAGAAAGATTGTTGTGTAGGAATTCAGGAGTTGAGACGAGTTGATTCCCGTTTCGAGGAGAGATCAGACAATGCACGACATCGAGGTGAGTTACCTTCCAGTAGAAGTTGGTCTAAGGCCACAATGTCAACCCACTAGTAGGAGTTCATAGTTAGATAATTGTATGTGTGATAAATATTTGGTATGCCACTATCTATTATGTTCTATGTGCCAATATGTTATGATTTTATGTGGTAGTGGTAGGGGGTGAAATAGTCCCCGATATCCGGTTGAAATAGACAGAAGGGGAGGCCAGCACCCAGATATTCTAGGCAACTATCCAGTTGAAATCGACCGAAGGGGAGGCCAGCACCTATATATGCTAGGCAACTATCCGGTTGAAATAGACCGAAGGGGAGGCCGGCACCAAGATATGCTTGGATGGATATGTTATTGTTGTTGGGTTTTGAGCATTCTAACACTTCCTAAGTGTACATGCAACCCTAATAAACCTTGGATCTATGTTTGTCTAAGGTACATGCAAAATATTAATTTCCAAGGTTTATAACCTATCTAGCATGGCATGGGGTGCTTTTAAACATAAAAGGACTAGATGAATTACATACCTTTTGTTGATTGTTGATTCCTTGGAGTTTGAGAGCCAAGCACCAATAATGTGAATGCCTCAAATGGAAATCACAAATCACCACAAACTTGGAAAATGTATGAGAGAGTATACTAACACTTAGAAATCGGCCACCACTATTACACACACACTAGGGTAGTATTTCATGCAACATGAGCTTGTTTATATAGTGTGCATGGTTAGGGTGAAACCCTAATAATCCATGTCTTTTCCTTTCCAAGGATCCATGGGTTAAAAGCTCCATGGATCATCCATGGACTTCCATATAAGCTTAGCCCATTAACAAATGAGTATTAGCCCACACCATATAAATATAATAGCTCATGATTTAATTAGTCTTCCTTTTAATCACTAAATTAATTCATAATTAATTCAAGATTAAAACTAAATAAATAACATGACTTTATATTAATATATTATAACTTATAACATATTAATAAACCATAAGTATACAATTCTCATAATATTATCCATAAATCGTTTGGGTGAAGTGCAACCTAAATGGACCATGCCGGGTCGGGTCAAGTATATACCAAATAAGTTATGGACTTAGACACCTTATCCAACAGTCTCCCACTTGGATAAGTCTAATAACTGTATTTGCATATGTTACTTCAGGAACCAACCAGCAATCGTAGCTCTCGAAAACTCTGTTGAACTATGAAGCGCCATTTTAGATAAGTGATCATATAATCCTCTGTTCTCATGATATCAGCCGGACAAATACATGGAACAACGTCGTACTTATTGTCCAGCAGTTTGTTTCTCGATTTCCGATTTGTTTGACAAAGAACTAAATTGAACACATCGATTTGGTTCTGACCGGGCCCGGTACATAGGTCAAAACAAAATCATCGAGGGGCCCAGATATCGCTTCTAATCCTCCAAGGACTAGAAGGAACAGATAAACTTCGACTCATATACTTGTTTCTACTACTTGTTGAATTATACACAAAGGCACGTTTTATAACATCAAGTTACTGATGCGTTTACGTGCAATCAATGCACAACCAACTCATAGGTAACGACTCATATCTCTAGGTTTGAAGACTTATATGATATTACCGTCTCACGATCACTCGAGATAAATTCCATGAAGTGATACAAGTGAGCGTGGGTTAATTCCAATACTCATAACTTATGAGTACTCATGAATGTTGTAGCAACCATTGCTATGTCTAAACACGTTTAGCCATCTACAAACCCGATTCATGACAGTCTTAATTCATATCTACTTCCAACATATGAACGACTGTGGAGTGTTTAAATAACTTAGTCATTCGGAAAGAATAACCTAGCTATTCTGGAAGTCAAAACATGCAAAGTGAAACACAATAATAATCGAATCCAATATGGTCTCAGAACCCTTTTGAATATAAATAAAACCACCTTTTATTTATCACCATATTGATTACACATTATTCATTGTATAATGTTTCAAATAATCAACTTAATACTTGAACAAAAACAACAATCGCCCCATGCTCCTAGCATGTACACTTTGTTTTTCTAAACAATAGTTATGCCATACTCCAAGTATGGACACTATGTTTGTCTATGATCTTTACTTTGTGAAATAGATCAATTGAACATGATTCCAATGATGCTCATTTCACAATCCCAAATCCATATTGTAAATGTAAGAATTCCTAATTCCTACCATTTACCAAAAAACTGTTAGATTTTAAACTTATATGCACTGATCCTCTCGTAATGATTATGCACAAGGTCACCAAAACCTTGTCATCAGTCATTACAGAGGATTCCAAAGGAGATCAACTCTATGGAAACGCACTCTCATATTCAAGGTACATTGCTTTGAACATCCTTCTTGCATAAAAGTTTCTAACTTTCTCATAGATTCTTAATATCCAACTACCAATATGGAAAATTTCCATATTCCTATTTTGATTATCATATCTGAACAAGAGCTACCTCTTTTCAGAATATATCCATATGGTCCTTCCAAAATTTAACACTATACTTCCAACTGTCCCTGAGCAACCAATCTTTGGTGAGCCTTAGATAGTCCTCGACAATTGCTTAATCATTTTAGTCTTATCCAATTCTAGACTTTTCCCTTCTTAATGCTCTGAGCATTTGGAAAATTTAGAAAGGATGAATATTATAGCACATGTGACCGATCCTATACCCGAAGCATATGGGACACGATTCACGATGTCTCACATAAAGACCTGATACTGGATCAGTCTTTTGCTACAATATTTTTTTATTTTCCATGTTTTCAAAAACCGACTATGAAGAGGGATGTCGTGATCATAATCGAATTTGAGAACGCAATATATATAGAATTTCCTTATGTTGAACCATTCCAACATAAAATTCATATATATATCCTTGACTAAAGATGATTAAAAACTTAATCTAAGCTTTTAGAATTGAAATGAAGTATAATTTCCTCTCCCTTAATTATAGCAAAACAACTTTTTCAACCCCTACAACTTTACGAATTGAAACTTTTGTTTTTCTATAATTAACATTGCTAACTTGCAACACTAAACATAATAATCATGCTCCCACTAACATGATGATTATCAACATAACACTTATGCTCCCACTAGCTCTGACATATTTCCAGAAATCAGCTGGACTTCTGAAATTTAGATTCGTACACCCTTTCTTAGATAGCTCACATGTATGTCTAAACAATTTCCAGAACTATGAAAAGGGATGCCGTAATCATAGTCTTAATTGTTTAGACCTTTGCCATTTCTCACAAGTCCATGTTAGTGTGCCGGTTAACCACACACGCTCCACTAACGACTTTGAGAATGCAAACATCACAATTGCTATCTACTTAAAATCTTCTTAGTGAAAGCATTTCCTCACCATCATTTTCATGAATCGGAGAGAAACCTTATGACACTTAGATTTTATGGTGTATGAGTTCCTATCCATGTGAATTTGTCAAAACCATAATCACAAGACAAGGTTAGTAACAAATTGAGCCTTACATGGATTGAACTTGTTCAATCTTAATTTCTTGTCATCTGGTAGCACAAGGCCCACCAATGCTTCCAAGCTGTTATGCACACAGTTTAGAACTAACAGAACTCATATGCATAGTTAACTCAATAGGAACAGACACAGAAACAAGAATTATGTCAACTTAATAGGTTGCAAACCTTAAGTCGTGTGCTAGTGATAAAACTCAGGTTTTACTCTTGATTAAATCTTGAAATCCTTTCAGGATCTTTAAGACTCCCACTGTCCTCTTGACATATAAGTTTCCCTAGTCAAGAACCATTCCTTGACAAAACAAATATTCAAGGGATAGTGCAGATTCTTATTAAGATAAACACTTCACACAATTGGTCTTAGTTGGTCTTTGTCTTATCCAAGACATCACAACTTACCAATTTCAAATGTACAGGAGTAGAAAACATTTTACACTACATTTGATAAGTGTTTTAAACCTTACTTTATGTCACTCAATGTTACAATCTTGGAGTATGACTCTAAGAGTTGTTTTGGAACAAAGTATGATCCATCTTCTTGATTTTAACCATTCCAACAATTCATGACCCCTCATCTTAGTCATAATAATGCACTAAGATGTCCTTAGAGTATGAATTTGTGATATGGTTTCATAATCATTAAGATGATCATAAAAACATGTATGATCCATCTTCTTGATTTTAACCATTCCAACAATTCATGACCCCTCATCTTAGTCATAACAATGCACTAAGATGTCCTTAGAGTATGAATTTGTGATATGGTTTCATAATCATTAAGATGATCATAAAAACATGATACTAAAGTACTCTCCCATCTTTTCAGATTTGAGAAACTTTTATCTTTCTGCCAAATTTGATTCATCTCATCCGTTCTGCCATACATTGAAACTTTTCCAATGTTACAGAATTATACTTAACCTTATAAGTATAACCATATTTACTAATCTCTAGTAAATCATGACGAATTGATCTTTGTGGTGGACCTTGACCAGCACACACCCAGTGTACCTAATTCCTTAGTCCTTCAATTGACTCACATATGCATGTGATCAATGAATTAGTCTCAATTTTACAAAGATGAAAATTCTCATTCATCATACAATACAACTTGTATGATTCCAAGTTTCTGTTCTAACTGAAGCTTGGGTGATGAGAACCTTTCCTCATTTGGTAAATTCAGACACTACCACATATGAGAGAATCAAACGCATATTTCCAATATTGCTAGAAACATACAAACATCAATTTCCATAAATGCCATTGTAAGGGGATATAATATAAAATAAACTAAACAAAACTTTTATTTCTTTATTAAAATGCGGAAAAATATTCCTTACAATGCATCTTCAAATGAAAACTATGATATTACATATTTCCTAGCAATCTATCATAACTTTTAAGTAGTAGCTCAAAAATCCGATCCTCGAACCATGCGACAGAAATCCATCTTCGTGATCACATTCAGCACACTCTTATTTTAACCTTCCTTTTGCTCGATCCTGCTAAACATCAAGATGCAACCTAGTCACATCATGTAATAAGAATCAACAATTAGGAACTTTAACAAAGTTAGATAGTGGACTTACCTGAAGTCGAGTCAAACATTTTGTCTCTACTTGCTTTCAAATATTTCAGGTATTCAGGGCAGCTTCGCTTCCAATGTCCCTTCTCATGACAATAAAAACATATAGACTCTTTGGGAATGGTACACGAGACAATCACAGACTTAGCCTTTCCCTTTACCTTTTGGTCAACCGGGTTGACCAAGGCCGATCCCCTTCCATTGGGACGAGAAAGCTTTTCTGGACTTCCAATGTTACCATTGTCCATGTCCATGGAAGTTTGAGAAATAGATTTTCCATCAATATTTGCTCGACCATTGCGCCAAATCATTGCTGATTCAGCAGCAACAAGCAAATAAGAAAGATCTATTAGGGTTATGTCGGGATCTGTCATATGGTAGTCTTTAATAAACTCACTATATGACTCAGGAAGTGACTGAAGAACCCAGTCAACAGCGAACTTCCTTGAAATAACAGCACCCAACATTCTCAACCTGTCTATGTGTGACTTCATTCCTAAGACATGAGTGCACACAGGTCTTCCATCTTTATGTTTCATTTCTAGTAGAGCTTGAGTGATCTTGAACCTTTCAAGTCTTCGGGCTTGTGGGTCAGGGAGAATAAATGGAGGAGGTGGGGGGAGTGAAGCATGATGTTGAGGGACATCATCTTCAAGAGGAAAGCTTGTTTCAAGCGATTTGGGAAGATCATAGTTGTCTGAACCAGACATCTACAATGGGAGAAAATCAAGTTAGTTGATTCAAGTCCTTAATATAACACCCAATATGAAATATTAAGGCTAGGACCCAACACAATATTTTATAACTTGGAAGAGGGATGCCGTAATCCAAGCTATAAAATATTTGAAGGTAGGTGAATGACGATTCACCAATTTCCACCATGAAAAACGAAATAATTTATTAGGTTTTAATTGGATTTGAAACTCCTAGATCTTTTGAGATTCATTGAACTTTTCAATGGCATGTTTCAATCTCGATTGTGCCCTTCAGGTTTTGTGACTGGGATGCCGAGGATCACAAAAAAAGGTGTGAATAACCATGCAAACTCACTTGGTACCCTTAATATTATCACCTAATCGATATGCCGGTTAACCACACACGCTCCACCGATCTATGATAAACATTAAGTCACCCTTCGTGATCCTTACTAGTCCAAGTTAGTGTACCGGTTAACCACACACGCTCCACCAACGACTTGGTAAGGTACAAAGTGTGAATTTCATGGGTTAACACCATATTCACATTTTCCTAAAGTAACTAAGATTGGGAATTTATAAAAGGTTTAGTTACTTTATAATATTCATTATACTTTTAATGAGAATTTAAAGTCATTGTCCTACCCGTTCGGCTAACGACCCTCCACCGATCAAGGAAGCGGTGGGTGAGAATGGACACCCATTAAGTTGCCATTTTATAGGCAACAACCTTATACCCCCCTTATAGACCGGCTTCGTGAATGAGGCCTACTAACGGTAAAACGACTTGATCTTATACATATATATAATAATTAACCATTAATGTTATAAATAGTATAAGGGTTGAATTTTAACTTTTAAAACTCTAAGGGTTTGGAATTAAAGTTTATTAAAGTGTGTGAAACTTTACAAATTCCAAAACTTGAGGGCAAGTTTTGTAACTATCCAAAACTTTTCATTTCATAACTTATGAATTAAAGGTTCATAAAAATGAAGACTCTTCATTTTATGTAAGGTATGTGTTTTAAGTGTGTGTTTAAAAGAAGTGACCTTTGGATATCCATAACTTGAGGAAAAATTATGGACTCCATTAAAACACATAAATGATCAAGAATTAATCCTAAACAATTCAGCAAATAATTCCTATCATCTTCTAAATTCATAAGAACATGAACATGATCATCAAAGTTTCAAGAATTATATGAACACATACAAAGCATGAAATTTTGATATAAGCTATTGTAAATGGATTAGAACTACCATTACACCAACTAAAACAAGTTTTAAAACACCAAAACAGTTTAGGGTAATGTTTCTAGTCCATTTCCAGCAGCAAAAGTTGAAAATCTGCATTCTGAGGCTCCTACTCGCCGAGTGCACGAACCTACTCGGCGAGTAGGATGAGTTTACACATGAACTCGGTGAGTCCCCCCATGGACTCGGCGAGTTCATCAGTCAGACAACAAAAAATCGACTTTTTATCACTATTTTGTATCAAGTATCAAACAAACAAGCCTAGTCTCTGATACCACTGTTGGGTTTTGAGCATTCTAACACTTCCTAAGTGTACATGCAACCCTAATAAACCTTGGATCTATGTTTGTCTAAGGTACACGCAAAATATTAATTTCCAAGGTTTATAACCTATCTAGCATGGCATGGGGTACTTTTAAACATAAAAGGACTAGATGAATTACATACCTTTTGTTGATTGTTGATTCCTTGGAGTTTGAGAGCTAAGCACCAATAATGTGAATGCCTCAAATGGAAATCACAAATCACCACAAACTTCGAAAATGTATGAGAGAGTATACTAACACTTAGAAATCGGCCACCACTATTACACACACACTAGGGTAGTATTTCATGCAACATGAGCTTGTTTATATAGTGTGCATGGTTAGGGTGAAACCCTAATAACCCATGTATTTTCCTTTCCAAGGATCCATGGGTTAAAAGCTCCATGGATCATCCGTGGACTTCCATATAAGCTTAGCCCATTAACAAATGAGTATTAGCCCACACCATATAAATATAATAGCCCATGATTTAATTAGTCTTCCTTTTAATCACTAAATTAATTCATAATTAATTCAAGATTAAAACTAATTAAATAACATGACTTTATATTAATATATTATAACTTATAACATATTAATAAACCATAAGTATACAATTCTCATAATATTATCCATAAATCGTTTGGGTGAAGTGCAACCCAAATGGACCATGCCGGGTCGGGTCAAGTATATACCAAATAAGTTATGGACTTAGACACCTTATCCAACAATTGTATGGTGTGTGGTATGATGGGGGAACTCACTAAGATTCGTGCTTACAGTTTTCAGTTGTGTTTCAGGTACCTCTTCATCGAAGGGGAAGGAGTCGGCTCGGTAGCAGCGCATCAGACATACACACCGGATTCCGCACTTTGAGATTCATGGGATTGTACTCTGATTTTCTTACTATTTGATGATATGATTTTGAGACATGTTTATTATGATTTTATATCGACAATGTTTTGGTAAACGATTTTATAAATTACATAATTAAAAACGAAATTTTTGGCCTTGAAAATTGGGATGTTACAGTAATGCTTTCCTTTTTCTTTCAAAACCATTTTGTATTCATGTGAGTCATCAAAAAGAAGAATTTCGACTCCACGAGGAAGACCTTCATCATCAGAATCTTTATCAAAATCACTTTCATTTTCTGTTATATCTTGAATTTTAATCAAATCACTTGTGAAATTTTTACATGTTGTAAAACAAGAATTATCATTAGCCTTCGATATCAAATTAACACATTCGTCATTTCGAGTTAATGAGTTATTTTTTATGATTGAAAAATCAGAACAATCAACACACATTTCTTCCTCTATTTCAGTAACAGTGTCAAAATCGTCTTTTATTTCAGCAAAATTTACTTGATTATTTTGTGTACACGATTCAATTTTATTCAAGATTTGTATTTGTTCTTTTGAAAACAACGTGTCATTCACAATTTGTACTAAATCACTAGAATATTGATATTTATCCACATAGACTATTCCATATGCATAAGAATACTTTGGCATCTGATCATACGAAGATACTCTACTTTCACACTCATACGTAACTTCATCAAGAAGTTCCTTTTTAAAAGTTATGAAGGTAAAACGTTTTCTATGTTGTTCCTAAAATATATCAGATAAATGATACAATAAAGTCAGTTTATGATATAATCTTTTTACAGTATTATAGTAAATGTTTATTTGTTTGACTAACAAAGTATTATCCTTGCGTACTGCATTCCTATCAATACTAACATTTGACAGTTTGGTGGACAAATTTTATATCCTAGTGTTCTTTTCTTCCACTTTATTTTTAACATCACAAAGTTTTGTCATGGAATTTTCTACATCACTACTCAAAGAAATCAAAAGATTATTCAAGTAAGAACAACTATCATCAATATCAGATAGTACATAATCATATGAGTTAGAAGGAATATTAAAACATATTAGAAGATTATGTACATTCTCTGTTATCGAAGATCATGATGTTGCAGCCATGAAGCACCGTCCTTCATATTCCTCATCATCTTCGACATTCTCATTATCTTCTTCACTGTCTTCTCCATGTCTTGCATACATAGCTCCATGAGTAGGATGACACATCTCCTCGTCATCAGACCCTGAAGACCATATTTGATACTTCCCTTCATCATTCTCTTTGCCTCTTTCCATAGCTGATAGATTATTCGTCTCCGCTTTCACCTTTTTGAGCTTCATCGAGTAATAAGCCTCGTCCTTAATCTTTTCTTGTTTCTCAACACGCTTCTTCAACATGCAATCTTTGGCCAAGTAATTCTTTCCATTGAAATAATTGAAGTCAAGTCCTAAATCTTCCACAAGTTTCTTTTCAGAAATAGTATCATGCCATGCATTTTATAATTTTTTTTAATTGACTACCAGAGTTCACAGTCTAAGCAGTTCTCTGAAATGTTTTGTTCTTAAACTTTCCTTTCATCGGCTTCTTATAGAATTTCTTTGCATTATTGTTAGAGTAGTAGGCCACTACTTGTCTATCCGAATTCATGAACACACCTTCTTTGCTATTATGTTCCTCTTCATCAGAAACACCTACTTTGATATTTGATTTCGAAAGAAGAGCCAAAGGACCTTTGAAATCAGTTTTATCCATCTCTTTTTCATCAAAAAAATTTACATCATCTTCATGAGCTTTTAGAATGCTATACAATACAAATAAAGAATAAGAATCGAAATTCTCAGGTGATTTGATCAACAACTTATATTCATCCACTCCTTTCCCAATACTTGAATGAAGGTAATATTGAATTCCAATTCACTACGAACAACCTTATACTTCACTATTTTGTAACTCAGATCATTTAATGATCATAGTAAAGCTCAATAGACCTAGTCTCCTTTTGATTGAACTCAAACAAATCATATAGAAATTGAGTGATAGAATTCTTCTTAGTTCTTTTAGTTCCATGGATTTTTTATTTTAGTTTGTTCCAGATTTGTTGAGTTGTGTTGCATCCACAGATGTACTTGTACACAACAAGAGACAATGAACTTCTTAATTATTTCATGCATTTTTTGTTATTAGCTTCACGTTTGACCTTTAGAACATTTATATTCTTGTTCTATGTTGAATTTCCAAATTTCTCAATAATACATGCATGATACGGCCCATCTCTAACTAATTGCCATAAATATTCATCGATTCCATTCAAGTAGTCCTCCATATGATCATCCCATTGATCATAATATTCATGAAGAAGCATCGGCGTTTTTGTTGAAGATCCAAGCAAATTTGCATATTTCATCATCGTGTTTATATTCAGATTGGCCATTGAAATGATCTGAATGAATAATTATATCATACTGAAATGAAATTAGATTAAATTGATTGAAATCCTAATTGCATAATTGAAAGATCTCAAACAATGTTTGAAGAAATGTCAACTTCAAATGCGAGATTGTTGAATTTAGAAACAATTGAATCAACAAATGAAATTAGAAATATTTCTCCAAAAAAGTTGATGATTCCTGCTTTGATACCACTTGAATATAATAAGATTCAATCAAGTAATGAATTCATTAAGGAAATGAACACACGAAGTCAATAATTATGTTTAAGCTCTGTTATGTGTGGAAGCAATCTCAAGTATAATTATGTGATGAATAAACTTGCGTACCTAATACATAAGACTACGACATTATTTATAGTAGATAGTGCTACCAACAGAAAACAAATGATACATTGTGACTTTGACATCAAAGTACATAGAAGATGTGCACATTGAAATAAAAAGATATATCGAAGGTATGTAACCTTAGATATAGAGTACAACTCTTCTATACGAATATAACATACAAAAGCTAGAGACTAGGTCTTCTACATTTCAACACAAAGTATCTTCTACAGATTACATACATCACAATGTATAATTCTTTTTCAAGCCTTTTGTTCTTTCGCTACGAATAAAGAAATACATTTGTCAATCATCTTCCCATATAAATAGGATTCACATATATCAAAAGAATTAGCCTCATTTGCCTTCAAAAACTCCATCTTCTGAAATTGGTATATGTGTTTCATCTTTACGTAGTCATGATGATAATGACATAGATAAGTTTGAATCAAATACCATTTGATAATATAGGTTTTATCTTTATAACTATTAATTTAATGAAAAAGTATAGATTTACTTCATAATAACATTGTGAGCAAAACTTCTTAACATATAATACATAGTTTTAAAACATGAAAGTGAACATCCTTTTATGGAGGTTAGGATGATATTAAAACCAACCATAGGGTGTTATAGAATGACAACCTTTGAAGCCTTTGAACCCACTTGGTTTTCGGGTGTTGATGAAGATAGAAAGATCAAAGAGCATTATATTCTCTCCAAGCACCCACCATCAAGATTAAGGCACTTGGAATGCTAGTTCCTTCTTGTAATACTTTGTTCCTTAAGCATTTAAGTGCTTAAAAAATAAGCACTAAAGGAAGACATAAATGGAAGCTCCAAAAGGAAACCACATTGCATGAGAGAGGAGAATGGAGAGCTTCATGCTCTTGGTCATGAACAGAGAAAAAGAGAAGAAATCCAAGAAAAGAACTAGCCACTTTGAAAGCCTCTGCACCCCTTTATATATTACCATACATGGTCAAAACTCACTGTATAAAGTACTATAAAGTATTACATAGTAAAGTAAGCATGGGGAGCATGGGAGAGAGGTTGACAAACAACCTCCCATGCCTCCCATAATTTCAGCCATGGTGTAGAAAAGAGACAAAATGATTTGTCTAGTTTCACTAGTTACATAAAGGAAAATAATGGTAAATAACTAGCAAGTCTAAGGTTAGCCAAATTCTCCAAAACTTTGTTTATGACTTATTAAATCATATTGTATGATATAATAACTAGTCATGCTCTCTTTAATTATTATTTTTCACAAAAACAATAATTATTCCCTACTTAAGTACAAGAGTTGATATTATTTATTAATAATTATATTAATAATAAATATATAAAATGTGCGAACTTGATAAAGGTGTGACCCTATAGGATCATATGTTATTAGCAATATCACTCAATACTGATTTTTGAGCATATAGATCCAACAACATGTTCTTATAATAATAGGTATAAAACCCTTAATCTTATAAATATCTACAATCACATCATATTGTTCAAGTATAAAACATGTATTGTTCAAGTATAAAACATGTATTGTTCAAGTAAAGACTATTTGGTTATCAATCTAGCAGCATCGATAACAACTCTTGTTATATCTCTAGCATGGAATACCATTTCTCTGCAATTAGTTGCTCATTTCTTCCAATCTTATGCACATGATATCAAGTATTATTGTCACATGTACTATTAGATACTCAAGTGAATGGTAGAAAAATAAATAGTTTTATCATATAGATACTTGAAGTGTTGCTCATGACATACTTCCTTGGCTCAGTGAGATAAGAGGAATAGTTCCTCTTTTAGTGTCCAGACTATCCACTATACGCAACACTGATCATTTTGGCCCTTTCTTGATTCCTTGGGTTTATGCTTTATTTCCCTTAACTGAACCATAGGTATCTTAGAGTACACAACCTCTTAGAGCTTCCTTTTATCCAATAAATGAACATATTAGAAGCAGGTTCTACTGTTCAAAATGAATATGTTCTTAACTTGATGAAACATCTTGTATGCTTTATAATTATCCAAGACCTTATGTAGGTCAAGGGTCATTATTCCAATATGATGTGATACACATCAATAGCATCACAATAATACTTCCGCTAAGAATTATGATCTGACTGACTGACTGTTTGGCAGAAGTTGTTCGGGAATGGGAACTTTTAGTATATATAATTTTTGTTTACCCTTCAGGAAAATCTCAAGGCATTATACCAGTTATAGAAATTATAACCATCAAATGTTAGTTTCTCTTGAAACTCAACAAGAGAAAGGTTTTATAGGGGCATATAGAGTATAAGTAGTTATGTACAAAAATTAACAAAATTTCATTTAGTATTTTCAATATTAAATCTTTAAAAACCTTTCATTGTTTCATAAAAAACAATTGCTAAAGTCTAGAATCCAAGTAATGAAACAAGTAAATGGTTAGGTGACCTCTATCCCATCCACTTAATCCAACTCGGTCGGCAACAATTACCAATTCCATTAAATATGTAGTTCCTAGATAATGGGACATACACACACACACACACACACATATATATATATATATATATATATATATAGGAAAGAGACCAAGGCCTCGGCAAAACTTTATTAGAAAAAAAATACAAAAACCTAACAACTAGAGAACAATTTTAAAAGTAAACAATCCTAAAATAATACCAACCAATCCATAGCCAAAGACAAAGCCACTTCCTATTACAACAAAAATTCCAAACTCTAAACCAAAAAGGATATGAAAAATCCCAACACCTAACAAGAACTCCAAAAACAGAAAAAGGAGTCAAACCAAAACTCTTCATCAACCACAAGTTTGTCCATCAGTGAAACTCCAAAGAACCCATAATCGTCTTCAAATACATTCCCAAATAATCTCTCTATAGTCGCCACTTATCCACCTCTTCACCTAACAACTCAAAGAAGCACCACCATCCTTATATTTACACCATAGATTCCATTTCTGATTCTCCAACCTACATATAGGATTACCACATAAACATGGGAAAAAATGTATCATCACCCATTCATAAAAATCCTCCATACTATCAAAAGAGATATTACCCCAAAAAAATCTAGGTAACACACGAGTGTTATAACCTTTAAAAAAACTAAATATTGTAATCCTATCAAAACAACACAGGCACCAAAAAATCTCATTCCCCCAACAGTCTAATCAAAAAATAAAAAAGGAAACAAGATCATAACCCAACATAGACCAGAACCAAAAAAAATACCCTTCTATCCATAATCTATTTAACCACCCAAAAATACCCTTCTCTAAAAAAAACAAAATAACCCTTCTCTAAAAAAAGATCATATTCCTCATATTACTCTGCAAGGTACAATTGGTAATAAAGAGGAAGTTACTCCCCTTTATACCAGTTCCGTCAATTCCTTTAATGAAAATAGGATAAAAAAATCCTATTAATCCACAAAGTAATCCAGCAAACAGACCTAAACACTTCATCCTTCCTAAACCTCCAACTGTAAATCCAACATAATATCCCACACATCAACCTATAAAAACCTTCCCAATTCCTCAAATCAGAATTCCACATTACGTCTTTTCTTTTCCCAATCTTATTCCCACCTTCTCCCGAACACCTCTTTTCTCAATCCCCCATCTTCTGCACAAATCATCATTCAAATTCATATTTTGTTTTTTCATTCCCATCAACTTCAATATGATACAGTCTTTTATCACCATAGTAATTAAATCATAATCACAACATCTATTTCTAAATATTCTTCCATTTCGCTCACTCCAAATGAAATACACAGTACTAGCCAAACACAATCTTTTGACTATACTATTCAATTGATTCCCTTTAACATTATCAACAACAAGTTTTATGACATTATCCCAATCATCAGGACAATCACCAATATTATTCATTTCCTTTGAGAACTTCCATATCTTTTTAGGCAACTCACATTCAAAAAACAAATGCTTCACATAATCAGCTTGTGATTTACAGAAAGCACAAATCAGATTACTCGGATTCTCCCAACTTTTAATTTTATCATGCGTCTTGATATTGCCAATAATCACTAACCATAAAACAAAAGCATGTCTAGTGATATTTTCACCAAACCAAACCGTATGAAACCAACGTACATAATCCTTTTGGGCCCTTATATCATTCCAAACAGGAGAAGAAGAGAAAGATCCTTTTTTACCCTTTCTATCCACCCAAACAGTAAGATCTTTCTTATTTGATGTCCCAATAACAAAATCATTCCCAAACATTTCTTGATTGTTGTTTATCCAACAATTAGACCACCTGATATAACCATCAACACATAAATCTGCAACTTTAGTATTATCAAGGTACCCTGCTTCCATAATCTTTCTTCTTGAAATAAATTCACTTAAAATCCCTTTAGGATGCCACCAATCATGCCAGGCGGACACACTATCTTCAATACCAACTTCATAAAAAATATGTTTCCTTAAGAAATTATGAATATTTAGAAATCTTTTCCAAGTCCAACTCATATTAGATTTGCACAATATGTCCCAAAAATTCCTATTCTTTGTGATCACTAACAATTTTGCACACATGCTTGGCAAGTAAGGCAACATTTCAAGCCTTTAAATTTTTTATTCCCAGACCTCCTTCCTTATACAAACAATTTCCCGTTTTACTTTAGCTTTCCCTTTCTTCAATTCCACACCACTCCAAAGCAATCCTCTTATAATCTTTTCAATATCTAAATTAATACTTGAAGGAATCAAAAAGACAGAAGCCCGGTACACATGGATGGAAGCAAGGTCATAATTGATCAGTTGCAACCTCCCTGTAAAAGACAATTTTTTATTTCTCCAATACAAAACTTCCTTTTCACTTTATCCACCAAGAAAGGGCAATCACGTTTATATAATTTTGCAACAGTTAAAGGAACCCCCAAATATCTAATATGAAGAACACTACTCTAGAATGGCAAAATACCCAATATTAAACTTCTCATACTCGGTCTCACACCACAGAAAAATATTTTACTTTTAGGGATACTTATACTTAGACCAGATACCAACTTGAAATCATCCAAAGCTTCCTTCACCACATGAAATGAAGAAGCATTTCCATTGCAAAAAATCAAAAGATCATCAGCAAATCTCAAATGAGTAATCTTTTAATTTTTACACTTCCAGTGATACTTAAAATCCCTTTTTTCAATAATTTAGTATTAAGAATAATATTGAAAACTTCCATAACAATGGTAAACAGGGAAGGTGGGAGAAGGATCACCCTGCCTTAGACCATGCTTTCCCTCAAAATACCCATGATATGTACCATTTATATAAATAGTGAACTTTGGAGTCTTATCATATATCATAATCCAATTGATCATGAAAGGATGGAACCCAAATACATATAAAGCCCACTCTAAAACTTCCAATCTACAGAATCATACACTTTTTGAATATATATTTTCATGGCACAACTAAGAGGACCTTTATTCAAATTATATGCCATCATAAGTTCTTGGGACAACAAATATTATCAAGAATTCATCTACCTGGTATGAAAGCAGATTGATTCTCTTCAACAATACTCCCCAAACAGCTTCGAATCCGATTGACAATTACCTTGCTAATACACTTGTAAAGAGTATCACATCAAGCAATTGGTCACCCTAATCACGACAGTTTTCACAACATTCAACAGATTGAAATAAAAAATAACGTAAGATTATTGTATAAAAGTAATATCAAGAAAAAATCACCACTTAAGTCATTTAAAAGCTTTGAATCTGAAACCAACAAAAACAATTTGTTATCATAAGGTTAAGACATCATAAAGTAATACCTAATAAAGAGAATTTGTTAATAAACACCATTTGCTAAACCTGGATTGTAACAGTTGATATAACTTCTGCTAGATTTATCAAAAATACTCAAGTTTCAACTCATCATGACAGGAAAGGGCTCTTTTTAAAATATTAGAATTAGCTTATTGGTTTAATCATGATAGGAAATACCTTAGTAATAAAGCAATAGCCTAATGAAAACAAAGTTTTTATACATCCAATAATCACTTTTGGGAATGTTTTTTTTGTGAATTACGACCTAGAGTAATAATGAATATGCATAGTTATACTTATAAAAAAAATCCTAGTATTTATCTAAAGATGAGAAGAAACAAATGATAAATATCAATACTAATAGTTTTCTTTTACATAATTTTTCTTTCTCAAAAGTGATAATAACAATCACCAAGGTTCAAGGAATAGAAACAATTACTAAGAACTTATTCAAAGCATCAATCCCTAACTACTACATGTATCATGTAAATAGAGTTCCTCATTGGTCCCACAAAAAAAACAATTTCCTTTTTTAATGTTGTTTCAAAATAACTTCAAGCAACTACAGTCTTCAAAAAGAAAGGCCGGGTTATAACCTACTTATTTATTGCAATCCTAACCATCCTGATTTCCCCAAATTTCTAGGAGAAAGTTACATAAATAATAAGAACAATGAGGTTAACCTCTTTTAGTTCTCTATCTTTATCTTAATATAGGGAAACCAATCATTGATACAGTCAAATATTAAAAAATTAAGTAAAAAGAATCAATAAAAATAGGAAGAATAAACCTCTAAACATTACCCGTCTCCCAATCTCTACCAGTTTAAACATGCTTATGGCAGGAAACATATGCTTCAGCCCTTGAAAAACACGAAACTTTTTCATCAAAAATACCAATAAACAATTTGTAGTACAAAATGAACGTGCTACAGTCACTACAATCACTACATAACGGGTAAGAAATGAATCGGCTACAATCACTGATTGGTAAGATGTTGCAAAAACTTAATTTTACAAAATTAAATGAAGAAATGAATGTGTGACATCCCCAAATTTACGGTCATTTTAAAAATATTATTTATTCTTATTTAAAAATCAGAGTATCCATTTTAAAGATTAATATTGCGGAATTTGTTCCCAGAAAACATGATAATGATGTTATCAAAGCATTTCCGATGAAATGTATTTTATTTGAATTAAAACATTGAGATGTCATCGTCAATATAGAAACATAAGAATAAATAGACCTTACATTAATTTATACTGATGATCTACATATCCTTGAATCCCTCAGCAAAATGTATCTTTAATATTGCTACATGTGATACAAGAAACTGAGTGGGTCAGGTTGGAAAACCTGATGAGTACATAGAGTTTTCATCCCACAATAATATAATTAATATGTTTAATCATCAAACAATTAACCCAATTTCCCATCCCCATTATCTTCTTTATTCTTAAGGATCTACGCTAAGGATCATCTATTCTTTATTTATTCATTCCTAAGGATTGTCCTAAAGAATATGCACGAAGTCCGTCACTGCCAAGGTTTATCTAACATGCACTAAGTGCAGAGCTGGTAGGGTTTTTCTATTTGCCACTAAGTCCATAGCTGCAAATGTTCATTTTTAGGGCACTAACTCCATAGCTGCCAATGTTCATTTATAAGGCACTAAGTCCAAAGTTGTTAGGGTTTTTAGAGTACATCTGGTGAACATGTCGTTCACGAACACCTACATGTTGTGAGCTTGCTAGCGTTCCAATGGACTGTCTAGAATAGTCTGTGGTCGTCATCTATATTCTGCTAGATGACTGGATCATCGTTAAAGTCAACGCTTCTTATCATCTTTCACCTCTCATCATCTATATCATATTTCATCCCTCATCATTCATCTACCCATCTTTACCCAATATATTTATAGTTATAATCATACATATACAATTTAAATCACGTAAAACATGTATAAATCGTTCATCTAGCATAGATATCAGGAACATAGATAATAAGCACATATATCATGTATTAATATTAAATAGTTCATATCTATGTGTAAGATGAAAATAACTATGCACTCACTTGTTAAAGTGACGACTCATAATTTGGGTAGCGCTTCGCTTTTAACAATTGTCTTTTCTTTTGACTAAACCTAGTATCATTATCACTAAGTCTTACTCTATTATTTATTGCGACTAATTATTAGTCTAGATTCATCATTAACTCAAAGTCTACTTCAAGATCTATCAAGTAAGGAACAACCATGTAGAATCATATCGGAGGTAGGGTCAGTTTGGTATACGAAGTATACTGTTTGGAAATCCCACTTTAAACATCTCACTAAATCAAAGCCTAGACATCATCCCCGTATAGATCAATCGGTATAACGACTTGGTATCACTGATAAATCTTTTTTATAGGTTCATAATAACGATAATGAACTTAAACATAAGCTATACTTAAAGTATGGTAAGCATAACTCACTTACAAGGGGGTTTAGCGAGGAACCGGGCTCTGCGCGGGCAGAACTTCTGAGACAAAAACTCTTCTTCTTGGGGCCTTCAGGTGCTCCGGGACTTCATTTCTACAACTTTCCTTTTGATCCCATTGGCTAATTCTCGACCGATCTTAAATTTTAACAGTCTGAGAAGATTACACTATTAACGACCGTGTAAAATTCATAGCTTCTACATACGGACTCCGTTTTCGACTATCTTTTTATCGTTGAACTCATATTAATGAGATATTCAATTCTCATTTAGATCATTTTGGAGAAAAATTGACCAATCTAGAATTCGATTTCTGAGCTGTATAGTGTTATGCTGAAACTTCAAAAAATTGATAAATTCCTCTTATGAAGTCAGATTTGGACGTTCTCTATATGTATGCTCTCGGTTTAACATATACTACGAATTTCACTAAGATTGAGAAGACTAAAAAGTAGCTTATCAAAATTGAACTTTTTATTATACGCGGCGTCGTGTCGGTTTAGTCGCAAAACTTCGACAAGTCATAACTTATTCGTTATAAGTCGGATTTCAGCGTTCTCTATATGTACAGAGTCCTTGTGACATATACTATAACTTTGGTTAAGATTATTTACCCTAAATAGTCATCTATCAAAAGTCATTTTTAACGCTTATTATCTTTAAATTGTCTAGCCCGAATTTGCGGGCGTTACAAAATGATTAGATGGATATGGGTTCGTTTTCTCTTTGAATATGAGGAAGATGGAAATTGGTCTGTTTCTTCTTTGAATGTGAGGAAGAGAGTGAGAATGTAAAGAATCTTGCTTGTCGTGACCATAGTCGGAACTCATCGGAACCCTAGAAATCACTGTTGTTGACTTCACCAAAGCTCTTGAAAATAGCACTAATTCTTAAAAGTTTCACAAAAAGTGGCAAACAACATCAGATGAAGTAGGATGAGCGATAATGGTTATCTCGGTTGAAACATGATTAAAAAGATGTTTAGGGATTTACCTATGGCATAGGATGATCGAGTTCTGCATTTTGGTATTCCTCGATCAATAAAAGAGACGGAGAGAGAAAGGTGATAGAGAAGATAGGTGTAGTGGTGTGCCATCCCCAATTTCTCAGCCATAAAAAACTGACTTATTTATGCTTATTTCAAATCAGAGTATCCTTTTTGAAGAATAATATTGTTGAATTTGTTCCCAAAAATATGATACAGGTATTACCAATGAATTTCTGAAGAAATGTATTTTAATTATATTAAAAACATTGGAATCTCATCGTTAATATAGTACATAAGCATAAATGGAAATAATACATGCCTTAGAAACATCTATTATTCTACCGGCCTATAATCCATAAACCTCTCATCTGATCATCACATTTGTATTCCCGTACCACTACGAGTAAAACAAGAAATTGAATAGGTCAGGCTTGGGATCCTGGTGAGCACATAGGGTTTTTAACCCACAATAATTAAATACTTTTAATTATATATTTTCATCAAATCATTCAACCCGATTTACCCATTCTCGTTATCCTCACTTTCTATCCCTAAAGCATCTAATTCAAGGGTCCTATCCTAAGGAATATCTTCGGGATGGACAATAATGCTTAGGGGATTCCTTAGCAATACATGTCAATAAGGCAACCCTGGGGAGGTGGAGTACACCTGGTGAACACTTAGTTCAAAAACACCTACAGGTTGCGAGCTTGCTAACTTTCCACTGAACTGTCAAGAATAGTTTGTGGTCGTCATCTATACTCTGTTAGACGACTGGATCATCTTTAAAGTCAAGGCCTCTCATCATATATTTCATCTTTCATATATCATCTTTTATCGACCAATCTCTACCCAACATATTTATAGGTATAAAAATACATATACAGTTTGAATCAAGTAAAACATGTATAAATCGTTCATCTAGCATAGATATCAAGAACACATATAATGCGCATATAGAGCATGTAATTATCTTAAATACTTCATATCTATGTGTAAGATAAAAGTAATTATGTACTCACTTGTTAAAGTGATGAATCGAGAGTTGGGCAGCGCTTCGCTTTAGCACTTGACTTTTCCTTTGATGTGACCTTGGTTTAATTATCACTAAGTCTCAATTTATTATTTTTATGATGATAAGACCAAAATCCTTATAGATCGAATAGATTCTGAACAAGTATAATATGAACACGAAGTAAAGTAAGAACACAAAATGAATCAACAAAGTGTCGAATGAATAAAAGTCACGCCTCAGATGAACTCGATGAAGAATTTCAACTGTAGAGGCATGATAGGGTTTACAAGAATATCTCTATCAAAAACGTTAATAATCTATGGTGCATGCATGCACTATTAATACTTAAACCCTAATAAATGATACGGCTTGGACAGGCCCAATACCGAATACAAAAACTAACTAATAAGCCCAATGACGCAACACTAAATACCCAAAAATCTCCCCCTTTGCGTCAATTGAGGCCCGAACCCTTCTGCCTTGGATTCGATTCTACACATCATACACCTTCAGAATCATAGCATAAATTGCTTGGCGTACCTCGATGTACCATAAAACCATATTTGAGAAGCACTTGATATCATCTTTCCTGTTGCCTTTGAACTTGCTCACCCGGTCCATAATGTACTCAAGGAAGTTTGTGGTTTAGAGATGCTTATCAGAAAGATAGAAGCATCCTTTGCGAAATTATGCTCCAGTTCGTTCCCTAGCAGAATAAACCACAAACCAATCTCCACTGTAAAGTTTCCCTGGATTCAATTTTTCCAAATCCTTAGGAGTTTCTTTAAGTATAGCATAAGGCTTCTTTCGTAGGACAGCAGCAACTTCAACATCCATCTCTCCAATCTCCTGAATATATGACTTTATCATGTGCTTGAATGAGACATGACAGGTTCATATTTCTCTTTGTCCTTCAGCAATATGTTGTAAAGAATGAACCAGTAATATGGGTTAAGGCATGGAAGATCTGCGAGAGTAAACTCGTAGCATTAGCTGGCTGAACCTCGTGCCAATTTGAATTTGGCGTTTGGAAAGCTATCAGTCTTAATCGGCCCTGTAACCTTCACACCGGTAATTTTGCTCAATGATCAGGTTTCGTATTGTGGCTTCATATGCTTCAGATAAAACTAAAACAATATATGATCAGCTCTGCTATCTGTGAATGGAGCGTTGGCCACTTTAACAAAAGAACTAAATCTGAAGTCATTTGGAGTAATTGGCAGATCCGGTTGTGAGTCTCGTGTGTTCTGAAGATCAAACGAAACTACTGGTTCTAACCAATACTGTCTTGGAAGATCAACAGCATCGTGCTGGATTCACTTCAGGGTCCATTTGGGGAACAAGAGATTTTTGCTCTAAATAGTAGCATGTGCTTCTTTCTCAGCTCTTTCTTTTTCTTCAGCTTCACGGATCATTCGTTGGTTTTCATCCAGTTCAGCTTCACGAACTTTTCACCTTTTTAATTCTTCTTTAGTAGGCTCTTCTTCGTCTTTATTGTCAAGAATTGGGTCATCACGGAACAGTTTTTCCTTGCCTTTCAGTTCGTTCTTGACAATAGGCTTGACAGGAGCTTTAGGTCCTTTTGTTGATCCACCAGCCACACTTTCTCCCCCTTGTTTTGGATTAAAGTATTGATCAGAAACACCTTCAAGGCGGTGAAGCATGGCGAAGACTGGCCTTAACTTTTCTGCCAGATGCTTACGCATAGTGATGGGGATCATGGAGTCCCTGTTCTCAATGATATCCGAGAGCATGCTAGTAACATCATATATACAGCTGCGCATGACTGCCCTCTCAGATATCAGATCATGGACCTGCTTCTCCGAAGCTTCTTTTGACTTGAGAGTGATAGAGTCCTTCAGGGTACTCTCCTTCACTAGTTCTTCTGTAAGCTGAGAAAGATGAGACGAGATAGTGGCTTGAAATGATTCATGGTCAGTTTTAAGACCAGTATGAATCTCTTGGAGTTTCACCTTCTCAGTCTTGAAAAGAGAACCCAGGCTCTTTAATGCTTCGTTTGCAGATGTGGTGTTGGAATTGAAAGCGGTTTGGAAGTTCTCCATGAAAGAATTAGTATCTCCAATTAGTTTATTGACTTTTTTGGTCGTGGACTTGCAAACCTCAGCAGAATTGCGACAGCTTTATTCGATGTTTCAACAGTAGCAGAGTGTTGCTTCATAATTCGCTCAAAGAGAGACTCAACAGCTGCTTTGGCGTATGCATCAGTAGAGGAAGCTTTGTTGGAGAGAATCAATTGGTCGATCTTTTCATGGAGGGACTGGAGTTGCCCTTTCGTGACTTGCACCTCATCTTCGCTCTCAGTCCGAATTTGTAAGGAACTATAAGTGAAACCCCCAAGATCTTCGTCTTCGTCATCACAAAAGACCATTTTTGGGTCATTACGGTTAACAGGGGAAATGGGTGGTGAAACATGAGTGGAGAAACCTGAAGTTTGAGCCCCCGTATCAGATATGTTGACCGAAACAAAATGTCGGATTGAAGTAGTGACAAAACCTAAATTCTTTGCCCCCGCATCAGATGCATTGACATTGACAAGAGGTTCGCTTGTGGTGGTTGTTGTAGTAGTTTCAGTGTAGATGGGTGGCGGCTCGATAGTAGAGGTGGTTGTTGTAGAAATAACAAGTGGTGATTGAGATGAAATTGGTGGTGGGCAAGGAGCGATGGTAATAGGAATAGTAGTGTGAGTAGGAGAAGGAGGTGGAGTTGGAAGAGAAACGTTTAAAGGTACCTCTTGATGTGGGGAAGGTGGAGGCGAATCACCATGAAGCGAACCCGCAGATTGAGAACTTTCGATTTCGCTTGATTCTTTTGCAGCTGGATTAGAAGGAACGTACTCAGTATCACTTGTTGAAGATGATTTGGGCTGCAGTGTCATCTTTTTGAGCTTTCTCTTCTTTGGAGCCGAAGGAGATGCAGCTTGAGTCTTTCGCTTCTTAGGAGGTGGAGCTTGAGAAGATTGACCTTCTTGAACCCCTTTCTTCTTATCTTCCTTCTTGCCTCCCTTTTTGGGTTTATTAGCTTCATCTAAGGAGCGTTTCGTCTCAGAAGTAAGCTCCCTAGGACCCGGAACAGGGTGCTTCTTGTACTCAATGATAATTTTGCTAGCCCCAGAAACACATCTGTACATAGTCTCCGGAATAGACCCCACAAATAAAAACCTCGAATTATCAGTGATAATAATCTTCGTAGTGTGGAAGGTGGCAATCGATGACATTAATGAGCCCGCAATGACTGGAACATTGAACTTTTCTATTGCCCGCTGCACCACAATCGTCCAGAAACGTGCGCAAGAGATATCGCTGTGTCGAGATGAAGAATTCATACTTTGCACCAATTGAGCCCAAAGAACGGACCCATAATCAAGGTTAATCCCATGGTAGAGGCCATAGAGGATTGTCATGTATAATTTGCTAGCACAGTCGGATCTAGTTACTCTCTAAGAGAAAGCCTTGAAGAGAAGAGTAAATAGACCATTCCATTGGGGTGGAAGACATGACTTCTTCAACTTGGTGATACTGGTGAGAAGTGTTGGATTAATGTCTAAGTCCATAACTATATTTGGTATGTACTTGACCCGACCCGGCATGGTCCATTTGGGTTGCACTTCACCGGCATAATTTATATGGATAGTCTTTTGAGAATAGTATATTTATGATTTATATTAATATATTATAAGTTCTAATATATTAATATGGAATCATATTATTTAATTAGTATTGATCAAGAATTAATTTAGAATTAATTTAGTGATCAAAAAGAACTAATTAAATATGGACTCTTATATATATGGAATGGGCCAAGTTCATTTAGGTTGGGCTAAGCTTTCATGGATGGTCCATGGAGCTTTTAACCCACGGATCCTATGTAAATGAAAGGTCATGGGTATTAGGGTTTACATGGATGTAACCCTAATCCTCCATAATATATAAAAGGGGTCCTTGGCTCACAAAATTGGCACAAGTGTGTGAAAATAAGAGTGTGCCGATTTTAGTGTGCATACATATTCTCTCAAGTTCTTCCAAGGTGTTTTGGTGATTTGTGATTCCATTTGAGGCTTCCACACTATTGGGGCTAAGCTCTTAAAGCTTGAAGACATCAAGCTACATCAAAAGGTATGTCATCTAACTAGAACTTTATAGTATAGGTGCTTCATAATATGCTAGTTAGGATGAAACCTTGGAATAGTTAATATTTGCATGTATAATAGAGAAAACATAGATCCAAGGTTTATAGGGTTGCATGTACACCATAGGAGTGTTAGAATGCTCAAAACCCAACAGTGGTATCAGAGCCATGGGTTGTTTTCTGTTATATTGATGCAAATGTTTTATTTTCAAGTTGAAAAAAAAGGAAAAAAAACATGACGTTTGTCAAATTTTAAGATAATTACTTGTTTTGTGAAAAACGAATTATTTGTAAAATTTGAATCATTTGTTATATGAGTTGAATTAGGTCAAATTTAGTAAAAGATAAAATGATATGATTAGTTTATTAGTTTTAAAAGTTTGATCTAAATGTTTTAAGGAGTTACATATTTTGTCATAAAATTTTGGAGCTCAAAAGTTTTTTTTTTAAGTTGTGATCTTAAGGGTTTTTGAAACTTCGATAAGTTATGGATATGAAAGTTTTTTTTTAAAAAAAAAAAATTGATTCAAAATTTTTATGGAGTGACAAAATTTGGTGTTAATGTTTTAAAGAATTCCATAACTTGTTCTTAAGTTATGGAACATGGAAAGTTTCATCATAAAACACCATTAATTCCATAAGTTATGGAATCCAAAGGTTTTCAAGAATTACAAAACTTGCCCTCAAGTTTTGGAATTTGAGAAACGTTTTTTATGAAAAAAAGAATTGAATTCTAAAACTCTTGGGTTCATAACTTAAACAATTAATTAAATGGTTTTAATTTTGAGTTTAATAATTGGAATTATGATGTTTTGTTGAATAGTTCAAATTAACTCTTATGGACTTTATTAATAGTTAATTAAAGCGTTTAATTAAAAGAGTATTATTAATCCATAAATATATGGTTTGAGTTTAATTAAATTAAAAGTCTAGTTTAATTAATAGATTAAACCACCAAGTATTTTAAATGTCTAAAATACACCCTTATACTATTATAATATTAAAAGTTTAATATATTATATGTATAAGAGCAAGTCGTCTTACCATTAGTAGGCCTCATTCACGAAGCCGGTCTATAAGGGGGGTATAAGGTTACTGCCTATAAAATGGCAGTTTAATGGGTGTCCACTCTCACTCACCGCTTCCTTGACCGGTGGAGGGTCGTTAGCCGAACAGGTAGGACAAGGACTATAATTCTCCCTTCATTATAAGTATAATGATAAATACTAAGTAACTAAACACTTATAAATTCCCAATCTTAGTTACTTAGGAAAATGTGAATAAGGTGTTAATCCATGAAATTACACTTTGCACTTTGTTTAAGCTGTTGGTGGAGCGTGTGTGGTTAACCGGCACACTAACCTGGACTTAACAAGGTAGGCAAAGGGTAACTTAATGTTTATCATAGTATCGTTGGAGCGTGTGTGGTTAACCGGCACATCGATTGAGGGGTAAATATTAAGGGTACCAAGTATATTTGCATGGTTACTTCACACCTTGTTTTGTGATCCTCGGCATCCCAGTCACAAAACCTGAAGGGCACACTCGAGATTGAAACATGCCATTGAAAAGTTCAATGAATCTCAAAAGAATCTAGGAGTTTCAAAACCAATTAAAACCTAATAATACATTTCGTTTATCTTGGTGGAAATTGGTGAATCGTCATTCACCTACCTTCAAATATTTTATAGCTTGGATTACGGCATCCCTCTTCCAAGTTATAAAATAGTTTTTTGGGTCCTAGCCTTAATATATCATATTGGGTGTTATATTAAGGACTTAAATCAACTTTACGTGAATTTCTCCCATTGTTGATGTCTGGTTTAGACAACAATGATCTTCCCAAACCAAGCTTTCCTAATGAATATGACTTCCCGAGTTTGGCTCATGGAAGTCATACTTCTCTTCCTCCACCTCCACCAATTATTCTCCCTAACCCACAAGTTCAAGGTCACTCAAGCCCTAATGGCAAGCAAGGTCTATGTGTGATCACATCCTAGAGATGAAGTCACATATTGACAAGCCGGGAGAGTTGGGTGTCAAAGTCTTGAGAAAGTTGGATGTTCAATCACTTTCTAAGTCACATAGTGAGTTCCTTTGGGACTACTATGAAACAGACTATGACATGAACCTTAATGATCATATCTATTTGCTTGGTGCTGCTGAATCAGCAATGATTTGGAACGATAGTAAAGCAAATTTGATTAGAAGATCAACTTCCCAAAAACTTTATGGACAGTGACAATGGTGACACTGGAAATCCAGAAAAAGCAATCTCTTCCCAATGGAAAGAGATTGGCCATAGTCAACCCGGTTGACCAAATGGTAAAGCGAAAGGCTAAGTCTGAGATAGTCCCATTACCAAAGGGTCCATATGTTTATTTTGCCAAAGGAAGGGGCGTTGATTGCAAAGCTGCCAAATTTACCTAAGGATGTTAAAGTCAATAAGTTTGACTCTACATCAGGTAGAGCCCATTATCTAACTCTGTTAAGTTCTATTCTGAGATCCTCATTACATGATGTGACTGGGTCACATGTTGATGTTTTGAAGAATCAAAGAATAGAGAGAAATCTTAAAGGAAGTATATGCTGATTCTGATCGCGAAGGTGGATTTCGATCGCATCAGAATTTTGAGCAATTGCTTAAGAAGTTATGATATATTGCTAAGGAATAGATAACAACAATTTTCCATGTGGATTTTAGGGATAAGTTTTTCCGCAAAGTTTTAAAATAAAAGAAAATTGTTTAATTTTATTTATTTGAAGTATCCTTACAATGGCATTTGTGGAAAATTGTTGCTTATATGATTCTACTGACAGCAATATTGGAAAATGGATTTGATTCTTTCATTTGTGGTAGTGTCTAAATTTACCAAATCAGGAAAGTTCCTCATCACCCAAGTTTCAATTGGACCGAAACTTGGAATCATGCAAGTTGAATAGCATGATGAATGAGAACTTTCAAGCATTGGAAAATCAAGACTAATTACTTGTTCACATGGATGTGTGAGTCAAGTGAAGGACTAAATGGATCTAGTACACATTCTTGTGCACTGGTCATGTCCACCACAAAGCTCGTTAAGACTATTTGATTTACTAAAGTTTAGTAAATATGGTTATACTTACAAGTTTAAGTATAATTCTGAAACATTGGAAAAGTCTCAATGTATGGCAGAACGAATGGGAAGAATCAAATTAGGCAGAAAGATAAAAGTTTCTCAAATCTGAAAAGATGGGAGAGTACTTTAGTATCATGTTTGTGATCATCTTAATGATTTAGAAATCATATCACAATTAGTCCTCTAAAGGTCATCTTAGTGCATTCTTATGACTAAGAAGAGGAGTCATGAATTGTTGAAATGGTTAGATCAGGAAGATGAGTCATACTTCGTTCCAAAACAATTCTTAGAGTCATACTCCAAGATTGTAACTTGAGTGACATATCTTAAAGAAAGGTTTAAAACACTTGTCAAATGTAAGAGTAAAAGTGTCCTACGCTTGTACATTTGAAATTGGTAAGTTGTGATGTTTTGGAGAAAACAAAGACCAACTAAGGGCAATTGTGTGAAGTGTTTGTCTTGATAAAGAATCCACACTATCTCTTGAATATTTGGCAAGATAGTCTTATATGTCAAGAGGATAGTGGGAGTCTTAAAGATCCTAAAAAGAATTTCAAGAACTAATCAAGAATAAAACCTGAGGTTCTTCACTAGCACACGACTTGAGGTTTATAACCTATCGTGTTGACATATTCTATGCCCATTCCAGTTAAAGTTGGCTTTGCATAGGAGTTCTGAAAGTTCTCAATTAGTTGCATAACAACTTGGAAGCAATGGCAGGCCCTGTACTGCCAGGTGGCAAGAAGTTAAGATTGCATAAGTTCAGTCCATATGAGTTTGGATTTATCATTATCCTTGTCTTGTGACTATGGTTTTGACGATTCACATGGATAAGAACACATACACCATAAAATCTAAGGGTCATAAGGTTTCTCTCCGATTCATGAAAATGATGGTGAGGAAACACTTCCACCAAGTAGATTTGAAGCAGATGGCAAAAGGTATAAACAATTGAGACTATGATTACGGCATCCCTTTTCATAGTTCTGAAATTGTTTAGACACACATGCATGCTATCTAAGGACAGGTGTATGATTTTGATAAAGTTTTATCAAAGCATCTCGTATCAGAAATCTGAACTTTGGTAAGAAAGTCAATAGAGTATTGATTTCTAGAAGTCCAGCTGATTTCTGAGTACATGTCAAAGCTAGTGGGAGCATAAGTGTTATGCTAATAATCATCATGTTAGTGGGAGCATGATAATTATTTTTAGTGTTGCAAGTTAGCAATGTTAATTATAGAAAACAAAAGTTTCAATTCGTGAGGCTGCAGGGATTGAAAAAGTTGTTTTGCTATAATTAAGGGAGAGGATATACTTCATTTCAGTTCTAAAGGCTTAGATTGAGACCTTAATCATCTTTAGTCAAGAATATATATATGAATTTCATGTTGGATTGGTTCAACTTAAGGAAATTCTATATATTGCATTCTCAGAATTCGATTATGATTACGGCATCCCTCTTCATAGTCAAATTTTGAAAACATGGCAAATAAAAATATTGTAGCAAAAGACTGGTCTAGAATCATGTCTTTATGTGAGACATCATGAATCGTGTACCATTTGCTTTGGGTACAAGATCGATTGCATGTGCTATAATATTTGTCATTTCTAAATTTTTCCAAATGCCCAGAGGAATTAAGAAGGGAAAAGGTCTAGAATTGGATATGACTAAAATGATTAAGCAATTGTCGAGGACAATCTGAGGTTTACCAAAGATTGGTTGCTCAGGGACAGTTGGAAGTATAGTGCTAATTTTGGAAGGACCATATTGACATATTCTGAAAAGAGGCATCTCTTATTCAGAAGTGATAGTCAAAATGAGAATATGGAGTTGTCTCCATAGGTGGAAGTTATCTGTGTAAGATTAGAAAACTTAATGCAAGAAGCATGTCCAAAGCAATGTACTTTGAATATGAGACTTAGTTTCCATGGAGTTGATCTCCATTGGAATACCTTATAATGACTGTTGACAAGTCTTTGTGACTTTGTACATATTCATTACAGGAGGGTCAGTGCATATAAGTTTAAAATCTAAAGAGATTTCGATAAATGATAGGAATTTGAAATTCTCACATTTTTCGATAAGGATTTGGGAGTGTGAAATTAGAATCATTGATATTATGTTCAATTGGTTTATTTCACAAAGTAAGGATCATAGACAAACATAGAGTGCATACTTGGTGTATGGCAAAGCTATTGTTTAAGAAAAACATAGTGTACATGATTGGAGCATGGGACAACTAGTGTTTTTAATTCAAGTATAAAGTTGATAAAACCGAAACAATGAATAATGAGTAATCAGTATGGTGATAAATAAAAGTGTTTATTTATATTAATTTATTCTTGTGTTTCACTTTGCATGTTTTGACTTCCAGAATAACTAAGTCGCTCTTCCTGAATGATTAAGTTATTCAAACCATCCACAGTCGGTCATATGTTGGAAGTAGATATGAATCAAGACTGTCATGGGTTGGTTTGTAGAGGTCCAAGTTGGTGGACAAAGTGGTGCTACAACACTCATGAGTGCTCATAAGTTCTGAGTATTGGATTCAACCCACGCTCATTTGAATCACTTCATGGATTTTATCACGAGTGATCATGAGACGATAATATCTTATATTCTTAAAACCTAGAGATATGAGTTGTTACTATGAGTTGGTTATACATTGATTGCACGAAAACGCATTGGTAACTCGATGTTATAAAACGTGCCTTTGTGTATGATTCAACAAGTAGTAGAACAAGCCATATGAGTCGAAGTTTATCCATTCCTTTTACCTTCGGGATAAAAGCGATATCTGTGGGCCCCTCGATGATTTAGCGATGACACATGTGAGTGCTTGGCCAAGCCAGGACTGATTTGATTTGTTCAATCAGTCAGTCATCATAAATCGAAAATCGGGAAACAACAAATGGACAGAGAAAATGATTATAATCCATGTCTCAGTCCATATGATATCTACAATGGAGGAATATATGATCCCTTATCTAATGGACAAGTCATTGACAAGGTCAGAGTTCGACAGCGGCTTTAAGAGCTACGATTGCCAGTTAGGTTTTGAAGTCATACTCAATAATAATTTTAGACTTATCCAAGTGGGAGACTGTTGGATTAATGTCTAAGTCCATAACTATATTTGGTATGTACTTGACCCGACCCGGCATGGTCTATTTGGGTTGCACTTCACCGACACAATTTATATGGATAGTCTTTTGACAATAGTATATTTATGATTTATATTAATATATTATAAGTTCTAATATATTAATATGGAATCATATTATTTAATTAGTATTGATCAAGAATTAATTTAGAATTAATTAAGTGATCAAAAAGAACTAATTAAATATGGACTCTTATATATATGGAATGGGCCAAGTTCATTTAGGTTGGGCTAAGCTTTCATGGATGGTCCATGGAGCTTTTAACCCATGGATTCTATGTAGATGAAAGGTCATGGGTATTAGGGTTTACATGGATGTAACCCTAATCCTCCATAATATATAAAGGGGTCCTTGGCTCACAAAATTGGCACAAGTGTGTGAAAATAAGAGTGGGCCGATTTTAGTGTGCATACATATTCTCTCAAGTTCTTCCAAGGTGTTTTGCTGATTTGTGATTCCATTTGAGGCTTCCACACTATTGGGCCTAAGCTCTTAAAGCTTGAAGACATCAAGCTACATCAAAAGGTATGTCATCTAACTAGAACTTTGTAGTATAGGTGCTTCATAATATGCTAGTTAGGATGAAAACTTGGAATAGTTAATATTTGCATGTATAATAGAGAAAACATAGATCCAAGGTTTATAGGGTTGCATGTACACCATAGGAGTGTTAGAATGCTCAAAACCCAATAAGAAGATCAGTATACCCCATTTGGTAGAACATGTCGAAGATCTGGGCAGTAGAAATAGACTCCGAATGTATCAATGAATCGACATTGTTTAGCCCTAGAAGAGAGAAAAACCTAGACTTTGAGACTGAGTGTTTCTTATCAAGAACTTCAAAGATCATCTTTTCCTCCACCTTGACATACTTAGCAGATGAAAATGCCTTCAACAAAAGTGACATTGGAACACTTTCAACCTTGGTTAAGGCAATAACCAAAGGTGAGTACTTCAAGCATTCGACGATGAGAAGCATGAACGCGTCATATTTGAACGGAGCCAAGTCGAGGATCAAGTTCTGGCTGGGCTTGATGGTGAGGAAAGAGGACTGAGCAGTGTGGTCTTGAACAGATGATGAATCGGCCATTATTGCAGGTACGTGAAGAAGAAGATGAACCGTAAGAGAAATCACCTTTAGGTTTCTTGAGAGTATTGAGAGTGGTAAAGAGAAATAAGGGATTTGTGAAAGTCTTTTATATAATTTACCAGGAGAGAGAAATATCTTTGATGACGTTTGCGTGATTTTCTCTGAAAAGACGCCTGAAAAAGCGCGATGTGACAACTGTTACTCTGAAAAAGGTGTCAGGCGGCGTGAGGATAGGGACTGCTTTAAATTCACGTGCCTTGTGGTTTGAAATATTATCCATTCCTCCGACTCTTCATATTTTTCCGTAACGCTTCATATTCCAATAATCTGAGCACCTTTTGCCTTTTGAAATACAAGACCACCATAACATCGAGAAGCGAAACTGTGAATCTGAAAAACATCATAAGTACCACGAACTAGATTTTTGGAAAATCATAAAGATCTTCGTGCAAGACTGTGCCAAAGAAAAAGAAATAAAACAAAGTATATCTGTGGGATCTAGTGATATCATATATGACACGAAACTGAGGATCCCGGGAACGAATCTCTTCCTTCAAACTCAAGAGATACTGAGAAGTGTCTGTGTGGTTTCCCGTTGAAGTACGATCAAATGTTTGTTAAGAAACATTGAAAGGCATCTTTTTAAATTCAGGCTTGTGAGGTGGCTTTCACTTCAACCAAACTACGAACTTGATATAAGACCGAACGTTGGATGAAATACTTGTGTGGCCAGTGTAGCCTATAACATCAAGTAGGTTTTATAATTTTTCAGTGACTTGGTAAAATGTTAGAAATCTCAAAAACAAAATACGAACCTGGATCTTTTGGGAAGAAATGTCTTAGTTTTAGACAATTTCATAAAGATCTCGCAAAAATAAAAGAGATTCCGTGAAACAACAAACAAAAGTGGTCATCGTTGGTGTGTTGGTGAAAAACTAGAACATTCAATTGTTCACCGTCAATTCATTAAAGGTGTTGGATTGTGGGTTTCACTTAGCTCGTGGTAAAACGAAACTAAGATCATCAACACAGATGTTGTGTAACCGTAAACCTCAGTGGTAAATGCTGAGAGTCTCAAGGGTCATGTTTATGAAACGAAATGGATGGAGAAAAGTGTTGAGGTGGTATAAGAATTGAAAGTACCTCTGCTATGCCAAAGTGACCAAGCAGATAACTCTTAACTCAATATGAGAAGAGTAAGGTAGCTCATGACTTAAGTGAATTTAGCAGCCTGATTGGGAAGAACCGATTTGTATATATCGAATCGATAAGGCTTCACTTTAGAGTCATTGAGGCTATAGACAACATGATGCAGCATGCATCTAGGGACACCTAGCTAGTATAAAGATGAAGAAATTATACCTGCCTCATAACGCGAATTGAGATCAGCAGCAAATAAGCACCTTTTTGAACAACTCAGCCATCTAGTAATATTCGGTTTTAAGATTTTGTGAAAAGAAAAAAATGAAGAGAAACACAAAGAATAAAAATATTTTTGTATTTTTGATTATCTAAATAAAACAAAAGGAAAATATTTTTGTATTTTTGATTTTCGAAATAAAACAAAAGGAAAATATTTTTGTATTTTTGATTTCTCTGAAAAATAATTAAAAACGGAAAAAGAAATATTTTTGGATTTTCTGAAAATAAATAAAAACATAAAATATGCGAAACAAACTTTTAGAATGCATAATATACAAATGATACAGGAGTTCCAAACCACGTGAAAGAAATGAAGTCACTAACCAACCATTCGCTTATAAAGAATGAGTGAAGCGAATAGGAGCGAGTGTTCGTTCCATTTCGTGTCCCGAAAAAATCGGAAACGAAATAGAGTGAACGTTCGCCTTATTTCGCTTGATAAGAACTTATGGAGCTAATGCGAAAGTGATGAACTCATGGAAGCGAAGGTGGTTTCGGAACCGATTCAGCTTCCATCATTCCTAAGCCTTGGAGTATTCTATTAAAGGTTGCTTCAGGCAAGGCTTTCGTGAATATGTCAGCTAATTGATCAGCAGATCGAACGAAATGAATCTCGACAATACCATCTTCCACATGATCCTTGATGAAGTGATACCTCAGTGAGATGTGTTTCGTTTTTGAGTGTTGCACTGGGTTGTGACATATGCGAATTGCGCTTTCAGAGTCACAGTAAAGTGGGATTCGCTTCATGTTCAGGCCGTAGTCTCTTAATTGACTTTGAATCCATATAACCTGTGAAGCACATGAAACTGCAGCAATGTACTCAGCTTCAACTGAGGATAAGGATACGCATGTTTGTTTCTTTGACTGCCAGCTGACGAGTTTGCCATCGAGAAATTGACATCCGCCAGTAGTGCTTTTTCTATCCAATCCACATCCTCCAAGATCAGCGTTTGAGAATGCTTGAACGAAGAACCCTGATTTTGCTGGATACCATATACCAAGAGATGAGGTTCGCTTCAGGTATCTAAAGATGTTCTTGACAGCCACCATGTGAGGTTCGCATGGATTTGCTTGAAACCTGGCACAATAACAAACAAAAAACATAATATCTGGTCTACTAGTTGTTAGATACATCAATGAGCCTATCATTTGACAATAGAGAGTCATATCAGCAGCCAGTTTTTACAGAGATGGTGTTAGCTTCGTTTCGAATGCCATTGGAACCTTCACTCTTGAGTCTCCCATCATTCCAAACTTGGTCAGTAAGGTCTTTGTGTAAGCTTCCTGATTTATGAAAATGCCTTCTGGTCCCTGTCTTATATTTAGTTCAAGGAAAAAATTAATTGGACCCATGGAACTCATCTTAAATTTAGTCTCCACCAACATTATGAATTCAGCTGTTAAGCTAGGATTCCTAGAGCCGAAGATGATGTCATCGACATAAATTTGGACGATCATTAAGTGGTCACCCTCTTTCTTGTGAAAGAAGGTTGGGTCAACCGAACCTTGTTTAAATTTGGACATTTTAAGAAAGAGAGTTAGAGTTTCTTACCAGTCCCTTGGCGCTTGCTTTAAACCATAAACTGGCTTGTCCAAAATATAGCAGTGCTTGGGATACTTCTCGTTCACAAAACCCGGTGGTTGCTCAACGTATACGGTTTCTTCTAATTCTCCATTTAGAAATACGCACTTGACGTCCATCTGAAATACCTCAAAGTTTTTGTGTGCTGCGTATGCTAGGAAGATTCGAACGGATGCTAACCTTGCTACTGGAGCGAAAGTATTTTCATAGTCGATCCCTTCTTCCTGACAGTATCATTTCACCACAAGTCTCGCCTTGTTCCTTATTACATTTCCTTCTTTATCCATCTTATTACGAAATACCCATTTCAGACCAACTACAGATGCATCCGGTGGTGTGGGAATCAATCTCCAAACCATGTTTCGTTCGAACTCATTGAGTTCGTCTTGCATAGCATGTACCCAATCAGAATGATCAAGTGCAGTTTTGACGGTTTTCGATTCTATCATGGAGACGAACGAGTTAAACATACAGTATTCCACTTGAGAGAATAAAGCAGTTTGCTTTGCTTTTAGTTGAGAGCGTGTAAGTACTCCCGCAAACAATTCACCAACAACTTGTGCTTTCGGATGATCTCTGGTCCATTTTGTCAGTGGAGGGTAGTTTGGATCATAGGAAGGATCCAGTTCAGCATTTACTTCTTTCAATTCTAATTGAATGTCCGAATCATCATTCGTATTGTGATTCTCCCCCTCGAGTGATGAAACGATTTCAACATCAGGTTCAGAATTCTCCCCTTCTAGTGGACTTTCGTGGGTCATAGTTGGAGATGGGTTCTCCCCCTGGAAAGACGAAACAGGTTAGAGAATGAAGACGAACCCTCCCCCTGCAATGGTGTGTGATCTTGTGGAGGTTTGTGTGGGCTCTGAGGTTCGCTTTCCATTTCTTTAGAAGCATCATCAATTATCTTTTTCAGTTCGTCTACTTTGTTATCAGCTGCTCTTGCTTCAGAGGTGATGGCTTTCTCTGGCTCATCAAAAATTAGCTTGTACTCTTCATACAGATTGGAGATTGGAACAGTAACTTGACCTGTCTTGGGAAAAATTTCCTCCAATTAACCTTCACTTGATTGAATGTTCTTCACGTAATTGTTGTGACAACCCGAAACTTTCAATTGTTTTAACTCCGCAGTCAAGCACTTCAAAAATTAGCCAAATTCATCTCAAAAAATTTTTGGCCGGTTTTAAGTCCGTTTGAGTATTTTATTTTAATTTTTCGTCAAACGAGAAAATAAATGGAAGTGTCCGTTAGGTGTGTTGTGTAACGAGATAAACAATAAACAAATTGACTAGGTGTTTACGGCCAAACAAGGGGTTTGGACCGTAAACTCCCTTTGACATGAACTCATACATATAGCATGAGTTTACACTCCATTTCCCACTTTTCCACTTCCCACCCAAGAACACCAAGCCTTTTTCCTCTCAAGTATCATCACACACTTCTTCCAAATCCACCAAAAATGTAAGTTTTCCTTCCTAAATTCGTTCATACAACACTTAATCTAGTGTTTATACATCATTTCATCCATGAATTCGTCATTTTTAACTAGATCTTCAAGTGTTCTTCAAAACACCAAGAACACACACTAGTGTTTTTGGGTCCTAAACACTCCTACAAGCTTCATATAAGTAAGTACACTCCTCCTAGCTAGTTGTTAGCTTAGTGTACTTGTTAATCCATGGAATGAACACCAAAAATCCCCAAGAACATGTGTTTACGGTTTGGGGATCTCCCAAAACCGTAAACACCTCCAAAAGGTGTTTAGATGCCCCTAATGCCTTCTAATGTTTGTTTAAAGGAGTAGAACCTTGCATGCATAAACTAGAAACCCCAAAAACATGAAAGGAAGGGACAAACATGAGTTTACGGTTTGGGAATGTCTCCCAAAACCGTAAACACCTTCCAAGGGTGTTTAAGTGCCCTTAACACCTCCTATGGCTTGTATAAGTGACTAGAACCTTGCATGCATAAGATAGAAACACCAAAACACGAAATAAGAGGACAAACATGATTTTACGGCCGTAAACCCATGTGTTTACGACCGTAAACTCCCAAGGAGTGGTCCAAGGACCGTAAACTCCACCAAGGGTCCATTTGGAGCCCTAGTCACTTCCTAAGCCCTTGATTCGAGTCTAGCTCACTTCCTTGAGTAGTATAAGACCTTAAAACATCCAATGGCACCATTCCCATGAGTTTATGGCCGTAAACTCATGGGGGAAGTGGTCCAGAAACCGTAAACACCCCTAAGGGCCACCATTTGAAGTGTAAACTTCATAGTGAGGTCATACACTCCTTATATACAACCCTTAGTACTCTTAGCACTTGTAGCAAAGTGTTTTCAAGTATTAGGGTGTCCTAACTCACTTAATTAGTTATTAAATGACTAATTAGATACATAACTGTATCATTGCATGATCAATAGGATCCGAGTGTGCGTTCAAGTCCTCACTTGACACATAGCATCCTATACCATCCGTCCATCCGAATCACCCACGACAGGTGAGTTCATACCCCTATACTTTTCCAAGTTTTTCATGTTTTTCAGGGGGGGGGGGGAATACAAGCAAAAGTACAAGGAAACTTGTGCTCTATTTATCTCTTTTTGGTATAAAATGATTTCATGTTCAGCATGCTTTTAACTCAGAAAACTGTTTTACAAATCGATTAAGAAATCAATTCGTAGTAATAGTTTTCAAATCTAAAGCAAGGAACTCGTGAACCTTATAATAATATGTATTATTTCATAAAGGATTCATGCAAATCATAAAAGGATTTTTGTATTATCACTTGTAAATTCGTTAGGCTAAGTTTGAGACATGTCCTCGGTAACACTCCCCCGGATTCGTGAGTGGAGGGCTACGACTTATAACCATAATCTCTTGGAGGGAGAGCGTGACTATTGTGTATAGATCTATATGGGACTGACTATCCCACCCCCTCGCTGCTAGCTACAGTGGAACTCTTTGGTTCAGGGGTGACAAAGTCATAAATGATACTGGCCCATTTACGTGCCTTATCCAATCTTAGTACGGTTATGGCACTCAGAACTTAGGTAGCGAGAATTTACTCTTCTAATATAATCCTCTGGGTGTAACCAGAGCTTCTAATATAATCCTCTGGGTGTAACCAGCGCTTCTAATATAATCCTCTGGGTGTAACCAGAGCTTCGAATATAATCCTCTGGGTGTGACCAGAGCTTCTAATATAATCCTCTGCGTGTAACCAGAGCTTCGAAAAGAAAACTGTCGTCCAAGTATGATAAATACTCGCGTATAGATAACCAACTTTCAACCTTTAAGAAAATATGGGATTTTCTGGGATAACCAAATCTTTCATAAATAGTCTGTTTTATGTGTAACTAATGGATAATCAAAACCTCTTTCATAAGAAAATATGGGATTTTCTTGGGAAAACAACTTTTCAAAGAATCAAAGAAACATGTCTTTTACCAGAATTAACAGTTTATGAACTCACCAGCTTTATGCTGATATTTTAAAACTGCTTATATTCTCAGGGCATCAATAGACAGGTACTCCTGCCAACTTTTTGAGAAGACGGAGCTTATCGGATTCACGTCTTTTACTTTTGCTATATACTGATATGTATAATCTTTATATTAAGACAATGTAAATCTTTTCACGTACGTATTCAATGTTTGGATTGTGTTTACTATGCTTACTATGATACAACTGTTGTGATACTACGCATGACGTCGCTCCGCCCCGGAACGTTTCCGCCTTCGGTTTCGGGGTGTGACAGATTGGTATCAGAGCTATTGTTTATAGTGAACTAAGTATACCGAACCTTACATGGTATACAACTATAAACACTAAGGGGCCTAAGTGCTCTAAACTAAAAGTATACTTTCGAAATATAAGTATTTTTACAAAAAAGTATACAAGTATACTCGTATTCCAGGAACCGTGCCATAAGTAGAACAAAACAAAAGTATTTTGGATGTTGAACACTGCGGTTAAACCTGGCCAGTTATGTAATCATGTCTAGGGTCAATATAGCCTGATCAACTATATTTATTCGAGACATGACCAACATGTGCTTGGGAGTGACTTTGGTGTTGCAGCAGGCCTAAAACTTACCCCGTATCCATATAACTTAAAATACTATAGGAGTATTTTAGTCAGAGCCGAATACTTCGTAGAAATTCATTCCAAGTGTTGCTACTCATTCCTCTTAGCGATAGCTTACTTGCATCAGTAATCTTTCTTTGCTTATCGCTTAGTAGAACACTCTAATCATCATATTGAGATACATCTTGCTTTATATCTCTTAATTCAATTCAGAGGACTTACCATCCTCTTCTTCCTGATTGTTCCTAGAACAAGATGCCTCCCCGTAAAAGACCTAACAGAAGGAATAAAGACACTCCACCACCACCACCGCCCTCTCAGTTCGATCCCGTTATGTTCCAAGCAGTTGTTACTGCTGATGTGGCAGCCGCGATGTCACAAATGAATTCTGGCGGATCTGGTGGACAGGGAAGTGGTACGCATCCCCAAAATCATGAAGGTGGTCAGGGACACCAGAAGGAGTGTTCCTATAAGGACTTCATGAGCGCAAAACCCACATCTTTCGACGGCACTGGAGGTGTCATTGTCCTGACTCAATGGATCGAGAAAATTGAGTCCATTTTCGAAATCTGTTCCTGTTCGGAGGTCAACAAAGTAAAGTTCGCCGCTTGCACTTTCTCCAACAGGGCGCTGACCTGGTGGAATGGTCGGGTCAAATCCCTAACCCTACCAGTGGCGAACGCCATGGGTTGGGAAAGCTGAAAAGAACTCATGATAGCTGAATACTGCCCACGGGGCGAAATGTAGAAGCTAGAGCACGAACTCTGGAATCTAAAGATGAAGGAATCCGACATTGCTGCTTACACATCTAGGTTTGAAGACCTAGCGCTCCTCTGTCCGGGGATGGTCACCCCGGAAAGCAAAAAGATCGAAAGATACATTTGGGGACTGACCCAGCCGACCAAAGGAAATGTCCTGGCTGCTAGGCCAAACACTTTCGACAGCGCTAAGTGTCTGGCGCAGACTCTCATAGATCATGGAGTCGATCTCGATGAAGTGACAGCCACTCCTGAAACGGATAAGGAGAGCGGTGAGAAAAGAAAGTCCTGGAAACAGAAAAGGGGCCAGTCTTTGCAGGAGCCCTCAAAGAAGCAACACACGGTAGCAGTCCACGCTGCTACTACTCCTACTGCTACTCCTGCAACTCAAGCACCTACCAGTAGGTATACTGGTAGTTTTCCTTGGTGTGGTAAGTGCAGTTATAATCATTGCATCCCTGGCCCATGTCGTGAAATGCTCTGCAACAACTGTGGCAAAAAGGGCCACCTGACTCGAGACTGCAGAACACCAGTTCAACCAACCCATCAGGCCCCTGGAGCAAGTATTGGTCAAGCCTGCTATGGATGTGGAGAAGTCGGGCACTACAAGAGAAACTGCCCCAAGGCAACAACAACTGGAGGCACAGGGAGAGTACTAGCAATGAACCAGGGGGAAGCAGTTGCTGATCCTACAGTTGTTCCAGGTACGTTCCTCCTCGACAACTCTTATGCATGCATTCTTTTCGATTCTGGCGCTAAAAGAAATTTTGTTAGCCATGTATTCAAACATCTTCTTAAGCATAAACCTCAACCATTAACTGAAATATTTACCGTCGAGATGGCTAACGGTGAGAAAGAGAGCACTAATGATATTTATGTAGGTTGTAGTCTCACCTTAAACGATCATTCTTTTCCCATCAACCTTACGCCAATTTCCATAAAAAGCTTCGATGCCATTTTCGGCATGGATTGATTTAGCCCCAATCATGCTGATATCCTTTGTTACTAAAAAGCTATCCGTCTTAACCTTTCCTCCGATGAAACTCTTGTAATTTACGGCGATAAACTCAGTTCGAACCTCCATATCATGTCATGCATCCAAGCCCAGAAACTCCTGCGAAGGGAGTGTTATGCATTTCTAGCCCACGTTATTAACGAGAAGCAGGAAGTTAAAGACCTCGAGAGCATCCCCGAAGTCTGCAACTTTCCCGATGTTTTTCCCGAAGATCTCCCGGGAATCCCTCCCGAACGCCAAGTCGAGTTTCGCATCAACTTAATCCCCGGAGCTACCCTCGTAGCTAAATCCCCATATCGCCTAGCTCCAACAGAAATGCAGGAGTTATCTAGTCAGCTCAATGAGCTGCTCAACAAAGGATTCATCAGACCGAGTCCCTCGCCCTGGGAAGCCCCGATCTTGATAATGAAAAGGAAGGATGGATCCTTTCGGATGTGCATTGACTATCGAGACCTGAACAAGCTCACAGTCAAAAACCGTTACCCTCTTCCTCGAATCGACGATCTCTTCGATCAACTTCAAGGAGCCAGTTACTTTTCTAAAATAGACCTAAGATCAGGGTACCATCAGCTGCAAGTCCATGAGAGGAATGTTCCTAAGACAGCCTTTCGGACTCGATATGGTCACTACGAGTTCGTAGTGATGCCCTTTGGTCTAACCTACGCACCGACAGTGTTCATGGACCTCATGAACCGAGTGTGCCATCCTTCCCTGGACAAGTTCGTCATCGTGTTCATCGACAATATGCTTGTCTATTCTAGAAGCGAGGAAGGCATACACGTGGACCCCTCCAAAATCAAAGCAATAGAGAATTAGTCAGCACCAAAGACGACCTGAGCCTTCTAAGAACCAAACCGGGGAATACACCCCCCAGTGAGAAAGAATTCTTGGAACTTCAGAATGGCGATCACGCCAAGTGATGATCTAACCATGGAAATACATTATGTTCTAAGTACCGAAACATTCTATCTTATCAAAAGCTTAGGACCATCAGGAATTCTTGTTAAGAATTGGTCCAACCCCCGTCAGACCTCAACTACTTTTGGAATTCCATAAATTCCACCCAAATCTATCCCTGTCTTAGACTCGAAAGAGTGCTTGTCCGACGCGACTCTCAAAATCCCAATCGTCAAGATCGAAATCAATGAGAGCCCCAACTTCGTGTAGGAACCTGTAAAGGTCATGGACCGAAGAGTCAAGTGAAACGAAACAAATCCGCATCCCAACTGTGGAGGTCCGCTGGAGCGCCAAGCAAGTACCGGAGTTCACTTGGGAGTGCGAAGAGAAATTGAAACTTAAACGTCCCCATCTCTTTACTTAGTTATTTTATGATAACTAGGTGGCTCGAACTCTAATTTCGGGACGAAATTCCCTCTAACGGGGGGATGATGTGACAACCCGAAACTTTCAATTGTTTTAACTCCGTAGTCAAGCACTTCAAAAATTAGCCAAATTCATCTCAAAAACATTTTTGGCCGGTTTTAAGTCCGTTTGAGTATTTTATTTTAATTTTTCGTCAAACGAGAAAATAAATGGAAGTGTCCGTTAGGTGTGTTGTGTAACGAGATAAACAATAAACACCTTGACTAGGTGTTTACGGCCAAACAAGGGGTTTGGACCGTAAACTCCCTTTGACATGAACTCATGCATATAGCATGAGTTTACACTCAATTTCCCACTTTTCCACTTCCCACCCAAGAACACCAAGCCTTTTTCCTCTCAAGTATCATCACACACTTCTTCCAAATCCACCAAAAATGTAAGTTTTCCTTCCTAAATTCGTTCATACAACACTTAATCTAGTGTTTATACATCATTTCATCCATGAATTCTTCATTTTTAACTAGATCTTCAAGTGTTCTTCAAAACACCAAGAACACACACTAGTGTTTTTGGGTCCTAAACACTCCTACAAGCTTCATATAAGTAAGTACACTCCTCCTAGCTAGTTGTTAGCTTAGTGTACTTGTTAATCCATGGAATGAACACCAAAAATCCCCAAGAACATGTGTTTACGGTTTGGGGATCTCCCAAAACCGTAAACACCTCCAAAAGGTGTTTAGATGCCCCTAATGCCTTCTAATGTTTGTTTAAAGGAGTAGAACCTTGCATGCATGAACTAGAAACCCCAAAAACATGAAAGGAAGGGACAAACATGAGTTTACGGTTTGGGAATGTCTCCCAAAACCGTAAACACCTTCCAAGGGTGTTTAAGTGCCCTTAACACCTCCTATGGCTTGTATAAGTGACTAGAACCTTGCATGCATAAGATAGAAACACCAAAACACGAAAGAAGAGAACAAACATGATTTTACGGCCGTAAACCCATGTGTTTACGACCGTAAACTCCCAAGGAGTGGTCCAAGGACCGTAAACTCCACCAAGGGTCCATTTGGAGCCCTAGTCACTTCCTAAGCCCTTGATTCGAGTCTAGCTCACTTCCTTGAGTAGTATAAGACCTTAAAACATCCCATGGCACCATTCCCATGAGTTTACGGCCGTAGACTCATGGGGGAAGTGGTCCAGAAACCGTAAACACCCCTAAGGGCCACCATTTGAAGTGTAAACTCCATAGTGAGGTCATACACTCCTTATATACAACCCTTAGTACTCTTAGCACTTGTAGCAAAGTGTTTTCATGTATTAGGGTGTCCTAACTCACTTAATTAGTTATTAAATGACTAATTAGATACATAAATGTATCATTGCATGATCAATAGGATCCGAGTGTGCGTTCAAGTCCTCACTTGACACATATCATCCTATACCATCCGTCCATCCGAATCACCCACGACAGGTGAGTTCATACCCCTATACTTTTCCAAGTTTTTCATGTTTTTCAGGGGGGGGGGAATACAAGTAAAAGTACAAGGAAACTTGTGCTCGATTTATCTCTTTTTGGTATAAAATGATTTCATGTTCAGCATGCTTTTAACTCAGAAAACTGTTTTACAAATCGATTAAGAAATCAACTCGTAGTAATAGTTTTCAAATCTAAAGCAAGGAACTCGTGAACCTTATCATAATATGTATTATTTCATAAAGGATTCATGTAAATCATAAAAGGATTTTTGTATTATCACTTGTAAATTCGTTAGGCTAAGTTTGAGACATGTCCTCGGTAACACTCCCTCGGATTCGTGAGTGGAGGGCTACGACTTATAACCATAATCTCTTGGAGGGAGAGCGTGACTATTGTGTATAGATCTATATGGGACTGACTATCCCACACCCTCGCTGCTAGCTACAGTGGAACTCTTTGGTTCAGGGGTGACAAAGTCATAAATGATACTGGCCCATTTACGTGCCTTATCCAGTCTTAGTACGGTGATGGCACTCACAACTTCGGTAGCGAGAATTTACTCTTCTAATATAATCCTCTGGGTGTAACCAGAGCTTCTAATATAATCCTCTGGGTGTAACCAGAGCTTCTAATATAATCCTCTAGGTGTAACCAGAGCTTCGAATATAATCCTCTCGGTGTGACCAGAGCTTCTAATATAATCCTCTGGGTGTAACTAGAGCTTCGAAAAGAAAACTGCCGTCCAAGTATGATAAATACTCGCGTATAGATAACCAACTTTCAACCTTTAAGAAAATATGGGATTTTCTGGGATAACCAAATCTTTCATAAATAGTCTGTTTTATGTGTAACTAATGGATAATCAAAACCTCTTTCATAAGAAAATATGGGATTTTCTTGGGAAAACAACTTTTCAAAGAATCAAAGAAACATGTCTTTTACCAGAATTAACAGCTTATGAACTCACCAGCTTTATGCTGATATTTTAAAACTGCTTGTATTCTTAGGGTATCAATAGACAGGTACTCCTGCCAACTTTTTGAGAAGACGGAGCTTATCGGATTCACGTCTTTTACTTTTGCTATATACTGATATGTATAATCTTTGTATTAAGACAATGTAAATCTTTTCACGTATGTATTCAATGTTTGCATTGTGTTTACTATGCTTACTATGATACAACTGTTGTGATACTACGCATGACGTCGCTCCGCCCCGGAACGTTTCCGCCTTCGGTTTCGGGGTGTGACAATTGTCATCAAACGTGACATAATAGGTTTCTTCTATTTTCTTTGAGCGTTTATTTAGAACCCTATATGCCTTGGAGTTAGCGAATATCCCAAAAAGCTACCTTCATCAGCTTTCACATCAAATTTGTTTTGGTTTTCTTTGGAATTAAAGATGAAACACCTGGAACCAAGGACATGGAAAAACTTGACATTAGGTTTACGATTATTAATGATTTCATATGGAGTAAGAGAGAATCGCTTATTTAGGATGGATCATTATGGGTAAAACAAGCAGTCGCAATGGCATCGGCCCAGAAATACAGAGGTAGACAAGCGAAACTAAGCATGGTTCGTGCAGCTTCACATAAGGAACAGTTTTTCCTTTCATTTACACCATTTTTTATGGAGTATAGGGAGTAGAGAAGTTGTGTGTTACTCCCTTTTCAGCTAGAAATTCTTCAAACTCTTTGTTTTTGAATTCCAGCCCGTTGTCGCTTCTAACATTATGAACCAGCTTTCGCAGTTGAATATCCACTTGCTTTATAAAGTTCTTGAGCTTGGGAGTTGCATCAGATTTCTGTCTAAGAAAATATACCCAAGTGAAACGATAAAAATCATCAACAATTACAAGAATATACTTACTACCACCGACACTTTTGATTGCAGAAGGTCCACAAAGATCGATGTGTAGAAGTTCAAGAGGTTCAATGATTTTCGTGTTTACAAGAGTTGGATGACTTTTTCGACTTTGCTTCCCCATTTCTCATGCGGCGCATAGATGATCCTTATCAAACCTTAAGAGAGGAAGCCCTCGTACATGATCACCAAGAACAAGCTTGTTGATGTCTTTGAAGTTGAGGTGCAAAAATCTTCTGTGCCACAGCCAGCTATCGTCCAAGTGAGCTTTTGTTAGAAGGCATATAGCAAGCTTCCCTCGTATTGGATTTAAGTTCAACGGATACATTTCGCCTTTTTGCTGTGAATTCAACAGAACTGCTTTCGTTTTCTTTTCTATTATTTCCGATCTTTCATCATCAAAGGATACCTTCAATCCAACCCCCACAACTAATTGTGAAACACTAATTAGGTTGTGTTGCAATCCTTCCACATATGCCTCCTTTCGGATTGAAAAATCTCCATTTGTAATCATCCCGTAGCCTTTAATTGTTCCAAAGGAGTTATTCCCATACTTTACACATCCACAATCTTTGAGAGCCCGAAACACTCTCAGCTCTTCCTTCCTTCCTGTCATGTGACGTGAGCAGCCACAATCAATGTACCATTCGTTGTCGAACTGCTCGTCACATATAACCTGCAAAAATTAAGCAGATTTAAGAACCCAAAGTTGCTTGGGTCCTAGTGAGCCTTTTATAGAAAGCGGAAAAACAATGGAGCGATCAACCATATAAGTTCGTTTAATCAGGGTGGTTTCGTCCTTTCTATTTATTGTGAAAACTTGGATTTTCGTCTTATTAGAGTTAGTTTGTTTTTTCTTAATTTGATTTTTGACGAGATCTTTGTTATTTTTCCTAGGGTTAGTTGTCGACTTCTTAGTTTGAACTTCAGAACTTGGGATCAACTTTCCCTTTCCTTTGACATCCTTGATAGAAGCTTTCATTTGTTGAGAATGGTGAGAATTGGGTTTCTCAACGAACTTCTTAGAAGATGATGATTTGTGAGCGAAACTCCCCTTTTGTTTTTGTACACTACACGAATGACAGTGTGAACACTGTTTGGGATTCGCTTGCGAACTTTTTTTCGCTTTTTTATTGGAAGCTTTTTCTTTGTGAATGTAGTTAGAGTTTTGGGATTGCCAAAACTACTTCCTTTCGTTGAGATTCTTCTGATATCTCTGATTCCTCTGACGTTTTTGCTCTACAAGTTGCTTAGAGGATTTGTGAATATTCACCTTTGGTTTCGCTTCAATTGCTTGAGTTTTGTTCTTTACTGACGGAGATTTGCTTGTCTCCTTTGTGGGTTCTCTTTGAACTTCCTTTGTACCACTTGTACTAGCCTTCTCAAAACTTGATGGCTTGTTGATTGGTTCAGCCACATATCTGCCTTTAACTCTCTAGGAGGTTCTTTCAGACAGACCCTTCGTTTCGTCTGCATTATCAATTGGTGCGGACCAAAAGAATTCATCATAGCCATCTTTGTTGTCTTCATTAACGATGTACGTTAGTTCGATGGTTTGATTTTTGTTTAGTCCACCAGTGGCAAACACTTGATTTGGTATAGTTTGGACCTTTGGAAAAATAGTTGCTTTCACTTTTAGTGTTTTTGGTTGTTTTTGAGAAATCCGAGCGAATTCAACTGAATTTTAAGAGATAAGGACTTTTACAGGTTCAGGTTCGTTCTTAAAAAATTCGGAACAGTCAACCTCATCCTCTACAAATATTTCACTCATGTCATTGTCCTCATCAAATTCAGATGTACTTTCAATATTGATTTTGTTTTCTGAACTCAACTTAGAACTTAATGAGTCAAACTTCTGTATGGTTTCGGTCTTTATTTTCAACCTGTCATTTTCATCAATTAAGTTTTTTAGCAAGTCCTTTTGGTCTTTGGACTTAATGAAGGGTTCAATCCAGAACAATTCTATAAGCATCAGAGGTTTCATCTGAAGAGACGATAGATTCACACTTGTATCAATCAACATCAATTTCGTCTTCCTTTAATTCAAGGAAAGGCAAGATCATTTTGTGAATCTTTTTCCCAATTTCACAATCTAAATGCAACTGAGTAATATTAGTATAAAGTCGTATAGAAATTAAACAAAAAATATTCCTTTGTTTCAAAAGCTTTAAATTATCACGCTGCAAATAAATACGTTCGTCCCTAAATCTAGACATCTCTGACTCTTTCTTTTCTATCCAAATCCTTTGCTCCTCACTGATGAATCAATGAATCGAGTACAAAATGAATCAGAGTATAAAATCAAGTAAGAATGCAAGATTGAACAACGGATGTAAATATGATCTTGTATCAGCTCTATTACGATTTCGAATTTTTACAGAGTACAAAGACAGGTCTGTAAAAACTCTTATCTAACTCTAGTAAATATCCCTATTCATAGGGAACAGAAAGCGTACAAAAAATATACTAAGGCATAGACACTTAAGCTTCGAATAAAAGCGCCTTAGTAAAATAGATTACAAAATATTCGAAGAGTGCAAAATACACTTCGACTAATTACAACATTTTGACCCTTACAATCTCCCCCTTTGTAATAATAGTCGACCTTCTTAATTTGTAAGAAGCTGGATGGAATACAGTATCACTCTTCGAATTTCTGTGTACCAGGAAATTATCTTCTTTAGTTCTTTCTTATCTCCTTCATTGTTTTTCTTACAATGATTCATACGAATAATTAAGTTCGTATATTGAGATGTTGAATATCTTTCCACTTCGCATGCCTGGAACAAGAAACGTTTTGCTTTTCCAGCCTTGTCTTTTCCTGCGAAGACCATCCCAAAAGGCTTCAAGCAGATTTCACCATCAGCATACTTTTTCAATTCTGCTTGAGTCTTCGTAGGTGCCATTGGAGCTTTTATTTCCATACCTTTAGCTGTAGCTAACTCCACATCAGTTAGAGCCAAGCACTCATAATAATTTTCGATGAAAATCTTGATGTGAGCAAACCCAAGCTTAAATTCATCAGGTTCAGTGTTTTGAAGATATGAAAACGATTTGTCTTTCAGAATCAATGCAACTTGTATAAGATCATACAAGTTCATTAATGGAAAATCTGCAATTGTAAATTCGCAAATATTTCCATTTGCCTTGGCAACCACATACTTGATATTTTGGACTATGTTTTCGAACACCACATCATTTTTCATACTGATAACTTTCTTGATCTTCACCAAAGACCAAACTTCCTCAGGGGTTTTTGCAAGAACAGCATGAAATCTAATTTTCATGTGAGTACCATCATCCTTTTCTTTGAAATGTTCTTCTGCTTTAAATTGTGGCATGATGAACATTATTTCATTCATTGGAAAGTCAAGCTGACTTGTATCAGTATTCGTAACCATATAACTCTGCTTTGGTTTCTTCTCGAATGAATACATATGATTATATGCAACCTTGGCTTCGATTGTTTAATAATTGTAGTGTTTGGACGGATCACCTTTGTCCATACCCTTAGGATCAGTTGCATGTTAAGTCATTATGCTTTGAATTAACCTTAGCTTTTCAATTTCAGCTTCTGCTTCAGCTTTCTTTTCTTCTTTCGACTTTTCCACAACTATCGTTTTCTCTTTATCTTTCAAAGCTGAATTATCTATTACCTCTTTTGATTTCGAACCACTCCCACCAGTATCAGCAGATTTACCAATCACAATTCCTTTCGAAATTGGTCTTGTAATTTGCATAGTTGTTACAACTGTTGAAGTAACCGGCCCAGCAGATGCAACAATTGGCTTCGTTGATGGGATCTTCGAAGAAAACACCTTTCCCACAACCTTCGCATCTTCACCACCAGCCTTCGTATCTTCAACTTTTCTTTCTCCCCCTTGCACCCCCGTAAAAAACAGGTGGGGCATCTGTTGTTGGTAGAAGGCTTGATATACGAGAAAGAGGGGCCAGTTGCTTGTGTAAAATAGCTTCGAATTGGGTGAACTTCTGGGATAAGAATTCTGGAGTAATCAAAGAAGATGAAACTGGCTTGACAGATAGATCTTTTAACTCCTTCAGCAATGTAAGCACTTCCACAAAGTTGTTTCTTTCCATGGTAGAAATTTGAGTAAGTTGAGGACTCATACTTTCGTATAACTTGACAAATTCACAAATAATGTCAATCTTCTGACTCAGAGAAGCAAAATCCTGTTTGACACTAGCAACCTCCTTTTGCATATCTTCGCGAAGTTCACGAATCTGCAAATTAACATCCTCCCTGACCTTCTTAGCATCTTGAACAAAGAGAACAGGTCGTTCCATTGCAACTGTCTTCAAGTCTTTTAAATCTGCAGCAAACTTTGAATTTTGAGAATCTATCCTTATCTCATTGTTTTGATCAATATGATCAACCTTCTCCAAAATTCTTGACTTAGAGTCTCTAACCATCCCAAACACTTTACCCACCATCTTGGCTTCGACCATTTGTAACATAGTATCAACTTCCAAACTTGAGACTGACGAACCACCCCCCAAATCAACTTTAGATTGAATTATGGAATTCAACTTCATATTCAAAATTTTAAACTGTTTCATCGTCATCAACATATGATCTGGAAAATCTTCTTCTTCTTCATCAAACTTTAATTCATCAAACGTGCCTCCAAAACCTTCATTATCAGTGTCGGTTTCCATAAGAACAGTTTCTTGAACAGGCGAATTAAGTTTGGGTGTCTCAGTGGATTGAGAAGAAAAAATGGAAGTAAAGGGTTGATAGATGATATTTTCGAATGTAGGGGAATCAGTGGTTGAAGTAATTGGAGTGATTGGTTGAGGTAAAGAAACAATATTTTCGAAGGCTATAGAAGTAGAATGACCTTGATCTACTTTCTTCGAATCTCCTTCACCCATATTGACATTTGCATCCGTATCAGATACGTTTGCAGGAATGCCTGAAGTTCGTACCTCCTCAGAAACTTATTTGGCAACCGAATCTTCTGTAGACTCAGTGGAAAGCATAAGCTTTCGTGTCTTCTTCTTCTTCTTCTTTGACAGATGTTTGGCCATATCCTCAGCCCTTCGTTTCTTTGACAATGGAGAAACAGGTGCTGGCACTTCACGAATTAAAACACCTTGATGAGTAACTTGAGGCTTTCGGACCACTTTATGCGTTGGAGACTTGCTTCTATGTGTAGATTTCATTTTGGTTCTTCGAAACATACCGGTCTTCGAAGGAATCACCACTTGCTCTTGAGTATCTTCAACAACAGGCTCAATCAATTTTGTCTCAGCAACAGACACTTCAATTGTAATAGGCTTCTTCTTTGGAGATTTCGTAGATTTCAATTCTATGACTTTGTTTTCAGAAGAACTAGTTTCATTCTTCTTCGACCTCTTGGATTTCTTAGCTTCCCGTTCCAACAATATCCCAGTTTCTACACTAGAATCAATAGTTTTCAAATAAGCCACCAAAACGGAATTCGAAGGATCAACTCGTTTTAGCATAGCATCAGGAATACGAGCCACAAATGGAAAATCTTCTACATTATCTGTGACATCCTTCGGACTGTGAAATGTCTGGAAAACAGCTTTTTCTTCATCACTGGGTACCAAAATCTCCTCCTTGTTGTAAAAATATTGGAGAATCAAGCTCTAGTACCTCGCACATGAAATTCCATGAAGAGCATCCGTGTGTTCTACACTCTTTTGAAATTCCTTCCATAACTATGTAGAATAGTCCACTTGAAGATCATAGTATAGCCTAGCAACCATGACATATACCTCCATTCGTCCTTTATCGAGACCCACAGTTCTACCAGTTAAACACCTCAGAAAAATACCAAATAGAAAATTCCAGATACTAGGAAGACCATATTTCTTAAAATAACTGATATTAGTTAGTTGTGGTTGATAACCCATCTCATTGAACATATGAACAATTTCAGGGAAAGTGAAATCAACATATGGTGGTGAATTTGGAATTTCAAGAATTTGGCAAAAGAGTTTCTTTGACAATCTAACCTTTTTGTCATTAACCAGATTAAAAGTAATAGCATCAAAAGCTTTGTTGTATGTAGCCGTTGATCCTGCTTGAGAAAGCCATGACATCGAAACTGAAAACGAACTGAACATAGCCTTTGACAGAACATAACTCTTTAAAGCAACAATTAACATCTTCAATTCTTCAGGGTATTGAGAAACATCAGCATCCAATTGATAATTAGTCCCTTGAATCTTCATAATCGGTAATGAAGTCACATCTTCAGTGGTGTGAGAAGGATCAACATCGACATGAACAGAAGTCGCCATTGTTAGAGTTTGAAAGCTTTGATGATCAGAGAAAATTGGGATTTTTTTTTTTTTACTTTGAACGCATAAACTGATAAGAGACCTTGGAATCCCCTTTTATATGTAACCCTAGAATTTGAATTTGAAGCGGGATGTGCAATTAATGATATCCGACGTGGCACCTTAAAAGTCGCATCAGTCTGCCAAAAAATGTCCAGGTGTCAAAAAGTAACTGTCACATCGCCTTAAAACAAGGAAACGTCTCCTCCCACAGTCTGTTCATGTCTCGTCAAGGAATAGTAATCGTCAGCATCCTTCGGATGGAAGAAAGGCTCTTTCACTTTTGGGATGAAAAGCGAAGTCATATGCCAGATGTTTGAAATCATTAGCCTGAGTTGGTATTACTCAGAACCTCAAGGATTTCGTGAGTGCAGTGTTCCAAAAAAAATTTAGACGAGAAGCAATAAAAACAAAATTTTGGAATACTGTGATGTCAAAATATCAATTTGACACGAAGCCTGATATAACCCTGGGCAAAGATTTCTTCGTTAATCACCAAAAGAGATGATCAACAGCTTATGTGTGTTCCCGTGAAATACAATCGAATACTTGAAGAGAAGTATCGAAGAGCTTCTTTTATAAGGGTTCATGGGTAGCTATAAAAATTTCGTTACATATCATCCTAAACATAAGGTGATAAATTGTAACAGAAATCACTTGTTTGACCATTGTAATCAGTGACAATTTTGCTTTGAAAAATTTTAAGTGACTTTGGATTTCGAATGAAACTCACACGGAAAGCATATTCACGAGAAAACAAATTTGTGCTAGATCTTGTTGGGTAACAAACATCATGGGTTTCGAATGTTTGATCAAGACCACTCATATGAACAGAATATGATTTTGAGTTTCGAATGTGGGTACTAAAACAAAGGTTTCGTGAAAATCTGAAACATAGTTCCCCGTCAATTCCTTAAAAGTTTAGATTATTGGGTTTCACCTTCATCACAGTCTCATGATGTCAGATCATGAACACAGATTTTTGATATGTCTAAGTCTCGATTGGTGTGTTCAGAGACCTCTCGGACATATGTCTTCGTGTGTGATCGTGTAAGAACTTTTTGGATGAAAAAGATGGATAAAAGACATGGAATGTACCTCTGTTATATTTGGACAAAACAGTAAACTCTTAACTCATTGTGAGAAGAGTCAGGTAGCTCAGGAGACTAATGTGAATACAAGCCTGATTTGGAAGAAATTTTCGTATGAAATATTTCATTAAGGCTTTCGTACACACACATTGAGTCATTGGAGGCTTTGGACAACATGCAGCAGCATACTTCTAGGGACAACTTAACTAGTTCAAAAATTTAAAGATTCGTAAGAGACATTTACCTGACCCTAGTACTGCAGGCATTATCCACTGTTTATCATCATGAATATCTGCAACAAAGTACTAAAAAGAAATAAGAAACAATATATTTTTGTTGTTTTGATTTTTCGAAAATAAAGAACGAAATAAAAAGAAAATCTTTTTGATGTTTTTGATTTTTCGAAAATTAAGACAAAATAAACGAAAATCTTTTTGTATTTTTAATTTTTCGAAAATTAAATGACAAAACGAAATGTACTTGTTGCAAATAGACGAATTTTTATTAACCCTTGAAAAATGATAAATCTACGAATTCGAAGGGGTCGAAGCGTTGACTATGAACAGTAACCTCTGAACGCTGAATGACCTTGCATTGTCTTTTATTCAGCGCCTCTGAATCATTCCTGGTCAACTATCATTCTCCTTTTTCGCATGGAACAGAATTTGCATCGATCATTCCAAGTCCTTCTAAAATTTTTACAAAGGATTTTTCATCTAAAGGTTTCGTGAAAATATCAGCTAACTGATAAGTTGTTTTCACGAAATGCACTTCAATATTTCCATCCTCCACATGATCCTTGATGAAATGATAACGAAGAGCTATATGTTTAGTCTTCGAATGCTGCACAGGATTATGACAAATTCTTATTGCACTTTGAGAATCACAATATAATGGAATCTTTTTCATATTAATTGCAAAATCATGCAATTGACTTTGAATCCATATAATTTGTGATGTGCAAGCAGCAGCAGCCACATACTCTGCTTCAGCTGTTGAAATTGATACACATGTTTGCTTTTTCGACTGCCAGCTCACCAATTTGCCATCGAGAAATTGACATCCGCCACTTGTGCTTTTTCTATCAAGATTACAACCACCCAAGTCTGCATTCGAATACGCTTGTACAAAGAACCCAGTTTTCGAAGGATACCACAATCCTAACGACATTGTTCCTTTAAGATAACGAAAGATATTCTTCACAGCAGTGAGATGTGGTTCTCGTGGATTTGACTGATACCTACCACAATTACACACAGAGAACATGATATCAGGTCTACTTGCTGTTAGATAAAGTAATGAACCAATCATGCTCCTATAAAGAGTTAGGTCAACTGCAGGTTTATCTAACGAAGGTGTCAACTTTATGCCGGTTGCCATAGGAACTCGTAACTTTGTGGTATTCGTCAATCCAAACTTCTCTAGCAGATTCTTCGTATATTTTTATTGATTAATAAAAATTCCTTCTCTGCTTTGACGAATATTCAGTCCAAGAAAATTATTGATTTTTCCCATCATGCTTATTTCGAACTTACTTTTCATCAGATCTTCGAATTCTCTAGAAAAAGCAGGGTCAGTTGAGCCAAAAATAATATCATCAACATAAATTTGAACAAGCATGAGATGATTCCCAACTTTCTTTCGAAATAATATGGGGTCAACAGATCCTTGTTTAAATTTAGATTGCTTCAAAAATGAAGTAAGAGTTGCATACCATGCTCGTGGAGCTTGTTTTAAACCATAAACTGCCTTATCTAAAATATAAACATGATCCGGATGTTCTTCATTAATAAAAACTGGGGGTTGTTCCACGTAAACTGTTTCTTCAAGCTCTCCATTTAAAAATGCACACTTCGCGTCCATTTGATAAACATCAAAGTCTTTGTGAGCTGCATAAGCCAGAAATATACGAACAGCCTCGAGTCTTGCGACAGGGGCAAAAGTTTCTTCATAGTCAATACCTTCTTGTTGTGAATATCCTTTAACAACAAGTCTGGCTTTGTTTCGAATGATATTTCCATCTTTGTCGGTTTTGTTTTTGAAAATCCATTTTAACCCGACAATCGAAACATTTTCAGGTTTAGGAATTAATCTCCAAACCATGTTTCTTTCAAATTCAGACAATTCATATTGCATCACAACAACCCAATCTGAGTGTTCCATTGCAACCTTAACTGTTTTTGGTTTAATTTTAGAGATGAAAACATTAAACATGCAAAATTCTTGATGAGTATTCAATACCTCATTCTTTGCACGAATTTGAGCTCTTGTTAAAACACCCTCTTGTGGATTCCCAATTACTTGATCCTTCGGATGATCTCTTGTCCATTTTTCCATTGGCGGATAAGCTGGATCAAATTCCAAAGGTGCATCTTCGTATAAATCATCATTCTCTGAACCTGCAATCGAACAAACATCATCAAAATCATTATTATTCTCAATGTTTTCTAAATGCTCCCCTCAACATTATGCTCCCCCTCAACATCAGCATACAATCTTTCATTCCCCCCCTCGAAAGAATGCTCCCCCTCAACTAGAGTGTTCGACTCCAAGTGCTCCCCCTCCACTGGATTATTTTGCATACTTTCGCCTATTTCTTGAGAAGTGGATGTTGAATCATCAGTAAACTTCGTTAATTCAGAGAGATGATTATCTTTTGCATTAATTTCAGCATTAACAGCATGATCTGAAATACCAAAAATTAAATCATAATCAATATCCAATGTTTGTGAAGGTTCAGATTCATCTTGTATTTCTTTTAGAATAGGATGATTTTCAAAATGCATTTCAGTTTGTTTAATATAGTAATCATCGAATGTAAGATTAAAAGTTTCTTCAACTTTTCGTGTTCTTTTGTTCAACACACGATATGCAACTGAATTATGTGAATATCCCAAGAAAATCCCTTCATCTGCTTTAGCTTGAAATTTTGTAATATTATCCTTGAGATTCATAATGAAACACCTGCATCCGAAAACATGGAAAAATTTGACGCTAGGTTTTCGATTGTTGCGAATTTCATATGGAGTGATGTTAAAACGACGATGGATGAAAGATCTGTTTTGAGTAAAACATGCGGTGGATACTGCTTCAGCCCAAAGGTATTGTGGAAGATACGCATATGCCAACATAGTCCTTGCTGCTTCGCATAGAGATCTATTTCTTCGTTCAACGACACCATTTTGTTGTGGTGTGTGTGGAGATGAAAAATTATGCGAAATCCTCTTCAATGTTGTTTCCATCTTTTTGATAAAGTCAATCATGATTTGTGCAACTTCGGATTTAAGCCTGAGAAAATAAACCCACGTAAATCTTGAAAAGTCATCAACAATTACTAAAATGTACCGTTTCTTGTTGAGTGTTGAAACTGTTGATGGACCACACAAATCAATATGTAAGAGCTCCAGAGGTGCGACAATTTTTGAATCTATCTTAATCGGATGACCTTGTTTATGTTACTTGCCAACTTCACAAGCTGCACATAAAGAATCATTATCAAATTTAAGTACAAGTAAACCTCTTACCAGATCTTGTACAACAAGTTTGTTAATGTTTCGAAAGTTGAGATGAGAAAGTCGTCGATGCCAAAGCCAACTTAAGTCTGATGAAGCTTTCGAAAGAAGACATATAGCAGGTTTGCCTACTATCAGATTGATGTCTAAAGTGAACATGTCACCTTTCCTTTTTGATTTAAGCAAAACTTCTTTAGTGTTGACATTCGAAATAATGCTTCCTTCTTCATTAAAAAGAACTTGATTGCCAGTGCCCACAACAAGTTGTGAAACACTTATCAAGTTATGTTGAAGACCTTCAACATAAGCAACACGATTCACTGTGAATTGTCCGTTCGTGATCTTCCCATATCCTTTGACTTGACATTTTTTATTGTTACCAAACTTCACTACTCCAGCATTCTTTAGGCTTCGAAAGTCACGTAAATTCTCCTTCTTCCCAGTCATGTGACGAGAGAAACCACTATCAATGTACCATTTATTATCATATTGCTCGTCACATAGTACCTACAATCAGTGGAAAAATTTAGGTACCCAAGGCTTTTTGGGTCCTTGGAAATTAGACTTCAATTTCGAATGTAATGAAGAACTTTTAACCAAATCACAAACTTTGGTTTTGAGACTATCAATTAAGTTCACATCATCATTTATAGGAATTGAAACATAAGATTTTGATGGTTTCGGATGTTTACTGACATTACCCTTCGTATTCTGAGTTTGTGATTGTACATTCTTTGCTTTCATTACTGGTTTCCATGCTTTGACTGATATGTTCGAATTTTTAGAAGATGAACTGCCGTTTGATGAAGTATTCACAGACTTCTCATAGGCTTCGTGAATTTGCTCCTTTGAAATGTACTCGACTGATACATTTTATCTTTGCCTTCAAGCCATTGATCAATGTTCTTCCTTGAAGTTATCCCTTTTTCATGTGAAATTTTCAAAGTTTGTTTCTTCGTATAATTAGGAAAATTTGGCTTTTGAGGAACAAAATCAACTTTTGGATTGGTTAGAAAAGATTGAGCATAAGATGTATCAACAGTTGATTTAAAATGTTGACGTTGAGAGAATTTTTGAGTTGTCTTTGATTTATTTGAAAATTTTCTTGGAAGATTAGTTTCTGAAACTTTCGAAAACTTTGGTTGTTTATTCACTTCAGACCTTGAATGATTTGATTGTGATGAAGGCTGATTATTTGTTGAAAAAAAGGAATTTTTAGCTTTGAAAACATTTTTGGGTGATTGTGATTCAGACAAGTATTTATTTGTTTGAGCGGGATTTTTCTTTTTGTTTGAAAAAGTTGTTGAATCTGTTTTTGTCATTTCATCTGACATCTTTTGAGACTCAATAATCTGCCAAAATATTTTCTTCCTAGCTTGTCTTTTTGAAATGTTATTTTCCTTCGAAAATTTGTCAATTTGATCTTTGAATTCCTTGGAGTTTAATTTGAAAACATTTTCATTTTCCATTACAACTTGTTTTGAAATCTCTTTTTCAATTTTTGATTTTTCCACCCATTTTCTTTGTGGTTTTTTACGTTGAAAAACATACGAATTCTTGGTTAGATTGTTTTCAATTGTGCTTTGATTTGCAAAGAAACCTTCATCAGTTGTTTTCAAATTATCTTCTTCAACTAACTTCTTTAATTCTGGTTTGATATTCTCAACATTTCCAGTAGTTACGAATACTTGATTTGGAAAAATGACATCATCTGTACACTTGAAATTTGGATAAACCACAGTATTCGTTTCAAGTTAGTGAACACCTTGTTCATTCATTACTTTTTCGAACTTCTGTGTATCACCATACACTTGATCAACCACAATTCGAGGAATTTCTTCTTCCTTTGAAGATTTCTTTTTCTTCGAAATTTTCTCTTCATTTTCATCATCGCTATCATCAGTTTGACTATCTCTGATATCCACGAAGTCCAAATCACAAACTTTCGAAGTTGAGGGTATATCAGTTTCTTTCATAACCATCAAGTCCTTAACTTTTTCTTTCCCTTTAAATGTTGATGCAACATTAACAATAGACAACTGGGAACAATCAACATCCTCAAGATCACTAATTTCACTAATATTGTCAGAATTATCTTCAATATCGGCAAAATTAGATTGAGAATCAGATGTTGAATTCTCAGACTTTTTCAAAATTTGAATTTGTTCAGATTTAGTCAAAGTATCATTCACTATGTTAACTAATTCATTCGTATCAAGACATTCATCAATTTTGACAATTCCATATTTATATTTGTCATCAGGAACTTTGTCAAATTCAACTATTATTTTCTCACAATCATACGAAATATTATCTACCTTAGCTCTTTCGTATGCTAGAAAAGGTAATAATTTTCTATGTTGCTCTTTACTTATTTCACATGAATGATGTAAATCAGTTAATTTGCCATAAAGTCTCTTAGCAGAATTACAGTAGATGTTTCTTTGTGCTAGTAAAAGTTTGACTTCATTTGATAAAGTATCCCTATCACACATAATATTCGTTATCTGTAATTCCAAACAATCAACTTTATTTATTTTCATGTCTAATCTCTTTTTGGTCTCTAATAACTCCATGGACAACTTGTTGGAGTCATTGCTAGCAGACACAACAATTGAATCAAAATAAGTAACAGTCTCATCAAAAGATATTAGTTCAGAGTCATAAGCATGTGTAGGAATATTAAAAGATTCGAGAATATTACATACCTTTGTTGTCATTGGAGATTTGTCTGCTGCCTTGGATACGAAGCATCTTCCTTTCACTTCGAATTCCTCTTCATCTGAGTCCTCCACCATCTTCGCATACATTGCTCCATGTGTTGGATTCTTCATTTCTTCATCGTCTGATCCGGATGACCAGATTTGATAAGTTCCATCCTCCTCCTGTTCACCCTTTGCAACCAGTGACAAATTCTTAGCTTTCACACGAACCTCCTCAACCCTCTCTGCATAATAAGCCTCATCTTTTACTTTATTCTTCCTCTCATCCTTCTTCCGAAGCATACAATCATTCGCAAGATGATTGGCTCCATTGCAATAATGACAATCTATTCCAGCATCACCTTTCAGTTTCTTCTCACTCTTTCCTTCAGACACCTTCAAATCTTTCTTCTCAACCTTCTTTTTCTCTTCAACAACAGTTTTACTCACAGCACTTCCTTTTACCTCAGCAAGCTTAGCCTTCGGATTGAACGGCTTTTTGAAAAACTTCTTAACACGATTATTCGAGTAAAATGCTATTGCCTCATCATCCGAATTCATGATGAATCCCTCATCTTCCTCTGAATCACCATTTTCAGGTTCTTTCTCAGATATCTTGGACACAAGTGCCAATGGACCTCCCAAATTTAGCTTCGTTTCCTCATATATTTCATTAACCTCAATTCTTTTCGAAGACCCATCACAAAGATGAGATTGAATTCCATTGAAGTCCTGGTAATTCCATAGCGGTTGCATCGATAGATTAACTCGTTCAGACGATCATAGTAAACTTCAATTGTTTCACCTTCTTTTTGTCTGAAATCTTTCAGCTCGACCAAACACTGTTTGACTGAATTGATTTTCGTCTTCTCACTTCCTTGATTTTCGGCTTCTCGCAATTCCCTCATACATCTCTTCTCCAGTTTCTTCAGACGATCAGTTTGATTTTCAACACCAGAACTTGCAGAAGATGATCCAATTACTTGAACATTCACTAGAATATTGACATTTCCAGTGATACATGACCATATTTCTTCATCAAGACCATTCAGATAATCCTTCATACGATCAGCCCACCGATCATAATATTTAGGGATTAGCATTGGAGTTTTGGTCGATGATCCTAACAGATGAGAAAACGAGGTCATTGAATTGAGATTGAAGCTTGCCATTGTTGTACGGAAGATGATTTTGAAAATTTTGAAGAAAATTTGGAAATTTGAAAACAAACTAGTTGAATCAAATCGGAATTTCAAGAAGAACACTCGATTCAACAATTCAAATGCAGAATCGAATCACAAACTAAAATCTAGACAAATTTTTCACTATCAAAAAGTGCAGAAACTTTTGAACCAAAAAGTTGATTCAAAAACTTTTTGAATAGGTGAAAATCTGATCACAGATGTGATTCCTGCTCTGATACCAATTGATGAATCAATGAATCGAGTACAAAATGAATCAGAGTATAAAATCAAGTAAGAATGCGAGATTGAACAACGGATGTAAATATGATCTTGTATCAGCTCTATTACGCTTTGGAATGTTTACAGAGTACAAAGACGGGTCTGTAAAAACTCTTATCTAACTCTAGTAAATATCTCTATTTATAGGGAACCGAAAGGGTACAAAAAATATACTAAGGCATAGACACTTAAGCTTCGAATAAAAGCGCCTTAGTAAAATAGATTACAAAATATTCGAAGAGTGCAAAATACACTTCGCCTAATTACAACATTTTGACCCTTACACTCACTCTTGGATGATATCCTGCTGATTTGATCAGTTAGGTTAGAATTCGTCAGACGAGTTTGTTTTAAGCTACCACTAATACTTGAAAAGGTAAATTTTAGATCATTTAATTCTTTTTTATAGTTAGTGTAACATCGTGATTTTCAGGAATATTATTGTATGTGTTAACCTTGAGGTTGAAGAAGAGACTCAACGAGTTAAGGGTCCAACTCGCCGAGTCGATTTGAGATTGCTGCGTGGATTTAATGAGGGGACTCGACGAGTCAAAGAAGGGACTCTTCGAGTAGGCGTTGGGCAGAGAAACCCTAATTTTCTGGACTTGTGCCCTATTTAAATGGCCTTAAGCCCTTATTTATGCCTCCCTTATCTCCAGAGAGCCCTGTGGGAAACCCTAGACCAGTTCCATCCATTGTGAGAGAGAGAGTGGCTAAATTGGGTGTTCTTGTGTAATTTTGAGAGGGGATTTGGAGAGCATCTTGGCTTGGATCAAGAGAAGGCTTTGGATCCAGAGATTCTTCAGAGTTCTGCTTCAGTTGAAGGTAAAAAGATGCTATCTTGATCATTTCCTTATAAGATCTTGTTCTAAGGGAACTTTTAGGGCTTTCTTCCATTTATCTTGTGTCATGGAGTGATTTGTGTATGGTTTGAGGTTGGGACCTCAGATCTGGACTATGAGTGGCCTTGTAAGTCCAGAAACCCGAGCTTTATTGAGTTGGAAGCAAGCTCTTGTACATCTAGCCCTTATTGGAGCATGTTTTGGCATTATGAGCCTTACATGCCATGCATGACCGTAAAGCTTGCAGCTTTACGTGCTAATCGAGCCTTAGAATAGTAGATCTAGTGATTGGAGTGATAGATCTGCATTAAATCGTCTGAATGAGAAATCAGATCAAAGGGACTCGCCGAGTCTATGAACTGACTCGACGAGTCGGCGAGGGTTTGTCCCGATGGATTGATTGTGCGATAACTCGGCGAGTTGGGGGTCAACTCGACGAGTTGAGCTGGACTTTTGAGACTTCTGAGGATACGAGGGGACTCGACGAGTCGTAGGAGTGCACTCGATGAGTCGGGTCAAACTTGGACTGTTGACTCGAGTTTGACTTCTGTTGACTTTGGGGTTTTGGTCAACATAAGTGATAGAGACCTTGGAGGGGTAAAATGGTCTTTTACCCACTTCAAAGAGTTAGAAAGAGAAGGAATCGCCTCCGGTTATCTGAATCGTGAAAAGAGTATTCTTTAGAGATATGCATCCTTGTGTTAGGAGGAGGCTAGTTCGAGATCCGAGCGCGAGGTTATTTTCTCACCTGCTAGCCGAGGTGAGTCTTCTCACTATACCTTACCTAGGGTGGTAATTATGTGTAACCGGAAGGTCTTATGTGCTATGGCGAGTATGTGATATATGTTGCTATGTGATATGTATATGTTATGTATGTTTTGAGCAACAGGGTATGGACCGAAAAGTCAGCTGTGCATGGACCGGAAGGTCAACATGGTATGGACCGGAAGGTCAATAGAGTAGGACCGGAAGGTCTACTCGGATTGTGGGACCGGAAGGCCCCTGAGACACATTGACCGGAAGGTCTCGTAGAGCTACAGCCTCGAGTGGCTTATGTGCTGTATGTAGTATTTTGGGGAACTCACTAAGCTTCGTGTTTACCGTGTTATGTGTTATGTGTTTCAGGTATCTCAGAGGATCGCGGGAAGGCACCGGCTTGATTGTACACACCAGAGAAAGAGTTATGTTTTGAGGATCCTGGATTATCAATGGAGTTGTGTTTTGTAATTTGAATAAACAAGATTTCTATACAATATGTTATGAAAAGTATGCGATTTTAAAATGAAAAATTTGTTTGTAAAATTACGGTGTTACAGTTAGATATGGGTATTTTAAGAAATTCGAGAATGGAATTTACCTTCTTGATCAGTTGATCACATTCGTTGATCTGCTCACAGTCTGGTTTTGCTGCAAAGCACTTATGTTCTCTTCTCTCTTTAGTTTACTCACATCCACCATCAGTTGTGTAGTCTCTCGTCTGTAACACTCCATTGGTCACTATCAGACACCTTCCAGCAAACTCTGACCATCTTCTTTCGCAACAAATGCCCTGCCACGTGTGGGCTTGCGAACTTCCTCATCCTCCGAATCAGTAGACCAAATCTCTACTCCTCCAAACTCATTCTCCGCTGTATTTTCCTTCACAATTAAAGCAGGCATTAAGTTATTAGTAGACTTATTCTTCTTGATCTCTTCCAGCTTATGCAAGTAGTAAGTATCATCATCATCTCCTTCTTTCTTCTCATTCAGCCTCCTCATCATGCATTCCTTACCCAAATGATTTTTGCCATGACAATAGTTACAGTCATAACCTGAGTCACCAACCAGCTTGCTTTCTTTCTTCTCTTCGTCCTTTTGAGGAGTGCTTTTGTTCTCCTCTTTCGCTTTCTCGAAGCTGTAACTTCCCTGGCAGTTTCGATTCTTTGTGGTAGGGAATTTCTTTCTTGCAAACCGCTTGGGGTTTGAAACCATCAAAGCATATTCTTTGCTCGTCAAATCATGATCAGAGAGATCAGTCTCTGGTTCTTCCTCTGCAACACCCTTGCCCTTCGAAATGAGAGCTAAGGACCCCATACGGGACACAACTTTCATTTCTTTCATCACTACACTTTCATGTGACTTAAGAATTCCAACAAGTTTGGCCAATGAATAACTCTTGAACTGTTCGTGTGCTTTAACAGTTGAGACTACTACCATCCATTCAGGTCTAAGTCCATTCATGAATGTGACCTTATGCTCGATCACCTCTCGTCCTATTCCATGCTTAACTATCTTACCGAGAAGATGATCGTATCGGTTGAACGTCTAGCTAAGATTCTCTTCTGAGTTTTGTTTGAAGTCACCAAACTCCAAAAGCAGGAGTGTTTGGGTGGAATGTTCGAGATCCTCATATGTGGAATAAAGCTCTTTAAGCATGTCCCAAATATCAGCATTGTCACAAGAACTCACCAAGCGGAATGTATCGGACTGTAGAGCGAACCTGATAACCCTCATTGCTTTAATATTGCTGATGAGTTTGTCTCTCTCATCCTGAGTAACCTCCTTCATATCAATGAGCAACTGGTTGTATTCCTTCTGAGTTTTAATTGTTCTTTTGGTTTCAGAGTGAACAAAAGGACCCTCAGTAATAGCTTCCCAGATCAAATACCCATTAGCTTCTGAGCCAAGAACATAGTCTTCAAAATGAAGAGACCATACTTCATACTCATGAGGATAAAGAATCGGAATCCTTGTGGTTGATCCTATGTTGTTTAAGATGTTGATTGGATTGGTTTGAGAATCGTCGTTCGACATGTTGACTTGATTTTCGTACCTGTTAAGAATCAGACTTGTAAGATCATATTAGGGTAATATCAAGATCACGGAGTGGCGTCAAAAACGTCATGATGGCTCCAACAGATTCGAAAATAGCGGAAACCCTAATGATTTCTTCAAACAGAAGAGATGCGTATGATTTACACAGTCTCCTGCTCTAATACCAATTGATAAGACCAAAATCCTTATAGACCGAATAGATTCTGAACAAGTATAATATGAACACGAAGTAAAGTAAGAACACAGAATGAATCAACAAAGTGTCGAATAATTAAAAGTCACGCCTCAGATGAACTCGATGTAGAATTTCAACTATAGAGGTATGCTAGGGTTTACAAGAATATCTCTATCAAAAACGTTAATAATCTACGGTGCATGCATGCACTATTAATACTTCAACCCTAATAAATGATACGGCTTGGACAGGCCCAATACCGAATACTAAAACTAACTAATAAGCCCAATGACACAACACTAAATACCCAACATATAAATAATTAATGATCTAGATTTCTTAATAATCCAAATTTCTACTGATCTATAGCTAATAAGGGACAGCTAGTTAGGATCATATCGGAGGTAGGGTTCGTTTGGTATATAGAGTATAATGTTTGGAAATCACACTTTAAACACCTCACTAAATCCAACCTAGACATCATTCCCGTAAGTAGATCAATTAGTAAAATGATGTTGGAATCACTGGAAAATATTATTTATAGGTTCATAATAACGACTTATGACTATAAATATAAGTTATACTGAAAACAAAAGAGTGTAGCTTAACTTACAGAGGTTTTAGCAAAAACTGGGAAAGCTGGCAGAACTCCGACTCGGGAGCTTCTCTTTGTCGGGCTCTTTGATGCCTAGAGCATTGCTAAACACCCCTAAGGACTATAAGAACTTGGACACAAGAAGAAAGAAGTCTTGGAGCAAATAGATTTGCAAGATGTGAGCAAATGAGGGATTTTATGAACTTATTTATAGGCTGCCAGGAAGGATTACGCACAGCTTAATTTTGAGTTATGCCCAACGTAATTTAGTGCTACGCCTAGAATACTAGCGTGGGCAGCAAGCAAATACGTATGTACTTTTTAAATCTTCAAAATTTCATAACTTTCGCATATAAGCTCCGTTTTGGACGTTCTTTATATCCACGCTTAGCTATCGATGAGATTTACAAATTTTGTTTAGACTCCGTCGGCTAATTTTGAATTTATTTTTAAAGTTATATTTTTAACAGGCCTAGACTATTAAAGTCCATTAAAAATTCATAACTTTCTTGTCTGACGTCCATTCATGACTATTTTTATACCGACGACATCTTGTTAACGAGATCTTCGATACTCATTTAGATTGTTTTGGCTAAAAATCGGCTGATCTATAATTTGATTTCTGAGTTGTATATTGCTACGCTGAATCTTGGAAAAATCATAATTTCCCCTAATGAAATCAGATTTAGACGTTCTCTATATGCACGCTCTCGTTTTAATGAGTACTACGACTTTCGTTTAGACCACTTAGGCTAAAAAGTAATTTATCGCAAATTTACTATTTACGATACACAAAATCGTGTTGGTTTAATCATGAAACTTCGAAGAAGCATAACTTCTTTATACGAAGTCGGATTTCAGCGTTCCTTATATCTGTAAAATCCTTATTATGACCAATTCAACTTTCATCAAGGATATCCGGCCTAATTATTATTCTATTTGGGCGCGTATTATTCATTTTGTTATAAGCACATATATTACATATAAGTACATATAAATCACATAATAATCAAATAATTCTCTTTTATTACATCAAATAGGTTACAATTGTTGACCCTAACTATTGCATCATCTTGTTAATGCCTAGCGGGAAATGCAAGCATTACAATTCTCTCCACCTTAGGATGATTTTGTCCCGAAATAATGCATCAACAAACAGATGTGGATAGCGACTCATCATGTCGCTTTGTATCTCCCTGGTGAGGTTTGGCCCATTCGAGTGTTTCCATCTCACTAGCACTAATTCAACCATCATGCGTCACAACTTCATCGTCTTACTGTCAACAATCGCTTCGGACTATTCGATTAACCTCTTGTCTTCATCAATCCTTAACTTTCAAAGTGGAATTATATCGAGAACATCCCATGTGAACTTCATCAAATAGCACACATGGAAAGTATTATGAATACCGTCCAGTTCTTTTGGCAATTCCATCTTGTTAGCTTGGTTTCCAATCCTATGAAGAACCTTGAACGCCCCAATAAATCGTGGACCCAACTTTCCTCTCTTTCCAAATCCAATAAGTCCCTTCCATGGAGAGACTTTAAGAAACACCAAATCTCCAACTTCAAAGTCATTGGTCGTCGCTTCTTGTCAGTATAGCTCATTTGGCGATCTTGAGCTGGTAACATAATTTCTCTAATCACCTCTAGCTTTTTAGCATTCTGATGGACTATTTTGGGACCCATAAACTCTTTTTCTGCAGCCTCATTACATCTTCAATCTTTGCTGGGTTAACCAGTATTCCTTCTTGGTTAACCACGTAACCCAAGAATTAGACTTCTCGAATGCAAAAATCACACTTAGAGAAATTTTCATAAAATTTCTCCTTCTTTAGAACTTCCAGTACTTCTTGCAATAAACACTATCACAGATCTATCAAGAAAAGGCTTACAAACTCGATTCATCAGATCCATAAATGTTGCTAGAGCATTGGTCAGTCTGAACGACATAACCAAAAACTCATAGTGTCCATATCTCGTTATGAATGCAGTCTTCTCTATAACGTGCTCTCTCGCCTTCAGCTGATGATATATCAGCCAAAGATCGATCTTTGAGAAATATTTCACACCCTGCAGGTGATTAAACAGGTCGGCAATCCTTGGCAATGGGTACTTATTCTTCACCATTTCCTTATTTAGCTCTCTATAATCTAAGAACATCCTCATTCTCCCGTCTTTCTTCTTCACGAATAACACCGGAGCTCCCCAGGGTGAAGAACTAGGTCTAATCAACCCCTTTTCCAACAACTCTTGAAGTTGCATAGTAAGCTCCTTCATCTCTATCGGTGCTAATCGATATGGTGCTTTCGCTATTGGCGTCATTCCTGGAAACAAGTCTATTCGAAACTCTACTTGTCTATCAGGGGGAAATCTAAGAAGATCTTTAGGAAAGACTTCCGGAAAGTTGGACACCGCAGGTATCCTTCGCATCTCCTTTTCTCCTTCTTTTCATCGATCACAAATGTCAGGTATGATGTAATTCCTTTGGACAAACACATTCTGGATTTCAACAGGGAGATGATTCTAGACTTTATACTACGTTTGTCCTCCTACACAATAAACGACTCTTTTACGGGCGGGTTACTCTCACCATCTTCTTCCTACATAGTATCTCGGCATCATTTGCACTAAGCCAATCCATTCCTAATACTATTTCGAAACCGTTCAAATAAGTGGGCAACAATTCCTCGTGGAATTTATTCTCATTCAAGTCGATGACGATCTTTTTAATGCAATCGGTAACAGGTACGAATTTGACACTAGAAACTTCTACTACTAGAGCACTATCTAGTTTATCTACAGGCAATGCTAGTCTTTTACCAAATTTATACGATATAAAGGTGTAATTAGCTCCAAAATCGAATAGTATATTGGCAGGAAATCCATTTAAAAGAAAGGTATCTGAAGTGACATTTGCTTCCTCCATTGCTGCTTCCAGAGTCATCTGGAATGCTCTAGCCTTTGGCCTAGGCGACACATTAGGCTTTGCAACCTCCTTCTTTTTTGGTCAGTATGTTGCTATATGTCCTTCTTCATTACATCTGTAACACACCTTCTTGTTGGATGTTCGCTCATTGGCATAATGACCAGTTCTCCCACACTTGAAACAAGTCACCTCCTCACCGTATTTCCCAGAGTTCTTCTTTTTGCACTTCACGCACCATTTTGCTTCACTTACTCCTCCTCCAAACTTCTTGGTACCAGACTTCGAGAATCTTCTTTCCTTCTTGGATCTTGAAGATCCCTCAAACTTCCTCTTCTCTCCTACCTCTGCTCTCTCTAGACCCTTCTCCCTTAACTGGATCTCAAAATTCTTAGCTACCCAGATGGCGGCTTTCAAGGTGGTTGCTTGTTTGACCATTGGACTGAAGTCCACTAGCAATCCATTACCAAACTTGTTGGGTTTAGAGATTTCAGGTGGAACCAAGTAAGAAACAAGCTTCATTTTCTCCGTAAAACTTTCACCATACTCGTTGATGTTTATTTTGCCCTTCTTTACGTTCTGGAATTCGTTGTTGATCTTTATAAGATCGTGCCTAGAGCAGTACTGCATTTTCAGTTGCACCAAAAAGTCTTCCCAATACATCTTACTAGCTTCTCCCTTGGGTATGATATCAACTAGGAACTTCCACCAACTTAATACCCCAGTCTTCAACTGTCTAACTGCAAGAACGGTCTTCTGCTTGTTGATACAGTCACAACTTTCAAACACCATCTACATCTTGGAGATCCAATCCATGACTTTCACCGGTGTTGGGCTTCCAGAAAGACTTGGTGGCTTGGATTCCATGAAATCCTTGTACTTGAATCCACGTCCATCATCTCCTTCATTTGGTTGGTTCTTTCTAACCACTCTTGGTTCACCGTGACTGATAGTACGACTATAGTTTCCCTCCTTAGACTGTTTTCATCCAGATCAACTTGCACAATAGGTACAGTAGGTTCATCCCTATTATTATGCAGCATTTGTCTCATCTCCTCCCTTTGTCCGACCATCATATTCTGTATCATTTCTTGGACTCCTGCCATCATAATTGGTTCTTGCGTAGGCATTGCCCCTGGTGCACGCTTGTGTGCACGAGGCTCAGGCTGCTAATTATTGTTTCCTAATCCACTTTGAGTTCTCACCATGTCGATCTATACACCAAAGCAAGCATTTAATTTACAGTGATGAGAACTAAGATAGGTAAAGCTTTATTTATGATAGACGTATAAATCTCCTTATCACTCAGAAAAGTTATATGTTAGTTCCATAGTTAAACCTTTAAAAACTGAACACATAAAATTTCCAGATTCGGTTGGTAATAGATCATAGATCCGATCAAATAATAGAATCCTAAAGCATATAAGGCATCTTATAGCTATAACATAAATCATTTAGCACATAAAAGCAATTTAGGCATCTTCCCTAAATAAGCTAGTGCTTGTGTGTATTCAGGCATACTTCCTAAATATAGTAAACACTCATCTCACAATCATCGCTTATCATTCTAAGTTTAAGTCTAGAAATCTTGAAATATTCCTAGTTCGGTTAAACTAATGCTATGTACCAGTTGTGACATCCCCAATTTCACGGCCAGAATAGACCGAATTATTTATGCATTTTTAAAATCAGAATATCCTTTTTGAAGAATAATATTGTGGAATTTGTTCCCAAAAATACGATATAGATATTACCAAAGCATTTCTGAAGAAATGTATTTTAATTATATTAAAAACGTCGGGATGTCATCGTAAATACAATACATAATCATAAACAGAAATAATACACACCTTACAAACATCTATTATTCTACTAGCCTGTAATCCATAAACCTCTCATCCGATCATCACACTTGTGCTCTCGTGCCACTACCTGTAATACAAGAAATTGAGTGGGTCGGGCATGGGATCCTGGTGAGCACATAGGGTTTTCAACCCATAATAATTAAATTCTTGTAATTATATATTTTCATCAAATCATTCAACCCGATTACCCATTCCCGTTATCCTCACTTTCTGTCCCTAAAGCATCTAATTCAAGGGACCTATCCTAAGGATTATCTTAGGGATAGAAAATATTGCCTAGGGGATTCCTAAGCAATACATGTCAATAAGGAAACTGTGGAAGAATGGAGTACACCTGGTAAACACTTAGTTGAAAAACACCTACAGGTTGTGAGTCTGCTAGCGTTCCACTGGGCTGTCTAGAATAGTCCATGGTAAAGTCAATGTCTCTCATTATCTATTTCATCTTTCATATATCATATTTTATCTACCCATCTCTACCCAACATATTTAGATGTCTAAAAATACATATACAGTTTGAATTAAGTAAAACATGTATAAATCTTTCATCTAGCATAGATATCAGGAACACAGATAATAGGAACATGTAGCATGTAATTATCTTAAATACTTCATAGATATATATATATATATATATATATATATATATATATATATATATATATCTATATATATATATATATATATATATATATATATGTAATATGAAAGTAACTATGCACTCACTTGTTAAAGTGATGACTCGAAATTTGGGCAGCGCTTCGCTTTAGCCCTTGGCTTTTCCTTTTATATGAACTAGGTTTAACTATCACTAAGTCTTAGTTTATTATTATTTATGACTTATTAATAGTCTATATTGTTCAGTAATCCCAATTTCTACTGATCTATAGCTGATAAGGGACAACCAGGTAGGATCATCTCGAAAGTAGGGCCCATTTGCTATATAAAGTATATTCTTTGGAAAAACCCACTTTAAATACCTCACTAAATCTAGCCTAGAAATCATCCACGTAAGTAGATCAATGAGTAATATGATGTTGGAATCACTGACAAATCTTATTTATAGGTTCATAATAACGAGTTATGAATATAAATATAATATACACTGAAAGCAAAAGAGTGTAGCTTAATTTAAAGAGGTTTTAGCAAAAACTGGGAAATTGCACTGGCAGAACTCTAACTCGAGAGATTCTATTTGTTGAGCTCTTTGATGCCTATAGCCTTGCTAGAAACCCCTAAGGACTAGATGAACTTGGACTCAAGAAGAAAGAAGTATTGGAGCAAATGGATTTGCAAGATGTGAGCAAAGGGATTTTCGCAACTTATTTATAGGCTCGCAGGAAGGATTTCGCCCAACGTAATTTCGAGTTACGCCCAGCGTTATTTAGTGCTACGCCCAGTGTAGTGGCGTGAGCAACAAGCAAATACGTATGTACATTTTAAATCTTCAAAAATTCATAACTTTCGCATACGAGCTCTATTTCTGACGTTCTTTATATCAACACTAGCTATCAACGAGATCTACAACTTTCGTTTAGACTTTGTTGACTAATTATAAATTTATTTTTAAACTTTTATTTTTAACAGGCTTAGACTATTAAAGTCCATTAAAAATTCATAACTCACTTGTCTGACGTCCGTTTTCAACTGTGTTTATATCGATGGAATCCTGTTAATGAGATTTTCGATTCTCGTTTATATTGATTTGGTTAAAAATCGACCAATCTAAAATCCGATTTTTGAGTTGTATACTGATACGCTAAATCTTAGAAAAATCATAACATCCTCTAATGAAGTCAGATTTAGACGTTTTCTATATGCACGCTCTCGGTTTAACGACTACTACAACTTTCATTTCGACCACTTAGGCAAAAATGTAATTTATCAAAATTTTACTTTTTACGATACACAGAGTAGTATCGGCTTAATCGTGAAACTTCATAGAAGCATAACTCTTTCATATGAAGTTGGATTTCAACGTTCCTTATATCTTTAGAATTCTTATTACGACCACTTCAACTTTCATCAAGGATATTAAGCCTAATTATTATTCTATTTAGTCGCGTATTTTATTCCTATTTTGTTATAAGCACGTATATTACATATAAGTACTCATAAATCACATAATACTCAAATAATTTTCTTTTATTACATCAACTAGGTTACAATTGTTGACTCTAACTATTACATCATCTTACAAGTGGGTTCATATTCAATGTCATGGCTAGTGGTAGAGTACATGAATCAAATGTCTCGTTTAAGGGGGTGTTTTCGCAAAAAAGCTTATTACTTATTAGCTATTTGGCTTATAGGCTAATAAATTATAGAGATTTAACTTATGAAAAATGTCTTATTAAAGGTTTGTCACCGCTATAAGCTATTTTTATCCAAACATTTTTTTAGCTTATAGCAGTGTGGAACCGCTAATAGCTAATAATTTGTTTTGTCAAACACCCCCTAATTGATATTAATTAATTAATTTGGTTGATATTAATTGATTTGCTCCTGATTTCTTGAGATTTAATTGATATTAATTGATGATTTATTGCTGATTTTAAGAGTGTGATGTTTATGAAATTGAATGGAGCTAAAACGATGGGCGAGAAAACAATTTGGTGATGATAGAGAAAATGACAAGTGGCAAAATTTACACTCTTTTGTTAAAAGACATAGATAATTTTCCCAAAAACCTTTAAATACAAAGTCCTTTCTGAACCACCCAGAGAAAAAAAATCAAAAAAAAAAAATTAGATCCGAAAACATTGTCTTTTTTACCCAGAAAAAACCAACTTTCTGCCATTTTTAAACACATTCAAGCTTTGAAAATTATGTAAGTTTAATTTGTAAAATCATCATTAAGCATCTCCATTTCTTACTAACATATTCTCAATAACAATTATAACAAATAGATTCATAACGATACGAATTTCATGTTTTATTAAATTTTTGATATTTTTATCAAATTGCTACTTGTTGGATCGAATTGAGGCACGAGATTAAAGCAAAATACATTTAGCATGCATATAAATCTATCTAAACAACTATATCAAGCTTAAATTCGATGAACATACCTTAATTTCTAGGAAATATCTGAAAATCTTCAAGAACTTCGAAACCTGATTTCTCCCTTTAATCTCCATTGTTTAACGATATTCCAGTGGTGTTGTTACTCGATTTCTCAAGCTATATATAATGTTAAGTCTAGGGACCATCTCATTTGCTTGAATTTACACCCCCATCAAGGGATATGGTTTGTGATATAAAACCTCATAATTTCCTAAAACATAACTCATTAATTTTTTAAAAATAATCGTCGTATTATAATAATACAATCAAAGTATATATAATTACCAAAGCCCAATAGAAAGGCCCAACTTAAGGCCCAAGCAAGATTAGGGTTTTTACATAAAATGACGATTAGGGTTAAGTGTTTCTTACTTAACCCATTAAGGACTTAATCAATTAAGTCCATCAATCTACTAGGTTAATCATGTGGTGTGGCCAGACTTAATACACAATCCCAATCCGGTCATCCAAAATGCGGGTCCCGACAATCCATAATCTATATTTCCAAAATTAGGGTTTTCTAAACCCTAATTAGGGTTTCCAACCCAATCACAACCCAATAGGACCAAAAGCTAAGTCTTTAGATCAATTAAGGTTTCATTAGGCCCACTAAGGTTTCATAAGTCGGGCACCACCCACTACCACCTCGGGTAGTGGTGGTCAACGGCGGCTCACGGCGGCGGCTACTACCTCACGGTGGTGGTTATGGTTCTAGTCCAATTATGTCCAAGCATCACAAAAGCAAACTAATCACGAGAAAAAGCACGCCGCCACCCAATACGACGGCTGGTGGCGGCAGGAGGCGGCAGCCACCAGCTCACGGTGGTGGTTATGAGTTTTCTTTCATTATACTAGTCACTAATTACAATTACATAATGCAATAACTCGAAATAACCCACACAAAATAAGATAAACACACCCACACAACCACCCTTGTGGTGGCCGGCGGTGGTAGAGGGTGGCAGCCACCAACTCACGGTGGTGGTGGTAGCCTTTTATCGGTTTTTCGGCCAAGCAAAACCACCCACTGACATACACACAACAAAAATACACACACATACGATTTTGTTTGCAAAATCCACCCAGCCACCCACCTGGTGGCGTACGGTTGCGGCAGAGACACAAGAAGGCGGCAACAGCGACTAACGACGGTAATGAGCGCGAAAGGGCGGCAATTCAACAGTGAAAGGAGGTAGCGCGACCGGAGACGACCTCGTCTTCGTGGAAATGGCAGCGTAGCGACTCGACCATGGCCTACAGCAGCCCCTGAAGTCGTCGGTCTTCTATTTCCCCACGACTGAATCATGACGGAAGAGGTGACTCCTTGTCTTCGTCGGCAGTGACTGTTCGTGGTCCTTGTCGGCGACGGAAGTCACGGCGGAACTGGATAATTGACGGATTCCATTGGTGGCAGCGACGTTGGCTGGAATCGGCGGTCGTTTGGCGGCCATGGGTGATCGGAGGATGAGCAAAAATGGGTGGTGGCAGCTGAAGGGTGATACCCGGTGGCTGAGGCAACAAGTTACGGTTAGGGTTATGGGATGGGTTATATACACGGTCCCCATGTAACATCACTCCATAATGACAACATTAGCCCCTCCTTCTCCCTTTTCTTTCAAAACGAATCCATAACTTACCATTTAAACCCTGCCTTCTGAAATCCTTTACAAATCAAGTCCAATATTTTACCCAGCAGCCCCTCCCTCTACAAATTATTTTCAATTGAAGTCCTTATGTTATTAAATGGCCCCTCCTCTACAAAACCTTTTGAACTTAGGTCCAGAATTTACTCTTTATCCCCCGACTCCAAGAATCCTTTCATAATAAGTCTAATACTTACCAAATACCCCCTGTCTTCTAAAAATCTTTCCAAAATAAATCTCGAAACTTACACTTTTAACCCCCAACTTCTAAAATTATGACATTTAACTCCTCGAGTCCAATACCTTGTCATATTATTATTGATTTTAGGACTACTATTCATTCATTAATTTGTCTATTTATTTATTTAATAAACGACGTGTTACAAAATAGCAACCTACTTTTATTCCCTATTTTACCAATACCAATGTACTTTCATTTTTTTGTCAAATATAACGTCATACTTTCATTTTCTATTTTGTCAAATATAGAAAAATGAAAGTAGAGTGCTATATATGGGTATATACTCAAAACTGCAAACCGCCGCACCTCATTTATAATATCCAAAGTACATTGGTATTTTTTATTTATCTGTTGTTTGTGTGTTGTGTGATGTGTGATGTATGTGTGTGCTAACTGATGTGTTATTTGATCTTGCAACTGAAGTACTAACAAGATGAATGTTCCCTTATTTGGGTGTGCACAAATGACTAAGGACAAAATCATCAAAAATATCCTTCAAGAACGAGGTTGAAACAATAACACCCTCTTTAACCTAATGTCGTGTTCTAAGTATGAACAAATAGTTCATGAAAGAATATCTACAGAGAATAAACCGAACAAAAAATATCACATCTTGCGGGGTCACTTACCTAGTTCATCTATTAAGATGATATAATAAGTACAATGATCTTATATTAAATATTTAGAATAAGGTTAGTTTGAGTTTGAACATTAGTTTTGTATTACTTTCCATTGAGGGCATGTCATATGCATTACTTATGGTAGATATTTACTAGATATTCACTATATCGTCATATTGTTTTTCATTAATATTTAATTATTCGTAATATATTATTCATTTCATCCGTCAATGCGTAACAAATATTTTAAATATTTTGAGTTTTCGTTTAGTTAATAGATCGTAAAATGACAACAAATAAAATAGTGTTCATGCCATCCATCATCGCCTAACAAACAATATAACTATTTTAGGTTTTCATTTCGTTAATAGACCACAAAACAACAATAAATAAGATAGTTTTTAAATAAAAAATAGTATCAAAAACCGATATTAAAAAGACAAATGAAACATAAAATCTAATACTAGAAACGATATTTACGATAACAAATAAGATATTATTCATATTATCTATCATCGTCAAAGAAATATTTTTATTATTTTGTGTTTTCGATTTGTTAATAGATCGTAAAACACCAACAAATAAAATAACTTTTAAATAAAAAATAGAATCAAGAGTCAACATTAAAGTGACAAACAAAACATAAAATATAATACTAGAAACAATAAGAAAAATAAAAAAGAATATTAAAATGAAGAAAATGAATAAAACCATAAACATCATAAGAATATACTTTACCAAAATTTCTATAAAAAAACAAAGTTATGTCAATGTCTTAACCTCTAAAATAGATTTTTGCCTCTTCTCAAGTCATATTTTCCTCCTCTTATTCTTAAAACTCTAGCTATCTACGTTAAAAATATGAACTATATACATATCTCTATATCAACCAATTAAATACAATAATTTCAAAAACTTTTGAATTATAATGATTAATTAGTTGAACAATATAGAGTTTTAGTATTAAAGTAATATTTAATGAAGATATAAAAAGTCATTGATATACATTAAGTATGTGAAAAATGAACAGTTGTAAGTTTCAACTGAATATGCTGGAAGTATTTTGGTATATATATATATATATATATATATATATATATATATATATATATATATATATATATATATATATATATAGGAGTAGGATCAAATGAGAACACCTAAAAGGTTGAGAACGCGAGAACACATCTGAACCATTTAAAAAACTAAATCTAAGGCTATTATCGAGTGGGCCATTTATGTAAATTCTTAATATTACAGAAATTAAAGTGTAACTTTAAAACTGTCATAAGGGTAAAATGGTAATTGATTGTTTACCTATGTTTAGCAATTCTTACAATCTCTCTCTCTCTCTCTCTCTCTCTCTCTCGTATCTCTCCCTCTATATCCATGCTTCTACATTTTTCACAACCCTAGGGCCTCCTCTCATTCCAGCCGCCGCCGCTGGGCGTGAAGAAGCAGCGAAGTTTTGCTCATCTCTTCCGGATGTGAGGTGTGAGTCGTCGGTCTTGGTGATTGCTTTGCTCCAGTCGATAGAAGATGAGCGGATGGGCTGTTCGGTGGTCACGCAGGCACGAGGAGGGGAGGCGATCAATCGTTGGGTGGGAGAAGCACCTCGGGTGCTTCACTGTTTCGTAGAGGAGAAAATGAAAACAACAATGGCGGCTGGAGGGCGCTTCTTCTGTCTCGACTGGAATGAGGGAAGGGGTCTCGATGGGGCAGTTGCTTCGATCGGTAATGATTCTCTTCTCTTTTCTTTTTATTTTGACTGTAAATCAATGAAGTTTAATAAATAGGTTTAGATGGGTGTTTGGGTTTGGTTGTTTGACAAAAATTGTTAGAGATGAAAAGAAGAACAACGCAAATTCCTTTTTCTTTGTTTGTTTTGATAGAAACTGATGAAGGTATGGATATTTGGGTGTTGATGTTTTACAGTGAATCAGTGGGTTTTTGTTTCTTGATCATCCATATCTCACAAAAAGATTTTATAATTATACATATTGATTTTACCGTGGAGTGTTGATTTTGTTTGAGTGTTAATCTTTGCTTGAGTGTTCAGGAGGTAGAATGGTTGCAATGGGAGGACCAACTGGAAAAATTTCTAAAGAACAGAGGCAAAGAAAGAAACACAATCCTAATTTTCGAATTTTTTGGTAATAATTTCTTGAAGGGGGTGCGTGAATGGTTGTATTTATTTATGAATAGCACGTGTATTCATTTATGAATAACATTGTAGTTATGTGTGAATGGTTGTATTCATTTATGAATAACACGTGTATTCATTTATGATAGAATGTGTATTAATTTATAAATAACAGTGTATTCATTTGTGAATTGCAATGTATTCGTGTGTGAATGATTGTATTTATTTATGAATAGTAGTGTATTCATGTGAATGAGTGTATTTATTTATGATTAGAGGTATAAATTTTATGAAAAAATGATAATTTTTACACTATTTTTTATTTTCAATTTATGAAAAATGCATTGAATTATTTGTAATTTGATGTGTTTTCATTTATGATTGGAAGTGTATTGATTTGGGATTAGATTTCTATTCCTTTTTTTTTTGAAAAACAAAAACGTGAAATAGTAGAAAATAATATTTTTTTTAAGATTTTCTTTTCAGATTTAAAATAAAATGAAATATTAATATTTTTAGGTAATTTTTTTGAAACGGTCATAAATAATTTTTGGGAAAAATCATAAAAAAAATATTTATATATATTTCATTAACTAAAAAGAAATATTAATTTTGTTAGGTAATTAAAATCATTATCCCTAGATTTTAGGAATTCATTAATTAATATTTATATAAAGTTACTAATATACCCTTATAAAATGATTGGTCCAGAACTGTTCTCGCGTTCTCAACCTTTTAGGTGTTCTCATTTGATCATCTCCCTATATATATATATATATATATATATATATATATATATATATATATATATATATATATATATATATATATATATATATATATACTAGTTTATAATCCGTGGAAACCACGGTTATAAAATTAATTAAATTTTCATAGTAAAAATAAAAATTATTAATCAATTATTATAAATAAATTGTTAATTAAGAGATATTTGTTTAGTTATATAAAATTATAATCGTTGATTTAAATAAATACGTGTCCTTATAATCTGTATTAATGTTATATATATATATATATATATATATATATATATATATATATATATATATATATATAGGAGTAGGATCCATTGAGAACAAAAAAAAAAGGTTGAGAAACAGATATGAGCCATTTAAATCTTAAAATCAAAGGTTCATATGAATGTGTCATTTATGTAAATTACAAGAAATGTGGAACCAAATTGTAATTATTATATTTACATTTAAGGGCCTCAAGGGTAGTAATGGAATTTCCATTTTGATGGTTCCATAAAATCAGCATAACTAATTCGTCATTCTTTCTCCATCACTCTAATTAAATTAGGGTTTTAACCAATTGAAGATGGAAATACGCCTGCATCCCTACCACATAACATATCTGCAACACCAACCTACCACCAACGTAGCCACCATCTCGCACAATAAGACCCTGATTACACTTCTATCTCCAACAATCTCTATAATCCAATGTCTCCTCCATTCGTGGGAACCAGACCTTTCAACATCCTAGGGTTGTCGGCTGTTAGACCTCCTTTGTCGAAAGAAGATGAATGAAATTGACGAGGAAGGAGAGTTGGGTCTCGCCTCTAGCAAGGCGACAGTTCGACTGAAACCGACACAACAACCTCAAATATCTAGTAATCGGCAACGAAACTGACACAACAACCTCAAGTCTCCGGCGACTTGCGATTTTTCGAGTCCTCTGGTGATTTTTCGATCTTAGGAGACGTTTTTAGAGAAGAGGGTAATCCCTCTCAATCGAGTTACTGGTTGAACTGGATGTTCTTCCTCTGTGTATTATAGGTCATCATTGCTATGATAACAACAGCAGTTTTAATCATT